>NC_084798.1:54749025-56090550 GCF_963169125.1 Humulus lupulus | reverse complement strand
GAAACGACAATTTCTGTGCAAGCGTCATCAACTGCAGTAAATCAGACAACAGTTCCTACTCAAGCGTCATCCTCCTACAGTACATGAGATGACAATTTATGTGCAAGCATCGTCTCCCGCAATACATAAGACGACAGTTTTGTGGAGACCGACGTCCCATGTAGAATATGATAATTTTTTCATTTCTCTATTTTCAACCACTATATTCATTCATAATTTCCTGTGTAATTACAACATAGTTCAGACAGAATCAACAGGCAGAAATAGAACTCAGTATGTTCCAAATCTAAAAATTACAAGATCAAAATATACATTTTATGGTATGTTTGAGTTTTATGATACATTTTATGGTATGTTTGAGTTTTATGACATTTCTTACTCTATGTTTGAGTTTTATAAGACACATTGATCTTACTTTATATCTTTAAATGTTATAAAATTATTTTTTTAATTAAATATGTGAGGCGTACGCCACTCATAAAAACAAAACGCCTTGAGGCGTATTAGCGGTATTTTAAACATTGCTTGCTACCAATGTATCAGTCCAAGTGTGACAACATATTCATTGCGATATCATTTATAGGAGTATTGTCATTAAAATTTTGAAGAGAAAACATTAAAGTATAAAAGTAAATCAAACAGAAAATAAGACAGCAAATACCCTAATTTACTAGCTTAGCCATCTATCACAATCAGCACAAACAAATCAACCAACACACATGTTTTCATCCATATATCACAGCAGCACACAATTTTCAGAACCTACTTCACTAATACATGCAAGTTTTCAACCATCCGTTATCACCGCAGCACACAATTATAATCCCAAAACCTACTTCACTATGGATGAATATTTAAGATATTCAAACTCCTCTAAAATACACATGTATAATATTAAAAAGAATAAAAGAATAATAATACTACTGCCAGCAAATGTACCTGATAATCGCCCGCATGATGACGACACATCGCTTGCCAGGTGATGAATAATTGCTTTAAATAGAAAATTTTCAATATAATGGATTAGATCTAAGGATGATATGCATATTATATAAACCTAGCTATCTATACTTGCGATGTTAATCGAAATTTATAACAAAATAGGTTTAATATCCAATCAATTTTTTTATTATTGTTGTAAAAGGAAAAAAAAATGCAATTATGACAGCTAAAGGTAGATGCAGGTACTAAACGAGTGATAGATTGACTTAGTTACTTATTTGCTTATTACCATGGGACAAATGATTTTCTCATTTTCTGAATGAAATGTATAGGGGTCAAACAAAGCTTCCCTATCCGTATACAATAATTCAAAATATTTTACCAAGTAAAATAATTTGATAGGGATGAATGATCTTAAATTTAATAATAAAATGTTAACAAGTGGAAGATTTTTGTCTTATTGATTGCTTTTAAGTTATTTGAATTGATCAATCAATATATCTATATATATATACAGAAAAATATTATTATAAACTATAATATATATAGGGCACACATATGGATAGTGTGAAACACGAGTAGCTCATTAGGAAAACCTAATTGAAAAAGATGTAGAATTTGAAAGTACTATTGAGGAAGTTGATGTGTTACACCAATTAAGAATCTTTGTATAGTTTTTAAGTTGTAGAACAACGAGTAGCGGCCTAGTCCGGCCACTCCATATGAAAACTATGTCTCAACTATACTTTTATTTTGTATACGGATTGATATATTTCTTGACCAATATCATATATATTATTATCATTTCCCCCACCTTCACCAAAATTCTAATTATCTCTCTTAAATATGCTATATTAATATTATACTCTTCTGGTAGGGCAAGCGCAAACTGACAGGCATCAATACATCAAAGTTGTATCATCATGCATACCATTTTAGATATATATCTTTATAGTAATCAGATCAAAAAAGAATCTTAGCCAAAAAAAAAAAAAATTAAACAAAAACAAAAAAGGAAAGGAAAGAAACAGAGAATGCACTGCATGTACTCTAAATTTAATTTGATGAACTTTGAGGAGTTCCAATGATTAATAATCATTGGATTAACTCAACCATTGATCTAACAGTTATGGGGTGGACGGGATGCAAAATCTACTCCTATATATTGATAGACACACACTCTTATATTATTAAGTATATTAGCAAGAAATAACATTATAACTAGCTAGCTAGAATAACAGGGTACAAAATCTTACACCGCGGGTTACATATATGCATGGTTAAGAAAAATACAATTAATAATAATAATAAAAGGAGGTAAAACTAAATAATATGTATATATATATGTGTGTGTAGGATTAATTTAATTGTCAACGATGAAATTGAAATCGAACACTGAAATAATCTGGCATGTATAGATGAAAACACATAGTTCCAGCTGAGCATTAAGTTTAGATTGTCTCATTGGTCATAATCCAATGAAAATGGCTTAGAGAGCTGTCTAAGAGATTAATCAACTTAAAGGGACTGATAACTACAATATATATACTTTGTTTAGCATGCACGAAAACTATATTCAACTTATATATATATACTAGTTAGAATGTTCGTGCAATGCACGTTATATTTTGCACTACATATGTTTGAATTTAAAACAATTTAAAACAGAAATATTTAAAAATTATATGATTTCCATAATAAATATTAAATATGTGAAATAATGAAAATATATTACATGGTATTAAAAGAAAAACGTTGTGTTAATATTTAAAAGATTTAGTTAGGTAATTTATAAACTAAGACGAAAATTCAACTACTGGTTGCAATTCTTGAATAGAGTAGACATTAAAATTCTTATATTTTGTTGCTTTAACTTTTCTGGATCAGCATAAAGTTTTTTATTTTTGGAGCAATATAACAAATCAATTCTATATATATATATATATAGAATCCCTTTTTTGGTTTTAAAAATAGGAGCAATATAACAAATCAATTTTGGTTTTATATAGCAGATTTTGGTTTTAAAAATAGGAGCAATATAACAAATCAATTCTAAAATACTATCAAGTTTATTTAGAGAACATGATTTTTAGTAATTTTTTTAAGAAAGAACCAATCAATCAAAATTATTAACAAAAGCAACCATTTTCATAAAATGAAAAAAGGTATTTTCTTCCCCCAAGTCTTCTAGTTCTTCCTAGTTCATTGGTACCATCTATGTTAATGAGGTTTCAGCACCACCTAATTGGCTAGTTCCTCCTCTTCACAATCTTCTTATCTACTAAATTCTTACCTCGTCGTTGGCCTTGGCCAATGATTATAAGCCAATGTCATGTAACAGAGTAACACGTTATCAGCTTGTCTAGTCATGTCAATATATTAATGTTTCAATGCTTTAAAAAAGACGCTCGAATCAATTCATCACTTGATGGAGCAATTTTGAGAGCACCATACAAAGTTGCTAGAAACTGGACAGCCATCACAAAATATGAAGTAATTGGAAAACTCTATCAATTACTAACCTAAAACTGTCGGTGTCAAAAAAGGGAGAGTCCTCTGGTAGGTCCAATATAGTGAAGAAATTCAATGGATTGATCTCATTTACATGACCACGTGTAGAAAGCAGGGGCTTGAGCTCCTTTATCTCCATAAGATAATAGTACTGCAAATAAATATAACAGGATGAAAAGGTATTTAAATGCCAAAACAAACTAGACATGGACTGGAATTACATTCATATGATATTAGCAGTCGACCATAGATTCATATATTACTCACAATATGGAATACATTTAGCCTATACATCTATAAAATACATAACGTATAACAAAAGAATCTTACTTGAGTATCCTGATTTGACATTGGTTTTTCATCTTTTGCTGCCATCAGCAGCATTCGAAGAAACCCAATTGCTTCAGGACAGAACTTCTTAGATTGTTTAGCAACCTGCATCATAAATTACTTAATTATAGAGCCTGCATTTTTTTTTTTTGCTGAATACATAGAGCCTGCAATTGCTAAATGAAATAACTGGCTGATGACACAAGGAAAATGCTGGGATATATGTACATAAGTCACAAGAATAGTTATAAGAATAGGAAGCGCTTCATTTAATAAATTAAATGCATTTGCTTTAAGCACCAAGACTTTGAAATGCAGTGAAGAAAGTACAACGCCAGCTTTGCTCTCCCATATGTATGACATTAATTACTAACAAAGGAAGTTGAAATATAAAATAAAAAACATACAGAGAAAAGCATTGAGCAAATGAAAGAGCCAACTTCAATGTCACGACCAGACACAATGAGGCAACGCATAAGATATTCACACATCAACAGTATAGCTGGAGTCATGACCGCGTGACGGAAGTCAGAGCAGGGAAATATTAGAGACCAAAGCCTCAAAAGAATTAACGTCTTTGAAGAAGGCCAACAACTGTTTTCTGCAATGACAAAGAAAATCAGATCACGTGATAAGATAGCAGCTACACAGCCATTGAGTGATCAACTTTCTGAGAGAAATTAATTAAGATCATCTAATAGCAACATGACCAACCTGGGTTCTTGATAACCTCACAAAATTGTGTTCGAGTTCGCAAAATCCTTTGACGAGCACATATTGCAGCAAAGTAAGGAATCTCCACACTCATTTCCATCAATGGCTTCACCAACAAATCCAGTAAGTCAATATTCAATGGCCTTTTATTTCCCAGTACAGCAAAATATTGTAGCAACACACCATAAAACACCTGAAAATTGTGCGGAAGTACAGGTAAGCGCTAAGAAAATACCACGACAGCAATAGCAATATACTTGGGCCAAAAATTCTTCAAAATATACAATAGATCAAGATATTTATGTTACAAAATCTCATACTTGCATCTTCTTCCGATTTTCTGCTGCAAGCTTGATTGCATTGCTCACTCGAATGCGATTGATTATCAACATAATGTCACCATTAGAACAATTATCCAATAATGCAGAGAATTCTTCCAAGGACTTTGGAGCTTCAACTGTGTCTTATTGTATGATGAGGTTTTCTTTGCATTAATCAAAGAGTTCCAATTTCTGCATCAATCATCAAAATATTACGGGGAAATGAAAGCCACTTGCTGATAATGTGAAAACGGAAGTGGTGAAAAGAATAATTATCAAAAAAGTAAAATTATATAACTCAAGCAAGAAGAATACAATTTACCTTGGACTTCTGCTGCAAGTGCAAAACAGATTTTCCTTTCTCTTCTAACTTATCTTCCATCTGCAGAATCTGAAAAGTAATGAATCTTAGATTCTCCTCCACACAAAAAGCTGAGATAAAGATAACAATGTGCGTGTGTTTCCACTGAATTCTTAGCAGCGAAGTTTTGACTGTGCATTTACTCCACCAAGAAAGTGGCGAGGCTCATGTTCTTTTCTTTTGTCTATATCCATAATCCTTAATGAACGGTAGCTCCCTCAAATAAAGAAACTAAGGAAACTACCACATATCTTCCGATGGTCATTAGTAAACTTCTGAAAATAATTGGAACCTCTTGAAATTGTAAGCAAACAATGTTCAAGCATAAGATTCTTCTTCAAATCAAAATGAAAGACAAACCTCTTTGTTGAGTTCTTCAAGCCTTTGGCTCGATCTAATCAGTTGTTCTTCTAGCTGATAGGGTAAAAAAAAAGATTTAAAAAGGAAAAAGAGAGAGAATCCCAAACAAATACATGGATGCCATTACTTACTTAACAGGAAAACCAGAATGTGAACATACTTGGTCATCATTTAGATCGCTTAAAAATTCTCTACTGTGTCGATCAGCTTTAGTTGACCTGGAGAAAACCAAAATGATAGCATGGTGAAACAAATGTAAAGCCTAATGCCAATATGTTAAAGTATATGATTTTCTATCCTCTTGCTCCACAGAAAGATAATGAAATTTTTTTTTTCTAGAAAAAAAACATTGCTACTTAACCAATGACAAAACAAGAGAAGATCTGCAGGGTGGCATTATACATCAAGATAACATACTGCCAAAAAGTACAAAGGACTTTTACATGATGAAGCACATATTTGAACTCAAAGAGGATTCAGGTATCTACATATCACAGTGGTACCCAAGGACTCCAACTCAACAAAACATCCATTTTTCTCGATCTGAGAAGAAATTGATGCACTTTACATTCACATTCACCTTGAGCGAGATGGGAACATATCTAGCCTTATTTGAAAGTAGACAGAAACTCAGAGGGATACTTGGTGGGGTTACTCAAAGAAATGGAATCTACACAAGGTAGACTTAAAAACTTAGTAAAATAAGTTTTGAATTTTTTAAAAGGATTCCAAAGTTGATAAGAATCATATTTCTATAAATCTTATATGTATATATATAACTTGAAAATAATAACACCAAAGCATTAACTCAATAGTAGAAAACAGATAAGCAAATACCCTTCCCATTAACTAACACGCCCCTCCAAGAGTTCAACAAATTCAATACCATCCTCTAGTCTTTTAAAGTGAATATACGCTCTAAATAACCAATCCTTCTAAAATTAATAAATAAACTGGATTCACTGGTCAATGTTCTTTTAAATTGCACAAACACAAACTTCCCACAAACATACAACAATATAAAAGTCCTAACTCACCTTTCACTGACACAGATTCAGTACACAAATCAAGATCAAGTCCTTTACGTGTAAAGATTAAAGATAGAAATTAGTATTCAATACCCTAATTAACCACAGCCATAGCAAAGAAATTAGTAATATATGACACACAATAAATAATATACTTAATTAATTGAGGTGGCATATGCATTTCTCAGCCACTGGTGCATTAATCTCTAACATAAACAAACCAATTATTGATTGGCCCAGCTTACTTTTGCAGATTTTCACAAGTTTTAATAACTTGTTTTCTTAAATCTTAACTACCAATAACATTTAAAGACAAACTTAACACTGAAGGATAGACACCTATTAGAACTCCAATCAATTTTCCTTTTTGTGTAAAAACTCATGAAATTTTATATCTGTCTCACATATGAAAAAACATAACCACCATGAAATATAAGATGAAATTATCTTTCAGTCCTAAATTCTCATTTCCTTGCTTTTATCATTTCCTTCATTATATTTACAAGTCATACACAACATGCTTTATTATAGATAAGCAATCATCAGTTTGGTAAAGGTAAACAAAGCAATGATACTCGGAGAACCAACAACGAGTCACACATACATTCAAGTATTATACATAAATAATCTAATAGAAATTTATTTCATATCCAGAAGTAATAAATTATAAGTACGATCAACTAAACAAGGACGAAAACAAACATATTAAAACTAAATAAATAAAGGGAGAGAAAGAGAAAAGAAAAAATACAGAATTTTATCATCAGCTATTATGTAAAGCATAAATTATAAAGGGAAAGAATCAAAACCTTGAGTGAATTATAAGAATGCCATACCTGGGCTCAAATTCCTTGATTTCAGCAAGCTCACTCCCACAAGTATCTGTCCATTGCACTTTCCTTCTTTCTGTGCCAGGTATATCACCACTGCATTCCGCTATTTGTTCCCATGGTAAGACGAATTTTTTAGTCAACATTGTTACAGTGTAAGTACTATATATATGCTTATATATTGAACTGGTAATATTGTGTCTTCATGACCTGTTTTTGCAGTGTTTTACAACCATTACTGGCTACCTTTCATTCCGCTAGGGGTAAGATTAAAACTTCACCAAACTACATTTATACTTGTTTTATAACATATATTTGTCTTATTAACCTTACTCAACACACCAGCCCATAAAAAGCTACTTACAAATAATAACAAAACAGAGAAATACCTGAAAAACAATTCATCTTAAAATCAGTCAAATTGTAGACAAAAGTAGAATAAGTTATCTATGAACAAAAATAAAATCTGGGAATTTTGAGAGTAAGCACCTCAGTACTTTACTTTGAAATTTTATAGAATAACACAAAGATAGATACAGAGATGCTAAAAAAGAAAAAAGAATGAAAGAAACACAAATGGAAGATACTTAATAGAAATTACGATCTTGATTTCTGCCCATAGCTTTACCGTAATTTCTTCTTCTTCTTTCTTTACAATACAAAGACATACAATGGTACAACATGAGTCAATACCCTTACAAATTCGCATTTACAGAGAAGAAGCCCCAAATAACCAAACCTATTATCAAACCCAGAACAGAACTTAACTATTTCCCACATATAATAAATTCACCACAAAGAACAACCAAGAACAACTAAATATGCTAATGCCGGAAATCACCAAATCTAAAAGAATGTCGTTTGAAAGAGATGCTTACCCAGATTTTCCCAGACACCGGAAGTTCTTGCTTCCCCAAATCTGCCCAAATCTGCTCGGATGCAGAGACAACAATGTTTGTCTCGTTCGGCGCTTCATTGACAGGGACGACGAGTAGCAGCAAAAGAAATTGGAGGAAAAAAGAAGATGAAGAAATCGGAAAAGAGAAACAAGGTCAGAGGAAAAATAAAATAATATCTTTAGTTTTTTACTTTTATTAAATAAAATTTTATTATAAAATCAATTTCTTTAATTTCCTTTTGGCCCCAAATTTCAAAAATCATCTCTATTAAGTCCTTTACTAAATTCATTTTATTTTTTAAAAGCCCCATTTTTAATTAAATAATATTTTAATCCAATAATCTTGACTAATCAAAACTCTTTCTTTTAATCCCAAATATTATAATTAAATCATAATTTATTTTAAATCTCACAAATTTTAGGATAAACCTTTCATCCAATTGGATATATATTATTATTTATCCAAATAAATGATAATATAAATTTAGAGGGAAATATTTCTTTATAGTCTCAAAATTGGTATTGATTAGAAAATTCGTATTGTATTAGACAACAGTTTAAGTAGAAATGTTGTCTCATGTTAAAAATAGGCATGTTACAACAGTCTCATTCGAACTGTCGTTTCATGTGATTTTTAATTTGCATGGCACAATAGTTTGTGAGCGACTGTTGTATCATGTATATTTTTAACATGACACAATAGTTCTACTACAAACGTCATCTCATGCATGTCGTCTAAGTACAATTTTGTAGTAGTGCGTAGAGTACTTCTTCAGCTATCCATGGGGGAAGTACTCTTATAGGAGGCTGTTGCAGTTTTGTAAGAAGAACATGGTGAAGCAAAATGCCAACTATGACAACGAGAAGGATGCCAAGGTGCAGCAAGAGTCCAAGTATAGTATGTATGGTTATGCCTCGGCGTTACAGTACTGGGCATATGAGGCTATCCAGCAGCTTGCGATGGAGTTTGTTGTGAGCTCAGGAAACATGGTCCCGAGAATGCTTAGTTGGTCACATCGGAGGAACAAGGATTTTACCAAGTCCGTCATCTCACTGATGTTATCGAAGAAGAATGTAAGTTATATTTGATTGACATTAAACAATTTTTTTTTATCTATATGCTTATCTTTTATGATTATTTGAGTTAACCAAATGTTTTATGTTGTTTGCAGTTGATCGTCCTTCCCATGTTGAAGCCTCGGCCAGATTATTATTTGTCGTTGACAGAGGGAGATCTTCCCTTTTATCCTGGGCTTGGCCAAGATCTCTCGGAGGCTGATGAGGAGGAGGATGCGACTTTTGAAAAAATCGTGGAGATAGTTTCTCAGGCAACCGAGGCAGCAAAGATATTTGATGATGCTGCCCCAGAGGAGGAGGTTGCAGGTCCTACCTCTCTTGTTGCCGCAGCCTCAGCCCAAGCCTTAGCCCCAACATCAGCCCCAGCCTTAGCCTCAACCCTAACACCAAACCCAGCCTCAGCCCTTGAGCTCGTCGACTTGATTGAGCAGTTGGACAGAGTCGAGGGTCAACAGGAGACCCTCCTGAAGTACCAGGCAGTGATCCTGGACGTAGTCAGTCAGATCCTGACATTTATTAAGGAGAAACCGAGGGGCTCCAATGAAGATTCAGACTCAGAGTCACTAGATATTCCTATGGACTATGTTGATGATCCAACAATGCCTCCTACCATCATTGTGACACCTGATGCTGGGACTCCGGGAGTCGTTATTATCAACCCTCAGGATGTTGCTGAGGTTTGGTTTCTAAGGACTAGACGCCAAAGACGCAAGCGAGATTGGTTTGAGGACTACACCGATCCCACGAGGAAAAGACCTCGCACTGATGTAGCTGCACCAGAAGAGGAGGCTACACAGGTGATGGACCCGCTCAAGAAGCCATATCGCAAACAGTATAGGACAATGTCCAAGTGGTTACTTGGAGACATCCCCAACAAGACCCCAAGGGATGTAAAGACTGAGAATCACGGTCCAGCGTGGTTTCTGATGTGGAAGACACCCCAGTCGTGGCTCAATGATGGGGTAAGGCATTTATACCTAATGACTCGATAGTGGTAGATATTATGTTTTGTTTTCAATTTTACAAGTTCTATTTTTATTAACTCGATATGAGTTTGATGAGAGCTCGATAGGAGCTTGATGGGGGTGTCCAGGATTGATATGAACTCGATGAGAGCTCGATAGGAGCTCGATATGCTACACAAGTTTAGTTTTTACTGTTTGAGATTAGCTCGATGTGAGCTCAATGGAGCTCGATAGTAGATTGATATGGGTGTTAAAATAGGGTTGTCTTTACTGTTTGAGATTAGCTCGATGTGAGCTTGATGGAGCTCGATAATAGTTCGATATGGGTGTGAAAATAGGGTTGTTGTTTACTGGTTGAGATTAGCTCAATGTGAGCTCGATGGAGCTCGATAGTAGTTCGATATGGTTGTTAAAATAGGGTTGTTGTTTATGTTGGGGTTTCATTCCCTAATTAAAACCTAAATTCTTTGTAATCTCATTTTATTATCAATAAAAGAATAGAAATCATTTTTTGACTTGGTTAATCACTTTGCTCACATGTTTTATTTTCATGATTAATTGTTTAATATAAACTTCCATTAAAACCCAAGCATATAGCTAATCTTATTTATAGTGACGTAATCACAGTGGAATATAAATATGATTATATGTTCAAAATAAGTTAGTCCTAAGATTAATCAGTGCACATGATTTACACTGACTTGCCAATCTATGATATGATCTACTTACACATTACAATGTTATGTTCTTTCCAGAACATTAGCAAAGTAGATAAGATCGAATGTATTTGTTACATCAGGCAGGATCGATATTGATAGTTGATAAGATAAGTAAACATACCGTTATTATCTATTCTAGTCATATCATATAGTTGACCATAGGTTAATTCAATCTCAATTCTGAGTGGTTAGTATTCTAACTGATTGTATAATTTGAGTTCTTTGACTTGTTCGTTACCAGCTTACCCTACGGACTAGCCCATACTTACATCTTGGGAACTCGATAGTATAATTAAGTGGGATTGTTAATCATAGACATGAACATCTATAGTTTCTGATGAAGAAGTGAAACGATGATTTCCTTTTAGTTTGGTTCAAGGTCTTAAATGATAGAGATCTCATTTTAGTAATTAAATTAGTTTACTAAAATATCATTTACAAGGAACTAAGTGTTTTAAGGAGAAAATACAATGAGGGGTAAAATTATATTTTAGTCCTATCTCATTGTAGATCGTCTATAGAGGATTGAGTGATAATTATGGTTGTAACAATGGATAATTAATAACGTATCTATATTTTTCATAGAGCGTTCTATGAATTCAAGAGTGCAATTCCGAGTCTATAGTGGAGTCACAAAGAATTAATAAGTTAGTAAATTTATTTGTTAGATTTATGATATCTTATTGGAGCTTGATTTCATAGGCCCATAGCCCCGATTGTACCTTGGATAAAATCATCTAGATGGTCTCAATTAGTTGATTTAATTATCAATTAGAATTATCAAAGTTGACCAGGTCAATTTTGGATAGTTTCACAGAGTTATGTAATTTTGAGAAGAAAAAAGAAATTATGACAGATTTATTAATTAAGATAAATTGGTATCTAAATTAATAAATAAGTTTAAATCAAGGTTCAAATTTTAAATAATTAATTTGATAAAGGATTTAAATAATTATTTGATTAATTAAATCAATAGAAAATAATACAAGCCTTGATTTTAAGTTCAATGGGCTTATAATCAAATGAGAAATTTCATGGGCCTAAAGCCCATAATAATTTCGACCTAGGGCTTTAAAATGGCTATTATTTTATTTATTTTTTAATTAAATTAAATGGTTTTATTGATTCTATAAAAGGAGTGCTTAGAGAGAAGTCAAAAGATAAGTTTAATCACTGGTTTTCTGATAGTTTTAGATTCTCTCTAAACACAAGTCATTTTCTAAGCCTCTTTGTTATTTTCTCTTCTTCTCTCTATATCTATATCATGTGTTGAGAATTGCCCACACTAGTCTAGGTGATTCTAAGGATACATTGGAAGACTATGAAGAAAATAGAAGATCGGTTGAGTTTCTTGATAATACTCTGCGACAGAGGGATACAAGAGTTAGAGAAACTGAAGGAAGGACTCTTTCATTTCGTTGCATATACTGTATGTATTCTATTCATTGTTTCTCTTTGAATTCAATTTTAGAAACATCTTTTAGGCTATCTCGAATTAATTTGTTTAATGTTAGATATACATGAAAATAAATAAAGATCATGTATAAGTTTCCCAACAACTGGCCTCAGAGCCTTTGGTAATGTTTATTTTCATGCATGAACATATTAAAAATTAGATTATTTGATGTGTTTGAATAATTGGATGATTTTTATGTTTTTATGAAGCATAATGATTTTATGTGAATTATAGCAATTTTTAGGTTATTTTGTTGTGTTTTCTATTATATTAATTTTTATATAAGCTTTATTTTGTATAAAACATGTTAAAAATTAATTAGAAAATGGTTTTAGTTTGAAAAATTGCACAAAAAAAATTTCAAAAAAATTTGCACTGGCTTCCGCGCGCGCGCACCCATGCGCACACGCGCGCCACCCACGCGCGCCCACGTGCACCAGCCACGATGAACAATACCCACGGGTACTATTCATCCATTTTTTTTTAAAATTAAAGAAAAATAAAATTTGTGAAAATAAATTATTTATAATCAAAATCAAAAATATTTTTTTGTTTTATCATTTTTTTTTTTTAAAATAAGATATTTTTGTTAGTTGAGATTTAAATAATAAGATATTTTCTACAAAGATTCAAGTTCAAATTTAAAAATAGACTAACAACTTTATTTTAAATCTTTTAATATATTAAAATATTAGAATTATGATATCACATATTTTCATTTAAATTCTTGATTTTTTTTTATTAAATCTCTATTTGAAAATATAAATATCATTTTATTCTATAGTTTTTAATATTTAAATTATTTGAAATTTGAATATTGTAAGTTAGATATTTTTATGGATATTTGAATTTGATTAACTATTTTGAGATATTTTAGGGTTGTTATAACTATTTATATATATAAATATAAATATATTTTAAATTGTTAAAATATTAGCTAATAGTTGTAACACCACAAGATATTTTGGAAAATAGTTAAGATATTGATTTTAAAATTTAAAATTGGTTAAATTTTGAAAAATATCAATTTTTTTTCAACCAATTAATAAAATATTTTTTTAATAAATGGGATTTAAATAAGCTTTGGTTCATTGTTGATAAATCATATTTAAATTAAATTAATAATTTTTTTCTTCAAATTAACCTAAAACCAAGTTGATTGTTGATAAATGAAATTTAAATTAACTACTGTGAATTGTTGATAAATTTTATGTAAATTGACTTATTTTTGTACAAATTTAATTAATTTGAATTTTTTGATATATTCTAGATAATTAATTGTGGTATTTTTGCAAATGAAATAAATTGTGGTATTTTTGCATAAATTCATAGAATTGCTCATATAGTAACATTATTAGGCCCATCAAATTATAACATGTTTGTTTGCACTATATGTGGTATTTTTGCAATTGGGCTTAGATGCATATAGTGGCCCATATGTTTGTTAGATATATGGTATTTTGCCAAATAAAATATTCATAAAATGATAGGTTTTATTTGGGCCCATTATAAAATGTAAAGTTTAAATTCCTCTCTTGTGGGTGATTCCACTTATGAAAGTCCATTTGTTTTGCATGACTATAGTGGGCCTAATCAATTAATAATAATTAATAAAATGAAGGTTTAAATTCATGTCTTTTGGACCTTGTATGGAAGATTGGGGGACTTTGTAGTGGGAACGACATACTGGACCCAGCCCTCCTCCATACAAGCCCAATTGTTAAGGCCCATTTACCTGAGTTGGACTTAATTGTATAGGTTCATTATATAAGTTAAACCTAAATATGGATTAGTGGCAAATTAATTCTAAATTAATTGAATTTTTTTCAATGTGACACTTTAGAATTAATAGGAAATTATAGGACTTTGGTTTTAAAAATTTAATCTTTCAATCTTTTGGAGAACAAGAGTCATTAATTTTCTAAAAATAAATAATAAAAAGACTATTTTTAATTTTTTAATGAGCTTATTTTAAGAATTGTATTCAATCTCCACCGTTCGTTTAACATAGTCAATAGCTTAATGGGGCCTTGAGGCGCTTTGATTCGTCCCCCTACGGAAGGTGTTCATTAATTATTTTGACAAGGTTAGATTTCGAAAGATAGATAATTATAGGTCAAATTCTACTAGACTCACCCCTACGGTGACTACTAGGACTAAATCTATGATTATTGAAACCGTGGGTCTAGCTCATAAAATAAGAGATTTTGTTTTCTTATTTTGATCGAATAGTAGGTTGTTAATAGTGATGTCCATTATTAAATGAGTTTACAACTCTATTTAACTAGTGTTATTTTTTGAATCTCGCCAACCGGGACAAGGATATCATAGATTAGTTAAAAACCTAAAGAAATAGAGATATGAATGATTTTGGTATTTTTTCTCATATCTTACATATTTTTGGTATATGTTGTGTTATTTCTTGAAATATGTGTGAATAGAAGTTTTATTGAGAAAATGTGATTTATATTATATTTTATTGGTAATTTGTAGTTTTAAGTTAAGAAGTGTCTGTGTCTACTCCCATCCTTTCTCAACTTTCGATGGAGAAACTCACTGGAGAAAACTTCTATAATTGGAAGCAGAATATCAACATAGAGTTGATAGGTGACAACTCCGAGTTCGTCATGATCGAGGAATCCCCAGAACGAGCATTGTGTCTGCACGTTTGTGATGGCACCGTCAATGCTCGTGATAGCACCGTAAATTCTTGGATAACACCGTCTCCACACGTACGTGATGGCACCGTGAATTATCGGATGGCACCGTGTCTGCACGTTCGTGATCAACTCAACTATGGTTTGATACAGCTCATGATCGAGCTTCAGACTTTTGAGCCTATCATGGGTGGACCTAGTAAAGGAGGAGAAAATAAGACTACTGATGTTGCTGCTGATCCAGCTAAGGCTGAAGCTAACCCAACTTCGTCTTAGAAAGCGGGAAACAAGAGGAAATGTGGACAAAACAACAACCCCAAGCCTGCAGAGGCTGCAAAGATGAGTGCAGAACCATATGCACAGATTCCAAAGGGGAAGAATAAGAAAAGCAAGAAAGGTAAAGATAAGTGTTTTCACTGCAAAGAGAAGGGGCATTGGAAACGAGATTGCCCCAAGTTTCTAGCAGCTAAAAACAAAGGTAATGATTATAGTTCATTTATCTTGGAAACATGTGTTTTAGAGAATGATAAATCTGTTTGGATTATTGATTCTGGATCTACTAACCATGTTTGTAATTCTTTACAAGTTCTTGAATCGTGGGAGGAAGTGAACGAAGGTGGCTTAAAGCTTAGAGTTGGGAACAGAGCATTCGTTGTGGTCCAAGCTAGAGGAATAGCTCGTTTGAAGTTCATAAATAATTTTTTAATTTTAAATGATGTATTTTTTATTCCGGATTTTAGTAGAAATTTAATTTCGGTTTCCATGTTGCAATTAGAAAGATTTGTTATGACTTTCACAAGTTTGAATATATCTATTTCTTTCATAAATCACAATTGTGTATTGCATGTTTGGAAAACAAGCTTTATATTCTGCGACCTAACGAACCCCTCACTCTTAACAATGATTTATTCAAAGTAGCTAAACCTAGGACCAATAAACGTCAAAAGACTGATAACGATAATATGACGTATTTATGGCACTTGAGACTAGGTCACATTGTCTATGATAAGATTCAAAGACTTACAAAGGACGGACCTTTGAGGGAACTCACCTTAGGTGAATTACCTGTCTGTGAACCTTGTCTAGAAGGCAAACTGACCAAGCGTCCATTCTCTACAAAGGGTGATAGGGCCAAAGAACCACTTGGTCTTGTGCATTCAGATGTTTGTAGACCTTTGAATGTACAAGCTAGGGGTGGTTTTGAGTATTTTGTTACTTTCATTGACGAGTACTCTAGATACTCATGTCTTTACCTAATGCATAGGAAATCAGAAACATTTTCAAAGTTTCAGGAATTCCTAGCAATGCCTCAAAACCAATTAGGTAAAACGTTAAAGATCTTGCGATCTGATAGAGGTGGAGAATATTTGAATATGTAGTTCCAAGATCAATTAACTGAACTTGGTATTTTATAACAACTCACTGCCCCAGGTACTCCGCAACAAAATGGTGTAGCGGACGCTGGAACAGAACTTTATTGGAAATGGTTAGATGCATGCTTAGTTACTCAACTCTACCAACTTCATTCTAGGGACATGCAGTTGAAACCGCGAATGACATTCTCAATGTCGCACTGTCTAAATTTATCCTCAAAATACCTTTAGAACGTTGGAATGGTCGTGAACCTAGTTTACACTACTATAGAATCTGGGGGTGTCCCGCTCACGTCCTGAGGAAAAATGAGGGAAAGCTAGAACCGCGAACTGAAGTTTGCATGTTTGTTGGCTATCCTAAAGGTGCTCGGGGTGGACTTTTCTATAGTCATTCAGAAAAGAAAGTGTTTACTTCTAAAAATGCTACTTTTCAAGAAAATGACTGTCTAGAACTTTAAACCTCGCAGCAAAGTAGTTTTAGAGGAGATGGTTAAAGAATTGACTCCAACCAATTTTCCATCGTCATCAACGCGAGTTGATGATGAAATTCCCACTCTTCATGTCCAATCAATGCAAGTCGATTTAAATGAAGATAGTACCACTGTTCCTGCGCAAAATGTCACAGAGACTTGTCGTAGTGGGAGGGTTTCTAGGAACCCAGTTCGCAATGGTTTGGATGGTGAAACCAATATGGTTGTTGGTGACACTAGTGATGATGATCCGTTGTCTTTCAAATAGAAAATGGCTAGCCCTGAAAAGGAACTATGGCTCGAAGCCATGAAACAGGAAATAGAGTCCATGTACTCAAATTCCGTCTGGGATCTTGTGGAAGCACCTAGTGACTTTAGGGCCATTGGGTGCAAGTGGATCTACAAGAAGAAACAAGGTGTTGATGGAAATATCGACACTTATAAAGCTCGATTAGTGGCAAAGGGTTATACCCAAAGAGAAGGCGTGGACTATGAGGAAACTTTTAGTCCGGTAGCCATGCTCAAATCCATTCGCGTCCTCCTATCCACAGTAGCCACTCTCGACTATGAGATCTGGAAAATGGACATCAAGACATCTTTTCTTAATGAAAAGCTTGACGAAGTCATTGATATGGATCAGCCAGAAGAATTTAAAGTAGCTGGACAAGAAGGAAAAGTTTGCAAGTTGAATAGGTCCACTACAAGAAAAAATGCTTATAATAACACCAAAAATGTGTTATCAAAACATACGATAACACTTTCTGATGTGTTAAGACCGACTATGTTATCGTAGGTTAGGGTACTTTACATAACACTTTATCAGTGTTATACAGATGTGTTATTGTACTGTCAACGATAACACAATTTCTGTGTTATTTTAATATATAGATAAGTGTTGAATTATGTTATTTATAGTCGATTATATAACACTTTTTTTGTGTTATACTACACTTTAGTATAACACTTTTTTTGTGTTATACTACACTTTAGTATAACACTTTTTTTGTGTTATACTATACTTTAGTATAACATTTTTTTTTGTTATACTACACTTTAGTATAACACATTATTTGTGTTATATAATGAAGTTTGCATAACATAATTCTTTGCATAAAAAGTGTTATTGTAATATATATTATAACTCAATTTTCGTATTATTGTTATATTTAGATATATTTAAATTCTCATTATATATTTTATTTATATAACACTAGTTTATTCTATTACATTTTAATTTTTTTATATAATTAAAATTATCTTTATAATGTATACTAGCATCATCAAATGAACTTGATTTTCAAATAACAAAAAGTAAGAACATTCTACATTGAATTAACAATCCACAATTTAGTTTAAAACATTCAACACTGTCATCAACAACAAAATATTCTTTAAGTATTTAAGGACTCTAAAAGTTACTACTTTCAACACAAAGAAATAAACAAAGTTACTACTTCCAAGGAGTCTTAAGTATCCTTTTATACTTCGCTTGTCATATCTGCAAAATAAATAAAGAAATATTTTATTGTTATTATCTAGCATCACAAATTGCTTCAAGAAAAATGCTATGGAAATTATATCCAAGAAAGGACACCACATACAAAATAATGGATTCACAACTACACCAAAGCAAACAAAGAAACCAAACACTAAATTATAAGACATTAGTTATTTTTTGAGTATGGAAATGTACCTCTTGGAATAACTTTTTTAGAAGGCCATGCAACTGTGGAACCAACTGATTCTTGTATTGTAAGCATCGCATGATTAGGACGAAATAAGTAAGATTCTGGTACAATAGCAACATCAACCCATACTCGCATAAAGTCTGGTCCAAGAGGCTTTCCATGTACAGTTATCTTTGGATCACTAGAATCCCAACGACCTTCAGTAACAATTGCATCTGCCCAGTCAAGCAAGTAGCAAGCATTCTTCCCTTATGTAAAGTTATGTCTTTTTTCTAGTGCATTACTCTACCAAATTTATTTTAAAGACAATATATTATTTTTTGTAATTGTTCTTCTAAAATGAAAATTTAAAACAATAACAACTTTTATAATTTACCTTAGGGGACTAAATATTGTTTGACTGCGGTACATTGTGAGACTGTCCTTCGCTTGGTGTCACTTTACCACCAACCTAAATATAAAACCAAGATAAGTTTCATTGGAAGAAAAGTAAACTAAGATTTATAACTGCAAGATAGAAATACCACCAAGTGTTCTTTAAGTAGATTCATCATTTCAGTCATTTGAGCTTCATATTATGTTGCTCTTCTTCTAACTTGGAGATCTTGCTATTACACATATTAACAACAGTTAGCTTTGACCTTGTTACGCCTCTTCCTTGTCCGATTAAACGACCAGATTTTGGGTTACCAAACAATTTTGTCAAGGCATCATCATCAGCGTTGTCTGTAGTTCCAGATTTTGGGTCTTCAAGGAGAATCTCATTCAATGAACCCTGCATATAAATTAGTATAACTAATGTATGCATTATGGAAAATAAGTAAAAATTCACAAAAATTAAATGACTAATACTCACAAAAATATCAGATGTCGTAGGGTTTACAGGTTCACCATTCTTCTTGGTATGGGCTCTCCGAAAAGCATCGATTCTAGATATTTTACCATCCTCATTTTCTTTCTTCTACACAATACATCAATAGAGATTATAAAATAGAGACTACAATAATGGAAGAAAAAATACAAACAGTATAAAACTTAATTATTACCATATCATCGATTGTTCGAGCATATCCTCTTCGACTTAAGGTGTGTGGAAGAGCTTTCTTTCTTCTCTCTTGGTATTTGGCCCTTATATCCTATTTAATAAATAAGTAAAAGAGGCATAACTATATTTAATTTAACACCAACATAGATAAAAGAGGCAGCAACATCACTTCTTACATCATATTCCTTACCAAATGTTCTTTACTAATTTTTTTGGCAACAAATGCTCTCCATTCTACATCACTTTTTATGCAATCCGGCTTTAAGGCTAATCGTTCACTCTCTTTTTTTGCATTGATAATATCCTTTACAAGTCTAGATTTCCCAGCTCTCCATAGTTGTGCCATCATTTCAAAGCACATCTTTTTTTTCCAATCATCATGTAAGTCATATTGTGCCTACAATAGAATATAGAATAACATATTATATGTTTAAGTGTAGAGCTGAATATATATATAAAAATACACTCATAAAACTTGTAATTCTACCTGAATAGATGCCCAAAGAACATCTCTCATCATTGGTGAAACTTTCCTCCAATCTGAAATAGTGTAAGGAACAACCTCTCGCACAAGAGCGCCCACAAAAGAAGAAAATTGCACTGAGTTAGTACCAACTGGTTGCCCTTTTTCATTCCAATTTATTATCCTTAAGTCATTGTTCCTCTTGGTAAGATTTGCCAATAGAGTTTTTCCCCTTGTCTTCTTGGCTAAGTTCATTACATTCACATCTACATCTTGAGGTATTTCTTCAATCTCAGTTTGATTTGCCTCATCAGTTGTTTTTTGTAATCTAACAGATTTTCTAAGAGGTTGTTCAAGTTCTATCTCAGCCACTTCTTCACATTCTGCATCAGGCACTTCTTCACATTGTGCAACAGCCCCTTCAAACTCTACACCAACCCTTTCCTCATCAGCTATCTCTTCATGTTCCTCCCTTACTCCCTTTTCACAAACACTATCAACTACCTTATCTACTTCATAATTAAGAGATCGTTTACTTTTTGAACTTCCAAGTGACATCTCCATGTCTTCTACATCATCATTTGGATCTAGCTCTATATCATAGACCATACGATGAGTTCCTGCTCTAGTACTAAGAGCAGGTGGTGAATCAATTACAACTCTAACAGGTGCAGAAAACCTACGAAGAGCACTCTTTTTCTTTAAAACAGGGCTTCCAAGCAACATATTGTCACAATCAGCTTGAGTCTTCAATGATGCTTTTCTCTTTTTGGCCACAAGATTGCATAAAGCACCTGGACGGAGGTGTTTTTTTGGAGATCTTCGTAATGTACTCATTTTTCAAGTTGAAATTGGTGCAATATAAAAAGAAAGATAACATAGTATATAAATCAGAAATGCGGATCACCAAAGAGTAATAAACATACACCAAAACCATAAAACCAGAATTATTTCATTCAAACTAAAATAAAATCATAAAGTTCACCGTATAGAGTAATAAAACCACATTTGTTTCATTCAACAAAAGAGTAATAATACACCAAAATTACATACAAAAAGTGTAAGCAGATTTGTTTCATTCAAAGTACATAAGAGACAACAAGAAACTCAATTTTCTTCATTAGATTCAAGTCCAAAACACCCTCTATTTGAATCCTTTAAAGCTATATACCAATTACTTGACTCATTCACCCTTTCATAAAAAGCTTTTTTCACTTGTGAAGCTAATACAAATGGATCCCTAATGGATTGAGCTTGTCCTATATTAAAATTTACAAGCGTATAGAACTCCGACTTCTTAACACCCATTCGAATATTTGCCCAATCGCACCAAAACAATGGCACCTTAAAAGTCTGATAATCAAGCATAATTATATCCTTGATTACACCAAAATACTCTTCTTTATCATTCAATTGCCCACTGTCATGTGCTTCCAAGTATACACCGCTGTTTTGAGTTGTTTTTTCAGCTCCTTTTTTATGGAATCGAATTCCATTAATCATGTACCCTTTGTAGGAAGTGACACCACGACTTAGACCTTTAGCCAATTGAGCTAACATGTCATCTACTTTGTTCATGATAGAAATCTGAAAATAAAAATATACTTGTAAGAAATTTGTACACTAAAACAAAACGTAAACTTTTATCTTGGCAATAGAATACAACCTTTTCATAAAACCATAACGGGAACCCTTCAGAATGTCGATTCCACAACAAAGTTTGATTGTTATTCAGATTTGAGTGTCTTTCTTTTAGCTCATCCATATGGACATTGAGAAATGGTTCTACAATATCCGAGTTAAACAACACATACTGATGCGCTACTGCCAAGTTTAATCGGTCAAGCTCAAAGCACTCTGCTGCTGATAGTGGATTTTCTTCTAGTAATGTACTATCTTGATTATCATTTTGCTTTAAAAATGTTTCACAAAAGCGTACACATTCAACAGCAAGATAGCGATTTGCAATACATCCTTATGGTCGTGCATAGTTTGCTACAAATCCTTTCAAATTAGATCATGCATATATGTATATCACTACAGTTCCTTCCACTTTGAGTGAACTATCTTAAACTTGTCCATGATTATCACCCAAAAGTTTTCATCCCTCATTGGGTGGTTGGTATAATTAATTTTAAAGCTTATGCAAATGACAAATATCAACAAAGGATACAACAAAACTTTATGCTAGATAAAACTATAAACAAAGTTTCTTACATCAAATAAATGTTAGACTATATACTACTCTGTTTATTGTGAATTAGTTTTGAGTTGAAACTCCTCTATAAATCTTAATCGAGTACATTTAACTTAGTCCTATATATAAAAATAAAAATGTGTAATATATTCAAGAAAAATTATAGCAAATAAATAAAGTCAAGTTAGCTAATACTGTATGCTAAATACTGATTGCTAAAAGAATCAGAAAACTCATCATGTCAGCACTGATTGCAAGCTATACGTGGCTCATTTAGTAGCTGGCTTCCATGCCATTATATGAGATTAAAATTATAATTTTTTTGGAGTTATCCTCTCTATTTTATTAGTTCTTTAAATAAGAACCACGAAAATACAACTGTTTGTTATGTGCCTTGTCTTGCATTTTTTACCAATCAATTTACAGTACTTCTCAATTGCAATTGCTTCTTAATGGAATTTTCTCTTGATGTAATTGTTTCTCAATGATCAAGACAAATGGAATAATTGGAAAAGTAGATTCCTAGTTGGATGGGGATGTGGGAAAAGTAGCAAAATGTTGAGTGTTTGTGCTGAGTGTTGTGTTTTGGGATTCGTGTACAAGTCTGGAAAGACAGGTTGCTAGTTTATGGTGCTATTGAGACTAGGTACTATCTGTGGTATATTATGACTAACCTTTCTTCTGTTTCTTCTTAGTGCTGGTTTAGGCATCTAGGGTTTGTTTAAAATTTGTCAAGTGGCATTGCCTCTATTGTAGTGTTTGAAGGAAATGTTGTAGAATGTAAAAGAAGTGAATGCATTAAAAAACATATACAATCGGTAATGTGTTTATAAAAAAGAAGTGAGGCTTGTGCCTCTTGTTTCTGTACTCGTCTTTGAATTTGATTCATCTAGTTAGTGGTTTTATTTGTTACCTCTAACTTAGTTATAAACATCCTAAATTTATTTGGTTTCAGTCTAACTTTGAAACCTATCCAAATAAGAGAGTTACATTTGCTATGTTTTGATTATTGATAAGGCGGCCTCTCTTGATAAATACAACCTAGAATAAAAGGAAATATATATAAGAAGGGAAAATATACTGAAGTTATTAAGATGCGGATTCCTTGATTACCCCTAAGAAATTTTAAGCAAGTTTACCCTCTTTTGAGCTCGTTTAAATGCCTTATGGTGCTCTTAGTTTGTTATGTGTATTGATTCATTAAGTCTGTTTCTGAGAATATTTTGGCTTACTGAGCTGTAAAACAGAACGATCAATTTTTTATTTTTATAAAATTCTTGGATTTTAATGGTCATAGGATCATAAGTTCAACATCTAGCCACCCAAATTGGAAGGGATAACTCTTCAATAGCAAGATTGAAGCTTAATATGATAATTAGTTTCATCTAGCTGCATTTTGAATTTGGCCAGTGAAACCAATAGATAACTCGTTTAACTGCATTTTATTTTATTTTCTTTCAGAATCCCTACACTGTGAACATTCTTATGGCTAGTTAAGATAAGGAGACAGGCCCATCTTTGTACTACATCGATTACATTGCAACACTTCATAAACTTGAGAAGGGAGTAGATATTTCTCATCATTATTTATGGTTTGCAGTAGGATAGATGGGAACAGAATATCAGGAAGCATACCTAGACTTATTGGGAACTGGACCAAACTTGAAAGACTGTAAGTACTGAATTTTTATTTTATTTATCTTGTTTTTGCTATCTTATTTAAAATTGGTCTAAATAGTTAACAATTGTTGAAGTTTAGTTTATTAGGAGTCAGCCAAAGAGGTGCACTTGACCACAGACAGTGTTCTGACACCTAGTGGCTATATGGATCGTGTTGTTGATTCCATACGAGCAACAAATTAGATGTCTCATGACGCTGCCTAACATGGGAGAATGTGCAACTACTACCTTGACAGTGTCTGGAGCACTTTTTGTTAGGGTTATCCCTAAAGGCATGTAAAAAGACATTTCATTGATTTAAATAAAAGTACAATTTAATTATATTTGAATGTTATAATTATTATTTGAATAATTTATATAAATATCAAGAAAATTCCATATACATTTATGAGGATATGATCTTGTATTAGTACAAGGGAATTAAGATTATATACAATGGATAAAATAGTTAGTAACATATTAAAGTATGAAATCTCTAATGAATGATTACTAGCACATTTTACTAAGCATACAGATTGCAAGTAGTCTATATTCGAATTACATATGTGGATTTAGAAATCCGACAATAGAGAGACTAGACTTTTAATAAACCGAATAAAAAGAAATAACAAAAAGCAAGAACATAAAATACTCACCCAATTTTACGTGGTTTAGTGGTTAAAATCCACCTAGTCCACGAGTCACTCTTATTGATCAGTTTAGGACTCTTGATGAAATTATTTATGACAATTTCAGCAGAGTTTTGGCATATAGAAAGTCGATCCCTTTTTCTGTTCGTTCCCCTTGTATTTATAGGAGATTATCATGAATAATTTTGGGCAACAGTACATTAATATCGTAACTTAAAAATTTGGGTAACTTCCCATTTACATAAATACAACAATGCATATTAATTTTATGCACTTTCTATTGGGTAATAAATACATAATAAAATCTAGGCATTTATTAGGCGTATAAGGAATCTTCGAGTCTTTTGGGATCCTTCACTATGTGCCATAGTTAGGCGTTCGCAAGCTAAACACACTCCCCGAGCTGGGTGTTGGAGGACCAATACAAACCGACTTGGGTCATGTTCAGAATTTCATGAGGGCGATTTGGGCGGTGTGTTCTTTGAACTAAGTCGTTGGCGTAAGAAGCGATCTGGACACTCTTTAGTTGTTTTAGGATGTCAAGTAAGCTCAAGCTGGTTACCTCAGAGTTAATAAGATACTCTTTATTTGTACATTTTCTTCATATGCTTGTCTGCCAGTTGTACCCCGTACAGAGTAATTCAGCTCAAATTTTTAGGGTACAACATTTTCCCCCAAAGTCGTTGCTCGTGCATGATGTCATGTCTAACACGCACAGTAGGGGATTTTCTACTTCTGTTATGGGGAATCATGCACACCAACTCACTTGAGTATGGGACATGTGTCTGCTCTTTGCTGGTGCATGTTGGGGTTTCGAGTACTGTGACAGTTGTCTTGTCACTCTTTTTTTGCTATTTGAAATATTTAACTCGGGCCCTTGGATCTCAAACTGATCTAATCATATGGTTTAGATTTGTTTTCAAAGTTTAAGTATAAAGAGGAGAACCAAACCTGAGCCCCCCTTCTCTTTCTTCTTTTCCAAAACACTCAAAACCCTCTGCATTCCTTTGTTTCCCAGAAACTTTTAGACTCTCACTCTCGGATTTTGTTAGCATTTCTTGTTCTTCCCTAAATTTCTTCAGTTCATCAACCAAGAAACCAAACTATAAGTACTTTTATATCTCGTTTAAATTTCATTTTCTTATTTTCAATAAGTTTTATGAAATTTTCCAGTATTTTTGACTTGTTTTGGTCTTGAACGAGTTTAGTTTAGGTTTTATATGTGGGAAAAACTGACAACATTAGGAACAGCAAGGAATAATGCACAAAAAATGGGGCAGTTTCTGGGTTTTATGGGTTTGAGAGATGAATGTTTGAATATCTAGGTTTGAAGATTTGAGGGCTTTTAGGTTCAGTTCTAGGTAGCTTAATGGTCACGTTTTTAGAGTGCTTTTGCATTAAACCACTTTCCAAAAAGGTACTAGGTCTAACGCATGAATCTCAAAGTATCAGGGTTTCATGAGGTTGTGGCGCGTGAGTCCTAATCACAAGTGAACCCACACAATAGTATCAGGTAAGGATTTAGCTTGTCGGTAACTTGGGGGGAGTAGACTGAATGTAAACTCTAGGTTGCCCTTACTTCTACTATCGAAGGTAGGTCATATCCTAGGTCACCTCTAAAAGGTCGCTTTGTCACCAGGCAAACTAAATTATGGCCAGTCATAAGAAGAAGCCATTAGCAAGCTCCTCCTCCCAGAAAAAAAATACAGACAAGCAGGTCACCTACGAGACCCTCATACCCCACTTTGGTCCAACGGTTGTTGAGGAGGTCGAGGAAGAAGAAGAAGAAGAGGAGGTTGCACCCTTGGTGCACAAGAGGCTTGCTGTGGTGGCCCCGAGAATTGAGGGAAGACAAGGGCGAGCAAAGTTGGGGGCAGCACCTGGCACCTCCAGCCAAGGTAATAACGATAAGGACATAAACTGAGCTACTGCCAAATTTATTTTGGCTAGACATGACTCGAGACGGGTCGTAAGCCACAATTATGTAGACCCAGACCTAGATGTCACGCTTCAATAGTGCGTGGATCATCTAGTAGTCTGCCACAACCTAGTTCTCCTTTAATACACTATAATAGTAGACAATAACATTAGGTTTAGGCCAAACATTTTTAACAAGTATGGGACCAACCTATTAACCTGGGACTCCATTCACCAGGGTAGTCTTGCCTTTGGCATCTCCCAACCCGAGTATGAACCTAGTCCAGTAGAGGTGCCTGGACCTAGTGAGCCTTGCGAGATAGTCCTTTTAGATTCACCCCACCTCTGCCCTTTTGTGATATAGAGGTTGAGTCCAACCCGGATAAGAATCTAGAGCTAGTTATAGTCCTCTCCTCCTCTAGCTTGGAGGGTATGAGTTTCCCCTTTATGCTTTTATTATCGTGACTTAATCCATGGATGATCTTTACTTATTTCTTTTTGCTTGTTTTCTTGCAGACAAAAACATGGACCTAAAGAGTGCCTTCAAGCATTCTGAGGTAGGAGCTAGACCTGTCATCAAGAAGCAAAGAGTATCAAAGAAAACAACCTTTGGAGCCGGAGCTGCCATAGAGTCCCCTACAAAAGATAAAGGTGCCAACTCCACCTAGAACAGCAGCAACCAAAGCAGCACCAATCTTGAGTAACAACAATTACAACTCAATAAAACCTTCTACCTCTTCCTTCAAAACCTACTCTGATTCCTCAAGTTGTGCAAGGCAAGGCTCCACCTGTACAGCTTCGAGTTATGCCGCTCGAGGTCGGGAGGATTCTGGAGGCACTTCATGGGCCCCTCCATGAGATGGTAAATCACCTGATGGGCCATGCCAATCAGGTGAGCATCAAAAACCTGAGAGCCATAGAGGAGCCTTGGGAATGACCCTGACAGTAAGTTATTCTTTTTACATACATTATTTTTTTGTTTAGTTTCCCTCCTTTCTGCGAGCTAACCCTGCTATTTTTGTTCATTACAGTCTTGTTTAGAACAAATTCGCAGCATCGCCCAAATCTAACCTAAAAGGGACGAGGCTTGGGCCACCCTGGAGGAGGCTATGAGCATCCTAAAGGCATTTCGAGAAAATGAACGAATTTCCATGGCACGTGTCAGAGGTGAGCCAGCATCGAGACCAACTACAGTTTGAGATCGATGAACTCAACAAGAAGCTCGAGGAAGTCGACGTGCTTAAAAAGAGGTTGTCTGAGGTTGATGAGAAAGCAAAACATGATTCTGAGATGGCCAAGCAGGAGGTTGTTGAGGCAACATGATCTCTGGAGGAAATGTTTTATTGGTGCTTGGTGTACAACTAGGCAGGAGACTTCTCATTCTTGGATGCAAAACTTTGGGGGTGATACCACGCCAAGTTCGAAGACCGATTATAGAAAGAGCCTGCCGAGACCGTGGAGGCTTGTAGGCCTGGTGGTGGGGGTGATGAAGAGGTGACATCAAATGAGAAATTTGCTGGAGCCCAGTGATGTCTAGAGCATCCTCTTCTTTTTTCTTATTTTTATGTTTCAGTCTAGGTTCTTTGAACCCTTTGTAACCAGGCTTTAAAAGCTGAGGCATTCGCCTTCGGGCTTAGTTCGAGGTTATTTTTCCTTGAGTTATACACATACTTATATTGGTACATGTTTTATTTATTTCTAATATATTTTTTGTTCCCCTTTATCTATTATTTAGCCATGTTCATGAACCTTAAAAAGTCCTTGTACATTTGCATAGTCATAGGGGTTAACTTTAGAACGAGATAAATGCCTGATGGCTCAAACAGTTAATTCTGGCCAATGACTTGGTTATATCCAAAAGTTTTGTTTCCTACTAGCATTATAACTCTTAAGAATTAGGCCTTGGACCTATTTATATCCATGATTCATGTACCTAGTTGAATTCTAGATTTTGTTTTACTTTGAATTTTCTTAACTGAGTTCGTATTCGGAATTTCTTCGAAAACTCGAGCTTTAAAAAGTTGTAGAGTAAAAAATTTTCCAAATTCTAAGTTGGGCAAATTTGATCTAAATTTTCTGAATATTTCAAAGACTCTTCGAGGGTTATATGCCCCCCCCCCCCAAGCGATCAAAATTTATGTATATTCTAGATCACTTTTACAAAATAAGCTCATGATAAATTACAAGAATATTGGTGCCATGTTTCAAATATGTAGCAACCCTTTATAATCCCAATTTGATCAAAATAAAACTGCATTTATAAACAAGCCTTACAAGGAATAAAATATGCTAAAAATATTAAAATCTAGCAAAAGTGTCCTATTACAGATAGTATTTTTCAAGATCTAGAGAATTTCAGGTCTGTGGAACCAATTCTCCACCTAACCGAGCTAGTTTGAAGGTTCCTACATGCAAAATTTCCACAATTTGGTAGAGTGCTTCCAAGTTCATTCCCAATACACCATCTTTAGGATCTTCGTTAGCCAAAAAACACCCTTCAGAGTACTAAATCACCCAGTTAAAGTCTACATCCTTTGAATTTCGAATTAAAGTAGTGAGTAACTCTCTGCTGGTAATGGGTGAGCTGAAATTGAGACTGTTGTTGCTCTTCGATTAGGTCAAGGGATGCATTAAGCAGGTCATGATTCTGATCCTGGTCGAAAGTTTTCTGCCTATGCGACGTCACTAAGGCCTTGATTAGGAGCATAACCTCACTCCCAAAAGTTAAAGATAAGGGAGTGTGCCCAGTGGAGGAACGATGTGAGGTCTGGTAGGCTCAGAGTACTTGTGGGAGCTGCTCGGGCCATAGCCCCTTAGCTTCTTCTAGTCAATTTTTTAAGCTCACCTTTAGGGTTTTGTTCATTCCCTTGACCTATCCATTAGCTTGAGGGCATGCTGCTGAAGAGAAACTCTTATTTATATCATACTTCTCGCAAAAATTTGTGAAAAGGTCACTATCGAATTTAGTTCCATTGCCAGACAAGATCTTTTTTGGGAGTCCAAAACAAAATATTATGTTCTTCCTGACAAAATCTAGGACTCTCTTCGAGGTTATAGTCGCTAGGGGATCGACCTCAACCCACTCTGTAAAGTAGTCGATGGCAATAACCGCATAGCAAACTCCTCCCTTTCCAGCTGGAAATGAGCCGATTAAATTGATCCCCATAGAACAAATGGCCAAGGCGATGAAATCACGGTTAATTCCATGGGTGCTGCTCGAGCAATAGTGGTCAAACACTAGCACTTATCACACTTTAGGACAAACGTGGCTGAGTCCTTCTTGAGTGTAGGCCAGAAATAGCCTTGCCTGAATACCTTTAGAGCTATGTTTTGCCACCCAGCGTGGTCTCCACAAAACCCTTCGTGTATTTCTTGGAGGATGGTCTGTGCTTCCTCTAGCAGAACACACTGCATGAAGAGTAATTAATGGCATTGACTATAGAGAATTCCCTCGACCATAATATACTGTGGGACCTGGTACAATAATTTTTTTGCATTCTTTCGATCTTCTGGTAGTTTACCGATCGTAAGGTACTCGACAATAAGAGTCATCTAGGTCGGTTCTGTGCAAATATCTTCGACCTCTACTAATTCTTCCTTGATACTTGGTTATTCCAAGAATTCTATGGGGACCATATTTAATGTGTCTGCTTATTTAGTGGTTGTGGGTCGAGCTAGAGCGTCAGCACTTATGTTTTGTTTTCAGGGGACCTGCTCGATGGAATAGAACTCAAATTAAGACAATTCATATTTAACCTTAACTAGATAAGCCAACATTTTGATTCCTCGAGATTAATATTCCCCTAATATTTGATTAACAATGAGTTAAGAATCCTTGAAGCACTATATTGCCTTTGCTTTCACCTCTTTTGCTACTCGAACTCCAACCAAAAATTCCTCGTACTCTGCTTCATTGTTGGATGCATCAAAACTGAACCTCTGAGTTGTATGGAATCAGTACTCTTCAGGTGAGATTAGAATTATCCCAGCTTCATATTCATTCTTGTTGGACGATCCGTCAATAAAGAGTTTCCACAGTTCCTGCACTGGTTTCTTCATTGGGTGGTCACGGTAACCCGTGCCTTCTCCCACAAAATCAGCGAGCACTTGGCCCTTGATCGCTATGCATAACTTGTATAATATCTCAAACTGACTAAGTTTGATGGCCCACTTCAAAAAACTGTTGGGTTTTAAGCCCTTATAAAACGATGTCGGACATGTAAACACGATTTCATATTGTTAATAAACTTAGTAAAAGTCATTTAGTTTGATAATTGTGTTGCGTGCTTGTTTTATTACATGATTATTTAAATAATACAGACATTTATAAAATCCTGAACATATGAATAGTTACAATTATAGTGGCTAGGTCACAGTGGATTTTAATTGTAATTATATGTTCAAAAGAACAAGTCCTAAGTTTAGATCAGTGCATTGGATTTTCACTGATTAGGTAATGTACGATATGATCTACTTACACATTCGGGGTGTGATGTCTTGTCCAAGGCATTTATCAAGTAGATAAGATCAGATGTATTTGGTTTCATCAGACTAGGATAGATATTGATTATTGATTGATAAATAAGTATCATTGTTATCGAATCTAATTAATGTCACAACGTTGACCATAGGTTAAGTCGATCTTAATTATGAGTGCTAATATTTTGCTAATTATATTATTTAAATTTTTTGACTTGTTCGTTACTAGCTTACCCTACAGTCCAGCCCATACTTACATCTTGGAGATTTAGTAGTGTAATTGAGTGGGAGTATTATTCATAGATATGAAATCTATAACTTCTATATGAGAAGTGAAAAGATGATATCTTTGATTGCTTTGTTCAAAAGGTTAAATGATTGAGATCTCATTTATGTGATTAAGTTCATGGAAATATCATTTATAAGGAACTCAGTGAGAGTTAAGGATAAAATACTGATATGGATAAAACGGTAATTTACACCCAGCTTGTTAGAAAGTCATCGATAGAGGATTGACTAACTATAATGGTTATAACAATGTATAACATATTTATGGTTTGAAAAATACGTTCTATGAATTCAAGAGTTCAATTCCGAGTCTATAATGGAGTTGTGATGAATTAATAAGGTAGTAAAATTATTCGTAAATAAATTCACGGTAACTTATTGAAGCATGATTTGATGGATCCATGGTCCCCGCATCACCTTTGAGTAATCATCTAGAATGTCTCAATTAATTGATTTAATTATCAATTAGGATTTTTAAAGTTGACTAGGTCAATTTTGCAAAATTTACAAAGATATGAGATTTAGAGAATAAAAGAGAATCTTTGGGTAAATTTATTAATATTGATAAATTGGCGTCAATATAAATAAATAATATTAAATCAAGTTTCAAATTATAATTAGTTAATTTGAATAAGGATTTAATTAATTAATTAAAAAAATAAAAGGTTTTGAATTTAGGCCCAATTAGGATTTAAATTCAAAACAAAGAGATTGGGCCCAAGTTCATTTGTGGGAGCTAAAGGCTTTTATTTTTGTAATTAATTTAAATTTAAATAAGCCCATTAAGTTGCCTATATAAGGAATATGATATCTAGGGTTTTTATAAGTCAGTCTCAGTTGATTCATTGGGTAAGTGAAAACCTAGACAGTCTAATCCTTTCTTAGCCACTATCTCTTCTAGATCTCTATTTCATGTGTTGAGAACCAGCCCACACTAGTTCTAGGTTGATCAAAGGCTTGGTGAGGAAGATTGTGTTGGTGATCTAGTTCAATCTCTTGATAATACTCTGCTATAGAAAGTAATCAAGGGTTAGAGAGATTGAAGGAAGGAGTTGTTCCAGTTCCGCTGCGTATATGTAAGTTTCTATACTTAATTCTATTTTGCGTCAATTTCATAGTAGCCTGTTCTAGGAATTCTCATGTTTGTTTGATAATATGTAAATTACATGAAAATAAATAAAGAACATGCAATATGTATATCCTACAATTCGCCTCAGAGCCATAGAGTGCTAGTTTATTTTCATAAATCAACATATATGAAATTGATTGATATGTTAGGGTGTCAATTGGATGGTACATACTATTGGTGTATGTTTATGTTTTGTTATATAAATTTTGCAATAATTTTGTTGTTTTTGGGTTGTTTTGAGATTGAAAAACTGCACATATTTTTTTTAATTTTTTTTTGGACTGATTGGGTAGTATGCGTGCCGGGACCCCAGGGTTGTATGGGGGACCCACGTGCCTAATAGGACACATGGGTTCATTGTAGCGTCTTAGAATTTTACTTAGCTAGATAGTAGTAGTAGTAGTAGCTTGTAGTATGTTAGTTTTTCTTGGATATTGGTTCAAGCCGGGACTTAGTTGGAAACTCATGGAAACAGTTATAGATTTTATAAGTTTAACCTATAGTTTAGAAATATTAATTATAACATAAGGTTTGATTAATATAGCTAGTCCCAGAAATATTATTTATTATAACCTAAGGTTTAGATAGAATTAATAAGAACGTGACACTTGCCACAAGCACGTTTATTAAGGATTTAAGCATTTTGGATGAATAATTAAATAAAGGATAAATCTAGAAGCTCTAGAACCTTCCAGCAACTGTAGGATCACATTTTACTCAATGAAAGTTGTTTAAACAAATTCAAAATAAGCTGAAAGAGTGCAAAAACGTGTTTGATATATCAATGTATGTCGATATATCGCAGCTATAGGGGTCGATATATCATCTACAAAAGATACGGAAAACACGTTAACTTCACACGAGTGAAAGCACAAAAGCTCGAGGCATAGGAAGGGGCGATATATTGCCTAGGGCATGACGACACATTAGTAACACGTGTGGCTGCAGTCAAAGAAGGCAAGGCCAGAGATTTCTCTATATCAGGATAGGGGTTCTTGAGATATAAGGGCCAGGTATGCGTGCCGAATGACCATGGAATTAAGATGAAGATTTTAGAAGAGGCACACAATACCCCATACTCAATTCACCTGGGGTTGAGCAAGATGACTCACGACCTTAAGGCACTATATTGGTGGCAAGGAATAAAGAAAGACATAGTAGAATATGTATCCAAATGCTTAGTATGCCAACAAGTGAAAGCAAAACATCAGCGACCTGCAGGCTTATTGAAATCATTTAGTATTCTGGAATGGAAGTGGGAGGATATAGCCATGGACTTTGTGACAGGATTACCACGAACAAATAAGCGGCACGACTCGGCTTGGGTAGTGGTAGATAGACTAACCAAGTCAGCTCACTTCCTGCCTGTGAAAACTACGTACACTGCGGACCAGTACGCTGACATTTATGTTCGAGAAATAGTATAACTGCATGGAATACCTAAGACCATAGTATCAGATAGAGGGTCAGTGTTTACATCAAGATTTTGGGGAAGCTTGCAGCAACCCATAGGTACCAAGTTAAGCCTTAGTACGATATTTCATCCTCAAATCGACAGTCAGTCCAAGCGTACCATATAGATTTTAGAAGATATGTTGCGCGTTTGTGTACTAGACTTTGGAGGATCGTGGAGTAAGTATTTTCCACTTATAGAGTTCTCCTGTAACAATAGCTACCAAGAAACGATTGGTATGGCACCCTATGAGTTAATTTATGGAAGGAAGTATCGATCGCCGTTACTTTGGGATGAGGTAGGAGAAAGACAACTTCTTGGACCCGAAGCTGTTAGAGAGGCTCAGGATGCAGTGGCGCTGATGCCAAGCGGCGAGATGTGGAATTCAAAGTTGGAGATCAAGTCTTCTTAAAGATATCTCCTATGAAAGAAGTGGAGTGGTTTGGAAAGAAAGGCAAACTTAGTCCCCGGTTTATAGTTCCTTTTCAGATATTAGACAAGGTGGGAATAGTTGCATATAGATTAGCCCTACCACCAGCTCTAGCAGATAGCCACAATGTATTTCACATCTCGATGCTGCGTAGATATGTGTTAGAACCATCTCACATCCTCAAGTATGATACGATAGCACTCCAGAAAGACTTGAGTTAATAGGAACGACAGGTTAGCATCCTAGAGAAGGGGATGAAGGAATTATGGTCTAAGAGTATTCCAATAGTCAAGGTCCTGTGGAGTAATAGTTAAATACAGAAGGCACTGTGGGAGTTAGAGGAAGTCATCTTAGCATGGTATCCGAAATTTTTTGGTAAGTAAATTTCGCGGACAAAATTCTTTTAAGTAAGGGAGAATTGTAGCATCTTGGAATTTTACTTAGCTAGATAGTAGTAGTAGTAGCTAGTAGTAAGTTATTTTTTTGTGGATATTGGTTCAAGCTGGGACTTAGTTGGAAACTCATAGAAAGAGTTATAGAATTTATAAGCTTAACCTATAGTTTAGAAATATTAATTATAACATAATTTTTGATTAATATAGCTAGTCCTAGATATATTTGTTATTATAACCTAAGGTTTAGATAGAATTAATAAGAACGTGACACTTGTCACAAGCACGTTTATTAAGGATTTAAGCAATTTGGACGAATAATTTAATAAAGGATGAATCTAGAAGTTATAGAACCTTCTAGCAGCTGTTAGGATCACATTTTACTCAGTCAAAGATATTTAAATAAATTCAAAATAAGTTGAAGGAGTACAAAAATGTGTTTGATATATCAACGTATGCTGATATATCGCTGCTATAGGGGCCAATATATTGCCTACGGAAGATACAGAAAACACATCGACTTCGCACGACCGAAAGCACGAAAGCTCGGGGCATAGGGAGGGGCGATATATCGCCTAGGGTAGGCGATATATCGATTCCTGGAGCAATTTTTGAAATCATTTTGAATGTAAATTAGAAACAACCCTCAACCACTTGGACTTGCTTTTGAACGTTTTTGACCGAGTTCTGGGCATCTATTGAAACGAAAATTCAAATATTTTCAATTTATATTCATTTTAAAGGGTTTATAAATAGGACCTAGTACTAAGCCATTTCACTCATCATTCAAGCATTCTTCAGAGCCTCCAAGCTGCTAAGATTACTCTAGAGAGAAAACACTTGGGTTTTGGGATAAAAGCTTTTCCAAACTAAGCTTTTCTAAACACTTAGGAAGTAAGATAAAGTGAATTTTCTGTATTGAGGTGTAGATCGGAGTTCTAGATCATCAATGGTATTCTTATCCTCAGGTTTAATCTATCATAGTTCTTTTATTTTGTTCTAGATCCTATCTCATTGTTATGACTTTTGGTTAGGTGTTTAAGTTCCTTGAAACATTAAGGTTTTCGGTAAGTTTCTGCCTTGATGATTTAGTTCTCTTTTTCATCCCTTTTCTTTAGAAACTCATGGTTTTTACTGTTGATTTTAGGAGTTTTCCAATCATGTTCTTGTCTCCAATATCCCGGCTTTTGGTATGGAAAATAGGTTAGATTATATGTGTTTACATGATATGTTATGATATGTTTATATGCTATAATATGTGCTATTTATATATGTATAAATACGTTTTGTAGTCACTTGGGGCTTATAGTTGCTTAGATATCAAACCCCAAGATTTTTATCATTTTCGTGGATTAGAGTTATAATTTACCCTACCTCGATTAGAAGATAGAGGACCTAGATGGGTTATCATATACTACTTTGTGTTCTAACCTACCTCAATTAGTAGACTAAGGACCTAGATAGTTTTATCACATACCATAGTAATGAGTTAATGGCCATTAATATTGTAGTCCTATATGATATACGTTTCTACATCATATGTTTTATGATATGATATTATGATTTATGATATATGTTTTAAGTAGATTTTCCTTGTTGGGCATTAGGCTCATCCCTTTTATTTTAGATGGTGCAGGAAAATGAACTTGGAAGGCGAGACAGATTCGTGGCAGCTTGGCATGTGCATTAGAGATGGATGGATTGAATGGACTAATGGAAGATCAAGGATGACGTTGTTTTCAAGTCTTTTAATTTATGTTTTTATGTATTTTCGCACTTAGGATTAAACAATTGATTAAAGTTTATGTTTTATGTTTTATGTACTAAACAGTGGGTACCCAAATATTATTTTGTATTTCGTACCTTATTTTGGATTTTAAATAAAGTTCTATTATTTCTTGATGTATGTATTCAAAATAGTGGCTATGTCTTAGTAGTTTTAATGGTCCAAGGTCTTAGAAATAGTCGGGGCATTATATTCATGGCTAGTTAAAGTACCTAAGAAATAGAAGATAAATGATTTAGTGTTTTTCTTATCTCAAAACGTTTTGTATGTTATGCTATTTCTAAAAATTTAATGAATAAATGTTTGTCAAGCAATGCGTTGATTTCTAGTTAGTTGATAATCGTAGCTCTAGGCTTCCCATCCCAAACTCTCTCTAATCTCTAAAAGGTTTCTCTATGGTGAGAACCTCACGAAATGTTTGTCCAACATCAACATGGTGTTGATTATGGAGAACATCAAGTTCGTGATGATCAAAGATATTCATATTTTTCTTATGCAACGATTACCAAATCCTTCAAAGAGGATTGTTGACGGTGGTTCGAGCAAAGGAAAGAAGGAAAATACTACCAAACAAGTTCAAGGAGAAGTTTCTTTAAGCTTCTTCTTCGAAGAGAAAATGATAAAGAAATTCAAACAAAAAGAATAAGAAGTCTACTGGAAAGGATCCACATGTTGCAAAGCATCTTGGAGCAAGACTTGATTATAAGTACACTAAAGGGGAGTGTTTCCAACTAGAAGGAGATTGGGAATTGGAGCAAGATTACCCGGAACTCAAGGCATATAGAACCCAAGATAACAAAATTTGTCTTGGATTCATGTGATTTTAGAGGATGATACTTTGGTATTGGAACGCTGAATCAAAATCTACTAAATATGCATGTACCTTTTTACAACTTTTTAGCACTTGGAAAGCCATGAAGGATAAAAAGACACAACTTGTAATCCATCAAGGGTTGTTCATATCAAACAAGGCAAAAGGATAAGCTTGAATGAATTTTGGAAATAAATATATTGTTTTAAGACAATGTTTCTTTTATTCCGATTTTCAATGGAAATTTTTAATTTTAGTTTTTCTTAATACATCAACAACAATTTGTAGTTACTTTCACAAGTAATAAAATCCTATTTCTATCAATGGATGTGAATTGTGGGGTGGATGTACGAAAAAAAGGCTATACCTATTGCAACTAAACGAACCCTATGTTCTAAATAACGTTAACGTTAATGTAAACGAACCCAATGTTTTAATGAGTTGTTTAAGATAGCTAAATCTAGGACCATTAAATGACAAAAGGTCAATAATTTTAGAAATGACATACCTTTGGCATCTTCGCTTTGGTTATATTTGCTAGATCGGATTCAAAAACTAACAAAGGCTGGGGTTTTGAGGGAACTCACCTAGGGTGACCTACCTGTTTGTGAATCTAGTCTCGAGGGCAGAATAATAAAGCGTTCATTCTCTGTGATAGGAGAAAGGGCCAAAGAATCACTAGGGCTAGTATTTTCAAATGTCTGGGGACAAATGAATGTTCAAGCGAGGGGTGGTTATAAGTATTTTGTCCCCTTCATCGACGATTGCTCTAGAGACTCATGTAAATACGTAAAGCATAGGAATTCTGAGAATTTGTTAAGAAGTTCAATGAATTCATTGCTATGGCTTTAAAAGAACTAGGTAAAACTTTAAAGGTCTTGCGATCTGATAGGGGTGGAGGATATTTGGATAAATAGAATGAAGATCATTTAAGTGAACTTGGAGAATCGTCTAAAGCAACTATTCCAAGGACTACGCAACAGAACATTGTTGCTAAGCGGCGTGAATCGAGCGTTTTTGAAAATATGTGTTCTATGATAAGTTATTTAACTCTACCGACTTCTTACCCGGCTATTTTCTGGAGACATACTACCTAGATCGGATGTGACATTTTTTAAAGTTGTGCCGTCTTAAAAGCTGTCTCCAAGACACCACTAGAATTATGAAATGGTCATGAACCTGGTTAACGTAATGATGGAATTTGAGGGTGTCCTATTTATAGCCTAAGGAAAAAGGTAGAAAATCTAGAACAACGAACTGAGGTTTGCTTGTTTGCGGGCTATACTAAATGTACTCAGGGTGGTCTATTCTATAGTCCAGTAGACAAGAAAGTGTTTGACTCTATAAATGCTACTTTTCTAAATAACAACTACATAATGAATTTCAAGCTCCATAGCAAAATAGTATTAGATGGAAAAACGATAAACCATTGTTCCATCCTCTCCGACATAAGTCGATGAAAACAAGGTAGATTTAGAAACCACTAATCCAAGTCATAAAGTTACGGTGCCTCGTCATAGTGGGAGGGTTTCTCGTAACCCGGTACCTATGAAATGGATAGTGAAACCCACAAGCTGATCGGGGACACAAGTAACAATGATGTATTAGCCTTTAAACAGGAAATGGGTATGTCTGAAAAGGATCTTTGACTCGAAGCCAAGTACTAGGAAATAGAGTCTAAGTACTTTAAATTTGTCTAAGATCTTGTAGATGTGCCATTGGACTTTAGGCCCATGGGGTGCAAGTAGATCTATAAGTAGAAGAGCGGAGCTGATGGAAATGTTGAGACATTTATGGATCGACTCGTGGCAAAGAGAGAAAGTTGACTTAGAGAAAACTTTTTCACCGGTAGCCATGTTAAAATTCATTTATTATACTCTTATCCATAGCCACAACTCTTGATTAAGAGATAAGGCAAATGGACATCAAAGAAACATTTTTAATGGCTATCTTGATGAGACCATTTATAAGGATCAATTAGAAGGATTTAAAGTAGTTGGACAAGAAACTTGGCAAGCTGAGTAGGTCGCTCTATGGACTTAAACAAGATTCCCGCCCTGGAATTAAGGTTAAATGGAAACATAAGACCAGTAGTTTTGAACAAAATGTAGTTGACCCTTGTGTTTAACAACTTACGAAAAAGGACATTGTGGTGTTCTTAATCCTTCATGTAGATGATATCTTACTCATTGGAAACAATGCAAAGAAATTATCAGTGTAACGACCCAAAATTACTAATAAGGCTTAAGGGCCTTGATTAGTGTGCTAGGAGGGCATACCTAGATTATGTATGATTTAAATGATCAAATGCATGATTATGTGATAAGCATGCTTATGATTATCTGGATATATGAGATGCATGATTATGAGTATTAGTATGCATGTAGGCCCTGATTAGGTTATAACGGCATATTCGTAATCTTGGCCTGTTGAGGGCATAAATGTAAATATTTGTGATAAATTTTTGAGACCACATAATTATGTGGATATATATGCAGCTTGTGACTCGAGGCGATCCTAGTGAGCGGTTTAGTGGAAAAGTCACGGTGGGGATTTATACCCGACTCGAGGGAGTCCGGGGGTATTTCTGGGAACCTGGGTAATATATTGGAGATTATTTGACATTGAGGAAAATAATTGGTGATTAGTTACGTGTCAGGGTTTAAGTGATAATTATTAGGGACACTCGAGGAATTGACGGGAATTGGGAGCAAATGACCAAAATTCCATTGGTATGTTTAAAGGCTTAGGTTTTAATTTGGGGGGGGGGGGGGGGGGGAGGTCATTTGGTTTAAAAAGAGATAAGTATTAATCTGCCTTTTTGCACTTAGTGGGATTTGTAGAACATAGTGGAAGCTGAAGGAAATAGGAAGAAAAAAGAAAAACAGAGCACATAAGCTAACCTCCTTCTCTCTCTCGGTTTGGCCATTCTTCACCATCTCTTGGGGATTTTTAGAGATGCAATTGAGAGGAGGCTTAGGCTAAGGCTTAGAACTTGGGTCCTTGGTGAAGCTAGGAAGTTCTGTTGGAATTGAGCTTAATTAAGGTAAGGTTTAAAACTTTCTGATGAGTTTTTCTAAACATTGTTGAGATGATTTCTAAACTTGAACTTTGGATGGAATTAAGAGAATTGAGCCTTGGGAGTTGAGGAGCTAAAGGACTGGAAGGATATTAAGGGCAACCTAGGGTCGATTTCCCATAAAAGGTAAGAAATTCTAGACTTGGTCACTTAAGTTTCTGGGTTGTTTTGGTTTTTCTATTTGAGTTCTAAAGTTCTGAGTTCAATGCTTGCTTTCTTTGTTTTATATTGCATGTGGTTAGAATTGAGGTTGTTGGGCCATGTGGGGTTTGATGTAGTGATTGGTAGGCTTTTTTTGAAGTGTATTTGAGGTTTGGAGGGCTTCTAGGAGGTTTTCGTTCGAGAAAATTCGAAGGAGAAAACTCTGGAAAGTTTGGTGCTGTAACTAGCACTGTAGCGCTAGCCTTTGGGCGCTGCAGCGCTAGGCCTGGCTTTTTCTGGGCATTTTGCTTCTGGTTGTAGCGCTACCTTGTTTCCAGAAGTGGATTTTTGGGTTATTTCTTAAGGTTTTTGCCTGGGGGCTCGAGTTTTGATTCCACCACCCCGTTTGGTGGAATTAGGGCTTGCCGAGGGATTGGGATTAGTCCCGAGGTTAGGTTTTGGAATTGATGTTTAATGATGGTTCTAATTTATGGCTGTGGCTAGGTGTACGCTACGGCTTGGATGGAATCGTGCTTGAAGGTCGATTTCAATAATCAAAGTTATCGGAATCAAAGGTAAGAAACTGCACCCAGGTATGTTTTTGTGTTAGGACTAAGAATTCCCTATATTCATATGTGATGTCATGAGATGGTATTATGCCATGGGACATGTGATAAATGACCTAAGAGTGCCAGAATCAATATTTGCACACAAGGCGCGGCTCGACCACTGGTAGCTGAGGTTAAGTATATAATCACTGTGCTCGGCCTAAGCGAGCCGAAGTCAGTGGGATAATTAGAGGGGTGCGGCTTAAGGGCACCGACCCTGTATTTTGGTGCGATATGTTTAATGTTGTTTAATTGATGATTGTGACGAGCGTGCTATCTGAACAACTGATTATTGGTTTGTAGATTGATATCACTATTTATGTGAGTTGTATGACTAGTTATATATATGAGTGTCGCTTATTGCTTATATTCTATATTATGGCTTTCTTGTTAGGCCTCGGCTCACGGGTGCTACGTGGTGCAGGTAAAGGCAAGAGCAAGGTGGACCAGTCCTGAATTGGAGAGCTTTGAGACTGAATGTATATAGTCAGCTGATCGGCCACCACGATCGAGTAGTGATACAGAACAGAAGAAGCCTAAATGTCTGTTTTGCCTTTAGAGTGGCCAGTACATGCTTATAATCTGGAATTTTGTAAACTTTCTTTTAAACTGTATTTTAAACTGTATTTCTTTTGGGATCACATGTACAAAATGTTAAATTATATGAAATGTAACTTTTGTAACGAAAATCTTTTAACCCTAGTTCAATTTTAGTTTCAATAACACATTTCTAAATAAATGACTTGATTAGCTAGTCTTGCACCTTTATAAACACATAGTGTAACGGTCTTGGCTATCCCAGGCATTACAACTTGGTATCAGAGCGTCCTAGGTTTAAGGGTTCCTGAAGACTAGCTGGACATGTACATTCGCCGCTAAAGACAGGCTCGACTCAGGGTGTGGTAATTGTGTATACATGTTTATATGATTAAATGATTAGAAAGGGATATGAATAATGATATCTATGTGATTAATAGGAAGCATGAGATACTAATAGGGCCTAGCCCTTGACTGTTGTGTGATGATATTGAGGCGTGCTTATTAGCATTGTTGTGTATGTGAATGAATATTTGAATAAACTGTCATAGTTTGTTTATTTGTGATTGATTGTGTTCCATTGGTGGATTTTGGAAAGGCTATTACCCTATCATCATAGTCTGATTTCTGAGTTGTTGATTGCAGATTAACTTGGATAACTATGCGTCCAAGGAAGTCTACGCAACTAGCCGGCACTAGGTCTGAGACTAGAGATGATGACCAGGGCCAGACCCCTCCACCAGTCACTGAGAACTGGAAGAACCTTATGGCAGACATGCAAGCACAGCTACAGAGCCAGGATGAACAGATCCGACTTCTGCGATAGCAGGCTCCGTCAGGGAGAGCTGTCCCTATTGTGCCAGCTGCAGCGGTACTAGTTGTACAGCCGGCAGAGGTTGGGAATAGGTGGGAGTCATTGTATGAGCGGTTTAGGAAACATCATCCTCCAACTTTTGAGGGAAGACTAGATCCACTAAAGGCTGAATAATGGATGAGTATGGTCACTGCTATTCTGGATTTTATGAGGATGGAGGGTCACAACCGAGTGGCTTGTGCTGCATATATGTTGAGAGATGATGCCCGCATCTGGTGGGAAGTGGCATCACAGACCAGGGATGTTACTACATTGAGTTGGGAAGGATTTAAGGATTTATTCAGCCAGAATTGTTACAATGTTGCCATCAGGGCAGCAAAGGTTAATGAATTTGTGGGGTTGGTTTAGGGCAGCATGACAGTTACAAAATATGCCCTGAAGTTCGATAGAGTAGCAAAGTTCGCACCAAATCTTGTTCCTACTGATGTAGCTAGGGAAGACAAATTTATCAAAGGGCTTAATGCTATGATAGCCCGAGATGTGAGGATTACAACAGTTCCTGGGGGGACAACTTATGCTCAGGCTGTTGAGAAGGCTCTTACCGCTGAGGAAGAAGAGAACAAGATCTGGAGGGAGAGTGCGGTAAGGCAAGAGGGTTGCAGGGCGGTGCCTCCCTATTCTGGGACTAGTAGGGGCGGAGGTCCTAGTGATCGGAAGAGGAAGACTTTTTATGCTTCGATCGCTCCTGATCCTGATAGAAGAGGTTGGGGTACTCAGGGTGGCCGTCAGGGAGGCAGATATTCATGGAGGAGTTATCCTGAGTGCACGAGGTGTAGAAGACGCCATCGGGGCGAATGTCGGGCTAAGGCCTGTTATGTGTGCAGAGTGGTAGGACACCTCAAGAAAGACTGCCCGACAATGAGGAAAGAGGAAGCAGGGAAGGTGGACATCTTGACTCCAGCTCGAGTGTTCACCCTGACGCAGGCAGAGGCCCATCTTGACTCCAGCTCGAGTGTTCACCCTGACGCAGGCAGAGGCCGAGGCTAGTCCCTCGGTAATGATAGGTCAACTTTCTAGACTTGGATCTCCTTTTACTGTATTGATTGACTCTGGTGCTATGCATTCATTTATTTCTAGTAAGGTGATTGATAGACTTTGTAGACTTAGTGAGTATTATACTGCAGGGTTCGGGACTATATTGCCCACAAGAGATCTGGTAGTTTCTAGGAGGTGGATTAGAGCACTACCAGTGATGGTTGATGGTAGGGAATTGTCAGTAGACTTGATTGAGTTGGGTATGGAGGACTTCGACATGATTCTAGTGATGGATTGGTTGGTTAGATACAGAGCTACTATTGATTACAGGAAGAAGATGGTGACCTTTGATCCGAAGGGTGAGGATCCATTTGTCTTTGTGGGAGCGGTATATGGACCCCGTGTACCCATGATATCAGCACTGAGAGCCAGAGATTTATTACATGGAGGATGCATAGGCTTTCTGGCTAGTGTGGTGGATACCACCTGGGTTTTGCAAGTAGGGCCGGATGAGACCAGATTGGTTTGTGAGTTCTTGGATGTGTTCCCCGAGGACCTACCAAGGTTGCCGCCGCGTAGGGAGATTCAGTTTGTTATCGAGTTAGCACCAGGGACAGAGCAAGTGTCAAGGGCCCCATATAGAATGGCACCGGCAGAATTGAAGGAGTTGAAGAGACAGCTGTAGGAACTTTTGGATTTGGGGTTCATCAGGTCGAGCTACTCGCCACGGGGTGCTCCAGTCTTGTTTGTGAAGAAGAAAGACGGGACTCTGAGAATGTGTATAGACTACAGGGAATTGAACAAGTTGACTATCAAGAATAAGTATCCTCTACCAAGGATTGACGACTTGTTCGATCAACTACAGGGTAAGATGGTGTTATCAAAGATTGATCTTCAATCTGGTTATCACTAGCTAAGGATCAAGGACGAGGATATACCGAAGACAGCCTTCTGAACGAGGTATGGGCTCTATAAGTTTCTGGTCATGTCGTTTGGTTTGACCAATGCCCCAGTAGCCTTCATGGATTTAATGAACAGGGTGTTCAAGGACTTTCTGGATTAGTTTGTCATTGTTTTCATCAACGACGTTTTAGTATACTCCAATTCAGAGGCAGAGCACAAGTTTCATCTTCGACAGGTTCTGCAGAGGTTGAGAGAGCATCAGTTGTACGCCAAGTTTAAGAAGTATGAGTTTTGGCTACCAGAAGTGACATTCCTTGGACATATTGTTGGGACAAATGGGATTAAGGTGGATCCTTCTAAGGTGGAGGTAGTTCGGGATTGGCCGAGGCCAAGGAACACCTGGAGGTTCAGAGTTTTCTCGGTTTAGCGGGTTACTACAGATGATTTGTAGAAGGCTTCTCAAAGATAGCAAAACCGATGACAGAACTGACACGGAAGAATTTGAAGTTCGTCTGGTCAGACAAGTGTGAGAACAGTTTCCAAGAATTGAAGCGACGACTTATTACTGCACTTGTGTTGAGTCTTCCTTTGGAGGGAGGAAAGTTTGTAGTTTATTGCGATGCGTCAAGGTTGGGTTTGGGCTATGTGTTAATGAAGAACGAGAAGGTTATAGCTTATATGTCACGACAGCTGAAGGAGTATCAACAGTGGTATCCTACCCATGATTTGGAGTTAGCAGCAATGATATTTTCACTGAAGGTTTGGTGGCACTATCTGTATGGGGAGAAGTGCGAGATATACACCGATCACAAGAGTTTGAAGTACTTCTTCACACATAAAGACCTGAACATGAGGCAGAGATGTTGGCTAGAATTGGTAAAAGATTATGACTGTGATATTGTTTGTCACCCGGGGAAAGCCAACGTAGTAGCAGATGCATTGAGCTGGAGGGGCCCGTGTCAATTGTATAGCTCCACCCAGATTTCAAGAGAGTTACCAGATGAGATGGTCAGAGCAGGGATAGAATTGGTGGTGGGCCGGTTGGGCAACATTACTTTGCAGTCGACCCTGCTATAACGGGTTAAGGAAGGTGAGTTGATTGACACTCAATTACAGGAGGTCAGAGAGAATTTCTTAGCGAGGGTAGCTAAGGACTATTCTACTTCAGAGGTTGGTTTGCTATAGTATCAGGGGCAGATTTGTGTCACAGCTGATGTGGGGAACAAACGAGAGATATTAGATGAGTCGCATACTACACCGTACTCACTTCATCCAGGTACCACGAAGATGTATCATGATCTACGGATGTTATATTGGTGGCCCGGGATGAAGAGGACGTGGTGGAGTACGTGGCCAGATGTTTAACTTATCAGCAGGTGAAGGCTGAGCATCAGCGACCAGTAGGGTTGCTTTTGCCTTTGGGTATTCCCGAATGGAAATGGGAGGATATTATGATGGATATTGTGGGAGGTTTACCCAGGACTGTCGGGCTTCATGACTTGGTGTGGGTGATAGTGGAAAGATACACCAAGTCAGCCCATTTTCTTCCAGTGAGGATGATGTATACAGTGGATCAGTATGCAGAGTTAGGGTTCCCAAGTCCATAGTATTAGACTGGGGTCCTATCTTTACCTCCAATTTTTGGGGTAGTTTGTAGAAGGCTATGGGGACTCAGTTAAAGTTCAGCACAACCTTTCATGCTCAGACTGATGGACAGTCTGAGAGGACGATTCAGGTGTTGGAGGACATGCTTCGAGCGTGCGTGATTTATTTTGAGGGATCGTGGGGCAAGTATCTCCCGTTGATTGAGTTTTCATACAATGATAGTTAACAATTGACGATTGGAGTGGCTCCCTATGAGATGTTATATGAGAGGAGATGTAGATCACCCATTCATTGGGATGAGATGGGCGAGAGGAGGCCAGACATGAATCAGAAGACAAATGAAGCTATTGAGAAGATCCGAGCTAGGATGCCCACCTCACAGAGAAGATAGAAAAGCTACGCTGACCCTAAGCGTAGAGACGTGGAGTTCCAAGTTGGGGACCACGTGCTTTTGCGGGTTTCACCACTGCGAGGGGTGAGGAGATTTGGGAAGAAGGGCAAGCTGAGCCATAGATTCATCGGACCTTTTGAGATCGTAGAGAGGATCGGGCAGGTGGCTTACAGGTTAGCTTTGCCACCGTCAGTGTCGAGGGTTCATAACGTATTCCATGTTTCTATGCTCCGGAAGTACGTCTCAGATACGAAACATGCGTTGAAGTATGAAGACCTAGAATTGCAGATAGATCTATCATATGAGGAGCAACTAGTTGAGATTTTGGATCGGAAGGATACAGTACTATGGAATAAGACGATTCCTCTGGTTAAAGTGTTATGGAGGAATAGTAGGGTCGAGAAGTCGACTAGGGAGCTTGAGTCAGCAATGCGAAACTAGTATCGCAAGTTATTCAAGTAATTTTGAGGACAAAATTCTCATTAGGAGGGGATAGTTGTAACGACCCAAAATTACTAATAAGGCTTAAGGGCCTTGATTAGTATGGCCGGAGGGCATAACTGTATTATGTATGATTTAAATGATTAAATGCATGATTATATGATAATCATGCTTATATGATTATCTATATATATGAGATGCATGATTATGAGTATTAGTATGCATGTAGGCCCTGATTAGGTTATAACGGCATATTCGTAATTTTGGCCCATTGAGGGCATAAATGTAAATATTTGTGATAAATTTTTGAGACCACATTATTTTCTGGATATATATGCAGCTTGTGACTCGAGACCATCCTAGTGAGCGGTTTAGTGGAAAAGTCACGGTGGGGATTTATACCCGACTCAAGGGAGTCCAGGGGTATTTTTGGGAACCTGGGTAATATATTGGAGATTATTTGACATTGAGGAAAATAATTGGTGATTAGTTGGGTGTCGCAATTTAAACGGTAATTATTAGGGACACTCGAGGAATTGGCTGGAATTGGAAGCAAAAGACCAAAATGCCCTTGGTATGTTTAAAGAAGTAGGTTTTAATGGGAGGGCAAAAAGGTCATTTGGTTTAAAAATAGATAAGTACTAATTTTCCTTTTTGCACATAGTGGGATTTGTAGAACATAGTGGAAGCTGAAGGAAAAAGGAAGAAAAAGGAAAACAGAGCACATAAGCTAACCTCTTTCTCTCTCTCGGTTTGGCCATTCTTCCCATCTCTTGGGGAATTTTTGGAGCTGCAATTCAGAGGAGGCTTAGTCTAAGGCTTAGAACTTGGGTCCTTGGTGAAGCTAGGAAGTTCTGTCGGAATTGAGCTCAATTAAGGTGAAGTTTAAAAATTTCTGATGAGTTTTTCTGAACTTTGTTGAGATGATTTCTAAACTTGAACTTTGGATGGAATTAAGAGAATTGAGCCTTGGGAGTTGAGGAGCTAAAGGATTGGAAAGATATTAAGGGCAACCTAGGGTCAATTTCCCATAAAAGGGAAGAAATTCTTGACTTGGTCACTTAAGTTTCTGGGCTGTTTTTGTTTTTCTGGTTGAGTTCAATGCTTGTTTTCTTTGTTTGATGATGCATGTGGTTAGAATTGAGGTTGTTGGGCCATGTGGGGGTGAGATGTAGTGATTGGTAGGCTTGATTTGAAATGTAGTTGAGGTTTGGAGGGGTTCTAGGGGGTTTTGGTTCGAGGAAATTCGAAGGAGAAAACTCTGGGAAGTTTGGTGCTATAACTAGCGCTATAGCGCTAGCCTTTGGGCGCTACAGCGCTAGGTCTGGCTATTTGTGGGCATTTTTCTTTTGGTTGTAGCGCTGTAGTTCCCACTTTATGGCGCTGTAGCACTACCCTGTTTCCAGAAGTTGGTTTTTGGGTTATTTCGTAAGGTTTTTGCCTAGGGGCTCGGGGTTTGATTCCACCACTCCGTTTGGTGGAATCAGGGCTTCCTAAGGGCTCGGGATTGGTCCCGAGGTTAGGTTTTGGAATTGAAGTTTAGTGATGGTTCTAATTTATGGCTGTGACTAGGTGTATGCTAGGGCTCGGACGTGATCGTTCTTGAAGGTCGATTTCACTAATCAAAGCTATCGGAATCAAAGGTAAGAAACTGCACCCGGTTATGTGTTTGTGTTGGGACTAAGAGTTCCCTATATTCATATGTGATGTTATGTGATGGTATTATGCCATGGGACATGTGATAAACGACCTAAGAGTGCCGGAATCAATATTTGCGAACAGGGCGCGGCTCAGCCACTGGTAGCTGAGGATAAGTATATAATCACTAAGCTCGGCCTAAGCGAGCCCGAGTCAGTGGGATAATTAGAGGGTGCAGCCTAAGGGCATTGACCCTGTATTTTGGTGCGATATGTTTAATGTTGTTTAATTGATGATTGTGACGAGCGTGTTATCTAAACAACTGATTATTTGTTTGTAGATTGATATCACTGTTTATGTGAGCTGTATGACTAGTTATATATCTAACTGTTGCTTATTGCTTATATTCGGTATTATGGCTTTCTTGTTGGGCCTCGGCTCACAGATGCTATGTGGTGCAGGTAAAGGCAAGAGCAAGGTGGACCAGTCCTGAATTGGAGAGCTTTAAGGCTGAATGTACATAGTAAACTGATCGGCCACCACGGCTGAGGAGTGATACAGGACGGAAGAAGCCTAAATGTCTATTTTTCCCTTAGAGTGGCCAGTACATGCTTATAACATGGAATTTTGTAAACTGCCTTTTAGACTCTATTTCTTTTGGGATCCCATGTACAAAATGTTAAATTATATGAAATGTAACTTTTGTAACCAAAATCTTATAATCCTACTTCAATTATAGTTTCAATAACACGTTTCTAAATAAATGACTTGATTAGCAAGTTTTGCACCTTTATAAACACGTAGTGTAACGGTCTTGGCTATCCAGGGCGTTACAATCAGACATAAAGAACTGGTTGGAAACGAAATTCCAGATTTTGTTGTTGCAAGTCGTATTCTTGGTATCTAGAAAATCAGGGATAAAAATAACTGAATTTTGGCTCTAACTCAAGCGACCTACTGAGGTGAGGTTGTTGGGAATTATGCCCTAAAAACATATGTAGTAGACATTGTTTTAAGAAATAAATAAATAAATTGAATTTATTATGCATATATTTTATGGACTATATTATTATCTGATAATATTAAATAAATATTAGAAAAATTCCTACGTTTATATATGTGATCCCAACCACGTATTGGTACGGGAGGATTGTGTTTGAGAAAAATGAACTTGAATAGTTCGCAGTAATATAAAGTTACGAAATCTTTAAATTAATTACTGAAAGTTCGGTCCACTAGTATTATGAATACATGTGATCTAGATCCGGATCACTAGTGTAGTAGGTTACTGTAGTGGAGGTACTTTATAAATAAGAGAATATATAGAACTTGACCAGATATATTTATTAATACTTAGTTAAATACTGTTTCGAAGTATTAATTAAATATATCAATTGATGATCATATACAAATAGATCTTAATCCTGAAGTTACTGTGAACTATTGTTTATGTTATATGAGTTCTTTGATTCACTCGTTAAGGTCTGTTAGAATGATCAGGCTAGAAACTTTTGTTTTGGGAACTCATTAGAGTAAATGGCTAGGGACATAGTATACAGATATGGAATCTATACCTTCTCGTAAGAGATTGAATAATGGCTCTCTTAAGGGTTGACTTTTGGGACTGAAAGGTTATTGACCTTGAATTCATAATTTAGTTATGATTTAACCTTCACTAGTAAAGTCAATGATACGTAAGGAGACGAGATATAATTAAAAGGGCAAAACGGTAATTTTATTCCCGGTTAATTATGAACCATTATTAGAGGGTTAATTTGTATGTAATGATTATATCAATGGACGCTTTATTGATATAAAGTACTCAGTAAATGAAATGTCTATAATTACAAGAGTGCAGTGTCATATTTATAGTGGAGTAATCATGAGATTAATAAATTAAGACTATTTCATTAAATAGTTTAATTAATAATCTCAAATTTATTGGAGCTTGGAATTATAGGTCCATAGGTCCCATAGTGGCTCTATCAACACTATTCAAGACAAGAGTTGATATAAAGGAAAAAATGGTTAAAAGACATATTTAAAAAGAAATTTGTTTTTCAGGCCAATATATGCAATTATGTGATAATAGTGATTGATTAATTAATTATAAATTAGTTGTAATTGACAAAATTAATTAATATATAATTTTCGAAATTATATCAAATAATTAATTAATTATAATTTTAAAAATTATAATAAAATTAATATTTAATATTTTAAATTATCATTAATTAAAATTAGTTTTAATTAATTGGTAGAATTAATTAAATATCTTTATTTGAGTGGGAGATGATAATCTAATAAGTTCAAATTGGATTTGAATTTAAAAGTTTGATTTTTATTCAAATAATTAATTATATTTGATAATTAGTTAAAAAGATAGTGAATTCAAATTTGAATTAATTATCAGGTTGTTGGTTTTTATCTGATAAGATAGTTTGAATAAATAATTAAATAATTGTAGAAAAATCGAATATCCCTATAAAATAGGGTGCTACAGGACACACACAGTCCCTGGACTGTGTGTGGCGTGAGCCACATATTTTTCAAGGATACATTTTTCACTTTTATTTATTTAATTAATTAATAGAAAATTCAAAAGTTAGTTTTTTGATATTTTTATTAATGACATAATTAATTAATTAAAAGATAAATTGTAAATTGGTTACAGATTTATTAATTTGAATTTGAATATTTTTATTTAAGTTAGACTTATTAGAAAATAAACAATATACCTAATAGAAACTCTTTTATTCGCTCTAAGAAAAGAACGATACTTTTCTATCTCTCACTGAAAAAGATAAAGAACCAATCTCAGGCCTATTCTCTTGATCTTATGTGTTGAGTACATCAAGTTGAATTAGAAATTTACCATCCTTTATTCTCTAAGTACCCACACACTTCTTGAGGTGTAGAGAACGTTGTGGAAGATCTTGGTGTGAGTACCTGGGAGTAGCTTGGATAGGAAGTTTGTTCAAATTACGAAAAGATAGCAAAGACACTTGATAGGCATCAAGAGGTATGTTTAATAGATTCTTGCTTATGATTAATGTATGTAGATTAATGGATCCTCATATTTAAAGGTAGTTTAAATATGTTACAAAAATTTTGTTGTACACTAGGCCAACCCACCACCATTCCGCTGCGTATTAGGCAATATCAAATTCGAAAGAACCTCGAAGCCACAAAAGAGCAAAGCATATAGAGAGAAAGTACCACATAATCGAGTATGTGTGGCGAATGCGTGATGTGAAGGTGATGAAGATAGCATTGGAAGATAGTCTTTCATATCCCTTTACAAAGATATAAGCAGAGAGCCTAATTGTGAAGCATGTAGAATGCATGGTTTTGAGAAACATGTCCCATTTGTTTTAAAAGGGAAAGTTGAGTTTGTTGGGTTTTATGCCCTTATAAAATCATGTCGGACATGTAACACGATATCATATTGTCAATAAAAGTAGTAGAAATTATTTAGTTTGACAACTGTGTTGCTTGCTTGGTTTATTACGTGATTATTGAAATAATACAAACTTTTATGAAATCTTGAATATATGGATAGTTACAAAAGTACTGGGTCACAGTGGATTTTAATTGTAATTATATGTTCAAAAGAACAAGTCCTAAGATTAGATCAGTGCATTGGATTTTCACTGATTAGGCAATCTACGATATAATCTACTTACACATTCGGGGTGTGATGTCTTGTCTAAGGCATTGGTCAATTAGATAAGATCAGATGTATTTGATTACATCGGACTAGGGCCGATATTGATTATTGATTGATAAATAATTATCGTTGTTATCGAATCTAATCAATGTCACAACGATGACCATATGTTAAGTCGATATTAATTCTAAGTGATAATATTCTACTAATTATATTATTTAAATCTTTTGACTTGTTCATTACCAGCTTACCCTACGGTTTAACACATACTTACATCTTGCAGATTTAGTAGTGTAATTGAGTGGGAGTATTATTCATAGATATGAAATCTATAACTTCTACATGAGAAGTGAAAAGATGATTTCCTTGATTGGTTTGTTAAAAAGGTTAAATGATTGAGATCTCATTTCTGTGATTAAGTTCACGAAAATATCATTTCTAAGGAACTTAGTAAGAGTTAAGGATAAAATAATGAGAGTTAAAACGGTAATTTTCACCCAGCTCATTACTAAGTCATCGATAGAGGATTAACTGGCTTTAATGGTTACTAGGAATTGTTCTTAAATTTGTAGATGAAAAATGTAAGCCATTTTGGGGCATAGGGATTTTTTGTAATTTAATTTTTTGCATTAGATAATTTGAAAAAATTATGTAAGGCCCGAGCCCTTGGTTCTGTGCTCCGAAGCCCAAGCCTAAGGCTATCGCATGCACCCTCCTGGCCCGCGCTCCTGCGCTGCAAGCCCCGCGTGCACCCGTGCCCCTGCCCTGCTAGCCCCACACCTATGCGCCTCCCAGCCCCATGTCCCCATGCCGAGCCACTAGCTGTAGCCACTTGCCTCCATCCCCATGCCAAGCCTCATGCAGCCAACCCTAGGGTTTCTAAACCCTAGGGCTTGCATCTAAGTTATCCATTTAAATTATGGGCCTAATTTATTTTAGCCCATAATTAAAAATTGTTTTATTTTGAATTAATTGGTTGAGCCTAAATTCAAAATCGGGCCTAATGACTTATTGGGCATTAAAGCTCAAGTTAATTATTCTTAAAATTTGTTTAAGATAATTAAAAGTTATTTTAATTCAAAATTAAATTGATAAATGGCTTAATGGATCAAGACTGCTTGTGAAGGCCCAACGTTTAAGATTGTGTTCTGTTTAGGTCTTATTTAGTTTCTTACATTTTTGTGTATTTTCTTGCAAGTGTTGTAATTTTTCTAGAAATACCCAAGACACTCGGCCATCATTTATTTATTTATTTAATTAGTATTTATTTATTTAAATGTTTGAATGTGATTAAATTGTATGATACTTTATCATGCATTTTTTACATACCATACATATTACCACACAATATTTAAAATTAGCATGCATCACATATGAGTAGAAACAAGCCTTAGAATTGTCCTTTGTGATTAAATGATTTATGTGATGGACCATATAATAATAAATCTAGATTTAACTAGTTCAATAGCGGAAATAGATTTTAAAAGTTGTTTAATTTCTAGTATTTAATAAAATTATTTTATTAAATAATAAATCATATTCCTAGTAATTGTAGAAAATTAAAATTGAATTAATTAGAGAATGGTTCTATAATTTTAATTTTGCTTAATTTGATTAGTAATTATTAGAATATCATTTGGTAAAAATAGATCACTTTATTTTTACAAACCAGTTAAAAAGCATAGGTTGTTTTGAGAAAACACATATTTTAAAATAGTGAGTGGGGGAGGGATTTATGACAATAAGTCCCATGGTCTCCATTATTAGTTAGTACCGAGGTAGCATGGAGAGGGCCTCGTGGCACCATTACTTGTGTCCCCCTAAGGAAGGCTTCCGACTGTGTTATTCTCAAGGCAAACTTCTTTTTCAAGAATAGGATTTAAGGATGTATTTCAAGTTCGACTGACCCTAAGGCACACTCTTGAGTTAAGTCATTGATCTAAAATAATTGGTTACACTCACAAGGTACATTAGGCTTTCGAGTGGACTAGTGTATTCTTGACCAAACAAGTAGTTGCTTATAAGTCAAAAGATAAATGTTGATTGAAGTTTTCACTTATACATTTGAGAACTTGTCTCAAAATTAATTTGGAATTAGTCTGACCTACCCTAAGACTGGTCCATTAATGTTCAAATTAATTAATTGTGGTATTAGTAATTATTTTTTATGTGTTCCTTAATTGTTGCATTCATGCATCACGTTTACTACTCCGAAAATTACAGATATTTATTATATGCATAAATTCATTTTTTCTTCATTTATTTATTTTCAGCAATCATGTCTAGCTCAAATCTTATATCTTCTTTACTTGCAAATAAAAATTTGACTAGTGAAAACTACATGAAATGGAAATCAAACTTGAACATTGGATTAATATGTGAGAACCACAAATTTGTCTTGACTGAGGAATGTCCTGAAGTCCCTCTCGCTACTGCAGTCAAAATTGCAAGGGAAAAGTTTGATAATTGGATATTATCAAACAACAAAGCAAAGTGTTATATTCTTGCAAGTATGAGCGATGTGCTCCGGAAGAAGTTTGAGAACACTGAGAATGCTTATGAGATCTAGGATACCCTTCAATATATGTTTGGGAAGCAGTCAGATCAGTGTAGGCATGAGGCCAGCAAATCCTACATGACCAAGAAAATGAAGAAAAGAGTTTCTGTCAGAGAACATGTATTAGACATGATCAATATAATGCACGATGCCATTATCCATGGGGCAATCATTGATGAAAGGACTCAAGTAAGCATTATACTTGAATCGCTTTCTCCAGCTTTTAAAGGTTTCACAACCAACTATGTCATGAACAAATTATCATATAACATGACACAGTTGTTGAATGAGTTGCAAACTTATGAGTCTCTTAACAAAGGTTCTGAGAAAGAAGGAGAATGAAATGTAGTTGATTCTAACCCATCCTCCTCAAAGGCTAAAATGAAAAAGAGGAAAAACAGAAATGGAAAGGAGAAGGATAAAGAAAAAGACAAGAATTCAAAGAAGCCTAACAAGTCATTCAAAGGCAAAGAGAACAAGAACACCAAGAGCTCCAAAAAGAAGACCCCTAAAGGGACTTGTTTTCACTGTGGAGTAGATGGTAAGTGGAAGAGAAACTGTCCAAAGTATCTCGCTGACATGAAAGAGAAAAAGAAAGGAAAATTTGATTTACTTGTGTTAAAAGCTTGTTTAGTGGAAGACAATTCCTCATCTTGGATAGTATATTTAGGAGCCACTAATCATGTTTGTTTTTCTCTACATATTCTTAGTTTGATGAGGAAGCTTGTTGATGGTGAGGTGACTATGAGGGTAGGCAGTGGTCAGATTTTCTCTGTAGCAACAGTAGAAACAACCCGTCTGGAATTTGAAAACCATAAATTTCTTATTTTAGAGAACGTTTATTATACTCCTGGATTTCGTAGAAACTTAATTTCTGTTTCTATGTTGCATGAACAAGGTTTTAAAATTTCTTTCAATAATAATTTAATTGTTATTTCAAGATATGGTTTTAAGATATGTTCTGCAAAATCTATTGATGGGATTTATAAACTACAAGCTAAAGAGAAATCTGTTTATAATTCTGAATTATTTAAAACAGTTAATCCTAGATCTATTAAACGACAAAAGACTGATTCCGATAGTCAAACATATCTGTGGAACTTGAGATTGGGCCATATTAGTCTAGATAGAATTAATAGGCTTGTAAAGGATGGTCCTTTAAGAGAACTATCTATTGGATCTCTCCGTATTTGTGAATCCTGTCTAGAAGGCAAGATGACCAAGAGACCTTTCTCTGCTAAAGGTTCAAGAGCTACAGAACCACTTCAGCTGGTACATACGGATGTGTGCAGTCCACTTGATGTACAAGCAAGAGGTGGTTATGGATACTTCATCACTTTCATTGACGATTATTCAATAATGGTTACCTATACTTAATGCAAAGAAAATCTGAAACTTTTGGAAAATTCAAAGAATTTCAAGTAGAGGCTGAAAAGAAATTAGGTAAATCACTAATAGTTCTTCGATCTGATCGAGAAGGAGAGTACTTGGATTTTGAATTCAAGGACCATTTGCGTGAGCATGGTATTCAATCCCAACTCACAGCACCTGTAACGCCACAACAAAATGGTGTTTCAGAAAGATGAAACAAAATGTTACTAAATATGGTTAGATCAATGATGATCTTCTAATCATTACTACTGCCATTCTGGGGCTATGTAATTCAATGTGCTCTATACATATTGAATGTTGTTCCATCTAAGTCTATCCAGAAGACACCCATGGAGTTATTGAATGGTTGTAAACCTAGTTTACACCATTTTCGAATTTGGGGATGTCCTGCACATGTGCTTAAAGGAAAGACCGGGAAGTTGGGATCACGCTCTGAAGTATGCATGTTTGTGGGATATTCCAAAGAGACTATAGGTGGAATTTTCTATAGTCCAAAAGAAAATAAAACATTTGTATTGAAAAATGCAACTTTTCTTGAACATGACTATGTTAATAACCACAAACCTCGTAGTAAGGTTGTACTGGAGGAGATGGTCTCGAATGAAGTTGCAAAGTCACCAGCAACAACCAATGAAAAATGACAAAAGGAAATTGCTAGTCCTAGTTAGAATAGTAGAGAGCCTCGTCATAGTGGGAGGGTTATTAAGCAACCCATACGCTATGAACATGAAGTCAAAAAGCTTGTGTCTGACACAAACAAAGATGATCCATTGACATTTAAAGATGCAATGTATGATTTTGACAAGGACAAATGGCAAGATGCCATTAACCTAGAAATGGAATAAATGTATTCCAATTCTGTCTGGGTTCTTGAAGATCCACCTGAGAATATCAAACCCATTGGTTGCAAGTGGATATTCAAGAAGAAAAGAGAAACATATGGGAAAGTAGAGATTTTCAAAGTAAGGCTTGTAGCCAAAGGCTACACACAGAAAGAACGGGTTGATTATGAAGAAACCTTTTCTCCTGTAGCCATGCTAAAATTCATTTGTATACTCTTGTCCATTGTTGCATGCATGGATTATGAGATTTGGCAAATGGATGTCAAGACAGCTTTTCTGAATGGCTACCTTGACGAAACCATTTACATGTCTCAACCAGAAGGGTTTGAAGTAAAAGGTCAAGAGCAAAAAGTTTGCAAGCTTCTCAAGTCCATCTATGGATTCAAACAAGCTTCTAGATCCTAGAATCTTAGATTTGATGACACAATTAAAACATTTGGTTTTGAACAAAACATTGACGAACCTTGTGTCTATAAACAATTCAAAGATGGTGTAGTAGTATTCCTCATTCTTTATGTTGATGATATATTACTGATTGGCAATGACATAACATCATTATCGAAGGTAAAGAACTGGTTAGCTGAACAATGCCAAATGAAAGATTTGGGAGAAGCCAAGTATGTTCTGAGCATTAAAATTCTTAGATATAGACAGAACAAGACAATGGCACTATCTCAAGCAACTTATATTTATAAGGTGCTAGAACACTTTAATATGCAAAACTCCAAAGAGGGTGATATGCCAACCCGTTCTGGAGTATTCCTTTCCAAGGAGTAGTGTCCCAAAACACCTCAGGAAGAGGAAGATATGATACATTATCCCTATGCCTCAGTGGTAGGCAGTCTAATGTATGCCATGTTGTGTACAAGACCTAACATTTGTTATGCAGTAGGGATAGTCAACCGTTATCAATCCAATCCTAGATTGAGTCATTGGATTGCAGTGAAGAATATTCTCAAGTATCTTAGAAATACTAGAGATTATATGCTTGTATATTAAGCTGGAGACCTAAACCCCACTGGTTATACTGATTCTGATTTTCAACCAGATAGAGATAGTCAGAAATGGATTTCTGGATCAGTGTTTACTCTTGGAGGAGGAGCAATAGTCTGGCGAAATATTAAACAAACTAGCATTACAGCCATGGAAGCCGAGTATATAGCAGCTTGTGAAGCAGCTAAAGAGGCTCCGTGACTAAAGAAGTTATATTCCGATTTGGAAGTAGTGATAGCTGTGGATAAGCCACTAATCATATACTGTGACAACAGTGGGGCAGTAGCTAACTCAAAGGATCCACAGAGGCAAAAGAGGGGAAAGCACATCGAGAGGAAATATCACTTGGTAAGAGAGATAGTTCATCGAGGCGATGTTGCAGTTATGAAGATAGCTTCAGAGCATAATCTTGCAGATTCTTTCACAAAGACTTTATCCATAAAATCTTTTAAGGAGCATGTAAGAAACATGGGAATTAGAGGGATGCCTCATTTGCTTTAGAGCAAGTAGGAGATTGCTGGGAATTGTGCCCTGAAAGAATATGTAGTAGACATTGTTTTAAGAAATAAATAAATAAATTGAATTTGTTATGCATATATTTTATGGGTTATATTATTCTGTGATAATATTAAGTAATTATCTAGAAAAATTCCTAAGTTCATCTATGTGATCTCAACCACGTATTGGTACGGGAGATTGTGTTTGAGATAAATGAACTTGAATAGTTCGCAGTAAAATAATGTTACGAAATCCTTAGATTAATTACTGCAAGTACGATCCACTAGTATTATGAATACATGTGATCTAGATCTAGATCACTAGTGTAGTAGGTCACTATAGTGGAGGTACTTTATATATTAGAGAGATATATTTATTAATACTTAGTTAAATACCGTTTTGAAGTATTAATTAAATATATCAATTGAATATCATATACAAATAGATCTTAATCTGTAGTTACTATGAACTCTTGTTTATGTTATATGAGTTCTTTGATTCACTCGTTAGGGTCTGTCAGAATGATCAGGCTAGAAACTTTTGTTTTGGGAACTCATTAATGTAAATGGCTGGGGACATAGTATACAAATATGGAATCTATACCTTCTGGTAAGAGATTGAATAATGGTTCTCTTAAGGGTTGACTTTTGGGAATGAAAGGTTATTGAGCTCAAATTCATAATTTAGTTATGAATTAACCTTAACTAGTAAAGTCAATGGTACTTAAAGAAACAAGATACAATTAAAATGGTAAAACGATAATTTTATTCCCGGTTACTTATGAACCATTATAAGAGGGTTAATTTGTATGTAATGATTATATCAATGGACACTTTATTGATATAAAGTACTCAATAAATGAAATGTCTACAATTACAAGAGTGCAGTCTCATATTTATAGTGGAGTAATCATGGGATTAATAAATTAATATTATTTAATTAAAGAGTTTAATTAATAATCTCAAATTTATTGGAGCTTGGAATTATAGGTGCATAGGTCCCCATAGCGGCTCTATCAACATTATTCAAGGCAAGAGTTGATATAAAGAGAAAAATGGTTAAATGACATATTTAAGAAGAAATTTGTTCTCGGGCCAAATATGCAATTATGTGATAGTAGTGATTAATTAATTAATTATAAATTAGTAGTAATTGACAAAATTAATTAATATATAATTTTTGAAATCATATTAAATAAATAATTAATTATAATTAATAAAATTAATATTTAATTTTTGAAATTAGAATTAATTAAGATTAGTTTTAATTAATTGGGAGAATTAATTTAATATCTTTATTTGAGTGGGAGATAATAATCTAATAAGTTCAAATTGGATTTGAGTTTAGAAGACTGGTATTTATTCAAGTAATTAATTATATTTGATAAATAGTTAAAAAGATAATTAATTCCGATGTGAATTAATTATCAAGTTGTTGGATTTTATCTGATAAGATAGTTTGAATAAATAATTAAATAAATGTGGAAAAATCGAATATCCCTAAAATATAGGGTGCTACAGGACACACAGTCCCTGGACTGTGTGTGGCGTGAGCCACATATTTTTCAGGGATAGATTTTTCACTTTTATTTATTTAATTAATTAATTAATAGAAAATTCAAAAGTTAATTTTTTGATATTTTCATTAATGGCATAATTAATTAATTAAAAGATAAATTGTAAATTGGTTACAATTTTTTTTTTAAATGTGAACATTTTCTATTTAAGTTAGACTTATCAGAAAATAAACAATATACCCAATAAACACTCTTTTATTCGCTCTAAGAAAAAAACGATATTTTTTTTCTCTCCCTGAAAAAGATAAAGAACCAATCTCAGGCCTATTCTCTTGTTCTCATGTGTTGAGTACATCAAGTTGAATTAGAAATTTACCATCCTTTATTCTCTAAGTGCCTACACACTTCTTGAGGTGTAGAGAACGTTGTGGAAGATCTTGGTGTGAGTGCCTGGGAGTAGCTTGGATATGAAGTTCATTCTAATTACGAAAAGATAGCAAGGACACTTGATGGGCATCAAGAGATGTTTAATATATTCTTGCTTATGATTAATGTATATATATTAATGGATCCGCATATTTAAAGATAGTTTAAATTCAAAACAAAGAGATCGGGTCCAAGTCCATTTGTGGGAGCCCAAGACTTTTTTTATTTATTTTTTAATTAATTTAAATGTAAATAAAGCCCATTAAGTTGTCTATATAAGGAATATGATTTCTAGGATTTTTATAAGTCAGTCTTAGTTGCTTCATTGGGTAAGTGAAAACCTAGACAGTCTAATCATTTCTTAGCCATTATCTCTTCTTCTCTTCTAGATCTCTATCTAATGTGTTGAGAATCAGCCCACACTAGTTATAGGTTGATCAAAGGCTTGGTGAAGACAGTGTTGGTTATCTAGGTCAATTTCTTGATAATACTCTTCTACAGAAAGGAATCAAGGGTTAGAGAGATTGAAGGAAGGAGTTGTTTCAGTTCTGCTGCGTATATGTAAGTTTTTGTACTTAACTCAGTTTTGTATCTATTTCATAGGAGCATGTTCTAGGAATTTACATGTTTATTTGATAATATGTAAATTACATGAAAATAAATAAAGACCTGCAATATGTATTTCCTACACAAATGTCCCGATGCTTCAGGATTTTACAAAACCTGCCCTAAAGGTTAATCGGTTAAGACATGGATGTTGTGGGACTGGAAATATGGTTTGAGTTTTCTCGAAGCCAAGATCAAATAGAGCGCACGCTTTTAAATTAGATGGTATCTGCATTCAGCTCCAAGAAGTCTCTTGCTGACGTAATATACCGGTTTCTGTGCTCAATTTTCTTTCCGAACTAAAACGATGCCGACCGTGTTTTTTTGTTACTGCTAGGTATAAGATTAAACATTTCTCAGCAACTGCTTTTGATAGTATAGGGGGTTTGACCAAGTGAGTCTTGAGGTTCTGAAATGCCTGCTCGGATTCTTCGATCCACTCAAACCTTTTATTTCCCCTAAGTTAATTGTAGAAGGAGAGACACTTGTCCGTGGATTTTGCAACGAAGTCGTTTAGGGCCGCGACTGTTCCGGTTAGACTCTATACTTCTTTTCGCCATCTAGGTGTAGGCATTTCCAACAGTGACCTGATCTTTATTTGGTTTTCCATGATCCCCCTTGCATTGACTATGAAGCGTAAAAACTTCCCAGATGAGACCCCAAAGGTGCATTTTTGGCTTCATATCGTATTTTCTCAGTATGCCAAAACATTCTTCCAGGTTGGATAAATGGTTATTGGCAGTCTTTAACTTGACGAGCATATCATCAACATACACCTCCATGTTCTTTCCAATCTAGTTTGCGAACATCTTGTTGACCAGCCTTTTGTAAGTTGCATCAACATTCTTCAACCTGAATGACAAAACTTTTAGTTCCAAGATTTCTTCCAATCGTTACTACCCTCGAAGGTATTTCTTGGTTGATAATCATTTCCTCAAGCTCCTCTAATGCTTGGAGCTCATATTTGTCTTCGCCTAATCTTGGATTGAAGTCTTTGGGTTGGGAAACCTCATTTCCTTCTTCCTGAGGTTCTTCCACCTCTCCAAAAATTACCGTTACTCAAGGTTCCTCACTCACCCCAGTTATTACCATGGCTTGCTGCCTGGGTTGTAATTTTCCCTTCATGGAAATGCTATAGCATTCCCTGGCAGCGAGTGTTGGGGTTTTATGCCCTAACTAAAACCCAAATTCTTTGTAATCTCATTTTATTATCAATAAAAGAATAGAAATCATTTTTTGACTTGGTTAATCACTTTGCTCACATGTTTTATTTTCATGATTATTTGTTTAATATAAACTTCTATTAAATCCCGAGCATATAGCTAATCTTATTTATAGTGACGTAATCACAGTGGAATATAAATATGATTATATGTTCAAAATAAGTTAGTCCTAAGATTAGTCAGTGCACTGGATTTACACTGACTTGCCAATCTACGATATGATCTACTTACACATTACAGTGTTATGTTCTTTCCAGAACATTAGCAGAGTAGATAAGATCGGATGTATATGTTACATCGGACAGGACCGATATTGACAGTTGATAAGATAAGTAAACATACTGTTATTATCTATTCTAGTCATGTCATATAGTTGACCATAGGTCAATTCAATCTCAATTCTGAGTGGTTAGTATTCTAGCTGATTGTATTATTTGAGTTCTTTGACTTGTTCGTTACCAGCTTACCCTACGGACTAGCCCATACTTACATCTTGGGAACTCGGTAGTATAATTGAGTGGGAGTGTTAATAATAGATATGAACATCTATAGCTTCTGATGAAGAAGTGAAACGATGGTTTCCTTTTAGTTTGGTTCAAGGTGTTAAATAATAGAGATCTCATTTCAGTAATTAAATTAGTTTACTGAAATATCATTTACAAGGAACTAAGTGTTTTAAGGATAAAATACAATGAGGAGTAAAGCGGTATTTTAGTCCTATCTCATTGTAGATTGTCTATAGAGGATTGAGTGACAATTATGGTTGTAACAATGGATAATTAATAGTGTATCTATATTTGTTATAGAGCGTTCTATGAATTCAAGAGTGCAATTCCAAGTCTATAGTGGAGTCACGAGGAATTAATAAGTTAGTAAATTTATTTGTTAGATTTATGATAACTTATTGGAGTTTGATTTCATAGGCCCATGGTCCCCATTGTACCTTGGATAAAATCATCTAGATAGTCTCAAATAATTGATTTAATTATCAATTAGAATTATCAAAGTTGACCAGGTCAATTTTGGATAGTTTCACAGAGTTGTGTAATTTTGAGAAAAAAAGAGAAATTATGGCAGATTCATTAATTAAGATAAATTGGTATCTAAATTAATAAATAAATTTAAATCAAGATTCAAATTATAAATAATTAATTTGATAAAGGATTTAAATAATTATTTAATTAAATATATCAATAGAAAATAATACAGGCTTTGATTTTAAGTCCAATAGGCTTATAATCAAATGGGAAATTTCACGGGCCTATAGCCCATGATAATTTCGACCTAGGGCTTCAAAATGGCAGTTATTTTATTGATTCTTTTAATTAAATGGCCTAATTGAGTCTATAAAAGGAGTGCTTAGAGAGAAGTCAAAACACAAGTTTGATAAGTCACAAGTAAGATTTTCTGATAGTTTTAGATTCTCTCTAAACAACTGGCCTCAGAGCCTTTGGTAATCTTTATTTTCATGCATGAACATGTTTAAAATTGAATTATTTGATATGTTTGAATAATTGGATGGTTTTCATGAGCATATTGATTTTATGTGAATTTTAGCAATTTTTAGATTATTTTGTTGTGTTTTCTATGCTATTAATTTTTATATATGCTTTATTTTGTGTAAAACATGTTAAAAATAGTTTTGGTTTGAAAAATTATTTGAAATTTGAACATTGTTAGTTAATTAGGCCAGCGCGCCACCACCCAGCCCCGCGCGCGCGCTTCATGCGCGCACCCCAGCCCCGCGCGCGTGCCACCAACAGCCAGAGCACACCACTGTGCACAGTACCCAATACGGGTACTCTTCATCCAGAATTATTTTTTTTTTTTTTAAAATAATGAAAATTAAAATTGTGGAAATTTATTATTTAAAACCAAAAATATCTTTTTTTTGTTTTATCATTTATTTTTTTTAAAATAAAGATATTTTTGTTAGTTGGGATTTAAATAATTAGATATTTTCTACAAACATTCAAATTCAAATTTAAAAATAGACTAACAACTTAATTTTAAATCTTTTAATATATTAAATATTAGAATTATGATATCAGATATTTAAGATGTTTTCATTTAAATTCTTGATTTTGTTTTATTAAATCTTTATTTGAAAATATAAATATCTTTTTATTCTATAGGTTTTAATATTTAAATTATTTTAAATTTGAACATTGTTAGTTAGATATTTTTATGGATATTTGAATTTGTTTAACTATTTGAGATATTTTAGGGTTGTTATAACTATTTGTATTTTATTATTTTTAAATGGTTAAAATATTAGATAATAGTTGTAACAATACAAGATATTTTTGGAAGATAGTTTAGATATTGATTTTAAAATTTAAATTGGTTAAATTTTGAAAAATATCATTTTTTTTCAGCCAATTAATAAAATAATTTTTTTAATAAATGGGATTTAAATTAAATTTGGTTAATTGTTGATAAATCCTATTTAAATTAAATTAATATTTTTATCAAATTAACCTAAAACCAAGTTGATTGTTGATAAATGAAATTTAAATTAACTATTGTTAATTGTTGATAAATTTCATTTAAATTGACTTATTTTTTGTAAAAATTTAATTAATTTGATTTTTTGATAAATTCTATATAATTAATTGTGGTATTTATGCAAATGAAATAAATTGTGGTATTTTTGCATAAATTCATAGAATTGCTCATATAGTAACATGATTAGGCCCATCCAATTATAAGATGTTTGTGCTGCACTATATGTTGTATTTTTGCAATTGGGCTTAGATGCATATAGTGGCCCATATGTTTGTTAGATATATGGTATTTTTCCAAATAAAATATTCATAAAATGATAGGTTTTATTTGGGCCCATTAGAAAATGTAAAGTTTAAATTCCTCTCTTGTGGGTGATTCCACTTGTGAAGGCCCATTTGCTTTGCATGACTATAATGGGCCTAGTCAATTAATAACAATTAATAAAACGAAGGTTTAAATTCCTGTCTTTTGGACCTTGTATGGATGATAGGGGGCATTTGTAGTGGGAACGACATACTGGACCCAGCCCTCCTCCATACAAGCCCAATTGTTAAGGTCCATTTACCTGAGTTGGACTTAATTGTATAGGTTCATTATATTAGTTAAACCTAAATATTGATTAGCAACAAATTAATTCTAAATTAATTGAATTTGTTTCAATGTGACACTTTAGAATTAATAAGAAATTATAGGACTTTGGTTTTCAAAATTTTAATCTGTTTAATTTTTTTGAAAAACCATAGTCATTAATTTTTTAAAAATAAATAATAAAAATACTAATTTTAATTTTATAATGAGCTTATTTTAAGAAATTTATTCGATCTCCACCGTTGGTTTAACATAGTCAATAGCTTAATGGGGCCTCAAGACGCTTTGATTCGTCCCCCTACGGAATGTGTTCATTAGTCATTTTGACAAGGTTAGATTTCGAAAGATAGATAATTATAGGTCAAATTCTACTAGACTCACCCCTACGGTGACTACTAGGACTAAATCTATGATTATTGAAACCGTGGGTCTAGCTCATAAAATAAGAGATTTTGTTTTCTTATTTTGATCGAATAGTAGGTTGTTAATAATGGTGTCCATTATTAAATGAGTTTACAACTCTATTTAACTAGTGGTATTTTTGACTCTCGCCAACCGGGACAAGGATATCATAGATTAGTTAAAAACCTAAAGAAATAGAGATATGATTGTTTTTGGTATTTTTTCTCATATCTTACATATTTTTGGTATATGTTGTGCTATTTCTTGAAATTTGTGTGAATAGAAGTTTTATTGAGCAAATGTGATTGATTTCTATTTTATTGGTACTACATGTTGACTAGTATTGTCGACACTCTCAAGACAAAGATGGAGAATGTCGAGACAGCCTACAAAATCATGGATCAGCTCCAAGACATGTTTGGTGCCAAGTCAGCACAAACTCATTTTGAGGCCACCAAGAAATATGCCAATGCTCGAATGGCACCTTCTCAACATGTTCGTGATCACCTGATCAAGATGACAAACTACTTTCAGGAAGCTGAACTGCACGGAGCCATAATAGATGAGGAAACTCAAGTTGGCTTAATCCTCAACAGTCTTTCTCCAGCTTTCCTTCCATTCACCACCAACTATGTGTTGAATAAACTCAACTATGGTCTGACGCAGCTCATGAATGAGCTTCAGACTTTTGAGTCTATTATGGGTGGACCTAGTAAGGGAGGAGAAAAGAAGACAACTACTACTATTGCTGCTGATCCAGCTAAGGCTGAAGTTAACCAAGCTTCATCTTCAAAAGCTGGAAACAAGAGGAAAGGTGGGCAAAACAATAACCCCAAGCCTGCAAAAGATACAAAGGTGAGTGCACAACCAAGTGCACAGACGCCTAAAGGGAAAAACAAGAAAGGTAAAGGTAAATGTTTTCACTGCAAAGAAAAGGGGCATTGGAAACAAGATTGCCCCAAGTTTCTAGCAGATAAAAACAAAGGTAATGATTATAGTTCATTTATCTTAGAAACATGTGTTTTAGAGAATGATAACTCTGTTTGGATTATTAATTCTGAATCTACTAACCATGTTTGTAACTCTTTACAGCTTCTTGAATCGTGGGAGGAAGTGAACGAAGGCGGCTTAAAGCTTAGAGTTGGGAACGAAGTGTTCGTTGCGGTCCAAGCTAGAGGAAGAGCTTGTCTGAAGTTCGGAAATAAATTTTTAATTTTAAAAGATGTATTTTTTATTCCGGATTTTAGTAGAAATTTAATTTCAGTTTCCATGTTGCAATTAGAATGATTTGTTATGACTTTCACAAGTTTTAATATATCTATTTCTTTCAATGGATCACAATTGTGTATTGCATGTTTGGAAAATGGGCTTTATATTCTGCGACCTAACGAACCCCTCGCTCTTAACAATGATTTATTCAAAGTAGCTAAACCTAGGACCAATAAACGTCAAAAGACCGATAACAATAATATGACGTATTTATGGCACTTGAGACTAGGTCACACTGGCTATGATAGGATTCAAAGACGTACAAAGGACGAACCTTTGAGGTAACTCACCTTAGGTGAATTACCTGTCTGTGAATCTTGTCTAGAAGGCAAACTGACCAAGCGTCCATCCTCTGCAAAGGGTGATAGGGCCAAAGAAACACTTGGTCTTGTGCATTCAGATGTTTGTGGACATTTGAATGTACAAGCCAAGGGTGGTTTTGAGTATTTCGTTACTTTCATTGACGATTACTCTAGATACTCATGTCTTTACCTAATGCATAGGAAATCATAAACATTTTCAAAGTTTCAGGAATTCCTAGCAATGGCTCAGAACCAATTAGGTAAAACGTTAAAGATCTTGCGATCTGATAGGGGTGGAGAATATTTGGATATGCAGTTCCAAGATTATTTAACTGAACTTGGGATTTTATCACAACTTACTACCTTAGGTACTTTGCAACAAAATGGTGTAGCGGAACGCCTGAACAGAACTTTATTGGAAATGGTTAGATGCATGCTTAGTTTCTCAACTCTACCAACTTTGTTCTAGGGACATGCAATTGAAACCGCGAATGACATTCTCAATGTCGTGCTGTCAAAATCAATCCCCAAAACACCTTTAGAACGCTGGAATGGTTGTGAACCTAGTTTACGCCATTATAGAATCGGGGGGTGTCCTGCTCACGTCCCGAGGAAAAAGGAGGGAAAGCTAGAACCGTGAACTGAAGTTTGCATGTTTGTTGGCTATGCTAAAGGTACTCGGGGTGGAATTTTCTATAGTCATTCAGAAAAGAAAGTGTTTACTTCTACAAATGCTACTTTTCTGGAAAATGACGATGTCCAAAACTTTAAACCTCGCAGCAAAGTAGTTTTAGAGGAGATGGTTAAAGAATTGACTCCAACCAATGTTCCATCGTCATCAACGCGAGTTGATGATGAAATTCCCACTCTTCATGTACAATCGACGCAAGTCGATTTAAATGAAGAAAGTACCACTGTTCCTGAGCAAACAGTCACGGAGCCTCGTCGTAGTGGGAGGGTTTCTAGAAACCCAATTCGCTATGGTTTGGATGGTGAAACCAATATGGTTGTTGGTGACACTAGTGATGATGATCCATTGTCTTTCAAACAGGCAATGGCTAGCCCTGAAAAGGAACTATGGCTCGAAGCCATGAAATAGGAAATGGAGTCCATGTACTCAAATTCTGTCTGGGATCTTGTGGTAGCACCTAGTGACTTTAGGGCCATTGGGTGCAAGTGGATCTACAAGAAGAAACGAGGTGTTGATGGAAATATTGAGACTTATAAAGATCGATTAGTGGCAAAGGGTTATACCCAAAGAGAAGGTGTGGACTATGAGGAAACTTTTAGTCTGGTAGCCATGCTCAAATCCATTTGCATCCTCCTATCCATAGCAGCCGCTCTCGACTATGAGATTTGGCAAATGGACGTCAAGACAGCTTTTCTTAATGGAAAGCTTGACGAAGTAATTTATATGGATCAGCCAGAAGGATTTAGAGTATCTGGAAAAGAAGGAAAAGTTTGCAAGTTGAATAGGTCCATCTATGGACTTAAGCAAGCTTCTCGTTCCTGAAATCTTAGGTTTGATGAAATAATCAAAACCTATGGCTTTGAACAAAATATTGATGAGCCCTGTGTTTACCAACTGAAGGCAAATCAAATAGTGGTATTCCTGGTTCTTTATGTAGATGATATCTTACTCATTGGAAACAATGTTAAGAAATTATCAGATGTGAAGAATTGGCTGAGCACTCAATTCTAGATGAAGGATTTGGGTGAAGCAAGTTATGTTCTAGGTATCCACATCATCAGGGATAGAAAGAACAAACATTTAGCTTTATCTCAAGCAGCTTACATTGATAAAGTGCTTGAACGTTTCTCAATGACAAATTCCAAGAAAGGGCGTCTACCGTCCCGCCATGGAATTCATCTTTCAAAGAAGCAGTCTCCCCAGACTCCTGAAGAGGAAGATGCAATGAGAAAAGTTCCTTACGCATCTGCAGTTGGAAGTCTGATGTATGCCGTGTTGTGTACTAGACCAGATATCTGCTATGCCGTGGGAGTAGTGAGCAGGTATCAGTCAAACCCAGGACCGGAACATTGGATAGTAGTTAAGCATATCCTGAAGTATTTGAGACGGACTAGGGATTATATGTTAGTCTACAAGGGTGGTGTTCTGAACCCTGTAGGCTACACCGATTCAGATTTTCAGAATGATGTCGATGACAGAAAGTCTACTTCTGGATGGTGTTTACTCTTGGGGGTGGAGCTGTGATTTGGAGAAGCGTAAAGCAGTCTGCAATCTCAGATTCCACCATGGAGGCTGAGTACATAGCTGCATCAGAAGCAGCTAAGGAAATAGTCTGGCTAAAGAAGTTCTATTCGGATCTTGGTGTTATTCCAGAAATGGATAAACCGCTTGTGTTGTTTTGTGACAATACAGGAGCGATAGCCAACTCGAAAGAATCTCGAAGTCTTAAGAGGAGTAAGCATATAGAAAGGAAGTATCACATTATTCGAGAATATGTGGCCAGGGGAGATGTGAAGGTTATGAAGATTGCAACTAAAGACAATCTTGCAGATCTGTTTACAAAGACACTACCAGAAGCTACATTTGATAAGCATATCAAGGAGGTGGGATTAGTAGAATTAAGGCATTAGTTTCAATTAGTGCAAGTGGGAGTTTGTTGGGGTTTTATGCCCTAATTAAAACCCAAATTCTTTGTAATCTCATTTTATTATCAATAAAAGAATAGAAATCATTTTTTGACTTGGTCAATCACTTTGCTCACATGTTTTATTTTCATGATTATTTGTTTAATATAAACTTCTATTAAATGCCAAGCATATAGCTAATCTTATTTATAGTGACGTAATCACAGTGGAATATAAATATGATTATATGTTTAAAATAAGTTAGTCCTAAGATTAGTCAGTGCACTGGATTTACACTGACTTGCCAATCTACGATATGATCTACTTACACATTACAGTTTTATGTTCTTTCCAGAACATTAGCAAAGTAGATAAGATCGGATGTATATGTTACATCGGACAGGACCGATATTGACAGTTGATAAGAGAAGTAAACATACCGTTATTATCTATTCTAGTCATATCATATAGTTGACCATAGGTCAATTCAATCTCAATTCTGAGTGGTTAGTATTCTAACTGATTGTATTATTTGAGTTCTTTGACTTGTTCGTTACCAGCTTACCCTACGGACTAGCCCATACTTACATCTTGGGAACTCGGTAGTATAATTGAGTGGGAGTGTTAATAATAGATATGAACATCTATAGCTTCTGATGAAGAAGTGAAATGATGGTTTCCTTTTAGTTTGGTTCAAGGTGTTAAATAATAGAGATCTCATTTCAGTAATTAAATTAGTTTACTGAAATATCATTTACAAGGAACTAAGTGTTTTAAGGATAAAATACAATGAAGGGTAAAGCGATATTTTAGTCCTATCTCATTGTAGACCGTCTATAGAGGATTGAGTGACAATTATGGTTGTAACAATGGATAATTAATAGCGCATCTATATTTGTTATAGAGCGTTCTATGAATTCAAGAGTGCAATTCCAAGTCTATAGTGGAGTCACGAGGAATTAATAAGTTAGTAAATTTATTTGTTAGATTTATGATAACTTATTGGAGTTTGATTTCATAGGCCCATGGTCCCCATTTTACCTTGGATAAAATCATCTAGATAGTCTCAAATAATTGATTTAATTATCAATTAGAATTATCAAAGTTGACCAGGTCAATTTTGGATAGTTTCACAGAGTTGTGTAATTTTGAGAAGAAAAGAGAAATTATGGCAGATTCATTAATTAAGATAAATTGGTATCTAAATTAATAAATAAATTTAAATCAAGATTCAAATTATAAATAATTAATTTGATAAAGGATTTAAATAATTATTTAATTAATTATATCAATAGAAAATAATATAGGCCTTGATTTTAAGTCCAATAGGCTTATAATCAAATGGGAAATTTCACGGGCCTATAGCCCATGATAATTTCGACCTAGGGCTTCAAAATGGCTGTTATTTTATTGATTTTTTTAATTAAATTAAATGGCCTAATTGAGTCTATAAAAGGAGTGCTTAGAGAGAAGTCAAACACAAGTTTGATAAGTCACAAGTGAGATTTTCTGATAGTTTTAGATTCTCTCTAAACACAAGTCCTTTTCTAAACCTCTTTGTTATTTTCTCTTCTTCTCTCTATATCTATCTCATGTGTTGAGAATTTCCCACACAAGTCTAGGTGGTTCTAAGGATACATTGGAAGATTGTGAAGAAAATAGAAGATCGGTTCAGTTTCTTGATAATACTCTGCGACAGAGAGGATACAAGAGTTAGAGAAACTGAAGGAAGGACTCTTAATTCCGCTGCGTATACTGTAAGTATTATATTATTTGTTTCTCTTTGAATTCAATTTTAGAAACATGTTTTAGGCTATCTTATATTAATTTTTTTAATATTAGATATACATGAAAATAAATAAAGATCCTATATAAGCTAATCCAACAGCGAGTTGATCTCTTTTCCAGGTACATAGTGCTTAAGATGATGGAAATTTTATTGCTAAATGACAAATTGAAGTTATGGCTTTGAATGTCATTAGCGTGGGTCTTCCCAATATTGCATTGTAAGCAGGCGAGTAATCGATTGCTACAAATTCAAGCATTTTGGCTACAACTCATGCTTCCTTCCCTACTGTCACCACGAGCTTAATCTTTCCTATGGCTGCCATTGCCTCTCTCGAAAATCCATAGATGGTCCATGAGGTTGCCTTAAGGTCAATTACAGATAGCACCAACATTTCAAGGATGGAACTAAATAACACGTTTATAGAGCTTCCATTATCGATCAGTATCCTTTGCACTCTTAAATTGGCGAGATGAATGGTTATCACCAACGAGTCATTATGCGGAAATTGGACGTGGTTAGTGTCCTCTTCCGTAAAATAGATTGGTTGTTTATTCAATCACTGTTGTTTTGATAACCTCTGTTTGACATGAATTTGGTGGCATCATGTGTCTTTAGCTCCTGGATATACCTTTTCTAGGCTCCGTTGCTTGTTCTTGTTGAATGAGGTCTGTTGGTTTTGATCATGTGATTGACAATGCAACAGAATAATGGGATAAAATTTCAATGCAATAATAACAATTATTAAAACATGGGATCCAACCACTCTAGGAACCATAACTAGAATGGGATCTTTCTCATGCGCATGAATATGAATAAAATATAAAATTACAAATACCTTCTAGATGTAGAACACGTGTAGATCAAATAGCGTCTTAGCCTCCTAATTCACCATCTTCCATACTATGGCTCGCACAAAGAGAAGGAGACAGGTAGATGTCTATGCTATTTGTTACGATACATAAGAACACACTATTTTATGTCAACACATGAGAGAGTATTCTTCTCAGAATTGAGAGAGAACAAAGCTCTCTATTTTTCTCTCTTGGCAAATATATCGTGTAATTGCATCTGGCGTATTTTTTTTCTCATGATGTTATATTCTATTAATATAACAATCAAAAGAAGACCTAACCCTAATCTCATTGGGCCTTTGTGTGGGCCACAATCCATTTGGACTGTGGTTGGCGCCAACTACTGGGCTTTGGGCCCTATGTTATTTTGTCTCTATAAAATACTATTTGTTGGGCTATTATCATATTATTTTATGTAGTATACAATTATACCACAAAATTAAATAAGATTAAATTAATTTTTAATAGAAATTAATTTTCCGAAATAATATTTATTTGTGAGATTAAAAATAATAATTCTTTATTTTCAATTATTTTAATTTAATTCAAAAATCCTACCTCTGTGTTATCGACCTAGTACAGGGACAATATGAACCCATAGTTCTAAGCTCCAATATTTTAATTAATTTCACTAACTCTTAGTTTCATTAATTAATTTATTAACTCTGAATTATTCCACTAGAAATTCATAGTTGATCTCTCAAAACTATAGTCTTATATTATTAGAAACTACAAGTCATCCATTGATTTAGTCATTCCATGAGTAATGACCCTCTGGTAGTTGTTCATAATTAAAGCTAGGTCTTGATGTTCGTTAACCTCTCTAATTATGTCTTTATCAATTAGTTATATTGATCCTCTAATGAACATTATTCTATAAATTTAATTATAGAATGAAATTTCTATTCTCTAACAGAAATTGAGCACTCTATGTTCAAGCCCCAAATCAACACTGAAAGGAACAACTAATTTGCTTATATTTAAGTAAGGAGCAGATTCAAAATCTATGAAGTATATTCTTAACCACTTGCAATTGTATGACTCGAAGATATTAGGAATTTGGTCTTAGGAATATTGAACCTTACTCGATAAGTCAAAAGTCATAAATGCACAAATAGGAGTTCATTACTCACTTCAGGATTGAGGTCAAGTCTCAAACGACCATCGATTGATGAATGTTGAACTTCTATATTTTAACACAGATTATCATAAGTTCTTTCTTTCATCGTGTCCCAGTACAATACAATCTATATTGTATACGTTACCTCTATCTTTTTGTGTCGCTACACTTTACAATCTTGATAAACTGCTCTGTCTTAAATAGAAGATAGACTGTTCTCATAATCTTTATTAAAGAAAGCTCTCGCTTTATTTACCGATTACAGACAATTTGTATATTATTATCTTGAATTAAATCCTCTAGTATACATATCATTATACATATACTTCATTCAAGACCACATCAATAATATTGGATCTTCATGAAAAATGGCATGTATAATTAAATAGAAATATGAGTGCAAAATTTTAATTTTATTTAATTAACAGTAATCGTTCATATAAAAATATGCTAAGGGCACAAATCCCAACAGGGCCCTCCAGCCATAGTGGCTATTTCTCCTCCTTCAACAGGAGGAGGGATGATCTAATTTCCTTGAGCTGGTTGAGGGTTGGCCTGGTTTGCTTGAGATAGTTGAGGGTTTTGTCCCTCCAATTGATTAGGACCTACCCTGTTTTGAGCGTATTGTGCTAACGGTCTAGCCCGGATGAGAGTCTTGATCTCATCATTCAGTATACAAAAATCGTCAGTGTTGTGGCCGATGTCATTATGATACCGGAAAAGCTTAACCCTTTGATGTCTCAAGGGCTCTAGTTTCTTCCATGGAAGGCGAGTAGAATTTCCCAAGAAGATACGTTCTCGTGTATCTGTTAGGCCAATATAAATAGTGTAGATGGAGTTATACTTCTCCTCGGGCTTATTCTTTTAAGAGCTGCTCTGGTCGCCCTCACTATTCCTTTTCTGTTTATTGCCCCCCGATTGGTTATTCTGAGTAGCAGGCTCAGCCACAGCTACAACTTCCGTTACAACTCCAGTAGGTTGAATGAGGGCTGGCTGGTTTATCCATTCTTGAGCTCGAGCCAAGAATTCATCTACACTCTTTACTCCTTTTCTCTGGCATTCCTTCCGCAAATCTCCTCCCACGGTAATTACCATCCTCATAGCCATGAGCTTAGAGCAATCACGAGCATCTGTAGAGCGGGCCACTACATTTGTGAATTGGTTGAGATAGGCCTTCGGGGATTCACCAAGATGTTGCTTGATGTTAGCCAATGAATTGGCCTCTACTCGAATGCCTTTTGCAGCTCGAAACTGTCTCTTGAACTTGGAGGACAATTTTTTCCAGGAGGTGATTGAATGATTTTTATATTTATTGAACCATAATTTTAATGGTCCAGTCAATCTTACAGGGAATAGAATACACCTTAGGTAGACATTTACATTGTGGGCCATCATCAGTGTGTTCAAGGACCCTAGGTGATTGGACGGATTAGTGGTTCCATTATACGTGGGCATGGTCGGCATCCTGAAGCAAGTAGGATACGGATCATCCGCAATATGTGGAGAAAAAGGCTCGAGCTCCTCATCAAAATCATAGTCATCAATGTTCTTTCCAGACATGAGTCTTTTCATCTATTCTTCCATTAAGGCTGGCTGCTCAAGGGTTGGATCCTTGGTCTTTGGGTAATTTTGGAGCTAGTTAACAACTCCCATCCTATTGTACATGTTAGACGGGTTATTATCCCTCCAAGTGCGAGATCTATTAGGCGGGAGATTCCCATTGTTACATACAATAGACAAATCTCTCATGGTCTAAGTATAAATTAAAGGATCGTAGCGAGTATGATTTCCACTTTGTGTGTTCTGATGATCACGCTGATCGGACTACGGGTTGAAGCGAAGACTTTGTGAAAAGTTTAACTGATCCCTTAGGTCGCTCTCGTGCCTGTGGGAATTCAAAATATTAGCATTCTCGGACCTGCCTCCATGATGAATCTCTATCAAATAGTTCCCATCCGCGAAGCTTACAACTGGTGGGTGCGGTCGAGGAGCTGGATTATTGGCGTGAGATCGTGGGCCATAAGTGTCTTCTTAGGGGCAGGATTTCTTATGCTATTCCATTAAGTTAGAGCATTCCTCTATAGGCAAGGTGGTGTTAGATGTCGAATTGGTGATTGAGGATGCCTTATGGGTGAGGCTATCCCTGTTCCATCGGGGCATACTAGAATAGCTCGCCCTTGATCTACTCCAATTTCACGAGATGTCTCCTCTCCTTGAGACGGTTTCAGCTCGCCCTGTCTGGCTAGACTGATTCTTGGGAGTTTGAGTTGAATTATTATTCCTGAAGGATTAGCAAGATTAGTATTTCATGGAGTTCGTTCAAAAGGTATGGAACTCGGGGTCGCAGTTCAAACAGAACGACACATGTTAGGTCGATTATTCCTGTGGGACCTGTGTGACCCACTTTGCCTCCTTCCGACGTTAGCATCGGTTGCTGGATGGGGTAATAAAGCTAAAATCTCTTCAGTTTTTCTATTAGTTCGGGAGGCCGACAAGGTGATCGTCGGAGCTTGGGAAGACGACTAGCGTGATAGAAAAAGAGAGAAACGGGGGAGAGAGGGAATTCGAGAAAAGAGAGAGAAAAAGAGCTATTATGTTAAAAATAAATGTTTTTCTTTTTATTTAAAATCTTATTTTAATATATAATCTGTTTATTTAATTATTATCTATTTTATTAATGTAACTCTTAATTGCTAAAATAAACACTTTAAAATTGGACTTATATTTATCTTGATTATTTTTTAATCCCAAAATATAATTAGATGACATTTTATATCAATTTATCACAATTAGTTAATAAAATTATCTTTGTATTGAAATAAAAACATCTTACATCATTTCCATAAAATACCATAATAATTGAGTAATCACAATTTGTCTTATTTTAAATCTCATAATTTAAAATGTAAATCTTCAAACATTGATAAATCTCATTTATAAATTTAAAGATTTCTTATTATCTATTTCCCAGTAAATAATAATTCAAATTAAAAGACAACCTTTTAAATTCAAATTATTTTCCATTTCTAAATTTTAATATCATTTATTAACCATTCCAAAGAATAAAACATAATTTGGGACATAAATATCTGTTTATTATCCCAATATTTATTTAAATCAATAGTGATTTAATTTTTCATAATATTCCAATTATATCCCTTTTTAATTAAGTATTATTTTTTCCTTTAATTTATCAGGGTAGAATTTGGGGAAAGTTACAATATACTCCTCTTACAGGAATTTCGTCCTTGAAATTAAAATACGACGTGAAGGTACAGAAATTACTATCTAGCACTTAGCTCATCATATACGACAAAATATTCCACACAATAATTCATTAGGTACGAATCTAGAAAAGTCTGTCTCTCACTTGTTCTCAAAAATAAATTTCAAAATCCGCTTTTAACATTTAATATACCCCAATACAAAATCATGGCATAGGAATATTATGTTTAAGCATAATTAGCCCTGGCCATTAGGTTTCTCATGCTCATCATTTTAATATCCCTAACAATCAGAACATAATACATGCTCTAATAGGCATAGTGCCTAAATCGTAACAACCCAACATACATATGTCTATCACAACGTAAATTGAGTTCACTACTCAATAGCATATATCATGCAACATTTCTCAGTCAAATCAAACAATCATGACATTAAATAGTCAGAAAATTCAATATTTTCGTTCGAGCAAGTAATTTCTCAAAATCACACACATTCACAATCACTTACAGAACCAATCACGCAAATCTTTTCAAGGGAGTCATCCTAAATCCCTACCCTTTAATGCAATATATAAACAACGATGGGAGACTTAATGTCTCCACACTCAAACATAGCCATAACCACATCAAAATGTTTATTTTTAACTCCCTTTGTGGTCTTTCGTCATGAAGACGATTAAATCAACTTTGAATTTCATGTGTGAGAATAACTCAATTTAAAAAAATTACCAATAATGCATACTTCTAAAAGTTCGTTAATTACATAGAAAGGTACAACTCCTACTATTTACCCTCTTTACTCTATGATAAGTTCATCAAGCTTTAGTTTTTGTAAACTCTACACAGTAATTCATGCAACCAAATATTCATATTGGGTTTATTTCCAACTATGGAAAGGAATGTCATTCCTATTTTACTTCATAACTCGATTTCGATATGGTCTTACTATGGTTAAAAATTACCACTTGCCAAACTCTTGCCACATTTTCCTATGTACCATTTTACAAAACATTCGAGAACAGGTAGTCTAAGTCTATAGAATTCAATGTTTTAAGTTTTGTTCTACTATCGACCTAATCACTACGAGTAATTTCGTATCGGGTAGTAATCTCATTACTAATACTATAACCCACAAAGTCTTAACATATCGGGATTACACACTTGACTATGAGATCTAATCATTAGAGTATAAATAACTCTCTAGTTATTAATATGTCAGTTGTAACCTCATTCGTTGAACTAAGTCAACATTTCCCTTACTAAAGCACTAGAAGGTTAATCCTTTAATTACACAGCTCATCATGTTGTGAATCGTGATTTAGGATTTACGCAAGGTAATAAGATTTACCCAGGAGGACTAGGTTTTACTCCACTAATAGCTAACTTTTTCAACAACCATAAATGGAAGCACCCTTATTCTTTAAATGACCAAAGATGACCACATGGAAGTCAACTACTATGACGGGCCATGCTAAAGACCCAAACTTTAATGCACATTTTCTACACCTCTCTTGAGTATGTACATCTAAAGTGCTTATTCTATCTTTCATTTTCCTTCCTAATTGCTCTCTTATGCTCTCATATTGCTGCCTATGCACTATTATTCTCAAAAGTATATAGAGCTTATTTTAGTAAAAGGAACTTCAGGCTTAATTTCTCACATTTCCTTTTTCCATCACAAAGTCTCATGAATACTCTTGTTTTACTTACGGCTGACTTTCGATAGAAAACCTTGTCCAAAGGAAACATAATAACAATGATTCCATATAAGTAGCTAATCATCACAATGATGACAAATTTAGAACACGTTCAAATAATCTTCTCAATTAACTTCCAAAATCTCATTTAAAAATAAAAGTCAGAACACATAATCGCATCATGAAGGTTTATGCTCATGTAGAGTTCTATGGCTCATAACACCATCATAAGCATACACTTAAATTAAAAGGAACTCTTACATACTAACCATTCATGTGTGGCTTGTCTTGTGGCAGAAATTAGTAGCGTATCTTGTCACTAAAACCTATTCTTCTAGAGTTTATATATCCGACTAAACTCTAGCTCTGATACCACTTGTAACAACCACTATGTCGAGCACATCTATCGCACACTCATAGGAACAATCCTACATATATGCTTGGCATCTAAAACTAAAACCATAAATCAAAGTCTATAAAAAAGCGAAAAATTTAAAAATTTTTAACTTTAATAACGCTTGGTTATTTACAAAGTTGAATTAAACTAAACTAATACGATAATACAAGACTTCTAAAAATACTATTCATAAAAGTCATTGCTACTGAGTTCGGAGTCCATAAGAGGTCCAAGTATCAAGCCACACCTGAAAAGGGGAAAACAACAAAATAATGAGCTAACACCCAGTAAGTAAATCTCATGTAATTCATGTATGCCTATATACATATGCCATGGCCTGATAATGTATGACAGGATAACATAGCCATGAACGTAACATACATAGGACAATCATATAAGTCCACATTCAGTCATCATTAATTAAAACACTATGAAGTCAAGCTCCAATAATCAATTATACATCTCTCAAAGTAGTGGCCACAAGAATTACCTACTAAAAGAAAATAGCATAGGCTTATGTTCATCTGATATCACAGTACTATGCAAAATAAAATCCTTCAACTAGGGTTCAACTATAACCTTTCACTAAGAGGTGGCGATAAGTTTAGTAATTACAGTGATATCACACCCTCAAGACCGCAATGGTGAAAATGTTATTTCGTGCCAACGCTATGGTCTATGATAATCTTAGGAGCACCTATTTACATAAAACCTAACTGAGAACTTTTGCCTTCCTACCCCACTAATAATAATTTCGTGACTATCACATGACTGTAATCTCCCTTAACAATCCTTTAGCTATTATATATAACATATTCTGTACAAAGGCTCCAGAATCAACACTTTAACCAACATACAAAATTAGATTTATCTAATCACACCCCTTAACTGATCACCTCTACTGAACATAATTCGATCATTTAATTCAAAGTGTTCATCACTTGCACCAAATCTAATAATACAATGGCAATTCAACTCATGGAGATCATAGCCAATAATACTATCAACCTGCAAGGTAGCAGAAAATACACCAAAGTTAACCCTAGAAGTCAACTTGGGAGTCACCAAAATCATTTGGAACTAACAGGTACCCCTAAACATGCATACCAATAAAAATGAGAATCGAGCATCAACATTATCCTTTCCAAACATACAATCGAACAAGGGTAAGCATTAGTCCCCAGGGCGCAAATGTTGTCACTAGTGTAAATATGCTCACACCGATTTACAAAGACTCATAGTTAATATTAGGTTACTCATCTAAGTCGAATTGTCGCAGAATTGAACATGACCTAATAGTAATTGTCACGGACTTAAACTCTACTAGATAATGGCCAAATGTCTTGGAATTGAATTGAACCGATATTAATTGTCATGGACTTAAACCAAACCTAATAGTAATTGTCACGGACTTGAATAGAACCAATAATATTTGTCAAGGACTTGAACTGGACCAAATAATAGCCAAATGTCACAGACTTCAACTGGACTTAATGTAATTGTCATGGACATGAACTAGACCGAATATAATCGCCATGAACTTGAACCAGGCCAAATATAATTGTCACAGACTTGAATTGAACCGATAATAATTCTCACGGACTTGACCCAAAATGAATATAATTGTCACAGACTTGAACAAGACCAATAGTAAATCTCACGAACTTTAACCAGACTGATAATATTTGTGAAAGACTTGAACTAGACCGAATATAATTGTCATGGATTTGAACTGGACCGATAGTAATTGTCACGGACTTGAACCGGACTAACAATAATTATGAGCGAGTCAGACTGCATCATGATGAGCCCCACTAGGTTACAGTCTCTATGTACATCTTCTACAATAAGTGTATGCATGTGCATGCGTTCCGTTACTAACGTATATAACACAACTATTTTATTCTAATGACCCACTAATCTAGACTATTTGGACCATTAACGAATCTATACATAAAACTTACATTTTTGCGGAAATACCATAATTTTATTGAAACTTGTGGAAACAAAGGTTACTTTCATAAAATAAGTAGGATATGGGTACCCATCGTCTTTAAAACAAAAAACAACTTAAAGTAAAAAGGGTTACATAGAAAATGCGGAAAATACATTTGAAACCATAAAAACATAAAGAAGACTACATCCTCGAATCGAATAACGCTCAGCCCCTTGACTCCATTCACCATCGATACACATCCTCTAAGCGTCACGAATCTTTCCGCCTCTAAAGCTTATTTCCTGCACATAAACAGAAAGGAATGAGCCTAATGCCCAGCAAGGAAAATCTAACACATAGTCATAAACATAAACATAATTTCATAATAACGTAAAGACATATCATAACACATAATTCACTTATTATAATGGCCATTATTACTTGGGGTCCCATAGACTAAACAAGCATATGCCCATGGGATTAGTGGGGTCCTACTAGCTAAGTAGGTCATATGCCCATAACCCATTTGGGGTCTTGTTAGTCATATGGGTCATATGCCCAAGCCTACAAACATACATGCATACATATCATAACACATTTAACAACATAAAACATAAGATAACATAAGCATATAACATATTGATTCTAGCCTATTTTCCTTACCAAAGTTACCAGGATATTGTAGAGTCCAAGAACTTTACTTAGCTAATTGTTTAGTAGTATTATAGTATGTTTAGTGTTATCATTGTTACTTTGGATTTTTGGTTCAGACCGGGAGTTATTTGGACACTCATAGTAGTACTTATAGATTTTCTAAGTTTAACCTATAGTTTAAGAATATTAAGTATAACCTAAGGTTTGATTAATGTGACTGATATTAAGGATTATATTATTATATTATAAGGTTTAGACATCAACCAATAGGATTTTAAGCACATGTTTTGAATGGTAATTAAGGATTAAGTATTTTTGAGGATTAAATTAAATAAGGGTAAAGTTTGAATGTTATAGGGTCAGTCAGCAGCTTTGAGTACGTTGAGGGCTTAGTCAAGGCTGTTTACTCCATTCAAACTCAGCTAAAAATGTGCAAATTCGTGTTTAAATATTCAGCGTATGCCGATATATCGCAGCTATAGGGGGTGATATATCGCAGCACGTAGATACGGAAAACACGAATCGATGCACGGTCACCTCGGGAACAAAGGTCCAGGCGATATATCGCCTATAGGGGGCGATATATCGCCTCCACCAGCATGTTTTCAAATACTTTTGAATTCTTTTCCTTTCAGCCATTCAAACTCCTTCAACAGTCCAGCATCTTCTGAACGAGTCTTCAGCCTCTGCTGAACGATTATTCAAATGATTTTCACCTAAAAAGCCATTATTTTTATTCAAGTAAAATCAAGATATTTTCATTCCCAAACTCTATAAATAGGACCTAGTACCCAGCCATTATTCACCATTTGCTCTAAGTTCAGAAGCTGCTAGTGTTAAGTGAGTGTGAGAGTGTAAACACTTGGTTTGGGGAAAAACTATAAGCTTAAACATCATAAGCTTATCAAACACTTTGGGAAGTGAGTGCTATAGTATTTCGGTGGATGTTAGATTGATCTTGCAATCTTTGAGGTAAACCCAAAACTCTAGTTCCTTTCTGTATTTTATGTTATTTCCTTTCTCAAAACCTTCTACTCAGTCCCCTAACCTTATTCTTATTTTGGTTAGGGAATCCAAGCTTTTAAGCATATAAGTCGGTAAGTATGTTTTCTATGGTTTAGTCTTTCCATCCCTTTCATTTCATCTCCTTTCTTTAGACTTACTCTTTCTTATGGTTTTAGGAGTGTTCCAACAATCCTAACTCAGTCCATAATCTCGGTAACTTTGGTAAGGAAAATAGGCTAGAATCTATATGTTTATGTTTATGCTATTTTATGTGTTATGTTTTCATATGTTGTGAATATGTTATTGATGTGTATGTTGTAGGCTTGGGCATATGCCCTATTTGACTAACAAGACCCCAAAAAGATTGTGGGCATATGCCTATTTAGCTGGTAGGACCCCACTAATCTCATGGGCATAAGCTTGTTTAGTCTATGGGACCCCAAGTAATAATGGCCATTATAATAAGTGAATTATGTGTTATGATATGTCTTTACGTTATTATGAAATTATGTTTATGTTTATGACTTTGTGTTAGATTTTCCTTGCTGGGCATTAGGCTCACTCCTTTCTGTTTATGTGCAGGAAAATAAGCTTAGAGGCGGTAAGATTCGTGGCGCTTGGAGGATGTGTATCGATGATGAATGGAGTCAAGGGGCCGAGCGTTATTCGATTCAAGGATGTAGTCTCACTTCTTATGTTTTTAATGGTTTTATATGTATTTTCCGCATTATTATGTAATGTCTTTTATTTTAAATCATCTTTTGTTTTTAAAGACAATGGGATCCCATAATCCTCCTTAGTATTCTGTTTATTTGTAAATAACTCTTATTTTGCAAGTTACTCAATAAATTATGGTATTTTCGTAAAAATGTAAGTTTTATGTATAGTTTCGATAATGGTCCAATTAGTCTAGATTAGTGGGTCGTTACAGATATAATGGACTGAGTTGGGACTTTTGGAACACTCCTAAAACCATAATGAACATGACTGAGTTGAAAGAAGGAAAGAGATGAAAATGAAATGGGAAGACTAAACCATTTGAGAAACATGCTTACCACAATTTATGTGCTTAAGAACTTGGATTCCCTAACCAAAATAAAGATTAAGGTTAGAGATTGAGTAGAAGACTATGAGGAAGAAAATAACATAATACAGAAAGGAACTAGAGTTTTGGTTACCTCAAAGACTTGAAAGACCAATCTACACCTCAACCGAAATACTATAGAACCTCACTTCCCAAAGTGTTTGATAAGCTTATGATGTTTAAGCTTATGATTTTCCCAAACCAGGTGTTTACACTCTCACACTCACTTAACACTAGCAGCTTCTGAACTTAGAGTAAAAGGTGAAGAAATGGCTGGGTACTAGGTCCTATTTATAGAGTTTGGGAATGAAAATATCTTGATTTTACTTGAATAAAAATAATGGCTTTTTAGGTGAAAATCATTTGAATAATCGTTCAGCAGAGGCTGAAGACTCGTTCAAAAGATGCTGGACTGTTGAAGAAGTTTGAATGGCTGAAAGGAAAAGAATTCAAAAACAATTGAACATATGCTGAAGGAGGCGATATATCGCCCCCTGTAGGCGATATATCGCCTGGGCCAGTATGCCCGAGGCGACCGTGCATCGTTTCGTGTTTTCCGTATCTACGTGCTGCGGCATATCGCCCCCTATAGCTGCGATATATCGGCACTCGCTGAATATTTAAACACGAAATTACACATTTTTAGCTAAGTTTGAATGGAGTAAACAGCCTTGACTAAGCCCTCAACGTATTCAAAGCTGCTGACTGACCCTATAACATTCAAACTTTACTCCTTATTTAATTTAATCCTCAAAAATACTTAATCCTTAATCACCATTCATAACATGTGCTTAAAATCCTATTGGTTGATGTCTAAACCTTATAATATAATAAATATAATCCTTAATATCAGTCACATTAATCAAACCTTAGGTTAAACTTAATATCCTTAAACTATAGATTAAACTTAGAAAATCAATAAGTACTACTATGAGTGTCCAAATAATTCCTGGTCTGAACCAAAAATCCATAGTAACAAAGATAATGCTATAAATACTATCATACTATTATCTATCTTAGCTAAGTAAAGTTCTTGGACTCTACAATTCACCCCTACTAAAAAGAATTTCGTCCTCGAAATTTACTTATCACATAACTCCGGATACCGGCCTTGCATGTCCTCTTCCAACTCCCACGTTGCCTCGCGTTCAGAACTATTGCTCCATAGGACTTTAACTATAGGAAAACTCTTAGACCGTAATTGCTTCATCCCCCTATCTAGGATGCTAACTGGTCGTTCCTCGTAACTTAAGTCTTTCTGGAGCGCTATCGTATCGTACTTGAGGACGTGAGATGGGTCTGACACATATTTGCGTAACATCGAGATGTGGAAGACGTTGTGACTATCGGCTAGTGCTGGCGGTAGGGCTAGTCTATACGCAACTGTTCCCACTTTGTCCAATATCTAAAAGGACCTATGAATCGGGGACTAAGCTTGCCTTTCTTTCCGAACCGCTTGACACTTTTCATAGGAGATATCTTGATCTCCAACTTGGAATTCCACATCGCGTCGCTTGGTATCCGCATATCTTTTCTGTCGGCATTGAGCAGCCAGCATACGCTGTCTAATAAGCGTTACTGCTTCTTGAGCTTGTCTAACAGCTTCGGGCCTTAGAAGCTGCCTTTCTCCTACCTCGTCCTAGTGCAACGGTGATCGGTACCTTCGTCCATATAGCAACTCATAAGGTGCCATTCCGATCGTTGATTGGTAGCTGTTGTTGTACGAGAACTCGATCAGTGGTAAGTACTTGTTCCACGATCCTCCGAAATCAAGCACACATGCGCGTAGCATATCCTCTATCTGACACTATCGTCTTGGGGATTCCATGCAATCGTACAATCTCTTGGACGTAGATGTCTGCATATTGGTCTGCCGTGTATGAAGTCTTAACAGGCAGGAAATGAGCCGACTTGGTTAGTCTATCTATGACTATCCAAGCGAAATCATGCTACTTGTTCATCTTTGGCAGACCCGTCACGAAGTCCATGGCTATATCGTCCCACTTCCACTCCGGTATGCTAAGCGGTTGCAATAATCCTGCAGCCCGCTGATGCTCCGCTTTCACTTGCTGGCATACCAGACACTTAGATACATACTCCGCTATCTCCTTCTTCATCCTTGGCCACCAATAGACTGCCTTGATGTCATGAGTCATCTTGGTAGACCCTGGATGAACTGAGTACGGGGTATTGTGCGCTTCTTCTAGAATCGTCTTCTTAATACTTTGATCGTCTGGCACGCATACCCGATCCTTATATCTCAATAAGCCTTGGCTAGATATTGAGAAATTTGTATTCTTGCCTTCTCTGACTGCTTCCATATGTGGTGCTAGTGATTCATCATGTCTCTGACCAATCCGTATGTCCTCTAGCAGATTTGATTGGATAGACAAGTTAGCCAGCTTGCCTACAACCACTTCTATTCCGGCACTGATAAGCTCCTGCTGTAGCGGCTTTTCTATTCCGGATAAGACTGCTAAGTTCCCATAGCTTTTCCTACTAAGCGCATCGGCAACTACGTTCGCCTTCCCTGGGTGGTATAGGATTTCGCAGTCGTAATCCTTGACTAATTCTATCCACCTGCGCTGCCTCATGTTAAGCTCCTTCTGCGTAAAGAAGTATTTTAAACTCTTGTGGTCCGTATAAATCTCGCACCGTTCTCCGTAAAGATAATGGCGCCAGATTTTCAATGCAACGACCACCGCTGCCAACTCCATATCGTGAGTTGGATAGCATTGTTCATACTCCTTCAACTGACGTGAGGCGTAGGCTATCACCTTGTCAGTTTTGCATCAACACGCATCCCAATCCTAGCTTTGATGCATCGCATTAGACAACGAACTTATCGTCGGGTGTCGGTACACTAAGTATTGGTGTTGAGCAAAGCTTATCCTTAAGCAATTGGAAGCTTTTCTCACACTTATCATTCCAGTTAAACTTTTGTTGCTTCTGGGTCAGGTTGGTGAGTGGAGTGGCTATCTTAGGAAAGTCTTCTACAAACTTTCTATAATAACCTGCTAGCCCTAAGAAGCTTCTTACTTCTGACGCGTTCTTTGGTCTAGGCCAATCCTTCACGGCCTCTACCTTTGATAGATCTACTGCAACTCCATCTTTCGATATAATGTGCCCGAGGAACACCACTTGCGAAAGCCAAAACTCGCATTTCTTGAACTTGGCGTAGAGTTGATGCTCCTTCAATCATCCTCAAGTGTTCCTCGTGCACTCCTTCATCCTTGGAGTAATTAAAATGTCGTCGATGAACACAACGACGAATTTATCCAAGTAGTCTTTGAAGACCCTATTCATTAAGTCCATAAACGCGGCTGGCGCGTTAATAAGACCAAAGGACATAACCAAGAACTCGTAATGTCCATAACGAGTCCTAAAGGCTGTCTTAGGGATATCTTCTCCCTTTACCTTGAGCTGATGATACCCGGACCGTAGATCGACCTTAGAAAATACAGTCGCACCTCGGAGTTGATCAAACAAATCGTCTATCCGAGGTAGCGGGTACTTGTTCTTGATCGTTACTTTGTTCAGCTCACGATAGTCTATGCACATCCGCATACTCCCGTCCTTCTTCTTCACGAATAGTACCGGAGCTCCCCATGGTGAATGGCTTGGCCTAATGAAACCCAAGTCTAGGAGTTCTTGTAGCTGCGTCTTTAACTCCTTGAGCTCCGTAGGTGCCATCCGGTATGGTGCCTTAGAGATAGGCTCGGTGCCTGGTACTAATTCTATCGTGAAGTCTATTTCTCTAGTTGGCGGCAATCCTGGCAAGTCATCGGGAAATACTCCTGGAAATTCTTGTATAACTCGAACATCTCCATCCTTAAGTGGCGTCTCCCTTTCCACGTTCGTGATGCTGGCTAAGAATGCTTGACATCCTTTCTCTATCCTTTGTTGAGTTTTGAGAGATGACACCAATGGGGTGCGTAATCCTGAAGCTTGTCCCATGAAGCATCGTCTCTGGCCGTAAGGGGTCTCGAACATCACCTTCTTGCGTTTGATGTCGATCGTCGCGCCATGCCGTGCTAGCCGATCCATGTCTAGTATTACGTCGAAGTCTTTGATCACTAGCTCTATCAGGTCTCCTTCTAGTTCTATGTCCTCAATCTTGATCGGTACGCCTCGTACTATTCGTGATGATAGAACTACTTTGCCCGAAGGCAACTCGGTTACAAACCTAGTTCTAAATCTTTCACTAGGTTTGTCTAGTTTTTCTATCATTCCTAACGAGATATACAAGTATACTGCTACCAATCAAGCGATACTAGAACATATACTATCGAGGATAGGATCTGACCTGTAATGCTTGTTACTAGCATGGGTTCCTCCTTGGGTCAAGGCAAAGACTTTGGTCTGGAACCATCGTTTAATCCTTCTTCTCCTCACTAACATTCATCTGAATCCTTTCTACTTCTATTGCCGTTTCTAGAACATTGGCATAGGTAGTGGCTCCCAGGTTTGCTAACTTAACCCCTAATTCCATCTTTGGTCTAAGTCCTCTGACGAACTTGGTCAACCTCGTAAAGTCGGTTGGGACCAACTCTGGTGCAAACTTGACTAATCTGTTAAAGTGACGAGCATATTCTTCTACCATTAGCGATGACTGCCGAGGTGTAATACTTCTTGTGGAACAACTCCTTAAATCTTGTCCATATCATGGTGGTGACATCGTTAGTCTGCTGAACTAAGTCCCACCATATTCTGGCATCCTTCTTGAGTAATGACGAGACGTAGGATATGCGGTCTGCATTACTGAGATTCATGTGCGTAAGAATTGGCTTCACATTCCTTAGCCACTCTTCTGCCTCAAAGGGGTCTATAGTCCCTTCGAAGTTTGGAGCGTGCTGTTTGCGGAACCTTTCATACACTGACTCCATATTTGGTACTGGATGTGGCGCGTAGTTCGTCACTGGCCATCCCCCATATGGACCAACTTGTTGGGGCGCTAGGGCCATTTGTTGTAGCTGCTGCTGCGGTTGCGGCGGAGGCTGAGGCTGAGTCTGCGCCTGTTGACGTTGTTTCTGCAAGAGTTCCTCGACTTTTTGTCGCCATCTAGCGATTTCCGCGGTGTTGTCAGCTGACGGTGTCGGCGCGTTGCGGCTAGTAGTAGCACGCACTCCTTTTCTGCGAACTGGAGGGCATCATTGGTCGTTGGAACAACGTTGAAGGCGTTTCCGTTGGTGCGTGCAGATCTTCGGAGCGACATCTTCACCAAAAGTTCTAACAGTTGAGAACTTGTTAGAACTTACCCTAATAGGCTCTAAGGCAAAAACTTATTCTAAAACAAACATATCTCGGACCTATTTATTATGACTTCTTATGAAAAATTATATAGGTCTTTATTTATTATTAGAGTGGGTTTCTATACTTAGAAAAACAAGTCATCTTTATTTTCTAAGTGTGTTTCTAATCATCCTATATGACTTAATTCTCAGGCTCGAAACTTATCTTTGTTCCAAAGTTAACCATATTGAGGGAGGGCTGGGATCAGTAAAATCGTTCCCACTACTAAGGCCCCCTAACTCTCAATAAAGAAACTTGGTTCATTGATTTGTATCCACCCTCACTGAACTTAGTCATTATTTATTTTATTTATTACTTATTATGATTGCGAAAATAGAATCAATCTCATACATGATGATAAAATAACATGAAATTAATTTGGAAAAATAATTTTCACTTAATACAATCATAAAATAAAGAAATAAACAAAACAAGCAATGAAAAACTAGCTATTCTAAAAATTGGGATCTTCTACATCCGATCCTTCATCTAGCATATCATCATTTATCTCCTTATAATCATCGTTGTCTTGAGCCTCAAAATTTCCTCGGGGAAGATTCAAGAAGATCCTATGTTGTTGCTCATTTGTGAATTGAAACTCTAAATCATAGGTGAACTTAAGTATAAGAGAATAATATCTTAGGGCTGCTTGTAAGTCATCATCATTATTTATATTCTCCCATATTTCTTCTAAAGTTAAAATTGCTGAAGGAAAATCTTTTAAAAGCCTAATTACTAGGACATATTGTTCTGCAGCTCTCATCATGATTTGCTTAGACTCTTGAAGGTGACCTATCTCTTTGTGGAACAAGATCAATCTTCGAGTGATCTTTTCTAGTGCTCCTACGGTGTTCCTTGGCTCCCTTATTCTTTTTAAAGCCTTAATGGCTCGGATATCCTCATTTCTTAAAGCTCCGTTCATTCTTAACTGAAAACATAAACACTAAAGGTGTTAGCTATACACATAAGTAACACAACTAGTAACTTAAACACTTACTTGGCGGTCCGATTCGGAGCTTTGAGCGTGTGTATCTAGGAGAACTTCATGCAAAAGAACCGTTGCTCTGATACCAACTGTAATGACCCACTAATCTAGACTATTTGGACCATTAACGAATCTATACATAAAACTTACATTTTTGCGGAAATACCATAATTTTATTGAAACTTGTGGAAACAAAGGTTACTTTCATAAAATAAGTAGGATATGGGTACCCATCGTCTTTAAAACAAAAAACAACTTAAAGTAAAAAGGGTTACATAGAAAATGCGGAAAATACATTTGAAACCATAAAAACATAAAGAAGACTACATCCTCGAATCGAATAACGCTCAGCCCCTTGACTCCATTCACCATCGATACACATCCTCTAAGCGTCACGAATCTTTCCGCCTCTAAAGCTTATTTCCTGCACATAAACAGAAGGAATGAGCCTAATGCCCAGCAAGGAAAATCTAACACATAGTCATAAACATAAACATAATTTCATAATAACGTAAAGACATATCATAACACATAGTTCACTTATTATAATGGCCATTATTACTTGGGGTCCCATAGACTAAACAAGCATATGCCCATGGGATTAGTGGGGTCCTACTAGCTAAGTAGGTCATATGCCCATAACCCATTTGGGGTCTTGTTAGTCATATGGGTCATATGCCCAAGCCTACAAACATACATGCATACATATCATAACACATTTAACAACATAAAACATAAGATAACATAAGCATATAACATATTGATTCTAGCCTATTTTCCTTACCAAAGTTACCAGGATATAATGGACTGAGTTGGGACTTTTGGAACACTCCTAAAACCATAATGAACATGACTGAGTTGAAAGAAGGAAAGAGATGAAAATGAAATGGGAAGACTAAACCATTTGAGAAACATGCTTACCACAACTTATGTGTTTAAGAACTTGGATTCCCTAACCAAAATAAAGATTAAGGTTAGAGATTGAGTAGAAGACTATGAGGAAGAAAATAACATAATACAGAAAGGAACTAGAGTTTTGGTTACCTCAAAGACTTGAAAGACCAATCTACACCTCAACCGAAATACTATAGAACCTCACTTCCCAAAGTGTTTGATAAGCTTATGATGTTTAAGCTTATGATTTTCCCAAACCAGGTGTTTACACTCTCACACTCACTTAGCACTAGCAGCTTCTGAACTTCGAGTAAAAGGTGAAGAAATGGCTGGGTACTAGGTCCTATTTATAGAGTTTGGGAATGAAAATATCTTGATTTTACTTGAATAAAAATAATGGCTTTTTAGGTGAAAATCATTTGAATAATCGTTCAGCAGAGGCTGAAGACTCGTTCAAAAGATGCTGGACTGTTGAAGAAGTTTGAATGGCTGAAAGGAAAAGAATTCAAAAACAATTGAACATATGCTGAAGGAGGCGATATATCGCCCCCTGTAGGCGATATATCGCCTGGGCCAGTATGCCCGAGGCGACCGTGCATCGTTTCGTGTTTTCCGTATCTACGTGCTGCGACATATCGCCCCCTATAGCTGCGATATATCGGCACTCGCTGAATATTTAAACACGAAATTACACATTTTTAGCTAAGTTTGAATGGAGTAAACAGCCTTGACTAAGCCCTCAACGTATTCAAAGCTGCTGACTGACCCTATAACATTCAAACTTTACTCCTTATTTAATTTAATCCTCAAAAATACTTAATCCTTAATCACCATTCATAACATGTGATTAAAATCCTATTGGTTGATGTCTAAACCTTATAATATAATAAATATAATCCTGAATATCAGTCACATTAATCAAACCTTAGGTTAAACTTAATATCCTTAAACTATAGATTAAACTTAGAAAATCTATAAGTACTACTATGAGTGTCCAAATAATTCCCGGTCTGAACCAAAAATCCATAGTAACAAAGATAATGCTATAAATACTATCATACTATTATCTATCTTAGCTAAGTAAAGTTCTTGGACTCTACATTTATGTCTTGGCTTTAAAAGTCAAAAGGTTGACTTCCAGCAAAGCGATTCACAAAGTTCGCCCTAGTCATACCAACTGCATAGCATCGCAGAGACGCGAACTCCTTCATAAAAAAAAATACACATAGATATAATATCAAACCATGCAAGCATAATCATAAAGTTTTTCATTCATAATTACACAAATAAAGCAAGTACAAATATGAAATCAATTATATTCTAAATTGCCTAAAAATGCACTTATAATTACCATATAAATATTTCTCAATTATTGAGACACCTCATTTCACATAATCAGGCAACACATACACATCCATTGAGTTTGCGTCTTAATAGTATCTAAGAGTACATAAGTCGTGTAGTTTATATGCAGCCATATGATCAAATACATGAGCAAATAAATCACGTATGGTGAGATTTACTTACCTCAGGTCCTTAGATATATAAGATTGCTCAGCAAGAGCTATCAACTAGGATTTTTCCTATACTCTTTAATCCTATCCAAGGATCGTAGTTAACTTAATCACTAAAGTACCAAATTATGCACTTTAAAAATCTAGTGCATCCTAAGGGTGACAGAATTAACAACATGATAATATTAGTTATCATGTAATAATGGCATTGACTTCAAAGTCATAACCATTTAATAAACACAATCACAAAAACCCTTATTATTATTAGTACTGACCAAAGTTATACTGGTATTCATATTGATAAAACAATAATACAACAACTCACATAAAATATCAAAGCAGTATAAGTATAGTTGATTTAAAAGAGAGTCATTAGTTATGGATGTTTTCTCTATGCCCATAACCTGTTAACATAATTCAAGTGGTTAGAACAAATAGCTTAAATCTCAAACTTCTAAGCCTTGAATTGATTTGTTTGGAAACCACTAATTTATTCTTCAAAAATCTATAATGAATCAAAATAGATCATTCCTTCATTTAGAAACTCTTACCTTTATTATAAAAATTTGTGTAATCAATTAAGTTGTGATAATAATATCGTTCATTGGTGTCCTCTATAGAAATTATTGTCATTAAAATGGTCAAAGACCTTAACTTTGAAAATACTAGAATCAAACAATTTAAAGTCCATTTGTTTCTTTCTTTCCAATTGTAACGCCCTTCTAATCTAGGACAGTTACACTGTGTACTTAAAATTGGGTCAGACCTGCTAATCAGGTCATTTGACTTAAAACGTGTAACTAAGGTTAGTGACAACAGTTGGGGTTAAAATTTTTGGCCAAAGAACCATTGAATTTTATTTCAAAAGCTTTATATAAACATGGGATCCCAAAATATTACAACTTAACTGTTAAAAAGGGTAAATACATATCAAAACTTACATCAGTCGGCCTAAGCAATAAAACAGGGCTATAACCCTAGTTCCTTTGAGATAACCCCGGTTGTGATGGTCGAGTAGCCGCATATGTACACAACGCGACTGAAGCTCTCCAACTCATGGCTGGTCAAGCTTTCCCTTTCCCTTACCTACACCACGAAGCACCCGTGAGCTGAGGCTCAGCAAGAAAACAGAACGTGCTACAACAAAGAATATAGCCATTCAACAATAATCAATAACATTAATTCATAGCTAATATAATTTAAGTTCAATCAGTTGATCATTGGATCAAGTTGGGGTCGCTGCCCTATTCAGTTGGCTTTTAAGCCAATTCTTGGGCATATGCCCTAGCTACGTGACCATAAAGTCACCTGGGGCCTCACTCTTAGCTCTGTCTCACTAGCCATAGAGCTAGCCCAACCCCCGTGGTTCACCATCGACCTTAGAGTCGATCAACGTAATAGTATGTTGCTAGTTTTGGCCAATGCCTCGTGACCAGTGCACAATGCGCTATTGCCGTCCTTGACTAATAAGTCAAGCCCTGATCCAGGAGTTACATACCTCAGTACAAAAAACAAATGGGGATAGGCACATCCCAACAAATTAAGCACATATTCATGCTAATCATATAATCCCATTGAATAACCATTTCCATAATACTAAACATATTCATATAACGGGGCCACATGCCCTAACCATAGAATTCATGCAACGAATATAAGCACTTAAGCATTCATCAACAAGCATTTAGAACAATAGCCTAACATAACCAATCCTGGGGCCCAAGCCCTAATCATATTAATATATAACAGACGGGCCAATCCCTAATCACATACAACATGATCTGGGTGCAGTTTTCTTACCTTAGGTCCAAGCAAGCGTAAATAAGAACGACCCTCGAGCACGATCCTGGTTCCAAGCCCTTAGCGATACCTTAAGTCACAACCATAAAATAAGAATCTATTAATATCGTGCGATCAAAGGCTTCCGGAACAAGTCCTAGCCTTCGGGGGCTCGGGTTCCACCAAACCGGGCAGTGGAAACAATCCCGAGCCCTAAGGAAAAAGTTTCATTCTAAGAAAAATGCCCAGGAGGGCCGCGACTTGACCCCCTGTGGGTCTCGGCGCACCCCTTGAGACCAGCCTCCTCCTCCCCTCTATCCAAAGGCACGGGACACGACTTGGCCTATCAAGTCACAGTGCATCCCACACCCCCCCCCCCCCCCCCCCACGTAGAGACCCTGGTTCAAGCTAAGTCGTGACTTGTCAAGAACATGGTTGCGACTTGGCCCCTTGAACCCAGAAATTTATCCACTTTCAACAGCCAAATCCCATCCAATTTAACCCAAAATCAATCCAATAACATAACTTAACCAACACGACAGTTCTAATATGTTCCCAGCAACAAAACCCAACAGAAAACTAGACTCAAAACTCATTAAATCCTCAATTCAATCCTTGAGTTAAGAGATTCAAAAACACCTCAGGAAAGCATAGATTCTACATAAATGAAACATTTAAATAAAGTTTAGATGTTTTCCTTAGTTAAAGAAGAAGACCTTCTAGCCTCAAGAAATCTGAAACCCTTTCTCAAGCTTCAATTCTATGTCTTCTAGTCACTAAATCCCATTAATCTCAATGGTTAACTTTGAAGAAAAGCCTTGAGAGTAACTTGAGAAACATAGAGTGACTTTAGAAAGAGAGAGTGTCGGTTTTGATAGCATCTCATATTATATCTGCTGTTTTGTCTTTAGTTTAATTAAGCTTAACTAACTTAAGCTAATCTCGAGGCTCGGGGTACCAAAAACGTCTCTGAGGAAAAATGGTAAATTTCCCAATTATTCCCTCATAAACTCTATAACTTCAAATATATCTCCAATTATTTATTTCCATAACCCAATAACCCAATTGAATATCTATTACCCAAAATACCCCTTGACTCGCCCCGAGTCGGGTACCGGGTCTCGTTGTGACTTTCCTGCTAACTTGCTCCCTAGGATCGCCTCGTGCTGAATAACCCATATAAACCCACATAATAATGTGGTCTTTCACATATATCACATATATGCACATAAATATACAATTATGCCCGCAACTGGCCAAATTACCGATGTCTCCCTTCTAATAAGAAGCGAGCCCACATGCATATTTAATACCCTAAATATGCGCATTTAATCATATTATCACATAATTCACATATTAACAATCAATAGCAATTAAACATGTAATTCCATATATTGCCATCCTGGCCCCCTAATTAAGGCCCTAAGCCTTATTAGGTAATTTTGGGACATTACACCAATCCACACAAAATTGTGAGTTAACCATTTTCCTTTTTTATAAAAATTCCAATTTCATTATCAACATCACATTGGTCAATTCATAATAACACATTAATTAAACATAAGAAATTATTGATAACAACAATGATACTCAAAATAGCGAATTTCCTTTTAAAAATTCTTTTATACAAAAAAAATCTATCTAGATGCTAATTTATGTTCAATTATGTAATTAGCCTTTAAAAATTTCCTCCCGGGTTCTAAATGATTTCTATCAAAGTGCTCGATCTTTAAACTATTTTCTTTTGATAATTAGCCGCTTACCAATTTATAGCTTGCAATTAACAAATTTACTTTTTGCAAGGATTATGAGGTAGCTTAATTTTTCTTAAGGGATTTCAAAAATTAGAATTTCCTCCTTGATAACGATTTTTATAAAAATTAACACAACACGAGTCCATAAATTTCTAGAATAACGGACAACATAAAGACTGCAAATCTAACATCCCTAAATTTCAAAAACCTACAAACAATGAATATAATAGTCCAAGAGCAGTCCAATAACATCACAGTAGGCTAATTAACTCATAACATATTAAATACATGATTGCAATTAATTTCTAAATTCCAAAACAATTAAAATCGGGGTTAGAAATTATACCAACATGTTCGAGACTGGACACGAGTTTAGCATTGCTCTGTGGAGTTCAAAAAGAGGCTTTTAATCCCCTGAGGTGTTCACTGACCGTGACTCATGGTGGAGCTTCGGGAACAGCGACAGTGCCACCACTCAATGGTGGTGGTTCAGGAAACTAACTATTGGGGTTTGAAGCCCAAGCCATGGGAAATGTCGCGGTGGTGGTGGTTTTGCTTGGAATGGCTTAGAAAAGATGAGATCTAAGCCTAAAATTTCAGAAATCTCCATGGATTCCGTCGAACGTCGACTTCAAACTCTGATGACCATTGAGTTCAATCCTTTAGTGGGTATTGAAGCCTACGATGTAAGGAACATGATGGTAGTGGTCACTTGGCTAACATAGGCTCAAGGTGGTCAGATCGAAGATAAAACTAGAACTGACATCGGAACTTCGAGCGATGGTTTGGGAGGCTTAATCGGCGAGTGTGGCTCGGTGGCCCGCATGGCTAATAGTTTGGTGGCCTCTAAATCTTCTAGTCAGGTGTGTGTAGCTATTGGAGGCTGAAACAATGATCTTTGGAGCTTGAGAAGATGACTTGCATGACAGAAAAAGAGAGAAATGAGGGAGAGAGAGGGAATCCAAGAAAAGAGAGAGAGAAAGAGAGCTATTATGTTAAAAATAAAGCCTTTTCTTTTTATTTAAATTTTGATTTTAATATATAACTTATTTATTTATTTATTATCTATTTTTATTAATTAATTATTTTATTAATTTAACCCTTAATTGTTAAAATAAACACTTTAAAATTGGACTAATATTTATCTTGATTATTTTTTAATCCCAAAATATAATTAGATGGCATTTTACATCAATTTATCACTATTAGTTAATAAAATTCTCTTTTTTATTGAAATGAAAACATCTTACATTATTTCCATAAATACAATAACAATTGATAAATAAAATTTTATTTTATTTTAAATCTCATAATTTATAATGTAAATCTTCAAACATTGATAAATCTCATTTATCAATTCAAAGATTTCTTATTATCTATTTCTAAATAAATAATAACAATTTAAATTAAAAGACAAAACTCTTTAAATTAAAATTATTTTCTATTTCTAAATTTTAATATCATTTATTAACCATTCCAAAGAATAAAACATAATTTGCGACATAAATATTCGTTTATTATCCCAATATATAATTAAATTAATACTGATTTAAATGTTCATAATTTTCCAATTATATTCCTTTTTGATTAAGTATTATTTTTCCCTTAAAATTCTCAAGGTAGATTTTGTGGGATGTTACATGTGCGGTGGTTCAGGTCCTGTCCCAATTGCCTCGAAGGATGGATCAGATCATCACATTCACCAAAGAAGATGCTCGGATAAAGCATCTTTCCCCACCACAATTGTAATGCCGTGGATAACCAAGATCATTATATTGTGTATTTTAAATAATATTGGAATTGCTAATCAAGTCATTTGGATGCAAGACATGTTACAAAGGTTAATTAATGAATTAGGGTTAATAGAATTTGATCGTTGAAATAACTGTTTTCATTAAAAAGTTTGAGTTTGTACATGGGATCCCAAAAAAAAATTATTTATAAGGCATATACAACTTAAATAATAATTACAAGGTAAGCCGGCCTAAGTGGCAAAATTAAGTTGGCTCTAATCCCTATTGATCCCTCGGCTGTGGCGGTCGAGTAGGTGCAAATGTACACACCGCCCCTAAAGTTCTACAGCTCACAGCTAGTCCAGCTTTCTCTTTTCCTTACCTACACCACATAGCACCCATGAGCCAAGGCTCAGCAAGAAAACTTAAATCACAAACACAAATGAACAACAATATATAAACAGTAGACTCAGATCATTCAATTCAAATAATAACAGGACATAAGCAATGAGCAAGGCAGTAATAGTCTTCTTAATCCAACACATAATTCAATCACAACATTCAATATAGTAAGTTAAGCACACTTGACTCTTCTTTTTATTTAGTGACGTTCATGCCTGACGCCCTTACGCCGAGTCCTCTGGTCATATAGCTAACCCCGACACGCTTAGGCCAGGCTACATTCCGTACGCTTATCATCAGCCCTAGCTCCCTTAGGCCGGACATTCAGATCAAGTATAAACAAACTAATAGATTGCAGAGCACGCAATCAGTTGTAGCATAAACAAGCATGCCTAACCAAATATTCTCAAACACAAATATAATCACACATTCAAGCACAATCACAATCATAATCATATTCGTTAACAAGGGTCCAAGCCCCAATCACAACCCGGGTGCAGTTTTCATACCTCGAGTCCCAAGCTGAAAGTATAAGGCAATCCCGAGCACGATCCTTAATCCTGAGCCTTAGAAGTATAACCTTGTTTGAATTGCTCGTAGCTGCTCCCAGCTTCAACTAAGCATCAATTCCTAGCAATCCTTGCCCCAAAGTTTAGAAAATTAAGTGTCTTCCCCTTACGATTTCCAAAGCCTCAACAATGGGAGTGAGAGAGATTAAAAGAGGGGGAAAGCGAGACTAAGGTTGTATTGGTGTTGTCTGGTTGTTTCTAGGCTTCTTAGGGCCTTTAGGCAACTAAGACAATCCAAGAGCTAAGTCTATCCCCTGCAACAAAAGACCAAAAAGCCCATTGATCATAATGTTATTCTTTAATGCCCCAAGGGAAAACAACGTCATTTGCCACATTTCCCGCTAATTCTCAAGTAGCCCTATAAATACTCAATTAATCCTGACATACCCTATAACATCCTTCTACCTTAGAGCCATTACCATATGATTTATAAATGTGTCATTAGCTCGCTAATTAAGGTTTTAAATTGAAAAGTGTGATTAAATCGAAATACAGACTCATTTGACGAACGTTATTTAGAAAAGATTTAGACATTCATTAAAGTCATAAAATTTATACATCGGGATCCCAAAGTACTGTTTCAAAAATGTATTACAATTAAAAAGTTAAGATACAGTCAACCAAAGCAACAAAACCAACCACTTACAATATATTCCTCAAAACAACCCCGACCGTGGCAGCCAGGTAGGCCGAACATGTACACGTCGCTCCACACTCTCCAACTCATGGTTGGTCGACCATTCCCTTGCTCTTACCTGCACCATAAAGCACCCGTGAGCCGAAGCCCAGCAAGAAAACTCATCACATAGCATATCACAATTCAATTTAGTAATAAACAACTTAAACTGATAACATATTAAACATATATCAGCCTATGTCGACCCAAGTGCCTTACCAGGCACTTGGTTAATGGACTTCACCGAGCGGGTGAGTACAACACCCTTATAGGGTCTTACCCTAGTGGCCTGCATTCAGCATGCTTAATGTCGATCCCGACCTTTGCCATCCCCGACCTTCGCAGTTCCTGGCCTTTACCGTTTCAGGCCTTTGCCGTTCTCGACATTCACCGTTATCGGCCTTTGCCATTCATTCATAATCATGCACAACATAGCATAACATTTACATGTCTTCACACACACATTAAACACAAATAATAGGGAAATACTACTCTATGGGTACAAAGAGTTTTCTTACCTGTGTCCCGAGCTGATTGCTTAATGCGATCTTGAGCACGATCCCCTAAACCCAAGCCTTGACATAAAACCTAGTTACAATGCATCAATAAACAGGCATCTATCAAGCCCTAACAAATTAACAACCTCAAATTAATATTCTAGCATTCGGGACCTCAAATTCTACTAAACTGGGTATTAAAATCCTTCCTGAGCCCGTACATTTGTGTTCCCGAGCTTAAAACCCTGTTTTGGCCATAATTTCCTATTTGAGCTGCAACATGGCCCCTTAGGGCAGCGGCGCGCTACAAGTCAGAGAGTTGTGGGGCTCTCTTATGATGAACACAGGCCGCAGTGCGCTCTATTTGAGTCATGACGCCTGGATGTTTTTAGAGGCTCCCAAGCCTCCTTGTTCATATGGGCCACAATGCGTGAAGAACAGGGTCCCTCGATGCCTGAAGAACAGGGCCACAACTTGAGCCCCAAAACCCATAAATTCTATGCATTTTCACTACGTTTTCCTCAGCCAAACTTACCAATTGACACCCAATTCAACCCATACACCCAGAATTCAGTCTACATTTTATATCAAAGCAGCATAACCATCATAATCACCCCAATACTTAGCGTATAACCCATCAAAACTCAAAAATCAGACTAAGCATGAACCTTAAGGAAAAAACTTCTAACTTCAACAAAAGCTTAACATTAATCAATATAGAACCTTACCTTAATCAGGGAGTTTTGACCCTCATCTAAGCCCCAGGTACTTCAAGCTTCCTCAAATCCTTAGCCAATTTCCCAAAGAATTCACCAAAATCTCCAATAGTTTCACCAAGGTTTCAAGTACACCAAAGAGATGGAGAGAGGTGAGTAGAGAGAGAGGGAGATAAGGTTGAGGGTGTGTTTTTTTTTCTTTCTGGTTAATTCTGGAGTTCCAAGCCTAGTCTAAGTCTACCCCTTTGCCTCAAAATGACTAATTTACCCCTATGCTAACCTTAGTCACTTAAATGCCTCCAAGGGCAATCCCGTTATTAGCCTCATCCCGCTAATTCCTTGATTGTTCCTATAATTCCCCATTAAATCCCCCACATACTTATATAATCGCTAAATCACTACCCGTTACCCGGTAATCCCAAACACAAACTATATCCCCAAATTATCCCTAGGCTCTCCCCAAGTCGAGTATTCGACCTTGTTGTGACTATTTCACTATTCTGCTCCCTAGGAACGTCTCGGATCACACATCACAAATAAATCTCCACAATTTTGTGGTCTCAAGCACAACACACATATAATTTACATGTCTGCCCTCAACGGGTCAAAATTACAAATATGCCCCTATTAACCAAAATGGGCCCACATGCATATTTAATTCACCTAAACATGCATTTCAAATCACATAATCATTTAATCCACGTAATAACATAATTCAATCAATTATTGCCCTCCTGGCACGTTAATCAAGGCACTAAGCCTTATTAGAAAATTTGGGACACTACAACCATCCTCTCCTTACAAAAAAATTATCCTCAAAATTTACCTGAATAACTCGGGATATCGATCCCGCATATCAGTCTCAAGCTTCCAAGTTGCCTCTTCCACTTTGTTGTTCCTCCACAACACTCTTACTAAGGCAATGGTCTTGTTCTGTAAGACTATATCTTTTTGGTCTAGAATCTGAACTGGTTTCTCCTCATAAGACAAATCTTGATCCAGCTTTAGGTTTTTAAAACTCAGCACATGCGTAGAATCTGATACATAATTATGGAGAATGGACACATGAAATACATTGTGAACCCCTGATAAGGCTGGAGGCATTGACAATTTGTGAGCTTCCTCTCCAACCCGTTCCAGAATCTCAAAGGGGCCAACAAACCTAGGGTTTAACACGCCTTTCACTCCAAATCTCTTTACTCCTCTCAAAGGAGCAACTCTGAGGAACACATGGTCACTTACTTGAAATTCTACACTCTTGCATCTCATGTCTGAGTAACTCTTCTGTCGACTCTGAGAGGCGAGCATTCGAGCTCTAATCTTTTCAATGGCCTCGTTCGTCCTCTGAACAACCTCAAGACCTAAGTACTTTCTCTCACCCATCTCATCCCAATGGATGGGTGATCTGCACGTCCTCTCATATAATATTTCATATGGAGCCACTTCGATAGTCCTCTGATAGCTGTTATTATATGAAAACACGATCAAAGGGAGATACTTATTCCAATTACCCCAAAATCTAGCAAACAGGCCCGCAACATATCCTCAAGTATCTGAATTGTCCTCTCAAACTATCCATCCGTCTATGGATGATAGGCGGTACTAAACCGCAATTGCATGCCCATAGCCTTCTGCAGGCTCTCCCAAAACATAGAGGTGAAGGTGGGGTCGCTGTTGGATACTATCGACCTCAGAGTCCCATGAAGCCGCACAATTTCCTTCACATACAACTCAGCATACTGCTCCACCGTATGAGTTGTTCTAACAGGGAAAAAGTGGGTTGAATTGGTGTAGCTATCCACAATCACCCACACAGAATGATATTTTCCTACTGTCTTCGAGAATCAAACCACAAAGTCCATGGTGATACTCTCCCATTTCCATTGCGGAATGCCTAAAGGCTGTAGCAACCTTCTGGCTTTTGATGTTCAGCCTTCACCTGCTGACAAGTTAAACACTTGGCCACATAATCTACCACATCCTTCTTCATCCCTGACAACCAATACAAAGTTCTCAAGTCTAGGTACATCTTCATCGTACCCGGATGTAGGAAGTAGGGAATGGTATGAGAAGCATCTAGAATCTCTAGCTTGATACCATAATCCATTGGAACACAAATCCAAACTTTATACCTCAGTAAACCCACATCTGAAACAGAAAAGTCCTTACCCATTCCAGCTAAGACATCCTCCTTGTGTTTCCTCAACTGTGGATCCGCCTTCTGCGCTTCCTTGATCCTCTCAAGGAGCGTGGACTGAAGAGTGATATTGGCTAGCTAACCTACTACAAGTTTGATTCATGCTTTATTCATTTCTTCAGCTAACTTTTCTGATATATGCCTCGAACTGAATAACTTCCCTGGGCCCTTTTGCCTCAATGCATGAGCCACCACATTAGCCTTCCCAGGATGGTATAAAATATCACAGTCGTAGTTCTTTACCAATTAAAGCCAATGCCTTTGGTGCATATTCAGGTCCTTTTGAGTGAAGAAATACTTTAAACTATTATGGTTGGTGTATATTTTGCACTTCTCTCCATACAGATAATGACTCTATACCTTCAGTGCAAAAACCACCGCTGCTAGTTCCAGATTGTGAGTGGGATATCTTTGCTTGTACTCCTTTAGTTGTCTTGATACGTAAGCTATCACTTTTCCAGTTTGCATCAATACACACCCCAAACCCTTCCTGGAGGCATCACAGTAGACTACAAACTTTTCATTGTCTGGTGGCAGACTCTGTACAAGAGTGGTGATCAGTCGCCGCTTCAACTCCTTGAAATTGTTCTCATATCTATCTATCCAAACATACTTGGTCTTCTTACGCGTCAGCTCAGTCAATAGTGTAGCTATTATGGAGAATCCCTCAAGGAACTGCCGATAGTACCCTACTAATCCCAGGAAGCTCCTTACTTCTGGTACACTGCTCGGCCTGGGTCAATCTCTCACTGCCTCAATCTTGCTTGGGTCCACTAGAATCCCTTGCTTACTCACAATGTGGTCCAGAAATTTTACTTAGGGTAACCAAAACTCACATTTGCTGAACTTAGGATATAACCTATGCTCTCTCAACCGCTATAGAACTAAACGAAGATGTTGTTTGTGCTCCGTCTCTGACTGACAGTACAAAAGTGTATCATCGATGAATACGATCACAAACTTATCCAAGTAATCCCTGAAAACCCTATTCATCAAGTCCATAAAAGTTGCAGGGGCATTGGTTAATCTGAAGGACATGACCAGGATTTCATAATGTCCATACCTCATATGGAACGCAGTATTAGGTATGCCCTCCTCCTTAATCCTCAACTGATGGTAGACAGACCAAAGGTCGATCTTAGAGAACACTGTCTTCCCCTGTAACTGTTCAAACAAGTCATCAATCCTGGGTAGTGGATACTTATTCTTAATAGTTAACTTATTTAGCTCTCTATAGTCGATGTACATTCTTAAGGATCCATCCTTTGTATTGACGAACAACACTGGTGCACGCCATGGCGAAATCTAGGCCTGATGAATCCTATATCCAGTAACTCCTACAACTGAATCTTAAATTCCTTCAACCTTGCTGTAGCCATTCTATAAGGTGTTCTAGATATAGGCTCCACCCCTGGTGCCAACTCTATGATGAATTCAATCTCTCGGTGTGGTGGGAACCCTGACAGGTCTCACCCGATCCATCAGGAAACTCACACACTAGTATGGTCTCACCCGATCCAACTAAAACAATCCAAGAGGTATCCATTATGTTTTCTAGGAATCCTATGCAAACTTCTTACATTAGGTCTCTAGCCTTCAATGCAGAGATGATAGGTACTCGCGACCCACTCCCTGTCCCCACAAACACAAAGGGCTCCTCCCCTTCAGGTTCAAAGGTCACCATTCGGCGCTTGCAATCTATCATCACTCCGTACATTGATAACCAGTCCATCCCTAGAATCATATCAAAGTCATCCATCACTAGCTCAATCAGATCCACACAAAACTCCCTACTATCTATCTCTACTGGTAATGCTCTATCCTATTTCCTAGAGACTACTAGTTCCCCAGTTGGCGACAAAGTCCTGAATCCCCTAGCATACATATCACAAGGTCTACAAAAATGATCTACCACTCTAGCAGATACAAACAAAGGAGTAGCTCATGAATCAATCAATGCAGTAAATGTAGAAACGACACTAGAAATCTTACCTGTCATGACCGAGGGACTAGCGTATGCCTCATTCTGGGTCAAGGTAAACACTTTGGCTGGAGTGAGGCTATCACTCTTCTTCGGTTCTTCCTTCCTGGCTTGTGGGCAATCCTTCCTCAGGTGACTGACACTCCCACATGTGAAGCATGCACTTATTCTACACTCCCCCAGATGTCTTCGCCTACACCGAGCACACTCTAGGAAGCTGCTCCAGTTCTTTACCCCACCCTGACAGCCACTGAAAGCACCCCGTACCCTCCTATCTGGACCAGAAGGAACAAAAGAATTTGGAACCTTTCTCTTATGCCATTGGGGACACTACCCCGGCTAGAACCAGTGAAAGGAGGCATTGTCCTCCGAGCATCGCACATTGCAGCCCTCCCTCTATAATTGATCTTCAGCCCCCTCCGCTGTAATGGTCTTCTGCACTACCTGTTCATAAGTGGTAGCCCTCGAATCTAATGTTATCTTAACATCACGGGCTATCATGACATTCAGTCCCCGTACAAATCGATCCCTCCATGCCATATCAGTTAGCACCAAGTCCAGCGCGAACTTCACCAACAAGTTAAACTTCAGTTCATATTCTGTAATAGTCATTCGGTTCTGAGTCAGGTTAATAAACTCATCCACTTTTTCTGCTCGAACTGTAGCACTGTAGTATTTCTCATTGAAGACATCTCTAAATTCTTCCCATGTCATAACTATCACATCCCTCCTTTGGGACACAACTTCTCAATAGATGTGGGCATCTTCTCTAAACATATAACTGGTGTAGGCCACCCTCTCATTCCCTTCTACCCTCATAAAATCCAGGATGGAAGAAGTCATAGTCATTCACTACTTCGGCTGCATTGGGTGTGGACCGCCCTCAAAGGTGGGAGGGTGTTGCTTCCTGAACCTCTCGTATAAAGGTTCCCACCTGTTCTCCATCACAAGCTGGGCTGACACTAGTGCCATAGCCTTGGGAATCTATAACCTAATACCCCGAGGATGGGTCTGCTACCTCAGTTCTTAGAGCTCATCTCCCATTCGCTGAAGTCTTGCTTCCATTTCGGCAAACATCTGTTGCTAATTCTGTGGGGCATGTGGAAGGTCTTGACCCTGGATGTCATCTTCAACCATATTGCCTCGGATTCTAATCGATCGTTGAGGCATAACTTCAATATGTCTGCAATCAATGATGTCGCACATCAGGCATGATGACAACATCCAAAAACCACCTCCCTATCCCATCAATAAAATACAGACAGCAGATCAATGCAATGTACACATAACATAAGCACATAGCAATCAAGACAGTCGTGCCTTGGCATCATATATATATAAGCATATTCATCATGCTCTGTCTATAATATCCAAGAAAATAGGGAAACTCAAACAAGCAATTAAACACATAATTCACTTAATACCGACCAACTCTAAGTCGAGCTTGTCTCTGAAGCAAGCGTACATGTTGGGTCAATCTCAAGGAACCATATTCCTTGGCACACTCTGATACCAAGTTTTCATGCCTTACTTCCTTAGATTCGTTACCATGTGATTTATAAATGTGCCATTAGCTCCCTAATCGAGAGTTTAGGTTGAAAAGCGTGACTAAATAGAAATAAAGACTTATTTGACGAACGTTAATTATAAAAGATTTGAACATTCATTAAAGTCATAAAAGTTATACATCAGGATTCCAAAATACTCTTTCAAAAATGTATTACAATTCAAAAGTTAAGATACAGTCGACCTATGCAACAAAACCAACCATTTACAGTATATTCCTCAAACCAACCCCGGCTATGGCAGCGAGGTAGGCCGAACATGTACATGCTACTCCATGCTCTTCAACTCATGGTTGGTCGACCTTTCCCTTGCCCTTACTTGCACCATAGAGCACTCGTGAGCCGAAGTGTAGCAAGATATCTCATCACAATTTAATCCAATAATAAACAACTTAAATAGATAGCAGATTAAACATATAGTGGCCTAACCCAGGTGCTTTACCAGGCACTGCGTTCACCGTCATCACCGAGCGGGTGAGTACAACACCCTTAGAGGGTCTTGCCCTAGCGAACTACATTCAACATGATTAATGTTGATCCCGGCCTTTGCCGTCCATGACCTTCGTCGTTCTCGACCATTGCCGTTCTCGGCCTTCACTGTTCTCGACCTTTGTCGTTCATTCATAATCATGCACAACATAGCATAACATTTATAGTTATTCACACACATTAAACACAAATAATTGGGCCATGCCCTACTCTACGGGTACAAACTATTTTCTTACTTGTGTTCCGAGCTGATTGCTTAATGCCATCCCAAGCACGATCCCCTAAATCTGAGCCTTGACGTAAAACCTAGTCACAACACATCAATAAACACACATCCATCAAGCCCTAACAAATTAAGAGCTTAAGATTAATATTTTAGCCTTCGGAACATCAAATTCTACTAAACTGAGTAGTAGAATCCTTCTCGAGCCCTAACATTTGGGTTCCTGAGCTTAAAACCCTATTTGAGCCACGACTTTGCCCATTAGAGAAGCGACGCGCAACAAGTCATAAAGTTGTGGGCTCTCTTCTAAGGAACATGGGCTGCGGCGCGCTCTATTTGAGCCGCGACACCTGGACATTTTCAGAGGCTCCCAAGCCTCCTTGTTCTTACTGGTCGTGGCGCAGAAATAATAGGGCCGCGACTTGAGCCCCAAAACCCAAAAATTCCATGCACTTTCAGTACGTTTTCCTCAGCTAAACTTACCAATTCACACCCAATTCAACAAATATACCAAGAATTTAGTCTACAGTTCGTAGCAAAGCAACATAACCATCATAACCACTCCAATACATAGTCTATTACCCATAAAAGCTCAAAAATCTTACCAAGCTTAAACCTTAAGGAAAAAACTTCTAACCACAGCAAAAGCTTAACATAAATAAGTATAGAACTTACCTTAATCAGGGAGTTTCAACCATCAGCTAAGCCCCAAGTACTTCCATCTTCAAGCTTCCTCAAATCCTTAGCCAATTTCCCAAATAATTCACCAAAATCTCCAAAAGTTTCACCAAGGTTCCAAGCACACCAAAGAGAGGGAGAGAGCCGAATAGAGAGAGAGATAGAGAGATAAGGTTGAGGGTGTGTTTTTTTTTCATCTGGTTAGTTCTGGTGTTCCGAGCCTAGTCTAAGTCTACCCTTAGCCTCAAAATTCCTAATTTACCCTTATGCTAACCTTAGTCACTTAAATGCCTCCAAGGGCAATCCTGTCATTTGTCTCATCCCGCTAATTCCTCGAGTGTTCCTATAATTCCCCATTAAATCCCTGACATACTTAAATAATCACTACATGTTACCTAGTAATCCCAAAAACGTACGATATCCCCAAAATACCCTTATGCTCACCACGAGGTGGGTATTCGACACTGTTGTAACTATTTCACTATTCTGCTCCATAGGACCGTCTTAGATCACACATCACAAATAAATCTCCACAATTTTGTTGTCTGAAGTCAACACACATATAATTTACATTTATGCCCTCAATGGGCCAAAATTACAAATATGCCCTTATTAACAAAAAAGGGCCAACATGCATATTTAATTTACCTAAACATGCATTTCTAATCACATAATCATTTACTCCACGTAATAACATAATTAAATCAATTATTGCCATCCTAGCACGTTAATCAAGGCACTAAACATTATTAACAAATTTGGGACACTACATACCCAAATAATCATTAATAACTACTCATTACCTAATAAACCTCGAATACGCACTAAGTTTCCCAAAATACTCCTAGGATCACCCCAAGCCGGGTATTTGACCATCGTTGTGACTATTCCGCTAATCTGCTCACTAGGATCGCCTTGAGCCGAATATCGCAAATATATCCACATAATAATGTGGTCTCAACCATTTAACACATATAATCACATTTATACCCTCAATAGGTCTGAATGACAAATATGCCATTATTAATAAAAATAGGATCACATGCCTATTTAATACACATAAACATGCTCATATATTCATATTACCATATAAATCATGTATGCCATATAGTCACATATTTAATCAATTAATTCCACATACATATATATATATATATATCGAATTATGCCCTCCCGACACACTTATCAAGGAATTAAGCCTTATAAGCATTTTGGGACATTACAACGATCCTTCGGTAATCGAGACTCAGATTGCCATCAAATAACAGGCTAGTGGATAACAGGCTATCTGTGAACATCCTATACAAGCAAGCCTTTGATTGGATAGGATTGACAACAAGTGACCTCGTCCCGTGCGTTTCGTCCCTGTACGACTTCTCGGGTGAAGGATTGATCTTGATGGGAAAAATAAAGCTTCCAATAACACTTGGAGAAGTTCCTAGGAATGCATTCAAATACTCCACATTCGTCGTGGTTTATTGCTCCTCTGCTTATAATGCCATCATGGGCCAGACAACCTTGGTGGAGTTCAGAGCCGCCACATCCATCAAGCACCCGTGTATGAAATTCCCCACAGAGGTAAGAATCGGTAAAATTCCCGGGGACCAGAAAGAGGTCTGCCAATGCTATAATATGTCCCTCAAACACCCAATAATGGTGATTAAGGCAGCAGCCCACGAGCATAATCCTTCAGAGGAGATGGAAGTCCGAGCAGTCCTTGAGGAGCGAGAGGAGCCCAACAAGCTGGACCTCGGAGTCGGTGATGACAGGAAAATCGAGCCCATGGCGGAGTTGGAGGAAGTTATCCTTTATGAAACCAACCCTGACAAAAAAGAAAAAGGTTAGGAGGAATCCCAAGGCAGAAGTTCGAGAAGCAATAGTAAATTTCCTCTGCGACAACCAAGATGTGTTCACATGGTTTCACGTGGACATGACAGATTATGATCCAAACATTATCTCCCACACCCTGAACATAGATACAAATGGTGCCTAACGGCAACAAAAAAGGAGACTCATTAACAAGATGAGGGCGGAGGTGTTAAAAGTGAAAGTCGACATGCTTCTCAAGAATAGATTTATACGGGAGGCCCAATACCCCAACTGGTTAGCAAACCTAGTGTTGTTCCCTAAACCTAATCAGACATGGAGGACCTACATCAACTTTACCTGCTCCAAAGACTACTTCCCATTTCCAAGGAATGATCAAATGGCGGATGCCACGTCCAGACACAAGCTCCTGACATTTTTGGACAGGTATTCCGACTACAATCATATCTCCATGATTGTCACAGACAAATAGCACACAAGCTTCCGAACAGATAAAGGAATTTACTGTTACAAAGTATTGTAGTTTGACCTGAAAAATGCAGGGGCCACTTATCAAAGGCTAGTGAGCAAGATGTTTAAGACCTTGGAATATGGAGGTTTACGTGGACAACATGCTGGTCAAATCCAAGACATCCTCGAAACATGTAACAGACTTGGAAATTTTTTTCTCAGTTCTCTGCAGATTTAGGATGAAACTCAACCCACAAAAATGCATGTTTGGTGTAGCCGCGGGGAAGTAACTATGGTTTATTCTAAGTTCCCGAGAAATCAAAGGAAATCTCAAGAAGATCAAGACGTTGATTGATATGTTGTCTCCTAAGACAAAAAAGACGTGCAAAGCCTGACTGGCTGGATAACGACTCTTAGTTGTTTTGTATCAAAGGCCATCGACAAGTGCATTCCTTTCTTGAACATCCTCCGAGGACGTCAACGATAAAAATTATCAGAGGATTGTGAGCAGGCTATCCAGAAGTTCAAGGCACACATGGCTAATCCTTCGGTATTTTCAAAGCCAGTGGAGGGAGAACCCTTGTTCATTTATTTGGTCATCACTGAGCAACCCATTATTGCAACCCTAATACGCGAAGAAAGCCGCTCCCAGCATCCTTCCTATTACGTTAGCAATTAACTCCTCGGAGTGGAGTTGAGGTATCTGCTCATGGAGAAGCTGATCTTTTGCTAGATGATAGCCTCAAGGAAGCTTTGAACCTATTTCCAAGCTCATCCCATCAAAATGCTCATCAACCAGCCTTTCAGACAGGTCCTCCAAAAGTTAGATTCCATCGGGAGACTCCTAAAATGGGCAATCAAACTTAGCCAATTTGACATATCATACCACCCGAGGATAGCCATCAAAGGACAAGCGTTGGAAAACTTCATCATGGAATGCATGAGAATAAATGAATGTCATTAAAAAGCTTTTTCTCTAGGGTCAATATGTAAATTATATGTGGACGGGTCATCAAACAAAAAGAGTGTCAGAGCATGATTAGTCTTTGTATCACCTGAAGGGCACATAACTCACAATGATCTATGACTTGGGTTCGACACTTCAAACAATGAGGTTGAATATGAAGCCCTTCTAGCTAGATTATGAGTTGCCTAAGAGCTTAAGGCGGAGGGACTCGAAATCTACAATGTTTCCCAACTGGTGGTGAATCAAGTCCATAGGGAGTATTAAGCCAAAGGCACCAAGATGGCAGTGTATCTGGCTAAGGCATAAGAAATGCTACACAACTTCAAGAAATATACTATTCTACAAGTTTCACTGGAGCATAACTCCAATGCTAATGGTCTAGCGAAGCTACTGACAACTAAACATGTGGAGATACTCAACATAGTCCCAATTGACTATTTGGCTTCAACAAACATCATAGAGTTCGAGGAAATGGAAGAAGTCGAGCCTGAGGATAGTTGGATGGAGAAGATCACGAAATGCATTGTCTCTGGAATCCTACCACAAGACATTAAAGTAGCGCAGAAGTTGTTTTATCAAGCTCCTCGGTACGTGATCATGAACAACAAACTATACAAGAGTTGCTCCTCATTGCCGCTACTTTGGTGTGTGTTTGAGCGAGAAGCAAGAGTTTTCCTCTAAGAAGTGCACGAGGGCTTCTACGATGAAAAGTGACTTGCTAGATTATGTCAAAAAATATGACAAATGCACGTGATATGCTAAAGTTCCCTGACCTCTACCTAATGAGCTTACTTAGATGACAAGTCCATGGCCCTTCGTAGTTTGCCCAGTTCCCTGCCCACGGGAAAGGGATGAATAAAGAAGTATGTCAAAGTCAAACCACTCTCGACCATCACCTCCAAGAAGGCTCTGTACATCGTCATTTAAAACATTGTTTGTCGCTACGGGCTCTCGATGAAGATATTCTTCGACAATGGCCTACAATTTGATAGTGAGATGTCTAGTAATTTTTGTGAAAGGCATGGAGTCATCAAGAGCTTCCCCTCTATAGCTCATCCCCAGGAAAACAGACAAGTGGAAGTTATCAACAAGACACTTAAATGAACTTGAAAGAAACGACTGAAAAAAGTGAAAGACACTTGGCCTGAGGAATTACCTAGGATACTACGGAGTTATCGTACCACTATTGGGACGTCCATAGGCCACTGGCCCTTCTCCATGTCCTACTGGTATGAAGCTATACTGCCAGTTGAAACAACCATCTCCACGCTCCGACAGACAACATATGATATGAAAACAAACCACGTTTTACTTCAAGAAACACTGGACATAGTGGAGGAACTCAGAGATGCTACTTTGCTCCGAGTAGCTTTCTACCATCAAAAGTTTGCCAAGTACTTCAATTCTAAAGTGAAGGATCAAAAATTCAAAGTCAAGGCTTGGTTTTAGGACGAGGTTTCTTGGCAGCACGAGACCCAAGTTCTAGACTGTTGGGCCGAAAATGGGCAGGCTTTACCAAGTCGAGATCAGTATCTGTCCAAGGACATGCAAGTTGGCTTAACTAAATGGAGAGTTGATTCCTTATGCTTGGAATGTCGAGCACCTCTGCTAGTATTATTAATAATGCAAGTTGTGATGTATTCCTTTTATCATTTATGTAGCCAACGTGCGAGTAATTTAATTTGTTTTCATAAGACACGATAGATGAAATTCAGGAAAACGTCTTCTATTTTTTAGTTTTTTACTTTTCATTTTTTATTAGTGAGGGATGTACTCGATCTCAGATGCAGGAAAGTGAATGAAGACCTAAGTCTCTGATCACTTGGGGGACATAAGCAAGAGGCTATTCATCTTATGAGAATAGATGCTCACGGTGTAAGACCTACGAAACTCAATAAGATGAACTTGCACGGGGTACCTTAGAGTAAACCTAGTGACACAAAATTTACGAAGAACGATATATTAAAAATAATCTTGGGAACTTAGCTCACTTCCCGAAGACCAAGTTCTCAAGAAACAAGCTAAGTGTATAATGCTGAAAAATGGTACTCGCGAAGTCTGAGTTTGTCTTAAACTTGGGCCCACAAAAAAAGTGGATAAAAGTAAAGGTTAATTTAAGTCAATTGTTTCGTAACATCTAGTTATGTAAGGAAATTGGTAAAACCTTATATATTTGAGGTCCAATTTGTAACATTACTAAGTAAGTCTTAACACATAAAAAATCGTAGTGTACAATTACAATTGTAGAATACAAATATATATATATATATACAGTTCGGAAGCTCAAGCAATAAAAAATTATTCATGCTTCAAAGAAGTGGCATGCAAGCCTATTACAAACAAAAAAGGCATAAAATAAAAAGGTTGGAGACTATTCTTGGCTCCGAGGAACCTCCTTGACGAGTTCAATGATGGGGTTGGTGCTGGAAGGATCAGCAGTAGAAGCGATAGTTTTAGCTCGGAGGCGCTCCTCGAAGATTGCCCGAGTAGCATCGACACCACTGGTGAAGCTCAGGTCCTTATCCTAGTTTTGAAACCAGGCCATGTAAAAGGCATCACTGGTGATGTTATTCACTTCTTCACTGAAGATGCCCTTCTCCTTGGTGACGACTTTAATTTTAAAGGCCATGGCCCTGTTGTGGTCTTGCTCGTTCTAATTCTCCTTACGCAACACGTCGTGGCCCGAGTGCCCTCCTCTTCAGCTTGGGTGGCCTCTTCCTTAACTTTGGTGGCATCATCCTTAATTTTCAGGGCCTCAACATTGGCCCGAGTAGTCTCTTCCTTGGCCTTCACCACCTCCTCGCCAGCCTTCTTGGAATCCTTAGAGATTAGGTCATGCTCTGTAGAGAGGAGGTCCAATCGCTCCTATAGATTGGTCTCCAGATCAGAAGCTTCCTTCGAGGCAACCCCAAGTTAACGAGAGCGGGCCTTCTCCTTCTTGAGGTCCATTTAAATTTTCTTCACCCTCTCTACTAGCACAGAATTCCAAACAACCAGCTTGTCCATTGCCCATTGGAGTTTATAAGATTTCTCCCTTAGTATGTTCCTCTGGGATTGGACCATCAGAGTCGCCTGAAAACAAAAAACAGAGTTATTACCAGCCAGGAGAACATAATTTGAAAAATAAGGTAACTTGCCGGCATGAGGAGATGAGACTGGCCTCATTGTCACCCCCAGTTGGGCGTTTCTCGTCACGGTTAAGTCACAAATTATGGTGCTTAACCCCTAGAGAAGCTTTGCAGCCAAAGGAGCAACAGATGACTCGAGTTTCTTAGCAAACAAACTCTCCAGCTAATTACAACCGATTGGAGGTTCCAAAGTCATCTCCCATGGTGACTTCAATTGGAAAATATATGCCCCCAACTCGTGGACAACAACGTTACCCTCGTCTAGTCGAGCATTGAAGTGCTCGACCATTGCGTTGTATCTCTTGAGCATCCTACCTTCATAGTGCCTAGAGTACATGAGAAGGGTGGGAATTTTTGGTGATGCTTGAGGTGGGAAATTGCCTAGGGTCGCATCACAAACCTCAGAAACTCTAGGGGAAGATGTACTCCCGGAGGACACCTCCAATATCAGAGGGTCGGTCACCTCCAATATCGGAGGGTTGATCACCACCAATGTTGGAGCATCAGGTTCCGCCCCAAGCTCCTCAAGGGGAGTTTACATCACTTCCCTTTGCTTCGGGGGGGGGGGGGGGGCGAGGAAGCTTCTACCACCTCTCAGAGCCTTTTTCTTCCTCTTGCCTACGAGGAAACCACATCTTATTGGTGGGCGAGATTGCTAAACCTCATCAAATCTGCAAAAGGAAATAAATAATGGGTTAGTGCTTAAACAAAAAGAGGAAGAAGATAAGGCAATAAAAGTAGGCGAAAGATATTGAGTTCTCATTAAGCCCCACAACTTGAAGGTTCCTCTGAGTGAGGCACTGAATGTGAAAATGTGCTCATCAACCGACCTATCTCTTGAGTGGTATTGGAAAAATTAAGAAGCACAGAAGGAAGTCACCCAGTCAAGGGGCATAGAGCCCCGAGGAGGTAGGTGATTCTTTGGATGGTAAAGGTAGTAGTTGATGATGTCTTGGTAGTCTTGGCACTCCTCTTGAGTCCATCGATGATCAGAAGATAAGCAGCAACAAAGAATAGTGGGGGAAAACCAACACGTGGTCGAGACTTACCCTTTCATCAACCAACTTAGCATGAAAGAGAAGATGAAGAGTTTTTCCTTGGTCTAAGGTGGAGGCCCCAACTCTTTCATATATATCCTCATTGATCTTTTCCTCGAGGTGAGCTTCACGAGCTGATTAAATCACCCGAGCATTTTCTCAGAGCTCTTCAGCCAACTGCTGGGCGGGCACTTGTCTGGCCAGTGTATTAACCTGTTCGATATGCCTCGCAACATGTTCCTTGGACCTCCTGGAATTTCAAAACTTGGTGAGATCAAAGTTCCCAGTGTCTTGCCGGCACGGAGAAGTCCCACTTGGACGAGGTTCCCTGTGGTCACAACAGGCCTAACTCCAGCTCCATCTTAGGGAATGACTTCATTATCTAAAGGGGGTGTTGGTAAGAAGCCACCCATGTGGTACGAAGGAAATGACCTAAGATCGAAAATAGTAAGCAAAAGAAATTTGAAAGGTAGAGACCTAGGAAATTTTTGGGAAATAACAACAAGGCTAACCAACTCTGGTAAAGTCTAGGAGCAGAGTTTGATTGGCTTGGAAAGGGAAGCTCATCGTGATGAAGATATGGTCCTTGAAGTCTCGAGCATGGCTCTCGTTTGGGTGAGGATCCTTGTAGTGGAATTGAGAGTACTTCATTAGGGTAATAGAAACTGCCTAGATCACTTCACTTCTTCTTCGGGCAGGCTAAAAAATGGTACAAGGATAGAATATCTACTAAAGAAAGCTCGGGCTAGTTGTGGCACTTGTACAAGATGTACAAACTAGCGAGGACTCGATAACCGTTGGGAATGAGTTGGAATGGAAATATACCCACAAATTTGAGGAAGTTCATGAAGTATTGATGAAGGGGGAGCGTAGCACCCGTTGTTGGGAATTTATGGATTTACACTTTCTAAATCAACAATGAATAATGGAATAATTCAATATTAGAAACCGTGGATGGTAATCAAAAAACTTACTCAGAGTATGAATGCAATGTATTAATGAAAATCTTGAACGTTAAAGATTAAGTGATTAAATGATTATAAATTGAACTTAGAAACATTTAATCATCAATACTATGTAAATAATTAAAGAAGTAAATCACAAATAGAATAACAGAATTACAAAGTTAGGGTTTAGAGAGATACAACCTTTGAATTTGAGCAAATGTAATCTTCAAAGTTGGAAAACATTTAAAGGCTTATACACAAGGAGTATCTCTGTCCTAAATCTCTATTCCAAGCCTTCCCATTGTTTCTTGAAGCTTCACCAGGGTGGAATGAAAAGTGGGATTGAATGAGCCTTTTAACTCAAACAAGTCAAGCAATTCTTGATGAGTTTCTTGGAGAAAAATTATGATCTTTGAGAGCTTGAGAGGGAGAGAGAAGCTAGAGAGAGAGTTGAAAAATGTTATCAATGCTTTACAACTCTAATAACCCTTATATATAGTATAGGCATCATCATCAAGTCTAACAAATAGGATTAGCGCTTCAGAACAGATCATTTATAGCTTAATTACGTAATTGTACGGTCCTGTACAGACCGCCAGGCGATGCATCGCTTGCTAGGGTTTTAAAACCCTTTTCGTGTATAGGCGATGCAACGCCTCCAATGAGGTGATGCAATAACACCCTCTCTGCCCAAAACCTCTAAGAGGGACTCTAAAATTGCTCCAAATGGCCACAACTTTTTGGGAATGTTTTAATACCTCATTGTATCACTTTAGACCCATAAAAGTCAATTATAGATGCCTACTACACAATCTCAAATTTTTACTTAATCTTAAGTAAAAATTGTTAAGTGTTTTGCACCTCAGTGTGTAAACAGCTTAACAATTATATTTAACCAATTTCAACACCCACCTATAGGTGAGATTGGATCCAAGCCCTGAATCCATGAATGCTTCGGTGGGACCTCTTCGTCTCCTGAAAAATCCGTGTGAGATAGTTGTCATTACAGATCCCATAATGGCCCTTGATATGGGCTAGTGCATCAAAGCTCTTCAACTTGGTCGGGATGTGCTCCGTCTAAAATTTGGAGGCCTTATACTAGGCTGATTCATTGGGGATTAAACTCATGTTGACCTCCTCTTCCGTTAAAGTGCATGTCCCTGAACGCAACTTTAGTGCCAGTGATATCTCCACCACTACAACAACCTCCACTATTGCAAAGCGATCTGACACGTAAGCATTCTCAAAGGTTGAACTTTGTCCATGGGCCATGTCTTGAATTTCCAGGTTGTAGACGAAGAAATCATGTTTGTGTAGTTCGTGGAGATCCTCGAACATCTGAAACAAAACCCAGAAGTTAGTATATCCTAATTGAATGAAAAATGGCCAGAACATGAGAATACCCTAAGATAAGTGCTCGTGGAAAAGAAAAAGAAGGGAAATTTTTCTAAAAGTGATGTTCCCAGAGCAACGAAATGCCACCCAGAAATGCCACCAGAGATTCAAGAACACGGCCAAACAAGGCCGGATTCTGGGAAATTCCTAGAAAAGAAACCTAGAAAAACGACTCTGGAAATTTTTTTAAAAGACCATTTACATCTGGGTATTTCACCTGAAAAGGCACAAAAAGAGGGAATACCCTAAAGTCCTATCATGTTCACTATCCCATATGAAAAACCAAACATAAAGTTACCATAAACAAAAGAAGAAACTATAAATCCGAGTGAAGAAAAATTACTCAATAGAAATCAAAGTTATTTGTGTGGACGAGTACGAACATGAATTTATTTGGTCTCATTAAGCCAAAAGTATCGGTATTCTCTCCGGTTATCTACGCTAAACGCAAGATAAACAAAATCTGGAAGTATGCTTTCTAGGGATGAAAGGTTTTTCTTTTTGAGAAAGTGAAGGGGTTTCTGCGAATTTAAGAGTATGTGTGATGAATGGGAACATTTAAGACGTCCAAACGTGGGTGAATAATCGTGTTCTCCCCAGCCTTTGATCACTTACAAGTAGGTAATCGAGCGTGATCCAACGGTCACAAAAATCGAGGTAATGGCCATACTTGAGAGGCTAAAGGATGTCTAAGGTACGGAAAAGACCCATCATTAAATCATATCGATTGATGGTCCAAGCAATGCAGTACTTACACATGGCACCGTCTTTCTTGGAAATGTCAATGCTCGAGGACAAATTCCTGAGAGAACGACAGTTACTTTATTTAAGTTTTCATTGTTCCCAAGGATGAGTGAAGACTTGGGGGCAAATGTTGTCCATGTTTTCTTAATTTGACACGTGGCATAAATTAGGACACTATTTTATGCTCCATGGGAGCTTGAGTCCATTCCACATCTTCATTATCACTAGTTGGGAAGTGATTCTCTAAAATTCCTTCCGGTCGTGACCAACTCTTCAGTGTTAGAAAGCCTTCTCAGGAGGAAAAGGATAATTGACAGGTGTTAGCCAGAGAGGCGCTCTTGACAATAGATAGTTGTCTGACACCCAGTGGCCTCATGGATCGTGTTATCAATTCCGTACGAGCCACAAATTTGATGTCTTACTACGTCGCCTGACATGGGGGATTGTCCAGCTACCACCTTGACAGTGTCAGGAGCACTTTTCCAATTAAGTAATGCGATGAACATCCTCGTATTGAGTTGCCTGAGATACAATGGGGCCCACCAGCTTATTAAATACCAAAAATCTACATTTATGTAATGACTAACCTCATTAAGAGAGGAATAATTTTAATCAGCTACAATTAATGAGCTTGGACCTCCTTGCTGCCTATAAATAAGGTTAGGGCATTACTTGTAAAAGAATCCCAACTTTCAGAGTGAGCAAAAACACTGTCTAAGTTCTATGTGAACATGAGTTTTGCAAGCTCTTTATATCAATACAGGTGACTCGTGAACTAGAGTTAATTAATAACCTGAATCACATAAGATCTGGTGTCATCATTTCCTTCTTTCTTAAGCTTTTATTTTATTTTGGTAGTTGACGAAAAAGCTAGTTAAAAAAAGTATCTTGAATAATAAGACTTGATAATATAACATAAAAAAGACTAATCGGTAAGATAAAAAAGTCTCAACAAATATGTTTTGGAGGTAACCAAAATGTATATAAAATAATATGGTGTAAAAATAAACATTTTTATGAAGAAGTAACTAATGAGTATATTATCACTATTGTAAGTAACTAAAATGTTGCTTTTGAAAACATTAGAAATTGGAAATTTGGGATTTCGTGAATTTTTTCAATTTAGGTATATTAGTTTGGGAATTAGGTATATTTTGATAATGTGATACGGTATTTTTGTAAATAAAATTTTTTTAGGTAATTTTTGTAGTCATTTTGTGTTATATGTATATAATTGTAAATATCGCAATTAAATAGAGTTAAGAGAAAGTGGCACATATTGTCTAAGAATAAATATAAGGCAGCTGTCAAATAAGGTTGATGAGTCATTAATTTATGATTCTCCTTTTCTCTATTACACAATGTGGGCTTCAGTCTGAAAGAAAAAAAAAAGGACAAGGAAAATCAGAGTTCAAAACATGGAGGAAGAGGACCGAAAAAAATAAAAAAAGGGAAGAAAAAAAAGAGAAAGTTGAGGATTTTTACCTCAACAAATTGCTTTCCGAAAAAAAAAAAATACATTACTGTTATATTATTTTTATTATTATTATTTTACACAATAGCTTAAAGATTAGTATTTATTATCCCACAAAAACCTAACTTGTATATCTTATTTTGAAAATAGCAAACGTATATTTAAACTCAATAAATATTTTAACGTAAACTTAGTAACTATATTGTGAGGATTAAAGGTATGATCCCTTGATCAATCACTTTCAATTGTACTGTCTGTAAACAAAAAAAACCAACAAAAATTCCTTGTCGTGGGTATAATATATGAAATTGAACTTTTATTATTTTTAAAAATTATGAAATTGAACTTAAACCTGTTAAAATTCTTTCATCTAAGGGAAATAAAAATATTTTTGGTACAAATATTGGGGTAGAGTATGTCTGCATAGATGCCACTATATATTTATCAGTACTTAACATTAGCTAAAACAGTAAATAAAAAATAAATATTTTTTTATTGTTTTTTTTTAAAGGAAATACTTTCAGAGAAATATATATTTCAATGAAAATAATAGATAACAAAATACAACTCTAGACAAGTGAATACAAGAGACAGTGTGATTGATTAAATAAAAGTATAATTATATTACAAAAGACACTAATAAATAAGAAGAATAGATGATAAATAGAATAAAACGATACAACTCTAAACAAAATAATATAAGTAAATATAGAGAGTAGAAAAAAGGAAATAAGAACAAAGAAGAAGAGAAGAACAAAGAATAAAACTATGTGATTAGAAATGCATGTACAGTAGTTGTAGCGTCCCAAATTTGCTAATAAGACTTACGACCTTGATTAGCGTGTCGGAAGCGCAATAATTGATTTAATTATGTTAAAATGTGAATTAAATGATTATGTGATTAGAAATGCATGTTTAGGTGAATTAAATATGCACGTGGGCCCAATTTGGTTATTAGGGGCATATTTATAATTTTAGCCCCCTAAGGACATAAATGCAATATATTTGTATGCCCTCCTTGATACCACAAGAGTGTGGGGATATATATATATATATGTGATGCGCGATCCGAGATGGTTCTAGGGAGCAGAATAGCTAAATAGTCACAATAGGGTCGAATACCCGGCTCGGGAGGAGCCTAGGGGTATTTTGGGAACATTTTCGGTGTTCGAGATTTACCGGGTAGCAGGTAGTAATTTAGCGATTATTTGGGCACGTTGGAATTAAATGTGGATTTATAGGAACACTTGAGGAATTAGCGGGAAATGACAAATGATGGGATTGACCTTGATAGCACTAAAGGATTAGGATAGACTTGAGGGAATTTTGGGACTTAGGCAGCTGGGATTAGACTTAGCCACAACACACTTCTAGAACTTAGAAGAAATAAAAAAATAGAACTCAACTCTTTCTCTCTCTCCCTCGCATCTCTCTCTCTCTCTAGGCTAAGGGGGTAAATTTTGCTAAATTCTTGAGGAGTTTGGCTAAGGATTTTGGAGAATTAGAAGCTTGAGGCGATTGGAGTAAGCTTAGCTCGAATTGTTCATTGAGGTAAGACTTTATGGTACTTTTTGGGTGAGAATTGGTAGGTTTGGATGGGAAAAACACAGTTGCAATGCATGGGAACTCTAGGTTTTGAGGCTCAATTCGAGGACATGTTCATCAGGCGCTGCGACCCGCTTGAACACGGAGGCCTGGGGGCCTCAGAAGTTTGCCCAGGTGCTGCAGCACAGGGCATAGCGCATCACATCATATGTCCTTCAACAAAGAGAGCTTTCCTCTTTGACTTGAGCACGCTACGGCCCTTAAGGGCTGGGCCGCGACTCAAATAAGAAATATTGGTTGTTTGAGGGTCTTAAGATCGGGAACCCAAATATTAAGGCCCGGGAAGGATTCTACTACCCGGTTAGTAGAAATCAAGGTCCCAGAGGCTAGAATAATATTCTCAAGTTTTTGTTTGGTGTAAGACTTGATGGATTATTATTATGGATGTGTTGTAATTAGGTTTACGTCAAAGCTCGAATTAGGGAACTGTGCTCGGGATCACGGTAATCAATCAGCTTAGGACATAGGTAAGAAAATAGTTTGTACCCGTAGAGCACGGCATGGCCCTATTGGTTGTGTTTCAGGGCATGGTCCTATTATTTTTGTTTAATATACGTTTGAATATTTGTGAATGATATGCTTGTTGGGGTTTTATGCCCTAATTAAAACTCAAATTCTTTGTAATCTCATTTTATTATCAATAAAATAATAGAAATCATTTGTTGATTTGGTCAATCACTTTGCTCACATGTTTTATTTTCATGATTATTTGTTTAATATAAACTTCTAATAAATCCCGAGCATATAGATAATCGTATTTATAGTGACGTAATCACAGTGGAATATAAATATGATTATATGTTCAAAATAAGTTAGTCCTAAGATTAGTCAGTGCACAGGATTTACACTGACTTGCCAATCTACGATATGATTTACTTACACATTGCAGAGTTATGTTCGTTCCAGAACATTAGCAAAGTAGATAAGATCGAATGTATTTGTTACATCGAACATGACCGATATTGACAATTGATAAGATAAGTAAACATATTGTTATTATCTATTCTAGTCATATAATATAGTTGGCCATAGGTAAATTCAATCCCAATTCTGAGTGATTAGTATTCTAACTGGTTGTATTATTTGAGTTCTTTGACTTGTTCCTTACCAGCTTACCCTACGGACTAGCCCATACATACATCTTGGGAACTCGCTAGTATAATTGAGTGGGAGTGTTAATCATAGACATGAACATCTATAGCTTCTGATGAAGAAGTGAAACGATGGTTTCCTTTTAGTTTGGTTCAAGGTCTTAAATGATAGAGATCTCATTTAAGTAATTAAATTAGTTTACTTAAATATCATTTACAAGGAACTAAGTGTTTTAAGGATAAAATACAATGAGGGGTAAAACAATATTTTAGTCCTATCTCATTGTAGATCGTCTATAGAGGATTGAGTGGAAATTATGGTTGTAACGATGGATAATTAATAGTGTATCTACATTTGTTATAGATCGTTCTACGAATTCTAGAGTATAATTCCGAGCTATAGTGGAGTCACGAGGAATTAATAAGTTAGTAAATTTATTTGTTAGATTTATGATAACTTATTGTAGCTTGATTTCATAGACCCATGGTCCCCATTGTACCTTGGATAATATCATATAGATAGTCCCAATTAATTGATTTAATTATCAATTAGAATTATCAAAGTTGACCAGGTCAATTTTGGATAGTTTCACAGAGTTACGGAATTTTGAGAAGAAAAGAGAAATTAGGGCAGATTTATTAATTAAGATAAATTGGGATCTAGATTAATAAATAAGTTTAAATAAATGTTCAAATTATAAATAATTAATTTGATAAAGGATTTAAATAATTATTTAATTAATTAAATCAATAAAAAATAATACATGCCTTGATTTTAAGTCCAATGGGCTTATAATCAAATGTGAAATTTCACGAACCTAAATCCCATGATAATTTCGACCTAGAGCTTCAAATTGGCTATTATTTTATTGATTTTTAATTAAATTAAATGGCTTAATTTAGTATAGAAAATGATTGCTTAGACAGAAGTCAAAACATATGTTTAATCACAGGTTTTCTGATAGTTTTAGATTTTCTCTAAACACAAGTCTTTTTCCAAGCCTCTTGTTATTCTTTTACCTTCCTCTCTCTGTATCTATCGCATGTGCTGAGAATTGCTCAGTCTAGTCTAGGTGATTGTAATGATACTTTGGAAGACTATGAAGATTATAGAAGAACGGTTCAGTTTCTTAATAATATAATGCAACAGAAAGGATACAAGAGTTAGCGAAACTGAAGGAAGGACTCTTTCATTCCGCTACGTATACTGTAAGTATTCTTATTATTATTTCTCTTTGAATTCAATTTTAGAAACATGTTCTAGGTTATCTCATAATAATTTGTTTAATATTAGATTTACATGAAAATAAATAAAGATCATGTATAAGTTTTCTGAACAACTAGCCTCAAAGCCTTTGGTAATCTTTATTTTCATGAATGAACATGTTTAAAATTGGATTATTTGATATGTTTGAATAATTGGATGGTTTTAATGTTTTTATAAAGCATATTGAATTTTATGTGATTATTAGCAATTTTTAGGTTGTTTTTTCTATGCTATTAATTTTTACATATGCTTTATTTTGTGTAAAACATTTTAAAAATTAATTAAAAAATGGTTTTTTTTGAAAAATTTGGTCTGGTTGCCATGAGCGCGCACGATGAACAGTTTCGGGTACTAGCCATCTAATTTTTTTAATTTTTTTTAAATTAAAGAAAAATAAAAATGTGAAAATTAATTATTTATAATCAAAGCCAAAAATATTAGATTTGTTTTTGTATTTAAAATTATTTTTTAAAATAAGATATTTTTGTTAGTTGAGATTTAAATAATTAGATATTTTCTACAAAGATTCAAATTCAAATTTAAAAATAATCTAATAACTTAATTTTAAATCTTTTGATATATTCTAATATTAGAATTAAGATATCAGATATTTAAGATATTTTCTTTTAAATTCTTAATATTTTTATAAAATCTTGATTTGAAAATATAAATATATTTTTATTCTATAGTATTTAATATTTAAATTATTTGAAATTTGAATATTGTTAGTTAGATATTTTTATGGATATTTTAATTTGATTAACTGTTTTGAGATATTATAGGATTGTTATAACTATTAATATTTTATTTTTTTATGGTTAAAATATTAGCTAATAGTTTTAAGAACACAAGATATTTTTTAAAAGCAGTTAAGATATTGATTTTAAAATTTAAAATTGGTTAAATTTTGAAAAATATCATTTTTTTCAACCAATTAATAAAATATTTTTTTAATAAATGGGACTTAAATTAACTTTGATTAATTGTTGATAAATCCTATATAAATTAAATTAATATATTTTTTTTTCAAATTAACCTAAACAAAGTTAATTGTTGATAAATGAAATTTAAATTAACTATTGTTAATTGTTGATAAATTTCATTTAAATTGACTTAATTTTGTAAAAATTTAATTAATTCGAATTTTTGATAAATTCTAGATAATTAATTGTAGTATTTTTGCAAATGAAATAAATTGTGGTATTTTTGCATAAATTTATAGAATTGCTCATATAGTAACAGGATTAGGCCCATCCAATTATAACATGTCTGTTTGAACTATATGTGGTATTTTTGCAATTGAGTTTAGATGCATATGGTGGCCCATATGTTTGTTAGATATATGGATTTTTCCAAATAAAATATTCATAAAATGATAAGTTTTATTTGGGTCAATTAGAAAATGTAAAGTTTAAATTTCTCTCTTGTGGGCGATTCCACTTGTGAAGGCCCATTTTCTTTGCATGACTATAGTGGGTCTAATCAATTAATAACAATTAATAAAACAAATGTTTAAATTCTTGTCTTTTGGACCTTGTATGGAAGGTAGGGGGCCTTTGTAGTGGGAACGACATACTAGACTCAGCCCTCCTCCATACAAGCCCAATTGTTAAGTCCCATTTTCCTCAGTTGGACTTAATTATATAAGTTCATTATATTAGTTAAACCTAAATATTGAGTAGCAACAAATGAATTCTAAATTAATTCTAATTATTCGATCTTCATCGTTGGTTTAACATAGTCAATAGCTTAATAAGGCCTCGAGGCGCTTTGATTTGTCCCCCCACAGAAGGTGTTCATTAGTTGTTTTGACAAGGTTAGATTTCAAAAGATAGATAATTATAGGTCAAATTCTACTAGACTCGCCCCAACGGTGACCACTGAAACTAAATCTATGATTATCAAAACCGCGGGTCTAGCTCATAAAATAAGAGATTTTGTTTTCTTATTTTGATCGAATAGTAGGTTGTTATTAATGGTGCCCATTATTAAATGAGTTTACAACTCTATTTAACTAATGGTATTTTTGACTCTCGCCAATTGGGACAAGTATATCATAGATTAGTTAAAAACCTATAGAAATAGATATGTGATTGTTTTTGGTATTTTTTCTCATATCTTACATATTTTTTTGTATATGTTGTACTATTGCTTGAAATTTGTGTGAATAGAAGTTTTAATAAGAAAATGTGATTTATTTATATTTTATTGATAATTTGTAGTTTTCAGCTAAGTAGTGTTTGTGTCTACTCCCACCCATTCTCAACTTTCAATGGAGAAACTCACTGGAGAAAACTTCCTTAATTGGAAGCAAAATATCAACATAGAGTTGATTGGTTACAACTTGGTATTAGGGCCTTAACCCAACCGAAAGTGTGACCGGCAGGGATGTCGAACCCCTAAGGGGGGGGGGGGGGTGATTGTGACAATCAAAATCCTATGATCCGTAGGGGGAAAGACCATGTAAAAAGTTGAACAATCCCACATCGCATGGGGAAGGTCAAGTGTGATGATTCTAAGACTATTTAGGTATGGGACTACATAGTTGAAGAGGGGTTAGATGGATTGATGGGTACTACCTATGTAAACTAGATGCATCTTATTTTCGGTAGCCCATTGAAAATCCCAAAGTTAAGCATGCTTGACCTGGAGTATTCTCATGATGGGTGACCTCCTCGAAAGTTTTCCCAAGAAGCGTGCGAGTGAGGACAAAGCACACTGGAAAGACTCGTGTTGGTTTGCAGGGTCATTTGTCATTCCAAAAAGCTACCATAGTGACGTGGGGCATTACAAATGGTATGCCAAACATGCTAAGGAAATAGGCCCCTACTCGGGGTATTGGATTAAAAGTTCCACAGGCTGTGGCACTAGTGCCAGCCCAGCCTACTATGGAAAATAGGTGGGAACTCTTGTACGAGAGGTTCAGGAAGCAACATCCTCCCACCTTTGAGGGTGGCCCAGACCCACTACGGGCAGAGCAGTGGATGAATATGATTTCCTCCATCCTTGATTTCATAATGGCGGAAGGGAATGAGAGAGTGGCCTCGCCAGCTACATGTTGAAAGAAGACGCTCGCATCTGGTGGGATGTTGTGTCCCAGAGGAGGGATGTGACAGTTATGACTTGGGAAGAATTTAGAAACATCTTCAACGAGAAATATTACAGTGTTGTAGTTTGAGTTGTAAAGGTGGACGAGTTCGTTAATCTAACTCAGAACCAGATGACTTTTATAAAGTATGCTTTGAAGTTTAACCGGTTAGCGAAGTTCGTGCTAGACTTTGTGCCTACTGATATGGCAAGGAGGGATCGGTTTGTGCAGGGATTGAACGTTATGATCGCCTATGACGTTAAGATAACATTGGATCCAAGAACTACCACTTATGCACAGGTAGTGGAGAAGGCCCTTACAACTGAGGGGGCCGAGGATCGGATATGGAGAGAGGGCGTCGCTAAGTGCTATGGTCGGAGGACGGTGCCTCATTTTACTAGATCCAACTGGGGTAATGGCCCCAGTGAGCAGAAGAGAAAGGCCCCAGATTCTTTCCTGGTTTAGATAGGAGGGCACGAGGTACTTTCATTGGCCGTCAAGGGGGGAGACAACTAGAGGAGTTTCCCAGTGTGTCCTCGGTGCAAGCGACGACATTAGGGAGAGTGCAGAATTAGAGCTTACTTTACTTGTGGAAGTATTAGTCATCTGAGGAAGGATTGGCCACAAGCCAAAAATAAGAACCGAAGTAGAGTGACAGAATTACTCTTGCCAGAGTATTTACCTTGACCGAAACGTAGGCTGAGGTTGGCCCCTCGGTCCGGACAGGTCAAATTTCTAGTGTTAGTTATTCATTTACTGCATCGATTGACTCAGGGACTACTCATTCATTTGTATCTACTAGAGTGATAGATCAATTGTGTAGACCTAGTGATTTGTATGCTAGGGGATTCAGGACTTTGTGATCGACTGGGGAACTGGTAGTTTCTAGGAGATAGGTTAGAGCACTTTCAGTTGAGATATACTGTAGGGAGTTGTCTGTGGACTTGATTTAGTTAGTGGTGGAAGACATGGATATGATCCTAGGGATGGATTGGTCATCAAAGTACAGGGCAATGATAGATTGTAAGTGGAGGATGGTGACATTTGAACCGGAAGGGGAGATACCCTTTGTATTTGTGGGGAAGGTGAGTGGACCACAAGTACCTATGATTTCAGCACTGAAGGCTAGAGACCTAATGCAAAAGGGTTGCATAGGATTCCTAGCAAACATTGTGGATACCTCTAGGGTTGTTTCGGTTGGATTGGACGAGACCAGATTAGTATGAAATTTTCTTGATGTATTCCCAGTAGACTTGCCAGGGTTGCCACCACACTGAGAGATCGAGTTCGTCATTGAGTTTGCACCAGGGGCAGAGCCAGTATCTAGGAATCCTTATAGAATGGCTCTGGCAGAGTTGAAGGAACTGAATATTCAGTTGCAGGAGTTATTGGATTTGGGATTCATCACACAAAGTTTTTCGCCATGGGGTGCTCCAGTGTTGGTCATCAAGAAGAAGGATGGATCCTTAAGGATGTGCATTGACTATAGAGAGTTAAACAAGTTGACCATCATGAATAAGTACCCATTGCCCAGGATCGACGAATTGTTTTACCAACTACAGGGGAAGACAGTGTTCTCCAAGATTGACCTTCGGTCAGGCTACCACCAGTTAAGGATTAAAGCGGAGGACATACCAAAGTTCGCATTCTGCACGAGGTATGGACATTATAAATTCATTGTCATGCCCTACGGATTAACCAATGCCCCAACAACCTTTATGGACTTGATGAATAGGGTCTTCAGGGATTATTTGGAGAAGTTTGTGATCCTATTCATGGATGACATACTACTGTGCTCTCAGTCAGAGATAGAGTATGAGAAACATCTTTGCCTGGTATTGCAGCGGTTGAGAGAGCATAGACTATATACTAAGTTTAGCCGGTGTGAGTTTTGGTTACCCCAAGTAACATTTCTGGGCCATATTTTCAGCAAGGAGGGGATTCTGGTGGACCCAAGCAAGATTGAGGCAGTGAGGGATTGGCCCAGGTCGAGGAGTGTACCAGAGGTTAGGAGTTTCTTGGGATTGGCAAGGTACTATGGGCAATTCGTTGAGGGATTCTCCAGAATAGCCACACCGTTGACTGAGCTGAGATGTAAGAAGACCTTGTACGTCTGGACAGAGAGATGTCAGAACAGTTTCAAGGAGTTAAAGCGGCGTCTGATCACCGCTCCAGTATTGAGTCTGTCGTGAGACAATGAGAAGTTCATAGTCTACTACGATGCTTCCAGGCATGGTTTAGGATGTATATTGATGCAAGCTAGAAAGGTGATAGCTTACGCATTGTGACAACTGAAAGAGTATAAGAAGAGGTATCCCACTCATAATCTGGAATTGGCAGCGGTGGTATTTGCACTAAAAGTTTGGAGGCATTATTTGTATGGGGAGAAGTGCGAAATATACATCGACCATAAGAGTCTAAAGTATTTCTTTACTCAAAAGTATCTGAATATGCACTAGAGGCATTGGTTGGAATTGGTAAAGGATTACGACTGTGATATTCTATACCAACCTGGAAAGGCCAATGTTGTGGCCGGCGCATTGAGTTGGAAGGGTCAAGAACAGATATTCAATTTGAGGCTGATATCAGAAAGGTTAGCTGAGGAGATGACTAGAGCAGGAATTTAATTGGTAGTTGGTCAACTAGCCAATATCGCACTTCATTCTACACTCCTTGAGAGGATCAAGGAAGCACAGAGGGTGGATCCCCAGTTGAGGGAGCACATAGAGGATGTGTTAGCCATAGTGGCTAAGGACTTTTCTATTTCAGAGGTACAAAAGTCGTATTTGCATTCCGATGGATTCTGGTATCCGGCGAGAGATTTTAGATGAGTCTCATACCACTCCCTATTCCTTACATCCGGGTATGACGAAGATGTACCAAGACTTAAGAACCTTGTATTGGTTGCTAGTAATGAAGAGGGATGTGGTGGATTATGTGGCCAAGTGTTTGACTTGTCAGCAGGTAAAGGCTTAACATCAGAGGCCATCAACGTTGCTGCAGTCTTTAGGGATCTCGGAATGGAAATGGGAGGATATCAGCATGGACTTCGTGATTGGACTACCGATGACTGTGGGACAGTATGATTCGGCGTTGGTGATTGTGGATAGGTACACCAAATCAACCCACATTTTTCCTGTTAGGAAAACTTATACAGTGGAGCAGTATGTTGAATTGTATGTCAAGGAAATTGTGCAACTACATGGGGCTCTGAGGTCGATAGTATCCGACAGGGACTCCACCTTCACCTCCAAGTTTTGGGAGAGCCTGCAGAAGGCTATGGGTACATAGTTGCGGTTTAGTATCACCTATCGTCCTACGCCAGATGGACAGTTTGAGAAGACGATTCAGATGCTGGAGGACATGTTGCGAGCTTGCGTGCTAGATTTTAGGAGATCTTGGAGTAAGTATCTCCCTTTGAATGAGTTTTCATACAATAACAGTTATATGTGACTATCGGAGTGGCTCTGTATGAGATGTTTTAGGGGAGGAACTGCAAATCACCCATCCATTGGGATGAGACGAGTGAGAGGAAGTATTTATTTCCTAAGGTTGTTAAGAGTACCAATGAGCCGATTGAAAAGATTAGAGCTCGAATGCTCACCTCCCAGAGTCAACAAAAGAGTTACTCAGACTTGAGACATAGGGGCGTAGAGTTTCAAGTTGGTGATCATGTGTTCCTCAGAGTTTCTCCCTTGAGAGGGGTGAAACGATTTGGAGTAAGGGGCAAGTTGAGCCCTAGGTTTGTTCGCCTCTTTGAGATTCTGGAACGAGTTGGAGACATAGCCTACAAGTTGGCGATGCCTCCAGCTCTATAAGGGTTCACAATGTATTTCATATGTCCATGCTCTAGAAGTATGTATCAGATTCTATGCATGTGCTGAGTTATGAGAATCTGGAGTTGGATAAAGGTTTATCTTATGAGGAGAAACCGGTTAAGAATCTAGACCGAAAAGATAGAGTATTGCGGAACAAGACCAACGCCTTAGTGAAAGTGTTGTTGAGGAACAACAAAGTGGAAGAGGTGTCTTGGGAGCTTGAGACTGATATGCGGGATTGGTATCCCGAGTTATTTAAGTAAATTTCGAGGAAAAAATTTATGTAAGGAGGGGATAGTTGTAGCGCCCCAAATTTGCTAATAAGGCTTAGGGCCTTGATTAGCGTAGCGGGAGGGCAATAATTGATTTAGTTATGTTAATATGTGAATTAAATGATTATGTGATTAGAAATGCATGTTAGGTGAATTAAATATGGATGTGGGCCCGATTATGTTATTAGGGGCATATTTGTAATTTTGGCCCGCTAAGGGCATAAATGCAATATATTTGTATGCTGTGCTTGATACCACATGATTGTGGTCATATATTTGTGATGTGCGATCCGAGACAGTACTAGGGAGCATAATAGCTAACTAGTGACAACGGGGTCGAATACCCAGCTCGGAAGGAGCCTAGAGGTATTTTTGGAACATTGTTGGTGTTCAGGATTTACCGGGTAGAGGGTAGTAATTTAGCAATTATTTGGGCATGTCGGGATTAAATGGGGATTTATAGGAACATTTGAGGATTTAGCGAGATGTGGCAAAATAACGTGATTTCCCATGATGACACTAAAGGATTAGGATAGACTGGAGAACATTTTGGGTATTTTGGGACTTAGGCAGCCGGGATTAAACTTAGCCACAACACACTTCTGGAACTTAGAAGAAAACAAAACAGAACTCAACTCTTTCTCTCTCTCCCTCGCATCTCTCTCTCTCTCTCTCTAGGCTAAGGGGGAAAATTTTGCTAAATTCTTGAGGAGTTAGGCTAAGGAATTCGGATAATTGGAAGCTTAAGGTAATTAGAGTAAGCTCAGCTCGAATTTTTCATTGAGGTAAGAATTTATGGTACTTTATCACCAAGCTTCCTGTTGTGTTTTCTCAAACTTTGTTTAGTCTAAAACATTAGGTTTGATTTTAATTATTGTTGGGGTTAAAGGTTAGATTTTGGGATGATTAAACCAATTAAGCTGCTTTAAAATGAACTGTAGACTGAATTCTGGATATAGGGTTGATTTGGCTTAGAATTGGTAGGTTTGGTTGGAAAAAAATGCAGTTGAAATGCATGGGATTTCTGGCTTTCGAGGCTCGAGTCGCAGCCCTGTTCATCAGGCCCCGCGGCCTACTTGAACACAGAGGCCTGGGGCCTCAGAAGTTTGCCCAAGCGCTGCGATGCAGGGCATAATGCATCGCAGCCCGTGTCGTTTAGTTTAAGGGTTGTGGCTCTTAAGGTTTGAGCACGCCGCGACCCTTAAGGGTTGGGTTGTGGCTCAAATGGGAAATATGGGCTGTTTAAGGGTTGTAAGCCCGGGAACCCAAATGTTAAGGCTTGTGAAGGATTCTACTACCAAGATTAATAGAATTCAAGGTCCGAGAGGCTAGAATAATATTCTGAAGTTATTATTCACTTTAAGGCTTGATGGATTCTTATTATGGATGCTTATGACTAGGTTTACGTAAAAGCTCGGATTAGGGGACTGTGCTCAGGATCGCGGTAATCAATCAGCTCAGAACACAGGTAAGAAAATTGTTTGTACCCGTAGAGTAGGGCATGGCCCTATTGGTTGTGGTTTAGGTCGTGGCCCTATTGTTTGTGTTCAATATACATGTGAATATCTTTGAATGATATGTTGTGTTATGCATGTTAATGAATGAACAGCAAAGTCTGGGAATGGCGAAGGTCGAAAATGGCGAAGGCTGAGAACGAAGATGGTCGGGTACGACAAGGGGTCGAGATCGGTGTTAAGCACGCTGAGTGCAGACCACTAGGGTGAGACCCTCCAAGGGTGTTGTATCCACCCGCTCGGCGAAGACTGCGAACCTAGGGCTTGGTAAAGCACCTCGGTTGGTGCAGGCCGCTATGTGTTTAATCTGTTGAATTTTTTGTTGTATATTGTTGATTGATATGTGTGATCTGTTATGCGTTGAGTTTTCTTGCTGGGCTTCGGTTAATGGGTGCTCTATGGTGTAGGTAAGGGCAAGGGAAAGGTAGACCAACCATGAATTTGAGAGCTTGGAGCGGCGGGTACATGTTCGGCCTACCTGGCTACCACGGTCGGGGTTATTTTGAGAAAAGTATTGTAATGATTTGCTTTGTCTCATAGGTTGGCCATAATTATATTTTTGAGTTGTGACACATTTTCTAAATAGTGTTTCGGGATCCCAAATGTATAACTTTTATTATTTCAATGAATGTCCAAATCTTTATATCCAATGTCGTCAAATGAGTCTTTATTTCAATTTTCTGCACACTTTTTAATCTAAAACCTCGATTAGCGAGCTAATGGCACATTTATAAATCACATGAAAATGGCTCTAAGGAAGTAGGGCGTTACAATAGTGGGGGTTGCCAACTTGAAAAAGGTTCAAGACCATAGTCAAAAAGCTTATTTCCCCATATTCTCTAAGCACTAAGGAAACTCTCAAATGGAAATAGTTCTCTGGAATAATCAAGTCTTTTGAGGAATTTCTAACAAGTGCTTTAGTGGATAGAAATGACGTGTCTTACAAGTGATCATAGGCTTCTATATATAGAGTTTTGAGACACCCTTTGAATTTTTTATTTCCACCAACCCCTTCGCTATTAAAAATATTAAATTGGGTGTTTATGGATTTAATGGGAAAATTTGAGAGTTACTTGAAGTTTTCCAAACTTTCAAATTGTAGCAAATGTAAAAATTAGATTTGGCTATTAGTGTCTTAGGCAACGACCATGAGTCTCCGTTTCCCAGGTCATGGCCTAGAGCGCTTGTAACGTCTTAATTTTTTAAACTTTTCCACAAAAGCGTCCCAACTCTTTTCATTTCAATTTTATAACTTCTATACAACTAATGAGAATCAAAATCATAACTCCAATAGTTATTCAACATAATAGTTCATGAAATTCAATTTAGAAATGTGTAACTCTCATTTTACACATTATAATAAGATCTTTTGGAAGTTACAATTGGTTACTCATTTTGTAAGATATGTAACTCAAATTATGTTATAAAATGTGACAAACTCGTTTTGTCACATTTCTTTAATCAACATTATATTATTATAAATAATATAACATTCCCCCACTAGATTAAATAATACTTCTTTTGTAACACTTATTTAATACTCCTCCACTTGATTAAAGAATTACTGTCTCTATAGAAACCATTGCATTAGTGCATAAAATAATGTATTTTTAAACTTTAAATTTACCATAGTGTAATTACCACAAACTTTGTTGAAAATTTGGTTGCATTGGGCATTGAACCCACTCCCCTTAGTAACAAACCGGTGGTAACACATACCTTTCCTATGTTCACTTGAGACCTCAATGTCTTGTTTTGCACCTTTAATGGCCATGTGCACATTCCTTTCATAGACTTTCTTCAGAATGACTCCTAATACTCATGAAGGGCGACAACACCTCTAGGTCTATATAGGAAGAATGTCAAGTGAAGGAATGCTTCTTATGTCAAGTGGTTGGGAACCGCAGGAAGATTTTCCCAAGACTGAGGAAGGAAGAACCAAAGAGGGCGGACAGCATGACTCCAGCTTGAGTGTTCGCTCTGACGCAGTCAGAGGGAGAGGCTAGCCCCTTAGTAGTGATAGGTCAACTTTGTTGTTCTGGTTCTTCTTCTACCATGCTGGTTGGTTTCAGTATAATGTATTTCTATGTATCTAGTAAAGGCATAGATAACCTGTGCAGATTATGTGATTATCACGTTATGGGGTTTGGGACCCTACCGCCTACTTGGAATTGGTAGTTCCCAGGAGATGGGTAAGGTCATTACTACTAGAGGGTTATTAGTGAATTTGATTGAGCTTGTTATAGAAGATTTTGATATGATGTTGAGCATGGACTTGCTAGCCAAGCAGGAGGCAACCACAGACGGTAAGGAAATGTGGTGACTTTTGAGTTTAAAAGAAATGACTTGTTTGCGTTCAAAGGACTCCTAGCTATTATGGTGGATATCACTACAATTGCATCAGTTAGATCAAAGGGAACTAGATTAGCCAGCGAAGCTTCAAATGGGCTTTCTAATGGTTTGTTAGGATTGCTATCACGTACAGAAGGATAGAACTAGTATCTGAGGCATCGTACAAAATAGCTTCAGCAGAATGGACAGAATTGAAAGTATAGTTACAAGAACTACGAAATTTGGGGTTTATCAGATCTAGCTTCTCACCATGAGATACACCAGTTTGGATTTGTGAAGAAAAAAAAGAAGGATGCGTGCTGAATACAGATAGTGGAACAAGTTGACCATCCAGGGTAAGTATCCGCTACCATGAATGGATGAATTATTTTATCACTAGATAAAGATCAAAGAGGAAGACAGGTCAAAGACAACTTTTCATACAAGCTTTCATGGATTTGATGGACAAAGTGTTCAAGGGTTATCCAGACTGATTTGTGGTTATCTCCATCGATGGTTCTTTATTAAATCTCAGTCAAAGACCGAGCCTGAGCAACATCTCAAGTTGGTATTTTAAAGATTGAAGGAGCACAAATTGAATGTCAAGTTAAAGAAGTGCAAGTTCCGGTTACTTTAGGTAAGATCCTTTAGTCACATAGTTAGTAAGAATGGGATTGAAATGAATCCAGCCAAGGTTAGGAAATTAGAGATTGGCCAAGCCCAAAGGATGCTTCTGAGGTTAGAAGTTTCCTTGGAATGATAGGGTATTACCAGTGTTTGGTGGAATGGTTATTAAGAATTTCTACACCATGGGTGGCAAAGTTAGTCAGTGTTATCTTGCAGCCAACAAGTTTGGAGGTAATAAGGGAAGGATACTTAAGTGATCCTTAGTTGATGAGGCACAAAGAGGACATCCTAGATGGAGTGGCTAAGGACTATAAAGTTTTAAAAATGAGTTTATTGAGGTACAAGGGTCAGATCAGTGTTCTGATAGATGTGATTATATTGGAAGGGAGATACTGAATGAATTCCATATTATACCATTTCATTGCATCCAAGCACCGCGAGGGCGTATCATGATTTAAATACCTTGTATCGCTGCCTTGGGGGGAAGAAATATGTGATTGACTATGTGGCTAAGTGCCTTCCATGACAGCAGGTGAAAGCTGAGCACCAGAGACTAGCGAGGCTATTACAACCTGTGGGTATTCCTGAGTGGAAAAGGGAGGAGATTATAATGCACTTCATAGTTGGATTTCCTGGGACAGGGGTAAATATGATTCAGTCTTAATGATTATGGATCAACATGAACAGTTGTATATGAAAGAAATTTTGTGATTTTGTGGGGCTCCAAAGACTATTGTGTTAGATTGGGACTCAACCTGTCCTTAGCTTTGGGGAAAAGTTTATAGAAGGTTATGGGTGCACAGTTGAAGTTTAGTACCAGTTATCATCCTCAAACAGATGGAAAAATCTAAGTGGACAATTGAGATACGGAGAAACATACTTTTGGTGTGTGTATTGGACATTGAAGGGTCGTGGAATAAGTATTTATCTTTGACTAAGTTTTTCCTACAACAACAGTAAACAGTTGATGATTGGAGTGGTGCCATATAGAATGTTATATGGTAGGAAGTGTAGATAATCCTCTATTGGGGTGAAATGGGTGAGAGAAAATATATGGACCTTGAAATGATTTAAACGACCAATGGGGTTATTGGGAAGATTAGAACTCAGATGCTCGCAACCAGAATAGATAGAGGAACTATGCTGGTGTTAAGTGCATGGATATAGAGTTCCAAGTTTAAGACTATGCCTTCCTTTGAGTTTCCCTTTTGAGAAAAGTTAATCAGTTTGGAGGAAGGCAGAGTGATCATTCGCGACACCTTTTGAGATCCTGAAGAGGATATGGAAACAAGGCAAAGTTATTCTATGAGGAACAACCGATTCAAATCCCTGCATAGGAAGGATAAAGTCTTGAGGGATAATACTAGTCCTCTAGTTTAGATATTATGGAGGTAGAACATGGTTGAGTAAGAAAATTGGGAATTTGAGACAAATATACATGATCAATATCGTGAATTGTTAGGATAAATTTCGAGAAAGAAATTTCTATAAGGAGGGGATAGTTGTAACATCCCACAATTCCTAATAAGGCTTAGGGCCTTGATTTAGGTGTCAGGAGGGCTTAAATCAAATTATATATGACATTATTGAATATTATATGATTATGTGAAATATAGGAGTTATATTAGAATATGACTGATTATGTATGTTTAAGTGTTTAAAATGTGCTTATAGGCCCGTTTATGTTAGAATGACATTTTTGTAATTTTAACCCACTGTGGGTATTTCTATAATTATATGTGTTATATGTTTGTGTTGGGGTTTTATGTCCTAATTAAAAATTAATTTTTTTGTAATCTCTTTTTATTATCCATAAAAGAATAGAAATCAATTTTTGACTTAGTCAATCACTTAGCTCACATGTGTTTATTTTCATGATGTTTTGTTTAATATAAACTTCTATTAAATTTCGAGTATATAACTAATCATATTTATAGTGACATAATCACAGTGGGATATAAATATGATTATATGTTCAAAATAATTTAGTCCTAAGATTAGTCAGTTCACAGGATTTACACTGACTTGCCAATCTACGATATGATCTACTTACACATTGCAGTGTTATGTTCTTTCTAAAACATTAGCAAAATAGATAAGATCGGATGTATTTGTTACATCGGACATGACCGATATTGACAATAGATAGGATAAGTAAACATACTGTTATTATTTATTCTATTCATATCATATAGTTGACCATAGGTCAATTCAATCTCAATTCTGAGTGGTTAGTATTCTAACTTACTATATTATTTGAGTTCTTTAACTTGTTCGTTACCAACTTACCCTACGAACTAGCCCATACTTACATCTTGGGAACTCGGTAGTATAATTGAGTAGGAGTGTTAACTATAGATATGAACATCTATAGCTTCTAATGAAGAAGTAAAATGATGGTTTCCTTTTAGTTTGGTTTAAGGTGCTAAATGATAGAGATCTCAATTTAGTAATTAATATTAGTTTACTAAAATATCATTCACAAGGAACCAAGTGTTTTATGGATAAAATACAATGAGGGGTAAAACGATATTTTAGTCAGATCTCATTATAGACCGTCTATAAAGGATTGAGTGACATTTATGGTTGTAACAAAGGATTAATTAATAACGTATCTATATTGGTTATAGAGCATTCTATGAATTCAATAGTGCAATTCTGAGTCTTTGGTAGAGTCACGAGGAATTAATAAGTTAGTAAATTTATTTGTTAAATTTATGATAACTTATTGGAGCTTGATTTCATAGGCCCATGGGCACCACTGTACCTTGGATAAAATCATCTAGATAGTCTTAATTAATTGATTTAATTATCAAAGTTGATCAGGTCAATTTGGATAGTTTCACAGAGTTATGTAATTTAGAAAAGAAAAGAGAAGTTAGGGTAGTGTTGACCATCAAATTTGTCAACGACACGAAGTCAGATAAACGATATAAGATGAGATGAAAACAAGAAGAAATTCTAATGGGAAAGCAAATGACACAAACGATTTATAGTGGTTCGACCCCAATTGCATGGTAATGACCTATGTCCAGTTAGTGTTCTTATTGATGTTGAATCCCAATACTGTGATAAATGAACTAGGGTTCATGAGCTTCACAAGCCTTGGGAAGATTACAACTTCGGTGAATAATCACACTATATTTTTCTCTCAGAATACAAAGATCAAAGGTTCAAAAAAAGTCCCTTCGTTGAGCCCTTTGATTCTTATTTATAGGTTCAAGAAGATTACATGGGCCGATGGGCCTTAATTATCATTAAGACTTGCGTATCTAGGCAATAAAAGAAATTACAATTAATGCAATATTACAAGATTGCACATCCAAAAGGAAGTCAATGAAAGTATGCGACCAAACTGGTCGCACCTAAGCATGATACTTGATAAATCAATGACTTTCTAGACGATGGTTGAACAGGATTTATTCTTTTAATGTCGTCACATGTTTGTCACGTGTAGGTCAATCCTGCCACGTCATTAGAAGCCGTTTTTGGGTAAACATTTGCCCCCCAAGTTTATTTTACTGCAACCAGTATAAAGTAAACTTAGATAACTGACATTTCACATGCCTTGTGAAATATGTCAGAGTCGTCCATGCCTCATCAAAAAAATGCAACCAATCATGTCTTTGTAGTTTCCCAAAAACGTGTTTAACGGCTATCACGTTTTCCCATGCCTCAAAAAATAACCTGTATCATTACCTTGGTAACCGCACTACGACCAATATAAATAACCCCTCAAAATCATTTTTTACTTTATACTTTTCACTTTCTCCTCAAGAACACTGAAGAACAGAGCGTAAAAACTCAGAAACTTAGACGATCTTGATGACCCACAAAATTTCTACCCACCCACCTGATTTAACATCTCGGAGATTTGCTCCAATCTTTATTCAAGTAAGTTCTCGAACCTTTCAGTCGTTGAGATGCCATGCAATATCTGTTTTATAGCTGTTTTGGACTTTGAGTTCTTGCCTGTTCTTGGGAGAAACTGTTTTGGGGTAAATAGGTACGTAGGTCTGAGAATGATAGGATAAGGAAATAACACTTCATGATGCTTAGGAATCAGTTTGGGAGTGAGGATCATTAATTTAAGGCGTAAAATCGAAGTAAAAATTTGATTTTTAAGCATGTAGAAAAAACTGGGTTTTTGCCGCCCCAACTTAGAGTCGAAAAGTTTTTTTCAGAAGAACTTTTCACTTCTGCTTTTTAATTCTTTTTCCAAATTGTTCGCATACAATTTAGTGTTTACATTAGACTGTTGCTGGTCGTATAAAATCTTAACTTTTATAATCGAGCAACGTTATTCTAACTTTACCACCTTCTTGGTCTTTTGGCTGCAGATTCTCATCTCCCCTGCTCTGTTCGCAGATTTTCATGCACGACCCGTGGGGAGGTGAGAGGCCGATCTATGACGACTTGCTCATGCAGTTACTCGAAGATCAAGAACAACCTTCGATACTAATCCCATAAATTCTTTTTTCTCATAACCCTTCAAGTAGACCTTCGACCATTCCATCCAACATGGGTCGCGTAAAATCCAACGCTCAAAAGAAAAGGAAAACAACCAATCCACCTGCCAATCAGCCTGCTCCTCGAGTTGATAATCAATCGACCAGCCCTTCACCCAAGAGCACATCCCAACAAGAAATCCAAATAAAATCCTGCCTTCGAGATGTCCTTCGACCAGAGGTCGAATGGTACGTTGCACCTCCTTGAAATATTACAGTTAGGATGGTAACGAATTACATAAAGAAGTACGGACTTCCTGGGGTAACCCTAAACAAACCCTCCATCGACCAGTGGGCAAACCTGCCTGGGGGTGCCTTCAACTCCTGGTCGAGATATCATATTGAGGCAGGGGCAACCTTGCCCATCCATTTTTTCAGGGAGTGACCAACTATTTCGAGGTCGCTCCCTTTCAAATAACCTTAAACAGGTATAGAGTGCTTTCTGCTCTCTATATCCAATAAAGTCAGAAGAAGTGGCCCGTTCCGCACCACATGAGATCAATTATTTGTTTGATCTCAAGTCCAACCCCAATCACAACAACACGAGGTTCTTTAACTTCTACCACCAGGAATCTGCCTACACTTTCCTGAGCGATATTACCCACAAGTCCAATGTGGGAAAGTATTTCCAGGAGTACTTTTTAACAACAGACCTGATCACCAACAATCTGGCCTTCACAGAAGGAGGTAAATCATTTATTCTCTGGTCGTTCAATTTCCTTTAGCTTTTCTGCACATTCCTCAAATCTTTTTTGTCATTCAGGTCCATGGAATCGACCAGCACCTACTCCAGAAATGGAGATACGAGCAGCATCTTTGGCCAGCATGACCAACATAGAAAAAAGCATCAAAGAGCTAGTCACAGAGGCCAATCTAAGGCTGGTCGGCCTTCTGGCACCTCACCAGGATGTGAGGGAATCAACAGCGGGGAGTGCCACTGGTGGAGAAGCCCCTGAGCAACACCAATATGTGTCACAACCCCCAAGGAGGAAGGCAATGGGAGTGACCATCAGGGAAGCCTTCAGCGCCTCGCGAACAGCCGCTGCTCCGGCTCCACTAGGAAAGAGCAAGCAGAAGGCTTCTGAGCATCCTGAGCCTATTCTAGAGTCTTCGGATGAGAACGGTACTGACTTCTCACTCTTAGAAAGTTTGTCCATTCCCTATCATTTATTTGATGGGGACGACAACTTTACATACACATCTAATTTAAATTAGACTTCTTCAAGCCAGAGAGTGAGCATAGCAGTAGTACAGTAAATAATGTAGCGACCAGTAGTTGTAGTTCGGGTATTTTACTTATAATTCCTTTGCTCTCATTTCTTTGATTAAGTAAGCACCTCTAATTATATTGCCTGACTGTTCGTATGTTTCATTCCTTGCAGACATGCCTGCCGAGAGAGCCTTCGATCTGTACACCAATCCGGTGAGCAAGAAAAAATCTAGCTGGCGCCATCCTGGGGAGGGCTGCAACGACCCTTCTGCAAAGAGGTCTCGAACAGAGGACCCTCCTGCAACACCTCATAACAAAGAGACGACTCCTCCCCCAACTCCTGTCAATCAAAATCCCCCAGCTCCAGTCGACCAGACTCCTCCTGTAACTCCCGCTGACATAACTCTGTCAGTTTCAACTGACCAGACATCTTCTGGTCATCCAAAAAAAGCTCCAGGACAAGCTCTTATGAACGTGGTCCTCAACTCAGCCAATGATAGGCTGACAAGGCTAACAAAACTTCGACGCAGCTGAAAGGCCATCCACGAGACTGAATCGATGTAGGTCGACCAGATCTTCAACCGTGTGCTGAACGAAGTGCTTAGCGTGAGTTGCCGCTATATGTTTTGGAAATGCAACCCCAAAGTTAATTTTTCTTACCTACCAGATCATATAAGGGAGGCTGAGCTGGCGAGGTGGGCTGCTCTCCTAGAGGAGGAAAAGGCTCAAGGGTCTCCCGAGATCTCTCTAGCAACAGGCATTGAGGGTGCCAACGAAGATGCTGGGGTCACAGTCGATCAGCAGTCGCAAGAGCCTCAACAGGATCCTCCGGCTGCTTCATAACTTTATCTATTTTTATTTATGTTTTAATTTAAGACACACAAACTACGGTTCGTGTTGTCAAGACAATTTATATTTTTGTTTCTACAGGGGTAGCTTTTCCTTTTAACAGACAATTACGTCCGAGCAGTAATTGCTCGCGGTGTAAAGGGTTTCTCTTTTGATATTATAATATTTTCATTTTATTATAACATATGTTTGCATTACCGAACTTAGCATAGTACTTTGGTTTGATTTAACAAAATTTTGAAAAATACTCTAAGTATTGTAGTATGCTTTCACTTATTTTGCTCATGTGTTTACATATACTTATCGATATGCTTTGCTTAGTAGATACCTTATATGCCCCCCCCAAGTGATTGAAGAGCTTTAGGATCTTGCTCACTTGCCTTGACCAAGACATGTTCGAACATTACTGCTCGTAATAAAGATATATGGAAAACAATAATATAGCAAAACAACACACGTAATGAGCAAATACTTGTAATGAATACAATAATTTGCAAGATTGACTGGCTGCGCATAGTCCTTTTTATTTCTCGTAATAGATGGACAATTGTGTCTGTACAAGTGATCAAAAATATGATCTTACACTTATAAGCGATCAGTCACAAGATTGACTAACCCTTGTTCATAAACTTGTAAAAAGTAAAATTAATACAAGACAATTGTTTAAGAAGAATTGTTTATTGATAATACTTGCGTAGGTGTTCTCCATTCCAATAGCGAGGAATGAGCCATTTAAGCGAGCAATTTATAAGTGCCTGGATGGAAGACTTCTTCGATTTGGTATGGTCCTTCCAAGTTAGGTCCGAGTACTCCAACAACTTGATCGCGGGTGTTAAAGAAAACTCTTCTAAGTACTAGATCTCCCACATTAAAATTTCTTTCACGTACTTTAGAGTTGAAATACCAGGCGATCTTTTGTTTATAAGGTGTTACTCAGAGTTGGGCTTGCTCGCGCCTTTCATCAACCAATTCCAAAGATTCCATCAATAACTGGCTATTAGTGTCTTGATCATATGCCATCCGTCAATGTGATGGAGGATCTAATTCAACAAGAAACATAGCCTCATATCCATAAGTCAAGGAAAATGGAGTATGACCTGTTGCTGTTAGATGCGACGTTCTATATGACCAGAGGACTTCACACAACTGCTCTGGCCATGCTCCCTTTGCTTCTTCGAGCCTTTTCTTCAGAGTATCCTTTAGTGTCTTGTTGACAGCCTCAACTTGACCATTTTCTTGCAGATGAGCTACTAAAGAAAAGCTTTTGATAATCCCGTGCCTTTCGCAAAAATCCGTGAACAGATCACTATCAAACTGTGTGCCATTGTCTGAGACAATTTTTCTTGGCAACCCATAGCGACATACTATGTATTTTACCACAAAGTCCAGCACTTTCTTGGTCGTTATGGCCGCAAGTGGCTCAACTTCGGCCCACTTCGTGAAGTAATGAACTGCCACCACAACATATTTGATGCCGCCTTTTCCTGTGGGTGAAGACCCGATTAAGTCTATTACCCATATTGCGAATGGCCACAGACTTTGCATCTGCTTTAATTCATTGGGGGCTGCTCGTGGTATCTTGGAGAATCTTTGATACTTGTCACATTTCTGAACAAAATCCACAGAGTCTTCATTCATTGTTGGCCAGAAGTATCCTTGCCTTAGGATCTTTTTTGATAAACTCTGCCCCCCAGCGTGATCTCCAGAGAAACCTTCATGGACTTCTCACATTAAATCCCTGGCCTTTTCTGTTGATACACACCTTAGAAGTGGCATTGAGTACCCCATTCGGTATAGAATTTCTTCGACTAGGATAAACCAAGCAGCCTGCCTCTCAAGGATCCTTGCTTTGTTATTAGTCCGTTGACAACACTCCATGCGCGAAGTACTCAATGAAAGGTACCATCCACGTATCTGCTGCCTGAATCACCAAAGAGGTTTCCTCTGCTCTGATGCTTGGTGCGGACAACCATTTAATATGCACTATATTCAGCGTGTCATCATCCTTTGCACTCGCTAATTTGGCCAAAGCATCAGAGTTTGAGTTCTGGTCGTGAGGTACTTGCTGGAGAGTATATCTTTCAAACTGTGCTGACCAATCCTTTGCTTTTTTCAAGTAAGCAACCATCTTCAGACCTATGGCTTTATATTCTCCAGTAATTTAATTAACCACCAACTGGGAGTCGCTATGAATCTCAAGTGATTTTATGTTCATGTCCCTGGCTAATAGAAAACCTGCGAGCAGTGCTTCATACTCAGCCTCGTTGTTGGACGCCGTGAAGTCGAATATGATTGCATAGTGGAATCGATGTCCTTTAGGGGTTACCAAAATCACCCCGGCTCCAGCGTGGTGTTCATTAGAAGAGCCTTCTGTAAACAACTTCCAAGAGGGAGTTTGGCTTTGAGGATCAGGCTTTTCCGTCTGTTCATTGTTAGGAAGCCCAATGAGCTCTGCGAAAAAGTCGGCTAGAGCTTGTCCTTTTACTACTGCTCGTGGTGAGTAGGAAATTTCAAACTGCCCAAGTTCGACTGCCCATTTCAATAATCGACCAGCGACTTCTGGTTTCTGCAGAACTTTCCATAGGGGCTGGTCAGTTAGCACTGTGATGGGGTGAGCCTAAGAGTATGGCCGCAGCTCTCTAGAGGCTAAAATCAAGTAGTAGGCTAATTTTTCAATGGGCGGATACCGTAGTTCTACACCTATTAGCCTTTTGCTTATATAATATACCGCTTTTTGCACATTTTCCTCCTCTCTAACCAAGACAGCACTAGCAGCATATTCTGTGACCGCCAAATAGATGAACAAAGTTTCTTTTTCAATTGGCCTTGATAGGATCAGTGGCTGTGACATATGAGACTTTAGAGCCTGGAAAGCCTGCTCGCACTCCTCCGTCCACCCAAATTTTTTATTCCCCTTTAGTAGATTAAAAAATTGGACACACTTGTCCGTCGATTTGGAAATAAATCTACTAGAGCGACTATCCTCCCGGTTAAACTTTGAACATCTTTTATCTTTGTTGGCGATTTCATATCAACCAAGGCTCTGATTTTTTCGGGATTAGCATCAATATCTCATGAGTTCACTATAAATCCCAAAAATTTCCCTAATCCAACTCTGAAGGAACACTTAAGGGGATTCAGCTTCATCTTATATTTTTCAAGACTTTGAAGCACTCTTGCAGGTCCCGTCCACTATGTGTTTTTCTGCCTTTTTCGACTTAATCAGCATGTCATCACCATATACTTCCATGTTTGTTCTGATCAACTCCTTGAACATGTGTTTGACTAATCGCTGGTAAGCCGCACCAACGTTTTTCAAACCGAAGGGCATTACTTTGTAACAGTAAAGCCCTGTATCAGTCCCAAAGCTAGTGTGATCGTCATCAGGTGGGTGCATGATTATCTGATTGTACCCAGAGTACGCATCCATGAATGATAGGATCTCGTGCCCTGAAGTGGCATCGACCAGCTGGTCGATCCTTTGGAGAGGGAAACAATCTTTCGGGCAGGATTTATTAATGTCTGTGAAATCCACGCATGTTCTCCACTTGCCATTCGGCTTGGGTACTAGTACGGGATTAGAGACCCATGATGGATAAAACACTACCCTGATGAATCTGTTCTCCTTTAGCTTATCGACTTCTTCCTTTAGGGCCTTCGATCTGTCTTTGTAGAGCAGTCTTCTTTTCTGTTGCATTGGTGGAAAGCTTTTATCTATGCTTAGGACATGGCTGATAACTGTTGGGTCAATTCCAACCATGTCTTTATTCGACCAGGCAAATACTTCCTGGTTTTTCTTCAAAAATTCCACCAACTTTTGCTTTATTGTTGTCTCTAAGTTTTTACCGACTTTCACAACCCTGGTTGGATCTGCCTCATCGAGTTGGACCTCTTCAAGGCTCTCGATTGGTCCTACTTCTTAATAAAAATCACCAAAGCAAGGATCTAAATCCATATCTTCACTTTGGGCAACACCCTATTTGGTGACGCACTCACCTAATTGGGCTTGTGTTTCATTGACCTACTGCAACTCTTTTCCGGCGTCCTCCCTCAATCCACCTCTCTTCGCCTTAGTAATCGAGGAATTATAGCATTCCCTTGCTTCTCCTTGGTTTCCCAATACACATCCTACCCCTGCGTCAGTTGGGAATTTCATGGCAAGGTGCCAAATCGAGGTTACAGCTCGCAGGTCGACTAGAATAGGTCTTCCAATTACGGCATTGTATGCGAAAGACAATCAACTACTATAAAAGTAGTGAGTAATGTCATGTTCGCAGGCGCAGTTCCTGCTGTAACTGGAAGCCTAATCGACCATGTTGGCACAAGCCCTTCGCCAAAAAAACCATAAATGGTTTGTTGCATGGCTCTAGGTCCTTCACTAACAACTTCATTCTCTCCAATGAAGACTCGTACAAGATATTTATGGAGCTCCCTATGTCAACTAACACCCTTTTGACCATCATGTTGGCTAGCTGGATGTCCACGACCAAAGGGTCCGAATGAGGAAATTGGACATGTTGCGCGTCAAGCTTAGAGAACGTTATTAGCTCTTCTTCTATTCAAGCCTTTTTGGGAGTTCGCTCCTCCACATTCAGCATCTCGGTGTCCTGGTCGTAGCGTAAGGTCCGAGCATATTGCTCCCTCGCCTTCCCACTATCTCCTGCAAGGTGTGGACCACCACAGATGGTTAGCAACGTACCTGCCACAGGAGCTGGTTGTAAAGGTGGTGAGCATTGGTACAAGCACCTACTCGTTGCCTCCTTGAGCCTCTCGCTGAGAACCTCCCATGGCTCGTACGTATCTCCTCAGGTGTCCCTGACTGATATGGAACTCAATCTCGTCTTTCAGCTGGTTACACTCATTAGTGTCATGACCATAGTTGTTGTGGAAACTACAAAACTTTATTGTAGCTGTCTTGGAGATATCTTTCCTTATTGGCACTGGTCGCTTGTATGGGACGTTGGAACTGGTCGCCTGGTACACCTCTTCTCTACTTTCGACAAGGGTCGTATAGTTGGTAAACTTTGGCTCATACCTATTGCCCTTAGGGCGCTTATTCTCGGATGTCAACGGTTCAGCGTTTGCCCTTTTTCCACCATTTGTATTGTTCCCATTGCCTTTACCGTTGCCATTGGGTTTATCCAACCCGTTGGTGGCTTTAGCGAGATCTTCCTTGGGTGCCTTGTCTTTTGCAGGCGATTTCCCTTCGTTGGCAATCGCATACTCAAGCTTAATGTACTAGTCTGCTCGATCAAGGAATTCCTGGGTACTCTTCACCCCATTCTTTCTTGAGTTGTTCCAGAGGGGAGAATGGCACCTTACTCCAGTAGTAAGGGCCATCATTTTCCCTTCATCGCCAACTGTTTTAGCCCCAGCTGCCACTCGCATGAAACGCTGGACGTACTCCTTCAAGGATTCTCCCTCCTTCTGGCGTATCTCGACCAGCTAGTTGGCTTTAGTTGGGTGCACATGACCAACGTAGAATTGCTCGTAGAATTCCTTCACGAACATTTCCCATGACACTATGCTAGTAGGAGGGAATTTAAAAAACCACTCCTGAGCGGTGTCAGATAGGGTGGCCGGAAAGATCCTGCAGCGAGCATCATCCGACACCTTCTGAATTTCCATCTGTATCTCAAACTTGTTCACTTGAGATACTGGGTCCCCATATCCATCGAAATTGGGTAGTATTGGCATCTTGAATTTTTTGGGGGTTTCTGCCACAGCAATTCTCTCGTCTCTGATCATACTCGATGTGGGATGTCCGGCTCCCTACCAGCTGCTGGACAGCCTGGTTTAATACATCGATCTGGCCCTGTACGACGTCTGGGATCGCTGGGGTGACTGGTACCAAAGGAACATACTCATTGTGCCTTTGGCTTCTGTCGTTGAGTACGTCCCTTAGGTCTTTATCTCTGCGTCTTTGCTCACTAGTGCCCAACCGATCAAAGACGTTATGTTGCCTAGGTGGCCCCCTAGCATTATGGTTCGCAGGCCTATTTTCTCTTGGTGGGGGATTCCTTTCCCCACCTCTTTCTCCTTGACCCCGGCCAGCATTCCCTCCGCCAGAATTAACTTCATTATAGTCATGGTCGTCTCTTAAATGTGACCCACTATGGCGCGACCGGATGGTCACACTATTCCCTCCTCTAACTGGAATTTCCTGAGCATCAGGGGGAGGCCTACGTTGGTCAGTGGTCCCCGGGCATTATTATACTGTGGGGGTCCCCTGACCGCAGAGCCTGATTTTTCGCGTCTTCTGTTAGCATAAGGACGTTGCCCCCTGCTCGATGGATTTGGTTCCTCAGCCATTGGGTATCTAGGGAGGCTATCTGGCCCTATTCTTCCTTTGATGCTGAGGATTATCTCGACCAGCATGAGAAGGTGGCTGCTGGTCAGGATCCTGATATGGAATATCCAGTTGAGCAGCAGGTGGTTGCTCCGGCCTTTGAGGGCTCGCCGGCTGAAGCAGAGGTCTTGGGTTTGGGGCCTATTGTGGTGGTGCATTTGGTGGCTGATCCGGTTGAGAAGTCGGCACAGCTTTCCCTCAGGCCGACTGAATGGCTGCTTCTAGGGCAGCAGTGCCATCTTTCTGCTGGCGGTCCATGTCTGCCTGCTGCTCATTCAACTCTTGGTGTTGGCGTTCAATTTCTCTCTGCTGTAACGCCAACGTCTCAGCCGCATTCTCTTGATTGGCCCTCAGATTGGCCAATTCCTCTTGCAACACACTTAGTGTTGTCCTCGGGGTTTCAGAGTCCATTTCCTCCTCTTCAAAATCCAACGGTGGCTCGTCTTCAGTCACATGTGGTGGAGGAGGTTGAGTGGATGCTGTGCCAAAAGTCTGCCCCGTCTTCATGGATGTTTTAGCCATTTGATTTTCTTGAAATCTCGAGTTTAGCTCTGAATGAAAGCACCAAAATGTTGACCCTCAAATTGGTCAACGACACAGAGTCAGATAAACGATATAAGATGAGATGAAAACAAGAATAAATTCAAATGGAAAGCAAATGACACAAACAATTTATAGTGATACGACCCCAATTGGATGGTAATGACCTACGTCCACTTAGTGTTCTTATTGATGTTGAATCCAAACACTGTGATCAATGAACTAGGGTTCACGAGTTTCACAAGCCTTGGGAAGATTACAGTTGCAGCGAATAATCACACTATATTTTTCTCTCAGAATACAAAGATCAAAGATTAAAAAAAAATTCCCTTCCTTGACCCCTTTGATTCGTATTTATAGGCTCAAGAAGATTACATGGGCCGATGGGCCTTAATTATCATTAAGACTTGCGTATCTAGGTAATAAAAGAAATTACAATTAATACAAATATTACAAGATTGCACATCCAAAAGGAAGTCGATGAAAGTATGCGACCAGACTGGACGCACCTAAGCATGATACTTGATAAACCAATGACTTTCTGGTCAATGGTCGAACATGATTTATTCTCTTAATGACATCACATGCCTATCACGTGTAGGTCAATCCTACCACATCATCAGGAGCCATTTTTGGGTAAACAGGCAGATTTATTAATTAAGATAAATTGGTGTCTAAATTAATAAATGATTTTAAATCAAGGTTCAAATTATAAATAATTAATTTGATAAATGATTTAAATAATTATTTAATTAATTAATCAATAAAAAATAATACTGACCTTGATTTTAAGTCCAATGGGCTTATAATTAAAAGGAAATTTCATAGGTCTATGGCCCATGGGAATTTTTACCTAGGGCTGATAATTGACTATTATTTTATTGATTTTTTAATTAAATAAGTAACCTAATTGAGCCTATAAATGGAATGCTAAGTGAGAGTTGAAAATAAGGAGATCACAGAAAGACTATCTGACAGAAAATCAGAAGATCTATTCTTGATGCTCTAGGTTTTAGATTCTCTCTACATCATAAGTCATTTTCTAAGCCTCAATACTATTTTCTCTTCTCTCTGTATCTATCTCATGTTTTGAGAATTGTCCACTCTAGTCTAGGTGATTCTAAGGATATTTTGGAAGGTTGTGAAGAAAATTGAAGAGCACTTCATTTTCTTGTTGATACCCTACGATAGAAAGAATACAAAGGTTAGAGAAACTGAAGGAATGATTTATTTATTGCGCTGCATATAATGTGTTCTTATCATTATTTTTGTTTGAATTCAATTGTAGAAATATGTTATGGGTTTTCTTATATTAATATGTTTAATATACGATTTACATGAAAATAATTAAGATCCTATATAAGTTTTCTCAACAACTAGCCTCAGAGCCATTGGTAATTTTTATTTTCATGCATGAACATGTTAATAATTGAATTATTTGATGTGTTGAGTAATTGGATGGATTTCATGTTTTTATGAAGCATATGTAATTTTATGTGATTATTAGCAATTTTAGATTATTTTGTTGTGTTTTCTATGCCATTAATTTTTATGAATGCTTTATTTTTTGTAAAAAATGGTAAAAATCAATTAGAAAACGGTGTTTGGATTGAAAAATTAAATAAAATTATATTAATTTTTTTTTCTGGGCTCTGGCCGCGACCACAATTTTTGCTGGCCGCAGCCTGCGATAATTTTATTTTATAAATTTTGGGCTCTGGCCGCGGCCTGCGAAGAATTTTTTCTTAAATTTTCAAGCTCAGGTCGCGACCACTTTTTCACTGGTCGTGGCTTGCAATAATTTTTTCTCAAAATTTAATTTTTGAATGTATTTTTTATATTATTTAAATTTTTTTTAAATACATTATTTTTGTTGCTTGATCATTTAAAAAATATATATTTCCTACAAATATTCAAATTCAAATTTAAAAATAAGTTAACTAATTAATTTTAAATATTTTTATATATTAAAATATTACAATTAAGTTATCAGAGATTTAAGATATTTTTTAATACTTGATATTTTTTAAAATATGATATTTGAAGATATTAATATCTGATTACTATATGGATTTTAATATTTAAATAATTTGAAATTTGAAAATTTGTTGACTAGATATTTTTACAGATATTTGACTTTGTTTAACTGTTTACGATATCTTTTAAAAAACAGCAGAAGATATTTGTTTTAAAAATTTATAATTGGTTAAATTTTTTAAAATATCACGTTTTTTCAAACCAATTAATAAAATATTTTTATAATAAATGAGATTTAAATTAATTTGGTTAATTGTTGATAAATCATATTTAAATTAAATTAATATTTTTAAAATTACCTAAACTAAGTTGATTATTGATAAATGAAATTTAAATTAACTTTGGTTAATTGTTGATAAATTCCATTTAAATTGACTCATTTATTTTTGCAAAAAATTAATTAATTCGAATTTTGGATAAATTCTACAAAATTAATTGTGGTATTTTTGCAAATGAAATAAATTGTGGTATTTTTACATAAATTCATAGATTTGCTTATATAGTAACATGATTAGGCCCATCCAATTATATAACGTCTGTTTGCACTATATGTGGTATTTTTCTATTGGGCTTAGATACTTATAGTGGCCCATATGTTTGCTTAATATATGGATTTTGCTAAATAAAGCATTCATAAAATGATAGGTTTTATTTGGGCCCATTGGAAAATCTAAAGTTTAAATTCCTCTCTTGTAGGTGGGTCGACTTGTGAAGACCCATTTGATTTGCATGACTATAGTGCGCCTAATCAATTAATAATAATTAATAAAATGAATGTTTAAATTTCTGTCTTTTGGACCTTGTATGGAAGTATGGGGGTCTTAGTAGTGGGAACGACATACTGGACCCAGACCTCATCTATACAAGTTCAATTGTTAAGGCCCATTTGCCTAAGTTGGACTTAATTGTATATGTTCATTGTAATAGTTAAACCTAAATATTGATTAGCAACAAATTAATTCTAATTTAATTGAATTTGTTTCAACGTGACACTTTAGAATTAATAGAAAATTATAGGTCTTTGTTTTTAAAAATTTAATTTTAATTTTTTGGAGAACCATAGTCATTAATTTTTGAAAAATAAATAATAAAAATACTATTTTTATAATGAGCTTATTTTAAGAATTATATTCGATCTCCACCGTTGGTTTAACAATGTCAACAGGTTAATAGAGGCCTCGAGATGCTTTGATTTGTCCCCCTATAGAAGGTGTTCATTAGTTATTTTGACAATGTTAGATTTCGGAAGATAGATAATTATAGGTCAAATTCTACTAGACTCACCCCTACGGTGACTACTATGACTAAATCTATTGATTATCGAAACCATGGATCTGACTCATAAAATAAGAGATTTTGTTTTCTTATTTTAATTGAATAGTAGGTTGTTAATAATGGTGTCCATTATTAAATGAGTTTACAACTCTATTTAACTAATGATATTTTTTTACTCTCGCCAATCGGGACAACATTATCATAGAATAGTTAAAAACCTAAAGAAATAGAGACATGATTATTTTGGTATTTTTTTCCATATCTTACATATTTATGGTATATGTTGTGCTATTTCTTGAAATTAGAGTGAACGGAAGTTTTATTGAGAAAATGTGATTGATTTCTATTTTATTGATAATATGTAGTTTTAAGTATGGTTGTGTCTACTCCCATCCTTTCTCAACATTCGATGGAGAAACTCACTGGAGAGAACTTCCTTAAGTGGAAGCAAAACATCAACATTATGTTGATTGGTGACAACTCCAAGTTTGTCATGACAGAGGAATCCCTAGATGTTCCAACTGAAGGAGCTACCAAGTCTGTGAGAGACAAGTATGAGCGTTGGCAGGCGGCTAACAACAAGTCGCAATACTACATGGTGACTAGTAGGGTCAACACTCTCAAGACAAAGATGGAGAATGTCGAGACAGCCTACGAAATCATGGATCAGCTCCAAGACATGTTTGGTGCCAAGTCAGCGCAGACTCATTTTGAGGCAACCATGAAATAAGATAATGCTTGGATGGCACTATCTCAACATGTTCGCGATCATCTGATCAAAATGACTAATTACTTTCAGGAAGCTGAACTGCGTGAAGAAATAATAGATAAGGAAACTCAAGTCGGCTTAATCATCAACAGTCTCTCTCCAGCTTTCCTGCCGTTCACCACCAACTATGTGATGAATCAACTTAACTATGGTGTGACACAGCTAATGAACGAGCTTTAGACTTTCGAGTCTATCATGGGTGGACCAAGTAAGGTAGGAGAAAAGAAGACTACTATTGTTGCTGCTAATCAAGCTAAGGCTGAATCAAACCAAGCTTCGTCTTTGAAAGCTCGAAATAAGAGGAAAGATGGACAAAACAACAACCCCAAGCCTGCAATGGCTGCAACTGCAAAGATGCGTGCACAACCAAATGCACAGACACCTAAGAGGAAGAGAACGAACAAGAAAGGGAAAGGTAAATGCTTTCACCGCAAAGAGAAGGGGCATTGGAAACAAGATTGCACCAAGTTTCTAGCAGCGAAAAAACAAAGGTGATAATTATAGTTCATATATCTTAGAAACATGTATTTTATAGAATGATAAATTCATTTTGATTATTGATTATCGATCTACTAACCATTTTTGTAACTCTTTACAACTTCTTGAATCGTGGAAGGAAGAGGACGAAGGCGGCATAAAGCTTAGAGTTGGGAATGGAGCATTCTTTGCGGTCCAAGCTAGAGGAAAAGCTCTCCTGAAGTTCAGAAATAAATTTTTAATTTTGAATGATGTATTTTTTATTCCGGATTTTAGTAAAGATTTAATTTCAGTTTCCATGTTGCAATTAGAACAATATATTATGACTTTCACAAGTTCTAATATATCTATTTCTGTCAATGGGGCACAATTGTGTATTGCATGTTTGGAAAACGGGCATTATATTCTGTGACCTAACAAACCCCTCGCTCTTAACAATTATTTATTCAAAGTAGCTAAACCTAGGACTAATAAACGCCAAAAGGTCGATAATGATAACATGACATATTTATGGCATTTAAGACTAGGTCACATTGGTTATGATAGAATTCAAAGACTTACAAAGGACAGGCCTTTGAGGTAACTCACCTTAGATGAATTATCTGTCTATAAATCTTGTCTAGAAGGCAAACTGACCAAGTGTTCATTCTCTGCAAAGGGTGATAGGGTCAAGGAACCACTTGGACTTGTTCATTTAGATGATTGTGGACCTTTGAATGTACAAGCCAGGAGAGGTTTTGAGTATTTCGTCACTTTCATTTACGATTACTGTAGACACTCATGTCTTTACCTAATGCATAGGAAATCAGGGCAGTGCGCGCAATTCAGGAATTCCTAGCGATGGCTCGAAACCAATTAGGTAAAACTTTAAAGATCTTGCGATCTGATAGGGGTGGATAATATTTGGATATGCAATTCCAAGATCATTTAACTGAACTTGGGATTTTATCAAAACTTACTGCCCTGGGTACTCCGCAACAAAATGGTTTAGCGGAACGCTGGAACAGAACTTTATTGGAAATGGTTAGATGCATGCTTAGTTACTCAACTCTACTAATTTCATTCTAGGGACATGCAATTGAAACCGCGAATGACATTCTCAATTTCGTGCCGTCGAAATCAATCCCAAAACACCTTTAGAACAGTGGAATGGTCGTGAACCTAGTTTACGCCATTATAGAATCTGGGGGTGTCTTGCCCACGTCCTGAGGAAAAAGGAAGGAAAGATATAACCACAAACCACCTTTTGCATGTTTGTTGGATATCCTATAGGTACTCGGGGGTGTCCTTTTCTATAGTAATTTAGAAAATAAACTGTTTACTTCTACGAATGCTACTTTTTTGGAAAATGACTATGTCCAAAACTTCAAACCATATAGCAAAGTAGGTTTAGAGGAAATGGTTAAAGAATTGACTCCAACTAATGTTCCATCATCATCAACACGAGTTGATGATGAAATTCCCACTCCTGATGTTCAACCGACACAAGTTTATTTAAATAAAGAAAGTAACATTGTTCCTGAGCAAACAGTTACGTAGCCTCGTCGTAGTGGGAGAGTTTCTAGGAACCCAGATCGCTATGGTTTGGATGGTGAAACCAATATAGTTGTTGGTGACACTAGTGACGATGATCTGTTGTCTTTAAAACAGGCAATGGGTAGCCCTAAAAAGGAACTATGGCTCGAAGCCATGAAACAGGAAATAGAGTCCATGTACTCAAATTCCGTCTCAGATCTTGTTGAAGCACCTAATGACTTTAGGGCAATTGAGTGCAAGTGGATCTACAAGAAGAAACGAGGTGTTGATGGAAATATTAAATCTTATAAAACTCGATTAGCGGTAAAGGATTTTACCCAAAGAAAAGGTGTGGACTATGAGGAAACATTTAGTCTAGTAGCCATGCTCAAGTCCGTTCGTATCCTCCTATCTATACTAGCCGCTCTCGACTATGTGATCTGACAAATGGGCGTCAAGAAAACTTTTCTTAATGGAAAGCTGGACGAATTCATTTATTTGGATCAACTTGAAGGATTTAAAGTGGCTAGACAAGAAGGAAAAGTTTACAAGTAGAATAGGTACATTTATGGACTTAAGAAAGCTTCTCATTCCTAGAATCTTAGCTATGATGAAATAATCAAAACCTATGGCTTTGAACAAAATTTTGATGAGCTTTGTGTTTACTAAATGAAGGCAGATCAAATAGTGGTATTCCTGGTTCTTTATGTAGATGATATCTTACTCATTGGAAACAACGTTAAGAAATTGTTAGATGTGAAGAATTGGCTGAACACTCAATTCCAGATGAAGGATTTAGGTATCCAGATCATTAGGGATAGAAAGAACAAAATGTTAGCTCTATCTCAAGCAGCTTACATAGATAAAGTGCTTGAACGTTTCTCAATGACAAATTCCATGAAAGGGCATCTACCGTCTCGCCATGGAATTCATCTTTCAAAGAAGCAGTCTCCCCAGACTCCTAAAGAGGAAGATGCAATGAGAAAAGTTCCTTACGCATCTGCAGTTGGAAGTTTGGTGTATGCTATGTTGTGTACTAGACCAGATATCTGCCATGCAGTGGGAGTAGTGAGCAGGTATTAGTTAAACCCAGGACTAGAACATTGGATTGCAATTAAGCATATCCTAAAGTATTTAAGGCGGACAATGGCTGATATGTTAGTCTACAAGGGTGGTGTTTTGAACCCTGTAGGCTACACTGATTCAGAATGTTAGATGGATGTCGATGACAAAAAGTCTACTTCTAAAATGGTGTTTACTCTTGGGGGTGGAGCCTTGATATAGTGTAGCGTAAAGCAGTCTGTGATCACAGATTCCACCATGGAGACTGAGTACATGGCTGTGTCTGAAGAAACTAAGGAAATAGTCTGGCTAAAGAAGTTCTATTCAGATCCTGGTGTTATTCTAGATATGGATAAACTACTTGTGTTGTTTTGTGACAACACAGGAGTGATAGCCAACTTGAAAGAACCTCGAAGTCACAAGAGGAGTAACCATATAGAAATGAAGCATCACATTATTCGAGAATATGTGGCTAGGGGAGATGTGAAGGTTATGAAGATTGTATCTGAAGACAATCTTGCGGATGTATTTGTTGGGGTTTTATGCCCTAATTAAAACTCAATTTTTATGTAATCTTATTTTATTATCAATAAAAGAATAGAAATCATTTTTTGACTTGGTCAATCACTTTGCTCACATGTTTTATTCTCATTATTATTTGTTTAATATAAACTTCAATTAAATCCCGAGCATATAGCTAATCGTATTTATAGTGACGTAGTCATAGTGGAATATAAATATGATTATATGTTCAAAATAAGTTAGTCCTAAGATTAGTTAGTGCACATGATTTACACGGACTTGCTAATCTACGATATGATATACTTACACATCACAGTGTTATGTTCTTTCCAGAACACTGGCAGGGTAGATAAGATTGGATGTATTTGTTACATCGGACTTGACCGATATTGATAGTAGATAGGATAAGTAAACATACCATTATTATCTATTCTAGTCATATCATATAGTTGACCATAGGTCAATTCAATCTCAATTTTGAGTGGTTAGTATTATATCTAATTGTATTATTTGAGTTCTTTGATTTTTGTTACCAGCTTACCCTACGGACTATCCCATACTTACATCTTGGGAACTCGGTAGTATAATTGAGTGGGAGTGTTAATCATCGATATGAACATCTATAGCTTCTGATGAAGAAGTGAAATGATGATTTCCTTTTAGTTTGGTTCAAGGTGCTAAATGATAGATATCTCATTTCAGTAATTAATATTAGTTTACTGAAATATCATTTACAAGGAACTAATTGTTTTAAGGATAAAATCCAATGATGGGTAAAATGGTATTTTAGTCCCATCTCATTGTAGACCATCTATAGAGGATTGAGTGACAATTATGGTTGTAAAAATGGATAATTAATAGCGTATCTTTATTTGTTATAGAGGGTTCTATGAATTCAAGAGTGTAATTTCGAATCTTTGGTGGAGTCACCAGGAAATAATAAGGTAGTAAATTTATTTGTTAGATTTATGATAACTTATTGGAGCTTGATTTCATAGGCCCATGGTCCCCATTGTACCTTGGATTAAATCATCTAGATAGTCTCAATTAATTGATTTAATTATCAAAGTTGACTAGGTCAATTTTGGATAGTTTCACAGAGTTGTGTAATTTATAGAAGAAAAGAGAAATTAGGCCAGATTTGTTAATTAAGATAAATTGGTATCTAAATTAATAAATAATTTCAAATCAAGGTTAAAATTATAAATAATTAAATTGATAAAGGATTTAAATCATTATTTAATTGATTAAATCAATAGAAAATAATACAGGCCTTGATTTTAAGTCCAATGAGCTTATAATCAAATGGAAATTTCATGGGCCTAAAGCCCATGATAATTTTGACCTAGGGCTGTTAATTGGCTATTATTTTATTGATTTTTTAATTAAATAAATGACCTAATTGAGTCTATAAAAGGATTGCTTAGAGAGAAGTCAAAACATAAGTTTAATCACTGGTTTTCTGGTAGTTTTACATTTCTCTAAACGCAAGTCAATTTCTAAGCATCTTATTATTATTTTCTTCTCTTCTCTCTGTATCTATCTCATGAGAAGAGAATTTCCCACTCTAGTCTAGGTGATTCTAAGGATACTTTGGAAGACTATGAAGATAATTGAAGATCGATTCAGTTTCTTGGTAATACTCTGTGACAGAAAGGAAGGACTCTTTCATTCCGCTGCGTATAATGTAATTGTTCTTATCATTATTTCTCTTTGAATTCAATTTTAGAAACATGTTCTAGGTTATCTTATATTAATTTGTTTAATATTTGATCTACATGAAAATAAATAAAGATCATGTATAAGTTTTCCCTCACAACTGGCCTTAGAGTATTTGGTAATCTTTATTTTCATGCATGAACATGTTAAAAACTGGATTATTTGATGTGTTTGAATAATTGGATGGATTTTCATGTTTTTTATGAAGCATATTTGTAGAGTCCCAGATTTTTACTTAGCTAGTAGTAGTAGTAGTAGTAGTAGTAGTAGTAGTAGTAGTAATGGCTAGTAGTAGTTATAGTATGTTTATCACTGTGGATTTTGGTTCAGTTCGGGACTTAGTTGAACACTCATAGCAACACTTATAGATTTTATAAGTTTAACCTATAGTTTAAGAATATTAATTATAACATAAGGTTTGATTAATATAGCTGATTATGAAGATGTCATTTATTATACTATAAGGTTTAGATAGAACCAATAAGATCATGACACTAGTCGTATGCATGTTTATTGAGAAATTAATTATTTTTGAGGAATAATTTTATAAGAGGAATATTTGAAAACCCCAGAATCTACCAGAAGCTTTAAAAACATTATATGACTTAGTCAAAGCTATTTACCCAATTCAAATTAGGCTAAAAAAGTGCAATTACGTGTATAATATTTTAGGGTATGCCGATATATCATAGCTCTAGGGGCGATATATCCCCACACGGGGAATACAAAAAACACGTAACTTCGCACATACGCATCGTCGAGCCTCAGGATATAGGTCCAGGCGATATATTGCCTACAATGGGCGATATATCAGCCCTAGGGAAAGATTTTCAAATGGTTATGAAACCGAGCTCAATTCAACACTCAACCTCTTAGTCAGCCTCTGAATATTTTGACTGAGTCTTAAGCCTCTACTGAACGAATATTCAAATATTTTTCAATTAAATATTCATTATTTTTATTCACACTAAAAGAAGATATTTTCATTCTTGAACTCTATAAATAGGACCTAGTACCCAGCCATTTCTTTCATTCTTCAAGCTGAGTTCAGAGCCTTGAAGCTGCTAGGTTTACTTTAGAGTGATAAATACTTGGGTTGGGGTTATAAGCTTTATCATTTGAACCTTTAAAAGCACTTGGGAAGTAAGGTTAATAGTGCATTTTTCGATATCGAGTTATATTTCGGTTCTCGTGCATTCAAAGGTATTCATATTCCTAGTTCATTTCTGCATGTTTCATCAGTTGCTTATAGTTTTTTTTACTCAAATCCTAACTCATTATTTTTTATTATCTTGGTTAGGTATTTAAGTTCTTTGAACTGAAGATTTCTTGTCGGTAAGTTTCTTCTCGGTGGTTTAGTCCTCTTGTCATCATCTCTTTTCTTTAGAATACTCACCTTCTTATTGTTGGTTTTAGGAGCGTTCCAAATCCAATCCTTGTTCTCATAAATCCCTGTATTGGTAAGGAAAATAGGATAGTTTCTATATGTTTATATGTTATGTTTATGTATAATATGTTATGATAATTTTTGTTTATGTTATGCTATGTTTTTATGTATCTAGGGCTCATAGTTCCTTAGTTAGCAAGCCCTATTGTTTATCATTTTCATGGTTTAGAGTTATGATTTACCCTACCTCGACTAGTAGACTGAGGACCTAGATGGGTTATCATATACTACCATGTGATCTAACCTACCTCAATTAGTAGACAAAGGACTTAGATGGTTTATCACATGCCATGTTAATGAGTTAGTGGCCATTAATATTGTTGTCCTATATATGTTTTTATAGTCATATGTTTATAGTTTATGTGCATGTTTATGTTTATGTTTATGTTTTATGCTTTTAGTAGAATTTCCTTGTTGGGCATTAGGCTCATTCCTTTATTTTTATGTATGCAGGAAAATAGTTATGGCGGCGGTAGGATAAAATATTTTTATGTATCTAGGGCTCATAGTTCCTTAGTTAGCAAGCCCTATTGTTTATCATTTTCATGGTTTAGAGTTATGATTTACCCTACCTCGACTAGTAGACTGAGGACCTAGATGGGTTATCATATACTACCATGTGATCTAACCTACCTCAATTAGTAGACAAAGGACTTAGATGGTTTATCACATGCCATGTTAATGAGTTAGTGGCCATTAATATTGTTGTCCTATATATGTTTTTATAGTCATATGTTTATAGTTTATGTGTATGTTTATGTTTATGTTTATGTTTTATGCTTTTAGTAGAATTTCCTTGTTGGGCATTAGGCTCATTCCTTTATTTTTATGTATGCAGGAAAATAGTTATGGCGGCGGAAGGATTCTTGGCAGCTTGGGGTTGTGTATTGAGGAAGAATGCATTTGGTGGACTTCGTGAACAATTCGAGGACGATGTTGTTTTAGTCTTTTTAATTATGTTTTCTATGTATTTTCCGCACTTGATTTTGCAACAAATTTATTTAAGATTTAAGTTATGTTTTATTTTCAAACAATGGGATCCCATACCTTGAATTTATGTATTTCAACATTTACATAGAGTTTTTTTTATAAAGTTATGAATTTTTCATATGAATGTTTTCTTAAGAATAGTGTCTATGTGTAAGTAGTTTTAATGGTCCAAAGTGTAGAATTAGTTGGGTCATCACAATATTGATTTTATGTGATTATTAGCAATTTTTAGGTTATTTTGTTGTGTCTTCTATGTTATTAATTTTTATATATGCTTTATTTTGTGTAAAACATGGTAAAAATTAATTAGAAAACATTTTTGGTTTGAAAAATTGCACAATTTTTTTTTTGGAAAAATTTGGCCTGACTGCCATTGCGTGCGTCACCTCTTGCGCGCGCGTCACCCAGCCACCAGCAGCCAAGTGAATAGTACCCATCACGGGTACTGTTTAAAAAAAAAATTATTTTTTAAAATTAAAGTTATTAAAAATTTTGAAAATAAATTATTTATCATCAAAGTCAAAAATATCATATTTGTTTTTGCATTTAATTTTTTTAAATAAGATATTTTTGTTTGTTGAGATTTAAATAATTAGATATTTTCTATAAAGATTCAAATTCAAATTTAAAAATAGACTAACAACTTAATTTTAAATATTTTAAAATATTAAAATATTATAATTAAGATATCAGATATTTAAGATATTTTCTTTTAAATACTTAATATTTTTTATTAAATATTTATTTGAAAATATAGATATCTTTTTATTCTATAGTATTTTATATTTAAATTATTTGAAATTTGAATATAGTTAGTTAGACATTTTTATGGATATTTGAATTTGATTAACTATTTTGAGATATTTCAGGGTTGATTTAACTATTAATATTTTTTTTAAATGGTTAAAATATTAGCTAATAGTTGTAACGACACAAGATATTTTTTGAAAAACAGTTAAGATATTAATTTTAAAGTTTAAAATTGGTTAAATTTTGAAAAATATCATTTTTTTCAACCAATTAATAAAATATTTTTTTAATAAATGGGATTTAAATTAACTTTGATTAATTATTGATAAATCATATTTAAATTAAATTAATATTTTTCAAATTAACCTAAACTAAGTTGATTGTGGTAAATGAAATTTAAATTAACTAATGTTAATTGTTGATAAATTTATTTTAAATTGACTTATTTTTGTAAAAGTTTAATTAATTTGAATTTTTTTTGATAAATTCTAGATAATTAATTGTGGTATTTTTGCAAATGAAATAAATTGTGGTATTTTGGCATAAATTCTTAGAATTGCTCATATAGTAACATGATTAGGCCCATCCAATTATAACATGTCTGTTTGCACTATATGTGATATTTTTGCAATTGGGCTTAGATGCATATAGTGACCCATATGTTTGTTAGATATATGGATTTTGCCAAATAAAATATTCATAAAATGATAGGTTTTATTTGGGCTCATTAGAAAATGTAATGTTTAAATTCTTCTCTTGTGGGTGATTCCACTTGTGAAGGCCCATTTGTTTTGCATTACTATAGTGGGCCTAATCAATTAATAACAAGTAATAAAATGAAGGTTTAAATTCCTGTCTTTTGAACCGTATATGGAAGATTGGGGGGCTTTTGTAGTGGGAACGACATACTGGACCCAACCCTCCTCCATACAAGCCCAATTATTAAGGCCCATTTGCCTGAGTTGGGCTTAATTGTATATGTTCATTTTATTAGTTAAACCTAAATATTGATTAGCAACAAATTAATTCTAAATTAATTGAATTTGTTTCAATGTGACACTTTATAATTAATAGGAAATTATAGGACTTTGGTTTTAAAAATTTAATTTTTTTAATTTTTTAGAGAACCATGGTCATTAATTTTCTAAAAATAAATAATAAAAATACTATTTTTAATTTTTCTTTTATAATGAGCTTATTTTAAGAATTATATTCGATCTCCACAGTTTGTTTAACAAAGTCTATAACTTAATGGGGCCTCGAGGCACTTTGATTCGTCCCCCAACGGAAGATGTTCATTAGTTATTTTGACAAGGTTAGACTTCGAAAGATAAAAAATTATAGGTCAAATTCTACTAGACTCACCCATACGATGACTACTATGAAAAAATCTATGATTATCGAAACCATGGGTCTAGCTCATAAAATAAGAGATTTTGTTTTCTTATTTTGATTGAATAGTAGGTTGTTAATAATGGTGTCCATTATTAAATGAGTTTACAACTCTATTTAACTAGTGATATTTTTTACTCTCGCCAACCGGGACAACGATATCATAGATTAGTTAAAAACCTAAAGAAATAGAGATATGATTATTTTGGTATTTTTTTCTCATATCTTACATACTTTGATATATGTTCTACTATTTCTTGAAATTAGTGTGCATAGAAGTTTTATTGAGCAAAAGTGATTGATTTCTATTTTATTGATAATTTGTAGTTTTAAGTTAAGTAGTATCTGTGTATACTCCCATCATTTCTGAACTTTTGATGGAGAAACTCATTGGAGAAAACTTCCTTAATTGGAAGCAGAATATCAACATAGAGTTGTTTGGTGACAACTCCGAGTTTGTCAAGATTAAGGAATCCTCAAAACGAGCACCATGTTCGTACATTTGTGATGGCACCGTCAATGCTCGTGATGGCACCGTAAATGCTTGGATAGCACCATCTCCGCACATACGTGATGACATCGTGAATGCTCCGATGGCACCGTGTCCGCACGTTCGTGATCAACTCAACTATGGTCTGACGCAACTCTTGAACGAGCTTTAAATTTTTGAGCCTATCATGGGTGGACCTAGTAAGGGAGGAGAAAATAAGACTACTGTTGTTGCTACAAATCCAGCTAAGGTTGAAGCTAACCAAGCTTAATCTTCGAAAGCTGGAAACAAGAGGAAATGTGGACAAAACAACAACCCCAAGTCTGCAAAGGATACAAAGACGAGTGCACAACCGAGTCCACAAACGCCTAAGGGGATAAACAAGAAAAACAAGAAAAGTAAAGATAGGCGCTTTCACTGCAAAGAGAAGGGGCATTGGAAATAGGATCGCCCCAAGTTTCTAGCAGTAAAAAACAAAGGTAATGATTATAGTTCATTTATCTTAGAAACTTGTGTTTTAGAGAATGATAAATCTATTTGGATTATTGATTCTGGATCTACCAACCATGTTTGTAACTCTTCACAGTTTCTTGAATCATGGGAGGAAGTAGACGAAGACGGCTTAAAGCATAAAGTTGGGAACGGAGTGTTCGTTGCGGTCCAGCCTAGAGGAAGAGCTCATCTGAAGTTCGAAAATAAATACTTAATTTTAAATGATGTATTTTTTATTCTGGATTCTAGTAGAGATTTAATTTCAGTTTCCATGTTGCAATTAGAATGATTTGTTATGACTTTCACAAGTTCTAATATATCTATTTCTTTTAATGGATCACAATTGTGTATTGCATGTTTGGAAAACGGGCTTTATATTCTGCGACCTAATGAACCCCTCGCTCTTAACAATGATTTATTCAAAGTAGCTAAACCTAGGACCAATAAACGTCGAAAGAACAATAACGATAATATGTCGTATTTATGGCACTTGAGACTAGGTTAACTTGGCTATGATAGGATTCAAGGACTTACAAAGGACGGTCCTTTAAGGGAACTCACCTTAGGTGAATTACCTGTCTGTGAGTCTTGTCTAGAAGGAAAACTGACCAAGCGTCCATTCTCTACAAAGGGTGATAGAGCCAAAGAACCACTTAGACTTGTGCATTCAGATGTTTGTGGACCTTTGAATGTACAAACCAAGGGTGGTTTTGAGTATTTCATCATTTTCATTGATGATTACTGTAATGCCCTACTTCCTTAGAGATGTTACTAAGTGAGTTTAAACCGTGCAATTAACTCGCTAATTGAGGTTTTAGGTTAAAAGTGTAGCTAAACTGTAATAAAAGTCATATAATTTGAAAATGTAATCATTCACTGAAAATTATAAAGCGTTAAACATTTGGGATCCCCAAAAGACTGTTTAGAAATATTTATAACTCAAAAATATGATTAAAGTCGGCTAAACGAAAAAATTTGGATTAATGCAAAACATCTCCGAAAAATAACCCTGGCCGTGGCAGCCAGGCAGGCCGAACATCTACACGCCGCTTCACGCTCTCCGTACTCATGGTCGATCGACCTTTCCCTTGCACTTACCTGCACCATAGAGCACCCGTGAGCCAAAGCCCAGCAAGAAAACTCTACACAAGCAACCAACATATGCATAACTATCAAACAACTTATAATAAAGTAGCCAATAGGCTAAACACATAACAACCATGTCACCCCAGGCGCTTTACCAAGCCCTGGGTTTGCGGTCTACATCGTGAGGATATCCCAGGTATCCAATAGGGGTCTCACCATGGAAACTTTCACTTTGTGTGCTTAACGCTGCTCCCGGCCCTTTGCCGTACTCAGCCTTACCGTTCTCAGCCTTCGCCATTCCTGGCCCTTGCCGTACTCGGCCTTCAACGTTCCCGGCCCTTGCTACTCATTCACAAATATGCACACATAGCATAAACTTAACAAACACTTAAATAAATACAAGCATACACAATAGGGCTATGCCCTGCATCATAATCACATAGGGTCGTGCCCTACAACACAAACTATAGGGCCATGCCCTGCTCTATGGGTACATCAGTTTTCTTACCTGTGTCCCGAGCTTTCTGAGCACCGATATCCCGAGCATAGTCCCCTAGTCCGAGCCTTGCTGAAAACCTATTCACAACGCATCAAGAACATCCATCCATCAAGTTCTATTCCATTAAATAACTTTGGGTTATAATTCTAGTCTCCGGGACATTGAATTCTATCAATTCGGGTGATAAAATCCATCCCGAGCCTTAACTTTTGGATTCCCGAGACTAAAACCTTCTTGGGGTCCAAAAACCCACTAAGAGTCATGGCCCCAAAGCCGTATGTCGTGCCTTGCCTCAACCAGAAACCCAACCCCCAAATTTTAGCCTATGCGCGCTGCGGCCCACCCCTCTTCCTAGCCTCCCAACTGTTCTAGAAGGTCGCGGCTCACCAAGAATAATGTCACGGCCCGACTTTTCGAATCCAGAAAAATCCACCATTTCCACAACCAAAATCAAGACAATTTACCCCAAAATCAATCCAACAACCCAACTTAATCACCACAGTAGCTCTAGAATAGTCTCAGCAGCAAAACCTAACAAAAAAACTAGCTTTAAACCTCATCATATCCCTATTTCAATCTTCAACTTCAAAGCCTCAAGAAAACTAAAATCTCAGCCAATAACAATAGAATTAAATAGCTAAAATCACAGTTCAAAGCTTACCTTATCCTCTGTTTGAATCTACAAGTTGAAACTGAGCTAATCCTCAAGTTTAGAGCTCCAATTCCTTGCTTAATCTTCAATGTTTGCCCTTGGTAAGGTTTAGAGAAAATGAGAGATAGAAAGGTGTTTGGGCCAGTTTACCAAGTTCTAAGTGTTTCCTTACTTTTGTTTTTCTTATCTAAGTCACTTAAGTTACCTCCAAGGCTCAGGGTACCCGTTTTGACTTTCTAGCTAAACTACTTCTTAGGACTATCTCGGATCGTGCAACACATGTATATCACAACTTGCACGTGGTAATGACCACAATAATCACAAATATTGCATTTATGCCTCAACGGGCTAAAATTACAAACATGCCCCTAACAACAAAACGGGGCCCACATGCATATTTAATTCACCTAAACATGCATTTCTAATCACATACTCATCAAATTCACATATTTAGATAATAAACCACTTATTGCCCTCCAAGCACGCTAATCAAGACCCTAAGCCTTATTAGTAAATTTGGGGCGAAAAGATTACTCTAGATACTTATGTCTTTACCTAATGCATAGGAAATCAGAAACATTTTCAAAGTTTCAGGAATTCCTAGCGATGGCTCAAAACCAATTATGTAAAACGTTAAAGATCTTGTGATCTGATAAGGGTGGAGAATATTTGGATATGCAGTTCCAAGATCATTTAACTGAACTTGGGATTTTATCACAACTTACTGCACCAGGTACTCCGCAACAAAATGGTGTAGCGGAACTTCAGAGCACAACTTTATTGGAAATGGTTAGAAGCATGCTTAGTTACTCAACTCTACCAACTTCGTTAGGGGGACATGCAATTGAAACCACGAACGACGTTCTAAATTTCGTGCCATCTAAATCAATCCCCAAAACACCTTTAGAACACTGGAATGGTCGTGAACCTAGTTTACGCCATTATAGAATCTGGGGTGCCCCGACCACGTCTTGAGGAAAAAAAAGGGAAAGCTAGAACCGCAAACTAAAGTTTTCCTTTTGTTGGATATCCTAAAGGTACTCAGGGTGGAATTTTCTATAGTCATTCAGAAAAGAAAGTGTTTACTTCTACGAATGCTACTTTTCTAGAAAATGACTATGTCCAAAACTTCAAACCACGGAGCAAAGTAGTTTTAGAGGAGATGGTTAAAGATTTGACTCCAACCAATATTCCATCGTCATTAATGTGAGTTGATGATGAAATTCCAACTCTTTATGTCCAATCGACGCAAGTCGATTTAAATGAAGAAAGTACCATTGTTCCTGAGCAAACATTCACAAAGCCTCATCGTAGTGGGAGGGTTTCTAGGAACCCAGTTCGCTATGGTTTGGATGGTGAAACCAATATAGTTGTTGGTGACACTAGTGACGATGATTTGTTGTCTTTAAAACAGGCAATGGGTAGCCCTAAAAAGGAACTATGGCTCGAAGCCATGAAACAGGAAATAGAGTCCATGTACTCAAATTCCGTCTGGGATCTTGTTGAAGCACCTATTGACTTTATGGAAATTGAGTGCAAGTGGATCTACAAGAAGAAATGAGGTGTTGATGGAAATATTGAGACTCATAAAGCTCGATTAGTAGAAGAGGATTATACTCAAAGAGAAGGTGTGGACTATGAGGAAATTTTTAGTCCTATAGCCATGCTCAAGTCCATTCGCATCCTCCTATCCATAGCAACCGCTCTCGACTATGAGATCTGGCAAATGGATGTCAATACAGGTTTTCTTAATGGAAAGCTTGACGAAGTCATTTATATGGATCAACAAGAAGGATTTAAAGTAGTTGGACAAGAAGGAAAAGTTTGCAAGTTGAATAAGTCCATCTATGGACTTAAGCAAGCTTCTCGTTCTTGGAATATTAGGTTTGATCAAATAATCAAAACCAATGGCTTTGAACAAAATATTGATGAGCCTTGTGTTTACCAACTGTAGGAAAATCAAATAGTGGCATTCCTTGTTCTTTATGTAGGTGATATCTTACTCATTGGAAACAATGTTAAGAAATTATCAGATGTGAAGAATTGGTTGAGCACTCAATTCTAAATGAAGGATTTGGGTGAAGCAAGTTATGTTATAGGTATCCATATCATTAGGGATAGAAAGAACAGACTCTTAGCTCTATCTCAAGCAACTTACATAGATAAAGTGCTTGAACGTTTCTCAATGACAAATTCCATGAAAGGGCGTCTACCGTCTCGCCATGGAATTCATCTTTCAAAGAAGCAGTCTCCCCAGACTCCTAAAGAGGAAGAAGCAATGAGAAAAGTTCCTTACGCATCTGCAGTTGGAAGTCTGATGTATGCTATGTTGTGTACTAGACCAGATATCTGCCATGCAGTGGGAGTAGTGAGCAGGTATCAGTTAAACCCAGGACCAAAACATTGGATTGCAATTAAGCATATCCTAAAGTATTTAAGGTGGACTATGGCTTATATGTTAGTCTACAAGGGTGGTGTTTTGAACTCTGTAGGCTAGACTGATTCAGATTTTTAGGATGATGTCAATGAAAGGAAGTGTACTTCTGGAATGGTGTTTACTCTTGGGGGTGGAGCTGTGTTATGGAGAAGCATAAAGCAATCTGCAATCTCAGATTCCACCATGGAGTCTGAGTACATAGCAGTGTCAAAAGCAGCTAATGAAATAGTCTGGCTAAAGAAGTTCTATTTGGATGTTTGTGTTATTCCAGAAATGGATAATCTGCTTGTGTTGTTTTGTGACAATACAGGAGCGATAGCCAACTCGAAATAACCTCGAAGTCACAAGAGGAGTAAGCTTATAGAAAGGAAGTATCACATTATTTGAGAATATGTGGCCAGGGGAGATGTGAAGGTTATGAAGATTACATCTGAAGGCAATCTTGCGGATCCATTTACAAAGACATTTTATAAGCATATCAAGGAAATGGGATTAGTAGAATTAAGGCATTAGTTTCAATTAGTGCAAGTGGGAGTTTTTTGGGGTTTTATTCCCTAATTAAAACTCAATTTCTTTGTAATATCATTTTATTATCAATAAGAGATTAGAAATCATTTTTTGACTTGGTCAATCACTCTGCTCACATGTTTTGTTTTCATGAATATTTGTTTAATATAAACTTCTATTAAATCATGATCATATAGCTAATCGTATTTATAATGACGTAATCACAGTGGAATATAAATATGATTATAAGTTCAAAATAAGTTAATCCTAAGATTAGTCAGTGCACATGATTTACACTGACTTGCTAATCTACGACATGATCTACTTACACGTCACAGTGTTATGCTCTTTCCAGAACATTAGCAAAGTAGATAAGATCAGATGTATTTGTTACATCGGACTGGACCGATATTGATAGAAGTTAAGATAAGTAAGCATACCGTTATTATCTATTCTAGTCATATCCTATAGTTGACCATAGGTCAATTCAATCTCAATTCTGAGTGGTTAGTATTCTAACTGATTGTATTATTTGAGTTCTTTGACTTGTTTGTTACTAGCTTACCCTACGGACTAGCCCATACTTACATATTAGGAACTCAGTAGTATAAGAGTGGGAGTGTTGCTTTTGATAAAGAAGTGAAACGATGGTTTCCTTTTAGTTTGGTTCAAGGTGCTAAATGATAGAGATCTCATTTCAGTAATTAAAATGAGTTTACTCAAATATCATTTACAAGGAACTAAGTGTTTTAAGGATAAAATACAATGAGGGGTAAAACGGTAATTTAGTCCCATCTCATTGTTGACCATCTATACAGGATTGAGTGACAATTATGGTTTCAGCAATGGATAATTAATAGCGTATCTATATTTTTTGTAGAGCGTTCTATGAATTCAAGAAGACAATTTTGAGTCTTTAGTGTAGTCACGAGGAATTAATAAGTTAGTAAATTTATTTGTTAGATTTATGATAAATTATTGGAGCTTGATTTCATTGGCCCATGGTCCCCATTGTACCTTGGATAAAATCATGTAGATAGTCTCAATTAATTGAGTTAATTATCAATTAGAATTATCAAAGTTGACTAGGTCAATTTTGGATAGTTTCACAGAGTTATTTAGAAAAGAAAAGAGAAATTTGGGCAGATTTATTAATTAAGATAAATTAGTATATAAATTAATAAATATGTTTAAATCAAGGTTAAAATTATAAATAATTAAATTGATAAAGGATTTAAATAATTATTTAATTAATTAAATCAATAAAAAATAGTACATGCCTTGATTTTAAGTCTAACGGATTTATAATCAAATAGGATATTTCACGGGCCTAAAGCCCATGATAATTTCAACCTAGGACAGTTAATTGGCTATTATTTTATTGATTTTTTAATTAAATAAATTACCTAATTGAGTCTATAAAAGGATTGCTTAGAGAGAAGTCAAAACATAAGTTTAATCACTGGTTTTCTGATACTTTTAGATTCTCTCTAAACACAAGTCATTTTCTAATCGTCTTATTATTCTCTTCTTTTCTTCTCTCTGTATCTATCTCATGTGTTGATAATTTCCCACTCTAGTCTAGGTGAGTCTGTAGATACTTTGGAAGAGTGTGAAGATAATTGAAGATCGGTTGAGTTTCTTCGTAATACTCTGCGACAGAAAGGATACAAGGGTTAGAAAAACTTAACGAAGGACTCTTTCATTCCACTACGTATAATGTAAGTGTTCTTATCATTATTTCTCTCAGAATTCAATTTTAGAAACATGCTCTAGGTTATCTCACATTAATTTGTTTAATATTAGATCTACATGAAAATAAATAAAGATCCTGTATAAGTTTTCCCTAACACTGTTTACAAAGACACTACCAGAAGTTACTTTTGATAAGCATATCATGGAAATGGGATTAGTAGAATTAAGGCATTAGTTTCAATTAGTGCAAGTGGGTGTTTGTTAGGGTTTTATGCCCGAATTAAAACCCAATTTTGTAGTAATCTCATTTTAGTATCAATAAAAGAATATAAATCAGTTTTTGACTTGGTCAATCACTTTGCTCACATGTTATATTTTCATGATTATTTATTTAATATAAACTTCTATTAAATCTCGAGAATATAGCGAATCATATTTATAGTGACGTAATCACAATGGAATATAAATATGATTATATGTTCAAAATAAGTTAGTCCTAAGATTAGTCAGTGCACGGGGTTTACACTGACTTGCCAATCTACGATATGATCTACGTACACATTGCAATGATATGTTCTTTCAAGAACATTAGGGAACTAGATAAGATCGGATGTATTTGTTACATCAAACTTGACCAATATTGACAGTAGATAGGATAAGTAAACATAACGTTATTATCTATTATAGTCATATCATATAGTTGACCATGGGTTAGTTCAATCTCAATTCCGAGTGGTTAGTATTCTAACTGATTGTATTATTTGAGTTCTTTGACTTGTTCGTTACCAGCTTACTCTACGGACTATCCCTTACTTACATCTTGGGAACTCAGTAGTATAATTGAGTGGGAGTGTTAATCATGGATATAAACATCTATAGCTTCTAATGAAGAAGTAAAATGATTGTTTCCTTTTACTTTGGTTCAAATAAAGATCTCATTTCAGTAATTAATATTAGTTTACAAGAATATCATTTACAAGGAACTAAGTGTTTTCAGGATAAAATACAATGAGAGGTAAAACGATATTTTAGTCATATCTCATTGTAGACCGTCTATAGAAGATTGAGTGACTATTATGGTTGTAACTATGGATAATTAATAATGTATCTATATTGGTTATAGAGCATTCTATGAATAGAATAGTGGAATTCTGAGTCTTTAGTGGAGTCACGAGGATTTGATAAGTTAGTAAATTTATTTGTTAAATTTATGATAACTTATTGGAGCTTGATTTCATAGGCCCATGGTCCTCACTTTACCTTGGATAAAATCATCTAGATAGTCTCAATTAATTTATTTAATTAGCAATTAGAATTATCAAAGTTGACCAAGTCAATTTTGGGTAGTTTCGCAGAGTTTTGTAATTAAGATTTATTAATTTGGACAAATTTGGGCAGATTTATTAATAAATAAGTTTAAATAAAGGTTCAAATTATAAATAATTAATTTGATAAATGATTTAATTAATTAATCAATAGGAAATAATACAGGCCTTAATTGTAATTCCATTGGGCTTATAATTGAAATCGAAATTTCACAGGCCTATGGCCCATGGGAATTTCGACCTAGGGATGATAATTGTCTATTACTTTATTGAATTTTTAATTAAATAAGTAACCTAATTGAGCCTATAAATGGAATGCTAAGTGTGAGTTGAAAATAAGAAGATCACAAAAAGACTATCTGACAGAAAATCAGATGATCTATTCTTGATGCTCCAAGTATTAGATTCCCTCCACGCCATAAGTCATTTTCTAAGCCTCAATATTATTTTCTCTTCTTCTCTCTGTATCTATCTCATGTGTTGAGAATTGCTTACTCTAGTCTAGCTGATTTTAAGGATACTTTGGAAGGTTGTGAAGAAAATTGAAGAACAATTCAATTTCTTGGTGATACCCTTCGACAGAAAGGATACAAGGGTTAGAGAAACTGAATGAATGGCTTATTCATTCTGATGCGTATAATGTAAGTGTTCTTATCATTATTTCTGTTTGAATTCAACTGTAGAACATGTTCTAGGTGTTCTTATATTAATATGTTTAATATAAGATTTACATGAAAATAATTAAGATCCAGTATAAGTTTTCCCAACAGTTTGAGACCACATGGTTATGTGGGTATATTTGAGATATTCGAAAGGAGTCAGTCCTTTCGAGCAAGATAGCGGTCTAGTCATAATGGGGATTGATACCCGGTTCAGTGCGAGCCAAGGGGTATTTTGGTAATTCAGTGAGTTTCCAAGACTCATTGGAGTATGAGTTGTATTTTGAGAAAATAGTGATATTGTGGGATTGGCATAATTAATTGGGAATCATATGTGTAATGTGAGATGGAAGAGTAAATTGACAATTTTTCCCTTAGTGGGCTTTGAGAGGAAAGTAAGTAAGTGGGGGCATCATGGTATTTTGGACCATTTGAATGTATATGCTAGTGGCTGAGTTGACAAACTCAAAAAAAACAGAAGTCACCTTCCCTCTCTCTCTTTTCTCTCACATATCCTTTCCCCCTCTCTCTAAGTTATTGAATTTTTGAAGAGAATTTTGGTTAGAGAGCTTGGGAGCAAGCTTGCTAAGGGATTTAGGAGATTTTGGGGAAAGTTTGGAAGTTCTAATGCTTAGGAACCAACTGGGAAAATCATTTAACGGAGGTAAAATTTAAATTTTTGAACTTTGAGTTTTGAGTTTTGAGTTTTGAGTTTTTGTGGTGTTTTGTTGAAATTCGAAGTTGAGTTTTTATGTTTTTGAGTTACTGAGAATATGTCCATGGTCAAAATTAGTTAAGATTTTGTCTTGGGATGGTTTTGCGAGGAATTGTGATTTCTAAAATCCCAAGAAATCTGGATTCGCAGGGACCCGTCGTGGCCCTTATGAACTTAGAGAGGCAGGGATGTGCCTCGAATCGCCTTGGCGCCACGGCGCTAGGCGGGTTGCGCCGCGACGCATGTCCAGTGATTTTGAGCATGAAGCTCTCTGACTTTTCAAGCACCGCGGCCCTTAGCGGGGGGGAGGGGGGCAGTGCGGCTCAAATTAGGGAAAATTTTAAATTTTAGGTTTTTGGGTTACGGGAACCTAAACCTAAGGGCTCGGGAATGGTTCTACTACTTGGGTTAGTAGAATTAAGGGTCCTTGAGGCTAGGACTTGGTTCAGAAGCCTTTATTAGTTCATTTCATGATAGTTATTCCCTGTTATGGTTGCAACTATGGTGAATCGTTAAGCTAGGGAGGAAATGACCGCACTCGGGGTCGTCATACGCTATTCACCCAGGACCTAATGTAAGAAAACTACAGCTGGACTTTGGTTAGGGCTTGAGCTCCGGTTATCAAACATAGTTGCATCGTGCTTAGTTCACTGTTGCCTTACGTTGGCGAAAATGGTTGCATACGCTATTCAGTCAAACTTCTTAGTTCACTGCTGGCAAAAAATTATGTCAACAGCTTAGATCCATGGTTTTATTAAGATAACCTAGGACTCTCCCAATCACCTTTCAATGATCCGCACTTGGAGGAAAAATATTGTACCTGAAAAAACACGAGCTTAAGTGTCTTGTTCGCGGTACAGCTGGCAAGCAATTAATGAAGGCTATTCAAACCTTAGAATGTTGTATAAGAGCTAAGGTCATGTAGAGTCCAAGAACTTTACTTAGCTAAGTTAGATAGTAGTATAATAGTAATAATAGTATTATCTTTATGACTGTGGATTTTTGGTTCAGACCGAGATTTATTTGGACACTCATAGTAATACTTGTAGATTTTCTAAGTTTAACCTATAGTCTAGGAATATTAATTTTAACCTAAGGTTTGATTAATATGACTGATATTGAGGGTAATATTTATTATATTATAAGGTTTAAATAAGACCCAATAAGATAATAGCACATGTCATGTGTATGTTTAATAATGATTAAGTATTTTGAGGATTAAATTTATTAAGGTTAAAATTTGAATATCCTAGGGTCAGTCAGCAGCTTTGAAAACGTTAGAGGGCTTAGTCAAGGCTGTTTACTCAATTCAAATTAAGAAAAAAATGTGTAATTTCGTGTTTAAATATTCAACATATGCTGATATATCGCAGCTATAGCGGGCGATATATAACAGTACAAAGATACAAAATACACGAAACATTGCACGATTGCCTCGGGCATAATGGCCCAGGCGATATATCGCCTACAGGGGGCGATATATCGCCTCCTTCAGTGTGTTTTTGAAAGTTTTCAAAAACGTTCTCATTCAAATCCTTAACCTCTTGATAAGTCCAGCATCTTTCTGAACGAGACTTCAGCCTCTGCCGAACGATAATTCAAATGATTTTCATTTAAAAAGCCATTATTTTTATTCAAGTTAAATGAAGATCTTTTCATTCCTAAACTCTATAAATAGGACCTAGTACCCAGCCATTTATTCATCTATTACTCTAAGTTCAGAGGCTGCAAGTTGCTAGGTTATTATATTGAGAGTGTAAACACTTGGGTTGGGAATTATAAGCTTGATCATTATAAGCTTACCAAACACTTGGGAAGTAAGGTTTATAGCATTTCGGTTCAAGGTTTAGATTGGCTATAGAAGCATTCAAGGTATTTCACACTCTAGTTCATTTGGTATTATTTTCTCTATGTTCTTATAGTCTTCTACTCAGTATTATAACCTTATTCCTATTCTTGGTTAGGAAATCTAAGTTCTTGAGCACAAGGTTTTTGGTAAGTATATTTTGATAGTATAGTTCCTTCATCACTTTCATCCCTTTTCTTCAATATACTCACCCTATTATAAATGGTTTTTAGGATTGTTCCAAGGTCCCAAATCAGTTCTCATATCCCGGTTATTTTGGTAAGGAAAATAGGATAGGATTTATGTGTTATATGATTTATATGTTATGATAAATGTTATCTCATGATTATGTGTTATGTAATATGATATAATATGTATAATTGTAGACTTGGGCATATGACCCGTACAACTAACAAGCCCCAATAAATTATGGGCATATGACTTGCTTAGCTAGCAAGCCCCACTAATCTAATGGGCATATGACTTGTTTAGTTTATGGGACCCCAAGTAATAATGGCCATTATAGTATGTATGTGACATAAGTGTTATGATATGTTTTATGTTTCTTTATGAAATTTATGTATATGGTCTATGTGTTAGATTTTCCTTGCTGGGCATTAGGCTCACTCCTTTTATGTTTATATGTACAGGAAAATAGCTTTAGTGGCGGGAAAGGTTCTTGGTAGTTTTGGGCATGTGTGTTGAGGCGGAATGGATTCAAAGAGCCGAGAGTTTCGATTCGAGGATGAAGTCTTTATTTATGATTTATGTGTATTTTTCGCACTTATTTATGTAATCTCTTTTAATTACAAGTATGTTATGTTTTGATTTTAAAACAATGGGATCCCATATCCTTACTTAAATTTTATGTAAGTTTAACATTTCCTTTTTACAAGTTTTAAAAAAGTTATGATCTTTTCACTTGTAAGTATTATTAAGGATTAGTGTCTATGTATAGTTTTCATTAATGGTCCAAAGTCTAGAGTAGTTGGGTCATTACAGTTGGTATCAGAGAAAACAGTTCCTTCGCATGAAGTTCTCCTCGATACACGCACTCAAAGCTCTGAATCTGACCGCCAAGTAAGTATTTAAGTTATAGTTATTTTGCTTTTGTGTATAGCTAACAATTTTTGTATTTATGTTTTTAGTTAAGTAAGAACGGAGCATTAACTTATGAGGATATCCGAGCCATTAAGGCTTTAAAGAGAATAAGAGAACCAAGAAACACCATAGGAACACTAGAAAGAATCACTCGGAGATTGCTTTTGTTCCATCGAGAGATAGGTCACCTCTAAGAGTCTAAGCAAATCATGATGAGAGCAATGGAGCAGTATGTTTTAATAATTAGACTATTTAGAGATTTCCATCCCGTAATTGAAGCCTTAGAGGAAATATGGGAAACAATGGATGATGAGGATAAACTACCACCAGCAATGCGATATTACTTTCTTCTAATTAGGTTCACTTCAAAATCCGAATTTCAGTTTACCAATGAGCGAAAACATAGGATTTTCACAAACCTTCCTAGAGGACATTTTGATGCACATGACAATGAGGATTATGAAGAACTGGATGATGATATGTTAGATGAAGGGTCGGATGTAGAAGATCCTGATTTTTAGAATAGTAGTTTTTCATTGTTTGTTTTATGGTTGTAATAAGTGAAAAACTATTTTTCCAAATGAATATCATGTTATTTTATTATCATGTATGAGTTTGATTTTCTTTTCGCAATCATAATAAGTAATAAATAAAATGAATAATGACTAAGTTCAATGAGGGTGGATACAAATCAATGAACCAAGTTTCCTTATTGAGAGTTAGGGGGCCATAGTAGTGGGAACGATTTTACTGATCCCAGCCCTCCCTCAATATGGTTAACTTTGGAACAAAGATAAGTTTCGAGCCTGAGAATTAAGTCATATAGGATAATTAGAAACAGACTTAGGAAATAAAGATGGCTTATTTTTCTAAGTATAGAAACCCACTCTAAATAATAAATAAAGACTTATATAATTTTTCATAAGAAGTCATAATAAATAGGTCTGAGATATGTTTGTTTTAGAATAAGTTTTTGCCTTAGAGCCTATTAGGTAAAGTTCTAACATGTTTCTTTCAACTGTTAGAACTCTGCTACGATGTTGCTCTGAAGATCTGCACGCACCAACGAAAATGCCTCCAACGCTGTTCCAGTGACCAATGAAGCCCCTCCAGTTCGCAGAAGGGGAGTGCGTGCTACTGCCAGCTGCAACACGCTGGCACCGCCAGCTGACAACACTGTGAAGATCGCCAGACTGCAACAACAAGTCGAGGAACTTTTGCAGCAACAACACCAACAACAAATGGCCCCAGCACCCCAACAAGTTGGTCCATATGGGGGATGGCTAGTGGCGAACTAAGCGCCATATCCAGTACAAAATATGGAGCCAGTGTATGAAAGGTTCCGCAAACAGCACACTCCAAACTTCGAAGGGACTACAGACCCCTTTGAGGCAGAAGAGTGGCTAAGGAATGTGGAGCCAATTCTGACGCACATGAATCTCAGCAATGCGGACAGCATATCCTGCGTCTCGTCATTGCTCAAGAAGGATGCTAGGATATGGTGGGACTTGGTCCAGCAATCGCATGATGTTGCCACCATGACATGGACTCGATTTGTGGAGCTCTTCCACAAGAAGTACTACAATTCAGCTGTACTCGCTACGAGAGTTGAGGAGTTCGCCAACTTGAAGCAGGGTACTTTATCAGTGGCAGAGTATGCTCGTCAATTCGACCGCTTAGCTAAATTCGCATTTGAGATGGTTCCAATCGATTTTCTGAGGGTGAACAAATTTGTTAGAGGACTTCGACCAAAAATCGAGAAGGGGGTTAAGTTAGCAAACCCGGGGAATACTACATATGCCGACATTCTTGAGACGGCAATAGAAGTAGAGAGGTTACAGACTAATGTAAGTAAAGAGGAAGCCAGTAAGCCTGAACCTAGACAGCAGAATCAACCTCAGACCAGTCGGAACAACAACCATAATGGCAAAAATCAGTCTGGCAACAACAGTAATAGCCAGAAAAGACGGCATCCGGATAACATGCAATTCGATAGCGATAAGAGGGCACGGACGAATAATGGGGGAAATAGGTCGGGTTACGTGGAATACCCGCCATGTGCTAAGTGTCAGAAGAAGCATCCTAGAGAATGCCACGCAAACACTAAGGAATGTTTTAACTGTGGTCAGGAAGGACATCGGAAAAGAGATTGTCCTCAGCGCAAGCCAGAAGGAAGGAAAGACGACAAGATGGTTCCTGCTAGGGTTTTTACCTTAACCCAAGGAGAGGCTGATGCTAGCAATAAGGTGGTCACAGGTCAGGTTTCTATCCTCAATAGCTTATGTTCTGTATTATTTGATTCGGGAGCCAGTCATTCGTATATCTCGTTAGGAATGATAGAAAAACTAGACAAACCTTGTGAAAGATTTAGAACTAGGTTTGTAACCAAGTTGCCTTCGGGCAAAGTAGTTCTATCATCACGGATAGTACGAGGTGTACCGATCAAGATTGAGGACAAAGAACTAGAAGGAGACCTGATAGAACTAGTGATCAAGGACTTCGACGTAATACTAGGCATGCACTGGCTAGCACAACATGGCGCAACCATCGACTGTAAATGAAAGAAGGTGATGTTCGAGACCCCTGACGGCCAAAGACTATGCTTCATGGGACAAGCTTCAGGATTACGCACCCCGTTAGTATCATCTCTCAAAGCTAAGAGAATGATGGAGAAAGGATGTAAAGCGTTCTTGGCTAGCATCACAAATGTGGAAAGGGAGACACCACTTAAGGTTGGAGATGTCCGTGTTATACAAGAATTTCCAGAGGTATTTCCCGATGACTTACCAGGATTGCCGCCAACTCGGGAAATATACTTCACGATAGAATTAGTACCAGGCACCGAGCCTATCTCTAAGGCACCATACCGGATGGCACCTACGGAACTCAAGGAGTTAAAGACGCAGCTACAAGAACTCCTAGACATGGGTTTTATTAGGCCGAGCTATTCGCCATGGGGAGCTCCGGTGCTATTCGTGAAGAAGAAGGACGGAAGTATGCGGATGTGTATAGACTATCGTGAGCTGAACAAGGTAACAATTAAGAACAAGTACCCGCTACCTCAGATCGACGACTTGTTTGATCAACTCCGAGGCGCGACTGTATTTTCAAAGATCGATTTACGGTCCGAGTATCATCAGCTCAAGGTAAAGGGAGAAGATAATCCTAAGATAGCCTTTAGGACTCGTTATGGACATTACGAGTTCTTGGTTATGTCCTTTGGTCTTACTAACGCACTAGCCGCGTTTATGGACTTAATAAATAGGGTCTTCAAGGATTACTTAGATAAATTCGCTGTTGTGTTCATCGACGATATCTTAGTATACTCCAAGGATGAAGTAGAGCACGAGGAACATTTGAGGTTGATTTTGACGTGATTGAAGGAGCATCAACTCTACGCAAAGTTCAAGAAATGCAAGTTTTGGTTTTTGCAAGTGGCGTTCCTCGGGCACATTATATTAAAAGATGGAGTTGCAGTAGACCCATCAAAGGTAGAGGCCGTGAAGGATTGGCCCAGACCAAAGAACACATCTGAAGTAAGCAGCTTTCTAGGGTTAGTAGGTTATTATATGAAGTTTGTAGAGGGCTTTTCAAAGATAGCCACTTTGCTCACCAACCTAACCCAAAAACAACAAAGATTCAAATGGAATAATAAGTGTGAAGAAAGCTTCCAGTTGCTTAAGGATAAGCTTTGCTCAGCACCAGTACTCAGTGTACCGACACCCAACGATAAGTTTGTAGTCTACTGCGATGCATCAAAGCAAGGATTGGGTTGCGTGCTGATGCAAAATGACAAGGTGATAGCCTACGCCTCACAAAAATTGAAGGAGTACGAGCAGCGCTATCCAACTCACGATATGGAATTGGCAGCGGTGGTCTTTGCATTAAAAATTTTGTGCCATTATCTTTACGGAGAACGGTGCGAGATTTATACGGACCACAAGAGTTTATAGTACTTCTTTACTCAGAAGGAGCTCAACATGAGGCAGCACAGGTGGTTGGAGTTAGTAAAGGATTACGACTGCGAAATCCTATACCACCCGGGGAAGGCGAACGTAGTTGCCGATGCACTTAGTAGGAAAAGTTATGGAAATTTAGCCGCTTTAGCCGGAATAGAAAAGCCGCTACAGCAGGAGCTGATCAGTGCCAGAATAGAAGTAGTTGTAGGCAAGCTGGCTAACTTGTCTATCCAATCGAATCTGCTAGAGGATATACGAATTGGTCAGGGACATGACGACACACTAGCAGCACATATGGATGCAGTCAGAGTAGGAAAGGCTACAGATTTCCCAATATCTAGCCAAGGTTTATTGAGATATAAGGATGGGGTATGTGTGCCAAATGATCAAAGTATTAAGAAGACGATTCTGGAAGAAGCACACAATACCCCATAATCAATTAACCCAGAGTCAACCAAGATAACTCATGATGTTAAGTAAAATACTGGTGGCCAGGGATGAAGAAGGACATAGCAGAGTATGTATCTAAGTGTCTTATATGCCAGCAAGTGAAAGTAGAGCATCAGCGGCCTGCAGTTTTATTGCAACCGCTTAGCGTACCAGAATGGAAGTGGGACGATATAGCTATGGACTTCGTGACAGGTTTGCCAAGGAAGAATAAGCAACATGATTCCGCTTGGATAGTAATAGATAGACTAACCAAGTCGGCTCATTTCCTGCCTGTTAAGACTTCATACACGGCAGACCAATATGCAGACATCTATATCCAAGAGATAGTACGGTTGCATGGAATTCCCATGACAATAGTGTCAAATAGAGGATCGGTTTTTACATCAAGATTTTGGGGAAGTTTACAGCAAGCTATGGGTACTAAGTTAAGTCTTAGTATAGCTTTTCATCCTTAGACAGACGGGCAGTCCGAGCATACGATTCAGATTTTAGAGGATATGCTACGCGCGTGTGTACTTGATTTCGAAGGATCATGGAATAAGTACTTGCCGTTGATAGAGTTCTCCTACAACAACAGCTACCAGTCAACGATCGAGATGGCACCTTATGAGTTGCTATATGGAAGAAGGTGTCGATCACCGTTGCACTGGGACGAGGTAGGAGAAAGGCAGCTTCTAGTTCCCGAAGCTATTAGACAAGCTCAAGAAGCAGTAGCGCTTATTAGACAGCGTATGTTTGCTGCTCAAAGCTATCAGAAAAGCTATGCGGATGCCAAGCGACGCGATGTGGAATTCCAAGTTGGAGATCAAGTCTTCCTGATGATATCTCCTATGAAAGGTGTAAAGCGGTTTGGGAAGAAAGGAAAGCTTAGTCCCCGATTCATAGGTCCTTTTGAGATATTGGACAAAGTGGGAGCAGTTGCGTATAGACTAGCCCTACCACCGGCACTACCCAATAGTCACAATGTGTTCCACATCTCGATGCTACGCAAATATGTGCCAGACTCATCTCACGTCCTCAAGTACGATACGATAGCACTCCAGAAAGACTTAAGTTACGAGGAACGACCGATTAGCATGCTGGATAGGGGGGTGAAGCAGTTACGGTCCAAGAGCTTTCCTATAGTCAAAGTCCTATGGAGTAATAGTTCTAAATGAGAGGCAACGTGGGAGTTGGAGGAGGACGTGCAAGGCCGGTATCTGGAGTTATTTGGTAAGTAAATTTCGAGGAAGAAATTCTATTTAGTAGGGGAGAATTGTAGAGTCCAATAACTTTACTTAGCTAAGTTAGATAGTAGTATAATAGTAACAATAGTATTATCTTTATGACTATGGATTTTTGGTTCAGACCGGGATTTATTTGGACAATCATAGTAATACTTGTAGATTTTCTAAGTTTAACCTATAGTCTAGGAATATTAATTTTAACCTAAGGTTTGATTAATATGACTAATATTTAGGGTAATATTTATTATATTATAAGGTTTAGATAAGACCCAATAAGATAATAGCACATGTCATGTGTATGTTCAATAATGATTAAGTATTTTGAGGATTAAATTTATTAAGGTTAAAATTTGAATATCCTAGGGTCAGTTAGCAGCTTTGAAAACGTTAAAGGGCTTAGTCAAGGTTGTTTACTCAATTCAAATTAAGCTAAAAATGTGTAATTTTGTGTTTAAATATTCAGCGTATGCCGATATATCGCAGCTATAGAGGGCGATATATCGCAGTACGAAGATACGAAAAACACGAAACGTTGCACGATTGCCTCGAGCATAATGGCCCAGGCGATATATCGCCTACAGGGGCGATATATCGCCTCCTTCAGTGTGTTTTTGAAAGTTTTCAAAAACGTTCTCATTCAAATCCTTAACCTCTTGATAAGTCTAGCATCTTTCTGAACGAGTCTTCAGCCTCTGCCGAACGATAATTCAAATGATTTTCATTTAAAAAGCCATTATTTTTATTCAAGTTAAATGAAGATCTTTTCATTCCTAAACTCTATCAATAGGACCTAGTACCCAGCCATTTATTCATCTATTACTCTAAGTTCAGAGGCTGCAAGTTGCTAGGTTATTATATTAAGAGTGTAAACACTTGGGTTGGGAATTATAAGCTTGATCATTATAAGCTTACGAAACACTTGGGAAGTAAGGTTTATAGCATTTCGGTTCAAGGTTTAGATTGGCTATAGAAGCATTCAAGGTATTTCACACTCTAGTTCATTTGGTATTATTTTCTTTAAGTTCTTATAGTCTTCTACTCAGTATTCTAACCTTATTCCTATTCTTTGTTAGGAAATCTAAGTTCTTGAGCACAAGGTTTTTGGTAAGTATATTTTGATAGTATAGTTCCTTCATCACTTTCATCCCTTTTCTTCAATATACTCACCCTATTATAAATGGTTTTTAGGAGTGTTCCAAGGTCCCAAATCAGTTCTCATATCTCGGTTATTTTGGTAAGGAAAATAGGATAGGATTTATGTGTTATATGATTTATATGTTATGATAAATGTTATCTTATGATTATGTGTTATGTAATATGCTATAATATGTATAATTGTAGACTTGGGCATATGACCGGTACAACTAACAAACCCCAATAAATTTTGGGCATATGACTTGCTTAGCTAGCAAGCCCCACTAATCTAATGGGCATATGACTTGTTTAGTTTATGGGACCCCAAGTAATAATGGCCATTATAGTATGTATGTGACATAAGTGTTATGATATGTTTTATGTTTCTTTATGAAATTTATGTATATGGTCTATGTGTTAGATTTTCCTTGCTGGGCATTAGGCTCACTCCTTTTATGTTTATATGTGCAGGAAAATAGCTTTAGTGGCGGGAAAGGTTCTTGGTAGTTTTGGGCATGTGTGTTGAGGCGGAATGGATTCAAAGAGCCGAGAGTTTCGATTCGAGGATGAAGTCTTTATTTATGGTTTATGTGTATTTTTCCACACTTATTTATGTAATCTCTTTAAATTACATGTACGTTATGTTTTGATTTTAAAACAATGGGATCCCATATCCTAACTTAAATTTTATGTAAGTTTAACATTTCCTTTTTACAAGTTTTAATAAAGTTATGATATTTTCACTTGTAAGTATTATTAAGGATTAGTGTCTATGTATAGTTTTCGTTAATGGTCCAAAGTCTAGAGTAGTTGGGTCATTACAGGTCCATATCTTGAGTAAAGCCAAGCTGAAAGTACGCATCAAGGAGATCACATGTACGAATCGATTTGATATCATTGATGTCACCCAACACCTTCCTTTGATTGTCTAAGTCACATCCTGAGGATCTCGATGTTCGGGTCACTGAGGTCTGCAAACAACCTCCACCTCGTGGAAGGCATTCACGTCGTTGTAGACCTTTGCAATGCACTTGCTTGAACTTCTAAGGACCTAGAGATGTTACACGAATCAATGGAATATTGTAACTGTTGTAACCCCTTTCTGATAAATGTATAATATCAGGCTGTCATTTATTTGTACGTTTGGAGAGTTACTCAAACTTGTACGTTACTCATGTAAATGGTCAATGAATTTTTTCCGTTGAACCTCTATAAACAGAAAAGGAATGGACGGAAAAGGGACTGAAATCTTGTATGCTAAAATTATCTAAAACAATTTTCTCAGAGATCACCAAAGCGATACTACAGACTCTTACACTAGGTGGATTGTAATCATTGAACCACGTAAATTCTTGTGTCCTTATTTATGACTTAAGTTAAAGCTTAATTCCTCATTTTCAGAAATCTTAGTTTATTATTGGTGAAAAACTTAACAACAAATTGTTGCTTTCATCGAGAGGCTAATTAGGCTTTCATATTTTATTGCGATTTTTTTACTCCAAAACCTATTCAACAACAATGGTGGTAACACTAAGGTGTGTACGTCACAATGAGTCAGAGAGGCTTAGACACCAAGGCGAATTTCGTCCTCTCAGTCGTGCTGGAAAGGGTACCTCGATTGTAATGACCCACTACTCTAGACTTTTGGACCATTAATGAAACTATGCATACAAATCCTTAATAAAGCTTACATTGCGAAAATACCATAATTTTATTAGGTAACTTGTAAAAAAATAAGAGTGTCTTACAAAAATATCAAGAAGGATATGAGATCCCATTGTCTTAAAAACAAAACATAATTTAAAATAAAGGAGTTACATAGAAAGTGCGGAAAAATTACACATAAACCCATAAATAAAAGACTACATCCTCGAAATCGAACTGTCGACTCCTTGAATCCATCCACCATCGATACACAATCTCCAAGCATCCACGAACCTTACCGCCACTAAAATCTATTTTCCTGCACATTTAAACAAAAAGGAATAAGCCTAATGCCCAGCAAGGAAAATCTAATACATACTTCATATACATAAATTTCATAAAAAAAACATAAAGACATAACATAACACTTATTACATACATATACTATAATGGCCATTATTACTTGGGGTCCCATAGACTAAACAAGTCATATGCCCATGAGATTAGTGGGGTCCTACTAGCTAAGTAGGTCATATGCCCATAATCTATTTTGGGTCTTGTTAGTCATATGGGTCATATGCCCAAGCCTACAAACATACATATCATAACACTTAACATAACATAAGAAACATAAGATAACATATAGAACATATAACATATGCATTTCTATCCTATTTTCCTTACCAAAGTTACCGGGATAAGAGGACAGCGCTGGGACTTTGGAACACCCCTAAAACCATTATGAAAGAGTGAGTTTAATGAAGAAAAGGAAATGAAAGGAATGGAGGGAATGGAAGGACTAAACCATTGAGAAACATACTTACCAAAACTTATGTGTAAGTTCTTAGATTTCCTAACCAAAATAAAGATTAAGGTTAGAGGCTGAGTAGAAGGTTATGAGAACTTAAAAAACAAGTACAGAAATGAACTAGAGTTTTGGGTTACCTTGAAGGCTTGTAAGACCAATCTACACCTCGAACCGAAATACTATGAAACCTTACTTCCCCAAGTGTTTGATAAGCTTATAATGATCAAGCTTATGATTCCCCAACCCAGGTGTTTACACTCTCACACTCACTTAGCACTTGCAGCCTCTGAACTTAGAGCAAAAGGTGAATAATGGCTGGGTACTAGGTCTATTTATAGAGTTTAGGAATGAAAGGATCTAAATTTTACTTGAATAAAAATAATAGCTTTTTAGGTGAAAATAATTTGAATAATCGTTCAGTAGAGGCTGAAGACTCGTTCAAAAGATGCTGGACTTATCAAGAGGTTGAATGGCTGAAAGGAAAAAGAATTCAAAAGCTTTTGAAACATACTGAAGGAGGCGATATATCGCCCCTGTAGGCAATATATCGCCTGGGCCAGTATGCCCGAGGCTGTCGTGCATCGTCTCGTGTTTTTCGTATCTACGTGCTACGATATATCGGCACACGCTGATTAATTAAACACGAAATTACACATTTTTAGCTAAGTTTGAATGGAGTAAACAGCCTTGACTAAGCCCTCAACATATTCAAAGCTGTTGACTAACCTTATAGCATTCAAACTTTTACCCTTATTAAATTTAATCCTCAAAATACTTAATCCTTAGTCATCCATACATAACATGTGCTTAAAATCCTATTGGTCCTTATCTAAACCTTATAGTATAATAAATATTATCCTTAATATCAGTCATATAATCAAACCTTAGGTTAACATTAATATTCTTAAACTATAGGTTAAACTTAGAAAATCTATAAGTACTACTATGAGTGTCCAAATAATTCCCGGTCTGAACCAAAAATCCACAGTTACAAAGATAATACTATAAATACTATAATACTACTATCTAACTAGCTAGGTAAAGTTCTTGGACTCTACATCGATGCCCAAACATCCTAGAAAGTAACCTGAAGGCCAAAATGATGACCTACATGAAACTGCCAGTTCATTATCACAGCATCAATGTAACAACTCAGATTCTGCTTATTATAAAGGGCTGGTGGAGCAGTAGAAAGCTTATCTCAGGAGCCATCTCGCCCACGCCAACAGGAGCATTGACAAGATCTTGTCCCGACTACCCTCTTCTACAACTGATTAGCACTCCGAAACTGTGCCCTCGGGACATGTTCCCAGAAATGATCGGCCTGCATATGTTCTTAGGAATGAACAGACGGCCTATGTAGCGTCCCGAACTTCTAATAGAATTAAGTGCTTTGATTAGCATGCTGGGAGAGCACATGTAGTAATTAAGTGTGAATTAATTAGTTTGTGTGATTTATATGAGTATGCATGATTATGTGTGTTACATGTGTTTAAAGACTACCTTTTGTTAAAAATGGGCATTTTTGTGCTATATGCTTGAGACTACATTACTATGTGGATATATTTACGACTTTTGGCATGAGTGGGTCCTTTCGAGCAATTTTAGCAAGAAATTCAAAACAGGGTTAAATTAATGGGTCAATTTTAATTAAGTGTTAGACACCAACTAATTTTTTTCACGTTCTAGACTCAGCTCTATCTCAAGGTTTCCTCTCCCTCATTTTGTTCAAGACAACACTAGAGCCAAGGGTCCAAAACATTGAATTTGAGGAACTCTAGGCGGAATTCAAACCAAAAGGTGGGAATAGGAGCTGCTAAGACAATATATAAGCTTAGACTTTCAAATTTTTACAGATAAGGTATGAATTGCTTGATTTTTCTTATATTCTTCAAGTTCTTGATGAATTTTTAAGGTTAAGGTAAATTCTAAAAGTTTGATGATTCTAGGGAGTTTTTGGTTGTCGTTGATGATGGTGGAAATGTAATTGGTAGTTGTTCTAAGCTTGGGATTGAGTTGAAACTCACAAATTTGGCTTGAATTCTAGAATTTGGGGTAAGTTTTTAAGTTTGAAACTCAAAAGTTATAAGTTATGATTTTAATGTGTTTTTGGTGAGTTATGGGTATGATGATATTGTAAATACAAGTGTTTTGAGGTGTTTAATTTGGTTTAAACTACTGGGAATCGACTTTTTGTATGGATTTGGGTTTGATATCGTAGGGAAAAATTATAGGTTTCAAGGTTTTTCGCAGTGGCGTCGCGACGCCTCTAGGTGAGTGTCATGGCACAAATGTGTTTCCTCAAAAGCAAGGTTTCCTCTTTGACTTATGTGGTGTCGCAACCCTTTGGGAGGGAGCCACCATGTTAATGACTTTTCAGGGTGTAATTTTTTTAAGGTTTTGGGAACTAGGCACAGGGGACGATTCCATTACCTGGCGGGGTGGAATTGCAGGTCTCGAAAGCTAGGACTTAGTCTTGGAGCCCATTATTAGATGTGGTTCCTAATAAGTGTGCCATTTATGATATGACTAGGGTTTTTGCAAGGTTAGGCAAAAGGATCGCACTCAGGGTCGTTCCGTTTTCTAAGAAAACTTGCAGACACACCAAGAGTAGGGCATTAGCCCGGACCTATGACCTTTGTTATAACTGTGCGAGAAATATACTTGGGGTTATGTACCCATGCTTTGTAATTATATATTTTGCATTTGTTTTCATTGTGAATTTATTTGTGATTGATTGGCATGGGCAGTATTCAACAATACATGCGAAATGTAGGCCACGATGGCACGGGACCACTATGGAGTATTGTACATATACACTCGACATATGATCATGTACTCTATATATGTATTGAAATAAGTTGTTTAATATTCATGAAGCATATTGTTAGCTATTCACATTTAATTGGTTTATTATTATGCTATGTTTGATTTTCTTGCAGGGCCTTGACTCAAGGGTGATATGTGGTGCATGTAAAGGCAAAGGAAAGGTTGAACAACCATAAGTTGGAGGGCTCTAGGGCGGTGTTTACATACTCAGGCTCCTCAGCTACCACGATGGAGATATATTTTGAGGGACTTAGAGTTTAAGTCCAATTTTGTCGTTTAGGTCGGCCATTTTGTAACCTTCATTATAATTGTATTTTATTTTAAACTTTTTGAGATCCTATATATATGTTTAAACAATTTTACTGAAAAGTCTAAATCTTTTGACCAAAATTATTAGTACCTAAACTATTGTTTTATCTTAGTTACACTTTTCAGTCCAAATGACTTGCATAACGAGTTAAGCACTATTTTGAACACACAGTGTAACGATCCTTGATTAGTAAGGCATTACGGCCCATGTCACGAAGAAACATCTCGATCAGACTGGGAGGGCAGGGATTGAATCCAGGAAAACAGGGATTCCCCCGAATCCTCTAGCTCATGCCCCTGTGAATAATCAAGGCCAAAGAGATGCGAAAATACCACCACCAATAAGGGACATGGGGGTGGATGAGGGGCAACCTCAGCTACTACGTCCAGATGGACGTCGGGTGGCCTCATAAATAGGGCATCCACCATCGCCAATTCATCATCTAACACCTCCATGAGATCGAGGAAACACACCTCCTCGTGGAACTATTCACAGACAGATGACTTATGTCACTCGATCTCGTGATACTGAGATTCGAGTTTAAGTCAAAAACCATGCTTAGCAACCTCCTCAACAGATGTTGAGTTTTTCTGATGATAGTTACTAGATAGAGAGTCTTCATGAAGGAAGGTTAGAGAGTGTACACAGCACACACTCTCAAAGGTAGGAGCCCGACTAAAGAGATCATCTAAACTCTGCCTAGAGTAACTGTTTAAACCATAAGTTTGACATGCGTGAACATTTAAACGCGTAGTGAAGAAAGAAAAGTTGAGACAATGAGCTGAGTTACACTCAGACAAGGGAAATCCTTCCTATGAAGAGTGATGGTGGGAATGTTCTAGTAAACTGAGCTCAAGATTGGAGGGACGATAACCCAAATAATGTGCATCATGAGATGGAGCTAATATTCAACTCCTAAACAACCCGATAGCGAGGGATCCAACCTTAGAATGACTTGCAATGTTGGAGGAACAAATGAGGCTCCTTTTATCCGAAATGACCAAGGGCGGCTATGACTCTATTGAGGAACTTGGGCCTTTTTCTCCTCATATTGTTGCAGCATCGTATCTGCGAGGCTTCAAGATGCTGCTTATGGAAACTTATGACGGAACTATTGACTTGTCAAAACAGATCAGGGCCTTCAACACATTAATGAAGGCCTACAATGTCAATGTGGACATGCGTTGTGTTTTTTTCCTAGCAACCTTGACTGGAGTAACCAATATTTGGTTTTACAATTTTAAAAGATACGCAATCACATCTTGGCAACTTCTGTCATCAGAGTTCAAACAATAGTTTCGGGCTGCCAAGGAGATATGGGTGGAGGACAACTCCTTGGCCAATATAAAACAATAATTAGGTGAGTCCCTCAAGGCTTAGATAAATTGGTTCACAAATATAGCAACTCAGTCCAGACATGTTGATGACAATGCCAAGCTTATGGCAATGTAATCTGGAATCACCTAAGAGGTGAATTGTGGAAAGTTCTCCAAAGGAAAGGAGTTAAGAAAAATGACTATTTCTTGGTGTGAGCTCAAGAATGGATAAACCTCAAGGAGGCAGAGTCCACAGTGATGGGAACTAGTGGCGTTCCCATTCAGCCCAATGGAGTGGTGGCCAACGTTGTAGCCCCAGCTTTGATAGTTTCCATAACAACTGGGCGGAAAATAATAATAGAAAAACGGAAATAATGAAGGTGACCAAGTAGGTCTAAAAATAATAAAGTCGGGGATAAGTATACCTCGATTTTCACTATGTACACCAACCTGACAGATAGACGAGAAAATATCTACCTAGCCAAACTTGTCTTCTATGGAAAAATCCTGAGCCTATGACCAATTAGAGAGCTGAGAGAGATCCAGCAAAATTTTGTCGTTACCATAATGATACTGGACACAACACAAATGATTGTCGCTAGTTGAAGGATGAGATTGAGACTCTCATTCGGGTTGGGTCGTTAGCACAGTATGCTCGAAACCGAGTAGCTCCTAATCGCAAGAACCCACCTGTGGCCCTTCCAACTCTAGAAAACACCCTCATCCATACTCATGTTGAAGGGAGGGACATAGCTACAATTTCGGGTGGACCTTATTTGGCCAGCACGAGTAATGGGGCCTAGAAAAGATATATCTAGGAGTTGAAGTCCCACGATGGTGCGGTTTTCAATCTTGAGCAGCACAAGTTAAAGCAGAATAAGACGGACAAACAACCCATCATTTTCATGGAAGAGGACACAATTCATGTCCAAGTCCCACATAATGATCCACTGGTTATAACCATTCAGCTCGCCAACAGAAAAGTCTGGAGAATTCTGATTGACAATGGGAGCTTGGTCAACATGCTATTCAGGTCCGCATTGGAGAAGATGGGACTCTCTGTTATAGATTTAAAGGCCTCATCTACAACTTTATATAGGTTCTTAGGAGAAGGATGGGAAACCATTGGGAGAATCAAGCTCGTGGTAACTATAGGTGACAAAATGCATGCTACGATGAAAATGCAAGTTCCTCGTTATTGATAGTCGAACTGTCTATACTGCAATTCTAGGGCAACATGCTTTGATAGTGTTCGAAACAATAACTTTCATTCACTACTTGGCCATGAATTTCCCTTCGCCTACAGGGGTATGTACGGAAATGGGAGATCAACTTGCTACCAGAATATGCTATAGCATTTCTATGAAGGGCAGGTCATAACTCGGGTAGCTAGCCATGGTAATAATCGAGGAAAATGAAGAACCTCATGCAATGGTGATTGTTTAGGAAGTAGATGAACCTTAGGTGATGGAGGTCACGATTGCCAACCAAGTGGAAATTGAACCTAGAGTAAGCAAAGACAGGTAGAGCTTCAAGCTTTAGAGGAGTTGGAAGAGGTAATTCTCGATCAGGAAGCAACTTCTAGAGTTGTAAAAATTCAAAAAATCCTTATTTTTGAACAAAAGAAGAATCTGATCGAGCTTTTGTGAAGTAACCTCGATGTCTTTGCTTTTTCTAACACTGATATGGTGGGAATTAGTCCTAGCGTGATCTTGCATATGCTAAATATTGATAAGAATATACTCGTCAAGTAACAAAAGAAGAAGAGTGTTGGGAATAGAAAGAGGAGAAGCTCTCAAGGAAGAAGTAGCCCACCTCTTTAAATGTGGGTTCATCAGGGAGGCGAAATATCCAACCTAGATATCCACCCCCGTGCTCATTCCAAAACCTAATGGAAATTTTAGAACTTACATTGAATTCTCCAATCTCAAAAAACATTCCCAAAGGATTCTTTTCCTTTGCCAAGAATTGATCGACATGTAGATGTCATGGTTGGTCATGAGCTCATGTCCTTCATGGATGCATATTCTGGATATAACCTGATCGCGATTAACCCGGCGGACATACCAGTATCATGATCGAGCACAATGTTACGACTACAATGTCATGCCGTTTAGAATAAAGAATGTTAGGGCAACATATGAGAGAGTGGTGAACAAAATATTCGTTAACTATATGGGAGAAACATGGAAGTGTATGTTTATGACATGCTAGTCAAGTAAAAAATTGCTAATAACCATGTATCTGATCTGGAGGAATGCTTTGCTGTGATGAGAAAGTACAACATGAAGTTGAATCTCGAAAAGTGTGTCTTCGGGGTCTCATCAAGGAAATTCCTTGGTATTGCTAATTCATGGGGGATTGAAGTCAATCCAAAGAAAATCATATCGCTGCTAGATATGACATCTCCTAGGTCGCAGAAATAAGTCCAGAATTTAACTGGAAGAATCGCAGCCTTAAACCGATTTGTCTCAAAGTTCATTGACAATTGTCTTCCTTTTGAGTGGATTGATGTGGGCGAGTAGGCATTTCAAAATTTGAAGAAACATCTAGCTGAACCCCCCGTTCTATCAAAGCCCGTTAGTGGATAGGCTTTATATCTTTTTCTGGTTGTGACAAAAAATGCGATCAGTGTGATTCTAATTCGCGGTCAGTGTGACAAAAGAGGCTTCTGGGAGCTGAATCTCGATATCCTTTAATCCATAAACTCATTTCTTCTTGGCCTAGCTTCAAGGAAGCTACGACCTTATTTCTAGTACCACACAATACATGTCTTAACTGATCAACCTTTAAGGAAGGTTTTGTAAAAACTTAAAGCCTTGACTTCATTGCTTAAGTGGGTCATCGAAGTCAGCAAGTTCGAAATTTATTATAAACCATGAACAATTTTCAAGGGACAAGCCCTATATGATTTTATGGGAGAGTGCGCTGACTTTTAGGATAAGTTGATAAGGGAGCCTGTGCAGGAATTATGGAAACTGTTCGTGGATGGGTCATATAATGAGAATGTGTCAGGAGCTGGAATTATTCTGATCACTCCTAAAGGTCACCACTTCCACATTGCTTTTCGGTTCGGATTCAGTGCCTCAAATAACAAAGCTGAGTATGAAGCTTTGATGGCAGGGATTCGAATCGCCAAAGAATTGAAATCAAAAGTCATCCAGTGTTTTAGTGATTTGCAGCTCGTGGTCAACCAAGTTCTTGGAGAATACCAGACTCGCAAAATCAAAAGGGCTGCATATTTGGCTAGAGTTAAAAGTGAACTATGAGAGTTTGAATTTTATTCTATAGAGTAGGTCCCAGGCAAACAGAATACAAATTCAAATGCCTTAGCTCGGCTTGCCACACCAAGGATGTAACAACCTAAAATCACTAATTAGGCTTAAGGGCCTTGATTAGTGTGTCGGGAGGGCATAATTGGTTTATGTCTGATTTAAATGATTAAATGCATGATTATGTGATAAGCATGCTTATATGATTATGTGGATGTATGAAATGCATGTTTATGAGTACTAATAAGCATGTGAGCCCTGTTTAGCTTATAAGGGCTTATTTGTAATTTTGGCCCGTTAAGGGCATAAATGCGATTATTTGTGGTAAATTTTTAATACCACATTATTATGTGGATGTATTTGCAGCTTATGGCTCGAGAAGATCCTAGTAAGAGGTTTGGCGAAATAGTCACGGCGAGGATTTATACTCGGGTCGGGGGAAGCCCGAGGGTGTTTATGGGAATTTGGGAAATATATTAGAGATTTTTAGACATTGGGGAAAATAATTGATGATTAATTAGATGACAGGATTTAAGTGGTAAATATTAGGGACACTCGAGGAATTAGCGAGAATTAGGAGCAAATGACCCAAAATACCCTTATATGGATTAAAAGATTTGGATTTATTGGGAGGAAAAAAAGGACTTTTGGGTTATTAGGAGATATACTTAGTATATCTGATGTTTCTTTTTAGAGCATAAGGGAAAGTGGTAGAAACTGAAGGAAAATAAAGGAAAGAAAAACAGAGCTCTCCCTTTTCCTCACGATTTCTTCTCCTTTCACTCTTCCTTGAGGATTTTGAAGCTGTGAACTCAAAGGAAGTCTAGGCTAGGTCTTGGGACTTTGATCCTTGGAGTGGCTAAGGAGTTCAACTGTAATTAGCTTCCAAATTAAGGTAAGGTTTATGGTTTTTTTGAGTTTGCTGAACCTTGTTGAGAGTGGTTTCTAAGTTGGTTTTGGATGGGAATTTAAGGATTTAAACTTGGGAATTGGTGGAATCAAAGCTGGGAAGAACATTGAAGGTAACCTAGGGTCGGATTCTTTCATCAGAGGTAATAATTTCTGACTTTGATTATCTGGGTTTTTTTGTTTAGATGGAGTTCTTGAGCTTCTGAGGTCAAGTTTAGTTTCTGTGTTTGATGATGCTTGTAGCCAAGTTTTTGATGTTGTTAGGTTTTTTTAGTTGAAGTATAGTGAGTTATAAGGTCAATTTTGAGTTTAGTTGAAGTTTGGAGTGAGTTTATGGATCTTTGGCTCGGGAAAGTTCGTTGGGGAAAAGCCAGAATTTTGCATGTTCTGATTCTAGTGCTGTAGCGCTAACTTGGGAATGCTACAGCGCTAGGCCACATTTTCTGGGGGGCTTGAGTCTCTGACTCTAGCGCTATAGTGCCCACCTAGTAGCACTGTAATGCTCCTCAGCCTCCTGAAAATGGTTTTTGGGTATTTTCTTAGGGTTTTCGCTTGGGGGCTCGGGGGACGGGTTCACCAACTCGTTTGGTGGAACTTGGGGTCCTAAAAGTGCGAGTTTGGTCCCGGGATTGTCCTTTGGAATTAAAACTCATCGAAGTATTATTTATGGAATGTGACTAATTATACACTAGGGCTCAGAATGAGATCGTGTTCGAGGGTCGTCTCTATTAACTAAAGTGCTCGGAATCATAGGTAAGAAAACTACACCTGTGTGTGATTGTTGGGACTAAGGGCTCCCTATATTTGAGTGTAATTGTTGTATAATTATGATATGCCATGAGAGCATGAAATAAACGGCCTAAGAGTCCTAGAATTGATTTTTGTGCACAGGGTGCAGCTTGGGCAATGGTAGCTGAGGATAGTTTGATAATCACTGGGCCCGGCCTAAATGAGCCAGAGACAGTGGGTTATATGATGAATATTGATAAGTTATCGTTATTGTCTGTTGTTATAGCTTGTTTAATACTGGGATGTATAGCTTATGAGTAAGTAATTATATCTGTGATTCGATGACTGTTATGGCATGTTGAATACCTGGTTAACAACATTATTGTTTATTTGTTTGTCTGTATTTGTTATGCTTTGCATGATGGTTTTCTTGCTGGGCCTTGGCTCACGGGTGCTACGTGGTGCAGGTAAAGGCAAGGGCAAGGTGGACCAGTCCTAAGTTGGGGAGCTTTGGGGCAGAATGTACATAGTCAGTTGCTCGGCCGCCACGGCCAAGAGATGGCACAGGATCAGGAGAACCTAAAGCTTATTTTAAACTTTGAAATTTTGTAAAGTGCCCTTTAAAACCTGTTTTGGGATCCCATGTATTAAACGTTTATTTTAATGAGAACTTTCTTGTTTATGACCAAAATCTTTTAACCCTAACCTAATTACGATTTTAGGGTCACGTTTTCAACTACATGACTTGATTACCAAGTTTTGCACCTTTATAATCACACTGTGTAATGACCTTGGTTATCCAGTGTGTTACAAAGGAGGTGAATACATTGAACTTAGTTTCGGTTGAGTTTCTTGGAAAGCTAAGCATAGAAGAGGAATCAGAAAAAGTCGAGTTGATCGCTGCATGAACAACCTAGATGACACCGATTGTAGAATACTTCACCTCTACTACGTGAGGATCGTAAGGATGTATAGAGATTATTGTACCAGATCCCAAGATATCTCCTAGTCGTAGGAGTTCTATATAGGCGAGTTCATTTGATGCCTTTTCTTAGATGTGTTTTACCAAAAGAAGCCCAAACTATCTTGAAGGAAGTTCACGAATGATTTTGTGGAGACCATGTTGCGGAGCAGAACTTAGGTATGAAGATGTTGAGGCAAGGGTATTTATGGCCAACTCTAAAGAAAGACTCAGCTTCATATGTTCAGAAGTGTGATAAGTGCTTTCATTTCTTCACAATAGCTTGGGTCGCACCCGTCGAGCTAGTTGTGATCCCCTCGCCATGAGCTTTTTCCATCTGGGGGATAGATTTGATAGGATCATTGCCAACCAGAAAATGAGGAGTTCACTATGTTGTAGTTGTCGTGGACTATAATACAAAGTGGGCCGAAGCTGAGTTCTCAATTTTATGATAATGAATATAATATGTCAATTCGGTGTCCCAAGAAAAATCGTATCCGACAATAGAACTCAGTTCGATGGCGAGCTATTTGCTAATTTTTGTGAAAAATATGGGGTTGTCAAGAGTTTCTCCTCGGTGGCATTCCGCAGGCCAATGGACTGGTAGAGGCAATGATCAAAACCCTCAAGGCGAGCTTAAAAAAAAGATTAGAGGATACTAAAGGGTTATGACCCGAATATCTTCCACGAGTGCTTTGGACATACAGAACCTCTCATCGCACGTCTACTAGTCATACGCTATTCTCGCTAACTTTTAGAAGTGAGGCAATGCTCCTAGTCGAAACCTTAGTGACATCACACGGGAAAAGGACTTTTAACGAAGAATAGAACCATGATCTACTACAAGCATCTCTAGATCATATTGAAGAACGTCGAGAAGAATCACAAATTCAGCTCGCTCATTATCTACAGAAGGTTACTAGTTATTTCAATTCAAATGTTCAGGAAAAGAAATATTGATTTAGGAGATATAGTGTTAAGAATAGTGTTCCTAGAAAATAAGGACCCTAAAGATGGCGTATTAGGACCAAACTTGGAAGGGCCAAACTTGTGTACTTTAAACATGGTACCAAATTTCTCCAAATGTTTTGTATAATCACTATGTAAAAGAGACCTAGAATATTCATCAATTATGATCGCTTGGGGGGTAGAGACCCTTGATAATTATTTGCTAAATCTTTATAAAATTCTGTAACTTAGACTTTGGAAATTTGAAAATTTTGTAGCTTGAAAAAGCTCGAGTTTTCAAAACAATTCTAAATATTGACTAAGTTAAACAGGAAAATTCAAAGCAATAAAACCCTGAACTAAACCAGGTACGAGGCTAGAATATTAACAGCTAAACTATTAAGAATTTAAAATCCTTGAGATAACTAGATCCACCACCTGAAAATCTACTGGTCAACTATTAAGCATGAAGTTCTAAAAATACCTCGATCTAAAATATCACCCTATAACTACGCATGTCTGTAAAATTAAAATGATTAAGCACAATAGTGGAAGGGAGATATATAAAGATTAGAGAAAAGTATATTTAGAATGAGGATAAATATCATCGAACAAAGCCCCAAGGGAAAATTGTCATGGCTTAAAAGGTTGAATTACAGGGGATAATATTATTCCCAAAAAATATAAAAAAGAAAAAAAAGTTAAAGACTTCAATGCCAGAGGCCTCTCAACCCTGTGCTTTGGTAACTTGCTCGTGGGAAGAAAGTTCCTCCTCTCCAACATCTCTGCAAGCTCCTGAGGCACCACCATTTCTAAGGGCTCCTTCACAAGGCTATCTTTGAATTTGGCACCATAACACTCCCACAGATCAGCTCTTAGGAACTAGAAGTCACCTTCTTGGTCGAAGCATCAGACCTTGTAAAACATCTCCTCCAAAGTTGAGTTAATCTTGGATTCATGGCTTTACACCTTGGACTGGAGTTCATCAACCATAAGTTAACGCTTGCCAACCTTTTCCTGGTGCTGGTCGCTAACCTTGATCACCTACAAGGCCTGCGCCTTGGCAATCTTCTCGTTGGATTGGGACATCTCGAGATGCACATGGACCTGGGCAGTCTTCTCACAAGGTTTCTCCTACTCATGTGAGGTGGCATCCTTGAGCTGCTTGCACCTATCCGTGACCTTATCTAGCTCTGTGGAAAATCACTTCGCGTCGGCAAGGATCTTATCCCTTGCTCGAATTTGGGCCAAAAAATTAGATCACTGAAAAATATGGGATAAACCGAAAAGACGAGTTAGGAAACTTATAGTCATCATCATCCCCAAGGCAGACTTCATCACGTCTTTGGGAATTTCACTCACAATTTTCTCCATCTCACGAACGGATAGCTAGTTGACATGCCCAACCATGTTGCCGGTTAGAGACTAAAGGGGACCCCAGAGGTGGGTTGGAAACATGCCCACATCCATGTGGGGAGCTAGGATAGATACTGAAGTAGCAGCTGGAGGGATAGTTCGGGGAGTTGTTGGAGCAACTGAAGTGACAGGTCAGGGAGCTGGAGGCGGAGCATCCATAGTTATTACCATAGTCTTCTTTTGAGCTCCTGGTTGGGAAGAGGGAAACTCCTTGGCCATATTTTTAGCTCCCATGGAGTACTAGGCCCTAGATGCGACCTTTTTCAGAATCCTCTGCCTCGTAACTGCAGGGCTGGAGCTAGTAGTCTCTACTGTTAAGTATCTCATGTTGTCTTCTACAAAATAATCAAAATAGGGTTAGACAAACTTCAATTAAACTTGGAAAGTAATAAGTTAAGAAGGAAATCCTACCCTCTAAGCTAGTGGAGGAGAATACAATAATTAGTTCCAGATTGTGGACCACGCTAGCAACAGGAGGATTATCTAATTCCTCGATAGCAGGGGACAGAGGAGACTCTAAAAATACTATGTCAAGCATCGTTTTAGACTCGATCTCTTCGTCTAAGCTCAAGTCATACTTTGGCTTCCTAAAGACGAGAAATAAGTTTCAATGGTCCAAAGAGATCCTTGGTTGGATGTTAGTACCATATTGCTCAAATATAGTGCTCCTGATGTGTAAAGTATTATCTACAACTATAGTCATCTTTGGGAGGCTAATATCATGATGGGGGAATAAGAGATCAAAACATTATTGGATGATAACTTTCATAGCTTGGTCCTTATGGTGTATAGTCACAACATTCCTTAGATCATGGTGAGCTAACATATCATTGTTAGCTGGTAGCAACTCGGTTAATATCATTATCATTGTTACATTTGCTAGAGGTGCCGGTTACTGCCCTCGACTCTGCCAAACCTTGGGTCAATACTTAGATCGCATTGCGAAGGGCCTCTACACACCACTGGTGCGACTTCCTCTTCTTGACGGAAAGTGCCCCCTTCCTAGGAGGACCCCGAGGTTGGAGCGCTGAAGATTGGCCTTCCTTGATTAGCCCGCATGCAAACATGTTGGCATCGATTATTACTGCTTGCCAATATTTTTCTTCAGTAGGAGCAGAAGAAAGCTTCCAGTATCGGTCCTTACGGACAACAGAAACCTCATATCTTTTGTAGATAGCTGCATAAACAAGAAACACTATCAGAATAAACTAATATTGTGAAGCAGACAATTATCTATACAAATTTCAAAGTAAAGACTCAAGGCGATGAAACTTACAAGGTAGGGTGAAGTATCGGTAATCAAAGGTCGTGAACCCATTCGACATGAAGAACAAGTCCTTCGAGTCGCTTGGGTGGCTAGGGAGATCAATGTTACTAACAGTTTTGTGGAACCAGTGAGGTAGTAAAACCAATCACCACTAGTTCTGGTGTCTGGATTGGCCATGAGATAGAAAAAGTAGAGGATGTCATTTGAAGTGGGGTCCTCCCACTCATATTTGAGAAACAAATACTTAAGCATTGCAAGGAGGCGATAAATGTTGGGGGGAGCTGGAATGGAGCTAACTTCAAATAGTTTAGGAAGTCCATGAAGTATGAGCTCAATGGAAGGAAGGCGTCCACCTTCAGATGTTTGTCACTCTAAGCTCCAAAATTGTCCTCAAACGTTGGACGGGTGTAGAACTTCGAACCTGTTTGGATACCATATCCCCTTATTATGTTATTTACCTAGGGCATGGAGGTTAATCTTTATACTATCCTTTCATCCTTATAGAAGTTGTTGGCATTAACCTCAATCTCCCTTTCGACCACTGGTTTGAACTGGGGAATGGGGTCTCCACGACCTGCTGGCCTTGGGTAGAGGATCCCTCTATGTTCTTAAGTTTTTCTTGACTCATTTTGAAGTTAACTAAGCTCGCTTGGGCATAGAGCATTGCTAAGCATTAGTGGAGACCTAAATGTGTAGCATTAGATAAGGGTCAAGAAAATCAAGAGAATTAGTCATACTTAGTAACCAGATGAAGGTCTCTGGAAAACTTGACCTAACATTTGGAGCAAATAGATCTTACGAGTTGAAGTTCCTATGAACTAGAATCGTGCCCTTAATTCACGTGCCCTAATCTTGGAAAGTAATGTCACCTCGAAAATCGTGTGTTTGAAACCTGATTTTGGAAAGATTTTTAATGCAAAACCGGCCAAGAAAAGTGGCCTTTAAGCTTCCCTGTTTTGAGGTTAGAAACCAAGAATTTTAGCCCAAATCGTTCGTCGTTTAAACGTCAAAAACCTAGAAAATGCCTAGAAATTCACCTACTTTTGTTACTCTCTCAATACATACGAATATATAAATGTATACTTTCCCATAACCCATTTCCTTCACAAAACAAGAACATACAAACCTAACCTTAACCTTTGATAGAACCAGTACGTAAAAAAAACTTCACAGAAGCATTTGAGAAGAAACATACTACAAAAAATATGAAGAAATTTGCAGCAAAGAAAGAAAATATACTTACAGTTCTAATCGAAGGTAAGAAGCTTGAAGGATTGAGAAATGAAACGATGAATCAAAAAGAAATCGCCAAAGGGTTTTTGGGTGGTTCGAAGAAATGAGAGAGAAAAGGAAACTTTTTTAGCAAGGGATATAAATGTGGTGAAGTTTGACTGAGTAGCCTTATATATAGGGCAAACCCGAGAAATATTTGGGATTAGTCGATCGAAGCAATTTCAAATCAAAGGGCTAAAATCAAATAGACAAAATGACAGCAAATGGTTGACAAGACAACTATCCCTATACTCGAAACTCAAATAGATGCCTATAGAAATCAAACACATGTGCTATTCTCGAGAGGGTAGGTGGGCTCTTTCCTCAAGTAGAAAAGCCTTAACAGTGTGTGTCAGATATAAAAATGATGTCATACATGAGAAAAGGCTTGGTGGACAAATGTTGTACCTAAAAAAAATGAGCTCAAGTGTCTTGTTCGCGGTATAGCTAGAAAGCAATTAATGAAGGTTATTTAATCTTTAGAACGTTGTATAAGAGCTATGATCCATAGAACAAATAAAGCCTAGTTGAAACTAGGCATCAAGAAGATTGCCTGTACAAATCGATTAGATATCATGGAGGTCGCCCAGCACCTTCTTGAGATCGTCTAAGTCACATCTCGAGCATCTCAATGTTCAGGTCGCTGAAATATGCGAACAACCTCTAGCTCGTGGAAGAAATTTAGATCGTTGTAAACCTTTGGAATGCACATGCTTGAATTCCTACGGACTTAGATAAGTTACACGAATCAATGGCATATTGTAACTTTTGTAACCTCTACCTGATAATAGTATAATATCAGGAAGTTAATATCTTTATTACATTTATTTGTACTTTTGGAGAGTTACTCAAACCAGTACGTTACTCAAGTAAACAGTCACTGAATTCTATCCATTGAACCCCTGTAAATAGAGAGGGAATGGACTGAGAATGGGACCAAATCTTTTCTAGCCCTTTGACTTCTTCTAAGTTCAATGGGTTGATCTACAATCCTTTGAGTGTTCTCCTCTTGAATATCATTTTTGAAATATCCTATATTAGGATATCTTCATTCTCATAACTCATATGGAGATATCTCATTTTTCTTCACTGGTATTCAATTAAGAATGTGACATGCAGTTAATAACGCCTTACTCCATAAGTTAAAATTCAACTTTGAAAATACCAACATAGAATTTATTATCTCTAGATAAGTTATATTTTTCCTTTCATCAACATCATTGTGTTGTGGTGTATATGGTGGAGTGCACTCATGAATTATTTCATTTTCAACACAAAATGCATTAAATTCATTAGAGAAGTACTCACATCCTCTTTCACATTTTAACACCTTAATCTTTTTATTAAGTTGAATTTAACCTTTCAATTTATACATTAAAAGCATCAAAAGTATCATCTTTATGCTTTAAAAGAAACACATAGGTATCTCTACTATAATCATCTATAAAAGTAAGAAAATACATTTTACCACCTGGAGTTAAAATTTCATTTAACTCACAAAGATCACTGTGTACTAAATCAAGTAGATTAGATGATCTTTCCACAATAGGAAATTGTTTCTTTATCATCTTAAGAGAGAGAGAGAGGGGGGGGGGGGGGGGGGGCAATTTAAAACTTAACTATCCATTTCTAGCAACTTAGTGAAACTTTCATGCAATAAATTGATAAAAAAAAATATTGTAAGAATCAAGTAAGAAATTTTAAGGAGTTTAAGGTTAGAATGATGATGTAAACTCTCTTTTTACATGTTTCGGTGAAACTAAGGTCACCTATGTCCTGCATCTTCAAAGCTTAGCCTAGCTCTGAATTCTAGTAACAAACCAAGTTAAAAGACTTCACTAATCCTTTTACAGCAGGAGAATTTTCACCAAGGAATACCCAAACCTCTTACACGGATTTTTTGTTCAGTGCCAATCTCACCAACATCGTGTTGTTTTGATTCCGGTGCCAACCTTACCTATGTCAAGTTGCTGTCAATCCAGTGCCAACCTCACCTCTCTTGTGGATTTTTGAAGTGTCAATCTCACTTTACAAAGATAGATAGAAAGTTGGAGTGCAATGGTTTTCACTCTCTATAAGGATGATAAATACTAGTTGAGAACCTAGAGAAAGATGAACACACTTACAAATAAATCCTTACTATTTTGGCTAAAGTGTGTGAAAAGTGTTTTGGAATGATTTACACAAGGTAAGATCTTATAACACTTTCTCTAGCTTAAAACAATGATATTAAACTGGTATTAGCTCTAATTTAAGTCTAGAAGTATGTCTATCTATAGAGGAAAGCAAAATAGAGTCGTTGGGGGAATTTTGGAGCTTTCTGACTTCATTCGGCCAAGCAACCGGCTGACTAGCCAATATTAACAATTTTATGACCATTGGAAACACATTCAAAAATCACGTGGGCCCCATCCTATGACACGCCTGCCAACCGACATGCATAGGCCGATAGACCAGCCTTTATATTTTCTGGGCCAAGACTAGTTCTACTTTGGTACAAATTCTTGTTTTTCTGGTTATGAAAATGCCACTTTTTCTTGATCATTTGAGTAAACTTGTTTACAACAACATAAATGCTTTTGCTACAAATTCAAAAATGGTTAGTGACATCATAATCAAATATTGTATATCATCAAAACATGAGTGATGACAATTTTGAGTCAACAATCTCCCCATTTTTTATGATAGTAAATATTTTATGATTTGAAGGGAATATAAATAACTTTAAACAAGTATAACCTCCCCCTCAAATTATGCACTTAAAGATTATTTTTATTTCTTATACTCTCCCTCTTAATCATATAATAAAACAATCTTACCTTTAAAGCAACATGATTAAGTATGTGCAAATAATCTTTACCTTTTTCTCCCACTGTGATATCATCAAAAAGTATTGGGGAGCTGATAAAGCTTGGAAGTGTTATTTAATCGAATGCATGTTAATGATATGAGCAAAATTGTTCAACAAGTCAAACATTATAGCAAATCCAAGTAATCAAAACAATCCAAGAAATCCATTGAAAGTTTGATTTTGAGTTGAGCATATAATGGAATAATTTTGAGTTTATGAATAAGTAGAAAATACATTTTAGGACTCATTTGAAAGTGAACATGCATGAAAAATATGACAATTTGTATGAATGTGTATTGAAATGCAGAAAAAATCAGCATAGTGCAGAAAAATGCAGAATTTTTGTAAAATTAGCTCGTTTGCAAAGTGTAAAATGAGTTCTGTGCATCTTTTTAAAAAAACATCTTTTTGCACTAGTTCAAGGATGCTAAAATACACGTGTTTGTGCAATCAAACTGAATAAAACTCAAATATCCAAAGTTTTTGGTAAGTTTTTCATTTAAGAATGAAAAAATAACTTATGTACCTAAAATGAGTTTTGTGCATCCTTTCAAAATTTTCTTTTTAGGAAATCTCAATATCAATAATTAAAAGTGTTCATCCAAAGAGATCAAAGAAAATTCAAAGATTTGAAAATGTGGGTGATCTTTGCATTTTTGGCCTAAAAAGGGCTTCTAAAACAAGTAGTATATCAAAAATTTGTTTCAAGCATAGCTTTTGAAAATTTTCTTCGGTAGCATCTCTAATATGCATAATAAATATTTTTTTAGCACAGAAAACATTCAAAAATCAAAACATAAGAAATTTTGGTATATTTTCAAAATTTTGAGCAAAAAACGATCAAGAGAACAACTCACATTTTAAAACTGCTTTTAACTCATTATTTAAAAACAAATAGTTTTGATACACTCTCAATATACTCAAATAAACATGCTCAAGCAAGAAAAATAACAATATCTCATAAATTCATCAATTTGGGCAAGTCATGCAATGTTAAGCTTAATAAAAGCAAGAAAACGACTCATATGTCATAAATGAGTTCCATGAATTATTTGTGAGAGATTATTTTTGAAGTATCATCAATATGAATAATTAATCATGTTCAAGCAATAAAATCAATAAAAGCTCAAGAATTTAACGATCTAATTATGCAAAAATAAGCTTAATAAAAGCATAAAAACAACTTACATGCCAAAAATGAAAAGTGTGCATTGTTTTTCAAATTTTTCTTTTCAAGAAGTTCATATGCATAATTCTAAACATGTTGATGCAACTCATACACTTAAAAATACAAAAGTATGAAAATTAAGGCAAATAAAACAAACATGCATAGCAATCAAGACTTAAAGCAAATATGTACAAGATTACTATGTAAAATAAATGAAGAAAGTGTCTAACTTTTTCTTGTTCTTTTTTGTTCATCAATTACATTTTCATTATTGAGTTCAAGAGAGCTTACTTCATCATTCATGGTTATGAGACACAAGCTAGCAACCTTGTTTGGCTCTTCATCACTTGAATCACTTGAAAATGAGGTTTTCTTCTTGTTTTTTCTTTTCTTTGAGTCACTTCCTTTGTAATGCTTCTTGCTTTTGCTTTCTTTTAACTCCATAAATTTTTTGAATTTTCTTCCCATTAAAACCATGTCTTCCATTTCACTATCATTCTTATCATCATGGGAGTTGGATTTTAATGCTATAGTTTTCTTGTTTTCGGCTTTCTCCTCATCTTGATCTGCATTCAAGAACATTTCATGATTCATTATAGAACTAATGAGCTCCAACAATGGAATGGTTGAGATGTATTTTTCTTCTTGAATTGAGGTCACCTTTCCATCATAGGCTTTGGTCAAACTCCTTAAGATTTTTCTTACCATCTCTTTTTGTGAGAGTACCTTGCCAAGAGTATTCAAACCATTAGTAATAATTGAGAAACATGTATACATATTAGAAATGGTTTCATGAGACATCATCCTAAAGTTTTCATATTCAGTCACAAGAAAGTTGATTTTAGTCTCATTCAGGGAGCTTGTACCTTGATGTGTGACTTCTAACATATTCCATATATCATGAGCGGATGACTTTTGTTCTACATTTTTTAATATGTCTCTATCTAATCCACATATTAATGCATACTTTTCCTTAGAATTTTTATTTAGAATCTTGTTATCGTTTTCATCAAAACCTTTATATTCTTTTACTATCTCTTTATCTCCTATGATTTTCTTTGGGACATAAGGTCCATCCTAATTCTACAATAAGAAAAATCAATACCATTGAAAAATGATTTCCTAGTTGAGTTCAAACCCTCTACCATGTTATTTTGCAAATGTAATGGGTAAGTCATACTATAGATTGTTAAATCTATATAAAAATGAGCACCAAGTTCTGATACCAATTGTTATCCCAAGATTTGCTCCCAACTATTTATTTCTAGCAACTTAGTGAAACTTTCATGCAATAAATAGAAAGAACCAATGTAACTATTCAAATTAGTACAGGTGTAAAAGGAGTTTAAGGTTAGAATGATGCAAACTCTCTTTTTACAAGGTTCGGTGGAACTAAGGCCACCTACATCCTTGGTCTTCAAAGCTAAGTCTAACTTTGAGTTCTAGTAACGAGCTAAGTTAAAGAACCTAAATAATCCTTTCACACCTAGGGAATTTTCACCAGGGTATACCCAAACCTCTTACATGAATTGTTTGTTCGGTGCCATTCTCACCAATGTTGGGTTGTTGTGATTCCGGTGCCAACCTCACCTATGCCGAGTAGTTTTGAAACTGGTGTCAGCCTTACCTCTCTTGCGGATTGGTAAAGTGTCAATCTCACTTTACAAAGAAAGATATAATGATGGAGTACAATGGTTTTCACTTTCTCTAAGGATGATATAATAGTTGAGAACCTAGAGAGAGAAGACCACACTTACAAATAAATCCTTACATTTTTTCCTCAAGTGTGTGAAAAGTGTTTTGGAATGATTTAGACAAGGTAAGATCTTAGAGTGAGTAAACTTGTTTCCAACAACATAAACGCTTTTGCTACAAAATCAAGAATGGTTAGTAACATCATAATCAAATATTTTATATCAACAAAACAAGAGTGATGACGACTTTGAGTCAACAAATATTGCAAGCAATCATGCCACGTTTAGCTACTTTTTTCATAGTTGAGAAACCTATATGTGCTAGTATATGATGCCATAAAAATAAAGAATCATACTCAACAATATAAGCAGAGTTAACATCTTTATTGATAGGGTAAATACACATTTGGTACCTTCTGTTTTATCGAAATATAGACTTGGTAACCTATGTTTTCAATAATGCTCATCTGGTGCCCTATAATTTTAAATCGTACATATTTGGTAGCCTAGACTCAAATTTAATCAAAAAGAAATTCTCAATATGACCAAATTACCCTTTATTAAATGGGTTTCATATTCCAATTGAATTAATTCATTACATATAACTGAGGGAAGCTTGGTTATGTTGAGCAAATTTTATTGATCAAATTTGAATATTGGGTATCAAATATGTACGATTTCAAATTACAGGGTACCAGATAAACATTATTGATAACATATGGTACCAAGTCTTTATTTCAATAAAACAATGAAAGTTACATCATTGGTGCACAATTTCACTATACCCTCACAAGAGTACCCATTTCCATACAGATACATTGGATTTAGTAACAATAAGTTTACCAGACTCAAAAACTGCTTTAATACAAGGTTTGCCTAGCAAATCTTCATTTATTTCAAGAACATAAAGCACATTTTTTAATGTGACTTTCTTGCTGGAGGTGAAAAATACTTAATGGTACATTTGCCAAGTACCTTGGATTTGCTCTCATTGCCCATTGTATCTCATGGTTTTCTTTTGAAACATCAAAGGTTTTGAACAATGATTTATCATAATTGACATGAAGAGTGGCACAAGTGCATAAGTGACATGGACAGTGGCACAATTGTCATACCACCATCCCTTCACTTTTCCTTGGACCTCATTCACTTCACTAAGGGTTGCAACAATATTTTCCTCGTCAGTTGCATTTACCTTAGGTCCTTATTGATCTTTTCAATGCCTACACTATCTAGCATAGTGAAAAAATTTCCCACACACAAACCAAGGACCTTTCTCTCCCTTAAACTTGTTTGGAATTATTTTGGGACCCAAAGGATTTACCACGCCCTTTTTAGAAATCTCTCCAATAGACCCCTCCTAAAGTTTGTCTCTACATATCGATTCCTCCTTAATTCGAATATGTTTTTAGATTTCCTTCAATGAATAATCCTCATTTTTAAGAAGGATTCTTTTTCTATAGCTCATCCATGTCAGTGGTAATTTTTCCACTATTGCACCAACTTGAAAAGCATCGGGAAGCTCAATCTTTAGAACTTTCAATTTTTTAACAATAATTTAAAGTTCATGTATTTGAGGAAGAATTGACCAAAATAAATTGAAATAAAAATATTGAGAAATCAAAATCTTTTTGATACCTTCCTCTTCCACCTTGAACTTACTCTCAAGGGCATCCCATATCTCTTTTGTCGATTTGGTTTCGGTATAGAGGTCATAGAGCCTGTCACATAGGGCATTGAGGATATGATCCCTGCATAGAAGATTGTTCTCCTCCCTTTTGGTTCTAGCCTTCTTCACCTCAAGAGTGTCCTTTTCTATTGGCTCCAGTAGAGGCTTTAAGGTGGACTCATGGATGTAAGAAATCTTGTGTGTTGTCAAGAGGAATCTCACCTTGTCTTGCCACCTAGTAAAATTGGATCCATCAAACCTACCCAACCTCACTAGGTCTTAGTTATAATCTTGATAGTCTCTTCTTCCATTGAAACAAACAATGGATAAGTTTTTGAATGTTAGAGAAATATATACATTTCAACAGAAATAATTATTATCCAAAAAGCAGGTGTGGATGACGTGGAAAATATTTTCAACACGTGGCTAACACCTGGCAGAGGTTCTGTTCGACCATCAATCAGGGATGTTCCCCTGACACATCATTTGAGTTTTATATACGACCAGACTACTCGTATAATTCGTATCTTTATGAGTAATCTTGTAAAATTGTAGTAATATCTGAGATTATTTCCATTTATACCTGATTATCCGATTAGTTAGGAAAAAATATCTGTAACTAATTCATGTAACACTCCTTGAGCCTATAAATAGAGAGAAATAGCTCAAGGGAGGGACTTTTGGGCTGATTTTTGTTTATGCTTTAGAAGAGAATTTTGGCTATTATCTTTCGGTTGTATTACTCATCCCTCTAAAGCTTGTGAAACTCGAAGAACCCTAGTTCTTTGATCACTCCTTTGAGAGTTAAGATCAATAATAGCTTAAGTGGACGTAGGTCATTACCAATTCTTGGGGCCGAACCACTATAAATTGTTGTGTCGTTTATTTTTCTTTCCATTAGATTTTATTCAATACTTTCCATCACATCAAGCATTTGACTCCGTGTCAGTTGACCAAAACGAGGGTCAACATTCTAGTGCTTTCATTGAGAGCTTGAGAAGAAATTGTTAAAGGTACTAATGGCAAAGACATCCAAGAAAACTGGACAGGCAGCTGTCGCTCCATCCCAGCCTCCTCCACCAAACATGGCTAAAGACGAACCTCATTTGGAGTTTAATGAGGAGGAAGTAGACTCTGAGGCCCTGAAGACAACACTGGGGGTGTTGCAGGATGAACTGGCCACTCTGAAGGTCAATCAAGATAGTGCTGCTGAGATAATGGCGTCACAACAGAGGGAAATAGAGCGCCAGCACCAAGAGCTCAGTGAAAGACAGGCGGAGATGGACCGTCGTCAGAGGGATGCCATGGCAGCCCTCGAAGCAGCCCTCCAATTGGCTAGGAATTAGGCTGCGCCTGCCTCGCAGCCTGACCAACCCCCGAATGGGCCACCTCAAAGAGGTCCCAATCCTAGCCCTCGGCTCCAGCCAATAAACCCTTAAAGGTCGGAGCAGCCACCAATGCCACAGGATGATGTCCCACCTAGGGACCCTGAGACGCGGCCTCCATCCCAGGCTGGTCGAGGAAATCCCCCACATCGAAGGCAGAATAGGGCTGGGCAGCAGCCCAACAACCCTAGACGCACGGGGGTGAAGAACCGCACCAACCGAGCAGGGGCAGCGTCCTTCTGGCAACAGAAGGAACTCAGAGACAAGCTTTGCGGTCAGGGGCCCTCCACAGCATGATAATGCACAAGGACCCACCGACCAGCGCAGGCCTCCCCCTAACGCTAGGGAAGTTCCAGCCCAAGGAGGCAACCGAGGAAACAGTCAGTCCCACCATAGCCAAATGAGGTTTAGAGATGGCCACGGCTACAATGAGGCCGACTCAGGCAGAGGGAATGCTGGTCGGAGAAACGATGAGAGAGGTGGAGGCAGAAGCCCCCCACCGAGAAAAGATCGACATGCAGTACATAATGTTGGGGGCAGCCCAGACAAAACAACGTCTTTAGCCGGCTCGGAGCGGCGAAGAGATGATGATCTAAGGGATGTACTCAATCACCGTCAAGAACGGCACGACGAGTACATTCCCCCGGCACCAGAAGCCCCGGCAATTCCTGAGGCCGTTCAGGCCCAAATAGATTCCCTGAACCAAGCAGTACAACAGCTGGTCGGGGGAAGAACGTCTCATATCGAGTACGACAAGAGAAGGGGCACTCCTTTCATACAAAGGATCGCAATGGCTGATACCCCCAGTAAGTTTAAAATGCCCACGCTTCCGAACTTTGACGGGTATGGTGACCCGGTATCTCATGTCAACAAGTTTGAGATACAGATGGACATTCAAAAGGTGTCCGAAGACGCTCGATGCAGGATCTTCCCTGCAACACTTTCTGATGTTGCACAGGAGTGGTTCTTTAAGTTCCCTCCTGCAAGTATTGTATCTTGGGAGATGTTCGTAAAGGAGTTTTACGGACAATTCTACACGGGTCGTGTGCACCCAACTGAGGCAAACTAGCTGGTCGAGATACGACAGCAAGAAGGAGAACCACTGAAAGATTATGTCCAGCGTTTCATGCGAACAGCAGCTGGGGCCAAAACAATGGGAGACGAAGGAAAAATGATGGTCCTAACTGCAGGAGTGAGGCACCGTATGCCTCTTTGGAGTAGCCTCAGGAAGCATGGGGTTAAAACTACCCAAGAATTTTTGGATCGAGCTGATCGATACATCAAGCTCGAGGATGCAATTGCCAGCGAGGGAAAGACCCCAAATAAGGATAAAGGGACTGAAGATCCCGCCAAAGCCGCCAATGGGTAAAAGACCAACGACAATGGGAATGGAAACAGCAAGAATGGGGGGAAGGGGCCCCATAACGAATCCTCTACCTCCGAGAGTAAGTGCTTTAAGGGCAACCGTTATGAGCCAAGGTTCACTAACTATACCGCCCTTGCTGAATCTCGAGCAGAGGTGTATCAGGCCACAAGTTTCAATGTACCCTACAAAAGACCCCCTCCCATTCGAAAGGATATTTTGAAAAGAGATACAACTAAGTTTAGTCATTTTCACAACAACTACGGACACGATACGAATGAATGTAACCAGCAGAAGGACGAAATCGAGTTCCTTATTATACAAGGACACTTAAGGAAATACGTGCGAGCCGCGGGAACTTCCCAATAAGAGGCTTTGGGTGGCAACAAGCAGGTGCTTGCGCGCCAGCGCTCGCCACCTTCACAACCTGATCCCATGGCAGGCACCTTACTCACCATCTGCGGAGGCCCGCACCTCGCGGGAAACAACGAAAAGGCAAGGGAATGATACGCTCGGACCCTACACCATGACTAGGACATTGAGATGATGACTGTGGAGGATCAGGCAATGAAAAAGGCCCGAACAGAGGACGATGCAATAACTTTCTCTGATAATGATGCCCAGCATGTCCGGTTCCCACATTCCGATCCGTTGGTCATGGATGTCCAGATTTCCAATATGATGGTGAAAAGAGTATTGGTTGATACAGGAAGTTCAGTTAACATCCTATATAAATCTTCGCTGGAACGAATGAAGTTTTCCACAAAGGACTTGGAGCCTTGCAACCAAACAATTTATGGTTTCTCTGGTGAAGGACTCGCTCAAACAGGGTCAATCAGGCTTCCAGTAACTGCAGGTACTGCGCCCGCCACCAGGACATTACTCACTACTTTTATAGTAGTTGATTGTTCTTCGACCTACAATGCAGTAATTGGAAGGCCAATACTGGTTGACCTTCGGGCTGTCACCTCTATATGGCACTTAGCCATGAAATTCCCAACAGACGCAGGGGTAGGACGCATATTGGGAAACCAAATGGAAGCAAGGGAGTGGTATAATGCCTCAATCACTAAGGCCAAGAAGGGTATGTCGAGGAGTGCTCCCCCAGAAAAGTTGCAGATGTCCATTGATGTACAAGCCCAATCAGGTGATGAAGTCACCAAATAGGGTGTTGCCCAAAGGGAAAGGTGGTTTGAAATATGCAGTGGTAGCTGTCGACTACTTCACAAAATGGGCTGAGGCTAAACCGCTAGCAACCATAACGACAAAGAAAGTACTTGACTTTGTTATTAAAAACATTGTTTGTCGATATGGATTGCCAAGAAAGATTGTCTTGGACAATGGCACCCAGTTTGATAGTGACTTATTCATAGACTTCTGTGAAAGACATGGCATCATCAAGAGCTTTTCTTCAGTTGCTCACCCCCAAGCGAATGGGAAAGTCGAAGCAGTAAATAAAACATTGAAAGATACCCTGAAGAAAAGGCTCGAGGAAGCAAAAGGAGCATGGCCAGAATAATTGCCTGAAGTCCTCTGGTCGTACAGAACATCCCACCGAACAACAACAGGTCATACCCCATTTTCCTTAGCCTACGAGTACGAAGCCATGTTTCCTGTCGAGTTGGATCCGCCTTCGCATCGCAGAATGACATACGACCAAGACCAAAATAGCCAATTGTTAATGGAATCCCTAGACCTAGTCGAGGAGAGACGAGAAAAAGCCTAGCTCCAAGTAGCTGCGTACCAGCAAAAAGTCACTCGGTATTTTAACTCCAAAGAGAAAGAAAGTTCAGCGTCGGGGACTTGGTACTTCGAAGAGTTTTCTTAAACACCCGCGACCAAGCTGCTGGAGTACTTGGACCAAACTAGGAAGAACCTTACCAGATTGAAGAAGTCCTTCATCCAGGCACTTACAAACTTGCACGATTAAATGGAGATTTCGTTCCACGTTATTGGAATGGAGAACACTTGCGCAAGTATTATCAGTAAACGGTCTTTCTTAAATGACTGGCTTATATTTATTTTTACTTTTTACAAGTTTTTGAAAAAGGGTTAGTCATGAGATATGGCTAATCGCTTAAGTGTAAGATCTTTTTTAAGATCACTCGTAAAGACATGTTTAGTCCATTTAATACGACAATAATAAGGGACTGTGCGCAGCCAGTCATTCTTGCCAAACTTTGTAATTTTTTTTTTTACAAGTATTTGCTCCTTACGTGTATTGTTTTGTTGTATTACAATTTTCATGGTTTAAACCAAGCAGTAATGTTCATACAGGTTTTGGTCAAGGCAAGTGACCAAGGACCTAAAGCTCCTCGATCACTTGGGGGGCATATAAGGCACATAGAAAGAAAAACATACCAAGAGGTATGTAAACACATGAGCAAAATAAGTGAAAGCATGCTACGGTGCTTAGATTATTTTTAAAAATTTTATATTTTTTTAAATCAAACCAAAGTACTATGCTAAGTTCGGTCATACGAACAGATGTTATAATAAAGCAAGAATGTTATAATATCAAAAGAATTATTTTACACTGCGAGCAGTACTGCTCAGATGTAAATGTTAAGTTAAAAAGAAAAGTTGCCCATGCAGCAATAAGAAAATAAATATTGTCTTAACATCATGACCTGTGGGTCATGTAAGAAAAAGAAAATAAAATAAGTAAAAAAAAAAAGCTAAGGAGCAGCAGGAGTATCTTGGGGAGCATCTTAGTTAACTACGTCTTCTGCAGCTTCCCCTCCATCCATCCCCGTGGCCAGTGAAATCTCAGGGGAAGCAGGAACTCTGGCCCTTTCTTCGGCAGCCAGTCAAGCAGCACTGCAAGCCAACTCAGCTTTCCTTGCATCCTCTAGAAGGTAGCCGAAATTGGCACTTTGGTTATGCTTCCAAAAATCGTAGAAGCATCGAAGTGTCGCATTCTTGTACCTTTCCAGGTCCTTGGCGTTCGTGAGCTTGAGTTGCTCCACTTGGCTCTTGAGGCTTGCAATGCTCTTGTCCTTCGCAAGACTTTCCTCTTAGAGCCTTTTTACTTTGTGCCAGTGGATTCGGCTAGCCTCCTGGTATTCCTCTCTCTGTTTTCTAGCACTTTCCAGAGAGGCCTGTTTCTCCACCAGATCCGTAGCCAAAGAGTCCTTCTCTAGGTCACCACTTCTATCTCCCCCGCATGCCTTGCCTCCGCGACTTGAAGTTCCTCCATCAACTTCAACTCCTGAGCACGGGACTGCTTGATGCTGGCACCAGAATGCAGGCGGGCAGCCGTTAAAGTCAGCATGGCCTACGCAAAAAATAAGTGTTAGACAGATTTCAGGAAAGTCAGATTGTATGTAAAGAGAAGTAAGATGCTTACACTAGCAGTCTCGTTCACGGCCCTGTTGATGATCTGATCGACCCCCATTTCCTCTGTCCCAGCCATGGCCTCTTTGTAGTGGTCATGTTTTAGGATTTTGGCAAGGCGGTCCTTGGCAGATCTCAGGGCGCGGTGTGACAGTTTCGTCCCAGTTGAAACCCCCCCAGCCTGTTGTGTTTATTCGGTAGGGGCTGGGGGTGATGGAGTTTTGGCAGCTGGAGCATTTGAAGGTGGAACCTCCTGCTCGAGAGGATGTTGATCGGTGTCTTGGGCAAGTGGCCCCTCTACTGGAAGGCCCGAGGCTCGGTTCTTCTTAGCCGAGGGCATTTTGCTGTCCCCATCCTGTCTCCTGGACGACTTCCTCTTGCGAACCAGGGGGACTTCTTCCTCCTCCTGAGTGTTGTAGATGTCGAAGACATTGGCAAAGGCCATCTCTGCAAAAGAAGTTAACATGCAAACAATGAGCCAAAAATGGGTAACAAGTTATGTTGCATCAGAAAAGAAATAAAGAAGTATAGTCCAATACCCGAGCTATTACTACTGGTCGCTATACTATTGACTCTACTAGTCATACACTCACTCTCTGGCATGAAGAAGTCTGGCCCTAGGTTTGGAGTATATGTAAAATTGCCGTCCCCGTCAAATAAGTGACAGGGAATTGGCAAGCTATCTAGGAATAAAATAAATGTACCATTTTTGTCAGAGGACTCGTCTAAGTCTATGACGGGCTCGGTCGCCTTTTGTTTTCCCTTTCCTTCGGGGGCAAAAGACCTTTCTGCTGGGGGGGTGCCAACAAGTTCCCTGATTGTAACCCCAGTCAGTCTCTGTCGAGGAGGAGACGCTGGTGGTTGCTGCTCGGGATTTTCCTTGGCAGTGGCACTTCCTGCCGCAGGTTTCCTCACATCCTGGTGAGGGGCCAAAAGGCCAACTAGCCTCAAATTGGCCTCGGTGACCAGAGATTTAACATTCTTCTCAACGCCCGTCATGCTAGCCAACATGGCAGACCTCAACACCATGTCTAGTGTTGGGTCTGGTCGCAACCATGGGCCTGAAAAACACAAGAAGTTTTAGAAAAATACAAGGAAAAATGCTAAGAAAAAATAGTGACCAGTGGAAAAAGACTTTTACCTCCTCGAGTGAAGGCCAGGTTATTCACGACCATGTCAGGCATGAGGAAATACTCCTGACTGTATTTACCCACGTTTAAAATATGGGTTGTGTCACTTAGGAAGGTTCGGTTGGTCTCTTGGTGACAAAAGTGAAAAAACCCCGTACCAAATTGTTGGGGGTTGGAATTAAGGTGAAAAAGGTAATTGACCTCGTGAGGGGTAGGCTCTGGCCATTTCTTGTTGTTATAAAGGATATAGAGTGCAACAAGCATTCTATATCCATTTGGTGTGATTTGGAAAGGGGCGACTCCAAAATAGTTCGCCACCTCCTGGAAGAATGGATGGAGAGGAAGGGTAGCCCCAGCCTCTATGTGATATCTCGACCAGGCGCTGTAAACGCCTCCAGGAAAATTCGCCCGCTCGTCCGCAGTAGGAATTTTGAGGGTTACCCCAGAAAGGCCGTATTTTCTGAAGTAGTTGGCTAACATCCTAGGGGTTACATGACTGAGTGGGGAAAGATACCACTCGACGTCGGGAAGAACTGAATACTGAGGATGGGCCCTAACTTGGATGTGAGGGTCGGGGGCATTATTTTCTCGACCACTGGTCGAGGGAACCCCAGCCTGCGGGCCAGGCTGGGCTGGTGGATTTGAAGGGTTTTTCTTCTTGGCGGTAGGCTTGGCACGACCCATGCTGGCAGAAGTTGGTTGGGGTCTTGGAGGAGAAATTCGCAAAAAAGGAATTTCTTGGATTCGCTGAGCAAGTTCCTCTTCGCCCTCGAGCAGCTGTGCGAGCAAGTCATCGTCAATCGGCCTTTCACCTCCCCACAAATCTGGCATTAAAACCTGCGAACAGAAAAAAGGGGAGGTGAGGAAGAAGAGCCTAAGAAGTCAGTTAGAATAACGTTGTTTGTGTACAAAAGTATAACTTTTATACAGCAGCATTCCAACGAAAAAATTGAAATTTTCATACGAACAGATTGAAAAACTGATCAAAAAGTGAAAGTAAAAAGTTTTTTCTAAAAAAGCTTTTTCAACTCCAGTAAGGGCAGGAAAAACCCAGTTTTTCAGCTAGCCTAAAAATCAAATTTTTACTTCGATTTTACGTCCTAAATCTATGATCTTGACTATCAAACTGATTCATAACCCCTACATAACAAGTATGCTCTACCATATCTAACATCAGCAAGCAAACATCCAATTTTCCTTTATTTTTACTCAAGAACACGATACTGTTTCAGAGCCTAAAAAGCTAGCATAAACAGACATGGACAGCACAGTAAAGGGTGCGAAAGTTCTGAAATTTACCTGTACGAAGATTGTGAAGTCCTGGAGAAAATTCGAGTGTAGGTGTGCGAACAACAGATTCCTGGAACGACGAAGGATGAACTTCGGAGAAATTTCTGGGCTCTGTCTAGGGAGTTCTTGGAGTGTTCTTGACAGAAAGATAGCTTGTAAAAAGTGAAAAGGAAATTCTGAAAGCTATATATATTGTCTAAGATATGTTAAAAAGAGGCAATCATAAGTTCCCCTTTTTCGAAGCATGGGGAAGAGTGATAGCCGTCAAAGGTTTGCTTGGGAACCAAAAAGGCATGATTGGATGTGGGTAGGTCACTTTTTCCAAGGAGGCACGAACTACTCTGACAGATTTGGTGGGGTAATTGAAGGGTCATTTTCCTAAAGGTTTATTTATTGCTGGTCGTAATAAATAAACTTGGGGGGCAAATGTTATCCAAAAAGCAAGTGTGGATGACGTGGCAAATATTTTCAACACTTGGCTGACACCTGGCAGAGGTTCTGTTCGACCATCGATCAGGGATGTTCCCCTGACACGTCATTTGAGTTTTATATACGACCAGACTGCTTGTATAATCCGCATCTTTATGAGTAATCTTGTAAAATTGTAGTCATATCCGAGATTATTTCCATTTATACCTGATTATCTGATTAGTTAGGAAAAAATATCTGTACCTATTCATGTAACCCTCCTTGAGCCTATCAATAGAGAGAAATAGCTCAAGGGAGGGACTTTTGGGCTGATTTTTGTTTATGCTTTAAAAGAGAATTTTGGCTATTATCTTTCGGTTGTATTACTCATCCCTCTAAGGCTTGTGAAACTCGAAGAACCCTAGTTCTTTGATCACTCCTTTCAGAATCAAGATCAATAATAGCTTAAGTGGACGTAGGTCATTACCAATTCTTGGGGTCGAACCACTATAAATTGTTGTGTCGTTTATTTTTCTTTCCATTAGATTTTATTCAATGCTTTCCATCACATCAAGCATTTGACTCCGTGTCAGTTGACCCAAACGAGGGTCAACAATAATATAGACCAAAATACAACTCTAGTCAAGTGAATACAAGGGAAAACATTATTAATTAAATAAAAGTACAACTCTATTCCAAAAGTTACAAGTAAATAAGAAGAAAAGGTGATATATAGAAGAAAAAGATATAACTCAAAACAAAACGATACAAGTAAATATAGAGACTAGAAAAAATAAAATAAAAAAAGAAGAAGAACAAAGAACACTCTTACACTCACATAACCTAAAGTTAGAGTAGTGGGGATCACCAACTTGAACAATGTTCAAGACCTTTATCCAAATGGAACTCTCAAATGGAAATAACTCTCTGGAATTATCAAGTATTTTAGTGAATTTCTAGCCAAGTGCTCTAGTGGACAGAAATTGTGTGTTTTACAAGTGAGCACTAGGCTTATATTTATAGAGTTTTGAGACACCCTTTAAATTTTCAAATTCCACTAACCCCCTTGGCTATTACCAATGTTAAATTTGGTTTTTATGGAATTGAAGGAAGATTTTGGAGTTACTTGAAGTGTTCCAAACGTTCAAATTGTTGAAAATGTGAAAATGGGATTTTGTTGTCAGCATCCTAGGTTGCAACTTGAGCTATTCTAGGCCACGACCATGAGTCGGCCTGGATAGCTTGTAACCTCCCAATTTTAAAACTTTGCCACAAAAATCTCCTAACTCTTTCCCGGAATCTCCAACAGCTATTCAACATAATAGCTCATGAAATTTAATTTTGAAATGTGTAACTGTCATTTTACACATTTTTAGGTGATCTTTTGGAAGTTACAAATGGTTAGTGATTTTGTAAGATATGGAACTCCCAAAAGTATGCACAAATTTGGACACACGCATTTGTCCCACATATTTTTAACTCTCAAATTATGTTACAAAATGTGACAAACTTATTTTGTCACATTTATTTAATCTAAAATTATATTATTATGAATAATATAACAAATACTTTGGGTTAATTTCTTACAACTACAAAAATAAAATAAAAAAATCATTATTTTTTAGGTTGGATATGTTAGGGTTTGTGCCTTAGAAGCATGTGTAAATATAGTTTTATTGAATTAACTAAAAGTACAATTTTATTATATTTGATTATTGTAATTATTATTTAAATAATTTATACGTTAATATCAAAAAAATTCATATTCATTTATGAGAATATGATCTTCTAAGGGTATGAGAGAATTAAGATCATATATAATGAATAAAATAGTCAGCAACATATTAAAGTACGAAATCTTTAATCAATGGTTGCTAGTACGATTTACTAAGCATATAAAGAATAAGAAAGAGTATATCTAAGGGGCACCAGTGGTGCCTAATACTACAAGAATGTTGCATATTGCTATTTGTGCAATTCAATAACAGGTTGTGCACATTTCAATTTAATAATTATTATGGGATATCGCTAACCAACCATATAATGTTGAAGAACAACCTTAAGAATACGAAGATTATTCAAAATCCACCCATAAAGGTCAAGAACATGACCGAAAATCCGATTACACCTATGGCCGAAACTTCCAAATTTTTCCCCAAATCCAACATTTTAAGAGCACTATAGTAGAGATTCGTGTTTGTAAGAAAGGATTGAAGAATTTTAAGACTAAGAATGGTGAAAATCGTGCAAAAATGCTAAAAAAATCTAACAAAAGAAGAAGAAGAAGAAGAAGAATCTTCAAAGCAGCTCCAATGAAGGAAGAATGTAGAAAAATAGGCTATTGTAACGCCTAACACCCTGGATTTCCCTTCCTTAGTAAAAATACCTCCCTTAAGAAAATTGATCTTAAAAATTCCTTTAAAATACAAGTTTTAAAATAAAGTTGGGCGAGATCCCGATTTTTAAAATAAAATTACAACTTTAGATAATAAAATAAAAATAAAAGAAAATAAATTACAACTCGTTTATTAAATACAAGTGATTTTCGTAAACATTAAAAGTACGGCGTTATAGGATCTTTTCTTTGGTAGAATGACTCCTCATAGTAGTACACACTTTCACAATGGATTGGCCCCGCCACATCGTACTCCTCATCTATAATCAAAACATTCCGAGTAAAAACCTGCAAGGGGGAAAGTAAGGGGGAGTAAAATAGACAACAAGAATAAAGCATACTGAAATAGACGTACCGTACAAGAAAGCACAACCCAAACGGACAAACGTAAGACGAGAACGGTTTATCTAAGGAGCATGGTATGACACAACAAGGAGTAATGGGATGTGGTCATATTTTTTTAATCATTAGAGGATTCCCTAAGTTAGAATAACTAAAGAAAAGTTTCCCTTTATAAAGAATCCTGAAATCTTGGACCCAGTCTTAGTAAAACGTGAGTAACTAAAGTTTTAGGAGTCTGATTTCGATGAAATTGATACCGTTAGAAACCTAATTAAAATATCTACAACTACTGTGGAATAGAGTTTTTCCTAAAACGTAACAAAAAGAGTTAAAATGGGGGCCCAAGTTACAGGATAGTTTGGGCTGCGAGATTCTTTTAGGGTTTAGATTTAGGGTAAGAATATAAGAAAAAAAAATTAATATTGGGGATTCTTTAATCCTTGGAGCTGAGAAAATACATAGAGGAAAAGAAAATGAGAACTCGTGGAAGAAGAAGAAGAAGAAGAGGAGGACAACAAAGCTGATTCCAGGGATTTGGGGATTGAATCCACCAAGGAGGCATATTCAACCATTAGGAATGGCCTTACACATCAAATGGTAACATTATCATCTTGTTTTGATTGACGTGTTGAAACTTTAAGGTATTTGATATGTGTGATGTGTATTGGCTAGGTTTGGGATTGAAACTTAGTTTAGGGCCATTGTGATTCTATGTTGGAAGTTTGAATGTTAGATTTGTTGATATGTGTTTTGATGATTCTTGGGGATTCGTGATGTTCTTGATTGGTTGCCAATTGATATATGTTGTTGATATTGAATATGCACTGAATTGGCACATAGGGGTTTCGGCCTATATTGTGTATGGGGTTTGTACCCAGTGTTTTCTATTTCATTTAGATTTGAAAAATATTATTTAAGTGTTTGAAATTGACTTAGGAGTATGCTAGGGCATTGCTTGAATATTGTATAATTGTTTTACATTTTTATGCATTAAAAATGTGAGTTTTGAGCATGAAATAATGGGATAATGGTGTCTAAATTTTTTGTAAAATTATGGAGCTTTATAATCTAATTTTTAAATGCTAAAAATCACTTTAAAACTGATTTTGGAAGTTTTAGGTTATTAGATTTATATTTTTCAAATTAATTGTGATAATTAATCATTAAATAGAATTTAAATTAATTAATTATGAAAATGAGTGTACTTGCTGTTTTAATATTAGTTTAGGGGCTGTAAGATAATGTTAGAAAGGTGGGAAATGATTTTAGAAACATGCTTGAGATTTGTTTTGGGTGGGTAACTAATTTATCATTTTTTATGCATTAGAAATGCGATTTTTGGCATAAAATCTTAAATATAATTCATGGTTAATATTTCAATACTTTGATGTTAGTTAAATTGAGTTTTGAATCATTTCAAGTCATTTCAAAGAGTGTTAAAAATGATTTTCGGGAATTAATTGGTAATTTGTGAATAATTGAGGAATTATCGGGAAACATTAAATAGAATTTGGTAAATTATATTCTAAGGCTTAAAATTTACTGTTTGAAATAAGACATGCCTTAGAGGTGGTTTAAAATAAATTAATTTATTGATATAAATTAATTTGGCATGGAAAAGGTGAACTTTGGGTTAAAAAGGGCATTTTGTAATTGTTACGTAAGAAGTTTCTGTATGAACACATGTGTTACATTAGAATGATTATAATGGTATAATTAGGTTAAAGAAGGTCATGCATGAGAATTATGTGATTTGTTATGTGCTTATAGACCTATTATCGAAATTAGGTCATGTATTGCTTGAAACTGTGTCTGTTTTGATGGTTGAATGTTTTTTGAGTTTCAATACCATCTTGTGAGCGTTTAGGGCCTCAATTGCAACCAAGAAGTTCAAAAAGAGGGTTCAGAAAGTGGAATAGCATATCATGAATAAGGTTAGAAGGGTGGCCTCTGCTCACCTTGTGTATGTGTTAAGCATACAACCTTATTTTATTATTTATTATTTTATGTACTTATGTTCTATGATTAGTTATTTTATAATAGTGTTGTTAGCATGAGGATAGTGCTAGAGTGGCTAAATAGTTGACATGCCTGAATGATAGACTATATGTGTGTTCTATGTAATTGTTGCTTGTGTGAGCACAACTACACCAAATACCCCTTTCCACAACACCAAAAAAATATTATCAAATACATACCATAACATTTTTCAATGTCTTAAGGAAAGTAGTATTACTGTAGGTCGGACCTCTTTGCATAACATTTTTCCATAGTTATAGAGAAGTGTTATTCTATAGTCTATGATAATACTTTTTATGTGTTATTTTATAGAGGAAATTACATTTTATATGGGATTTTTAATAGAGTGTGAAAAAATATGGCTTTTTTTTTCAAAAAAAAAAAGGTAATCTATGGCTTTTTCTTCAAAAAAAAAAAAAGTTAATTTATGGTTTTTTTTAAGAATTTTCACTTTTATGGGTTTATTTTCCCATATTTTTGTATAGAAGTTTGTTTATGCCATAGTTTTACTCTTATCAAGTTTTAATATTTTGGAAGGGTATGTTTGTAATTTGATTTTTTTAACTTATTTTATTTTTATATTATTTTTATATTACTAATTTTATATTAAATTTTTCTTTGTTGTTTTACAATTTTTTTGTAATATGAATTGCGTTTAATTTTTTTATTTATCATAAACATTTTTTCTTTTTTTGATGGATTTTACGTTTCTTTTTTCAAATACTGGGTAAGGTAACTCGTTACTTGATTGATCTTTGATAATTATGTAAAAAAAATCCTAAAAATAGGTTAAATAACATGTACCAGGAGGGGTAACTAGTTGTCCTTAGAAGAGTAACTTTCTGCTATAAGAGGGGTAACCAATTACCATAAGAGGGGTGACAAGTTACTCATATTAAATATGAAAAGAAAGATCAAATTTGATGGAAAAAGAGGAAGAATACTTCATTAAAAAAAGAAGAAGAAGTAACTATTAATTTAGTAACATAAGTAACCAGTTACCATAAAGAACCTATAAATATACACACACATCATAACGTGAAGGTAACCAGTTACCCTCAAAAATATACATACAAAGAACGTGGAGCTAAACAGTTACCCCCAGAAATACATACACAAAGAAGGGGAAGGTAACTAGTTACCACAGATCTGATATTTATAAAAAAAATCATATCCACCCCCTTTCCCTTCTCTCTCATCTTCTTCATATAATTAATTTTTCTAGATTTAAATGTTCTCATCAGGGTAACTGGTTACCCATTCATATTTTTATTAGTTTTCTTTCCAAATTTTGGTGTTCCTATAAAGGTTATAGTAAAAAAAAATGCTAAAAAAATTTATTTGAATTTTTTTACATATAGTTGAAAAAACTATAAAAAAAAATTGCAATAATAAAAGATAATAAATAAAAAAGATTGTAAAATAATTATGTAATGTTAAAATATGTGTGAAAAAAAGGAAAAAAATGGAATGAGAAAAGAATAAGTACAAAAAATGAAGAAAAATGAAGGAAAAAAACTAAAAAAATATGAAAAAAACAAAACAAAAGAAATGTTGAAGGGAAAAAAATGAATGAATAAAAGTGAAAAGAAGAAGAGGAAAAGTAATGGAAATGGAAAGAAAAAAAAATATGAATGAAAAATTGGTAGAAAAAAATGAAAAAAAAAAAGAAAAAAATGGAAGAAAAATAAAAGAAAGGAAAAAAGCTCATATGTGTGAAAAAAGAAAAAATATATGGAAGGAGGAAATAATAAATACAATGATGAAGAAAAAATAGAAGGAAAAAAATGAAAAAAGGGTAAAAAACTGAAAAAATATGAACAAAAAAAACAATTCAAATGAAAAAAAAATAGATAAATAAATAAAAATGAAAAGAAGAAGAATGGAAAAATGGAAAGAAAAAAAAAGATACATGAAAAAATTTGTAGAAAAAAAAAAGATAAATGAAAAAATGGAAGAAAAAATAAGTAAGGAAAAAAATAAAGAAAAAATAATTCAAAATGAAGGAAAAAAATAAAAAATTGAAAAAAAATTAAATAAAATTACCTTCAAATTCAAAGAAAATATAACTATGATAAAAAAATATGGCATTTCCATATGCTAGTTAGCAACTAATTGTGTTTCCCATACTTTAGTTTTTTCTTTAATAAATTTTCTCTTACAAATTAAAAAAAGTATAATTTCCATATTTTTGAAAAGCTCCATATTTTATATTAATTGATAAGTGTTTCTTTAGGCTATTCATAATAGTTTATATAACACTTTTTGTAACTTATAAAATAGTATAATAGCATACTTTACAATAACATTTTTCTTGTGTTATTTTAATTACTGGATAAGCTATAGCTATTGTTGAATATATATTATATCATATAACATTTTTTTTTCTCACTTCCACAATACTAAAAAGAAAAGAAACAACACAGCACTAAAAGTTACCCAAACATGATAATACAAATAAATATTTATTAATCAGTATAATAAAATTACAATATTTTGCCTAAACTAGGCTTACAATAAATCATCTTCTATAATTTTATGCAAAAGATGTAAATAATTTTCCAAAACCATCTACAAGCCTCTAGTGGTATGTAGTGCTCCTGATTGTAGGTGACCATCTTGCTAAAAAGCCAACAGATGTATAACACTTGAAGTGAGCTTACAACAACAAGCAAAATATACTCCCTAATTTTGTAGAATACAACATCCATCCTTACATTGTAATTTTCTGCAACACAAAATAACATGTGATAAATAAAAATTGAGATAAGGGGATGAGGAAATTGCGATAAGTATCTGCTATTATTTTTTGCTATAACATAACATATACAATAATGTATTCACTTGTTGTAAATAATTAATCTAAAATAATCTAGAATATCATCACATTAGGGTAGACAATAATGCATAAAACTATTCAACACATGAATTGTAAATAATAAAAAGATCTAATAACGCATACATGTATATTTAAATGTTTAAATTTCTTCACTTTTCTAAAACACAAAAAAAAAATTCTGATTATAAACGTATAACGTAAAAGAAAAAAAATAATTGATTGTTCTAAGCATTTGACATAATCATTTCAGTTTCATTTTGAAAAAGAAAAAATAATACAAGAAAAAGGAAACATATGATGAATGACCAAGAAATCATTGTATATAATATATAATATATAATATCACTCTTCTCTACTATGCTACAAAATTGTTTCATGTAATATCAAACTTCATCTTCCTCCATCTAGCTTATACATTATAATTGTTTTTGCTAATCAAGAAAATTGTCCCATTCAATATTATTATTTTAAAATAAACAATTCTTAAAATACATAGAGAGTGAAACACATTCTAGCAAGTGAGTATGCCACTACAATATTGTGAAACTAGGCTTATTAATCAACATATGCCACCGTTCTCCCTCCCTCACTTCTCCACCGTTCCCCCTCCCTCAATTCACGTAAGGCATCTTCTTTAATTTTTTTTCTTTTGTTATTTCTTCTTCTTCCTCACAACTTTTGTCTTGTGCAGTAATCTTTGTGTCTCCATTTCCTCAAACCTCAGTTTCTCTAACTCTCAGTTCGCCCTCTCTCACTGGTATGCATATATATATATATATATATTCACTGTGCTTTTTTTTTTTGTTTCTTGTCTCTCGGTAAGTGTTTTTATTTTTTTTATTTCTTTTTCTGTTCTATTCAAATTTTGGTACATTTTCAATTTTTTTTAAATGTTTTTCTGTTTAGTGATTTTTTTGATGTATTTGGTTCATCTTAGGCTATATATATGTGTATGTTTTTGTTCTGTTATATGTTAGGTTGGTTTTATTTAATTGGTATTTTTTTTCTCTTTTGTTCGAAGCATGTGTATGTCGGCTATATATATATATCTATGTGTGTCTGTTATGTGTGAGTTGGGATTGAAATGTGAAATGTTTGGGTGAATAAAAATAATTTAGAGTTTGGGTGAATAAAAATAATTTAGACTTTTGTTGCTCATCTTCTATATAGCAAAAAATTTTCTTTTTTTTTGGGCAGGAGTTGTGGTCTATAATTATATATGTGTGTGTATGATCATATTTATTTTTTTATTTTTGTGTGTGTATGTTGAATTGTGTAACTGAGACTATTACATCCCCTGTACTTAATTTGATCCCTTAGTTTTGCGGGATTGAATATGTGCTATTAAGTTTTGAATCATGTTTTTTTTTTGCTCAATGTTATTTCACAAGCAAAGATTCATGATATTGAGAAATGTTTAGACGTGGTTGCAATTCTGCAAGCTAAGAAGGGTACCTGTGAGGCTATATTTCATACTTAATTATATTTGGATTGAAACGTTAGCTTATATTAAGTTTGACTAAGGCTACATAGAATTTATATCTGGTTTGGAACAACACAATCCTATATTGGCTTTGGATATTTAAGTGTCAATAATGTAGAAATGAATAGATTAGGTCATCTGCTTAGGCTAGTGCTATAACACTGCTGGAATACACTATATTAACTATGTTCACTTTTATTGTTCCTTATTTGGGATATATTGGAAATTTCTTTTGCAATTACTTTCTAAAGTTGTTATCTTTGGTATAATACAAAATGTTCTAATTAATGTTGATTGTAAGTTCAATGCTATTAATTTGGAGTATTTTTCTCTATTGTAGATTCTGATAACTAAGACTATTTCCCTCACTTGTACTTTATGGTTGCATGCACTTATTACAGATTTTGAAGTCTGGGAAGGAATATATTCCCAAGCTCGTATTGCGGATACTGACTTAGTGTGCTTATGGCTTGGAGCAAATGTAATGTTGGAGTATTCTTGTGAAGAGGTACACTATTCTTCTTCCTTTAAACTGCTATGGAGTATTTTGTTTGGATTAATGTTAAGATCTCGTACAACTATCTTGTGCAGGTCACTGATTTTCTTCAAAAGAATTTAGATAATGCTAAAGCTACTTTAGAAGTACTTGTGGCTGATTTACAGTTCTTGTAATCTTTGTTTCATTTTAGATTTGTCTTTTATTTAAGAAAAAAACCAGCATGACCCACTTGAACCCCAATACGAATAGCTCACAATCATGAAAAAGAGTGGATTCCACGCATCAAGATACTAGGCTTTGCAATATATTCCAACATTTTTACTACTTTAAATAATACTAATCGAACTTGTTGAGTTTTACCAAAACTAGCTCTTGGCCCATAATTATTAAATTTTGTACCACTTAATCTATATGATTTTACTAACTATGCGGCTGCAATGAAATGGTACTCATAAAACAAAACATTGTGGTTTAATTGTAAATCATTAGAAAACATGTAAAAGTAGTACAATCAATATAAATCGAAAAGAAAAGGTATATAAATATTAAACTAAAATGCCAGTAAATAATGAAAATTAAAGTGACAAGTAGTATAATAGATTATTAGTATATATATATATATGCTAGCTGCTAGTAAGAATTTAAAATTCACCATTAGTGGTAAGTACATATGCTAATGTTTTTAACTTGTTTAAAAGCTTATTATAGTGATTTGAACACGACATAATTAATATTTATATATAATTATGAAAGGTGCTAATTAGTTTTAATTGCATTAATAATAAGTCATACAATTCAATAGACCATGACCTTGCAATAATTATTAAAATAAATGTAATAAAACAAATAATTAAATCAAATAAAAGTAATTACTAAATAATATTTAAAATTTAAATTAAATTGATTATTAATTACTCACTTAATTTATTAATTAACAAACATTAATCTAATAAGTTATTGATAAATTATTTGTAAAACATCATAATTCATTGAAAAAATAATAAGAAATCATAATACAATATTTAATTTGTTTGTTTTTCTTTGGTAATAGATAATTATTATCAAAGATAGGATAGATTATTTTTATCACATAGTGATAAATTATTTTATTATTTGTACTCACGAAAAAGACTTAACCCCGTTCGGGGAGGGTCAATTCTTTACCCTTATAGAATTGGAGTGAGAAGATGGATTAGGATACACACACCGTTGTTCTATAAAGCTAGATGAATAAGTATTTTTTTTCTTACATTGTTCAGTGTCCCATAAAATTTCGATCGACAAGACTTGGATTAATAATCCAAATAAATTTTCTGATGTATGTATGTTGTTGGAGCATTTGCATTTGTTGAGAGAGCTCAACAATTTGGGGATACAAGGGGACTAGTGAAGTGTCATTGTAACAAGTGTCTTAATATTGAGTTGTAGACGATTGGTGTGCTAGAAAGTCATCTTTTTTATAGTGGTTTTCTATGAAGTTATACAAATTGGCATTGACATAGAGAGGAGGAAATAATACCAACGAATAGAGTGGTCCACCAATGTCACGAGGACGAGATGATGGATGTTCTTAATGATATAGCACAACCTAACAATTATGAAGATGATGAAAATGAGGTTGATGATGAGATACCAGCAGCATCAGGCTGCAGAGATACTAGCCAATACTATAACGACTTATTTGATGAGATGGATTCTCTATTATTCCCAGGGTGTGAAAAATACACATCTTTGAATTTCGTAGTTAAGTTGATGCATTTCAAAGTGTTGGAGAAAATTCCTAACAAAATTTTTGATGGAATCTTGGAGTTGTTAGAAGATGCATTCCCATCTCCAAATAAGATACCGAAGTCACATTCTGCGGCGAAGTGGTTGATGAGGAAATTGGGTTTGTGTTATGAGTCAATCCATGTTTGTAAGCATGATTGTGCATTGTTTTGGAAGGAAAATGCAGGAAAATCTAAATGTCCAATTTGTGGGGAGGATCATTGGGTGGATAAAAATACCAAGGGCAAGAAAGTTCCCCAAAACGTTATGCGTTATTTCCCATTGACCCCTCGGTTGATGCGAAAATATGCGTCAAGGCACATTTCTCAACATATGAGATGGCATCATGAACAGCATGTTAAAGAAGATGGTGTCATGCGTCATCCCATTGATTGGAAAGCATTGAAGGACTTTGACTGTAGTAATCCAGTGTTTGCAATGGAGCCCAGGAATGTGAGCCTTGGATTGGCTGCTGATGGATTCAATCTTTTTGGAAATATGAGTTTGTCTTATAGAATACGGCCTGTTGTGTTAATGACTTACAACTTTCCACTGTGGTTATGCATTAAAGAGACAACTTTATGTTGATTTTATTAATTCCTGGCCATCATTTACCTAGAAAAGATTTTGATTTTTTCTTAAGGCCATTGGTTGATGTGTTGAAGGAATTATGGATGAACGGTGTTCAGACTCTAGATGTTGTTGATGGTAGCTTTTTCAAGCTCCGAGCAGCTTTATTGTGGACTATAAATGATTTTCCAGGGAGGAGTAGTCTTTCTGGATGGAGCGGTCAAGGTTACACTGCTTGTCCTACCTACAATGTATCAACACCATCTGTTTGTTTGCAAAAGAAGGTTGCATTTTACGATCATAGGCATTTTTTACCATTGGGACACTAGATTAGAAAAAAATAAAAGAAGTTATATGGTTCAGTTGAGAAAAGTCCATTGTAATGCCCTTGTTACTCCAAGACCGTTACGGTGGACTTTAAACACCTTGGCCGTGGTGGTCAAGCGGCCATATATGTACACATCGCCACCTAATCTCTCCACTCAAGGTTGGGTGAGCTTTTATTTCCCTTTACATGCACCACATAGCACTCGTGAGCCAAGGCTCAGCAAGAAAACTTATTACTACATGTATTCAATATCAACATATGACTATGATAATCATACTGGGGCTTGTAGCCCAATCAGATAAGTGAAGATCAACAAAGATTCTGATAATCATGTCGGGGCTTGCAGCCCAATCAGATAAGTGACTATTAAGTCATACTCTGAATAGATGAATAATAAGTCTATCTTTAGGCCTCGACACCCTAACCAGATAAGTGACTATTGAGTCGCACACTGTGCAGGTGACTAATAAGTCAACCTCTAAGGATTTGTTCCCTGTATAGATGACTAATAAGTCATCTCTAGGGTTCTGCTCCTTAATCAGATGGCTAGTAAGTCCATCTCTGGGGATTCGCTCTCGAAACCATGTGACATGTCGGTCACCTTAGCCTTTTGTCTCTAGCTCTAAGTAACCAGCCTTTAGAATAGACAAGTGCTTTTGTTTTCATCGAACTTAAGGTCGATCAAGCATTTCATGCTTATGATGACAGTGCTTATATCGATTATATCTAATCTTTTCGTCTTGCATTAAACACGCTAATACCATTCTTGACTCATAGATCAAACCCATACGACTAGTGCTCAGTACTACGGCCGAACTTGACTAATAAGTCACAGCTTCACAGTCAATATTAACACCATTGTTGATTCTGACTAATAAGTCAGTACCCTTCGCAGATAAGCAAGACTACTAAGCATTTACCATGTAATCAATGTCCACATATAGAGCACTCAACATGCTTCATCAATAACCATGCATGTCACATACTGGGTGCAGCTTTCTTACCTCTAGTTCAAGCATAGGATAATAAAAGAACGACCCTTGAGAATAATCTATCCTTTGGTCCCTTAGCAGTCACCTAGTCATAACCAAATATAAAATCACATCAATAAAATGAGTAATAAAAGGTTCTCGGACCAAGACCTAGCCTCCGAGACATCGAATCCTACTAAACCAGGTAGTATGAACGATCCCGAGGCCTAAGGTTTGAGTTCCCACGATTAAAACACCATTCTGGCCACAAATGCCATAAAGAGTTGTGGCCCCACCCTACTGAGCCGTAACCCGCCTCCCAAAAACAGAGGCACCAGCCTCACTGCCTGCACCACGCGCCGCGGCCAGCCTCCTAAGTGTCGCTGCCCCAAGACCCATCAACTCCACCTCTCCTCTTCACCAAGCTCGGGCCGCGGTGCCCAAGAACAGGGCTGCGACCCCACCTGGAACCCAGCAAAAAAAACCCTATTTTCTCCCATTAAAACCTCATCAAACTCTTATCAAATTAACCCAGAAATCACAACCAATCATCCACTCATCATACCCACTAGTTCAACCACAAAACCCAAGCTTTGATTCATATAAAACCACCTCAATAACCTAGTTCTACAATCAAGAATCCAAAGCTTTAAACTATCCTTAAAAACAGATCAAACCAGAAAATCTCAAGCTAAAACCTTACCTCAGACTAGTATTGAATCATCTTCAATGGTTGAACTAAGGTCCTAAGCTCCAAACCTTGATCTCCTAGCTTGAATCCTTAAACTTGCTTCAAAAATTTAAAAGGAAAAGAGAAGGAAGAGATGATCGTGGAGGAGGAAAGAGCTACTTTGTTTTGCTTAAGCTTTCTACAGCCTTCCCTAGTAAAATATATCCCTTGGTCAAAATACCAAAATAGCCCTAGGTTAAATAATTCCTTTCAAGGCTAGCAATGGCAAAATCGTCCTTTCATGTCCATCTCGTTAATTATAATTAACGTCCTCCAATTCCCGTTATTCTCAATAATAAATCATATCTCATTACCCTATAATTCCCAGTAATGTACTAATCATCAAATTACCCCGAGACTCACCCCAAGCCCAGAAAGTAACCTTGTTATGACCAAACTGCTAACTTGTATTGAAAGACCGTCTCATGCCGAATAGCTCGAACAAATCCACATTATAATGTGGCCTCATCCATAATTCACCAACATGCATGAAAATATATAAATATGCCCTCAACAGGCTAAATTACCAAAATTCCCTTATAATGAAAAGTGGACTCACATGCATGCATTTATCATCATATACTAATATAATTCACATAATCATGCATATAATTATTTAATTGCATAATAAATCAATTATGGCCCTCCCGACCCCCTAATCTAGGCACTAAGCCACATTAGGGAATTTGGGGCGTTACAACCACCGCTAGAGGAATTTAGCAATGAAGCTATTTTCACACAAATGAATTTTATGCTTGAATCTCTTCCTGGTAAGCATGTTGGCTACAATGGACAAACAAGGAAAGGTACAAAAGGGCAAGTTGGTTGGCGTAAAAAAAGTATTTTCTTTGAGCTCCCATATTGGGCCAATATGAAGTTGCAACACAACCTAGAAGACATGCATGTTGAGAAAAATGTATGTGATAGCTTAGTTGGCACAATAGTCGAGTTGGAAAATAAGACCAAAGATACAATTAGCGCTAGAGTAGATTTGGAGAAGATGATAGATAAGGTCAGAATTGCATCTGAGAATGGTAAATGGTTGAATAGAAAAGCTTACAGCAAAATAAACATTTATTCTTGAAAATTGGCACAAGCTTTGTCGATTTTTGAAATCAGTCAAATTTCCATATGGGTTTGCAGCTAATCTAAGGAAGAATGTGATTGAAAATGACAATAATATTACTGTGTTGAAATCCCATGATTGTCATTTCATTTTGCAACGTCTTTTGCCAATTGGTGTTCATTCATTCCTAGAAAAACCTATTGCCAAGACCATTATTGACTTGTGCAGTTTCTTCAAGATTATTTGTGCTATAACTCTGATTGTTTCAGATTTAGAGAAAGTGAAAACATCAATTGTTGAAATTCTTTGCGGACTAGAAATCATTTTTTCGCCAGCGCTTTTTGATGTCATGGTTCATCTAATGATACATTTGCCTCAAGAAGCAATAGATGGAGGTCTAGTACACATGAGGTGGATGTATCCCTTTGAGAGATACATTAAAAAGTTGAAACATTATGTGCGTAATAAAGCTCGTTTTTAGGGGTCCATAGCTAAGGGTTATGTGGTCGATGAAGCATAAACACTCTGTTTTATCTACTTCAAAGGGGTGGAAACAAGGTTCAATCATCCAGATAGAAATGTTGATGCAATTCCATCACTGAAGAAGTTGTCTGTGTTTCAATCTCAAGGTCGTACGATCGGTAAGAAGACATTAAAAACTTTGGACGGTGAACTTAAAAAAACTGTTGAGTGGTACATTTTCAACAGCTGCATTGAGATTCTCCCATATATTTAGTAATTACTTCCATCACACTTCCAATATATTTATCTAGTCTTCCATTTATTCTTTCAAATTTTTTAAGTCTTCCATATTTTATCTGTGTAGAGAGCACAAGCAGGTCCTTTTATCTAGTGGTGCTAAAAACCTAGATCAATTACAGAAAAAGGAGTTCCCCACGTGGTCTTACAATGAGCTTTACAATCTTCGACAAGCAGGACCTGCAGAAGATTTAGAAGAGTTATTCTCCTTAGCAAGCTACTCCTTTAATCTTGTTTCTTCATACTTTGGGTGTACTATCAATGGAGTTTGATTTTTGTGTTATGATATAGATAAAAATTTGAAAACTCAAAACTGTTGTGTCTCAGTACTTAGAGTAGACAATAAAAATTTCTACGGGAAATTAGAAGAGGTTATAGTGATGTCATACCTTGTTGGTTATTCTGTTGTATTTTTTATGTGTAAATGGTTTGATACAGATCCTACCAAGAGTAGGATGAAGCATGAAAATAATATAACCAGTATATTTATGATAGGAATTTCCTGACAAAATGGAATAAAACAGTAGAAAAAAATGGAATGGTAGAAGAAAATACTGAATTATATTAATTACCAACATTTCGAGAGCTTGGTTCTCTCCAAACAGGTATTAAAACCTTTACAAAATAGTTGACAACCCCCACTCTCTACAGCCTAACCTTTTATTCTAATAGACTAGGAAAATACAATGCACTCACCCACACTCTAATACAACTCAAATAACTAACTCTTAGATTTTATCCCCTGATACAGCCCCACTGTTATTCTACTTGTGCTTCCTAGAATACACATAAGTGAGGGGAGGTCTATCAATACCCCCTGCCAAAAGTCTCACCTTGTCCTCAAGGTGGAAATGAGGGAATTGCTGCTGTATGACCTGAAAATCTTACCAAGTGGCCTCAAATTCAGGAAGGTTGACCAATTTGATGAGGGCTTGTGGCTGAATCTTGTGTGTTCCAGGACAAAAATCAAGGACAACTTCAGGTTCCAATGTCCATTCCAGTTCTGTTGTCAACCCAGGAGGAAGACTAGTAGCCTATTTTTGTGGCCCGAGCGCTACCCGTAGAAGAGAGACATGGAAAACAGGATGGATGATAGCCTCGGGTGGAAGCTTGAGGCGGTAGGCAGCTGCCCCAACTTGTGCCAGCACTGGAAATGGGCCAAAAACCGAGGAGACAGCTTCTCATTGTGACGTTTGGCACCGATCTTTGACGATACGAACGAAGCTTCACATAAACCAAATCACCAAATTTGAACTCAACATCCCGAAGTTTACGATCAGCCTAAACTTTCATCCGCTGGTGAGCTCGCTAAAGGTTCTGTTTAACCAAGGAAAGAATGTCATCACGCTTGTGCAGGTGCTACTCTACTGCTGAGACCAGAGTTGTGGCTGCTTCAAAGCGAATCAGTGGAGGGGGGTCACGGTGATAAAGAGCTCGGAAAGGAGTCATGCCTGCTGAAGAATGAAATGAAGTATTGTACCAATACTCACAGAGGTGATGGCGGGGCAGATCCTCCTCGAGATCCAACACATTTAGAGGTTGACTGTGAGAGAGGTAATTCATGCACTATCCACTCTTTTTACTCATAAATTAACCTTATAACTGTATATGTATAATTTAAAATTATGCACGTGTAAAATAATAGTGTCTGCAATAAAAAGGCGCGACATCAATAAAGGGATATCAACCCGAGAGGCTAGGGCTGCCTTAGGTAGACCATTACCCTTGAGTGGGATGTTTGAGGAAAGACGTACAAGGAAATTGGTGAATATTCCCACCATTTGTCTCAGGAGATCGACTTTCTCATTCGACAAAATGTTGATCCCGTCTACGATCAATGGGATAAAGTACCAAAGGATGTTAGAGATCGAATACTTCCTCGTCTATAGATTATTTATATCTTACTTTTCGTAATATGTTGAATTTAATATTAAATTTGACTAATTAACTTAATTTATTTTAATTTATGATGATTTATTCGATATTGGTCTCACTCGCTATGGGGCAGAGCACCGAAGTGGCATTCTTCTCGACATTCAACGATCTTGCACTGATCGTTACTCAGAATGGAAGAATGATTTATCTACTTACATAAAGAAGCATGGTCGGAGACATGCTCCTGATGGTTTGGTAGAAGAAAAATAGAAGAGGGCACTAGAGTATTTTGATCGACTTGAAGTGAAGGTAAAATTTCTTTTTAATTTAGTTTTGTTAATATAACATATACATAATTAACATAATGTCATTTTGTAGAGGCGCTCTGAGATTAACGTTGCAAATTGAGCCAATAAAAAACAAAATAGCTTCCAGGGTTCGCAGTCTACGCCAACTCTTCGTTATAAGAAGGTTTTTTTTTTTTTTTTGTTAAATTTAAAAAAATTCATTTATTTTTATTAACTTTTTCAATTTTTTTTTTTTTTGTATTTTAGTGCGATATGCAAACTGGCCATCTCTCAGGCGTCCCAGAAACTTGGATAGATACCAAATATAAAGAAGGAAGAGGTTGGATCAGTCAAGTAGCATATGATAACTATGTAAGTAATTTTATATATTGTATATTTTTCTTACTTTGCTTGTAAATTTGTAATAGTTATATTAAATTCAGTAATACTGGAAAAGCTGATGGAGGTACGTCACATTCAACATACACAATATCCTATGACCACCTCCAATGTGTGTACTGCCACAATAGAGGAGGACGATACTGCCCTTGTTGAGAAAGTCTTTGGACGCCGTCGGGGCCATCAGACATGACTTGGTCACAGGATTCCCTCGAGGGCGGAACGTGAAGTGACTGACACACTTCAACCACCGTCACCGCCCCTTACTCCACAAGAGATGCGAGATGTGGTCCAACTTCTCCGAATTGTTGAGGAGTACATGGCTAGGCTTGGTGGAGCCTTAGGTTCTGGATCTTCTGAGCCAGGTGATGGTCAGGATCCAACAACTCCTAGTCAATAGGATTACTTTATGTATTTTGACTGTTGGAGAATATTATTTATGACTTTATACTTTATGTAATTTGACTTTAGGAAAATATTATTATGACATTTATTTAATTAAACTTTACTTTACTAGAACATTATCTGTATAAAATTTTATGATTATTAAATTTAATTAGTGATATATTTATTTTTCAATAAAAAAGATCAAATAAATATATAATAATTATAGCAAAAAAATGCAAATTAAATAAGAAATTAGGGAAAAGTCGTCGCTAGAGGCATTGAGAATATGGTAAAATAAAGTCCTCTCGCAACGAAATCTGAGGAACTCTAGCGACAACATTTTTCCCTGCTAGAAGCTCTAGTGCCGGCATTTCCAGAGTCGTCGCTAATTTAAAAAATTTAGCGACCAAGCTCCAGCGACTACATATAGCAACGACACAATCATCGCTGGAGGCTCTAGCGAAGAAAACAATACTTGTAGTGACGAAAAAGTCATTGCTAATACCCCTGATTGTCGAATCTTATCACAAGAAAATATTATTTACAAGATAAAAAAAGGGCTCCAAGTTTGAGATACCAAAAATCACTTATTTTAATTTTTCCCTTAGACACATATATAATGCACTAAAGCTTTATTCAAGTAAAGCAATATCAGCCCCCATAATCCAATTTTAAAAAATTAAATCAACCTAGTTAACAAAATCTTGATACAACTCATCAATAAATTAATGGCCTAGATTGATTTCATCAACAAACTTTCAAGCATTAGTCTAAAATCTTCATCTTGGCTTTAAAGAATTTATTTATTTTTGTAAATGATTATCTAGGTTAACAAGATAACCAATGAAAAAATGGAGCACAAAGATACAATCCACCAAAAAGGCGCACTACACTAGCTTAGCTTTGGTTAAGATAAAATATTGATCAAATAGAATAAAAATTATATTGCTTGAAATATGTTGTCTTTATATATATATATATATATAAACACAAACACGAGACAGAGTAAGGTATACCTTATTCCTTGGTTGCTTGAAATACTCTATGTTTAAGGGCATACTATTAATACTTATTTCCACTTTACTACTTTCACTTTCTTCTGAATATTTTGGAAGTCAACATTATAAGCAAACTCTTTGCATTAGGAACCTCTGCCTCTGCCAAAGCTTTTCGTTTCTTCTACTGTAAAATAAAAATTAATTATCATTCACATTGTGATACTTTATGATATGAATGCCTAAATTCCACTTCTTATTAATATAAGAGCTTAAAATGGAATTAGGATAGTGTTAACACACACCAAAGTTATAATAATAAAACAAAAAAAAAATCAGAGCATCTAGTACGGAAATAACAAAAGCAGTAATAAGAATAAACCAAAGCCATAGTAACAATAACCTACAACAAGAATAAGTCTGACTGAACATAATACTAGTCTACTAACAAGAATAAGAGTTTCAGACCCTTTAAAATACTATGCTCTATGCAGTTCACACAAACTCACATTCCTCTTTTGTGGAAGTAAATATATTTTGCTCATTGTGATTTATATTGAAATATGAGTACGTGAGAGAGCTCAATAGGAACAAAGGTATTGGAAAAAAATGATCTATTTATGAAAGACAAGAACCCAACATCAAAATCAAGTCTATACTTATAAGTCAATGCATTGCATAAAATGGCAGGATAACAGAAAACAATACACGATTTTCCACAAATATGATCTATTATCATATTGACATTTGCAAGAAAAAAAAAGATTAGCTTTAATAAGTGTGATAATAAGAAAAATGGTTTTAAACATGCCAGGTGGGTGACATTCTTCTAGCAGTTCTTAAACGATTCTCTCATGCAAGGTTCCAGTAACAGTCAAGACAACATTGTGTTTGCCAACATATATGGGAATAGATTCAAATTCAATTGTTGATTAAATAACAAGTACCAATCAGAATATGAATAACATAACCTAGACAAAGACACTTACATCATATACTTGAGAGTGCATTTCTCTACAACCATAGTTGTATGCAATGAGGATGGTTGTGCAAGCAATTACTAACACATAAGCATAAAGCTAATTATTTGTTTGTATATCAACTTCCATTCTTTCTTAGTTCCATATATCCTTGTAAAAGTACAATTCATTTTTTTTTTAATTCGACACCTGTAAAACAGGGTTACTAATTTACTCCTTCATATATCCCTGAAGCATCAATACCATAAGCAATCTCATCTACATAATATCATATCTGAAGAACAAAACAAAATCATCATTGTAACAAAAACATAGCAAGAAAGATTTGCTTTTATATAACTTACTATATTACTTGATATTACTCACAATGTAGTATGAAATACTAGAAATGAAAGTAAAAGCACAAATAAGATCAAATCTTAACAAAATATAAATTTTAACTTTAAAAATATTAGCCATTTAGTTTCAGAAAATTAACCATGGTCACTTAATTTGATACTAGCGATAATCTACATATTTAAAAAGAATTATGTAGTTCTAAAGCTAATAACATTTCGCTAATATAAAGCATTATTCAAGAAGAAATCAAAAGCGTAGCCTATAGTAAATATAAAAGGGCAGAGCTTAGAGTCTAAAAAAAAAGTACTATGTAACATTTATTAATGGACTTAGTTCGCCTCATAATTTTGAGATCAATTACTAAAGAAAATATGAAGATGCTTTAAAAATTGCTAATGAAACATGAACCATTTAAGTATTGAAAAATTGATTCTTTCAAACAAAAAACTTATATATATATGTGTGTGTGTTCAAAGTCAAATGTTAAATACAGTGTAGAGATTAATGAAAGAAGAAGATGAAGATTGTAGAGAATCTTTACAGTGGTACCTCTCGAACCAACCCAATAAAAGATTTTTCAACTCTTCTCAGTCACTGTTTTCCAGATCTTGCCTTTCTTTCAAATCCTTCTTCTTTGACATAAATATATATTTATATATATATATGTATGGCAATGCTCAAATATAGAGAAATCAAAAAATCAAGATCATTTGCCCAACAATCTACCCCGAGGATGCGGGAAGGCAGTGATAGGAGCATAGTCATTATTATAAATTATTTTGGAGCCATGTCTATTTCATGGGTGACCCTGATTCTTTACAAAAATAAATATCTAGTGTTTGAATTCCTAAAAATGTCACACAATAAATTTAGAAATCATACTAAGAAAGCATGGGAAGAAGAATATATAAGAGGATACGAATGTGGTAGAGGAAAATAACTTATCGTAAATAGATCATTCCAAAAAATGTTGCTAAACCTTCCACTGAAAGAAAAGAAATAAAAAGAAAAACAAGGTAGAGATATGAGAAATGGGAGAAGCTTAAACCTAGGACTAGTAGCAATTGGATTTATGGTCAAAGATCAAATGAAGATTGATTTAGGGCAGCAGATTAGAAGGAGGGAAAATTTGGGAAGAGAAAAGAATAAAGAGAGGCAACTGTTAATATTTCTAACATATGAGCATTATAACATTATCAATTTTGAAATCAATAACAATAAACCATGCTCATGTAATCTGCAAGATCAAACTTTATTTAGGGTATTGAATTGAATATATAGAGATAAAACATACCTGATATTGAGTCTCCAATGTTCATCTTTGAATCTCTCACAATCTACACAAAGATGATTAGAAAATAGCAATACAAGAGAGAACTTATGGAGAGCAACCCTTACCAAAACCACATGCGTATATTCACCCAACAACATATATGTTCTATATATATGTCTCGTATGTCTTCTTACCCTAAGGGGTATATTGGGCCTATTGGGCTTGTATTATTAGATATGGTGGACTATGGTTTAATGGGCCAACCTATAGTCTTTAGGGTGCTACCATGTGCCTCAATTGCAATTAGATTAATATTAATCATCCCATTATGGTCTTTAACTATTCGTAGGCACTCTAGAAAATGATTGTGATAATGGAATTATGTTTGTAATTATATTAGTCCATATAAAATTATAACATTCTCCCACTTGGACAATATAATCAAACCACCATAATATTGTCCATCACAAAAGACAGTCTAATAAATCATATATAATATCATATCGATAGGATACATATATTATTTATGATTCGGTCTTGAAGACATTCAAATACAATAACAATCATTAAACCAAACATGCATGTGGTACATTAATTTGAGACTATGCGCATTCATCTCCTTTTGTACCTGTCACTTCGATGAACAATAGTATATACATATATAAACATATATACATAACAGGAACAATAAGTAGTGACTTCAATTATCATTATGCATGTTCAGAACAAAACACAAGCTATAAGAAATCCATACAAAATACTAGCATGTTCAATACATAAATAACAAAACTCCCACTAAGCTCAACAAGCTAGGCTCTTGACAATCTCATTCGGGCAACGTGCTCTAAAAACACACATACAGGTAAGCCTTTCGTTAGTGGGTCTGCTAACATGCTAGCGGTAGGCGTGTACTCAATAGAAATGAGGGACTCAGCGACTTTCTCTTTAACAAAATAGTACTTTATATCAATATGCTTTGAGCGAGAAGTACTCCTAGTGTTCTTAGAGAAAGCTACTGCTGCGGAGTTGTCACAATACAATTTCAGCGGTCTCGAAATAGAGTCTACAACATTCAATGCTGAAATGAAATTCCGCAGCCATATTGCTTGACAAGTAGCCTCATAACACGCCATATATTCTGCCTCCATCGTAGAAGAAGTTGTGAGTGTCTGCTTGACACTTTTCCATGAAACAGCTCCTCCAGCCATCATATAATTGTAGCCTGAAGTGGACTTTTTATCATCCACGCATCCTGCATAATTGGCGTCACTGAACCCAACTATATCAAGAGTGTCAGCTCGCCGATAAGTCAACATATGATCCTTTGTACCCTAAAGATACCTCATGACTTTCTTAGCCGCTTTCCAATGGCTAAGACCAGGATCACTCAAGTATCTACCCAACACGCCGACAACAAAAGCAATATCAGGGCGTGTGCATACTTGAGCATACATCAAGCTACCATCCAATGACGCATAAGGAATGACTTTCATTTCATCTCTCTCTTTATCATTTTGTGGACATTGGGCCTTTGAGAACTTATCACCCTTCACTATCGGTGCCTTCCCAGGAGAACATGCATGCATATTGAATCTTTTCAAGATCCGATCAATGTAAGTCTTCTGAGACAAACGAAGAATGCCATTAGCCCTATCCCGAAAAATCTGAATCCCAAGTACATAGGAAGCCTCACCAAGATCCTTCATATCAAAATGGCTAAACAAAAGTTGTTTTGTCTCAGTCAACAGATCAGAATTATTAGATGCAAGCAGGATGTCGTCAACATACAATACTAGAAAAATAAAGCTGCTCCCACTGACCTTCATGTATATACATTGATCTACTACATTCTCCTTGAAGCCATTTGCAGTGACAATCATATCGAACTTGAGATACCACTGTCTTGATGCTTGTTTAAGCCCATAGATAGACTTTTTGAGCTTGCTAACCATGTGTTCTTTGCCAGACTTCTCAAAACCAATAGGTTGAGTCATGTAAACATCTTCAAATAAATCTCCATTCAAGAAAGCAGTCCTCACATCCATTTGATTGAGTTCTAGATCAAAATGAGCAACTATAGCCATAATAATTCGCAACGAATCTTTGGTGGAAACAGGTGAAAATGTTTCTTTGAAATCAATACCTTCTCTCTGGCTATAGCCTTTAGCCACAAGCCTAGCCTTATACCTTTCCACTTGCCCATTTGAGTCACGTTTGATCTTATACACCCATTTGCATCCAATGGGTCTGCAACCTTTGGGTAATTAAACCAACTCCCAAACTTCATTTTGTGACATAGAATTCAACTCATCTTTCATTGCATCTATCCACAATACAGATTGAGGACTATTCATAGCTTCTTGATAGGTAACCGGCTCAAAAGTGTCTCCTACATCAAACTCATGTTCCTGTAAATAGACAAGGTAGTCATTAGGAATAGCAGACCTGCGGGTTCTCTGTGATCTTCTCACCATAGCTTCATCATCCCCAATATCAAGATTTTCACCTTGTTCTTGATTTTGAGGTTCATCATGAGTTTCTACCGGAATCTGTTCAATCACAGGGTCATTAATAGGAGCGGAAGCGACAGGTACAGGGACAAAAATACGTTCTTCCCTGAAAACAATTTCTCTTAACCCTTGACTTGAACCAAATTCATCCTCAAAATAGATAGCCCTATCTGATTCTATAACCCTGGTGGTGTGGGATGGGCAATAAAATCTGGAACCCCTTGATCCAATGGTGTAGCCCACAAAATAGCCACTAATGGTCTTTGGATCAAGTTTCGTAGACTGTGGATTATAGGGCCTCACTTTTGCTTTGCAACCCCAAACATGAAAATGACGCAAGCTTGGTTTCTTACTTGACCATAGCTCATAAGGCGTCTTTGGGACAAATTTGCTGGGCACTTGATTCAAGATATAAGCTGCAGTCTTTAATGCCTCACCCCATAAAAACTCTGGAAAACTAGAATGAATCAACATGCATCGCACCATGTCAAGAAGAGTGCGATTTCTCCTTTCAGCAATTCCATTCTGTTGGGGTGTTCCTGGCATTGTATATCTTGCATCAATGCCACATTCCTGTAAGTACCTAGCGAAAGGCCCGGGGTTCCTTCTACTTTCATCATAACGTCCATAATACTCTCCACCTCTATCAGAATTAACTGCCTTGATCTTCTTCCCCTTTTGAAGCTGAACTTTTGTCTTAAAAATCTTAAACGCATCTAAAGATTCAGATTTTTCACGAATGAGCTCAACATGGCCATACCGGGAAAAGTCATCAATGAAGGTGATAAAGTATTTATAACCACCCATAGTAGGCGGAACAAAAGGCCCACAAATATCAGTATGGATCAACTCCAACAATTGTGTGCACCTATCTGTTTTACTTCTTATAACCTTGGCCGTTAACTTTCCTTTAATACAATCAACAAAGGCAGTAAAATCTGAAAAATCTAGATCTTGAAGAACCCCATCTTTCACCAACCTTTGCATTCTATCTTTAGAGATATGGCCTAAACGTTTGTGCCACAACATAGAAGATTTTAGATCTAACCTTGCACATTTAGATCCTACAACAGCATTAAGACAAGAAGTAGAAGAAACAGAAGCAACATCATGCAAATCAAGTTTATATAAATTTCCACATAAAGTTCCATTTCCAACCAAAGGAGAGTCACAATACAAAGTGAGTTTTCCAGTTCCAAAAAGAAAACTATATCCAAGCCTATTCAAAATAGATACAAAAAATCAAATTCCTCCTAAAAGCGGGTATGTGAGCAACATCCTGTAACTCCAAAAAATGTCATGTATTCAACTGCAATCTAACTGTCCCCAAAAACACTATTTGGACTTTTGTATCATCTCTCATGTACACATTCTGCTCTAGACTACTCGCTCTTCTTTGACTTGTCACTGCCTGCAAGGAATTTGTAAAATGAATTGTGGCTCTAGTATCTAACCACCAATAGTTTGAGGGCACATCAATAATATTGGATTCTAAACAAACCATCACAAGACAATTACCTTTCTTCTCTAGGTGAGCTTTGAGCTTTCTACAATCAGGTTTCTTGTGCCCAAAATTCTAGCAAAAGTTTCACTTCTCTGTGAAAAACTCATTCTTATGACCATTAGAGGATGAGCTGGACTGTCCATTCCCTTTAGGACTAAGTGCCTTTTTCTTGGGAGGTCTTTGGTTACCAGAGTTATTGGAAGTGAACTTTCTTTTGTGAGGATTGTTTGGGTTCGTCACCATGGAGATACTTTTTGCCCTACCTTTTCTCATGTCCTCCTCTTCCTTGGCAAGAATAGCAGACATCTCCCCAACAGTCCATTGCTCCTTCTGAGCATTGTAGCTTGATCTGATTGAATCAAACTGAGATGGAATGTTCTCCATCACCAACCACACCATGTAATCCTCACCAAGGTCCATATCCATGGCCTTAAGTTTATGATAGTGGCCCATGAGCTTGTCAATGTGAGCCCTAATGTCACCTGAACCATCGTAAACAGTGTGATGCAGCATGTTCAAGTGTTCATTCTTCTCATTCTTTGAGAATTTCTTATACTTTCCTTAATGGCAGCAAGAAAATCTTTTGCATTTTTAGACTTAGGAATACTATCACGAATGGATTCGTCCATGTGATATCTCATAAGCATCAAGCAACAACGATTGGAGTGTTCCCAGTCCTCGTAAGATTTCTTATCCTTCTCAGTAGCATCATCAGCAGGCTTAGATGGTTCATCAATTCTCAAGGCCAAGTCCATTTTCATGAAGGTCAAGTTCATCGTGATATTTTCAATCCACTGCTTGTGGTTTGTTGCATTCAGCGTCAAGACGCCAGGAGATCTAGGAATGCTTACAGCTGAATGAGAAACAAGAGCAATAACTATTAAATACATGTTATGATAAACCATGTCATTTGTGCTCTTTTCTCATCAATATATGATCGCAAAATAACAAATGATCATTATGTATGCTAGAGTTCTTAGACAAACACACAAAATAGAACTCATACACAGGTAAGAACAATCTATTAAACATTATAATCAAATACATTAATTTACTATCAACAGGATAGATAAATTGTGATTCATAATGTTTAATAAATTTTCTTCACCATATTAAGCATCCTTACCAAGAAATTATTATCGATAGGATAATTAATTACTTATATAGATCTTAATGTAATTTTGGAGGAAAAAACACAAAAATTTAAATAAATAATTATTTAAATGTTCCTCTTTACTAAACAATTTACATGCTTATTCTTACGACAGGAAAGAAAATAAACAATAATTTTTGACAATATATAATAAGATTTATGCCACAAAAGATTAAATATAAATACAATTATGAAACCAAATCTATGAATTAATCTTGTGCATAAACATATACAAATAGTAGGATATGAGAATAGGAGTGAAATGGTAAAAATTTGGCCAAAAAAAGACCCCTCATGCGCCCCAAAAAGCTTCGGTTTTTTTTTTACCCAAAAACGACATGTAGTTTTTTTTTACCCCAAAAACGACATGTAGTTTTTTTTTAACCCCAAAAACGACATGTCGTTTTTCTGAAAACGACATGTCGTTTTTCTGAAAACGACAAAACAAGTATGCTGAAAAACGACGTGTCGTTTTATAATACCTATAAAACGACATGTCATTTTTTGCCTGACAGAGGCAAAACGACGTGTCGTTTTTGTTGTCCCTGTCCTTGAAAATCAGATCTACGAGCCTGGTTTCGACCCGATTTCGATCCGACTGGTTCTTGGCTATTTTAGGCCGATTTCAAGCGCCTTTTGTGGGGGTTTTCATCCATTCATCGTCACCCATCACCCCATCTCTTCCTATTACTCATTTATTCCCAACAAAAGATGAAAAAACTCATAAATCTGAAATGGGTTTCTCCATTGTTAAGCTTTAAAAAAAAGCTTGATATTTTCAGAAATAAAATGCCAAAAAACAAGTTGAAAACTGATATTCATTATCAAATCAAATTACCCAAAGTAACATAGCATTATTTCAAAATTAATACACCAAAAAATTAGATTTTGAAAAAATTGGGTATATATCAAAATTTCAAACCCTAAAATCAAGTGATCCTGTCTCTGATGCCAATTGTTAATATTTCTAACATATGAGCATTATAAAATTATCAATTTTGAAATCAATAACAATAAACCGCTCATGTAATCTGCAAGATCAAACTTTATTTAGGGTATTGAATTGAATATATAGAGATAAAACATACCTGATATTGAGTCTCCAATGTTCATCTTTGAATCTCTCACAATCTACACAAAGATGATTAGAAAATAGCAATACAAGAGAGAACTTATGGAGAGCAACCCTTACCAAAACCACATGCGTATATTCACCAAACAACATATATGTTCTATATATATATATGTCTCGTATGCCTTCTTACCCTAAGGGGTATATTGGGCCTATTGGGCTTGTATTATTAGATATGATGGACTATGGTTTAATGGGCCAACCTATAGTCTTTAGGGTGCTACCATGTGCCTTAATTGCAATTAGATTAATATTAACCATCCCATTATGGTCTTTAACTATTCGTAGGCACTCTAGAAAATGATTGTGATAATGGAATTATGTTTGTAATTATATTAGTCCATATAAAATTATAATAGGAACAAGTAGAGAACACACGTGAATTGGAAATTTTTTCTAAAAAGGGGAAACTGGATTTAGAAAAAATACAAGATTGTCGCTTAAAAATTTCAAGCCCGCCATTTATTTTAAGCCTTATTTTACTTTACCGCTTTTTACAATTCTTATTATAATACTTTTTCATTAGTCTTATAATGATGTGTTGTGGAATACCACCCATTTTGGTGTAGTGTTGCGAGAATTATTATGGGTGAGTACAATTCATGGTAATAAGATGCCCCATTGGAATGTCCAATGTGAGTATAGCATAAGGCAGGGCAAATTACATTTCATGTATGATCAACATGGATGGGCGTTGATTATCATATGTGCGTAAAATGTGCGATATGAGACCATGATGTATGTGTGTGAGTAAAATATGCATTGGATTTTTACGGTAGTATTATGTTTATATTGCGTGTGATTAATTGTGAAGTTATCATTTATGCTTATGTTATCTATTTAGGAGTTATGTACTGCATTGCTCTTCTTACTGGATGTATGCTTACGGGTACTCTGTGTTGCAGGTAAACACATAGGCAAGCAGTGAGGTGGCAACTCAAGGCGATGATGATACATGTTAGTGGGAGGGCCACATGAGTTTTATGCTTTATAAAGAAAACTAATTATTGCTTTGTAACTTAAACAGTTTGATTTTTTTTTAATTTTTGAGTATTTTATAAACTAAATCACGATTTGTATAATTATGCATTCAAATCACTTTAATTTTAAATAATGGAATCTCATGCATTAGTTTTAATTCATTCAATGATTATTTTACGTTATAAAGAGGTATAATTTAATACAGACTTATAAGAGACGTCTTAAGAAATCAAAGTGTCACACCATTCTCTCATCTACTCTAAAGCAGTAGTAACAACAAAGACTCTTCTCTCATTAATTTCTACATAAAAAATGGAGAGAAATTAAAGGCATGCCAATCATAAGTGACAAGAAAATGGTATGTTTTTATGTCTATTTTTTTAAAGGAAATTATCATAAAAACTGCACTCCATAATTTAAATTTTGATATACTCAAGCCTAAAAAGTAATGAGAAAACCCATTTTATAGTAGTGTCATTCTATTTTATTAATAAATTACCAAAACAAAACATATAAGCATGGGAATCACACATCTCCTCCCTTATATTATATATACTCACATATTAAAGGAAAAAAAAAAAGTTAAGATTGCTTGAAAATTATATTAAGGGTGTATTTGGAAGTAATTTTGTAATTACTAGGTTATGTAATTATTACGGTAGTAATTATATATTCTAGTAATTACACTATATTATAAAATATAGGGCGTATTCTGATATCAAGTAGTAATTATTTATAAATTCTCGTGGAAGGCTATGAGAATTGGAGATTGTAATTAGGATCTCTCAACTACTTGCAATTATATGGTTACTATGTAATTACATAGTTAGACAAACACATCAAAATGAGTAATTACTCTAAATTAAACAAAATGTCATTATAGGATGGCTATCCAAACACACCCTAAAGGTATTGCTATTGCCACCTTTCATTTTTCTCTTCACAACTCTTTTCAATTTTCATTAATAAATTATTCTAACTAATAAGAGACAATATGAATTTCTTTTTGGTATAATTTCAACACAACTGATATATCTTTTTATACTAGATACAAGCAATGTGCAATATGCACGTTTGCTTAATTTTATTTATATAATTTATTAAATATTTTTATTAAATTTATATTAATGTCATATAAATTTCAAATAAATATCTTATTTTAATTAAATAATTGTTTATGTTTGTTCTAGTTTTTAAATTTAGGAGTGACAACAAGAGATTATATATTACATGTTTAATGTAATATTAAATATTATACTTGAATTTTAAATTTAAGTTTTTTGCTATTTTTTAAAAGGAATTTGTTGCTAATTCACATTAGATTATATTATATATTTAATATGATTATTCTAATAAGTGAGTTTAAGTTTAATTAAATTTTATTTAAATTATAAGACGTACGATTTTATTATTTTTAAATAATTATCATTGTAAAATATCTCAAAAAAATTATATTTTAATTTATTTAATTATTTATTATTTTTAAATAATTATCATTGTAAAATATATCAAAATATCATATTTTAATTTGTTTAATTAGTTATTATTTTTAAATAATTATTATTATAAAATATCTCAAAAATATCATATTTTAATTTTTTTAATTATTTATTTTATTTTATTTAAATTTAAGTGTTTACAAACTACCGTTAAATATAATAATATTCTGTTAATGTTAACATTAAAAAAAATAAAAAAACCATTAAAACCAAGAATTTCCATTATCTACACACTTATTATATAGAAGAGATATCAATTAATTTATTATTTTTGAAATATTTTTTTACATATTTTAATTTTTACCAGCTTGGAAATTGAATATTGCGATTTACTAATGATTTTGATTGTAATAGGATAATTTTTTTAATTCTGAATTATTTATGTTTGTATAAGTTCTTATTTTGAATTAAAAATAACACTAAAATTTGTGATTAATTTGTTCTTTTTTAAAAATATATATATAATTTTAATTGAGAGTGCTAAATATGTTTGAGTTTTATTTAAACAATAAGTTTTACATATGGAAAAAGTTAAACAGACAATATTATTTATTAATGGTAATTTTTTACTAAAAATATTCTAAAAGGTAATTGATTTGAATTTTAAGAACTTATTATGGAATTATTTAGATAGAGGTATGGAGAAAAAAAAAAGTGGGTCTATACTTAAGATTAACTCTATAGGGCATGTTAAGGTGTATAACACCATATTTTATTTTACATATGTTTGAATTTATTGAATCTCACTTGTTATAATTTTATAAATAATAGGGTTTATATTATTTTGAGTCCCTATTTTTTACACTAATTTTACGATTCACCCACGGTTTTTAAAATAATACATTTTTTGACTCTTGGGATTTTGTAAAAAATGGTTAAAAATTGTCCTCTATATCCGAATTTAGTGAGAATATTTTTAAATGTAATTTCATAAAAATTGATGTATGTTATAGATTCATACATTTGTTAAGTCGATGACTTTGTAAATAAATTCTGAGAGTAAAATCATTTTAACTGAATTGTGAATTAGAAGACTATATTTTAAATTTTTATAAAATATAGGATCCAAAAATATAGAATAAAAGGAAACACAAAGATTGAAAATGATCTGGACTCTGAATAATATTGTACACTTTAAACCAAACATAAGATGATATCAATAGACACCTTAAAATGCCGACACTCAAAAAAAATATTAAGATAACAAATATAAAGAGAGCTAGAGTATGAATTTAACAAAACATAGGTACATAGAAAGAGGAGCAGGAATGAACCATGATTGACTTGCCAGCATGCATACATAATGGGGTAGTTGACTAGCTATAACAATGTCAATGTACCGAATATCCTCCATTGTTAGCCTCGGGCAAGTCATCCTTGGCTCATTTTTACTCCACCTTTCTCAGAAAAATCTGTTAGTGCTGGCTAACATATTAGCTCAATTATAGCATATAATGAAGTTGATGATCTGGGTTTCATAAATATATATATATATATATATATATATATAAGGGCTTTGCTATTATTTATTTATTAATGACCGTTAAATGGGCATCTGAAGAGGTAAATATTGGGCATAATCCAATGAAAGCAGAAAATCTCTTCCCTAATTATTCTTTGTCATGCGCGTCAAAAATTGCGGCTCCCGGCGGCCTTTTTAACTTGGTTGCGAATTGTTGAATATAATTAAATCGTATTTATATATAGTGGACAATTTTCTTATAGATATTTCATTTTAAGCATTATCGGTAAAACTTTTTACTGTTTTTAACTCGTAAATATTTTTTGACGCGAATTTTTTTAATGAACGTATATATTGTAGTTGTTTAGAGCATTCTGTAAATTTTCAAAAATTTCGAATAGTTTACAGTACCGAAAACTAGGTTCAAACATATTTTCCACGCTCATAAAAAAAATTAGTCACGCATGCAACAACATGCTTGAACTTAATTTTCAGTACTGTAAATTATTCAGAATTTTCTGAAAATTTGCAGAATGCTCTAAATAGCTACAATATACACGGTCATAAAAAAGAATTGCGCCGAAAACTGTTCACGAGTCGAGAACACTGATAGCCCCACCAGTAGGGCTTAAAGTGAAGCCCCTAAAGAAGAATTCCCCTATATATTTATAGGAAATTTCATGTATACTAGCTTCACTTTAAGCTTTACTGGTAGAGCTTTAAATGTTTTTTACATTTGAATAGTTTTTGACGCAATTTTTTTTATAACCTTGTATATTATAGCTATTTGGAGCATCGGCAGGATTTTTAGAAAATTTTGAATAGTTTATAGTACCAAAAACTAGGTTCAAACATATTGTTACACACATGACTAATATTTTGTATGCGAGTTGAAATCAACATGTTTGAATTTAGTTTTCGATACTATAAACTATTCGGAATTTTCTGAAAATTTGTACGATGCTCAAAACAACTACAATATACACAGTCATAAAAAAAATCACACCGAAAACTATTTCCGAGACAAAAATACTGAACAGCCTCAGTGATAAGGCTTAAAGTGAAGTCCTAAAAGAAAATTTTCATATATTTTTATATATATACCCCTCTCAATTTTGTAGAATATATTATACAAGTATTTTTCTTTTCTTTTTTTACATAAGATGTTGGATTTTCAACCATGGTATCAAATGCAAACATGTGGTAGTATGCCGTGTAGTTTCAAAATTGGTAGAAAGACACAAAAAGACAAGGTCTCATATAATATAACAAAACAACAAAAGAGTAAAATTACTAGATCAACCTTATTAAACTTAAACAATGTAATATAATATTGAGTTGTAAAATAAATACAGAAATATAAAATGACATGTCAAAATAGGTGCAAAACAACAAAAGGTCAAAATTACTATATTAACCTTATTCAATTGAAAAATTATTGTATAATAATAAATTGTAAAAAAGAGAAATATAAAAAAGTATGGTGGAAATAAGTATATTGAAAATTTAACTTGTGAATTATCCATTCTAATATACTAGTTTTAAGGTGCGTGCCAAAACAAACATAATTTCTATTATTAAAAATTAAAAAAAAACAAGAATATAAGAAAAAAATATTTATCTTAAATAGTAATTATTATAAATATATATTTTTTTATTATAGAATATAGAACCATTTGTATAATTAAGAGAGATTTTTAAAAGAAAATAATACACATGTTTTACGTGATTCATGCTATAAAAGAGTCATAGTCTACGTGTCTTTGATATTATTGAGTTTGAAGTTTGTTCAAGCTTCAAATGGAGTCTTAGACAGCGTATATATTGCTCTAAGTTTACAATGCTTAACTAGTCAAAGTTTTGAACCCTTTACGAGGAGATATCCGAGCCCTATTTATAGGGCCTCGGTCATTAATGTCCTTAATGGATAATTAATACAACATTACCCATTATTTGGGGAGTAAAAATGCTAATTAAATACATGGGGATGAGTTAATAAAGACCATGGGCCCAGATAGATTGCACGGGACCCATTTGCAGAAAGTTGCCCACCAACTTTATGGGGAATAGGTATATGACATTGTCAGGATACGAATGCACGTTCGCTCATGTCAGACAGCATTGTGGGAAATGTCGATTGTCGAATGTACAAACTCAATATTACTACTCCAGGCTAACCAAAAGTTATGAGATAACCTTCTGGTGGGCCGCAGCTGCAGCAATTGACACCTGACAGCTACCTCAGGTCCAAGGACAAGCATCCTAGACTTGATGGGTTGGCGAATGAAGAAAGTGAGAGGACCACCTGAATGATCCTCAGGGTGTGGCCTTATTTGGAGACATCCACATTTTGAAAATAGACGACGGGACGTGGCCTCGCTTGGAGACACCTGTGCCTTGTAGACACACCTCGAGGCGTGGCATCACTCAGAGACATATGCGTCTCGCCAGATCATAATACCTAGGTGAGTTTTACACTCCAAGGAGCACTACGCAAGTTGTACAAAAGATCAATAGCGCTCGAGGAGCTTAATTACTCCTCTAGTGACTACCACATGTCCTATGGTGAAAACACATACAATAATTTTGTGTTGTTTTAAAAAATTATCTATAATGTTAAAATGGTTAAATGGTTAAATTATTTGTTTATAATTGATATGAAAGTAATATAATATTATTTTAATTAAAGTTAAGTGTAATATATATATATATATTTTATACAGTTTCTTGAATATAATAATTTTTTTAAAATTATGACATTAATAAATTAATTTTGCTTAGTAATATTTTTACAAAAAATAAGTGAATAAAAAGTATCGAGAAATACTTAAACTCTAAATTTTATTATTAATAAGACAAATCTCAATAATGAAATCTTTTTTAAATTATTTGTTTTGAGACACGTAAGGGAAAAATTGCAAAACAAAAAATTGTAAAATTACTAAATTAACCTTAGAAAAAAATAATATTAATTAAAGAATAAAAGGGAAAACATAAAAAAAAGCTTGGACAAAATGAACATTTAAAAAAATGTCCTCTGTTTTTATCAATCTTTCCATTATTATAGTATATTATTGTATATATATATGGTATGGGATTATATTCGTAATGGTTCTGTCAGAAAAAAGTCAAAGTGGGCCCCAATTGCTATTACTATTTGATTGACATTGTACCACTATTTCTGATAAGAGTAATGATATGTGAACCCAAAATATGCACCCAAACATTATACACAATGACATGTCATTGCTTTTTAAAACAGTGGGTCCCAGTTTTAATAAATGTGATTGGCTACGCTAAACTGCCCCATCACTGTGTGTAATGTTTGTGTGTATATTTTGGGTGCACATATCATTACTTTTCTGATAAATAGTGAGGCTAAATAGTGTAGTTTGTCCCATTGCACAGTAAATGATACTGTTCAAGCCACCGGATATAACCGGTTTTATAATATTTAATGTGAATAGTTACACGCTGTAGCTGGTTTTCTGGTAATTGTACATATTTAACTTTTGGTCTTTTGGTAATTTGCAACTACATCACATAATTGTTGTTTTTTTACATTGATTGTAGATTTAGTACATTGTTCATACTCTTTTTCACATTGTTTATGATTTCGCAACACATACTGTTTAAGACAGGTTTATGGGCCGTCCGAGTCCATGAGCATGGCCCAAACGAAAGGGTCCTGTACAGTGCAATAAACTTCAAAATTGACATATTTTTTATTAGGCCAAAAGTTATGTTTGGGGCACCTCGGATTAATTTTTGTAACGAAGATATGTTATTTAATATATCTTCCCCTTTTTTATGTTACCAACATACACAATATTGATCAATTTATATATTAGAGTACGTAATATTGAAAATTGTAGTCAAAATTTAGTAAAACAATGAAGACCGCTAAAATCAAAACTAATTAACACTTTTTTTCTCTAATTAACGACAAAGATAACAGTATTATTAGTTTACTTAATAGAAAAATATTGCTAATTTTTTAACAGTAATAAACAAGTTTGGTGAGTTACAGTAACAATGAAAATGTTTTTATTTTTTATTTCTAATTAATTACCTAATTCACATTAATATTATGCTTTAAACATGGTTTGAATGATTTTATGCCTATTTGGTGAGAAGCATATATACTTTAAGCAATCAATTAAAAAAGTTAATAAAGTTACTTACTATTAAAATCCCGTAAGTATAAATAGTAGGCTCAAATCTACACGATATGTATTAAGTAATTGTAATTATTTCAAATTTTTTTTACTCCTTCATTTTAATTGTGAAGATGAATTTTTTTACTAATTTACTTTCTAATGTACAATTAATGAAATTTCAGTAATAGTGATACACATGGTATATAATGAAGAGAAAGAGAAGAAGATGATTAAAGTCAATTTGTTACCAAATTTTATCAATTAGAGTGAAGCGTCACTAAAAAAGGAACGTATATTTAGGATTGGTAATTTGATTAACATTATTTACCTTTTTAAAACATTACAAATATGATTGAACTATGTCATAATCAATAATTTTTTACCATTGAAACAAATCTACTATTTAGCTTCTCTTAGGCACTTACATTAATGCAATTGTTATACTAATTCAACAACCTAAACCATTACAAAAAATATTAATTATTAAGTAGGGCAGAAAGCCTACAAAAATAGACACTTAGTCACTTTGCACTATCATTCTGTCAAAAGTTCGATGGTCATCTAGATTTGTCGAATTTAACTGAATGCAATTCTCTCTTACTTGGTGAGGGTTGTTGACTATGAGAAGGTGGTAGACTGACCAGCTGAGGGCATGTTTTTCGATTGTGGTCTACAGAATAACTGTTCGAACACTTCCTTTTAGTTTTAACGGCTCCATCCGACATATCTATCGAAACATTGTCCCTAGTGTTTCTTGCATAGGTTGATCCTTTAGTTCTACAAGGTGTTGGGTCCCTGGTAATGTTTTCATTTTATTTATAGGTTTGATATTGTCCCGAGTTGTTGTTACCGGTGTTTGATTCCAATGGAACATTATCCTTGAACATTGCAGTTAGTGTTACCACTTCTTGTTTCGCTTTGGTGTAAGATCGCTCAAACTTGGAAGTGTAATAGCTCAGAAAGTTTGTATCCAAAACGAGGGATGCCTGCCTAGCCATTTCAAATAACTGTTACTTTTCTGTGGAGTGCTGCTTTAGTTCGAGCGGGAGGTATGCTTTTGCATTCTTACTCCACCGTTTCAGCAGGAGAGACTGTGGTCTTATCTTCATATGACGATATTTCAATGCAGCCCAAATATGTCTTCATGGATAGCCATCTATCTCAAAAAGCAAGTAGTGACAAGTGAATTTCTCCTCTTGTGGGTGGTAACGAACGTTGTACACTCTATCCTTGTGTTGGAACTTTGACAAACTGTAGGAGAATGATTCACTGTTGTTTTCACAATTGTTGACAAAGTACGCATGTTCTGCTTTTATTTGATCACCCACTTTATGTTATATTATTTTATAATATAATGTTTTAGATTAAATAAATGAGAGAAAGAGTGTCACATATTGTAACATATAATAGAGAGTTACAATATTTAGATATATGTGAAATATCCAAATATGTAACATATATGGTGTTACAAATTCAGTCACAAATTTGTAACTTCCAAATATTGCCCATTATTGTGTAGAATTGTTACACAATATTGAGATGAATTTCTTAAAGCTATATATGAAATGGCTGTTAGAGATATGATTTTAACCCCAATAATAGGTTTTGGGGGTTACAAAATCAATTGGGATGGTATTGGAACCATTTGGAAAACATCACATTTTTGTGTGTTGAAATTGGTCAGTGGCCACAGCCACAAGATGTTGGTGGTCGCGGCCTGGGGAATAGAGAGCAGTGGCCGTGGCCACTGATGTTCCTGGTCGCGGCCATTGGTGAATTTATGACGAACTTTTTTCAGTTTTTTCCAACCTTTTTGAACGGCTCGAAAACCCAAATAACTCCCAAATCTTTTTTTTTAATTCCATAAACATCAAATTAATCATTGGTAACAGCTATGGGGGTTGGTGAAATTTGAAATTCAAAGGGTGTCTCTAAACTCTATAAATAGGAGCCAATTGCTCACTTGTAACACACAATTTTTCTATCAATTAGAGCACTTGGCTAGAAAACACCTAGAGACTTGATTATTCCATAAAGCATTTCCAAAATTTGTGATAGATCCCTTAGTGCTTGAGTTATGGGGAAATAAGCTTTTGGACAAAGGTTTCAAACCTTGTTCAAGTTGGTGATCCCCAACACTCTTCATTTTGGTTGTGTGAGTGAGAGTTTCTTGGTTTTGTTCTTGTTCTTACTTTTTCTTCTATTGCTTTTCTTCTTATTATTCTTGTTCTATTTACTTGTATCTTTGTTTAGAGTTGTAATCTTTTTATTTCTTTTTTTTTCAAACATTTTTACTTTATTTGTACCCTTTTTCTTGGAGTTGTATTCATCTATTCTCTTCTTCTAATTCTTCTATTGTTTATTGCTGGGTATTTGACCCCGTTGTGACTTTCTTGCTAAACTACTCCCTAGGACCGTCTCAGATCGTGCATCACAAATATATCACCACTCACACATGGTATCAATTACAATACACACAAATATTGCATCTATGCCCTCAGCGGGATCAATTACAAATATGCCCCTAATAACCAAATGTGGCCCACATGCATTTTTAATTCACCTAAACATGTATTTCTAATCACATAATCATCAAATTAATTTATTAACATAATTAAATGAATTATTGCCCTCCAAACATGCTAATCAAGGTCCTAAGCCTTATTAGCAAATTTGGGATGCTACATGTAATATTTCTTACCAATTTCCATTGAGGCAAATTATATTTTCCTAACATTAAAAAGCTTACCCTTTGTTTGTTTCAATGGAAGGTGAGACTATCAAGATTATGAATCAAGACCTAGTGAGGTTGGATATGTTTGATGGGTCCAATTTCACTAGATGGCAAGACAAGGTGAGATCCTTTTTTACCCCTCTCAAAATCACCTACATTCTAGAGTCCACACTAGAACCTCTCCCAACGCCATCCGACAAGGACACTCCCGAGGAGGTGGAGAAAAGAAGGAAGAAGGAGGAGGGAGGAGGAAAATCTCCTTTGTAGGGGTCATATCCTTAATGCCCTTTCTGATAGGCTCTATGACCTCTACACTGAGACCAATTCGGCAAAGGAGATATGGGATGCAATTGACAAAAAATTCTAGGCGAAGAGGAAGGTACCAAAAAGTTTTTGATATCCCAATATTTTGATTTCAAGTTTTTTTGTGATAAACCTATTCTTCCTCAAATACATGAATTGTAAATAATTGTTAACAAATTAAAAGTTTTGAAGATTGAGCTTCCTGAGGCCTTTCAAGTTGGTGCTATAGTGGCTAAATTACCACCAACTTGGAAGAGCTATAGGAAAAGAATCCTTAATAAAAATGAGGATTATTATTTGGAGGGAATCCAAAAGCATATTCAAATCAAGGAGGAATTGATAGGTAGAGATAAACTTGTGGAGGGGTCTAATGAAGAGACTTCTAAAGAAAATGCAGTGTCACAACCAAAACATCCCAAAAACAAAGGGAAAGCCAAGAAGGGTAACGAGACATCCATGGGTCCAAGAACCAACCCAAACAAGTTTAAGGGTGAGAAAGGTCCTTGCTTTGTGTGTGGGAAAAAGGGTCACTATGCTAGAGAGTGTAGGCATAGAAAAGACCAACAAGGACCTAACGTAAACGCAACTCAAGAGGAAAACATAGTTGCTACCCTTAGTGAGGTGAATGCGGTCCAAGGAAAGGTGAAAGGGTGGTGGTATGATACTTGTGCTGCCATCCATGTCATCGATGACAAATCATTGTTCAAGACCTTTGAAGAGTCGAAGGGCAACCATGAGATTCAAATGGGTAATGAGAGCAAATCCAAGGTACTTGGCAAAGGTATCATTGAGGTCTTTTTCACCTCCGGCGAGAAAGTTACATTAGTGGATGTACTTTATGTTCCTGAAATGAGTAGAAACTTGGTAAGTGGTGATTTGCTTGGAAAGCCCAGCATTAAAGCCATTTTTGAGTCTAGTAAACTTATTCTTACCAAATCAAATGTATTTTTGGGAAATGGGTACTCTTGTGAGGGTATGGTTAAGTTGTGCACCAATGATGTAACTTTCAATGTTATCAATAAAAATGTGAATTCTTCTTATATAGTTGAGTATGATTTTTTATTTTTGTGGCATCTTAGACTATCTCACATAGGTTTTTCAACCATTAAAAGAGTAGTAAAATGTGGTATGATTGCATGCAATATTAAAAACTATTGTAAATGTGAAACATGTTTTAAGGAAAAATGATTAAGAAATCATTTCCTAGTGTAGAAAGGTCATCTAATTTACTAGATTTAATCTATAATGTTCTTTGTGAAATAAATGGTGTTTTAACTAGAGGTGATAAATGGTATTTTCTTACTTTTATACATGATTTTAGTAGATATACCTATGTGTTTCTTTAAAACCATAAAGATGAAACTTTTGATGCTTTTAAAGTATATAAATTAGAAGTTGAAAATCAACTTAATAAAAAGATTAAAGTGCTAAGAAGTGATAGAGGAGGATAGTACTTCTCTAATGAATTCAATACATTTTGTGAGGAAAATAGTATAATTCATGAGTGCACCGCACCTTATACACCACAACACAATGGTGTTGCTGAAAGGAAAAATAGGACTTATTTAGAGATGATAAATTCTATGTTGGTGTTTTCTATGTTGAATTTCAACTTATGGGGTGAAGCGTTGTTAACTACTTGTCACATTCTTAATTGAATACTGATGAAGAAAAATGAGATATCTCCATATGAGTTATGGAAAGGAAGAAAACCCAACATAGGGTACTTCAAAGTGTGGGGGTGTCTTGCATATTGCAAGGAAAACGAACCTAATAGAATAAAGTTAGGTTCACGAGGCATAAATTGTGCTTTTGTTTGTTATGCCAACAAAAGTAAAGCTTATAGGCTATTAGACTTAGAGTCTAATATTGTGATTGAATCTAGAGAAGTTGAATTTTTTGAGAACATGTTATGTGACAACAATCCTCAAGCTTCAACATCTCTAAAGGAGAATTTATTATATTAGAACAATTCTCAAGCTTCTACATCCAAAAATGATTCTCAAGAGGAAAATTCTCAAAAGAATGTAAAACAATCCTTTGAACCTAGAAGAAGTCAAAGGCTTAGAAAGGAGAAAAGTCTAGTAGTGGATGAGATAGATTCTCAATGAATTTCTTTCTACATGGTAGAAGAAAATAGAGAGGAAGTCATTAGGAAAATTTCTATTGTACTTCTTGTTGATGATGATCCTAAGATTTATAGAGAAGCTATGCAATCAAGAGATGGTGCATTTTGGAGAGAAGCCATCAATGATGAGATGGATTCCATTCTTTCCAACAACACTTGGGAATTGGTAGACCTCCCACCGAGGTCTAAGCCAATTGGGAGTAAGTGGGTTTTTAGGAGAAAATACCACACTCACAGCACTATCCAAACCTTGAAAGCTAGATTAATATCTAAAGGGTTTAGGCAAAAAGAGGGTATAATTATTTTGATACCTATGTGCCTGTTGCAAGAACAACTTCTATAAGAATTTTGATCGCTTTGGCTTTCATACAAAACTTGTATGTTCATAAAATGGATGTCAAAAGTCATTCCTTAATGCTGACCTCAATGAGGAGGTCTATATGGAACAACCGAAAGGGTTTGTCCTACCAAAATATGAACATAAAGTATGTAGACTTTGTAAAATCCTCATATGGATTGAAACAAGCTCCTAAGCAATGGCATGAGAAATTTGATCAAGCCATCATGTCTAATGGGTTTAGGCATAACAAAGGAGACACAAGTTTGTATTCCAAAACATGTAAGGGATATATGATCATTGTTTGCTTATATGTGGATGAGATGCCTATTCTAAGTGATAGCATGAAATTGATAAAAGAAACAAAGATGTTTCTATCATCAACCTTTAAGATGAAAGATCTTGGAGAAGTTGACACCATACTTGGTATCAAAGTAAAGGAACATAGTGGGGGATTTTGCGTTGGGGCAAGCCCACTATGTTGAGAAAGTATTGAACAAATTTAACCATCTCAAGGTTAAAGATGCCAATTATCTATTCGATCATAGTGTAAAACTAGTGAATAACGAAGGAAGAGAGGTGGCTCAATTGAAGTACACTAGTGCTATAGGGAGTCTTATGTATGCTACCCAATGTACTAGACTTGATATAGAATTTGCAGTAAGTAAACTTAGTAGGTTTACAAGTAATATAAGTGTGGATCACTGGAAGGGTATTGGAAGAGTCCTAGGTTATCTCAAGAAAACCAAAGGACTAAGCCTTCACTACTCCAAATTTCCTTCAATCTTAGAAGGATATACAGATGTAAGTTGGATATCCAATCTTGGGGACAACTTGTCCACAACTGGTTGGGTATTTACACTTGGTGGCGGTGCAATTTCTTGGTGTTCCAAGAAACAAACCTATGTATCTCATTCCACTATGGAAGCAGAGTTTATAGCTCTAGTGGCAAATAGGTCGAATAGTTAAGGGATCTATTGATAACGATGCCCCTAATTAAAGAGAATGTATCCACTATATCAATACATTGTGATAGCCAAGCAACATTGGCTAGAGAATACAACAAAGTGTGTAATGGGAAGTCTAGACACATTAGTCTAAGACATGGATATGTAAGAGAATTGATTGAAAGAGGAGTCATCTCGATATCCTATGTGGGAACAAGTGAAAATTTGGTGGATCCTTTCACTAAGCTACTAACGAGGGATTTAGTGGCTACATCATCTCGAGGGATGGGGCTTAAACTCTCTAAAGAGATTCACAATTGATGGTAACCTATCTTAACACTACTTCTTTAACTAGTGTTAGGTTCAATAGGTAACAACAAGTCAGTCAAGTGAATATTAGTTGTACTCAAAACAAGTCCCATATGAGATGTTGAGTACTTGTGTGTTACCAAGTTGAGGGTTAAAACTGAGAGGTTTTTTTAATAGAATTCACTCTTGTGAAGTAGTAATGGCAAAATGGGTCTATGGAGCGGGGCGGGTTGAGGCCTCGACCCGGCGGGGCATCATTGCCCCGGTAAAATTGGGGTAGAATTCGGGGCGGGGCGGGTCAAAGCCCCGCCCCGCCCCGATATAAATTCAGGCGGGTCGGGGCAGACCCGCCCCAATTACTTTTTTTTTTTTCTAAGTGAGTTATACTGAACTGAACCCATTTTTTCCAAAGCCAAAAACGAAACCTTCTTCTCCAAACCAAATCTGCTGCTGCCGAATGCCGATCCAACCTCAGAACAACCAGGAAGAACATGGTCAATGAAGTTCCCGCCAGGATCGACACTCTCGCCACTAATTTCCATCTAGGAACGTGTTTTGCCCGTTGACCGGCGGTGTATTCCGCCACCGTCACCTGCAAAGTTTTGGGTAATGGTGAGTGCTCTCTTCTCCATCTTCAGATCTTCTATTCATTTTTTCAAATGGGTATTGCTTCTATTCATTTTTTCAGATGGGTATTGCTTCTTTACAAATTTTGCATGTAAAGTACTTTTGAATTCAAGGGTTTCTTGATGGTTCTTTTGCTAGGTGCTCATTTCATGTTCTTGTCTTTGCTCTGCTGTGAAGTTTTGGCTACTGATTCATATGGAACTTGATATAATAAACAATCCAAATGCAGCTTATGAACTTGATTTTGCGCTCAGATTCTGTGAAATTATACCTTATTAGTTATTTCTCTCTTTTCTATTATGTATGTACTGTTCAACATTGATAAACATGTTTTTTTTAGCCTTATTTTGTTGCATCAGGTTTTCTCCTTCTTGTCATCGTTCAATTGTATTTCATGAATTGAGTTTACTCATATAACATAAATCTTAGCAACATTATGGTCGTTTCTTTTTTCAGGTTTGCATCTTTGCCTATGGTCAAACAGGACCAGGCAAAACATATACCGGTTGGCTAGAAGTTGTTTCAATCCAACTCTTCTTTCAGGCATACTGTGGCTGTAAGCATATATTGCATTCCTTTCATTTGCATCTACATAAATGTTGGTTGTTTAGTCAAGTATGCAAACTCAAATAGTAGAACAGTTTGTTTATGACATATCTAACCATATTTTTATTTTCATATTTGCTTCGAATGCGGTTTGATAGTTTACTAGGTTTTTATTTTCATTTGTATATGTATAATAAACAAAACCATTATAGATGATTGAAAAGAAAAGAAATAGAAGAAACTAAACACTAGATAGAATAAATTATTTGTTCTCTTTTCCTTAAAAAAATTTGACTAATCTCTTTGATGACCAATTTAACAAAAAAGCAGCCATCTTAGTCTCTAAGACTTGCCAGAACCAATAGTCTTCTTAATCATTAGAGTCTTACATCTTTTCAGAAGTACCAGTCAACTTCATGGAGCCCATTACATTTCACCAGAAGTTTCATTGTTGACTTTATGACGGTCATATATCTATCTATATGTTATTTCTTTGACATTTATTATTTTTTTGGAAGTTTGAGCTGAGCCATAAATGTTCAATCGGTGCTGTAATTTTAGGCCTTGGTACTGTTCATATTTGATTCATTAGACATGAAATTCTTCTATTCTGTTCTGTTGTGTTTTGCTAGACCTTAAATAAATGCAAAACAGTCTTAAATAAATGCAAAACTTAATGTTTTGTTCTGCTATGTGTACTTTTGTTTTGTGTTTTGGTTGGGGTCATTGATAATAATAGGTTTCATGATGATTCTTCTACTCAGGGACCCTGCGGATTGTGTTTCATTAGGACTGTCAGTGGCACTATTTTCTTGGTCAAAGCCTTTACTGGTTAGAATTTATGTGTTGTAATCTTTAAGTTATATTTATACATGTGTATAATATTTTTGGAGCCAAGCATTTCCTGATTGTTATGTGGATATAATGTAGGTTAGATCAAACGCTAAACATCTCTACCCAAGATGTTATCGAATCTAATTTTGTCGATGATGTTGATTATGTTCATTCAACACATACACAAGAGGCACATTCTCTAGGAAATACAAGAGATGAAAGTGAGAGTAGAAGTACTAAGAGAAAGAGAACATCTCCTGCATGGGATCATTTTACATTGCAAAAAATTGATGGTAAACTGAAGGCAGTTTGTAACCATTGTCGGAGGAAATTAGGGGGAGAGAGTAGTAATGGGACTAAACATTTGCTTGCTCATGTGAAAAGATGCCCAGTAATAAAGGAACAACTTGCCATGAATCCTAATCCTAATGCAAGTCCTTCAGTCACAACTTACAATTTTGATCCTGAACATGGGAGAAAAAAGTTTGCTCAAATGATCATTCTACATGAATACCCTTTATCGATGGTTGAGCATAGTGGTTTTATAGACTATTCAAATACTCTTTGCCCCATGTTTAAAATGTTGTCAACGAATACAATTAGGTCTGATATTTTGAAAATGTACAAGGTTGAGAAGGAAAAATGTAGCCAAATTTTGGAGAAGAATAGAAGTAGAATAGCTATAACCACTGATATGTGGACTGCCAATCATCAAAAGAGGGGATATATGACTGTGACAGCTCATTTCATAGATGACTCTTGGAAGTTGCATAGTGGGATTATAAGTTTTAAGTATGTACCATGCCCACATGATGCTATAACACTTACTGATACATTGAGTTCGTGTCTGTCTGAATGGAATATTGAAGACAAGATTAGTACAGTGACTGTGGATAATTGTACAACTAACGATGCAATGATTCCACTTTTGAAGGAAAAATTTAATTCTAACTGTTTCATTTTAAAAGGAAAGCTACTTCACATGCGTTGTTGTGTGCATATTTTGAATCTTATTGTCAAGGATGGCTTGTCTGTTATTGGTGATAGCATTGACAAGATTCGAGACAGTGTTGCTTATTGGTCGGGCACACCAAAGAGGTATGAGAAATTTGAGGACACTACTCGTTCTCTTGAAGTGACATGTACTAAAAAGTTATCACTTGATTGTCAAACAAGGTGGAATTCAACATACTTGATGCTCAACATAGCTTTATTGTACAATAGAGTATTTGAACAATTAAAACTACGTGATTCAAGATATGTTAGATATGTGCCATCAGAAGATGATTGGATTAGAGCTAAAAAATTGTGTGACAAGTTGGAAGTGTTTCATGAGGTGACAGAGTTGTTTTCTGGAACCAAGTATTCTACAACTAATCTTTTTTTCCCAAAGATGTGTCAAATTAAAATGAGAATTAAAGCATGGATGACACTAGATGAGCCCTTTATTAGGGACATGGCAACTCAAATGATGTCTAAGTTTCAAAAGTATTGGGAAGAGATTCATGGGCTTATGACTGTGGCTGTTGTTTTGGATCCAAGATATAAGTTTATGTTGATCGAATATTATTTTCCTACCATTTATGGAAATGATCAATATGAGATTGAAATTGAGAAGGTCCGCAAGCTTTGTTATGAGCTACTAGAAGAGTACAGTTCTATGTTTCCTAATCTTAGAGAAAGAAGTCAGTAAATGGATAGTGTATCAGCATCTTCTCAAACACAAATAGATGATCTATCTAACTTTGACACATATGTTAGAGTTGCATATGGTGTAGAGAATGTGAAGTCAGAGTTAGAACTCTATTTGGAAGAGAAATTGATACCTAGGACAGATGAGTTCTTTGATATATGCAATTATTGGAAAGTAACAGGACTCAAATATCCTGTGTTGAATATGATTGCCAAAGATATATTTGTTGTGCCTATTAGCACTGTTGCTTCGGAATCTACATTCTGTACTGGCGGTAGACATGTGGGTTCACACCGAGCGAGACTTCATCCTTCTACATTAGAAGCATTGACATGCACTCAAAATTGGTTGGTAAATGAGAAAAAAGGTAAATATACTTATCTTTATATATATATATATAAATTCATATTTTATTGTATTATTTTAATATTAATTTTTTTTATTTTCTTTACAGAAGCGACTCCATTAGTCAGCATGAATGATGAAGATAATGATGTAGATCAAACTATGGTACTTAATTAAGTTTTTATAAGTCATCAAATAAATTATTAACTTCTATTTTTAATACATATATTTTTTTTGTAGGAGCCATACATAGTTGATCTTGATGATTAAGGTAGCAGGTCAATAAAGAAGAAGAAAGTCATTTGATTCTTTTGACGCATCAAAAATTGTAGAGTCCAAGAACTTTACTTAGCTAGTTATTTAGTAGTATTATAGTATGTATAGTATTATCTTTGTAACTGTGAATTTTTGGTTCAGACCGGGAATTATTTGGACACTCATCGTAGTACTTATAGACTTTCTAAGTTTAACCTATAGTTTAAGAATATTAATTTTAACCTAAGGTTTGATTATATAGCTGATATTAAGAATAATATTTATTATACTATAAGGTTTAGATATCAACCAATAGGATTTTAAGCACATGTTATGAATGGGTGATTAAAGATTAAGTATTTTGAGGATTAAATTTAATAAGGAGTAAAGTTTGAATGTTATAAGGCCAGTCAGCAGCTTTGAATACGTTCAGGGCTTAGTCAAGGCTGTTTACTCCATTCAAACTTAGCTAAAAATGTGTAATTTCGTGCTTAAATATTCAGCGTGTGCCGATATATCGCAGCTATAGGGGGCGATATATCGCAGCACGTAGATACGGAAAACACGAGACGATGCACGGTCGCCTCGAACATACTGGCCCAGGCGATATATCGCCTACAGGGGGCGATATATCGCCTCCTTCAGCATAATTCAAATGTTTTTGAATTCTTTTTCCTTTCAGCCATTCAACTTCTTCATAAGTTCAGCATCTTTTGAACGAGTCTTCAGCCTCTGCTGAACGATTATTCAAATTATTTTCACCTAAAAAGCTATTATTTTTATTCAAGTAAAACTAAGATTCCTTCATTCCCAAACTCTATAAATAGGACCTAGTACCCAACCATTATTCAACTTTTACTCTAAGTTTAGAAGCTGCAAGTGCTACGAGAGTGTGAGAGTTAAACACTTGGGTGGGGAAATCATAAGCTTAATCATCTTAAGCTTATCAAACACTTTGGGAAGTAAGATTTCATAGTATTTCGGTTCGAGGGTTAGATTGATCTACAAGTCCTCAAGGTATTCAACACACTCTAGTTCATTGGTTTTATGTTATGTTTCCCTTCTCTTAGTCTTCTACTCAGTCTTCTAACCTCATTCTCATTTTGGTTAGGGAATCTAAGTTCTTGAGCACATAAGTTTGGTAAGTGTGACTTTCAATGGTTTAGTCTTTCCATTCCTTTTCATCTCTTTTTCTTCATTAGACTCACCCTGTTATATATGGTTTTAGGAGTGTTCCAAAAAGTCCCAACGCTGTCCTCTTATCCCGGTAACTTTGGTAAGGAAAATAGGATAGAATCTATATGTTTTATGCTTATGTTATCTTAATGTGTTATGTTATGAAATATGTTATAAATATGTTATGAATATGTATGTTTGTAGGCTTGGGCATATGACTCATATGACTAACAAGACCCCAAATGGGTTATGGGCATATGACCTACTTAGCTAGTAGGACCCCACTAATCCCATGGGCATATGACTTGTTTAGTCTATGGGACCCCAAGTAATAATGGCCATTATAATAAGTGTATGTAATAAGTGTTATGATATGTCTTTATGTTATTATGAAATTTATGTTTATGACTATGTGTTAGATTTTCCTTGCTGGGCATTAGGCTCATTCCTTTTTGTTTTATGTGCAGGAAAATAGCTTTAGAGGCGGTAAGATTCGTGGACGCTTAGAGAATGTGTATCGATGGTGAATGGAGTCAAGGAGTCGAGAGTTCGATTTCTCGAGGATGTAGTCTTGTTTTACTTTTTATGGTGTTACATGTATTTTCCGCACTTCTTATATAATTCCTTTCATTTTAAATTATGTTTTGTTTTTAAAGACAATGAGATCCCATATCCTTCTTGATATTTTGTAAGTAACTCTTATTTTGACAAGTTACTTAATAAAATTATGGTATTTTCGCAAATGTAAGTCTATTAAGGTTTTGTATGTATAGTTTCGTTAATGATCCAAAAGTTTAGAGTAGTGGGTCATTACAGTTGGTATCAGAGCAACGGTTCCTTCGCATGAAGTTCTCCTCGATACACACGCTCAAAGCTCCGAATCTGACCGCCAAGTAAGTGTTTAAGTTACAAGTTATTTTGCCTATGTGTATAGCTAACAACTTTAGTGTTTATGTTTTCAGTTAAGTATGAAAGGAGCTTTAACCTACCAAGATATCCGAGCCATTAAGGCCTTAAAAAGAATAAGGGAGCCAAGAAACACCGTAGGGGCACTAGAAAGGATCACTCGAAGATTGCTCTTGTTTCACCAAGAGATAGGTGGCCTTCAAGAGGCTAAGCAAATAATGTTAAGATCAACGGAACAATATGTACTAGTAATAAGGCTATTTAAAGATTTTCATACTGTAATAGCGGCCTTAGAAGAAATATGGGAAGACATGAATGATGAGAATGAACTACCATTAGCAATGAGATATTATTTCCTCTTAGTTAGGTTCACCGCAAAATTCGAGTTTCAGTTCACAAATGAGCAAAAACATAGAATTCTCACAAACCTTCCTAGAGGGCATTTTGATGCTCATGATAATGATGATTATGAGGAGATGGATGATGATATGCTAGATGATGGATCAGATGTAGAAGATCCCGATTTTTAGATTAGTAGTTTTTATTGTTTGTTTTATTTATTTTGTCTTATGATTGTAATAAGTGAAAATTGTTTTTCCAAATGAATAACATGCTATTTTATTTTCATGTATGAGTTTGATTCTATTTTTGCAATCATAATAAGTAATAAATAAAATGAATAATGACTAAGTTCGGTGAGGGTGGATACAAATCAATGAACTAAGTTTCCTTATTGAGAGTTAGGGGGCCATAGCAGTGGGAACGATTTTACTGATCCCAGCCCTCCCTCAATATGGTTGACTTTGGAACAAAGATAAGTTTCTAGCCTGAGAATTAAGTCATATAGGATGATTAGAAACACACTTAGAAAATAAAGATGACTTGTTTTTCTAAGTATAGAAACCCACTCTAAATATAAATAAAGACTTATATAATTTTCATAAGAAGTCATAATAAACAGGTCCGAGATATGTTTGTTTTAGAATAATTTTTTGCCTTAGAGCCTATTAGGTAAAGTTCTAACATGTTTCTTTCAACTGTTAGAACTCTGCTACGATGTCGCTCCGAAGATCTGCACACACCAACGGAAACGCCTCCAACGATGTTCCAGCGACCAATGAAGTCCCTCCAGTTCGCCGAAGGGGAGGGCGTGCTTCTGCCCGCCGCAACGCGCCGGCACCGCCAGCTGACAGCACTGCAGAGATTGCCAGACTGCGACAGCAAGTCGAGGAACTTCTGCAGCAACAACGCCAACAGGCTCAATCTCAGCCTCAGCCTCCGCCACAGCCGCAGCCACAGCAAATGGCCCCAGTACCCCAACAAATTGGTCCATATGGGGGATGGCCTATGACGAACTACACTTCATATCTAGTACAGCACATGGAGCCAGTGTATGAGAGGTTCCGCAAGTAGCACGCTCCAAACTTCGAAGGGACTACAGACCCCTTTGAGGCAGAAGAGTGGCTAAGGAATGTGGAGCCGATTCTAGCCCACATGAATCTCAGTAATGCAGACCGCATATCCTGCGTCTCATCTTTTCTCAAGAAAGATGCCAGGATATGGTGGGACTTGGTCCAACAATCCCATGATGCTGCAACCATGACGTGGACCCGATTTGTGGAGTTGTTCCACAAAAAGTACTACAATTCGGCTGTACTTGCTACGAGGGTTGAGGAGTTCACCAACTTGAAGTAGGGTACTTTAACAGTGGCGGAATATGCTCGTCAGTTCGACCGTTTAGCAAAGTTCGCGGCAGAGATGGTTCCAACCGATTATCTAAGGGTGAACAAGTTTGTTAGAGGACTTCGCCCGAAGATCGAGATGGGGGTTAAACTAGCAAACCCGGGAAACACTACATATGCTGATGTACTTGAGATGGCAATCGAAGTAGAAAGGTTGCAGGCCAATGTAAGCAAGGAAGAAGCCAGCAAGCCGGAACCTAGACAGCAGAGCCAACCTCAGGCCAGTCGGAACAACAACAATCATAACGGCAACAATCAGTCTAGCAATAGCGGCAACAATCAGTCCAGCAACAACGGTAACGGTCAGAAGAGAAAGCATCCTGACAACAAGCAATCTGATAAAAATAAGAGGGCACGTACGAATAATGGAGGAAATAGGACGGGCTACGTGGAGTACCCGCCATGTGCCAAATGTAGAAGAAGCATCCTGGAGAATGTCGCGCCAACACCAAGGAGTGTTTCAACTGTGGTCAAGAAGGGCATCGTAAGAGAGACTGTCCTCAGCAAAAGCCAGAAGGGAAGAAGGATGAAAAGATGGTTCCTGCTAGGGTTTTTGCTTTAACCCAAGGAGAGGCCGAGGCTAGCAACAAGGTGGTCACAGGTCAGGTTTCTATCCTCAATAACTTATGTCATGTATTATTTGATTCGGGAGCCACTCACTCGTATATCTCGTTAGGAATGATAGAAAAACTAGACAAACCTAGTGAAAGATTTAGAACTAGGTTTGTAACCGAGTTGCCTTCGGGCAAAGTAGTTCTATCATCACGAATAGTACGAGGCGTACCGATCAAGATTGAGGACATAGAACTAGAAGGAGACCTGATAGAGCTAGCGATCAAGGACTTCGACGTAATATTAGGCATGGATTGGCTAGCACGACATGGCGCAACGATCGACTGCAGATGCAAGAAGGTGATGTTCGAGACTCCTGACGGCCAGAGACGATGCTTCATGGGACAAGCTTCAGGATTGCGCACCCCGTTAGTATCATCTCTCAAAGCTCAACGAATGATGGAGAAAGGATGTCAACCGTTCTTAGCCAGCATCACGAATGTGGAGAAGGAGACATCACTTAAAGTTGGAGATGTTCGGGTTATACAAGAATTTCCAGAAGTTTTTCCCGATGACTTGCCAGGATTGCCGCCAAATCGAGAAATAGACTTCACGATAGAATTAGTACCAGGCACCGAGCCTATCTCTAAGGCACCATACTAGATGGCACCTACGGAACTCAAGGAGTTAAAGACGCAGCTACAAGAACTCCTAGACTTGGGTTTTATTAGGCCAAGCCATTCACCATGGGGAGCTCCGGTACTATTCATGAAGAAGAAGGACGGGAGTATGCGGATGTGCATAGACTATCGTGAGCTGAACAAAGTAACGATGAAGAAAAAGTACCCGCTACCTCGGATAGACGATTTGTTTGATCAACTCCGAGGAGCGACTGTATTTTCTAAGATCGATTTACGGTCCGGGTATCATCAGCTCAAGGTAAAGGGAGAAGATATTCCTAAGACAGCCTTTAGGACTCGTTATGGACATTACGAGTTCTTGGTTATGTCTTTTGGTCTTACTAACGCACCAGCCGCGTTTATGGACTTAATGAATAGGGTCTTCAAAGACTACTTGGATAAATTCGTCGTTGTGTTCATCGACGACATTTGAATTTATTCCAAGGATGAAGTAGAGCACGAGGAACATTTGAGGCTGATTTTGACACGATTGAAGGAGCATCAACTCTACGCCAAGTTCAAGAAATGCAAATTTTGGCTTTCACAAGTGGCGTTCCTCGGGCACATCATATCGAAAGACGGAGTTGCAGTAGATCCATCAAAGGTAGAGGCCGTGAAGGATTGGCCTAAACCAAAAAACGCGTCAGAAGTAAGAAGCTTCTTAGGGCTAGCAGGTTATTATAGGAAGTTTGTAGAGGGCTTTTCTAAGATAGCCACTCCGCTCACCAACCTGACCCGGAAGCAACAAAAGTTTAACTGGAATGATAAGTGTGAGGAAAGCTTCCAGTTGCTTAAGGATAAGCTTTGCTCAACACCAGTACTCAGTGTACCAACACCCAATGATAAATTCGTAGTCTACTGCGATGCATCAAAGTTGGGATTGGGATGCGTGCTGATGCAAAATGACAAGGTGATAGCCTACGCCTCATGACAGTTGAAGGTGTATGAGCAACCCTATCCAACTCACGATATGGAGTTGGCAGCGGTGGTCTTTGCGTTAAAAATCTGGCGCCATTATCTTTACGGAGAACGGTGCGAGATATATACGGACCACAAGAGTTTAAAATACTTCTTTACGGAGAAGGAGCTTAACATGAGGCAGCGCAGGTGGTTAGAATTAGTCAAGGATTACGACTGCGAAATCCTATACCACCCAGGGAAGGCGAACGTAGTCGCCGATGCGCTTAGTAGGAAAAGCTATGGGAACTTAGCAGCCTTATCCGGAATAGAAAACCGCTACAGCAGGAGCTTATCAGTGCCGGAATAGAAGTGGTTGTAGGCAAGCTGGCTAACTTGTCTATCCAATCGAATCCGCTAGAGGACATACAAATTGGTCAGGGACATGACAAAACACTAGCAGCATACATGGATGCAGTCAGAGAAGGCAAGACTACAGATTTCTCAATATCCAGTCAAGGTTTATTGAGATATAAGGATCGGGTATGCGTGCCAGACGATCAAAGTATTAAGAAGACGATCCTAGAAGAAGCGCACAATACCCCGTACTTAGTTCATCCAGGGTCTACCAAGATGACTCATGACATCAAGGCAGTCTATTGGTGGCCAGGGATGAAAAAGGACATAGCGGAGTATGTATCTAAGTGTCTGGTATGCCAGCAAGTGAAGGCGGAGCATCAGCGGCCTGCAGGATTATTGCAACCGCTTAGCATACCAGAATGGAAGTGGGACGATATAGCCATGGACTTCGTGACGGGTCTGCCAAAGACAAATAAGCAGCATGATTCCGCTTGGATAGTGATAGATAGACTAACCAAGTCGGCTCATTTCCTGCCTGTTAGAACTTCATACACGGCAGACCAATATGCAGACATCTACATCCAAGAGATAGTACGGTTGCATGGAGTCCCCAAGACGATAGTGTCGGATAGAGGATCAGTATTTACGTCAAGATTTTGGAAAAGTTTACAGCAAGCTATGGGTACTAAGTTAAGTCTTAGTACAGCTTTCCATCCTCAAACAGATGGGTAGTCCGAGCGTACGATTCAGATTTTAGAGGATATGCTACGCGCGTGTGTACTTGATTTCGGAGGATCATGGAACAAGTACTTACCGCTGATCGAGTTCTCGTACAACAATAGCTACCAGTCAACAATCAGGATGGCACCTTATGAGTTGCTATATGGAAGAAGATGTCGATCACTGTTGCACTGGGACGAGGTAGGAGAAAGGCAGCTTCTAGGGCCCGAATCTGTTAGGCAAGCTCAAGAAGCAGTTGCGCTTATTAGACAGCGTATGCTTGCTGCTCAAAGCCGTCAAAAAAGCTATGTGGATACCAAGCGACGCGATGTGGAGTTCCAAGTTGGATATCAAGTCTTCCTGAAGATATCTCCTATGAAGGGTGTCAAGCGGTTCGGGAAGAAAGGCAAGCTTAGTCCCCGATTCATAGGTCCTTTTGAGATATTGGACAAAGTGGGACCAGTTGCGTATAGATTAGCCCTACCGCCAGCACTAGCCGATAGTCACAACGTCTTCCACATTTCGATGCTACGCAAATATGTGTCAGACCCATCTCACGTCCTTAAGTACGATACGATAGCGCTCCAGAAAGACTTAAGTTACGAGGAACGACCGGTTAGCATCCTAGATAGGGGGATGAAGCAGTTACGGTCCAAGAGCTTTCCTATAGTCAAAGTCCTATGGAGCAATAGTTCTGAACGCGAGGCAACGTGGGAGTTGGAGGAGGACATGCAGGGCCGGTATCCGGAATTATTTGGTAAGTAAATTTCGAGGACGAAATTCTTTTTAGTAGGGGAGAATTGTAGAGTCCAAGAACTTTACTTAGCTAATTATTTAGTAGTATTATAGTATGTATAGTAGTATCTTTGTAACTGTGGATTTTTGGTTCAGACCGGGAATTATTTGGACACTCATAGTAGTACTTATAGACTTTCTAAATTTAACCTATAGTTTAAGAATATTAATCTTAACCTAAGGTTTGATTATATAGCTGATATTAAGAATAATATTTATTATACTATAAGGTTTAGATATCAACCAATAGGATTTTAAGCACATGTTATGAATGGGTGATTAAAGATTAAGTATTTTGAGGATTAAAGTTAATAAGGAGTAAAGTTTGAATGTTATAAGGCCAGTCAGCAGCTTTGAATACGTTCAGGGCTTAGTCAAGGCTGTTTACTCCATTCAAACTTAGCTAAAAATGTGTAATTTCGTGCTTAAATATTCAGCGTGTGCCGATATATCGCAGCTATAGGGGGCGATATATCGCAGCACGTAGATACGGAAAACACGAGACGATGCACGGTCGCCTCGAACATACTGGCCCAGGCGATATATCGCCTACAGGGGGCGATATATCGCCTCCTTCAGCATAATTCAAATGTTTTTGAATTCTTTTTCCTTTCAGCCATTCAACTTCTTCATAAGTTCAGCATCTTTTGAACGAGTCTTCAGCCTCTGCTGAACGATTATTCAAATTATTTTCACCTAAAAAGCTATTATTTTTATTCAAGTAAAACTAAGATTCCTTCATTCCCAAACTCTATAAATAGGACCTAGTACCCAACCATTATTCAACTTTTACTCTAAGTTTAGAAGCTGCAAGTGCTACGAGAGTGTGAGAGTTAAACACTTGGGTGGGGAAATCATAAGCTTAATCATCTTAAGCTTATCAAACACTTTGGGAAGTAAGATTTCATAGTATTTCGGTTCGAGGGTTAGATTGATCTACAAGTCCTCAAGGTATTCAACACACTCTAGTTCATTGGTTTTATGTTATGTTTCCCTTCTCTTAGTCTTCTACTCAGTCTTCTAACCTCATTCTCATTTTGGTTAGGGAATCTAAGTTCTTGAGCACATAAGTTTGGTAAGTGTGACTTTCAATGGTTTAGTCTTTCCATTCCTTTTCATCTCTTTTTCTTCATTAGACTCACCCTGTTATATATGGTTTTAGGAGTGTTCCAAAAAGTCCCAACGCTGTCCTCTTATCCCGGTAACTTTGGTAAGGAAAATAGGATAGAATCTATATGTTTTATGCTTATGTTATCTTAATGTGTTATGTTATGAAATATGTTATAAATATGTTATGAATATGTATGTTTGTAGGCTTGGGCATATGACTCATATGACTAACAAGACCCCAAATGGGTTATGGGCATATGACCTACTTAGCTAGTAGGACCCCACTAATCCCATGGGCATATGACTTGTTTAGTCTATGGGACCCCAAGTAATAATGGCCATTATAATAAGTGTATGTAATAAGTGTTATGATATGTCTTTATGTTATTATGAAATTTATGTTTATGACTATGTGTTAGATTTTCCTTGCTGGGCATTAGGCTCATTCCTTTTTGTTTTATGTGCAGGAAAATAGCTTTATAGGAGGTAAGATTCGTGGACGCTTAGATAATGTGTATCGATGGTGAATGGAGTCAAGGAGTCGAGAGTTCGATTTCTCGAGGATGTAGTCTTGTTTTACTTTTTATGGTTTTACATGTATTTTCCGCACTTCTTATGCAATTCCTTTCATTTTAAATTATGTTTTGTTTTTAAAGACAATGGGATCCCGTATCCTTCTTGATATTTTGTAAGTAACTCTTATTTTTACAAGTTACTTAATAAAATTATGGTATTTTCGCAAATGTAAGTCTATTAAGGTTTTGTATGTATAGTTTCATTAATGATCCAAAAGTCTAGAGTAGTGGGTCATTACAAAAATGGAGTGCTATGTTGCATATGATATGATAGTTTTATTTTACTTTGTTCTCTTGAGAAACTCTCAAAAGTGGAGTGCTATGTTGCATATGATAGTTTTATTTTACTTTGTTCTCTTGAGAAACCCTTATTATACTTGGCGAATTCTTGATTTAAATGATGATAATATGATATGATTTAATACAATTCTCTCATGTTACTTATATACATGCATAATATGTAAAATTGACATTTTATATGTGGTTTAGAATATTTTTAATTTTAAATAGATTTTAAGTGTAAGATTTATAAAAAAAATTATTCCATAAATACTCTATGAAAGAATTGTAAATATTAAAAAATATGTTTTATTTAATTATCCTTATTCTTGTAATTATTTTTGTAAATTATAAAATAAAATATTTGAAGGTGTAGTTTATAAGAAGTGTAAAAAATAAGGATTGCAATAAAAAAATAATTTAAGTTTGAAGAGAGTTCTAAAATTAAAATTTAATATTTCTTAAAAAAAAAAAAAAAGACAAATGGGGCGGGGCAAACCCGCCCCGATTAAGACGGGGCGGGGTGTCCTGCCCCGGTTCAATAGACTAATCGGGGCGGGGCGGGGCGGGGCGGGGCGGAAGCGGGGCGGGGCAGACCCGCCCCATTTACATGCCTATTGTGAAGACAAGTATTTTTGGTAACAAAATACTATATGAATTTTACCTATATGGACCAAGGGGTGGTGCCGTCTTTAATGAGAATTGAGAGTATTCTCAAGAACGTCCATGAATGGAAAGTGCACATGTCCATTAACAGTGCAAAGCGAGACATAGATGTCTCAAGTGAACATGGCAAAGGTGTATATGTTATCACCAATTTGTTATCATGGAAAGTTGGTTCAATGCCTAGTGAAACCAAATTTTCAACAAATTTTGAGATAATTACACTATAGTAAAGTTCAAGTTGAAAAACACTTTATTTTATGCACCAATGCAATGACTCCTATAAGAGAGAGTTCTTATTTAATCAAGTGGGGGATATGTTATATTTTAAAATATAATGATTGATTAAATAAGTGTTACAATAGATAACTATTTAATCTAGTGGAGGAAGGTTATATTATTTTAGAATATAATGCAATATTATATTATTTTATGATATAATATTTTAGATTAAATAAATGTGACAAAGAGTGTCACATAATGTAACATATAATAGAGAGTTATAATATTTAGATATATGTGAAATATCAAAATATGTAACATATTTGGTGTTACGAATTTAGTCATAAATTTGTAACTTCCAAATATTACCCATTATTGTGTAGATTTGTTGTTGCACAATATTGAGATGAATTTCTTAAAGTCATATGTGAAATGGTTGTTAGAGATATGATTTTAACCCCAATAATATGTTTTGGGGGTTACAAAATCAATTGGGAGGGTATTGGAACCATTTGGAAAAACAACACATTTTGTGTGCTGAAATTGGTCAGTGGTCGCAGCCGCAAGATGTTGGTGGCCATGGCCTGGGGAACAGAGAGCAGTGGCCGCAGCCACTTATGTTCCTGATCGCGGCCATATGGGAATTTCTAAACAACATTTTTCAGGTTTTTCCAACCTTTTTGAACGACTCCAAAAACCCAAATAACTCCCAAATATCTTTTTTAATTCCATAAACATCCAATTAATCATTGGTAACAACCATGGGGGTTGGTGGAATTTTAAATTCAAAGGGTGTCTCTAAACTCTATAAATAGGAGCCTATTGCTCACTTGCAAGACACAACTTTTTCTATCCATTAGAGCACTTGGCTAGAAAACACCTAGAGGCTTGATTATTCAAGAAAGCATTTCCAAAATCTGTGAGAGATACCTTAGTGCTTGAGTTAGGGGGAAATAAACTTTTAGACAAAGCTTTCAAACCTTGTTGAAGTTGGTGATCCCCAACACTCTTCACTTTGGTTGTGTGAGGGAGAGTTTCTTTGCTTTTGTTCTTGTTCTTACTTTTTCTTCTATTGCTTTTCTTCTCATTATTCTTGTTCTATTTACTTGTATCTTTGTTTAGCGTTGTAATCTTTTTTATTTCTTTTGTTTCAAGCACTTTTACTTTATTTGTATCCTTTTTCTTAGAGTTTTATTTCTCTATTCTCTTCTTCTAATTCTTCTATTGTTTATTTGTATTTTCAGTCATAGAGTTGTAACACTTTTTATCAACAATTATTTATTTGTATTATTTTGTGTAGAGTTGTAATATTTCTTACCAATTTCCATTGGGGCAAATTACATTTTCCTAACACTTTATAGTACATATCTCTTGTGTATAATTTAGTGCACGACTCATGGTACGTCTTAAGAGTATTTTTGGGACCTGGAATTAGAGGACTACTGTGTTGACTATTGTAATCATTTTCTCTCTCGACGTGCCTCAACTTTGTCATAGCAACGTCAATCGAGGTAATGAATTAACAGAGACTATAACTTGCATGTAGAAATTTTTTAATACTTAAATTCATGGACTCGCATCTTTGGTTTGTCCGCATTTTGGCCGCACATTTCCCTCTTAGGTATGTGTAACACCCTGGATAGCCAAGACCGTTATACTATGTGTTTATAAAGTGCTAGACTTTCTAATCAAGTCGTTTAATTTAAATCGTGTTATTGAAACTATAAAGGAACTAGGGTTAAAATGTTTTGGTCTCAAAAGTCACGTTTTCATAAAGAAACATTTCCTGTTTGTACGGGATCCCAAAAATGTTAAGTTTGAAACTGTTTACAAAAGATTCAAGGACTAAATACAGTGTTAGCCATATTAAGGCAAAACAGGCAATCTCTGTCCTGATCCACTCCTCGGTCATGGTGACCGATCAGCTGGCTATGTACATTCCACCCCGTAGCCCTCCATCTCAAGATTGGTCCAACTTGCCCTTGCCTTTACCTGCACCACGTAGCACCTGTGAGCCAAGGCCCAGCAAGAAAACACAACAACAGAGCATAAGCAATCAACAGACAATTCACTATCTCATATTGCATCACATATTCTTAATCATATCAATAATCAGAATAGTCAAGTATTCAGCATACTAAACATATCAATTCACACCAAATCACATATGATAACTAGGGTTAGTGCCCTCAGGCCGCACCCTCTGTTATCCCACTGACTCCGGCCCGCTTAAACCGAGCTCAGTGAATATTAAGCTGTCCTCGGCTACCAGTGGCCAAGCCGCACCCTGTGCGCAAATATTGTGTACGGCACCCTTAGGCCGCTATCACATGTCCCATGGCATAATTCCATCATTGACATAATACAAATATCGGGAGCACTTAGTCCCATCACAAACATATAATCGGTGCAGTTTTCTTACCTTTCGATTTGCTAGCTTTGATCAGTTGACTCTTTGAGCACGATCCCTCTCGAGCCCTAGCACTCACCTAAACACAATCATAGGTCAAAGTCATCACCCAACCTCAAGTCCAAAACCTAGCCTCGGGACCAATCCCGAGCCCCCGGGAAGTCCTAGTTCCACCAAACAAGGTGGTGGAATCGAACCCCGAACCCTTGGTCAAAAACCCTTGTAAATAACCCCAAAAATCCCTTTATGGAAACAGGGCAGCGCTACAGCGCTATTAGGAGGGCGCTAAAACACTACAAGCAGAAGAAAAATCCCCCAGGAAGCATGGCCTAGCGCTATAGCGCCCAAAGCCTAGCGCTGTAGCGCTAGTCACAGATAACCAACCTCCCAATTTCTCTTCCTGCGATTTCCTCGAACCAAACTCAACCAAAACTTCTCCAAACCTTCACCAAACTCAAAAACAAGCTTATTAACACATTCCACTCATCCCAAGCACCCCTAATACTAAAAACCCAAGCACATGCATCCCTGATCTCAAAATCCACCATAGCCACTTCTAGACTTCAAAACTCAGCAGAAACTAGTCAAAACATCAAAGTTAAAAGCTCAGAGTTTATACCTTTGATGGAAATTCGACCTCAAGTTGCCTCTAGACCCCCTTGGCTTGCTCTTCCTCAATCCTTGGCTCCAACTTCCCTAGAATTCCCCATCAACTTAGCTTAGACACCTTAGTTAAGAACCAAAACCAGAACTGAAGGAACTATAAATTCTTACCTCAAGTATATGGCCTATCCTTGCTAAACCCTTGCCAAATCTTCAAGCTTAGCTCAGAAAACTTATGGCTTAGTTGACCTAGCTCTCCTCTGAATTTTGCTCCAAGAAGAATGAAGAGAAATGGTGAGAGAACCACAAACCGACCCTAGGAAAAGCTGTTTTGTTTTTCCTTCCTTTCTTTTCCTTCTTTTCTTTCTATCTTCAGACTTCTATATTATTCTACAATTCCCACTAAGTATAAAGCCCTCACTTACTTATCTCTGAGAAGCCAATTGACCAAAATGCCCTCCTTTTTAATTCTAACCCTTTAATCCACTTAGGGGCATTTTAGTCATTTTACCCAATTCCCACTAATTCCTCGAGTATCTCTAATATTTTTCCGCTTAACTCCCGATACCTAATTAATCACCAACTATATTCCTCGATGTCAAAATAGACTCCACTATACTCACTAAATTCCCATTTATACCCCCAGACTCACCCCGAGCCGGGTATAACTCCCCGCCATGACTTTATCGCTAATCTGCTCACTAGGATCGTCTCGAGTCACAGATCACAGATATATCCACATAATAATGTGGTCTCAACAGTTATCACATATATATACACAGTTATGCCCATAATGGCGAAAATTACGATTATGCCCTTCTATCCTAATCAGGGTCTACATGCATACTAATACACATAGTCATGTATCTCAAATATTCAAATAGTCATATAACATGCTTTAAATCATAATCATGCATTTTACTCATTAAAGTCACACATAATTCCCATTATGCCCTCCAGGCACACTAATCAAGGCCCTTAAGCCTTATTAGCAAATTTGGGTTGTTACAGTATGTCTTTGCCCATGAATGACGACTGTGATAAGTGTTGGTGCACCATTGGCTAGAATGTGTATTAATTCCCCCAATTTTTGCATGAATTACTCTATTGTGTAATAGTTGTACATGACATCTTGAAATCCTTCTAAGAATCGTGGGTCTTTTGAAATTTTTAAAGCGCTGGTACACAGGTGTCATGTGCACAACTGATGAGTTGCATTTGGGAAGTACTTCAAGACAACATATTTGATAGCTCCATCTCCATCTGTCACCACAACTTTTGGCATTCAATAAATTTTTCAAGCAACCAAAAGTAAGTTTGCTCATCCCCAGGGGTTTATTATATTTGTTTGTCATATATGTTGTATCAAATCCAATAACCTCACTGAATGCGACGAAGTCCCGTCGAGAATATCCATCCGCCTAGAATAGGTTGCCCAATCTGTTCTCCATGTCACATTGATATTGAATGAAGAAATTTGGATCCCTCTTTGACAAAAAATCTAAATATCTCAGAGCACCATCTGAATCTGTACATCTTTTCTCTTTCCTTTTGACATGGGAGGCCTTGTTGTAAACGTCTCATAGCTGGCAAGGCATCCTTTTGTACCCACTAGACTGCATTTCTAAGTGGGAGATGATGTGTGAAGTTCTTATCCAAACTTGGTTCATTGACCTCACTTGAGCAACTATGGATTTTGACATGGAACAGTTTGATCCCAAAAATCACAACTCATCTAATGTTGCCTTGTCATGGTTGTGCAGAGGTTGGAATTCCTTACAAATCCACAGACCATCATCTCCCATCATTACCACTCGAAAACTGGCTTGGAAACCTGCCCTAGTAATAGATGTTTTTCGTTTGCTCTCACCAAGCTTTTCAATTTCCGTGTCTTTGTGGAAACTTTCTTTTGAACATACCCATTTTCTCATGTTGATGTTCCCAATTTTTTCCCTTACATCTGCTTTCCGGACGCAGAAGCCTACCCATAAAGAGTATGTGTAATAAAAGTCCTCCCACTCTTCAAGGGATTCCAAAACCTTTCCCTCGACATCCTCCATCTCAATATCATTTGCGAGTTTCTCAATACCCAAAGATTGTAGTATATTTTCCCAATTTGATGTTTCTTGAAAACTTCCTACGTCGTCCATATTTAAGTTTAATCTAGAAAAAAAACCATGTTTAGGCAATATATTATGAATAGATTTATTGTATGTTTTTCATAACCCATTATATATACAATTTGACCTCTAAACTTAGTCGTTATTAGCGAAAAGCTTGACATTGCAAAGGTTTGTAAAAACATGGCACAAATGTGAAATTGGATTTTCAAAATAGAAGAAAATTCCTATTATTATAATTTTTCCTTATTTGGTTCCCATAGAAAATGAGAGACATACTCAAATTAAAGGAAATTTGAACATAAATATTAAAGGTCAATGCATTTTCAAGTATAGATTTCTTTGGGTCTTCCACTGATGTAGAAGAAATTAAATAATAGGCCCAATATTATGAGCTAGGCAATATATTGGAAAATTTTCTAATGCTAAGGGAATGTGGGTGTTGACCACGATTTTGGCCAATGACGAATAGACGTCAAATCTACAGTAAACCTTCAAGAGAATATACGACACTGATAATTTTATAGTGGTTCAGCCCCAATTTATTGGTAATAGCCTAATCTACTTGGAGTTGTGATATATATATATCTACACTTCAGATCAGATGAACCTGTGTCAACTGAGTTTCTTAAGCATAAATGAAAAAGTAGAAGATTTCTCTCATAAAAATAACTGAAGAATACACGAGTTCCCAAAAGCATAGACAGAAAAAATTGAATCAGAATCCCCTCAATGATGCCATGAGCTCTTTATTTATAGGCTCATGGATCGTACAAATCAAAGTCCCTCCATAATCAGGATATTTCAGTTGCTCTAACCAATATTTAATTAATAATCAAACTTAAAATACAACAATATGCGATTTCTTTGGGATAATCTGAGAGATTCCCGCTGTGGCTACGAATAATTCTAGCTGAAGTCGTTACTGAAATTTTGCTGAAGAGTTATAGGCTGAGCTTCTGATCTATCTGGTTGGCCAACTCTGCTTCCTGGAGTGAGACTAGTCGGTCAAAAAACTCTTCTGGCCAGGCAAAAAAAATGACTGGTCGGCCAAAATATTTCACTGGTTGGCCAAAACAAATGACTGGTCGGCCAAAATATTTCACTGGTCAGCCAAAACACTTTACTAGTCAGTCAAAAATCTTTACCGGTCGGACAGAAATTCTACCTGGTCAGTCAAATCACTTCCAAACCTGATAAATAATTTTCATGACCAATAATATCACAACTGCGAAGATTAATCTCAAACCTTTGCCCTCCTTGTTCAATACATTTATTGACTATTGATGTGTTACTCACTACTGTGTATTGCCACTTGTCACTTTTATTGCCATGTCATCGTATTCAAATTTTGGGGATAACATTTGCTCCCCAAGTTTATTATATAATTTACTAACATAATAAAAATTTTCTAAACTGCTGAGAGCATAACAAAACTGACTTTCCACATTCTCCCGCCTTTTCAAACAAACCACGACTGAAATCTTTCTAGACCACGACAATGGTAGTTACCTGTCCCCAATCATGGGGGAGGGAATAGAAAAAATAATTTTAAGAGTCTAAGGTAAATGAAAATTTCCTCTTACTCCCCTTTAAATAGACCCATAGATGCTTTCAATTTCATAAGGAAAAAGGCTCATAACCAACCCTTTATTCTCCCCTTGGCTGAAACCTCTAAAAGCTCAAAAGTGTTCCAATTCCTTCAAGCAAATCCAAGGATTCTTCAAGAAATCAACACCTCTTCAAGATATTTGGGTAAGTTCTTCTTCCTCATCTTCATTTGTAAGCTTTTTAAGCTTTAAAATTTTACATAAAAGTTTGTTAGAACCCATATGTGCTGAAACCCTCTTCTTATAATGCACTCTTGGATTTCTGTATGAATCTTTGATGAATGATGCAATTTGTGGCTGTTTTGATGTAGTTTAGGCTATGGGTAAATCAATTTGGTCTCCAATTTTATGAAAATTTGAAGAAAAAATGATTTTTCATTCTACATTGCATATCTAGGTTTATGGGTATTTGATGAACACTTCTTTCCTTAGAACCCCTTGAACTCTTAAAATCCCACCTTTTGATCTTGATGTAGTGTCCCATGAGTAGAAAAACATGTTTGTGCCCCATGCTTTTGAGATTTATGGTCTTTTCGGACCCTATAGCCAATCGGTCACTATTTTTTGCCCTCAAATTCATAAGTGACTACTAGGATAGCCTAGCTCCTTGGAAATAGCTTTTAGAAAATATGCACATGGTCAATCGCCCATTTTCAGTTGACTGTTCGAACATTTGGATACGCCCAAGCTGCTTGGATGCGCGCATAAACGGCTCAGACATGCCCAATCCCCTCGGACCAGTTTCCAGCCGATTGGGACACCACGCCTCCCGCTCGGACCAGCGCCCAACTGATCGGATGCTCCCCCTTCCGCTTAGGTATCTTGCGCCAATGGCTCAGACGTAGCCTCTTCCGCTCGGTCACCACACACACTGCTCAACCAACACGCCATCCACTTGGACACCACACTATCCACTTAGACATCACGCCATCCGCTTAGACCAGCGCCCAACCGATCGGACCAGCGCCCAGCCGATTGGACACCACAAGAGTAGCTCGTATGCACACCATCCGCTCGACCCTGAATGCTCCCAATCCTTTGGGCTTGTAAATATGGTTCATGCATTTTAGGCACCAAAACAAAAATTTTGATTATTATTGTTGCCCTCGTAAATGTTTATTATGGGGAGTAAAAAATATTTCTACTACCCAGTGAAATATTTTCGGAGTAGTAAATAAATATTTTTCCTTTGCATTGATTGATTTATGTTTGTTTGGTTCACTCACCTCCCCATACTTTTTTGTAGATGAATCGCTTCGACTACAGGGGAGGTGACAACCATACAAACTCTGACTCTTCAATTCCCAAGTCAAGCGACACTCCTCAAAGTAGCGATTCTTCATCTAAATCTCCTAGCAGTCGTACTCCCAAGGATCGCCTTCGTTGCCTTAAGAAAATCTTTCCCCGGTCATCCTTATACTTCCTTCACGAAGAACAGTTTCTCAATCAACAGCTTCAACATTCGCCAATGAGGGTGAAAAAATTTAATCGACTTCCTAAAGACCAAGATCCTTAAGTGGCTCGAAGAGCGACACAAAAGGTAGTGGAACGTAGTGAAGCTCAAACTGCAGCTTCTTCAAGGCCTCCTCGCCAAGTCTAAAAGGCTAGCAACCCTCGGAAAAAGACTACCTGGAACTTCACAACTGAGATTCGGCAATCAGCTACTCTAAAACCAAGAAAAGATGATGAAGATGGAATGCCTTCTTGGTTCATAGCCAAACCTTCTAAACTTAACTCCAAAATGCTCGACAAACACATTCAGGCTTCAGGCCTTGAAGGAGTAAATGTGATATGTCTGCGACCTCACCAGAGAGCTAACAATCCTGGTGGACTCTACTGCGCCTGGTCTAGATACCATGTTTTTGCAGGAGCTACTATCCTACTCCATCCCTTTTTTCGGTCAGTAGCAGACTACTTCAATGTCTCTCCCTTCCCGATAGCTCCTAATGGAATCCAAGCACTATCCGCTTTATATATTCTCTGTTACTTTCAAGGCTGGGAGCCACCAACTCCTCATCAAGTGCATTACCTTTTTGATTTTAGGACTAACCCAAGTCATAAGAATACAAGTTTTTTCCACCTCTTCGCTAGGCAAAAAAGGATTAAGTATCTTCATGGTATCACGCATAAATCGAATCCTGGAAAATACTATACAGAATATTTTCTCACTCCAAAAATTAAGGCCAACAACTTGGCTTTCACACATGCAAGCCCTTTCCATCAATCTATACCAACTAGGGAAATGCATTCCCGAGCAGAAGACCTTGCTTATATGTTTACGGAAGAGAAAAATGTCAAAGGGTTGGTCAAAGTGGAAAATCTTCAACTGGTGGGGCTATTTTCAAGCAATCAGAACATCATATAGGGCGGTACCACTGAAGAAGCGAACACAACCGATCAATCAAATGCTAATACTGAAGTAGTGACAGATCAGTTCTCTCCTGAACCATCTCCCCACTCACGTCGACCAGGTGACCTTATTATTAGGGAGCCTCATCCAGAAGACCATCGCAGACGCGCCGTTCCTACCAAGCCTGGGAAAGGAAAGAACCTTGAGCTCCCTAGAGAAGTCAGCTCATCATCTGAAGAAGAAGACGACTTTCTCGATGAAATTCTAAACATAGGTTTTTCTGCTAATCAGTAACCATAGTTTGGTGTTTTGTTATAAATAACTGTCATCGAGAATGATTGTATGAAATCTGTAGAGTTATGTTGTAATAGTAAAATTTTCATTTACTTATATATTGTCTCCCATTTTTACTAACAAGTCTTGTGCTTCATTCTTTTTTGCAGATCCAGATATGTTCAAGCAACTCAACACTTCCTCTGCCAAAAAAAGGAAATCTGGGGAAGGTAGTAGCTCAAACCCTATGAGCAAAGTCGCGAAGACTATACCGACCAGTCAGGGGAGATTCTCTGACCAGCCTATCACCATCCCGCAATTGACTCCATCAATTCCTCCTTCTGCTAGCCTAACAACTGCCCAAGCGGCTAGCTTAAGTGACCCCCTTCGTATTGCTGGTGATATTGGAAAGGAATTGCTTGACCACACTCTACACCATGCTACAACAACTCAAACCTTTGAGTCTTTACCCCAGCTTAGTGTTGAAGTTGTCCTACAAAAGGGGTCTTGCTCAAATGATGAGTGTAAGTATTTTATCATCAAGACATCCCATTTTGTTATTAATTGTTTTTACTTTAAGTAACTTTCTGTATCCATTTCAGGCACTCATCACTATTAGTCATGCTCAACATCAAGCAGTAAACTATAAGGAATTGGTCAAAGTCTTGAATGATCAATTGGTGGAATCCCAAGCGAAGATAGAGCAATTGACCAAATCCGAGAAAGACCTTCAAGAAAAAACTTAGCAAGTAGAAAAAATAGTTGCTGACCGAGAAAGAACATTGAAGGAGTTGACAGATGAGAACAACAAACTCATCAAAACCAGCAAGAAATTAATCGATCAGCAGGAGAAATATGTTCAAGAGATTGAGGAGTTGAAGCAGGATAAGGAAGCTGATCTCGTTCGCTATGAAGAAATGTACTTCAATTGCTTCTACCAGATTTGGAAGCTAAACAAACCTCTCAACCTTGACTTTCTTTCTGAAGAAGCAAAAGCCGAGGACCTCGCCAAATGCAAAGCCAAAGCTACCGAGGAGGCAGCCCTTCTAGCTGGCACTGTGCCTACCTCTTCTGCTCTATCTTTTCGACTCGAGGAAGCTCCTGATGATGATGGTGTTGACCAACCAAGAAACAATCCTTCTGACCACTGAGCATCTTGGACTGACCAAAGAAAGTGTTTGGCCGACCATAGGCCATGCTCAACTTGTAAAAACTTTGTCTCCTGGCCAGTAATTTTCTTTTTTGATATTTTGATCGTACGACCAAGCTATTTGATACTTCATTTTACTTTTCTTAAAGAATTCAAGAATTTTCCGAACAGTAAAGTTTCTTTGGTTTATATCATGAATTTTTGCATGAGTACTTAGTTTTCTATCTTAGAAATTATAAACATTTCATAAATTCCTACTAAGTATATTTTCTCACACTCTTATTGCTCTAACATTTTATGAGCATAGTGTTTTGTTTACACACGAATATCTGCTCTGAACTTAAAATTTTAAAATTCCAAGTTACTTAAGCTTTGTCAAACAAGTTAGCTTAATGGCATTTTTTGACTTAAAAAATTTACAAGTCAGCCTAAAAACAAATATATTTACTCGTGCTCTTATTGCCTGTGTTGAATTACATACCAGTATACCCTATGTGCCCCCCAAGTGATCGAAGGTTGAAAAATCCTTGGTCACTTGCTACTTGACCGAATCTGTTTGAGCAGTTATTACTTGTGAAACACATTGAATACAAAGAAGACATTTGAGTAATTAAACACTGCAAAAATATTCGACCAGTTAAATATTGGTAATTTACTTGATGGATACCGACCAGTTGAACACTACCAGGTTTTTTCCGACCAAATTTGTTTTCTTCAAATGTACTGACAGTTGAACAATGCCAAAGTAAAAATAAATAACACATATGCATAATTTGTAGCAAGATTCGACCGCGCTGCGCATGATCTCTTTTATTACTCGTAAAAAAAAGGACAAAGCGTGTCTAATAACGAGTCTCAAACAAACTAAAATTGTTTTAAAAATAAAATGACTGGTCAGCAAATAACCAGCTCACAAACAAACTTAAATAACAAGTTAAACACTTGAAACTAATCTACCACTCTGTAAGAAGTCTTCATTGGTAATACTTCCTCAGGTGCTCGCCATTCCAATAGTTCCTAATCAGCTCTCCATTTAGTCAAGAAAGTTTGTAAGTATCGGATGGCAAGACTTGCTCAATCTGATACGGTCCCTCTTAGTTTGGTCCTAGCACTCCAGCTGTTGGGTCTTTGACGAACACTGTTCTAAGGACCAAATCTCCGACCTGGAACTTCCGATCTCTAACTCTGGAATTAAAATAGCGGGCCACTTTTTGCTGATGGGCAGCAACTCTCAAGCTCGCCTTTTCTCGTTTTTCTTCAACAAGGTCCAAAGATTCAGCTAACAATTGGTGATTCTCTTCCTGGTCATACGTACTTATCTGATGGGATGGTGGGTTGACCTCGACAGGCAACATGGCTTCATATCCATATGCCAAGGAAAAAGGAGTATGACCAGTTGCCGTCTGGGCAGTAGTTCTATATGACCAAAGAACTTCTGGCAATTCTTCAGCCCAAGCACCTTTAGCTTAGTCTGGATGCTTCTTTAGAGTATCCTTTAAAGTTTTATTCACGGCTTCAACTTGCCCATTGGCTTGTGGATGAGCTACCGAGGAGAAACTTTTTGTAATGCCATGTCTAGTGCAAAAATCAGTAAACAAGTCACTATCGAATTGAGTCCCATTGTCAGAGACTTTTTTCTTGGGTAGACCATTTATAACAAAATCTAACACTTTCATCGAGGTGATTGTTGGTAGTGGTTCAGCTTCGGTCCACTTAGTGAAATAATCCACAGCAACTATCGTGAACTGCACCCCTTCTTTTCCTTTGGGTTACCTCCCAATCAGATCAATTCCCCACACTGCAAAAGGCCATGGACTCTGCTTCAAAATATTTGGAGGTGCTCTAGGTATTTTAGAAAATCTCTGGCATTTATCGCACTTCTTCACATACTCCATGGAATCTTCATTCATTGTGGGCCCAAAAAACCCTTGCCGCAAAATCGTTTTAGAGAGACTTTGTCCCTCATCATGATCTCCGCAGAATCCTTCGTGCATGGAGGCCAAAAGGTTTTTTGACTGGTCGGGTGTTATGCATCTAAGCAATGGCATAGAGTACCCTCTTCTATAAAATATCCCATCCATCATGATATACCTAGCCGCTTGCCTCATAATCTTCTTGGCTTCATTGCGAATGTCTGGTAGGATTCCTAGTTCGAGGTAAGTAATGATGGGAGTCATCCAAGTGTTAGTTAATGTGATGGGCATGGTTTCCTGCTCATCAATACTCAGTTTCTCCAAGTATTCCACTGGGACTATGTTCAAAGTTTCAGCATCTTTTGCACTAGCTAATTTAGCCAAAGCGTCTGCATTGGAGTTATGCTCTCGGGGTACTAGCTTGATGATATATTCCTCGAATTGTGCTAGTAGGTCCTTAGATTTATTCAAGTATGCCACCATGCACAAATCTCTTGCCTGTTATTCCCCTAAAATTTGGTAGACAACCAACTGGGAATCACTATTTACCTCGACCGACGGGGCATGAACGTCTCTAGCCAGGCACAATCCTGCTAAGAGGGCTTCATACTCTGCCTCATTATTAGAAGCATTAAATTTGAACCTCAATGCACAATGAATTCGATGTTGCTCAGGTGCGACCAATATAATTCCAGCTCCTGAATGATGTTCATTTGACAACCCATCAACAAAAAATTGGCAGGTAGGAAAATTTTCTCTCTGCCGAGTCACATTTTCTTGCCGTTCGAGAAGATGAGGAATTCCAGTGCATTCAGCAATGAAGTCTGCCAAAGCTTGTCCTTTAATGGCTGACCTCGGTTGATATTTGATTTAAAATTGGCCCAATTCGACAACCCATTTAAGTAAATGACCAGAAGATTCTGGTTTCATTAAGACTTGGCGTAAGGGTTGGTCAGTAAGTATTTTAATGGGATGTGCCTGGAAGTACGACCGTAATTTGCGAGATGCAAGTACTAAACAATAGGCTAACTTCTCGATCACGGGATACCTTGACTCCGCTCCTATCAACCGCTTGCTAACATAATATACTGGATACTGGACCTTATCTTCTTATCGTATTAGAGCAGCACTAATAGCATGCTCTGTGACTGCTAAATAAATAAAAAGGTCCTCTCCATCTACTGATTTTGAAAGAACAGGAGGTTGAGCCAAATGTTTATTTATGGCTTGAAAAGCTTGTTCACACTCCTCCGTCCATTCGAATCTTTTGCTACCTCTAAGTAAGTTAAAAAATGGGACACATTTGTCCGTTGATTTGGAAATGAACCTACTTAGAGCAGTAATCTGCCTAGTCAAACTTTGCACATCCTTAATCCTAGTTGGACACTTCATTTTCGCAAGTGCCTTTATCTTCTCAGGATTTGCTTCTATTCCTCGCGGGTTAATGATAAACCCAAGGAATTTTCCAGAACTTACTCCGAACGAGAATTAGAGGGGGTTCAACTGCATGCTGTACTTTCTCAGTACTACAAAGCATTCCTCCAAATCTCGTACATGTCCTTTAGCTTCCTTTCACTTTACCAGCATATCATCTACGTATACCTCCATGTTTTTACCAATTAAGTCACGGAACATGCCATTCACTAAACGCTGGTAGGTGGCTTCTGCGTTCTTTAAGCCAAATGGCATAATCTTATAACAATACAACCCTATGTCTGTTCGGAAGCTGGTATGCTCCTCATCGGGAGGATGCATACTAATCTGATTATAACCCGAGTGAGCATCCATGAAAGACAAAGTTTCATGACCAGAAGTTGCATTAACTAACTGGTCTATCCTCGGCAAGGGAAAAAAGTCCTTGGGACAGGCTTTATTCAGATCGGTGAAGTCCACGCAAGTCCTCCACTTACCATTGGACTTGGGCACTTATACTAGGTTAGAAACCCAGGCGGGGTAATAAGCCTCCCTTATGAACCCGTTTTCCTTCAGTCGCTCGACTTCTTCTTTTAGAGCCTTCGCTCGCTCCTTGTCAAGCAATCTTCTCTCCTGCTGCACTGCTGGGTAGCCTTCATCCACGTTGACCACACGGATGATCACAGTTGGTGAGATTCCCACCATATCCTTGTTAGACCAGGCAAAGACACTTGATTCCTTTGCAAAAATTCTACCAGCTGTGCTCTCACTTCCAGCTTCAACTTTTTTCGAATTTTGACCACTGTGGTCAGGTTACTTTCATCTATTGAGACCTCCTCTAATTCTTCCATAGGTCCCACTCCACTAACCAAATCCCCAAAGTGAGGATCAAAGTCCATTTCCTCGCTTTGGGCAACGCCCTATTTGGTGACATCATCACTGGATGAGGTTTGCTGCTCAGTAATACAAGGAGTCCTTTCCTGGTCGGTAAAATTTACAACATCATGCTAGTCAACATTCATCTCATCTAACACTTCTTTTCCTTCTCTACACACAATCATGTTATTCTCATTGACTCCTATTCGTGCCTTAATCACTAAAGCATTGTAACACTCCCTAGATTCTCTTTGGTTTCCTTGGAAACATCCCATACCTGCACTGGTCAGAAATTTCATAGTAAGATGCCATATAGACACTGCTGCATGTAGAGCCATGAGCAGCAGTCGACCAATCACCACATTGTACGGCGATGAGCAGTCTATTATTAGAAACTCTTTCATGACTGTCTCGTGCCTAGGAGCGTCTCCTACTGTGACTGCCAACTTGATTGTTCCGGTCGGTGATAATCCTTCTCTAGTGAATCCATAAATAATTTGAGAGCATGGCTTCAAATCATTGACAGACAACTTCATCTTTTCAAAAGACGATTTATAGATAATATCCACCGAACTTCCCGTATCAACCAAGCACCTCTTCACCTTCATGTTTGTAATTTGAATGGTAATGATGAGCGGATCATTGTGAGGATACCGGACATGTCTGGCATCATCCTCTGTGAAAGTGAGAGACTACTCTCATATTGAGGATTTTTTAACGGTCGCTCCTTTACAGTCATGACATCTGATGTCGCTGCCAACTCATGCCGTATTGTCGACGCATATCTCTCTCTTGCTTTGTTACTATCTCCAGTCAAGTGAGGACCTCCCATATAGTGTCTAAGGTAAAGTGCACAGGCTCATATTGCAGAGGTGGAGATCTTTGTCGCTTGAACCCAGGATTGTTGTTGCTTCCTTTTCCTTGAGTTTTCTCTGCTCGATACTTCTTTAACTTCCCCGACCGGAGAAGAAAATCTATCTCGTCTTTGAGATGATTACATTCATTCATGTCGTGACCATAGTCTCCATGGAAATGATAGAATTTATTCATATCTCTCTTACTCATCTCCTTCCTGATGGGTGGGGGTTTTCGGTAGGGAATCTCTTGATGACTTACGAGATAGACTATGCCTAGCTGGCCGAAATAGTGGTGTAATTGGTGAATCGAGGTTCATATTTGGTTGGCTTATCATTCGGACCTAACTTAGCCTTCTTTTCGTCTTGGCAGTCAAATCCATTATGCCCACGTTTCTTACCGCCATTTTGACCATTTCCTCCATTTTTATGAGGATCAGTTGATCCTCTCAGGTTGTTTAGGCCTTTCTCTCCTTTCTCAATCGCGTCATCCAATTTCATATATTTGTCTACTCGGTCAAGAAATTGTTGGAGTGTTGTAATTGGATTACGATGTATACTGTCCCACAAGGGGCTCCAATAAGTTATCCCAGAGGAGATTGCAACCATCTTCCCCTCATCTCTGACAGCAGTAGCTCGGTTGGCCTTTCTCATGAATCTATGTATATAATTCTTCAGAGATTCATCCTTTCCTTTTTTGATGTCAGCCAAATGGTTGGCATAAACTAGAGGGGTCCGAGCGGCACTGAATTTCCTACAAAATTCTTTCCTAACAGATTCCCAAGAAGTAATGTAGTTTGGCTTAAATTTCCAATACCATTCTTGGGCAGTATCGGACAATGTAGTTAGAAAGACTCTACACCGGTAGGCTTCACTTACACTGAGCAGCTCCATTTGATCTTCAAATTTCCCAACGTACCTAATGGGATCTGCGTAATCTGTATATACTGGTAGAACTGGCGCTTTATACTTAGTTGGCGGTTGGGCTGCTCTAATCCTAGCACAAAAGGGACTACCACTTCTGTGGTCTATCACTTCCATTCTGGAGGGACATTTTGACAAACCTTGCACCACAGCCATTAGTGCATCAAGCTGGGCTTGGATGGCTGGTGCAACTGATGAGGTGCCAAGGTCGTGACCGTGTGGTCGGGCATTTTCATCTGGTGCACCGCCGCCAAGCATTTCTACTTGGCTAGCAGGGTGGTTCAGATTTTGCCCTTCGACTGGGACGATCCTCCTCTTGTCTCTGATAACGTCCCTTAGATCTTTCTGGGAAGTGCATCCTCCTAGGTGATCAAACATTGTGCTTCGAGTTTTTTCAGAAGGCTTACCACGCGGGACCTGCTCTCTCCCATTGCACTGCTGGTCGGGATGTAGTGGTGCCCTCCCTATACGTGTCGGGCAGTCTTTTCCTCCTTGTTTGTTGTTGCCATCTTTTTCCTTTGACCGGTCGGTGTGAAGACTATCAACCTCATCACGACCATGTCCATCTTTGAACTGTGAAATTTCCTTATCACGAGGAGCTCTGGTCTGATCCTGCCTGGGAGGAGTATTTTTACTGCCCGACTGGTGACTTCCTGATCTAGAAGTTTCCGACCGGTGGCTTTTGGAGGGAGTTCTAGAGTTCTTCCATTGTGTTGAAGCAGTTCTGGAGCGGATCCCATCATCCTCCTGACCAGGAGGATTACTCTTACTTCTGTCTGGGCCCCAAGAATCAGCTCTGCTAGCAGTTCTCTGATCGACATCATTATTCTTTGCTCCCTGTATGGCTGCTCCTCCTGCTGCGGTCTGGGCATTGGCCCGGGTCCATTGCGTTGCCGCTTCTAGAGTAAGTGCAGCCTCGCAGTGTCGCCAATCGGCCTCCTCCTGCCGTCGTCTAATCTCTTCGCTTCTGGCATCCATCTCCTGTCTTTGCTGCTCAAATGCAGCCTTCTGCCTGGCCATCTCTTCAGCAAATGACTCCTGTCGAGCATTGAATTGCATCATATCTTCTTGGAAGGCCTCCATGGCTTCCTGGAGTTGTTGAACCTCTGGAGTCGTTTCCTCGAGGAAGACCTTGGGCTCAATCTCAGGGTTCTGAGGTCCAGGACCTTATGATCTAACAGGCTCTTTTGATGTGCCTGAATTCTTGGATGCCACATTGGTATTCTTGGGCACCAAATGATATGATAATAGTGTGTTTCTTCTCTTCAGGCTCTCAATGAAAGCACCAAAAATGTTGACCACGATTTTGGCCAACGACGAATAAACGTCAAAACTACAGTAAACCTTCAAGAGAATATACGACATTGATAATTTTATAGTGATTCAGCCTTAATTTATTGGTAATAGCCTAATCCACTTGGAGTTGTGATATATATATATATATCTACACTTAAGATCAGATGAACCTGTGTCAACTGAGTTTCTTAAGCGTAAATAAAAAAGTACAAGATTTCTCTTAGAAAAATAACTCATGAATACCTGAGTTCCCAAAAGCTTAAACAGAAAAAATTGAATCAGAATCCCCTCAATGATGCCATGAGCTCTTTATTTATAGGCTCATGGATCGTACAAATCAAAGTCCCTCCATAATCAAGATAATTCAACTCCTCTAAAAAATATTTAATTAATAATCAAACTTAAAATACAACAATATGCAATTTCTTTGGGATAATCTGAGAGATTCCCGCTGTGGTCACGAATAATTGTAGCTGAAGTCGTTACTGAAATTTTGCTGAAGAGTTGTAGGCTGAGCTTTTGATCTATCTAGTCAGCCAACTCTGCATCTTGGAGTGAGACTAGTCGGTCAAAAAACTCTTCTGGTCGGCCAAAACAAATGATTGGTCGGCCAAAACAAATGACTGGTCGGCCAAAATATTTCACTGAGCGAAAATACTTTACTGGTTAGTCAAAAATCTTTACCGGTTGGTAAGAAATTCTACCTGGTCATTCAAATCACTTCCAAACCAGATAAATAATTTTTATGACCAGTAATATCACAACTGCGAAGATTAATCTCAAACCTTTGCCCTCCTTGGTCAATACATTTATTGACTATTGATGTGTCACTCACTACCGTGCATTGCCACTTGTCACTTTTATTGCCACGTCATCGTATTCAAATTTTGGGGATAACAGTGGGCATTAATAGACTTAACAGAAGTTTCCTTTGAAAATATAAAGGAATTGAAATTAATGATAAAATGATTTTTTGGAACTAATTTCTAATTTGACATACAATTTGAGATCTAAACTAAGTGATTGTTTATGACAACCTTGAAATGGACATATGTACATGTGTAAAAACTTTGAGCCATGAAATTGCTCGTTAAAAATATGGTCAGTTTCTATTTGTTGACCCAGAATTTGGTCAACTGACACGGAGTCAGAATATGCTTGATATGAATGAATGTGTTGAGAAGAACGTAATGAAAAAAAGTAATAAGAACACGATATTTTTATAGTGGTTCGGCCCCAGGGTCTGGTAATAACCTACGTCCACTTAGACTGTTATTGATATAGGAATCAAAGGAGTGATCAAAGAACAATCCAATATTCCAAGGAGAATTACTCTAATCTCAAATAATTCGAAAGCCAAAAAAGTCCCTCCCTTGAGCTATTTTTTCCTATTTATAGGCTCAAGGGGGATTACATGATTTAGTTGCCAATATTCTTTCCTAAATAATCGGATATTCAGGAGATTGTGTGAGTTAAATTCAGGATCTACAAAGATCTTTACAGTAATATGACATTGCATGCGGAACTATCGACCAGACTGGTCGCAGGTAAGACTGGGCTGCTTACTGCTTCTAGTACGTCCTCTGGTCGATACCCTAACAAAGCTCTTCCAGGTGTCAGCCACGTGTCCAGGGATCACTTGCCACGTCATCAATGCTAATTTTTTGGATAACACTATTACTTTAATTATAACCCTTATTTGGTTCCCACATAAAATGGGAGGCATACTCAAATTAAAATAGGGTGATCATAAATTTAGTTTGATTGAGGAGAAGAAAATAAAAAGTATGCACACCTTGTTCAACGAGATTCGTGCACTCAAAATTTTGAAGGTGAACTTGGCATATCCTCCATATTTTGTTATATTCTATTCAATTGTGATCACAAAATGTGTTGTTGGTTAAATTTTAAAGTTGGGGAATACATGTTTTTAACCAACAATGTTATTACGTAGACATATTTATTGGGATATTTAATGTTGAATAAAGTGTACACCTTTTTTAATGAGGCCCAATTTATGTTTTGGGTCACCTAAGATATATGTTTGTAATGAAAATATTTTATTAAACAATTGACCCTGTTATTTTGCCATGTATGTTTATCCTCTAATTTTGGTTGTTACTTGATTTAATTTGTTAAAACTTTGTGTTGTGGACTAATGATTTCTTTTGAATGACAATAGTTAAAACAATAAATTCATTCAAGATAGTTTATAATGTAAAATAGTCAACATTTACTAAAAACTAAAACTAGCTACATCACCACAAAGTTTTTCATAATAACATTTTCGTTGAAGTACACACAATCATTTAATATCCATACTACATGGTTTTTTTAATTCAACATCACAATATTTTCTTCTGCCTAATATTAAATATGGCCTCTATAAAAACCCAACCACAACATATAGAAACACTAAATAACCTAATAGACCATGTAAAGTTATCTGAGTTAAGACTTCAGCAAATTCAAATTAAAAACACTTAACATAGTGAAAATGGGTTGATGTAGGCTTCATTGTATGGTAATAGTTGCTGGATCAATCAACATTTTCCAAGTTCAAACACCCAGCCATACTTAATTGATTGTTCATATTCTCGATCACCGTTTCAATACCTTTTGTTGACCTTGATTTTGGTCAACTGACACTGAGTCAGAAATGCTTGATTTGGACAGATATGTTGAAATGAGAATGATGACGAAAAAAATAAAACACACAGGAATTTATAGTGGTTCGGCCCCAGAATCTGGTAATAACCTACGTCCACTTGAGCTGTTATTGATATAAGATTCAAAGGAGTGATCAAAGAACTAGGGTTCAATGAGTTTCACAAACCTCTGAAGAACAAAAGTATATATCAAATGTGATAGCTCTAATACACTTGTAAAACTCTAATCTCAGATAATTAGAAAGCCAAAAGTCCCTTCCTTGAGCTATCTTTCTCTATTTATAGGCTCAAGGAATATTACATTAATTTGTTACAGATATTCTTTCCTAATTAATCGGATAATCAGGAACTATTGGAGGAAATCTCGGGATTGACTAAGATCTTTATAAAATTATCTTGAATTATGCGGAATGTACGACCACGCTGGTCGTAGGAAAAGCTCAACTGCCTATGCTTGTAATATTTTACTAGTCGATACTCTAACAGAATTCTGCCAGGTGTCAGCCACATGTCGTGATTTCACTTGCCACATCATCCGCGCTTGTTTTTTGGATAACTTTTGTTCCCCCAAGTTTATTTATTACGAGTAATAAATAAACTTTTAAGGAAACGACCCTTCGGTTACCCCACCAGACCTGTTAGAATAATACGTGCAATCTTGGGAAAAGTAACCTAACATTGTCTAATCACGAATTTTTGGCTCCCAAGTAACCTTTCGACGGCTATCACCCTTCCCAATGCTTTGAAAAAGAGGAAACTGATGATTACTCCCTTTTAATGCCACGGACAAAAATATATATAGTCTCCCCAAAGTCTTCTTTTTCTTTTTACGCAAGCTATTACTCTTTCAAGAAACCCTAAAATCAGAGCTTCCATTTTCTTCTGGAGACCGTCTTTCAGCGTTTCAAGATTCAGTCCGTGAGTTCTCCGACCTTTGTAAACTCTCTCCAATCTCCACGATCTTTTTTCTGGTAAGTCTCAGAACTTTTATGCTCTATATTTTTGTCTATATTTTTGTCGTGCATGCTTCTGTGGATTGACTGTTGAGTTCATTTGTTTCTGGGTTGAGATGCATGTCAGTAGGGGGTTTTGTGGGTGATATTTCTTCTGTCATTAAGGAGTCATGAGTTAGTTTGATAGTAGAGATCACAACTTTAGGACGTAAAATCGAAGTAAAAATTTGATTTTTATGCCAGTTGAAAAACCAAGTTTTTCCCGCCCTAAAAGGAGTTGAAAAAGCTTTCTCAAAAAACTTTTTGCTTTCACTTTTTGATCTGTTTCTCAAATTGTTCGTGAGAAAATTTTAGTCTTTTGTTAGAATGCTATTGTATAAAAGCTTAACTTTTATACTCGACCAGCATTATTCTAAAATACTTTCAAAATTCTTCTTCCTCACCTCCCCATTCTTCTATTCGCAGATTTTAATGCCAGATTGTGGGGAGGTGAGTGGCCCATCGACGACGATCTTCTTGCACAGCTGCTTGAAGGCGAAGAACAACCGACCGATCGAGTTCACGAGATTCCATTTTCCAGAGTTTCTTCTAGACCTCAACCATCACCACCTTAAATGGCCCGTTCTAAGTCTCCAGGCAAGAAAAAACCAAACCCTGAAAAGATTCCAAATTCTCCTACCCAGCCTAATTCGCAGGCTAGGGTTCCCTCGACCAATGGTCGAGAAAATGCTGCCCCAGACCCTCGTATTCAAGTCAGGGCTTGCCCTCGACATCAAAATCTTCCTGATGTCGAGTGGTATCTCTCTCCCACCAGCCAGGTGACTCCCCGGATGCTCGCCAATTATCGTAGGAAGTATCCTCTTACAGGGGCTAATATCACAATCCCTGCTGCTGACCAAAGAGCTAACCTGCCTGGGGGCGTCTATAGCGCTTGGTCCAGGTATCACATTGAGGCGGGGGCTATCCTCCCTCTACATCCATTTTACCAGGGGGTGGCCAACTACTTCGGTGTTGCCCCCTTTCAAATTACCCCAAATGGATATAGACTGCTGGCCGCACTCTATATCCTTTATAAACTCAAAAAATGGCCAGAACCCACTCCTCATGAGGTCAACTTCCTCTTTGACCTTAAGTCCAACCCTCAACAATACGGGACGGGCTTTTTTCATCTTTGTCACCAGGAAACAAACCAAACGTTCCTGAGTGAGACTACTTATATTTCCAACATGGGGCAATAAAGTAGAGAGTATTTCCTCACGCCAGACATGACTACGAACAACCTGGCCTTCGCTCAAGGAGGTAAACGTCACCTTCTACTGGTCGATACTTTTCCTTAGCAAACTCTTCTGCATTTTACTAAAGTACATTGTGCCTTTCAGGACCATGGTTACACCCAAACCCAACACCAGACATGGTGTTGAGGTCCAACGCACTGGCCAGGATGGTAGACGCTGAGAAAAGCGTTAAGTCCCAGGTCACTGATGAAAATCTGAGGCTATCTAGCCTCCTAGCTCCTCGCCATGAAATAAGAGGACCCGTGGTGGCAAATGCCACTGCCGAAGGGGATCCCGAGCAACAACCCCCAGTGTCTCCTCCCCGAAGGAGGCCAATGGGGGTTACGATCAGGGAACCCACTGGCGACCCTTCAGCAGAGAAGCCTTCTGCGCCCTGAGGAAAGGGGAAACAAAAGGCAACAGAGTCTGTCATAGACCTGGATGAGTCTTCAGATGAAAACGGTATTGTTATCTTGCTTTTAAATAGCTTTCCAATTCCTTGTCACTTGTTTGACGGGGACGACAATTTTACATATACTCCAAATCTTGGGCCAGACTTCTTCGTGCCAGATAGTGAGTGTATGACTAATAGAGTCAGTAGTATAGAGACCAGTAGTTGTAGCTCGGGTATTAAACTTTGTGACCTCTTTCCTGATTTGCCATGATTTTTTATCTACTTTTATCTTACTGCCTGCATGTTTTTCTTTATCTGTAGAGATGGCTTCCCCCAACGTTTTCGATTTGTACCAGACCCAGGAGGAAGAGGAGGTCCCCCTGGTTCGACGGAAATCAGCCAGGAGGCACAATGGCGAATCAAGCCATGCACCCCCGGCCAAGAAGGGTCGAACAGATGATCCTTCCAAGGATGGACCTACTGGCCAACCTTCTGCCCAGCCTTCTGTTCCTGCCGAAAATGAGACTGCCCCTGCTGCCAACCCTCCGCCTGCGCCCAGAAGGGAACAGACCCCGCAAGCAGAACTTCCTGGGACCAAACTCTCTAACCGCACCCTGCGATCAGCTAAGGATCGCCTTGCCCATATCCTGAAGCATGACCGTTGCAGGGAGGCAATGGCTGAGGCTGAGAGTATGGGGGTCGATCAGATCCTTAACAGGGCTCTCAATGAAGTGGCCAGTGTAAGTATTCTTTCCTTTGGCCTTTATTTTTCCTTCTTGTAATATAGTTTAACCTTTATTCCTTGAGTGTAGGCAATGCTGACTATAACTGCTACTCGCACTCGCGCTAGTGCTAGCATCGAGCAGGCTTGAGCAAAGGTCGTCGAGGGGTTTCAGGCGAAAGCCATCGAGGAGCTTCAGGCTACAGAAGCCAAGCATGTTGGGGAGTTGGAGGTGGTCACCCAGCAGAAGGATGCTTTGGTGGCAAAGCTGGCGGAGAATGAAGCTTCTCAGGCAGCTTTGAAGAAGCAGAGGGACGATTATCAGGAGTCCAGTCGAGTCCAATACCGTGAAGTCAAGAGACTTAAGGAGGAGCACCTTGCTAAGGACAAAACCATAGTTGTTCTTGAGAGCCAGGTGGAGCAGCTGAAGCTCACCAATGCTAAAGATCTGGAGAGGTACAAAAATGCGACACTTCGGTGTTTCTACGACTTTTGGAAACACAACCGGAGTGCCAACTTTAACTACCTTCCAGAGGATGCCAGGAACGCTGAGTTAGCCCGCTGCACCACTCGACTGGCTGCAGAAGAAGAAAGAGCCAGAGTCCCTGCTTCCCCAAGAATCCAGCCAGCTGCTGGCGCGGAGGAAGGAGGAGTTGTCGAGGATGCGGCCAACCAGAATGCAGAGCAAGACCCTCCTGCTTCTTAAATTTTTTTTTATTCTTTTTCTTTTCTTTAATTACACGACCCACGGGTCGTGATGTAAAGACTAAATTTTTATTTTTAAATTTGCCGCATGGGCAGCAAACTTTCCTTTTACTTTCAACAATTACATCCAAGCAGTACTGCTCGCGGTGTAAAAGAATTCCTTTTGACATTATAATATTTTTATCTATTATAACATCTGTTTGCATGACCGAACTTAGCATAGTACTTTGGCTTGATTTAACAAAATATAAATTTTGAAAAATACTCTAAGTACCGTAGCATGCTTTCACTCATTTTGTTCATGTGTTTACATACCTCTTGGTATGCTTTGCTATCGATGTACCTTATATGCCCCCCAAGTGATCAAGGAGCTTTAGGTCCCGGGTCACTTGCCTTGACCACGACCTGTGCGAACATTACTGCTCGGTAGGAAACGTAACACTTATAATACAGCAAAACAACACACGTAACGAACAAATACTTGTAAAAATAAATTTACAAAGGTTGGCAAGAATGACTGGCTGCGCACAGTCCCTTATAATCTTGTATTAAAAATGGAATAAACATGTCTTTACGAGTAATCTTAAAAGATCTTACACTTATAAGCGATTAGCCATACAATGTGGCTAACCCTTTTTCGAAACTTGTAAAAAGTAAAAATTAATACAGGCCAACCCTTTAAAAAGGACTGTTTATTGATAATACTTGCGCAGGTGTTCTCCGTTCCAATAGTGTGGAAGGAGATCTCCATTTAAGCATGCAAGCTTGTAGGTGCCTGGATGAAGGATTTCCTCAATCTGGTAAGGTCCTTCCCAGTTCGGTCCAAGCACTCCAGCACTGGGGTTGCGGGTGTTTAAGAAAACTCGTCGTAGTACTAGATCTCCGACATTGAATTTTCTTTCTTTCACCTTTGAGTTAAAGTACTGGGCGACCTTTTGCTGGTACGCAACTACTCGGAGTTGGGATCTTTCACGTTTCTCTTCGAGTGAGTCTAGGGACTCCATCATTAGTTGGCTGTTCTGGTCCTGGTCGTATGTAATTCGTCGGTGGGAGGGCGGATCTAACTCGACGGGCAACATGGCCTCATACCCGTATGCTAAGGAAAACGGGGTATGACCTGTTGCTGTTCGATGAGAAGTTCTATACAACCAGAGGACTTCGGGCAATTGTTCTGGCCATGCTCCTTTAGCATCTTCGAGCCTTTTCTTCAAGGTGTCCTTAAGCATTTTATTCACTGCTTCAACTTGCCCATTTGCTTGTGGATGCGCGACTGAAGAAAATCTTTTGATGATTCCATGTCTTTCGCAGAAGTCTGTGAATAAGTCACTGTCAAACTGGGTGCCGTTGTCTGAGACAATTTTTCGGGGCAAACCATATCGGCAAACAATGTTCTTAATGACAAAGTCAAGAACTTTCTTGGTCGTTATGGTAGCGAGCGGCTCAGCTTCGGCCCATTTGGTGACATAGTCGACTGCTACGACTGCGTAATTCACTCCGCCTTTTCCCGTTGGCAGGGATCCAATCAAATCTATACCCCATACTGTGAAAGGCCAAGTACTCTGCATCTGCTTTAACTCGTTGGGAGCTGCGCGTGAGATTTTGGAAAATCTCTGACACTTATCGCATCTTCGCACAAACTCCATTGAATCTTCGTTCATAGTCGGCCAGAAGTAACCTGCCTCAGAATCTTTTTTGCCAAACTTTCCCCCCCAGCATGATCCCCGCAGAAGCCTTCATGTACCTCCTTCATTAGCTCTTTAGCCTTTTCTGGTGTAATACATCTGAGCAGTGGCATGGAATATCCTCTTCGGTAAAGAATACCATCGACCAGTATGTACCTAACAACCTGCCTTTGGAGGGTTCTAGCTTTGTTTCTGTCTGCTGGTAGTACGCCGTTTGTAAGATACTCCAAGTAAGGTGCCATCCATGTATCCTCCATCTGGATTTCCATATTAGTCTCATCCACTCGTAGGCTCGGCTCGCATAATCTTTCTACTGGCACAATATTCAAAGTGTCAGCGTCTTTCGCGCTCGCGAGTTTGGCTAATGCATCTGCGTTCGAATTCTAATCCCGAGGTATTTGCTGGAGGGTATACTTCTTGAACTGAGCCAACTATCTCTAGTTTTGTTCAAGTAGGCCACCATTTTGAGGCCTCGTGCTTGATATTCCCCCAGGACTTTACTCACTACCAGCTGTGAATCACTGTAAATATCCAGCACCTTTATACTCATGTCTTTTTCCAATCTTAATTCAGCGAGGAGTGCTTCATATTCGGCCTCATTATTTGACGCAGTGAAGTCGAACCTAATAGCGCAGTGAAATCGATGCCCTTCTGGCGTTATCAATATCACTCCCGCTCCTGCGTGAGATTCGTTGGACGACCCATCCGTGAATAACTTCCATGAAGGAGCTTCATCTTGGGGCTCAGGCACACTAGACTCTTCGCACTGCTCGTTGTCTTGGAGCTCAATGAACTCGGCAATAAGATCAGCCAAGACTTGTCCTTTTACTGCTGCTCGCGGTGAATATGTAATATCGAACTGCCCTAGTTCGACTGCCCATTTTAATAAAAGCCCAATCGCCTCTGGTTTTTGCAGAACTTGCCAAAGGGGCTGGTCAGTTAAGACTGTAATGGGATGGGCTCGGAAGTAAGGACGTAGTTTCCTTGAGGCCAAGATTAAACAATAGGCTAACCTCTCGATGGGAGGATACCTCAACTCTGCTCCGATTAGCCTCTTGCTTACATAGTAAACCGCCTTTTGTACGCCTTCTTATTCTCGTACTAGTACCGCACTAGCAGCAACTTTGGTGATCGCCAGGTAGATGAACAAAGTTTCTCCTTCGATAGGCTTTGACAAAATAGGAGGTTGTGCCATATGGGCTTTTAAAGCCTGGAAAGCTTGCTCGCAGTCTCCTCTCTATTCGAACTTCTTGTTGCCTCTAAGTAGATTAAAGAAAGGGACGCATTTATCCGTCGACTTGGAAATTAATCTACTTAGTGCGGCAATTCTTCCAGTTAAACTTTGCACATCCTTGATCTTCCCTGGCGATTTCATGTCGATCAGGGCTCTTATCTTGTCGGGGTTGGCCTCGATTCCTCTTGAATTGGCAATGAACCCCGAGAATTTCCCTGATCCAACTGTGAAGGAACATTTGAGAGGATTTAATTTCATTTGGTACTTGTTCAATACATCGAAACATTCTTTTAAATCCTTCACATGTCCTTCTGCTTTTTTCGACTTTACCAGCATGTCGTCCACATACACCTCCATGTTTACTCCTATCAACTCCTTAAACATGTGGTTAACCAATCACTGGTAAGTCGCACCTGCATTTTTCAGTCCGAAGGGCATTACTTTATAATAGTACAACCCCGTATTGGTCCGAAAGCTGGTGTGATCCTCGTGAGGGGGATGCATACTAATCTAATTGTATCCTGAGTATGCATCCATGAAGGAGAGGATCTCATGTCATGCAGTTGCATCGAACAGCTGGTCGATCCTTGGGAGTGGGAAACAATCCTTTGGGCAGGCTTTATTGAGGTCTGTGAAATCCACATAGGTTCACCATTTTCCATTAGGCTTGGGAACTAGTACGGGATTAGAGACCCACGATGGATAAAACGCCACCCGGATGAATCCATTCTCCTTCAGTCTTTCGACTTCCTCTTTTAAGGCTCTCGATCTATCCTTATAGAGCAGCCTTATTTTTTGTTGCACGGGTGGAAAACTCTTGTCTACGTTCAGGACACGGCTGATAACTGCAAGATCTATCCCAGCCATGTCTTTGTGCGACCAGGCAAAGACTTCCTGGTTCTTCCGCAAAAATTCCACCAGTGCATGCTTCGTGGTTGCTTCTAAGTTTTTCCCGACCTTCACAACTCTGGTCGGGTCTTTTTCGTCAAGTTGGACCTCTTCCACGTCCTCGACGGGTCCAACATTTTCCTTGAAATCCCCAAAACGAGGATCTAAATCCCTGTCCTCACTTTGGGCAACACCCTATTTGGTGACTCCATCACCGGATTGGGCTTGTGTATCAATAGCCATCTACAACCTATCTGAGGGAGTGTTCTTTGACGTTCCCTTCTTCGCCTTTGTGACTGAGGCGTTGTAGCACTCCCTGGCTTCCCTCTGATTTCCCAACATGCGTCCTACCCCTGTGTCTGTCGGGAATTTCATGGCCAAGTGCCATACTGAGGTGACGGCCCGAAGATCAACCAGTATGGGCCTTCCAATGACGGCATTGTACGCCGAGGGACAATCAACTACTATAAAAGTAGCGAGTAATGTCCTGGTAGCAGGCGATGTACCTGCTGTCACTGGAAGTCTGATTGACCCTGCTGGGGCGAGTCCCTCACCAGAGAAGCCGTAAATTGTTTGGTTGCAGGGCTCCAAGTCCTTAACGGACAATTTCATGCCTTCCAGCGAAGATTTGTACAGGATGTTTACTGAACTTCCTGTATCAACCAGTACCCTTTTCACCATCATGTTGGCGATTTGAACGTCCACGACCAGCGGATCGGAATGTGGGAGCCGGACATGCTGGGCGTCGCTATCAGAGAAGGTTATCTCACCCTCCTCTGACCGAGCCTTCTTTGATGCCCTGCCCTCTACAGTCATCATCTCGATGTCCTGGTTGTGACGTAGGGTCCGAGCATATCGTTCCCTCGCCTTTCCACTGCTTCCCGCGAGGTGCGGGCCTCCGCAGATGGTGAGTAAAGTGCCAGCTACGAGGTGAGGCTGCAAAGGTGGCGAGCGTTGGCGTGTGGGCGCATGCTCGTTGCCACCTGGAGCTCCTCGTTGGGAATTTCCCAAGGCCCGTATATATCTTCTCAAGTGTCCTTGTCTAAAAAGGAACTCGATTTCGTCCTTCAGCTGGTTGCATTCATTGGTATCATGTCCGTAGTCGTTATGATAACGACAGAACTTGGTAGTGTCTCTTCTCGAAATATCCTTTCGAATGGGGGAAAGTTTCTTATAAGGCACACTGGAACTCGTGGCCTGATACACCTCTCCCCGAGACTCAATAAGGGCAGTGTAGTTAGTGAACCGAGGTTCATAACGATAACCCTTGGCTCGTTTATTGTCAGAGGTGGAAGGCTCATTGTGCGGCCGTTTCCCACCATTCTTGCCATTGCCATTGCCATTGCCATTGCCATTACTATTGCCTTTGCCGTTGTCGTTGGGCTTCGACCCATTGGCGGCTTTGGCGGGCTCGGCTGTCTCCTTATCTTTGCCTGGGGGCTTTCCTTCATTGGCGATGGCATCCTCGAGCTTGATATATCGATCAGCTCGATCCAAAAATTCCTGGGTAGTCCTGATCCCATGCTTTCTGAGGCTGTCCCAGAGAGGCGTGCGACGCTTGACCCCTGCAGTTATGGCCATCATCTTGCCTTCGTCTCCCACTGTTTTGGCTCCAGCAGCTACTCGCATAAAATGCTGGACGTAATCTTTCAGTGATTCTCCATCTTGCTGGCGTATTTCGACCAGTTGATTTGCCTGAGTTGGGTGCACACGACCCGCATAGAATTGTCCGTCAAATTCCTTCACGAACATTTCCCAGGAAACTATACTTGTAGGAGGGAATTTGAAAAACCACTCCTGTGCAGCATTAGAAAGTGTTGCAGGAAAGATCCTGCACCGAGCTACCAGTTCACCATACCCGTCAAAGTTTGGAAGCGTAGGCATCTTAAACTTGCTAGGAGTTTCTGCCATAGCTATCCTCTGAATGAAAGGAGTGCCTTTTCTCTTATCGTGGTCGATATAAGATGTTCTTCCCCCAACCAGCTGTTGCACTGCCTGGTTGAGGGCATCTATCTGGGCCTGCACGGCGCCAGGAATCACCGAGGCCTCTGGTGCTGGGGGAATGTACTCGTCGTGTCGTTCCTGGCGATCGTTGAGTACGTCTCTTAGATCCTGGTCTCTCCTCCGCTGCACGCTAGCTCTGAGCCGGGTAAAGACGTTATTTTGTCTGGGCTGCCCCCCAGCGTCACGTCTTTCAAGTTGGTCATCCCTAGGTGGTAGGCTTCTGCCCCCACCTCTTTCCTCATTTATCCGACTGGCGTTTCCTCTGCCTGAGTCGGCCTCATTATAATCATGGCCATCTTTGAATCTTGATTGGCTATGATGGGATCGACTGTTCCCTCAGTTGCCTTCCCGGGCTGGAACCTCTCGAGCGTTAGAGGGTGGCATGCATTGGTCGGTAGGTCCCCGTGCATTATCATGCCGTGGGGGGCCTCGGACCGCAGAGCCTGTCTCTGAGTTCCTTTTGTTGCCAGAAGGACGCTGTCCTCTGGTCGGAGGGTTTGGCTCGTCGCCCCTATGGCATCTAGGACTTTGGGGTGGCTGCCCGGCCCTATTCTGCCTTGGTTGCGGGGGATTTCCGCGACCAGCCTGGGATGGAGGTTGTACCTCAAGGTCCCTTAGCCGGACATTGTCCTGAGGCATCGGTGGCTACTTGGGCCTTTGGGGGCTCGAGGGCTGGATAGGCGGGCTAGGATTAGGACCCCTTTGGGGCGGCCCATTTGTAGGTTGATCAGGCTGCGATGCAGGTGCAGCCTTATTCCTAGTCAGCTGTAAGGCTACTTCGAGGGCTGCCATGGCCTCCCTCTGACGGCGGTCCATCTCCGCTTGCCTCTCACTCAGTTCCAGGCATTGTTGTTCAATCTCTTGTTGCTGCTGTGCCATAATCTCGGCAGCACTTTCCTGGCTGGCCCTCAGACTGGCCAGTTCATCCTGCAATACCCCCAGGGTATTCCTCAGCGCCTCGGAATCCAATTCTTCCTCATCGAATTCCAAATGTGGATCATCCTCAATCATGTTTGGAGGAGGAGGAGGCGGGTGAGATGGTGAAGCGCTAGCCGCCTGTCCAGTCTTCTTGGTAGTTTTTGTCATTGATCTTTCAACAATATTGTATCAAGCTCTCAATGAAAGCACCAGAATGTTGACCCTGATTTTGGTCAACTAACACGGAGTCAGAAATGCTTGATTTGGACAGATATGTTGAAATGAGAATGATGACGAAAACAATAAAACACACAGGAATTTATAGTGGTTCGGCCCCAGAATCTGGTAATAACCTACATCCACTTGAGCTGTTATTGATATAAGATTCAAAGGAGTGATCAAAGAACTAGGGTTCAATGAATTTCACAAACCTCTGAAGAACAAAAGTATATATCAAATGTGATAGCTCTAATACACTTGTAAAACTCTAATCTCAGATAATTAGAAAGCCAAAAGTCCCTTCCTTGAGCTATCTTTCTCTATTTATAGGCTCAAGGAATATTACATTAATTTGTTACAGATATTCTTTCCTAATTAATCGGATAATCAGGAATTATTGGAGACAATCTCGAGATTGACTAAGATCTTTATAAAATTATCTTGAATTATGCGGAATGTACGACCACGCTGGTCGTAGGAAAAGCTCAACTGCCTATGCTTGTAATATTTTACTAGTCGATACTCTAACAGAATTCTGCCAGGTGTCAGCCACGTGTCCTGATTTCACTTGCCACATCATCCGCGCTTGTTTTTTTATAACACCTTTCATGTGCTCATTTGCAAGGTTGCTTGTCTTTGTTAATTTGTAAATCAAATCTGACAAATCAAACATGAGCTGTCTTGCTTTGTTAGAAAGTGTATAGGTGTAATGCCCTACTTCCTTAGAGTCGTTACTAAGTGAGTTTAAAACGTGCAATTAACTCGCTAATCGAGGTTTTAAGACAAAAGTGTAATTAAACCATAAACAAAGTCTTATACTTTGAAAATAATTCCATTCATTGAAAATCATAAAGCGTTTAACATTTGGGATCCAAAATACTGTTTAGAAATATTTACAACTCAAAAATATAACTAAAGTCGGCTTAACGACAAAATCTAGGTTTAGTACATTAATCTCCCAAAATACCCCTGGTCGTGGCACCCAGGCAGGCCAAACATATACGCGTCACTTCACGCTCTCTGTACTCATGGTTGGTCAACCTTCCCCTTGCCCTTACCTGCACCATAGAGCACCGGTGAGCCGAAGCCCAGCAAGAAAACTCGCTCAAGCAAATAACATATGCATTTCTATCATTTAGCATAGAAATAAACCGCCAATGGGATAAACACATACGACCATGCCTTCCCAGGCACTTTATTAGGCCCTGGGTTCGCGGTCTACACCGTGAGGATACCTAGGTATCCTTTAAGGTCTCGCCCTTGCAACTCGCACTTCGCGTGCTAAACACTACTCCCGGCCCCTTGCCGTACTCGGCCTTGTCGTTCTCGGCCCTTGCCATTCCCGGCCCTCGTCGTTCTTGGCTCTTGCCGTTCATTCACATATACGCACGCATATCATAATTAAACAAATACTTAACAAGTATAAACATATTCAATGGGGCTACACCCTGCAACACAATCATATAGGGTCGTGCCCTGCAACACAAGCTATAGGGCCTCGCTCTGCTCTATGGGTACAACAGTTTTCTTACCTGTGTCCCGAGCTTCGCAAGAACCGTTGCCCCGAGCACAGTCCCCTAGTCTGACCCTCACTGAACCCTAGTCACAACGCATTAACAATATCCATCCATCAAGTTATAATCCATTAAATAACTTTGGGTCATAATTCTTGTCTCCGAGACATTCAATTCTATCAATCCGGGTGATAAAATCCATCCCGAGCCTTAACTATTGGATTCCCGAGCCTAAAACCTCCTTAAAGCCAAAAAAAAACACACTAAGTGTCACGTCCCCATGAGCCCATGCCACGACCCGCCTTAACCAGAGACCTCCAACCCCAAAACAGGGTAGGCGCGTCGCGGCCCGCCCCTCATTTTGGCCTCCAACCTATTCTAGAAGGCCGCAACTCAGCAAGAACAATGCCGCGGCCCGACCCTTCAAACCCAAAAAAATCTTCCATTTTTACCTCCAAAGCCAATCCAATTTACCCCAAAATCAATCCAACAACTCAAACTAATCATCACAGAAGTTCTACCACAATCTCAGCAACAAAACCTAACAAGAGTTAACCCCAAATCCCATCTAAAACTCTAGAATGATCTTTCACCTATCCCACGTGCAATCCTCTGAAATACCAGCAGGAAACCAATATAATTCATTAAGTTAAGAGCTTACCTTGAGCTGAGTTGAATCCCTAGATTGGTTCCCTAAGCTCCAAGCTTCCAGCTCCAAAATCACAGCTCAAAATCCTTAGTTTCTGGTTAGATTCCACCAACATGCACCAAGCTTCCAAGAAAGAAAAGGGAACTGAGAGATAAAGAGAGAAAGGGTCAGTTTCCTTAAGTTCTGAACTCTCCTTTACTTTTTTTTTCTTCCACTTAAGTTTCTAAGGTTACCTCAAAGGCTCGGGGTGCCAAAAACGCCCCCAAGGGGAAAATGGTAAATTTCCCCAATATTTCCTCCTAAACATTCTAACTTCAAATATATCTCAAAATATTTATTTCCATAACCCGATAAAACGTCTAACGCCCGAAATACCCCTCGACTCGCCCCGAGTCGGGTATTCGACCCCGTTGTGACTTTCTAGCTAACCGCTCCCTAGGACTGTCTTGGATCGTGCAACACAGATATATCACAAGTATATCATAATTATTACAATTATCACATTTTATGCCCTCAATGAGCTAAAATTACAAATATGCCCATAATAACCAAACGGGGTCCATATGCATATTTAATTCACCTAAACATGCATTTTTAATCACATATTCATTAAATTCAAATATTAAGACAATAAATCACTTATTGCCCTCCAGACACACTAATCAAATTTGTGACGCTACAATAGGCCTTATTCCTCAACCTCCTCTCTTCATACAACTTATCCTTAAGAGTAGTGAAATTCGAACAATTAACACACTTAACCACAACACGTTTGGATTTAGTCGAGATTGATGAAGTCTTCATCTTTGACGATCCTAGGCTCCGGCAATGCATCGCGCATGAACTGTTTGGAGTACCACATTCTCCAGACGACATAATTAATTTCACTGGGGAAAAGTTGTCTTCTTGGTGGTTTGTGCATAAATCTCTAACCAATAAATGCACTATACCAACCATCCATTATATAGGTGTTCATTTCATGGACTTTGATTTATATTAGTTATCAAGTATTATTCACATACTATTTGACCCATACGTTAAATAGTAAATTGTGTCCATGCCATGCCACATTAAATTATGTGGACCCACAAATTATAAGGCCATGCCATACCAAGTATTGTTCACATACTATTCTCCCAATAGTTTCAATAGTAAATTAGGTGGCATCAGCCCATGCGACTTTGGTTTCTGTGGACCACCAAATATAAGAACCACCATATTTTGTATAGTGTAAAAGATTTTGTCCCCATTCGTTGACATGACAGTGTGAAGTAACATTTTATTTTTAGATACATTCATAACAAGATTTTTGTTTGCATGGATTTCAAGTGTGGACATGGCTTTTTGATCATTCTTCATCTAAGATCATCTTATGTCGGTTTTGAGTGCTTTGATTGTAACTAGCAACTACACATATTTATATTGGTTTTGAGTCCCTTGGTTGTAATGGGAATTTGAGAAATGAGTTTTAACTGAATGTTTTTATGCTCATAATTTAGCTTCTTCAACTAACATTGCAATGTTCTAATTCTATATTCAACAACAATGTATCACAAATTCTCAAATGCTTCCTGGGCCATGTCCTAGATTAATCCTAAAAATGTATCACTCACAAAAAATAATTGATCATGACTGTTACAAACAAAAATATGAAACACTAAATCTTTACAATCAACTAATATTCACCAACAGGCAGCATGCATTTCCCGCTTAATTTTTAAAAAAAAATTAAAATAAAAGAGGCTTTGAAAACTAACACTATCAATACATTAACTCAACTACTCCGTGCTCTCCTCTGCACTCTCTAAGACAACTTATTCTTTTTGATCCATCATACCTTCGAAAATTGCAGTGGCTCTCCTAGATTTCAGATACAGAGTTCACATCATGTTTTCAGCTTCAATGAGGAGAGAATGAGTGACCGAGTTAACAAGAAATTGAGTTTTAAAGAAGCAAAAAATAACACAATAACTAATCATGATAAAGAACTATACCTGCTCAAAGCTTGAAACCGACAAACCATGATTCAAACCTTCTTTGTTTTCCACCCAACACAAGTAAAAGAAGCAAAATGTCAAATCATAATGCATAACAGCAGATGAATCCATTAAACCATACCCAAAAAATGAATTACCAAAGAGTTTTGTACTGAGTTTTTGCTTCAACAGATAAGGGGTCATGGACCGAGGTTTGAATGTTTTTCTTTACAGAGGGAGGCTGTTTTTTTTTTTTTTGAAGAAATGGTGAGTTTTTCTTGAAGGAAGAGGTCGAGTTTTGCTTGAGACAGGCTGAGAGGAGAGAGTGAGAGTGAGAGATTGGGTAACCGATTATTCAATACATAGTAAACAGTGAAAACACTGTTTACCCTTGCTGACAAAAAGCTGGGAATGTCAGCTAAATTTTTTAATGCCCAATTGAACCCCAGCCCTTGGATTTGATCCAACGTCTATCTGCTTTTCACGGAATGATTCCATGCACAGGATAGAATCGGTCCCCATATATATATATTTAAGTGTCTTTATAATATCTTTGGTTTCATAGATTGTGTTATATTTAAACCTACTAGATATTTTCAACGTTTTTTTTAATTAAAGAAATTAACAATAGTTTTACTCATAAAAATGTATCAATATTGAAGGGTGCTTCTAATCAGTGTGGACCCTGAATTTTAGTTAAAGTGCGGGCTTGGAATAAAAAAAATACACTAATTAGGATCATGAACCATAAAAATTACAATCATCTACTTCAAAAAAAAATTACAATTACTTTTATTAAATTTATTAAGTTTTGTGGGGGCTTAATTGTTATAAAATATGTTTGTGAGGGTTTTTTCTAATATTTTGGTAGGTAATTATCAAATTAAAACAAAATATATAAACTCTTAAGTTTTTTTTTTTTGTCACAATGACGGGACCATTACTAGATCTGTCTCTCCTTCTGGATACACCTATTTTTCAACACTTATTTTTAAATAATCCTTTCATAAATTTTTAAAACATTTTTTTTCCACACCTACTAAAAAAATAGTATAAAATTGTCAATTAATAATTAAAAAAATCATCTAAATAAATATTTATTATTATAAAAAATTAAAATAACTTTGGAACTCTCAATTATTAATTGACAATTTTATACTATTTTTTTAGTTTTAAAATTATTAAAAAATTATAATTATTTTTTAAGAATAAAAAATCTAATCACAATTTTTAGTTTTATCTCGACGTAAGAAAAAATATAAGTATAAATAATTTAAAACTAAGAAAAAATTCCTTATTATATTTAAAAAAATTTAAAATTAAAAAAATAATTTCTTAAAATTGATAAACTAATTGGTAAATAGGCACTATATTATAGGCTTTAGAGGTATAGTAAAGAATTCATATTGTTCTTAATATTTAATGATATTTATGCCTATTTACTAACAATAATATATTTGATCATAATTAATTAAACTGAAAATGAGAGAGAGAAGAAAACAAGTGCACCAATAATCATACCCATAGAATTAGTACTGCATAATAATTATGTCAATTAAAATAATTTCTTTAATATATATTGAATGACAATTACATTGGTTTTAACCATTAAAACTTTTATTTAATGATTGTTATCATTTTTTTTAAATAATTACCTTAATATTTACTAAAAGGTTGTTATTTAAGTTTTAACTATCCGACCTAATTTTTTTTCATATATATTTTATATACATTTAAAAATATACGGGCATGTGGAACAGGTGGTTAAGCAGCAAGATAGCCACATGATATTTCCCATGACGAGGATGCTTTCGTTAATCATATATATGTGGGAATAGAATCTAAAGAGAGGTGTGGAAGAGTTGGAAGGGGGATCAATTAAGAAATATACTATATGATATGTCAACGGGAATTAGTTCGTTTGCAATTAAAAGTCTACGTCCCTTCCAAAAATAAATAAATAAATAAATTAAAAGCCTATGAATAAAGCATATAAATTAATGTTGTCAAAGTCAAAAATTGCGTCTAAAATATAGTACCTTCTCAGTGATACATGTTTCCTTATTCTTAAATGTTGAATATTAATTTTTAATTTACTTATGCAGTATAACTTCTGCATAAAAATTATTTTAGGGTAAGAACTTTCTAATAATTATTATTCTAAAAATATTTATGTAAACTTGTTTGACATATTGATTTTGTTTTTTTTGAGTTGTTACAATATTACATTCTTTATATACAATTAAGTAAGACTTAGGAAGGACATTTACAATATGTACAATTACTAATATATAAACGTATATTTTCTTCATATACAAGACTTAAAAAGTATAAAACTTAATACAATACAGAAGTTATTCCTTGTTATTCCTGTCATATGTGGGACTGAAATTGTTTATAATAAAATAAAGATTATTCTTATACGTAGTCCAATAAATAAGTTATGTTGTATATAGTTAATTATTTGAATTAAAGTCAAATTAATTAAGAACATTATATATTATAGGGTTTATGAATTTATTTGAAGGTGGGCACTGTCATACCTATGATGACACAGATGACATGTGTGCAAAATGCACATTGTCTTATATGATAAAATAGGATGTGGACCAAAGCTCGACCTCCTACTTTATCAAAAGGACGTAGAGCATAGCTTGAGGTCACGTAAAACCTTGAGCAAAACTCAATGTTATAAAAGAAAAAACTCAATCTAAAGATGCAAATGCAAACATCAATTAATCTTTTAAAATGAGAAAACTTTTTGACACACTCTCTCCTTATTCTCATCGATAAACCACAGCTCAATAAAAAATTAATTTTCTTTTCTTACTTCATTAGTTTCCTTTTGACCTCCTTTCTATTGGCTCTCCCATAATCCTCTCCCTCAACCTCTCACTTTCTCTCATCTTCATCCCCCTCACACACACACACACTAGAAAATGGGGTTTTTATGTGTAACGCCCCAACTCCAGGGACTGTTACGGTGGGCATTGTAAACAGTGCTAAACTCGCTAATCGAGTCATTTGGCCAAAATCGTGTAACTAAGTATGGTTAGCGATTTAGGGATTAAAATTTTTGGTTAAGATGTAACGCTTCATTAGAACATTTAATATATATGTTGGGATCCCAAAATTATAATTTCAGAGTCTATTACAAAAAAATATTTACAACAGGTCGTTCTATGCGGCAAAACAGGGTTTAACCCTAGTTTCCCTTTAAACCTCGACCGTGGCGGACGAGCAGCTGCATATGTACACGTCATCACCTAAGCTCTCCAAGTCAAGGATGGTCCAACTTTCTTTTGCCTTTACATGCACCACATAGCACCCGTGAGCCGAAGCCCAGTAAGAAAACAAAATATAACATGATATAATATCAACAGTGATTGTATTAATTATTCAGGACCAACAATCCAAACAAATAGGTGACTATCACAAAAAGTCACAAATATGGGGACAACACCCTTTAGCCATGTGATGATAGGATCACCAAGGCTTAACAGATATCAAAAGTCACTAATATGGGAACAACGCCCTTTAGCCTTGTGACGATAGGATCGCCAGGGCTTAACAAATAAGTAAGCATCTCACTAGCTGTAACAGGATACGTGCATGGTGATTAGTCACCAACATAACCTTCCTCTTGACTCTAGAGTCATAACTGTGGAACAGCGTTCCCTAGCCATGTGACAAATAGTCACCAGGGTCGTATGCCCTGGCTCTGAATAACTAGTCTCAGACTAGCCAAGCGCTTATTGTAACGCCCTACTTCCTTAGAGCCGTTACTAAGTGAGTTTTTAAGACAAAACAGTGTGCAATGAACTCGCTAACCGAGGTTTTTGAAACAAAAGTGTGACTAATTAAAAGTTAAGGCTGTAATCTTTGAAAATGCATCGTTTCATCAAAACTTCTATTATTAAACAGTTGGGATCCCAAAATAAGGTTTGAAAACTAATTACATCTTGAAATAAGGTTACAGTTTGAGAAATTATAAAATTATAGATTATTACAGCCATTTTCGAATAAACCCCCAACCAAAGCAGTCGGGCAGGCCAAACATGTACACGTCGCTTCACGCTCTCCGTACTCATGGTTGGTTGACTCAGTCATTGCCCTTACCTGCAACACAGAGCACCCGTGAGCCGAAGCCCAGCAAGAAAACTCATGCAGGACATAACATATGCAATCTATACAGTTTATCATAACAGATAATCCACAATAAACAAGTCAATCATTAGACTAAGCAAACACGGCCAAGCCGCCCCAGAGCCTTACCGAAGCCTGGGGTATCGGTTCTCACCGCGAGGATAACTCATGTATCCCTTGGGTCCCACCCTGAATATAGCATCCCATGTGCTAGGTGTTACTTTCGGCCCACGGCCGCCCCGGCTTACGCCGTACTCGGCCCACGGCCGCCCCGGCTTACGCCGTACTCGGCCCACGGCCGCCCCGGCCTACGCTGTACTCGGCCCACGGCCGCTCATTTCATCATAATCACACATATAGTACATTCGAAATAATCATTCACACACATCATGATTCATTTAAGTTTAAACATTTGCACATAATACAATCTGGGGCCATGCCCTAACCTCGGGTGTTATAGTTTTCTTACCTGCATTCCGAGCCTCCTGATGCACTAAAGTCGCGAGCACGGTCCTCTAGCACGAGCCTCTCAAAGAACCTAGTCACAACACACAAGAAACATCCCTCATTACTAATCAACCCAAAACCACTTTCCGGGACCAATCCCGCACTCTCGGGACCCCTAAAACCTTAGAACAACACCCCGGAGGCATCCCCCGAACCCCCGGAGCAAAGGCCTAAAATTGCCTAAAAATGATGCCCTGAAATTAGCCTTGTGCCGCGGCACCACATCCTTGTGCTGCGGCACCCATCAGTCAGAGGCTCCCTTGCCGCGGCACGAAAAACCTGTGTCGCGGCACGCCTTCGCAGACCCAGAATTCTGGGTTTTCTCCTGCGTTTTCTCCGAGCTAAAACCTTACCAAATCAACCCAAACTCACACCCAAGCCCCAAAACCAACTCAAGACTCCAAATAAACCACCCAACAACCCATAAACATCACCAAAACATCTAAACACCCAATCAAATCCCCAAAATCCACATCCTTGATTTCAATTTCAGAAAAAAATAAAAACTCAAACATCAAACTTAACCCATGCTCAAATTCTTAACCCATAACATAATCAAGCCTTAAATGTGTATAAAATTCCTTACCTCATATGGAGAATCCATCCCTAAGCTTCCTTCATCTCCTAGGTCTCCAACTTCTCCTTCTCTTCTTCTTCTTCTTCTTCCTCATGCCCTAGCTTTTCCCTCTCTTTTCTCTTCTCTTCAAACACTATCAAGACCAAAATGGTTAAGCCCCAAACCGTGTACCCCATAAAACCAGCTGCCATTTATCTAATTCCCAACCAAATGACCATTTTGCCCCTCCTTGCCTATCCTTTCCCACCTAAACCTCAAGGGTACTTAAGTCTTTTCATTTCTATTTCATTTCTACCATTTTCTTTCTAAAACTTGTTACTCTCAGCAGTAACTAATGGTTACCCAGGTTACTAAATCTCCAATAACCATTACCCACTAAATCTCAACTTAACCATAAAATTCCCGAGGTACCCCTAGGCTCCTCCCGAGCCGGGTATAGAAATCCCGTTGTGACTCTTGAGTTAACGAGCTCTCTAGAACCGTCTCGGCACGTGCATCACAATAATACAACCACACCCACGTGGTACAATTCACAGAATACAGTTATCACATATCAATAAAGTTATGCCCAACATGGCCAAAATTACAATTATGCCCTTCTAACACGATCCGGGCCTACATGCATACTAGTAAACATAGCCATGCATCTCAGTTAAACAAATAGCCAAATAACATGCTTTAAATCATAATCATGCATTTAATTCATAAAATCACACATAAATCCCAACCTGCCCTCCTGGCACACTAATCAAGGCCCTTAAGCCTTATTAGCGAATTTGGGTCGTTACAACTATCCCCTCCTCATAAAAAATTTCGTCCTCGAAATTTATCCAAACACATCAGTCAACAAACCCGCAGTTCTGACCATAACTTCCAAGGTCCACCGCCTTTACTTTACTTTTCAACAACACTCTTACAGGAGTAACAATCTTGGCTCGCAAGATCTCGTCTAATAGCCATACTCTCGATAGCCCCTCTTTAACACCGCAACCCTGCCGAAGCCCAGGGTCTGCCTAGATTACAATGACCAATTCATTGTCTTATTCCTGATTCCATAGATACTCAAACGTCATCACCTCTACTAGGTGGGATCAGCTTGTAGGCCCCGCTGGCCTAACACCTAGTACAACTTCGAAATTTTATGTTGAATCAAGGGTCAGAACTCTCCCTTCTTTCTTTGAACGCCTCACAGATCCTCGTCTGTTATTACGCAGAGATGCAACTCTTTCCTTCCGGAGCTTTATTTCCTCATAATTTAACCATTCACAAGCTCTTTATCCTTTCAAATAGGCAGACACTCTTGCCTTAACAATTCCAACCACTTGTCTGGCTTTCACTCTGAACCAATGCCAAAACGTAGTATTCACTAACCTTTACCTCTTACCATGTCCTATGTCGTGTTTCATTAACCAGACACCAGCAACTGCTACCACGACTAACTCATCAGGGATTACGCTTCCCTTAATACCTCCAGTATCCGCCTACTTAGCGCTCAATTCTTTAAGATGTCTGATAACTTTCAGGCTGCTATTCCACTTGCAATCAATTGATAATTCCAGGTTCCCACTCTGTTCTTTTCGTTCTCTAAGTCCATTCCAAAATTTAAACTACTAAAGGGTCTCAATTCGATATCATCGACGCTCCGTCCTGAAGCCAGTTCACTCGACCCAACCAACATTAACTCAAACAACCGAGTTAAACTTTTCATGTCCAAATACCTTACTTAAGGTCTAATGTGGTCTATTCCCATGATACACTACCACATCACCTAAACTCTGTCACCCGCTCAACCCTCCCGGTGCAACGTACCCTAGGAGGTAGAATGATGTCCATTCAGAATCCTCATTCAAAACCATATCCTACCTGGATCCTTCACTCGATCCTGGTATCCTACTGTACCACCATGACAGGGTCCTTCCCTGTTTCAACTCAAGTCAACACTTCGGATTCCATAGCTCAGTGACGCTCACCAGCTAACCCTTACCTATTAACATCATGCCAATCTCAGTCGTTGCTTTGACCACCCCAATACCATCTATGGCGCTATTCCCCGACTGACACGCGCCTTACCGCTAGGAGTTCCGCCTCCAATTAAATTTCCCCTCGTCCAATCGAGAACTCAAACACTGATCATCAGTCTGTTACTTTTCACCACAACTGGGCCTCAACGTTAACCTTCTTACTAATACCCAAAACTCAAGTACCTTATGCCATACACAACAGTCGACTTAACGTTCCAAGTGTATCAACCATGATCCATTCTGTCGCCTCCCGCAAGGTTCGATCCACCCTCGCGCCAACTGCGCCTGGGCATGCACAATCTGTGATGCACTCCCACATTTCCATAACCCTACCATGGATCAGGTCCTTTATGAAATCACTCTTTACTTAACCAAATCACACGCATACTCCCGCATTAGCAGATACTAAACAATCACACCTTGTCTTCTGAATTTCTTTCTGATTTGATACCACTCAGTCCGTCTAACCTCGAGTTTACTGTTCCCCTCGTCTCTGATGTAGTTGTCTCCCGGAGATGCTCGTGCAGTAGATGACGCGCTTACCAGTCTTGTTATGCCTTCAATTCTTCGAACGTTCTTCATTAGCTTCTTTGCGGCTTCAGATCAATTCTTCTCTTACCTGTCCTTCCTCCTTGTAGCTCTAATCTTAGTACTCCTGACGACGCTCAACCAACAATCCGTAGAACCTTACCTGAGACTCTGCCTTCTGGGTACAAACGTCTTTCGCATAATCATTGCTCACCATTTCCGTCTGGGAGTAATCCACATGTACTGCTCGTGAGCTTGAAGGGACTTACCCATACCGTTCACGCATTCTCAGCCTAAAGAACTTACCTGTGCTGCTGTAGCTTGAACCATTCTAGAATCTTTGTTACCAACTCCTCACTCCCAACCCGGTGCAGAATAGAAAATTTTCCGAAATGTCTCTATCCTTGGTTTCCAACTGGCAATAACCAGGTCGTAGATCAACTCTTGGAGACATCGTCCCCACTGGTACCCAACATTGTACTTTTCGTTCAAACCCGACGATGCCAACAATCCCCGCAGTATAACACACTGGCTACACCAGGCTCAGATTCCTTCAATTGCTTCGATAGACTTTCTGTCGTCCAAAACCGTCTTTTACAACATTCCCTATACCAATCCTATCCGTAGTCTAACCTTGAAGTATTCCCTAAATCTTCCTTTGCATACCCACATAATTTTCCCACTGATCAGCTCCGTCTCCTTTACGTACTCCAGATGACATCCTCAACAATCCATCTGCCAGAGTTTCTAATTCCTTCTCAATAAGTATCACTGTCCTCAGCCTCTCGAATGGCACCATAGAGGCACCCTCTCTATGTCCATCACCCTCTCGGAGCATTCGCAACACCGAATCCTTCCAGTTCGCTACATGACCAAAGCATAAGCTCGTCAGATACATACTCACCCTTGAGGACTCGGCCTCGAACTTTGAATGTATCGCTGCACTCTGGTTCTCCGTTCCCTCACCATGGGAAATCCATCCCAACATTTCGAGTCATTCTACGTAGAAGTCATGCCCTCACCTGACCTCCTCTCAGGTGGCATCCTCTTCCTCATATGCATACCAATTAACCTCCTGGTTCCTGCCGCCATCTCGATATCTACCTTTTCAATCAGGCTTCTTTCAAATCTCAAATTAGGTGCCCAAGCACTGTCTGGGGTCCTTCTATCTCAACAATCGAGAATCCGACCTCGCTGCGTTCTTATCAACAAAAGTACCGTCTTATTAGTCAGACTTTTCCCCTTTTTCTTGGCAATCCAAAAGCCACAACATTATCCGGGGTTCTTTCAATTTGATTATCACGAATCTATCTTCACTAATTCCATCAAAGGAAGCACCGCCCTTGCGGCTCTAGCACTCATGCTCTATACATCAACCATCAGTTCCTCAAACAATATGGCCCTCTCCGCCATCCACATGCAGACAAAAACTCTTTCCTCAAAGCAGCCCAAATGCCTTAGGCTATTTCAGATCTCATGCCCTTAAATGGGTCGCCACCAATCCAAGATACATCCATCTGTATAAATTTCCGAAATGAACTATCCAAATCACCAAACCCATTGATCTACGCTGTTGTTACCCCTAACAGTCCAAACCAGACTCACACATTTGCCCGTCTCCACGGTTCTAATCATGTCTTTAAAATCTCTTCTAACCATTCATCAACTAGGTTCTTTCCAACCCATTAAGCCAGTACCTCCGCCCGAGTACCAAATCCAGGCATCTCCCTGCCTCAATGTTTAACACAACCCTCTAATCAGGATCTCTCATCCTCTTAACCAAGGGTGGAATTAACTCTGCTCATCTATTGATAAATTCCTTGTCAACTCGAACTCTCCTCAAAACCCGAGGTTAACACCCTTTAAGCCTTTCATGTAATACCCTTATCTGTCCATACCTCACAGTAGACCAACACTGGCCACCTTACTGTTAAAACATCGAAATCAGCTATTTCCCCAGAGAAATCTGCTGCTCTTCTATCCCATCTCAACTAACAACTCCACAGCTACCCACACACTAGTGACCCTCTGCTGCTACACTCAGGGGTAACTGGAGATTTCAACTCCAACTTATATCTAAAACCCCCTTTTCAACACAATATCAGGTCCCCAAACCCTTCTAGGAACCAACAACACAATTCCACCTGTCAAAACTGACCCAACACCTGAACTCTGGGGTTCCTACTCTGAACCAAACCACCACTAGGTCCAAATATCCACAGGTATAATGCACACCCAAGCATATACTAGGTCAAGTCCACCATGATATACATATAGCTTACCAAATCTCTATCACCACTAAGTGTATCCACACTCATCATGCTTCATACAAGCCAGTAAACAGATATAACATATGAATTTAATTCAGAAAACTAACCACATACGCTCAATATGCGAACCATTATGCCAATTTTCATCCACATGCATAATAATGTTATTCAGCACACATTAATCTCAACATGCAACAGTCAAGGGCCAGGCCCTATCAGTATCTCATGCATATGTCATCTCATTCCTTATGCTCCATATAAAGAAGCAGGCAAACAGGGCATTCAAACATATATTCAAACATGTCAATCATTCATACCAACCAACCCTGAGTCGAGCTTGTCACTGACAGCGAGCGTACATGTTCGGTCGATCTCCAGAACCAATAAACCTTGGCTCGCTCTGATACCAAGTTGTAACGCCCTACTTCCTTAGAGCCGTTACTAAGTGAGTTTTTAAGACAAAACAGTGTGCAATGAACTCGCTAACCGAGGTTTTTGAAACAAAAGTGTGACTAATTAAAAGTTAAGGCTGTAATCTTTGAAAATGCATCGTTTCATCAAAACTTCTATTATTAAACAGTTGGGATCCCAAAATAAGGTTTGAAAACTAATTACATCTTGAAATAAGGTTACAGTTTGAGAAATTATAAAATTATAGATTATTACAGCCATTTTCGAATAAACCCCCAACCAAAGCAGTCGGGCAGGCCAAACATGTACACGTCGCTTCACGCTCTCCGTACTCATGGTTGGTTGACTCAGTCATTGCCCTTACCTGCAACACAGAGCACCCGTGAGCCGAAGCCCAGCAAGAAAACTCATGCAGGACATAACATATGCAATCTATACAGTTTATCATAACAGATAATCCACAATAAACAAGTCAATCATTAGACTAAGCAAACACGGCCAAGCCGCCCCAGAGCCTTACCGAAGCCTGGGGTATCGGTTCTCACCGCGAGGATAACTCATGTATCCCTTGGGTCCCACCCTGAATATAGCATCCCATGTGCTAGGTGTTACTTTCGGCCCACGGCCGCCCCGGCTTACGCCGTACTCGGCCCACGGCCGCCCCGGCCTACGCTGTACTCGGCCCACGGCCGCTCATTTCATCATAATCACACATATAGTACATTCGAAATAATCATTCACACACATCATGATTCATTTAAGTTTAAACATTTGCACATAATACAATCTGGGGCCATGCCCTAACCTCGGGTGTTATAGTTTTCTTACCTGCATTCCGAGCCTCCTGATGCACTAAAGTCGCGAGCACGGTCCTCTAGCACGAGCCTCTCAAAGAACCTAGTCACAACACACAAGAAACATCCCTCATTACTAATCAACCCAAAACCACTTTCCGAGACCAATCCCGCACTCTCGGGACCCCTAAAACCTTAGAACAACACCCCGGAGGCATCCCCCGAACCCCCGGAGCAAAGGCCTAAAATTGCCTAAAAATGATGCCCTGAAATTAGCCTTGTGCCGCGGCACCACATCCTTGTGCCGCGGCACCCATCAGTCAGAGGCTCCCTTGCCGCGGCACGAAAAACCTGTGTCGCGGCACGCCTTCGCAGACCCAGAATTCTGGGTTTTCTCCTGCGTTTTCTCCGAGCTAAAACCTTACCAAATCAACCCAAACTCACACCCAAGCCCCAAAACCAACTCAAGACTCCAAATAAACCACCCAACAACCCATAAACATCACCAAAACATCTAAACACCCAATCAAATCCCCAAAATCCACATCCTTGATTTCAATTTCAGAAAAAAATAAAAACTCAAACATCAAACTTAACCCATGCTCAAATTCTTAACCCATAACATAATCAAGCCTTAAATGTGTATAAAATTCCTTACCTCATATGGAGAATCCATCCCTAAGCTTCCTTCATCTCCTAGGTCTCCAACTTCTCCTTCTCTTCTTCTTCTTCTTCTTCCTCATGCTCTAGCTTTTCCCTCTCTTTTCTCTTCTCTTCAAACACTATCAAGACCAAAATGGTTAAGCCCCAAACCGTGTACCCCATAAAACCAGCTGCCATTTATCTAATTCCCAAACAAATGACCATTTTGCCCCTCCTTGCCTATCCTTTCCCACCTAAACCTCAAGGGTACTTAAGTCTTTTCATTTCTATTTCATTTCTACCATTTTCTTTCTAAAACTTGTTACTCTCAGCAGTAACTAATGGTTACCCAGGTTACTAAATCTCCAATAACCATTACCCACTAAATCTCAACTTAACCATAAAATTCCCGAGGTACCCCTAGGCTCCTCCCGAGCCGGGTATAGAAATCCCGTTGTGACTCTTGAGTTAACGAGCTCTCTAGAACCGTCTTGGCACGTGCATCACAATAATACAACCACACCCACGTGGTACAATTCACAGAATACAGTTATCACATATCAATACAGTTATGCCCAACATGGCCAAAATTACAATTATGCCCTTCTAACACGATCCGGGCCTACATCCATACTAGTAAACATAGCCATGCATCTCAGTTAAACAAATAGCCAAATAACATGCTTTAAATCATAATCATGCATTTAATTCATAAAATCACACATAAATCCCAACCTGCCCTCCTGGCACACTAATCAAGGCCCTTAAGCCTTATTAGCGAATTTGGGTCGTTACACTTATAATTTTCATCGACCTTCTGGTCGGTCCAGCATTAATACCCCATATGAGTCATTCAACGTTGATATCGATTAGATCTAATCTTCATTTGGCTCAGCAATCATGACGCTATGCCATCTCTGACTCTTAGGTCAGTAAAACACGACCAGTGTTCAACTCATTGTGAACTTGACTAATAAATCACAGCTTCACAGATGGATCTAACACCGTTGCTGAATCTGACTAATAAGTCAGTGCCATACACAAGTAAGCCATGCCACCAAACATATATCACATGTCCAATATTCATATACAAGGTATTCAGCATGCTTACTTAACTAGTACAAGTAAAATTAGGACCATGCACAAACACAAAGGCTCAAGCTTTGAACGATATCATACTCAGTATATAAAGCATGTCCTAATCACATGTTTCTCGTGCATCATATGAATTATATTTAACAATCCAACATGCACCAATAATGGCCATGCATGTCACATTTAATAATCAAACAACATGCATCAAGAATAGCCATGCATGTCACATATACACAGGGTACAGTTTTCTTACCTATGATTCGAGCTAGTATGATTAAAAGAACGACCCTTGAGAACAATCAACTTTTAGTCCTTTAGCGGTCACCTAGTCATAACCAAATATGGGACACCATTAATAAAAATGATTAACATAGGTTCCCAAAACAAAATCTAGCCTCCGGGACATCAATCCAAACTAAACCGAGTAGTAGGATCGACCCCGAGGCCTAAGGCTAGCATCCCCAAGTCAAAAACCCATTTCTGGCCAAAAATGCCTCTATGGGCTGCGGCCCTCCCTAGCCGCCCCGCGGCTCACACCTCTGATAGAGGCTCATCTCCCCCAGAAAGCAACGCAGGCCGCGACTCACCAAAGCCGTGCCGCGACCCTTTACACAAAACAGCAAAAACCAGTTTTCTTCCCCTGTGTTTTTCCTTGAAACCAACCCTTCAAACCAGTCCCAACACATCAACCTAACTCCCAATTCAACCACTAAACTTCATCTGCAACTCACCCTCATCAAAACCCAAGTTAAACACCAACCTATCTTCCACTAATTCCAACTATCCACCAAGAAATCACAAACTGAAAATTTAAACCAAAAACAGAGTAAAACCAGAGATTCCATGGCTGAAACTTACCTCAAACTCGAGATTAAACCCTCTTCAATGGTTGAACTAATTTTCTAAGCTCCCACCTTTGATCTCCTAGCTTGCCCCTTCAATTTGGCTTCAAAATTCCAAAGAGTGAAAGAGGGAAAAATGGTGCACGGGTGAGGGAGAAAGATAAGGATGATGAGGCTCTATTTTTGTTCTGTTCTTCTACAGCCTTGAGTTTATATAAATCTTAGAGGTGAAAAGACTATTATGCCCCTAGGTCAAATAAAGACTTCTAAAGACTCCCAAGGGTAAAATCGTCATTTCCCGCCTATCTCGTTAATTATAATTAACACCCTCAAATTCCTGCTATTCTCAATATTCTCAAACACCAATAATCCATATCCCATTACCCTTTAATTCCCGGTAATGCTCTACTCATTAAATTCACCCTCAGACTCACCCCGAGCCCCGGACTAAGCCCGTTATGACTAGACTGAACACTTGCATTCCATGATCGTCTCATGCCGACTAGCTTGAACCAATCCACCTTGTAATGTGGCTATATTAATTAATCACAACCATGCACCCAAAATACACAATTACGCCCACAGCGGTCAAATTACCAAAATACCCTTATAATTATAATTACTCCCATATGCACGCATTTATCATCATATAATAATATAATTCACATAAACGTGCATATGATCATTAAATAACATCATAATTCACTTATGGCCCACCCGGCCTCCTAATCAAGGTCATAAACCCTATTAGGAAAAATTCGGGGCATTACATTATGACTCCATATAGGAGTCATTAAAAGTCTTGGGGAGACGTGGTAGGGGGCGTCATCAAAAGTTCACCTACAACATCTCTCTTAGGAAGACGTGAAAAGTTTATGACGTCTCCCTGATGTTGTATGTATTTTTTTTACCAACTTTAATTGTTTTTTTTTAAATGCCAGGTATAATTAATTTACTTATTTATATAATAAATTATTATTTTATAAATATAAAAACAAAAATTAATATTAATTAGATTTTAATAAATAAATACAAATCAATGTTTCTTTCTTACTTCCAATAGATATAATGAAAAGCCCTCATTACAAATTAATCTCTACAAAAAGCAACAAATTTTTAGAGCAACAATTAACATTCACAAACACAATGAAATCCTAAATTCAAACCAAGAACATCATGTCTAAAATAGATTTGTAACAAAAATTAAAAATGCTTGAGCAAGAATTCCAGTGCATCCCTCACCTATGCACCTCCGATGTGAGCCACGATCGCCTCCACTGTCGCTCCCCCCCCCCCCCCCCCCGCCACTCACCCTTCTGTCACTCTCCCCTTCGGCGCCGCTCGCCCTCTGTCAACAGCCCAACCACTACTCTGTCGTGTCACCTCTAGATATGAAAAGAAATATATTTGTCAACTAGAGAAGGAGGGATGAGTGATGATAGAAGAGAAAGAGAAGTAATGAGAGGAAAAAGTAGAAAAAAGAAAAGAAAGAAAAAGGGATGGGCGACTGAGAAATAAGAGAGAGGGAGAATTTAAAGTTTAGGGTTTGGTTTTTTTTCTTAAAAAATCAATTTACTTAACTTTTTAAGATAGAAAGTGGAGAAAAACGTGTATGACAGAAGAGAGAGTTAATTTAGCAGCTGTCGCATCAATTATAATTTGACTTTTTTGTTTTGTTTTTCCTACTACTTTTAGTGTCTCCCACGGCTTCTCACATCTTCCGATGGGAGAAATGCATTCCAAGTTCGAATTTTCCATTTTCTCCCCAACCCTTTTATGTCTTACCAAGGAAGACATAATAAAAAACTTTAAATGACTCCTAAAATAAATTTATAGGTGTAAAACATTATATAGAGTCATTAAAAGTCTTTTTTTTTTTGTAGTGCACACACACAATTTTTTTTAGCTTATTTGAATATGGATACAATCAAAATATGATGGATAGCATGGATCAAAATATATGGGTAGAGCTTGCAAACTCTATCCTATATGTTCAACTTTCATTTAGTTGTAGCAGCTACTCTTTCCTTAGAACTATAATGTAACGCCCTATTTCCCTAGAGCCGTTACCATGTGATTTTAAAATGTGCCACTAGCTCACTAATCGAGATATTAAACCAAAAAGTGTAGTTGATTAAAATGTAAAATCGTTTAAATATGATTTTGGTGTAAAAGGTCGGTCATTCCTTTAAATCATGAAAAAGGTTACATTGGGATCCAAAAAAATACCATTCAGAAACATATTTACCACTCAAAAAGTTAATTTATAGTCGGCCTAAGCGACAAAATCAATATTTATAACCATCTCCTCAAGATACCCTAGCCGTGGCAGCCAGGTAGGCCAAACATGTACACACCGCTCCATGCACTCTAACTCATGGTTGATCGATCTTTTCTTTGCCCTTACCTGTACCACAGAGCACCCGTGAGCCAAGGTCCAGCAAAAAAATCTCAAAGCACAACCTACAATAATTTATCCCAATAAATAAATACTTAAATCAAGGCACTAAACAATCTACAAACTATTATTTAGAATAAACAATGGCACGATAGCATAACATCATCACATGATAGCAGTTTGATAGCACATAAGTACATCAACATAGCATCACATCTCAACAGTACAATATCACAGCAGTTCAATATTACAACAACATATAACAAAGCAGCCAACAGGCTAAACACATAGTGGCCATGTCATCCCAGGTGATTTACCGGGCCCTGGGATTGTGGTTGGCACCAAGAGGATGACTCTAGAATCCTAGGAGGGTCTCGCCCTAACAGCCTGCACTCCACGTGCTCAACGTCGTTCCCGGCCCCTTGCCGTACTCGGTTTTGCACTCTGTGTGCTTAACACCGTTCTCGGCCCCTTGCCGCTCCCAGCTTTGCACTTCGCGTGCTTTTGCTGCTCCCGATTCTTGCCTCTCCCAGCTCTTGCCGCTCCAGGCTCTTGCCACTCTCGGCTCTTGTCGATCAATCACATCCACATATATGACATAATAAACATAAACAATACATACAGTACAATACACCATATAGCTCTAAGGGTACAAACATTTCTATTACCTGTGTCGCAAGCTTCCTGAGCACCGAAATCCCGAGCACAGTCCTCTAACCTGAGCCTCGCTGAAAACCTAGTTAAAATGCATCAACAATTTCCATCAATCAAGATCTAATCCATTAAATAACTTTGGGATATAATTCTTGTCTATGTGACCTTAGATTCTACTAATCCGGGTGGTAAAATCCTTCCCCAGCCTTAACTTTTTGGTTCCCGAGCCAAAAACCTTCAAACAGCCAATATATTGAATTAGGGTCGCGGCCCAACCCCTTAAGGGCCACAACGCACCCCAAAACAAAGGCAAAATGCCTCCTTGCTAGGAGACACGGGTCGCGACATTCCCTTCCTTGGGCCGCGACGTGCCTCAGGAACAGAGGCCTCCCCAGGCCTTCACGCACACACGGGCTGCAACCCTTGATGAACAAGGCTGCGGCACAAGTCCCAGAAACCAACCTATTTCTCAAGTTTTTCCCCGAGCTTAAACCCATAATTCACACCCCAAACTTCAGCCAACCTTAGAATTAAGCCCATAATTCATACTCATATAGCCTAAACATCCTAACAATCTCATAAACAAATTCTTACACCCATCAAACATCAAAAACCAACCTCAAGACTTCTCCAAATAACCAAGAGTAACTCATAATTCAACTCACATGCTTATCACTTCTAGGAGAATTCAACAGAAAGAATTGAGTTAAAAAGCTTACCCTTAAAATTAACTAAGTCTCTGAAGTAGTTCCCAAAGTTCCAAGCTGCTAGCCTTCCAAACTCCAGACTTGAATCCCCTGAACTTCTAGCCTAAAACTCTTTCTGTTATCCAAAAAGCAGACGTGGATGACGTGGCAGACATTTTTAACACATGGCTGACACCTGGCAGAGGTTCTGTTCGACCATCGACCAGGGAGATTCCCCTGACATAACATTTGGATTTTATATACGACCAGATTGGTCGTATACTCTGTATATTTTGAGATGATCTTGTGCAATTGTAATCATATCCGAGATTATCTCCCATGATTCCTGATTATCCGATTAATTAGGAAAGAATATCTGTAACAAATTCATGTAATCCTCCTTGAGCTTATAAATAGTGAGAAATAACTCATGGGGGGGATTTTTTGGCTGATTTTGTTTTATGCTTTTGAAGAGAATTTGAGCTATTGCCTTTGTATTACTTATCCCTCCAACGCTCGCGAAACTCGAAGAACCCTAGTTCTTTGATCACTCCTTTGAGAATCAAGATCAATAATAGCTCAAGTGGACGTAGGTTATTACCAATTCGTGGGGCCAAACCACTATAATTTGTTGTGTCGTTCACTTTTCCTTCCATTAGATCTATTTCAATACTTTCTGTCACATCAAGCATTTGACTCCGTGTCAGTTGACCAAAACGAGGGTCAACATTCTGGTGCTTTCATTGAGAGCTTGAGACGAAGCGGTTGAAGTACTAATGGCAAAGACAACCAGGAAGACTATGCAGGTTGCTGACGCTGCACCATCTCAACCCCCTCCTCCGAACATGGCTGAAAATGAGCCACACTTGGAGTTTGATGAGGAGGAACTGGACTCCGAAACGTTGAGAAATACTCTGGGAGTATTGCAAGAGGAATTGGCCAATCTAAGGGCCAGTCAAGAAAGTGCTGTAGAGACCATGGTGTGACAGCAGCAAGAAATAGAGCGCCAGCGCCAAGAGCTGAGTGAAAGATAGGCGGAGATGGACCATCGTCAGAGGGATGCCATGGCAGCCCTCGAATCAGCCCTCCAATTGGCTAGGAATCCGGCTACACCTGATTCGCAGCCTGATCAACCCTCAAATGGGCCACCTCAAAGGGGTCCCAATCCTAGCCCTCCAATCCAGCCAACAAGCCCTCAAAGGCCGAAGCAGCCACCAATGCCTCAGGATGATGTCCCACCTAGGGACCCTGAGACTCAGCCTCCATCCCAGGCTGGTCGAGGCAATCCCCTACATCCAAGGCAGAATAGGGCTGGGCAGCAGCCCCGTAGTCCTCGACGCCCTAGGGGAGAAGAGCCGCACCCACCGAGCAGGGGGCAGCGTCCTTCTGGCAACAGAAGGAACTCGGAGATAGGCTCTGCGGTCAGGGGCCCCCCACGACATGATAATGCATGGGGACCTACCGACTAGCGCAGGCCTCCCCCTAACGCTCAGGAAGTTCCAGCCCAAGGAGGCAACCGAGGAGACGGTCGGTCCCACCATCGCCAATCGAGGTTCAGAGATGGCCATGGCTACAATGAGGCCGACTCAGGCAGAGGGAATGCTGTTCGGAGGAACAAGGAGAGAGGTGGAGGCAGAAGCCCGCCACCTAGAGAAGACCAACAAGCAAGATGTAATGATGGGGGGCAGCCCAGACAAAACAATGTCTTTAGCTGGCTCAGAGCCAGCGAGCAGCGACGAAGGGATGACGATCTAAGGGATGTACTCAACGACCGCCGAAAATGGCATGACGAGTGCATTCACCCAGCACCAGAAGCCCCGACGATTCCAGAGGACGTTCAGGCCCAAATAGATGCCCTGAACCAAGCAGTGCAACAGCTGGTCGGGGGAAGAACGTCTCACATTGAGTACGACAGGAGAAGGGGCACTCCTTTCGTCCAGAGGATTGTTGTGGCAGAGACTCCTAGTAAGTTTAAAATGCCCACACTTCCGAACTTTGATGGGTATGGTGACCTGGTATCTCATGTCAACAAATTTGAGATACAAATGGACATTCAGAAGGTGTCCGAAGACGCTCGGTGCAGGATCTTTCCTGCAACACTTTCTGATGCTGCACAGAAGTGGTTCTTTAAGTATTGTATCTTGGGAGATGTTCGTAAAGGAGTTTTACGGACAATTCTATGCGGGTCGTGTGCACCCAACTGAGGCAAACCAGCTGGTCGAGATACACCAGCAAGAAGGAGAACCACTGAAAGACTACGTCCAGCGTTTCATGCGAGCCGCGGGTGGGGCCAAAACAGTGGGAGATGAAGGCAAAATGATGGCCCTAACTGCAGGAGTTAGGCGCCGTATGCTTCTTTGGAGTAGCCTCAGGAAGCCTGGGCTTAAAACTACCCAAGAATTTTTGGATCGAGTTGATCGATACATCAAGCTCGAGGATGCGATTGCCAACGAGGGAAAGACCCCAGATAAAGATAAGGGGACTGAAGACCCCGCCAAAGCCGCCAATGGGTCAAAGCCCAACGACAACAGCAAAGGAAATTGGAATGGCAATGGCAAGAATGGGGGGAAGAGGCCCCATAACGAACCCTCTACCTCCGAGAGCAAGCGCGCCAAGGGCAATCGTTATGAGCCAAGGTTCACCAACTACACTGCCCTTGTCAAGTCCCGAGCAGAGGTTTATCAGGCCACAAGTTCCAGTGTGCCTTACAAAAGACCCACTGCCATTAGAAAGGATATTTCAAAAAGGGATACGACCACGTTCTGTAGTTTTCATAACGATCACGGACACGATACAAACGAGTGTAACCAGCTGAAGGATGAAATTGAGTTCTTTATTAGACAAGGACACTTGAGGAGATACGTGCGGGCCGCGGGAGCTTCCCAACGAGAGGCTCCAGGTGGCAACGAGCAGGCGCCTACACGCCAACGCTCGCCACCTTTACAGCCTGACCCTGTGGCTGGTACCTTACTCACCATCTGCGGAGGCCCGCACCTTGCGGGAAACAGCGGAAAGGCAAGGGAACGATACGCTCGGACCCTACGTCACGACCAGGACATCAAGATGATGATTGTGGAGGAACGGGCATCAAAGAAGGCTCGGACAGAGGACGGTGCAATAACCTTCTCTGATTGTGATGCCCAGCATGTCCGGTTCCTACATTCCGATCCACTGGTCGTGGATGTTCAGATTTCCAACATGATGGTGAAAAGAGTACTGGTCGATACAAGAAGTTCAGTTAACATCCTATATAGATCTTCACTGGAACGGATGAAGTTGTCCGTCAAGGACATGGAGCCCTGCAACCAAAAAATTTATGGTTTCTCTGGTGAGGGACTCGCTCCAATAGGGTCAATCAGGATTCCATTAACAATAGGTACCGCGCCCGCCACCGGGACATTACTCATTACTTTCATAGTAGTTAATTGTCCTTTGGCCTACAATGTTGTAATTGGAAGGCCCATACTGGTTGACCTTCGGGCTGTCACCTCTATATGGCACCTGGCCATGAAATTCCCAACAGACGCAGGGGTAGGACGCATATTGGGAAACCAGAGGGAAGCAAGGGAGTTCTATAGTGCCTCAATCACTAAGGCCAAGAAGGGTATGTCGAGGAGTGCTCCCCCAGAAAAGTTGCAGATGGCCATTGATGTACAAGCCCAATCAGGTGATGAAGTCACCAAATAGGGTGTTGCCCAAAGTGAGGATAGAGACCTAGATCCTCACTTTGGGGATTTTGAAGAAGATGTAGGACCTGTCGAGGACCTTGAGGAGGTCCAGCTTGACGAAGAGTTTCCGACCAGAGTTGTAAAGGTTGGCAAACATTTAGAAGCAACAACAAAATACGCACTGGTGGAATTTTTGAAGAAGAACCAGGAAGTATTCACCTGGTCACATAAAGACATGGCTGGGATAGATCCTGCAGTCATAAGCCATGTCCTGAACGTCGACAAAAGCTTTCCACCCGTGCAACAGAAAAGAAGGCTGCTCGATAAAGACAGATCAAAAGCCTTGAAGGAGGAAGTTGAAAAACTAAAGGAGAATGGGTTCATCAGGGTGGCGTTTTATCCATCATGGGTCTCTAATCCAGTACTGGTTCCCAAGTCGAATGGAAAATGGCGGACCTGTGTGGATTCCATAGACCTTAATAAAAGCCTGCCCTAAAGATTGCTTCCCACTCCCAAGGATTGACCAGCTGGTTGATGCAGCTGCAGGCCATGAGATCCTCTCCTTCATGGATGCATACTCAGGGTACAATCAGATTAGTATGCATCCCCCTGACGAGGATCACACTAGTTTTCAGACCGATATAGGGTTATACTGTTACAAAGTAATGCCCTTCGGATTGAAAAATGCTGGTGCGACTTACCAGCGACTTGTTAACCACATGTTTAAGGAGTTGATCTGGGTAAACATGGAGGTGTACGTTGATGACATGCTGGTAAAGTCAAAAAAGGCAGAAGGACATGTGAAGGATTTACAAGAGTGTTTCAATGTTCTGAACAAATATCAAATGAAATTAAATCCTCTCAAGTGTTCCTTCGAAGTAGGATCAGGGAAGTTCTTGGGGTTCATCGTTAATTCGAGAGGAATTGAGTCTAATCCTGAAAAGATCAAGGCCCTGATCGATATGAAATCGCTAGTAAAGATCAAAGATGTGCAAAGTTTGATTGGAAGAATTTCCATGCTCAGTAGATTTATTTCAAAATCAACAGATAAGTGTGTCCCTTTCTTTAATCTACTTAGGGGCAATAACAAGTTCGAGTGGACTGAAGACTGCGAACAGGCTTTCCAAGCCTTAAAAGCCCACATGGCGCAGCCTCCCATCTTATCAAAGCCTGTAGATGGGGAACTTTGTTCATATAACTGGCGATCACCGAATGTGCTACGAGTGCAGTGTTAATAAGAGAAGAAGAAGGCGTACAAAAGGTGGTGTATTATGTGAGCAAGAGGTTAATCGGGGCCGAATTGAGATATCCTCCCATTGAAAGATTAGCCTATTGCCTAATTTTGGCCTCAAGGAAGTTATGTCCATACTTCCAAGCCCATCCAATCACGGTCTTGACTGACCAGCCCCTTCGGCAAGTTTTGCAAAAGCCAGAGGCTGCTGGCTGCTGGTCGTTTGTTGAAATGGGCAGTCGAACTCGGGCAGTTTGATATAACATACTCACCGCGAGCAGCAATAAAAGGACACGTCTTGGCTGATTTCATTGCTAAATTTACTGAACTCGCAGACAGCGAGCAGGGTGAAAAGTCTAGTGCGCCTGAGCCTCAAGTTGAAGCTCCTTCGTGGAAGCTATTCACAAATGGATCATCCAACGAATCTCACGCATGAGCAGGAGTGATATTGATAATGCCAGAAGGGCATTGATTTCACTTCGCAATTAGGTTTGATTTCACCGCTTCAAACAACGAAGCCGAGTATAAAGCCCTACTCGCTGGGTTAAGGTTACCCAAAGACATGAACATTAAAGTGCTGAATATTACAGTGATTCACAGCTGGTAGTGAATCAGATCTTAGGGGAGTATCCAGCACAAGGCCTAAAAATTGTGGCCTATATGAACAAAACAAAAGATCTGTTGGCACAATTTATAAAATATACCCTCCAGCAAATACCTCGAGATCAGAATTCAAACGTAGATGCCTTAGCCAAACTCGCGAGTGCAAAGGATGCTGCCACTTTAAATATAGTGTCAGTTAAGCGGCTACACGCGCCAAGCATACGAGTAGACGAAACCAATATGGAGGTCCGGTTAGCAGATACCTGGATGGCACCATACTTGGAGTATCTCACGAGCGGTATACTACCAGCAGATAGAAACAAAGGCAGGACCCTTCAGAGACAGGCTATTAGGTATATCCTGGTCGATGGTGTTCTCTCCACAGAAGCCATTGCTCAGATGTGTTACACTAGAAAAGGCTAAAGAGCTGATGAAGGAAGTACATGAAGGCTTCTGTGGAGACCACGCTGGGGGGCAGAGCTTATCAAAGAAGATCCTAAGGCAGGGTTATTTCTGGCCGACCATGAACGAAGACTCGATGGAGTTTGTGCAAAAATGTGATAAATGTATGAGGTTTTCCAAGATCCCATGGGCGGCTCCTAATGAGTTAAAGCAAATGCAAAGTCCATGGCCCTTCGCAGTATGGGGTATTGATTTAATCGGGTCCTTGCCGACAGGAAAAGGTGGGGTGAAATATGCAGTGGTGGCGGTCGACTACTTCACGAAATGGGTCGAGGCTGAACCTCTCGCAACCATAACGACAAAGAAAGTACTTGATTTTGACATCAAGAACATTGTTTGTTGATATGGATTGCCAAGAAAGATTGTCTCAGACAATGGCACCCTGTTTGATAGTGACATGTTCACATACTTCAGCGAAAGGCATGGCATCATCAAGAGTTTTTCTTCAGTTGCTCATCCGCAAGCGAATGGGCAAGTCGAAGCAGTAAATAAGACATTGAAGGATACTCTGAAGAAAAGGCTCGAAGAAGCTAAAGGAGCATGGCCAGAACAGCTGCCTGAAGTCCTCTGGTCGTATAGAACTTCTCACCAAACAGCAACAGGTTATACCCCATTTTCCTTAGCATACGAGTATGAAGCTATGTTGTCAGTCGAGTTAGATCCGCCCTCACATCGAAGAATCACATACGACCAAGACCAAAATAGCCAACTGTTATGGAGTCCCTAGACCCGATTGAGGAGAAACGAGAGAAAGCCCAACTCCGAGTAGCTGCGTACCAGCAAAAAGTCGCTCGATATTTTAACTCCAAAGTAAAAGAGAGAAAGTTCAACGTCGAAGGCTTAGTACTTCGAAGAGTTTTCTTAAACACCCGTGACCAAGCTGCTGAAGTACTTGGACAAAACTGGGAAGGACCTTACCAGATTGAAGAAGTCCTTCATCTAGGCACTTTCAAACTTGCACGCGTAAATGGAGATCTCGTTCCGCGTTATTGGAATGGAGAACACTTGCGCAAGTATTATCAGTAAACAGTCCTTCTTAAAGGACTGGCTTGTATTAATTTTTACTTTTTACAAGTTTTGAAAAAGGGTTAGTCATGTTATATGGCTAATCGCTTATAAGTGTAAGATCTTTCAAAGATCACTCGTAAAGACATGTTTAGTCCATTTAAATACGAGAATTATAAGGGACTGTGCGCAGCCAGTCATTCTTGCCAAACTTTGTAATTTTTTACAAGTATTTGTTCATTACGTGTGTTGTTTTGCTGTATTATAATATTTACATTTTATATTGAGCAGTAATGTTCGTACAGGTTGTGGTCAAGGCAAGTGACCAAGGACCTAAAGCTCCTCAGTCACTTGGGGGCATATAAGGTACATAGAAAGCAAAGCATACCAAGAGGTATGTAAACACATGAACAAAATAAGTGAAAGCATGCTACGATACTTAAAGTATTTTTCAAAAATTATATTTTGTTAAATCAAGCCAAAGTACTATGCTAGGTTCGGTCATGCGAACAGATGTTATAATAAACCAAAAATATTATAATGTCAAAGTAATCCTTTTACACCGCGAGCAGTGCTGCTCGGATGTAAATGTTAAATTAAAAGGAAAAGCTGCCCATGCAGCAATAAAAAAGTAAACATTGTCTTAACATCATGACCTGTGGGTAGTGCAAGGAAAAGAAAAGAAAATAAGTTAAAAACAAGCTAAGGAGCAGCAGGAGGATCATGGGGAGCATTTTGGTCAACTGCGTCTTTTGCAGCTTCCCCTCCATCCATCCTCGTGGCCAGCGAAATCTCTGAGGAGGCAGGAACTCTGGCCCTTTCTTTGGCAGCTAGTTGAGCAACACAACGAGCCAATTTAGCTGTCCTGGCATCCTCTAGAAGGTAGTCGAAATTGACACTATGATTGTGTTTCCAGAAGTCGTAGAAACATTGAAGTGTTGCATTCTTGTACCTCTCCAGGTCCTTGGCGTTTGTGAGCCTAAGTTGCTCCACTTGGCTCTTGAGGATGGTAATGCTCCTGTCCTTCGCAAGATTTTCCTCCTGGAGCTTCTTGACTTCACGCCAGTGAATTCGGCTGGCCTCCTGGTACTCATCTCTCTGCTTTCTGGCATTTTCCAAGGAGGCATGTTTCTCCACCAGGTCCGCTGCCAAAGAATCATTCTGCTAGGTCACCACCTCCATCTCTCCCACGTGCCTAGCCTCCACGGCTTGAAGCTCCTCCATTAGCTTCGCCTCCCTAGCATGGGACTGCTCGATGCTTGCACCTGCGCGGGCGCGAGCAGCCGTCATGGTCAGCATTTCTTGCAATCAAAGAATAAGAGTTAGACTGACTTCAAAAAGGAAAATCAAGACCATGATCACAAAAGAGAAGGAAGATTACTTACACTGGCCACTTCATTGAGGGCTCTATTGAGGATCTGGTTGACCCCCATTGTTTCTGCGTCAGCCATGGCCTCTTTGTAGCGGTCATGCTTAAGGATGTGAGTAAGGCGATCCTTGGCTGACCTTAGGGAGCGGCCCGATAGTTTTGCCCCAGGGGGGACACCCTCAGCATGTTGGGCCTGTTCGGTAGGGGCCGAAGGTGAAGGAGTCGTGGCAGCAGAAGCTGGTGGAGGCGGAATTTCCTTCTCGACAGGAGTAGGAGGTTGGGTAGATGTTTGGCCAGAGGGCCCATCCTTCGAAGGATCGGTGGCTCGGTTCTTCTTGGGCGAAGGCACCTAACTGGACTCACCGTCATATTTCCTGGTTGATTTCCTCTTTCGGACCAAGGGAACCTCTTCTTCCTCATGTGTGCTGTAGAGATCGAAAACATTTGTAGAAGCCATTTCTGCAAAAGAGGTAAACATGCAGACAGTAAGCCAAAAATAGATGACAAGTTATGTTGCATCAGAAAAGAAATAAAGAAAATTATAGAGTCAAATACCCGAGCTATTACTACTGGTCGCTATACTATTGACTATACTAGTCATACACTCACTCTCTGGCATGAAGAAGTCTGGCCCTAGGTTTGGAGCATATGTAAAATTTCGTCCCCATCGAATAAATGACAGGGAATTGGCAAGTTATCTAAGAGTGAAATAACAATATCGTTTTCGTCAGAGGACTCGTCTAAGTCTATGACAGGCTCGGCTGCCTTTTGTTTTCCCTTTCCTTGGGGGGCAGAAGACCTTTCTGCTGGGGGAGTGCCAACGGGTTCCCTGATTGTAACCCCAGTCGGTCTCCGTCAAGGAGGAGATGCTGGTGGTTGCTGCTCAGGATTTTCCTCGGTAGTGGTACTTCCTGCCGCGGGTTCCCTCACATCCTGGTGAGGGGCCAGGACGCCAGCTAGCCTCAAGTTGGCCTCGGTGACCAGGGAATTTATGATCTTCTCAATGTCCGGTGTTTGGTCTGGTCGCAACCATGGGCCTGAAAAACACAAGATGTTTTCAGAAAAATGCAAGGAAAGTTGCTAAGTAAAAACAGCGACCAGTGAAAAAAAAGACATTTACCTCATCGAGTGAAGGCCAGGTTGTTCGCGACCATGTAAGGCATGAGGAAATACTCCTGACTGTATTTCCCCACGTTGGAAATGTGGGTGGTGTCACTCAGGAAGGTTCGGTTGGTCTCCTAGTGACAAAAATGAAAGAACCCCGTACCAGATTGTTGGGGGTTGGACTTAAGGTCAAAAAGATAATTGACCTCGTGGGGGGTAGGTTCTGGCCATTTCTTATGGTTGTAAAGGATATAGAGTGCAGCAACCATTCTATATCCATTGGGTGTAATTTGGAAGGAGGCGACACCAAAGTAGTTCGCCACCCCCTGGAAGAATGGATGGAGAGGAAGGGTAGCCCCAGACTCTATGTGATACCTCGAACAGGCGCTGTTAACGCCTCCAGGAAAATTCACCCTCTGATCCGCAGTAGGGATTTTGAGGGTTACCCAGTAAGGCCATACTTTATGAAGTAGTTGTCTAGCATCCTGAGGGTTACTTGGATCAGTGGGGAAAGATACCACTCGACATCGGGAAGAACTGAATGCCGAGGGCGGTCACTAACTTGGATGTGAGGGTCTGGAACAATATTTTCTCGACCACTGGTCGAGGGAACCCCAGCTTGCGAGTCAGGCTGGGCTGGAGGATTTGAAGAGTTTTGAGGTTTTTTCTTCTTTTGGGCAGTGGACCTGACACGACCCATTCTAACTGGAGTAGGTTGAGGTCTGGAAGGAGAAATTCTGGAGAAAGGAATCTCATGGATGCACTGGGCTGGCTGTTCTTGGCCCTCGAGCAGCTGCGCAAGTAGATCGTCGTCGATCGGCCTCTCACATCCCCACAAATCTGGCCTAAAAAGTTGGTTAGAATAACGCTGCTCGTGTATAAAAGTCTAACTTTTATACAGCAACATTCTAACGAAAACTAAATTTTTCATATGAACAGTTTGAAAAACAGATCAAAAAGTGAAAGCAAAAAGTTTTTTCTGAAAAAGCTTTTTCAACTTCAATAAGGGCGAGAAAAACCCAGTTTTTCAACTAGCATAAAAATCGAATTTTTACTTCGATTTTACGTCCTAAATTTATGATCTCGACTATTAAACTGATTCATAACTCCTAAATGGCAAATATACACCACCATATCTAGCATCACTTGACAAATGCCCTATTTTCATGCATCTCTACCCAAGAACACTGTGCAATATTAGAACCTAAAAAACTAGCTTAAATCGGCATGCACAGCAAAGTAAAGGGTGCAAAAGTTCTGAAGCTTACCTATACAAAGATTGTGAAGTTTTGGAGAAATTCCGAGTGTAGGTGTGCGAACAGCCGATTCCTGGAACGACGAAGGGTGGTCTTCAAAGAGATTCTGAGTTCTAACTTGGGGGTTCTTGGAAGAGTTCTTGACAGAAAAATAGCTTGTAAAAGGGGAAAAGGAAGTTCTGGAAGCTATATATATCGTCTAAGATATTGAAAAAGAGGTAATCATAAGTTCCCTTTTTTCAAGGCGTGGGGAAGAGTGATAGCCGTCAAAGGATTGCTTGGGAACTGAAAAGGCATGATTAGACGTGAGCAGGTCACTTTCTCGAAGGAGGCACGAACTACTCTGACAGATTTGGTGGGGGTAATCGAAGAGTCATTTTCCTTAAAGTTTATTTATTGCTGGTCATAATAAATAAACTTGGGGGGCAAATGTTATCCAAAAAGCAGGTGTGGATGATGTGGCAGACATTTTTAACACGTGGCTGACACCTGGCAGAGGTTCTGTTCGACCATCAACCAGGGAGATTCCCCTGACATAACATTTGGATTTTATATACGACCAGATTAGTCGTATACTCCGTATATTTTGAGATGATCTTGTGCAATTGTAATCATATCCGAGATTATCTCCCATGATTCCTGATTATCCGATTAATTAGGAAAGAATATCTGTAACAAATTCATGTAATCCTCCTTGAGCTTATAAATAGTGAGAAATAACTCAAGGGGGGGGGGGGGGGACTTTTTGGCTGATTTTGTTTTATGCTTTAGAAGAGAATTTGAGCTATTACCTTTCAATAGTATTACTTATCCCTCTAAGGCTTGTGAAACTCGAAGAACCCTAGTTCTTTGATCACTCCTTTGAGAATCAAGATCAATAATAGCTCAAGTGGACGTAGATCATTACCAATTCGTGGGGCCGAACCACTATAATTTGTTGTGTCATTTACTTTTCTTTCCATTAGATCTATTTCAATACTTTCTGTCACATCAAGTATTTGACTCCGTGTCAGTTGACCAAAATGAGGGTCAACATTTTCAAAAACCAAGGACCACAGAATGAAGAGGTGAACCGAATGGGAGATGAAAAGGGAGAGCTATGTGTTATGTTAATTCTTCCTTCCTTCTGTTTTCTTCCAGTGCTTTCCCAATACTATACTGAGCTATGTAATACCCTGCCAAATGACCAAACTGCCATTAAAGCTTATCCTCAATCCTTAAGTAACCTAAGGCCAATTTAGTCATTTGCTAAATCCCGTTAAGTCCCTGAGTATTCCTATAAATCTCTGTTAAATCCCGACATGTCTAAACAATTGATAAATTACTATCCATTACTCATTAATTCCCGAACACATATTATACCCTAAACTACTCCTAGGCTCCTCCTGAGTCAGGTATTTGACCCCATTGTGACTTCCAAGCTAAACTGCTCCCTGGGACTGTCTCGAATCGTGCATCACAAATAAATCACCACTCACACGTGGTATCAATCACAATATACAAAATTTTGGCATTTATGCCCTCAATGGGCTAAAATTACAAATATGCCCCTAACAACCAAATGGGGCCCACATGCATATTTAATCCACCTAATCATGCATTTCTAATCACATAATCATCAAATTCAAATATTAATGTAATTAAATCAATTATTGTCCTCCCGACATGCTAATCAAGGCCCTAAGCCTTATTAGCAAATTTTGGACGCTACATATACTTTTAGGATGTCTGCAACTATTTTGAGATTGCCCTATTATAGCTCACACCGAACAACTAAAAATAGTAAATACAATCAAAATATGATGAAAATATTGAAAATATCAAATAGTGAACTCTAAAAAAACCCCAAATGAGTTTGATTCGTGAAACCAAAATCCAACACCAAAAGCTTGTACATGATGTGAATCACTACCAAATTCTCTATTCCAAGCCATAGGGAGTTGCTTAAATCTTTTACAATGGTGAAATGAGGATTGGGATACAACAAGCCTTGAAACTCACATAAGTAATGTAAATCTTGATGAGTTTATTAGAGAAATTTTGTGATCTAGGAGAGCTAGAGAGACAGAGAGAATTGATGAGTTTGATCAATATCTTACAACTTTAAAATCCCAGATTTAGTGTAGGCAATGTCATTAGGTTCAACCAATAGGATTAGACCTTTTAAATACATCATTTTGGAGCCAAAATTTCTCCTTCTAGTGTAATGGGTGGCAACATGTCACTATCGCCATGTCATTTATTGTATGCAGTTTTGGCCTACATGCATCAGGCGACATGTGTAACGCCCTGGATAGCCATTACTGTTACACTATGTAGTTTTAAATAGTGTTAGACTCTCAAATCGAGTCATTTGGCCATAAACGTGTAACTAAAGGTAAAGAAGTAATCATTTCATTAAAAAATTTAAGATTACATATGGGATCCCATAATTAACGTTAAAAGGTCATTTACAATTCAAAGAATATAACAAGTAGATCTAAGCAGCAAAATTAGGGTTCAACCCTAGTTCCTCTGTGAATCCCCACCCGCGGTGGTTGAGAAAGCTGCATATGTACACGCTGCTACCGAGGCTCTCCAACTCATGGCTGGTCCAGCTTCCCTTTACCCGTACCTGCACCACATAGCACCCGTGAGCCAAGGCTCAGCAAGAATACTTAAACATGCTCATAAGTAGTTAATAACATATTACATAATCATAATTAGCACGCCTAGTAGTAATAACATACTCTTGCATGAATTCAATCTAAATAAGTGACTATAGAGCCACTCCGAAGCCCATTGGTCTATTATCTGTTTAATCAACCTTAGGGATGGTCAAGCGTACATAGCGCTTTATTTTCCAAGCAACCATACGGTCGGTCAAGCGTATACCACGCTCCTGGATAGGCCTAACCATATTGGTCTGCACTTAGCGCACTATATATTAAACAAATTAATATAAGAAAACCTAGAACATGTTTCTATAATTGAATTTATACAGAGAAAATGATAAGAACACTTACATTATGTGCAACGGAATGAATAAGTCCTTCTTTCAATTTCTCTAACCCTTGTATCCTTTCTGTCACAGGGTATCACCAAGAAATTGAACCGATTTTCAAATTTCTTCACAGAATTCTAAAGTATCCTTAGAATCACTTAGACTAGAGTGGGCAATTCTGAACACATGAGATAGGTACAAAGAGAAGAAGAGAAGAGAATATTAAGGATAAGAAAAAGACTTTATGTAGAGAGAGTCTAAAACCCTAAATCATCAAAACTAGATCATCTTATCATCTGTCCATCTATTCTCAACTCTAACTTAGCATTCCTTTTATAGGCTCAAATAGGTCACTTATTTAATTAAAAAATCAATAAAATAATTGGTAATATTAGTCATTAGGTCAAAATTATTATGGGCTTTAGGCCTGTGAAATTTCCCTTCTAATTATAAGCCCGTTGGACTTAAAATCAAAGCCCGTATTATTTTCTATTGATTAATTAATTAATTAAATATTTAAATCCTTTATCAAATTAATTATTTATAATTTGAACCTAGATTTAAACTTATTTATTAATTTATACACTGATTAGTGCTCAAAAATATCATTTTATTGGTCTTAAAGTGTAAAATTAATTAAGTCTCAAAAATATTTTATATTGGAAAATATTAATTTTAATTTAATTTGTGTTCAATTTTCAGTAAATAAAATGTATTTTGACACAAAGAAAAATAAAGAAGAAAGAAAGAATTATAATTGAAGAAATTATGAAAAAGTAGCATTTTTGAAGGTAAACTAGGCCCAATACCAAGCCCAAACATCCTAGGTCCAAGCCAACAACTGCTCCCCATACTGCCACATGGAAGCCTGCCATTCGTCCAGCCAAGCCGATCCAAGCCACCAGCCGCCGAGCCACGCCTGACACCAGCCGCTTGCCCTCCGCTTGACGCATCTGACGCGCGCCTGCCACATTCTGACGAGATGTCCCATCCGCCTGACGCGCCGCCCTGACGAGCCAACCAAGGGACGCCACGCATCCCACTACCTGGCGGCTATCCCCCATGTTGGAACACCACACCTGCCGAAGCCAATCACCGCGTGACACGTGGCCAACGTGTCTCTTTGACTGCTGCAACTTGTCTCCCATTTATCCCACTTTACACCAATTTTGCAGCCATTTTCCCCACTATTTTGTACACGATTTTAACACATTTTGGGCCATATTTTCACTATAAATAGAGAGCCAAATGTTGTGAAAAATCATCAGATTGTGGAATTAAGTGTAGAGAGTATAGTGAGAGAAAAAAAAACATTTTTTGTTCTTACTTTTCTTTCATTTCTTTTACATTACTTTGAGTAAAAACAATGCCTATTTTAGGCTAAATTCTCTTGTGGAAAGGCTAGAGTGAAGTTCATGTTTCACATTATATTTTTAATATATTGATTCTTTATTTTGTTCTTCATTTCTATATCTTTGTTACAATTAAATTTATTTTTTATAATTTTTTTTCTAAATTTTTTAGTGTCTTTTACATAAGTCTAGTCATGCTCTTCTTATGTAATTTAGGCTCTTAATTTAATTTAGGATATCTGTTATATTATATGATTTTTACTGCATTCTGCCATTGGTTCTTTGTCGCTCTAAGGTATATAATATGGTAGGTTTTAAAATTAGAAGTTAGTATAATTTAATTCAGAACATATTTTAAGGTGAGCTTTGTTATATATATTTTCCAACTATAATTAATGGTGTAGAATTATAGTTGAGTAGAAGGAATCAATTTTATTAAAATATATATATGTTTCCATGAATGAAACTTATGCATTCCACATTTTCTTTCTGATTCTAATTCCTCGATTTTTTTTATTTAATGTTTAAAAAAATATATTATTTTTCAAAGTTACATTATTTCTAATTTACTAATCTTTATTTTTACTTGTATTTTACCTCTCTGTAGATACGACATAGCCCGATTACTACTGCGACCACTTAGGAGTTATTGTGCGATATCAGATACTAATTTGTCTTAATTAATAAATACGCCCTAAAATCTCATTTCTTCTCTAAATTGCATAACTATGTGAAACTCTCCAAAATTGACTTGATCAACTTTGATAATTCTAATTAATAATTAAATTAATTAATTGAGACTATCTAGATGATTTTATCCAAGGTACAATGGGGACCATGGGCCTACGAAATCAAGCTCCAATAAGTTATCATAAATTTAACAAATATCATGGGGGATGTTTAAGATTATGGGGGATGTTTCTTGTAATTATGAGAGAAGCAAACTTGATTATCAGCAAGCTCATTCTAAATGTCTTGCTGATCCATCCAATAGAGTGTTATGCAATGAAGATCGGGTGGCTTATCTTGAGTTTAAGAGGCATGAGAAGTTATATGCTAGCTATCTTTATCAAAAGAGTAAAATTGATTGGTTACGGTTTGGGGATGCCAACTCCTCATTCTTTCATGCTAGTTTAAAGAAAAGAAAGTTAGCTAATAGGATCGTCTCATTTGTTTCTGATGAAGGGAAGATTGTTGATGAGTATGATAAAGTAACTGCCCATTTTCTGAATCATTTCAAAAAAATTCTTGGTACAGCTAGTAAAGCTTCAGAGGTTATTGATTCTCAAGCTATCTGTTATGGATCTGTTTTGAGCAGTGAGGACCAGCTGAGTTTGATTAAACCGTTCACTGTCAAGGAGGTTAAAACAGCTATGTTTAGCATCCATTCTTTCAAAAGCCCAGGTCCGGATGGGTATGGGGCAGGCTTCTTTAAAGCTTTATGGAAGGATATCGATAAGGAAATTGCTTTGGCTGTTCTTGATTTTTTTGAGACAACTAGCATTCCTCAATCTTTGAACAATACTTTATTATCTCTAATTCCGAAAGTTGATCAACCAGTTAATGCTTCAGATTTTAGGCCTATTTCTTGTTGCAATACTTTATATAAATGCATTTCCAAAATGTTATGCAATAGGCTTAAACTTCTGCTTCCTGCTTTGATAAGTCAAAATCAAGGGGCTTTTATTAAGAATCGCTTTCTTGCCCATAATGTTCTTATTCTCCAAGACTTGCTTAAAGGTTATAATAGGAGAAATATATCTCCTCGATGCCTTATGAAGATTGATATAAGCCAAGCTTATGACTCAATTGACTGGGATTTTTTGGAAAACCTTCTTAATGCTTTTTGCTTTCCGAAGAGGTTTATTAGATGGATTATGGTTTGTCTCAGGGGTTCTTCTTATTCCTTAGTGTTGAATGGAAGTATTCAAGGGCGGTTTCAAGGTGCTAGAGGTCTTAAACAAGGAGACCCAATCTCGCCTTTATTGTTTGTTATGGTGATGGATTACCTTACTCATTTGTTGTTAAAGACTTCTAAGGAGAAAGAGTTCAGGTTTCATCCATTATGTAAGTCTTTAAAGCTGGTTAATCTTTGTTTCCCTGATGACCTTCTCTTGTTTTGCAAAGCTAACCAGAATTCAGTCAAGCTAATTCAGCAAGTGTTTACTTTGTTTACAAACACTTCGGGGCTCTCTATAAATAATAACAAATCCAGAATTTTCATAGGTGGGCTTGTTGCTGGGGATAAAGACAGTTTGCTTCAAGAGTCTTGTCTTTTTGAAGGGCAGTTTCCCATGAGTTATTTGGGAGTTCCCTTGAGACCGACCAAATGGAGGGCTAGTGACTGTGAAGTACTTATTGAAAAAATGAGATCTCGGCTGAAAGGGTGGGATAGTCGTCACTTATCATATGTTGGTCAGGTTCAACTAATAAATTCTGTTTTGTTGGGGATTCCGTCCTATTGGATGAATATTTTCATTTTGCCTCAAAAAGTTGTTAGAGCAATTGATAGTCTATGTAGAAAGTTCCTTTGGGGTGAGAAGGATAATAGAAGTAAAATTCATAGGATCTCTTGGGAGCATGTCTGCAGACCTAAGTGCTTTGGTGGGTTGGGTTTCAAGGATAGCTTTTCTTGGAACAAAATTGTGTTGGCTAAGTACATTTGGGCAGTCTCTTCCAAACAGGATATGCTATGGGTTAAATGGGTTAATTGTGTTTATCTAAAAGGTGATTCAATTAGGGAGTATCGTTTAAAGTAGGATACCAGTTGGTATTGGAGGAAAATCATTAAATTTAGTCATATCTGGTCTGGTTCTGTGTTGAATGCTGCGGTTAGGAATGGGAAAATTCATTTGGGCACTCTGTACTCGATTGTGTTTCCTGGAGATCTGGTGCAGTATGTGAAGGCTGTCTGGTGTAGACTCTTGGCTCCTAAGCACCAGTTCATTCTTTGGCTTGCTGTGAACTAGAAATTACTTACCAAAGATTGGCTGCAGTCCTGTCATGTGCCTCTTCATTCATTAAGCTGCCCAGTCTATTGTCAAGAGGATGAAAATCATACTCATCTGTTTTTTTATTGTGTTTTCTCCAGAAAAGTTCTGCTTGCTGTTCAGGGGTGGCTGAAAGGTTTTTCTTGGCCGGTTCAGTATAGGAATTGGATCCAGTGGCTGTCTTTGCCTCGAGCTGGTTGGCTTTCAATGATTCTTCGTGCAGCATGTGCAGCAGCTGTGTATCATATTTGGCTGAATAGGAATCATTGTTGGCTTGGAAATTATTGCTTACCAGTGTACAAGATTGACCATTTGATTAGATATTCAATCAAAGCTAGAGTTTTGAATTTAATTGGCAGTAATTGTACTTAAAGAGAAAAGCAGATGCTTAAGTTTGTTAGGAATTTGTAACTGGTGAGGTGTTTTGCTGAGGTGGGTTGTATCCTTCCTCTGTTTCATTGTAATTGTTAGTTGATCAATATAATTTGTTCTTTTGATCAAAAAAAAATTTTACTAACTTATTAATTCTTCGTGACTCCATTAAAGACTCAGAATTGGACGCTTGAATTCCTAGAACACACAATAAGCAATATATATATACGTTATTAATTATCCATTTTTACAACTATAATTATCACTCAATACTCTATATACGGTCTACAATGAGATGTGACTAAAATATTGTTTTACCCCTCATTGTATTTGATCCTTAAAACACTTACTTCCTTGTAAATGATATCTCAGTAAACTAATACTAATTATTTAAATGAGATCTCTATCATTTAGCACCACGAACCAAACTAAAAGGAAACCATCATTTTACTTCTTCATCAGAAGCTATAGATTCATATCTATGATTAACACTCCCACTCAATTATACTACCAAGTTCTGAAGATGTAAGTATGGGCTAGTTCGTAGGGTAAGCTGGTAACGAACAAGTCAAATAACTCAAATAATAAAATCAATTAGAATACTAACCACTCAGAATTGAGATTGAGAATACCAATGGTCAACTATATAATATGACTAAAATAGATAATAACAGTATGTTTCCTTATTTTATCTACTATCAATATCGTTCTAGTCTGATGTAACAAATACATCCGATCTTATTTACTTTACTAATGTTCTGGAAAGAACATAACACTACATTGTGTAAGTAGATCATATCATTAATTGACAAGTCAGTGTAGATCCTGTCACTGACTAATCTTAGGATTAACTTATTTTTGAACATATAATCATATTTATATTCCACTGTGATTACGTCACTGTAAATATGATTAGCTATATGCTCGAGATTTAATAAAAGTTTATATTAAACAAATAATCATAAAAATAAAACATGTAGGCAAAGTGATTGACCAAGTCAAAAAATGATTACTATTCTTTCATTGATAATAAAATGAGATTATAATGAAATTGGGTTTTAATTAGGGCATAAAACCCCAACACTATTTTCACTAGACACGCGCCGCAGCGCTAAGGCGGTTCAGAAGAACCCCAATTCCCATGAGTTCATATGGGCCTCGGCGCTCCATGAACAGCGCCGCGGCGCAACCCCACGAACCCAAATTTCCAACATTTTTTTCCTAGCCAAATCCCTAAGAATTCATCCCAAATAACTACCAAACCCATAATTGAGTCCCAAAACCTTAATGAGACACTTAATGCAACACAAACACACCAAAAACTATGCCAAAGCCTTACTCCAATTCAAAACCCAACCATAAGCTTAAAACTCAAGAGAAAACTTATACCACCAAAAATTCACTCAAAACAGAGCATGGGATCTTACCTTAACTGAGAAATCATAGCCCCAAGCTGCACCTAACTCAATTCTCAGCTCCAAGCCTCAAATTTCCAAGCTAATCTCCTCCAAAATTCAAAGAACTTAACTTCAACCAAGGGAGGTAGAGGGAGAGAGAGAGAGAGAGAGAGAGAAATGGGATTGTGTTTTGTGTAATCTAGTCTCCTCTAAGGGTTCTAATAGACTAAGCTATTCCATGGGCGTGAAGTGACCAAAATGGTCATTTCCTAAACCCTTACTCTTTAATGCCTTTAAGGGCAGAATGGTCTTTTGCAACCATTTCCCACTAATCTCAATTAACAAATATATTTCCAATTAATTCTAATATCTCCAAGTAATCACCAAATAACTTCCCATTACCCGTTAAATCCCGATAATGTACTAAATTACCAAAATACCCCCAGGCTCACCTCGAGCAGGGTATTTCACCCCGTTGTGACTATACTACTAACTTGCTCACTAGGATTGTCTCGTGCTGAGTAACTCAAATATATCCACATAATAATGTTGTCTAAATCACAAAATACATATATTTACAAATATACGCTCAATGTGTCAAAATTACGAAAATAGCCCCCAATAAGAAACGGGCCCACATGCATATTTAGTACACTTAAAAATGAAAATATAGTCATATCATAATTAGGACTGAACATTAGGCGGGTTTTTGGGTGTTCGGGTTCAGGTTTTGTCGGGTTTGGTGTAAGAAAATGGTACTGAACCCGTCCAAAATAATTTCAGATTTATAGGGTTTTCGAGTTTTGAGTGTTGGGTGGGCTCGCGTCGGGTTGGCTCGGATTCGGATGTCAAATTGTCAAGTTTCAGGTTTGGGCCTTCAATGAGCTTTGACAGTTTTTTTTTTTTTGCAAAAATGTCATTTTTGAGTTTTTATATACTTTTGTCTTGTATATTTTTTTTTTAAATTTGTCATGTTGTTTTAGAAACTTAATTTGAACATAATGTATAAAAACAAACATAATTTTCATGCCACATTTTCATCATGCCAAACATAATTTCAACACAATTTATAGAAAGTTAGAAACTTCATAAAGTCTCTTCCCTAACTAATGTCCATCAAAAGTTCAAATTCAAAATACAAACATAAGAAAATTAAAGAAGTCATAAAGTCCAAAGTCCAAAATAGGTACAAACGTCAAAATAGTAAATACTAAATACTAAGCAGTGAACACTAAAACATTTGGTTCATAAAGTCTAAAAAATACAACCATAATTCCATAAACAAACTTCAATTCCTGGATTGTTGTGCGGACGATGAGGCTGCAGAGCCTGAAACTGGAGATGGAGCATGAATAAAGGGAATGCTAGCATCGGTCATCATCTCTGGAAATATTATTAAAATAAAGATAAATATTAGAATATAAAACACTTAGATTGTAACGCCCTGGATAACCAAGACCGTTACACTGTGTGTTTATAAATGTGCAAGACTTGCTAATCAAGTCGTTTAGTTGAAAATGTGACCCTAAAACCATAATTGAGTTAGGGTTAAAAATTATTGGTCATAAATAGATAAATTTTCATTTAGATAAATGTTTGGTACATGGGATCCCAAAAATAGGTTTTAAAGGACAATGTACAAAATTTTAAAAGTCATATACAATCACAAGCCATTCTAATGGAAAAATACGCATTTTAGGTTTTCCTGTCCCTATACTATCCCTTGGTCGTGGTAGACGAGCAGCTGACTATGTACATCCTGCCCCCACAGCTCTCCAACTCAAGATTGGTCCACCTTACCCTTGACTTTACCTGCACCACGTAGCACCCGTGAGCCATGGCCCAGCAAGAAAACCATAAAGCATAACATGAACAATACAGACAATCAAATGATCCATAAACATAGTTAACCAATTATTCAGCATGTCATAATGGTCATCCAACCAGAGAGGACAATCAGTTTATTCACAAGTCACACATTCAATATTTAACAAGCTATGAGCAACAGATTAGCAATCGTAAACATATCAATACTCATTATACAATACTCAGGCTCGATGCCCTTAGGCCGCACTCTCTATTTAACCCACTGACTCCGGCTCGCTTACGCCAAGCTCAGTGATTCTTTAGCTAACCTCAGCTCTTAGTGGCCGAGTCGCATCCTATGCGCAAATATCAATTCTAGCACTCTTAGGTCGTTTATTTTATGCTCACACAGCATAACATAATCATACAACAATTGTATTCAGATATAGGGAACCTTAGTCCCAACACAGCCACACAAGGGTGCAGTTTTCTTACCTTTAACTCTTAGCAGAGAAGGCGAAGTGGTTCCGAGAACGATCCTTAGCCCCGAGCCTTGGCGATAAAGCTAATCACAAGGGTCAACGATATCCATCAACTTCCAATCAAAATAAAATACTTAGGAGACTGCAACTAGCCTTCGAAACCTCAATTTCTACTAAATCGGGTAGTAGAAATTCTCTCGAGTGCCTACGTTCGAACCCCTGAGCCCTAACAATTCTTGAAACAATACTAAGGCTAAAAACTACAGATTGGTCACGACTTGCCCCCAAGTCAGAGAGCAAGCCAAGCCAGAAGGGCCACACGTGGCGCGGCGCCCCCCAAGCTGGGTCGCGGCGCGCCCCCTTCGAGCCCAGAAAATCTGAGTTCTCTCTCCATTTTTCCCCAGCCAAGAACACCAAGAACCAACCCAGAATTTCCCCAACAATTTCCCTCAATTCAAACCTAAACCAGCCACAAATTCAAAACTAAATTACACATTTTAATCACAAAAAACCTTAGCTACAATACAAGAATCAATATCCCAATTCTCTAGCCATTATCACCCCATAATCTCAGTCTAACACATCATCAATTTTCCTACTCAGGAACCTAGAATTTACCTTAACCAATCAATCAAAACTCAGAGATTAAGACCAAAGTTCTTACCTCAATTTGGAGCTCAATCTTCCAACTGAATCCTCTCACCAAGTCAGCTCAATTCCCTGAATTTTCCTCTGTTTTCCAACCCCAATTCCAGCTTAATTCCCATAGCTTTCCTTCAAAAACTCCAGCCCAAGCCTAGCCTTTTTCCCTTCTTTTCCTTCCTAGCTTTTGAACAAATTGAGAGAGAGGACAACGTGAGGGAGAAAGAACAGGAGGCTTCTCTTTTTATTTTCTAGTTTATTCCTATGTAGCTTGAATATATCCTTTCCATGAAATGCCCATTTTGCCCTCCAAGGTTTTCTAATCCTCAAATGGCCCCTAGGGGTAAAAGGGTCATTTTGCTCTCAATTCCCATTAATTCTTCGAATTTTCCTAATACCTACAAATTAATCCCGTCATCCAATTACTTTCCAACTATTTACCCAATGTCTAATAATCCTCGATATATTTTCTAAATTCTCAAAAATACCCCTAGGCCCCCCTGAGCTGGGTATAAATCCCCACTGTGACTATTTCGCCAATCCGCTTACTAGGACCGTCTTGAGCAATAAATTGCAAATATATCCACATAATAATGTAGTCTCAACCATTTATCACATATAATCATATTTATGCCCTCAACAGGCCAAGATTACAAATATGCCCTTATAAGTTAAACAGGGCCCGCATGCATATTTAATAGTCATAAACATGCCTTTCACGTATCCATATAATCAAATAATCATGCATGCCACATAATTATGAATTAATCATTAAAATCACACATAAACCAATTATGCCCTCCCAACATGCTAATCAAGGCCTTGAAGCCTTATTAGTGATTTTTGATCGTTACATAGACACTTGAATTGAAATAATGAAAATTCCTAATAAAATTACTAGACTCAAGATCATCAGAGGTTTGATGAAGTTCTGCTTCATCCATGTAGTCTCAAACGATGATAGGTTGATGTGAATCGCTCCACCAATTCTTGAGACAAATTAATGCTTCAACCATCCTTGGGCTCAGTGAACTCCTAAAAGGATCCAAAATTCGACCCCCAGTTGAAAATGTCGCCTCATAAGAGACTGTGGTAAATGGTATAGCTAACACATCACGAGCCATGAACGACAAGATCTTGTATTTTCATCCACTACTCGCCCACCATCCCAAAACATCAAAATTCTAACTTGGTAGCTCAACTGTCTCTTCCAAATACGTATCGGCCTTATTTTTTGTCTTACCACCCTCCTCCATTTTTTGCGCCACAGACTCATCATGCAAGTTACATAACCTCTTACTCTTGCTACTGGTACTACTGGTGGTAGGCCGAGCAGACATGACATATGAGGACGAACAAGAAACAATAGCTTGAGACTGAGTCATTGATTGATCAACATGTGTATCAATTGGCTCATGATATTGATCAAACATTGCCTGTGTATTTTTCTCCACCACTTTAACCATCATAGTGCACGCTACATCATCACGAATATCACCAAAGCAATGATCGAGATAATCAAGCTTGTATCTGGGGTCAATAATCAAGGAAATTAGAAGTACCTCATTACATTCATCAAGCTTTCCCCAATACTTGTCATATTTATGCTTCATATTCTTTGCCATGCCACGCAACAACTCATCATCCTCATCATCAAGTGTTAAGTCATTCAACTCTTATTCCATGTTGAATATTTCAATGAAGTACTTATTGGCGGTGACATATGTCGACCCACTAAACTTCAATGTGACATCATAAAATGTCTCAAGAAATCTCACAAAAACTGATGCATCCTACCAATGTTTTTCAAATGGTGGTCTATCCTTTGGCTTCCCATCTTTGTCACCCTCATTAAAATATTTCGAATAATTTCCATCACCTTTCATTCTTTAAAATGCCTTTCAAAATTTGAGTGCACAATTAAGCATGAGGAATGTCGAGTTCCACCTGTTTTGGACATCTAAACAGAGAAGTCCCTTCCTCTTTCACACATTCCTTAAATGTTATAAGCCTAGAAGGGAACGACCTAACATATCTCACAACATTTCTAATTGTAGCAATGGACTCATGTTTTTCGTTCAATCCTTTACTGACAATTAAGTTTACTATATGAGCACAACACCTCATATGTAAGAACTTTCCTTCCAAAATAAGTTCTTTCTCTTTCTCTCTGAACTTCCCCTTCAAGTATCTAATGGCAACATCATTAGAGGAAGCATTGTCTACCGTAATGGTAAACAACTTAGATATACCCCAATCATTCAGACATCGCTCGATCTCTTTGCCAATAGTTTCCCCTTTATGATCTGTCACTTGGAAAAAGGTAATAATTCATTTTTGGTATGCCCAATTATTATCAATCCAATGAGCTGTGATGACCATGTAATCCATATTTTGGATGGAAGTCCATGTGTCTGTAGTGATAGATAGCCTCTCATTGCTCAAAACATTTTTCAATGTCACCTTCTCTTCTTCATATAAATTCAAAACATCCCTAGCAATGTTCATTCGAGAAGGGATCACAAACCTAGGTTGAAGAGTTTTCACAAATTTTTTCAAGCCCTTGCCCTCAACATGTCTAAATGGTAACTCCTCTAACACAATATATTTTGTAAGGGCTATCATACAAGCTTCTTTATAATAAGCCAATGCTACTAAGCTTGTTTACCCCTCATTTCTTCCGTTAACATGTTCAAAACTTAAAATCTTCTATTTTTGGTCATCTATCCTCCATGTGCTAAACTCACAAACGTTCCTAAAATGGTTCCATAGATGACTTGTCCCATGTTTTCTCGTGTCACAAAAAAAACACCAGATCCACAATAGTTACACATACACTTAGGTGGAGGAGGCTCTTCCAAAGGATTGGTTGTTGATGGGGGTGGGGGAGGAGGAGGGTCTTCCTTGGTGAAATGTTCCCAAATGGAAGACCCTTTTGCCTTTTTTGTAGGGAGGGGAGGCTTAATACTAGAAGAAGGTTTATCCCTCTTCCTTCTACCCCTAAGTTGACCTATATTTGTGGGGTTATCAGTGGGAGGAGGAGGTTGATCTTGCCTCTCTTTCGCATGAGTTTCGTCGACTTCCTCAGTATCCATCACCTAATACAAATGATTTAACAAAAATACATAACCAAATCTAATCAGCAGAACAACACACAAGCCTATTATCCACTACAATTGAGCAACAATCATTCACACACAAGCCTAGAATCCACTACAATTGAGCAGCACTCATTCACACACAAGCCTAAAATCCACTACAACTAAGCAGCACTCATTCACACACAAGCCTAGAATCAACTACAACTGAGCATCACACATTCACACACAAGCCTAAAATCCACTATAATTGAGCATCCCACATCACACAGAAGCCTAGAATCCACTAAAAGAAAGATAATAGATTAAGATTTACCTAAAGCTTTTTAGTAGAAGCGAGTCGCGACCTCTTCAAATTTATCGACCACTCATCACTCACCTTATTCTCAAGTTCACTACAAAAATAAACATAATTTTTTTAGCATATGGCCTCAGACATATATATATATATATAAATATATATGCATACCAAATAATTAAACAGATTAAATAAATCCAAAACAATTTTGTTTTAGGATATGTCTATTTGATTTAAATACACAAATAATAAATTGCAATAATAATAATATGACTACTAATCTACTATTATAATCGTTGCCTTCGATTTAAACACACAAATAATAATATGCATATGTCTATTTGATTTGATTTGAATCACACAAATAATGGCTGCACATGTTCTATATTATTTAAAACCATTAAGATAATATTTTAATCTTCACTCATATATCAAACAATAATATATGTAAATTTAATATTAGTTTGAGAGTGTATACCTGCCTGAATCTGAGTCGGAGCTGCTGCTGACAGTGGTGGTGGTGGTGCTATCCAAGCTAAGTGTGAGAGACAGAGAGAGGTGAGGGCCAAGGGTGGCTTAGCCTAGAGGGGCGGCTGGGATCCTGCTAGAACAGAGAAAGGTCGAGGGGCTGCTCAGGCTGTCCTTGGGTGGGATGGCTAGTTAGGCGCTTTCGCTGGGGTTGGGTCTGGGGGAAGAGAAAAGAAGGTCACGAGAGAGAGAGAGAGATAGAGGGGTCGGAGATGGGCGGTTGGGGTACGGTGGTGGATGCCTAGGGATGGGGTGTGGGGTGACTGGCCATGGCCATTGCTGGGGTTGGGGGGGTTCAGGGAAGAGAGGTCATTAGAAGAGAGAGAGAGAGAGCTGATTTGATAATCAAGGCTTTTCAGGTTAGGGAATATATAAAAAAAGGTTTTTTCCGGATTAGTTTTTTGGTTTCAGGTTTAACCCGAATCCGAATGTGTTCGGATCAGTTCGGGTGCACCCAAAAATTTCATATTTTGGCTAAAACTAGGTTTTGTGGGCTCAGGTTGGTCGGGTTCGTCAGGTTTTTGGGTTTTGCGTGTTAAATGTTCAGCCATAATCATAATATAACTCACATAATTCAAATAATAATATACAAATATCACGTAAATACATAATTAATCCAATTATTTCCCTTCAAGTCCCCTAATCAAGACATTAAGCCTTATTAGGGTATTTTGGACGTTACAACATGTCACTATCGTCACCATTATGTCGCCATTCTTGCTAGTCAATCTTCTCATTTTCATGTCGATACTTAGAAACTTCACTGAATCACTTTAGACCTTAAAAGACTATTATAAATTCCTTACTTCAAAAACTTAAATTTCACACCTCATTTATGTCAGAAATTGTCAAGTATTATTTGGAGATCATTATGTAGAATAACTTATGCATTATATTTTACCAATCATAACAATAGTTACAAGATTTTATCTTGTATATGTATATTGTGGAAGCCTAACAAGTGGCCAGCTCCCAGTTCCAAGGAGGTTCACTACTTATACAATCTAAAGGAATGTCGTGATCAGGGAAAGAAAGGCAACGACATTCACTATCTCAACACTTGGTTGATAAAAAAAAAAATAGATGGCCCAATTTAAATTATTCTTGGATTTTTGAGAGAATTTTGGGAACAACAAGGGCAACTCCTTTATGACCAAAGCACTATGATTTCAATCAAGTAGGTAAGACCTTCGATTAGAATCAGACATAATAGCGCATTTAGGATTTCTTTTTTTGATTTTTCTTTTTAGACTAGGTCTTTATCAAAGGCCACCCAAATTAGACAAAAATCAACCGTCTTTAGTCAGTCGAGGTATGTTGTACCCAATTGGCATACTTTATGATTAAGACTCTTCCAGGTCTCCAATAGTGCTTCAAATAGTATTTTTTGGCTCTAAAGTTGAGATGCAATGAGCTAGCCAATTATAATTGTTAGGAAAAATATATTTTCCTCAATGGAAATTGGTATGAAAATACAACTCTAGAAAAATTATTACAAATAAACTTTAGATTGATTAAATAGTGTTACAACTCAATAAATGAAAATACAAATAAATAAGAGAAGGATTAGAAGAAGAGAATGATGAAATACAACTCTAAGGAAAAGAAACAAATAAAGAAAAAGTGTTTGTAACAAAAGAAAAGAAAAGATTACAACTCTAAACAAGAAATACAAGTAAATAGAGAAGAATAATATGAAGATGAAAAGCAATAGAATAAAAGAAAGAACAAGAAACAAAAGACAAACAACTCTCACTCACACTACCAAAGTGAAGAGTGTTGGAAATCACCAACTTGAACAAGGTTTGAAACCTTTGTCCAAAAGCTTATTTCCTCCTAACTCAAGCACTAAGGGATCTCTCACAGATTTTGGAAATGTTTTCTAGAATAATCAAGCCTCTAGGTGTTTCTAGCCAAGTGCTCTGGTGGATAGAAAAATTGTCTTTCAAGTGAGCAATAAGCTCCTATTTTTAGAGTTTAGAGACACCATTTGAATTTCAAATTCCACCAACCCCCATGGCTGATACCAATGATTAATTAGATGTTTATAGAATTAAAAGTGAGATTTGGGAGTTATTTGGGTTTTTGAAGCCGTTCAACGAAATTGGAAAAAACTGAAGAAAAAAAGTGGTTAGAAAAACACCTGTGGCCGCACCCAGGGACATCAGTGGCCGCGGCCACTGCTCTCTGTCCCACAGACCACGGCCACCAACATCCTATGGCCGCAGCCACTGACCATTTTCAGCACATATTTTTGTGCTGTTTTTCCAAACGGTTCCAACACCCTCCCAATTGATTTTGTAACCCCAAAATACATTATTGGGGTTAAAATCATATCTTTAACAGCCATTTCGCATATGGCTTTAAGAAATTCATCTCAATATTGTGTAACAACAAATTTACACAATAAAGGGCAATATTTGGAAGTTACAAATTTGTAGCTGAATTTGTAACACCAAATATGTTACATATTTGGATATTTCTCATATATCTAAATATTGCAACTCTCTATTATATGTTACAATATGTGACACTCTTTGTTACATTTATTTAATCTAAAACATTATATTATAAAATAATGAAACATTCCCCCACTAGATTAAATAGTTATCTATTGTAACACTTATTTAATCAATCATTATATTTATATATAACATATTCCCCACTTGATTAAATAAGAACTCTCTCTTATAGGAGTCATTGTATTCATGCATAAAACAAAGTGTTTTTCAACTTGAACTTTACTATAGTGTAATTATCACAAAATTTGTCAAAAATTTTGTTGCACTAGGCATTGAACCATCTTTTCATGATAACAAATCAGTGATAACACACACACATTTGAGATGTTTACTTGAGACCTCTATATCTTGCTTTGCACCAATAATGGCCATTTGCATTTTCCATTCATGGACGTTCTTGAGAATACTCCCAATTCTCATGAGAGGTGGCACCACCCCTAGGTCCATATAGGTAGAATTCTTACAACATTTTGTTACCAAAAAATATTTTTCTTCATAAGACTGAATTCTATTAAAAAACCTTTCGGTTTTAACCCTCAACTTGGTAACTCACAAGTACTCAACATCCCAAATGAGACTTGTTTTGAGTATAACTAATATTCACTTGATTGACTTGTTGTTACCTATTGAACCTAACACTAGTTGAATAACTAGTGTTAAGATAGGTTACCATTAATCGTGAATCTCTTTAGGGAGTTTAAGTCCCATCCCTCGAGATGATGTAGTCACTAAATCCCTCGTTAGTGGCTTAGTGAAAGTATCCACCAAATTTTCACTTGTTCTCACATAGGATATTGAGATGATACCTCTTTGAATTAATTCTCTTACATATCCATGTCTTAGACTAATGTGTCTAGACTTCCCATTATACACTCCGTGTATTCTCTAGCCAATGTCACTTGGATATTACAATGTATCGATATAGTGGATACATTCTCTTTGATTAGGGGTATCTTTATCAACAGATTCCTTATCCATTCGACCTCTTTGTCGATAGCAGCTAGAGCTATAAACTCTGCTTCCATAGTGGAATGAGATATACAGGTTTGTTTCTTGGAACCCCAAGAAATTGCACCCCCCACCAAGTGTAAATACCCAACCAGTTGTGGACAAGTTGTCCCCAAGATTAGATATCCATCTTGCATCTATATATCCTTCTAAGATTGAAGGAAATTTGGAGTAGTGAAGGTTTAGTCCTTTGGTTTTCTTGAGATAACCTAGGACTCTTACAATCGCCTTCCAATGATCCACACTTGGATTACTTGTAAACTTACTAAGTTTACTCACCACAAATGCTATATCAGGTCTAGTACATTGGGCAGCGTACATTAGACTCCCTATAGCACTAGCGTACTCCAATTGAGCCACCATTGTTCCTTCATTCTTCTCTAGTTTTACACTATGATTGAATTGAGTATTGGCATCTTTAACCTTGAGATGGTTAAATTTGTTCAATACTTTCTCAACATAGTGGGCTTGCCCTAATGCAAAACCCCCACTATGTTTCTTTACTTTGATACCAAGTATGGTGTCAACTTCTCCAAGATCTTTCATCTTGAAGGTTGATGATAGAAACCTCTTCGTTTCTTCTATCCCTTTCATGCTATCACTTACAATAAGCATGTCATCCACATATAAGCAAACAATGATCACATATCCCTTACAAGTTTTGGAATACAAACACTTGTCTCCATTGTTATGTCTAAACCCATTAGATATGATGGCTTGATCAAATTTCTCATGCCATTGCTTAGGATCTTGTTTCAATCCATATAAGGATTTTACAATTCTACATACTTTATGTTCATAATTTGGTAGAACAAACCTTTCGGGTTGTTCCACATAGACCTCCTCATTGAGGTCACCATTAAGGAATGTCGTTTTGACATCCATTTGATGAACATACAAGTTGTGTATAGAAGCTAAAGCGAAAAAAATTCTTCTAGAAGTTGTTCTTGCAACAAGCGCATAGGTATCGAAAAAATCGATACCCTCTTTTTGCCTAAACCCTTTATCTACTAATCTAGCTTAAAAGTTTGGATAGTTCTGTCAGTGGGGTATTTTCTCCTAAATACCCACTTACACTTGATTGGCTTAGACCCCGGTGGGAGGTCTACCAATTCTCAAGTGTTGTTGGAAAGAATGGAATCCATCTCATCATTGATGGCTTCTTTCCAAAATGCACCATCTCTTAATTGCATAGCTTCTCTATAAGTCTTAGGATCAACTTCAACGAGAAGTACAATAAGAATTTTCCTAATGACTTCCTCTCTATTTCCTTCTACCATATAGAATGAAATTCGTTGAGAATCTATCACATCACTACTAGACTTTTCTCCTTTTTAAGCCTTTGACTTCTTCTAAGTTCAAAGTGTTGCTTTACATTGTTTTGAGAATTATCCTCTTGAGAATCATTTTTGGATGTAGAATCTTGAGAATTGTTCTCATATAACAAATTCTCCTTTAGAGATGTTGAATCTTGAGAATCGTTGTCACATTACATGTTCTCAAAAAATTTAACTTCTCTAGATTCAATCACAATATTAGACTATAAGTCTAATAGCCTATGTTGGGTTTTCTTCATTTCCATAACTCATATGGAGATATCTCATTTTTCTTCATCGATATTCTGTTAAGAATGTGACAAGCAGTTAATAACGCTTCACCCCATAAGTTAAAATTCAACTTAGAAAACACCAACATAGAATTTATCATCTCTAGATAAGTCCTATTTTTCCTTTCAGCAACACCATTGTGTTGTGGTGTATAAGGTGCGGTGTACTCATGAATTATACCATTTTCTTCACAAAATGTATTGAATTCACTAGAGAAGTACTCTCCTCCTCTATCACTTCTTAGCACCTTAATCTTTTTATTTAGTTGATTTTCAACTTCTAATTTATATAATTTAAAAGCATCAAAAGTTTCATCTTTATGCTTTAAAAGAAACACATAGGTATATCTACTAAAATCATCTACAAAAGTAAGAAAATACATTTTACCACCTCTAGTTAAAACACCATTTTATTCACAAAAATCACTATGGATTAAATCTAGGAAATTAGATGATCTTTATACACTAGGAAATGGTTTCTTAATCATTTTTGCCTTAACACATGTTTCACATTTACCATAGTTTTTAATATTGCATGCAATTATATCACATTTTACTACTCTTTTCATAGTTGAAAAACCTATATGAGATAGCCTAAGATGCCACAAAAATAAAGAATCATACTTAACTATATAGGCAGAATTAGCATTTTTGTTGATAACATTGAAAGTTACATCATTGGTGCACAACTTAATCATACCCTCTGATTGACCCAAAACGGGTATGTTTTAAATATTTATAACTCGCAAGCGCATGAATCGTATATGAAATATAGCGTTCGAGTAATCACGAGATCGAACCCAAATGAGTTGTCTAAAATCAAAAGGAAAACTATTTTAAATCAAAATTAATAAATTCTAACCTAGCTCCAAAGATTGATGAAAATTTGTGACAAGAAAATCAAATAAGAGACAATAATAAAGAAATTAAAGACAATATATAAAAATAAATTAATAGTAGAAATCAAGATGGTAAAAGAAGATTATTAAGGTATTAGATTCCACAAAATATAAGTTCAATAATATTTATAAGTACATTTGATTCCCAAGTTTCATTAATACTAGAAATTAATCACTATCATTTATTCAAATTAGATATTCTATTTAAGCACAAATTATTATCGAATTGTAGGATTTATCTTCACTCTTAAAATTATAATTTCAAAATATTTAATGTAAATCAATCTAATGAAATAACAAATAAATCAATGAATATTATTAATAAGGCAAAACATAATATTTTTGTTCTAAGCATTTGATGTGCACAATTTAATGGCACACCTTAATTAAAGAATATTATGATTTTACACTAATGAAGAACAAAGTGTAAATATATTCTAACAATCCAAAATACAAGATATTTAAGATGAAATAAAATATTTGAAGAAGAAAATCCATAAACTTTATTTTACAAAATGGAAAATCAACATACAAAATAAATACTATCGAGTTACATATTGTTTCATCATCACCTTAATAATCTTAAAAAGATTAGCAACTCATAACTAGAATAGAAAATACAAATAAAAAAATTACAAACATAAATAGGAAAATTTGGAGGAACCCCCAAATTTTTCCTCTAAAAACTCATAGAAAAATGACCAAAAAGAATAAAGAGATTAAGAGAATGCAGTGGTCTTGAAAGTGTAGAAATTTGTGTAGTGTAACCTCTCCTCCAAGCACTCCTAAATGGTCTTGAAAATTTCCTATTTATAGCCAAAATGAGAGTATTAAAATAATCTATTTAAATTAATTAAATTGATTAAATTAATTAAATCAATAATAATGTGGCAAATATGGGTAAATTGTAGGGGTTATGATGATTTTGTGGTGAAAATATGTAGAAAAATTAGGTAAAAATGTGGCAATTTTGGGCATTGTGGGACAAGGGGACAAGGAGACCATTTTTTTTTTTGGGCTCAAGAGGGAAAGAAGGTAGCTGCATGGGGGATAGGAGGATTGGCTACGTCTGGGAGGCTGCTGGGCTTCTGGCGGGCGGGGCTTCGGGTTGGTGGGTCGAACAACTGGGCAGAGGTGGCTGGCCCAGGCAGGCTGGGAAGGGGGCAGCTTCGGTTGGAGGTGGGAGTGGCACACTGGCTGGCTGGGTGAGTGGGCCTGGGCATGATGGGCCTGGTTAGTGGAGCCAGAACATCCTCAGATATTGTATAATCTCTGGATGCTCCAGCCAGAACATCCTCTTTTATCTTGATCAGCTGGGGATCACTCAACTGACCCTAATTGATTCTCTCCAACAACGTAGACTGTAGCGTAATATTAGCCAACTGGCCCACCAGCAACTCTATACCAGCTCTGGTCATATCATCTGCTAACTCCCTGGCTATTAGCCTCATACCATAAATCTGTCCCGGACCCTTCTAGCTTAAAGCATCAACTACCACGTTGGCTTTTCCTGGATGATACAAAATCTCACAGTCATAATCTTTTACTAACTCCAGCCAACGCCTTTGTCTCATATTCAAATCTTTTTGGGTGAAGAAGTATTTCAGGCTCTTGTGGTCTGTATAAATCTCACAATTCTCTCCATAAAGCTAATGCCTCCATATCTTTAAAGCAAAGACCACAGCCGCCAACTCTAAATCATGAGTGGGATATCTCTTTTCATACTCCTTCAACTGGCGAGAAGCATAAGCAATTACTTTCTCTAACTGCATCAGAACACAACCCAAACCCTGATGAGAAGCATCGCAATAAATCACAAACTTCTCCTGGTCTATCGGAAGGCTTAGAATCGGAGCTATAATCAATCTCTACTTCAGTTCCTGGAAGTTGTTCTCACATTTATTTGACCACACAAATTTCTGGCTCTTGCGTGTCAGCTTAGTCAATGCAGTAGCTATCTTTGAGAACCCTTCCACGAAATGCCTATAATAACTTGCCAATCCAAGGAAACTTCTAACCTCAAAAGCATTCTTTGGCCTTGGCCAATCTCTGACCGCTTCAATCTTTGCTGGATCTACCTTAATCCCCTCCTTACTGACAATGTGCCCAAGAAAGGATACCTGAGATAACCAGAACTCACATTTCTTGAACTTTGCAAACAATTTGTGTTCCCTCAGTCTCTGTAGAACCAACCTTAGATGCTTCTCATGCTCTGACTCGGACTGAGAATATACCAGAATATCATCGATGAAGACGATCACGAACAGGTCTATATAATCATTGAACACTCGGTTCATCAGGTACATAAAAAGCAGTAGGGGAATTAGTTAATCCAAAATACATGACTAAGAACTCATAATGCCCATACCTGGTACAAAAAGCAGTCTTCGGTATATCTCCCTCCTTGACCCTCAACTGATGATAACCAGAACGAAGGTCGATCTTTGAGAATACCTTCTTACCTTGCAACTGATCGAACAAATCATCTATCCTTGGCAAACGATACTCATCCTTAATAGTTAGCTTATTCAGTTCCCTGTAATCAATACACATTCTCAGAAAACCATCCTTCTTCTTTACAAATAGAACTGGCGCACCCCAAGGTGAGAAGCTGGGTCTGATAAAACCCAAATCCAACAGTTCCTGCAACTATACCTTTAATTCTTTCAACTAAACTGGGGCCATTCTGTAAGGTGCTCTAGACACTGGCTCCATCCCTGGTGCCAGTTCTACAACGAACTCAATTTCTCTGTGCGATGGAAACCCTGGCAAATCGTCTGGAAACACATCCAGAAATTCATAAACAAGTCTGGTCTCTTCTGGCCTCACTGGCACGACCTGAGTGGTATCAACCACACTGGCTAAGAATCCAATACAACCTCCTTGCAATAGATCCCTGGCCCTCAATACAGAAATCATAGGTATGCGAGGTCCATGCACATTTCCAACAAACACAAAAGGATCCTCACCTTCAGGCTCAAAGGTGACCATCTTCCTTCTCGCAATCAATGGTAGCCCCATACTTTGCCAACCGATCCATGTCAGTCATAACCAACTCTATCAAATCCACTGACAACTCTCTGCCCTCCACTGTCATGGGCAAAGATCTGACCCATCTCCTGGATACCACTAGCTCCTAAGTGGGTAACAAAGTTCCAAACCCACAACATAAAAATCACAGGGTCTACACAATCTATCAATAATACTACTAGCAACAAAAGAATGAGTTGCACCAGAATCAATCAATACATTATAAGGGGTTCCAGCACTAAGGAGCTGACCTGTAACTACTGAGGGAGAAGCCTCAGATTCTGTTTGTGTCAATGAGAATACTTCAGCTGGGGCTGAGCTGTCCGCTTTCCTGGGTTCTTCTTTTCTTGCCTTAGGGCAACCCTTTTTAAGATGACCCACTGCTCCACAAGAGAAGTAGGCCCTTGCCCTACACTCTCCCAAATGACGCCTCTTGCATCTAGGGCATTCAGGATAAGACTTCCAGGCTTCATTACCATCTGGACGACCCATTGAAATACCACGGGGCCGCCTATCAGGACCTGGAACTGGGAAGGTGTCAGGAACCTTCCTTTTCTGCTCACTGGGGCCTACACCCCTACCAGAACCCACAAATTGAGGACCTGTCCTCCTGAACTCCTTTCTGGCTGCACTGTCTCGCAAGATCTTGTTCTCTGCAATCTCAGCTGTGAGTGCCTTCTCAACCATCTGTGCATAGGTAGGAACCCCAGCCACAATGGTAATACGTACATCACAGGCCAATCTGGGCTTTAGCCCCTGAAGAAATCTCTCTCTTCTAGTCCCTTCAGTGGGGACCAGTTCCATGGAAATTTTTTCCAAACAATCAAGTTTCAAGGCATACTCAGTGACTGACAAATTTCCCTAAAGTAGTCTAATGAATTCCTCAGCCTTCGCCGCCCTGATGGCATCATTGTAATATTTCTCGTCGAATAGAGTATGAAACTCTTCCCAACTCAGGGCATTAACATTATTGGTCTTGGTAATAACCTCCCACCAAATTCGAGCATCCTCCCGAAACATATAAGTGGCACAGGCCACCCTCTCATTACTAGTCACCCTCATGAAATCTAGAATGGTGGTAATCATACTCATCCACTGCTCTGCTATGGCAGGATCTGCACTGCCCTAAAAAATTGGAGGTTGCTGCTTCCTGAACCTTTCATAGAGAGGTTCCCATTTATTTCCAACCTCAGGCAGATGCTCTGCTGCTGGCACCGGCACAAGAGGTGCCTCTGATACACTGGCCACTGCAGGTGCTTGCTGTTGTTTTAGAAGACGAAGCTCTTCTACCTGTCTCAACACTGTTGCTTGCAGATCACTAATTATATGCTGCCAGTTTACAGGAGCAGGCTGTGGAATCTGTGATTGGTCATTCTCCTGACCCTGACTATTATTATTCTGGCCTTGATCACTCTGGCTAGCTGACATATCTGTCTGCCCTGGATTCATTCTTATCACTTATACCTTGCTTAAAAAATGATCTATAAGGCCAGTCAGGTAGTAATAACTAAACCTCTTGCCGCCTTACGGTCCAAGAACAAACAGACAATTATCACATTCCACAGTCATACAATTATACAAGTAGATACATGATTATAGCATTTAGCACTTAGCATGTATCACATAATAGTTCACAATAAAAAATACTAATAAGTATGTTACAGCAATCTCAGTACTAATTAGCACACAATTGCTGAGGATATAATATTTCAATGCACATGTTTAACATAGTGTCTCATGCATGCAGGTAAAGCATATATACTATATTTAAGCAGTTATACATATAACTACATAAATAGTTACCAAACAATGAGTCGAGCTTCACTTCAGTGATGTGTGTGCATGCCCAACCAGTCTACAGGAACCCTAACCTTGGCACACTCTGATACTAAGTTGTAACGCCCTGGTTACCCCATAACAGTTATGGTGAACGATGAACCGGAAATTTGACTCGCTACCCGAGTCCTTTGGTTAAAAACGTGCTTCTAAGTGTTATTAACAGGCTAAGGAGAAAAACCAAGAAAAAGTAAAGGATATATTTTATTTAATACATAAAAATGTTCATGGGCCCATAAAAACATTTACAAGTCATTTACAACTCAAAATGGTCATTACTATTTCAAATTTACAACCCGCCGACCTAAGCGGCAAAAATAGGGTAAACCCCCTAGCTCCTCTGAGAACTCCTTGGCCGTGGTGGTCAAGCGGACGCATATGTACACATCACCACCTAAGCTCTCCACTCAAGGCTGGGTGAGCTTTTCTTTCCCTTTACCTGCACCACATAGCACCCATTAGCCAAGGCCTAGCAAGAAAACACAATATAGCATGAATATAATATCAACAATGATCATAATAATCATTCAGAACTTTCAGTCCTAAATAGTGGAGTGACAATTGGAAAAGTCACTAAAATGGGTTCAGCTCCCATTAGCCATGTGACGATAGGGTCATCGGGGCTTAACAAATAAGTGAACCTTTCACTAGCTTAAATAGGATAGGTGAATGATGACTAGTCACCAACATAACCTTCCCCATGGCTATATAGTCATAACCATGGAATACTGTTCCCTAGCCATGTGATAAGCAGTCACCTAGGCCCTAGGCCCTGGCTCTGAGTAACTAGTCCTAGACTAGTCAAGTGCTTATAAGTTTCATCGACCTTAGGGTCGGTCCAGCATAAATGCCTTAGAGTCATTCAACGCTAATATCGATTAGATCTAATCTTCATTCTGCCCTGCATTCCAGACGCTTATGTCGTTTTTGACTCTTAGGTCAGTGGTATGCGACCAATGCCATCCCTGACTAATCAGTTCCATACATAAGTAAACAACATCCACTAGCATTTAATATGCAATCAATGTCCATATTTATCAACCAACATGCCTCAACAACAATCATGCATGTCATATACATAGGGTGCAGTTTTCTTACCTCGGGTTCGAGCAAGAATAAAACAAGAACGACTCCTGAGAACGATCGACCTTCTGGTTCCTTAGTGGTTACCTAATCATAACCAATTATAACCTCCATTAATGAAAATCAACAATAAGAGGGTCTTAACCTAAACCCCACTCTCGGGACCTCGAAACATGCCCACACGGTGAGTAGATTCGATCCCGACCCCTAAGGATTGAAACCCCGAACCAAAAACCCTTAAAAACACTCAAAACGGGATTCTGGAGGAACAAAGTAGCACTACAGCACTGCTCCATAGCGCCCCAAAGCTATATTCAGAACCCCAAACCGCCCAATAGCATCCTGTGTAACGCTATAGCGCCCTCTGATGGGCGCTGTAGCGCTACCCCCAGAAAGATTCTCCCCTGAAACCTCTTTCTTCGACTCCTTCAATTCTAACTTGATTCCAATGCTTCCAAACCTCATTTTTTATGCCAAATGAACCCAAAAACCATCCTCACATACCTCAAGCATCACAACCACAAGAACCCTAGCCAAAACTCCCAACAAAACCAAGCATCCAACCTAGAAATTCCAACTGAAAACCAGAACTAAAACAGAGCAAACCAGGGATTTTAATGGCTAGAAACTTACCTCAAGCTCAGATTATGATGCTCTTCAATGGTGGAACACACTCCCAAACTCTCAAGACTTACTTCCCAAGCTTGAATCCTCAAGAATGGCTCAAAAATCACAAAGAAAACAGAAGGAGAATAAGTACAGGAGAAGCTATTGAAGATGCTCTATTTTCCTCTTCTTTCTACAGCCTTAAATGGCTTATATCTATCCTAGGGATGAAAAGACCAAAATATCCCTAGGCCTAATAAGGGTTTCTAAAGGCTCCCAAGGGAAAAATTGGTATTTCCAACTTATCTCGTTAATCATAATTAACGCTCTCCAATTCCCACTATTCTCAATAATCTCAAACACCAATAATTCATATCCCGTTACCCTTTAATTCCCGGCAACGCTCTAATCATTAAAATCACCCCGAGACTCACCCCGAGCCCCGAACTTAAACCTGTTATGACTAGACCACTGATTCATATTCCAAGATCGTCTCATGCAGAATAGCTCGAACAAACCCACATTATAATGTGGTCTCAACAATATGTCACCGACATGCATACAAATATACAATTACGCCCTCAACGGGCCAAATTACCAAAACACCCCTGTAATGAAATGTGGACCTACATGCATGCATTTAACATCAGATGATAATATAATTCACATAAACATGCATATAATCATTTAATGGCATAATTAAACAATTATGGTCCTCCCGGCCTACTAATCTAGCCATTAAACCGCATTAGGGATTTCGGGGCATTACACCTTTTCTTTTCATTTCTTGAAACCAGCCACACACACACACCATAGTTTGGCTTTTGCTTAAAATAAGTGTCAACATTTTGGCATCGTCAATGGGAAGATTTCTTTGAAGTCTTATGTGGAACTTCAAATATTTAACGAAGACAAACCTATCAACAAAAATGTTGAATGACTTTGCACATCGTCGTGAAGAAGAAATTTCACTTAAAAAATGTCAACAAAAATCCAAGTAGAAAATACTTATAGCTCCACCGTCTAGGACGCCCAATCGTCCTTCAACAATGGTTTTTAAAGATTTCAAATTGGTCCATCCATGTCCTCATCATGACCTTTGAGAACCCAGGCTCTCTATCAACATGAATGGCAAAGGGAGCATTAGACAATGTGTTGTGAACCAAAATCGAAACCACAAGGCGAAACTAGAAAAGTTACAACCTACATGTTTCTTTCCCAAAATGTGAAGCGCGAGCAGTTCCTAAGCAATCCTTACGTAATAGAGAAGTTTCACTTCTACCTCTATATAATAGAACCAGTTACAAGGTCTTAAGTACATTAGTGTGAGTAGCCTTAGAAGTACAGGCGTAGAAGAACTCCAACAAAAAAATTAACACCAAAGAGAGCAAAATAATGAAGCTACATAAACAATTAAGTCTTACGTTACGAATACAACATACGAGAAGTGGGCTCAAAGTTTAGACGTCTATAGGTGCGAGTAATGCCTCGCAAACTGGAAGCTCACGACCCAAAAAGAACAAGTCGTTCTGCTACATCGAGCTCGGAGGAAGACAATCTTGCCATACCGAGCTAGGGGGCAGCGAGCATCACCAACGACACCAAGCATGTATTTCTTAGAGAAATTTGCACGAGAAGTCTAAAAGTGAGGCTCCTCAAAATAAGCAAATGCCCATAACTTCTCCAATCAAGAAGAATACCAAGACCCAGAGCAAGCCAGCTAGCATGAAAGATGAAGAGACTTCATCGATACCACTGCCACAAAAACATCATTTGGCGTCAGTTTAGAACTGAATCTGAAGCTTTTAGCGCAGTCCCAAATCCGACGCTTATTCTAGTGACGTGATTACTCATGGTATTAACATTGATTTAAAGTATATGTGTTTTTAAAAATACATTTGAAGTATTATTAATTTATTGAAAAAGTGAAAATAATTTTAAAACTATATATATATATAAATGAGGAAAAAATTATCAATGAAAAATAACTTTGAACAAAAATAGGTTTAAAGTATTTTTTTAAAATAAAAGTCTAAGGTAACTTTTTTGGTATGAATAATGAAGATTAATTTAAGCATTTATGAAAATTGAGATGCATACAGAGTATTTCGTTTAAATTGAAAGTACTAAAATGATATATTCCCTTAATTAACCACCTGCAAAATTTTATTTTATTGGCATAAATTTATAACTTTATATTAATAAAATATATCATACAAGTTGGTAAGGAGTTTTTCGAATTTTATTAACTTCACAAGTAATTTATATTTTCATATTTATTCTTCTTCGTATAATCGTTAGGATTAAAAAAATACTATATTTATGTTGTTGAATACACACTCGAGAATTATTGTTTCATAAAATGATTAATTGTAATGTACCAACTGTCTTGGCATCGCCACGATATTTGTAGCATTTTCTGAATTAGTAATATGATAATGATACCAAAAAGAAAACATAGGAACTCTTACTTATTTATAATTGAAAACAAAATAAGTAAACTAAGTTGGCAAAAATAAAATAACAAAAACGTTTTAATTAGATCAACAATATATTGCAGTCTTTTTCTTATTTAAGAGCTTTGATATTACTAATAATTAATAAAAAAATTATTTATCTTAAAATTTTAATTTACTACAAAAAAAGTTATTTTTTAGTAACAAATTTTTAGTTACAACATGGCTGAATGTCAAAAGTAATATTTATACATAAGTTGTCACTAAGTTAAGTCATAAACCTATAACATATAGTGACACTACAACAAAAACGATTATTACCGGTGGAGAAAACCGCCGGCAATAGTCAGGAAAACCGCCGGCAATACTTTTTACCAGCGGGCTCTGCCGGTAAAAACCGGTCGGTAAAGGTCGTTATTGCCGGCGGAACTAGCCTCCTGCCGGTAATAAGATTATTACCGGCGGAGCCCGCCGGCAATAATTTGGTCAGAATTCATGTCTGACACATTATTACCGGCGGTTTCCGCCGGTAATTGTAAAACATATTTTAAAAAAATAATTAATTTTTATAAATTATATATAATTAATATTAAATAACTAAACTTATAATTAAAAAAACATTAATAAAATTTAGAAATAAAATCAATATTATTTAAATTAATATCCAAATTAAAAATACAACTTAAAAATAATAAAATTATCTTTTCAAAATAAAAAAACAAACATTTAAATTTAATAATAAATAATAAAACCTAAACTAATTATTATTGTCTTCATCAAAAGATTCATTTAAAAAATCTTCAACATTCGTGCTTCGACTCAAACCTTCATGAGACTGTGGTACTGGCGGCGAAGGATAATATGGCCGAGGCTGTGGGCGAATCAAAGGAGACTGCAGTTTTTGTTGATTCGGAGAAGTGTAGTACTGCTGATTATAAACGGGCTGCTGTGTCGATCCTCCATAATGAGGATATACCGGCTGCTGCTGCATGAATGGCCCAAATTGACCATACATAGGTTGTTGTTGCTGCTGCTGCGGTAATCCTCCAAACTGACTTCCCATAGGTTGTGTCTGAGGAGACTGGGAAGAAAGTCCAAACATATAATTAAAAAGTGGCGACTGAGAGGAACCACCAGATATGTTTGGAGAATTTTGTTGTGGTTTATGTGGCATCGACGACGTCCCCGGGCTTTGATTAGATGTACTACCTTGTTGTTGAGAAGGTAAGAACTACTGCAATAAACTTTCATAGCGTGGGTCATGGAGGGAAGAATCAGTCTGAAAATTTCCTGACTCAACCTTATCACACATCTTAACCCACATCTCAGCCAAAACTCCCATCATCTCTGGAGTCACATTAGTAGGAACTTGTGACTGAGTTTGGCTTGGACTTCGACTTGTGGAGCTAGATGCTGATTTCTTCCCTTTGCCTTTAGGCCTGTATCCCACTCCTCTTTGATAATCAGACCTCGAGCCAAGCACTTTATCCATAACCTGATACTGTATTGATTTAGCAGTAGAATCTTCACTAGAAGCAGATTCAGAACCTGACCGACTACTTTGAATATTTTGCCTCTTCATCTTTTGGGTCATTTGTTCCTGCCAAAAGAAAATGTTAAAAAACCAATATTACTATAATTTAAGATCAATAAAGAAAGAAAAAACTTTAACTTACATGTAGTTCTTTGCAAGTTTCGCTAACCCAAGTCTTCGTAGATTTTTTTATATGAGTATCTCTCCAAGCATCAATAGCATGCTCATCAGGTTCATCCTACAAAATAATAGTGTTAGTTTAATTAATAATATAATAATATCAAATAAAGTTAAGTATTTTACTTACATATTCGTTACGGATCGCTGCCATTGATTTAGAGCCTTGCGTCGACAAATACTTCATTTCCTTTATATTTTTCTTGTTCAGTGTGGATCGCGCTATAAACTTTGGGCTCAGAAACAAATCGACGATTTCTTTCCAGCTCTCCTTCGAGCACAAGTCAGGAATAGCATTGAGAGCACTATCCAAATCATTTGGATTTCCAGAATAATATTTTAGGAAATGAGTATGCCTAATATTCTTTCTCTCTGAATATCTTTTGCGCATCTCCGTATAAAGAGTTCCCATAACTCTTTCAGGTTCTGGATGCCCATCGATATTATAGTAATACTAAAAAAAAAAATTGTTAGTTTACATTTTTATAAACTAAAATGTATAATATAAAAAAATTAGATATTTTTTTTTACCTTCATCTTTTGAACGACCTGGTCCTTATATTGCTGAGGAACATCTTTAAAATCTAAATAATGTCCCGGCAATAGTTAATTATTAGTTAATTATTATCTAATTTTTCCTTTATTTAAATAAATTATTATTATCTAATGTTTACTAATTATTTAATTTATACTTAATTAATTAATTATCTATTATCTAATTTTTCCTGTACTAAAAAATTAATTATTTAATTAATACTTAATTATTTATTTATTTAATACTTAATTATTTATCTATTTATTTAATATTCATTTAATTATTTATTTATCATATTATTAATTTAAATCTTTCCTAATTATTTAATTAATAATAAATTAATTAATTAATTATTTATTTATTTATTTATTTATTTAACATATTTAATTATAACTATTTTAAAAACCTAATAATTAATATGTAATTAATTGAAATTATTTTTATTTAATTAATCCTATAACTACTCTTTTATATAATTACTTAATAATTGTTTATATATATTATTTAATAATTACTTTTTAATAAATAAAATTTTAATTATTTAATTTTTATTATTCTCATATCAATTACTATTTAAGTTATTAAAATAACCTTTTTCTATAATTTAATATTTTTTATATTATTTATTAATATTTTATTTCTCTACCATTAAACTATTTTTTTAATAATTAATAACATATTTATTAAAATCTAAACTTCACAATATTAAAATAATTTTAATTAAACTATAACAAAAATACATTATAACATTCTAACAATATAATAACAATTTAACAATGATAAAAAATGATCCATTAATAATATCTAACAATATTTTAATATTCTAACAACTTAACAATAAAAAAAAATATATATATTATCAATCTATCAAACAAAATATTATTATAAAATAACATATATTACTATATAATCATTTTTTGTATAGATTTACATTAACAATATTACTAACATATTAACCTAATAACCTAACAATATTATTATAAAATAACATATATTACTAATATAACAATAACATTACTAACATTAACTGCTGGTCACCGGAATCGCCGAACGCCGGAAAAAACTTAGGAAGAGCGGAGTCCACTGAGATGGGCAAAGAGGAATTCGAATGGCTAAAAAAAACAATAAAAGAAAATGAAGTTTTTTTTTTATATAAACAATAACATAATCATTTTCTTTATATAAAACTATAACAGAAAAATATATAGATGTACCCCCTTCGCTATTGCAGTTGCCGGCCACCGAAATAGCTTCTGGAACGCTGGAAAACACCACGGGCAGAGAGCACTCGGCGGATGCAGGAGAGAATTGGAAGAAAAAAAAATGGAGGAGAAGAAAATGGGGGAGGGGAATCGGGTTGCAGAAATATATAGATTATTATTGCCGGCGGAGGTCCGCCGGCAATAATATATAACGGTTATATTTAATTATTATTACCGGCGGAGCCTGCCGGTAATAATCCGCCAGTAATAATCGAAATATTAATTGGGCGGCAGTTTTACCGCGGTAATAAATTCTGATTATTACCGGCGGTTTGTCTGCCTGTAATAATAGGTTTCCCGCTGGTAATAATTAATTAATTTTAAAAAATAAAAATAAAAATAAAAAACGGATTAATGCCGGCGGACTTCATTTTCCGCCGGTAAAGATGGTATTATTACCGGCGGACTTTCTCCGCCGGTAATATTTCCGCCTGTAAAAAACATTTTTGTTGTAGTGTGAAAAAATATGCGACTAAAAATACATTTAGTTATAGCAAGTTGTAAATTTTTTTACTACTAATTTTAGCTACATACTTTTTAGTGATAACATAAGAATAATAATTTTTTTAGTCACAAATTTTGTCAGGAATAAAAGTAAAAAATGTCTAGTAATTATTTGTATATTATGATCATCTTAGTTCTGTTACTTCTTAAAATCTATTTTTCTTCTTCTTTATTAATGTTTTATTTATTGTTTAATGTAAATAATTTTTTATATAGAGAAAAATTATGCATAACTATTTTAATATAAATTAATTTGTTACTATTTTGATTATTATATTTATGTTTATATTTTTTTTCTATATAACTTTTTTTTTATTAAAATTGCAGCCCTGCCTTGCACGAGCTTCATCACTAGTGTACACTAAGCGTTGATAAGCATTTCTTCAACCAATTTTCATTTTCATTCCCATTTTTATTTTTATTATTATTTTATTATTTATTATTTTGTTATGTTTGAATACAAAATTCATTTCCCCGTTTAAGAAAGGATTGATAAGTAATTTTATCATTTTTTTTGTCTAATTTGAACCGACATTTTGTTTTTACATTTACCACATTTTTACATTTCTCTTATAATATATGGACACACACTTATTCATTATTACCCGTAGATAATTACTTTAATATTAATCAGTGGATTAAGATCAACGATCTATATTTATAATTTTTAATTAATATTTCTAAAAATAATTTTTGACTTTTTCAAACTTTTGGAAGGTCTATCTTATGACATGACAGTCATATATTTATTAAGTAAAGAATAAAAAAAAATCTTATTTAATATTCATTCTCCATTACTTCCTCATTTATTACTTTTATCCATTCAAAATGAGAAAAAAATCATTTGGGAATTAATGAGAATAGTTAATGTGACCGAATTCTTTACAACTAATGTTTGTTGTTGACGCCGTTTTTCGTCAACATAAAGAAGAAGAACAATTAAACAAACTATACCAGAGGAAGCAGAAAATATAGACAAGATCTTTTACGTGGTTCAGCAGTTAAAATCTGCCAAGTCCACGACTCTGTGCTATTAACTTCTTGGAATTCTCTGATAGCTTTCTGGAAGCAATTGTACAGAGTTTTTCCCAATCTAAGTTTTTCGGTCCATACAAATGAATTATCCCACTCTATTTATAGAGGGGTTTTCTGAATCTCTTCCCACAGATTTCGGGATGTTATTCTACAAATCAAATAAAATAATACCAATAAATGCATACAGTTATCACGTACGCGGTAATATCCCATGATAGTTGGGATTTAATAACAAATTACATCAAATCCCTTAAACATAGGGATTTTGCAACAATAAACACATTCACACCCATCTGACAAGCTTGGATGCTAGATTCACGTGCCTTTGAGACTGTTTGCCTATTGCGAGCTCCTCATCTTGGTTTGCCTATGCTTCTAACAAGTAATTATTGACGAAACCATCCTCTTCGAGCTTACACCTCTCGATCTTGAACCGTCTTGTCTGAGAGCAGGAAATAAATCAAGAAGTTCATACAATTGTTGAACTATTGCTACTATTAGTTGCGAGCCTAACTTATAACCTCGGAGCGCCTCCGAGACTATGTAGCTTCCGAGCTCACCAATCCAACGTTGTCACTTACTGCTTTAGCGAGATTGTCTCTGACTTGCGGTTCACATGACGACTGTGCTAGTCTCGAGTTTACACATTACGAGCCTGGGTTTCGAGATAAAAAATTCTCATTCTCAAAATCTGGGTGTAACATTTTGCCCCCTCAAAAGTATCAGTTTGAATCTTATGAGAAGGAAACTTTTGAATTGCTTCTATCGAAAACTGAGCCACTTAATATACTCGAGTGTGGACACGCGTCAACCACGGGTTGCTCAATCAGAGTACTCAAGTACCTTTCAACCACACCCACATCTATTCGCCTGCCAACATTTTGCTGCCATCGCCACTTTTGCACTCGACCGTTCGATCAGATACCGACTCCGGCCAATGGTCTAGATGAGTTCAACCCTTGACATTCCCTGGGGTTTATAAATAAGCCCATATCGTCTTCCTCATTTCACTTTTACGCTTTAAGTTCCAGAGAGAAAGCAAAACCAGAGCTACAGTTCTCTTTTTTTCTACGCATGTTCTCCAAACCGAGAAGACAAAGCAACCTCAGTATTTTCGATTCTGTGAGATCCTTCTTGCAATTGTTCCTTCATTCGACAACCTCACTATATCCACAAGCTGCTTCTGTGTGTAAGTTCCATTTCTTGATTTCTCATTCTTTATTTTTTCATGCATTTTTACATACTTCCTTTCCCTATGAACGTATTCACAAGTTTGTAGCTTTAGCAATATAGTTTAGCTGATACTACATAAACTTTGGATTCAATTTTTTTTTTTGAAATCATGGGTTTCAAACATAGATTTAGTGCAAACAATGTAAATGTAGGTTTTATTTTTATTTTTTAGACTACGGGTAATGCATCGTGTAGACCAAGAAATGAGGTTCTGAATTAAGATTTTAAATTGCACAAATCCAAAAATTACCACCTTTTTGAGTAACTATCAACTTTTCCCCTGAAAATCTAGGATTCTTAAAACGAACCCACACTTTCCCACTCTCGCGTTAGATACACGCTCGAAACCCGAACTTTACAATAGTTTGGGGCTCATCCTTGAACTCGTCCTGTCCTTTCGAGACCTCGACCTCGATCGAGCCTACTCGTGATCTCGAACCTTCAAGCTCGAATCTCAAAAAAACATACTCTGATTTCTTGTATGCCTGGCCCTCACCCTTTTCTTTCTTGCTAGATGTCTCAGAATTCTGATAATCGGTGGGGGTCAGTGCTCGCAATCCCTTATTCTCCGTCAACTCCTAGTCCATAATCTCCCTTCACTCGAAACCAGCGACTGATACGCGAGCACAAAGTGAGGTGCGAGCAAGAAGATATTCGAGCCCATTTTCGACGTCAGATTGACGAGGTTAAAGAAAGAAAAAGGAGGACACTTCGGGTCGCAATTTACCCAGATCCTGACCTCGAGCTCAAACCTATCCCCCTCGATTCCAAGTTCAAAGTCACTGTTGCTTTCGAGCCTGGTGTACTTTCCTTTTCTCTGATGGAGGAATCTTCGAACTGTCCCTCTACCCGCAAGCTGCTTCCATTCCTACCTCCAGGGAGGAATTCTTTGAAGCCGAGCATTATTGGAGCTCGGTGACTTCGACAGTACAGATTTCTGACATCCTAGCTCACCACGGCTTGAGACTATCCGACATGCTGATGTGTTGAGCTGAACTCCAAATGAGCAGAGCCGCTATGCCTTGGGTGATGGTCGACCCGATAATAAGATTAAGGTCGCGGCCTGGAGTCGCGAGCATATAAAGGCAAGGGCTATGCTGCCCCTGAAATCCTTTTTTAAGGATTTTCTGGACTTTGTCGGGCTCGCAACCTTCCAACTTCAGACCAATTCATACAGGGTTTGGTCTGCCCTAAGGTCGCTATACCACGAGCTAAAGTGGGAAGGACCCTCACCAAAAGTGATCCTCTATCTCTTTTGTTTGAAAAGCAACCCCTCTCGAGCTCGGGGAGGAGATGGCTTCCACTATCTGTCGAGCTACCCAAAGGAGAAGAAGATCTTCGAGGACATGCCTAACCATCCTCCAAACTTCAAGTTGGCCTACTTCTTGACGGACGACCTTGCTCCCTCAAAGTTTTATTCGTTCCAACGAATTCATAAGTACACATACTTATTTCTTTTTTGCTCGATTAATGATTAGGCTCGAACTAATGAAACGTATCCATTTCTTCAGCCAATTATCACTGTCCCACACCCTTAGACTCAATGTAGGTGCTCCCTGTCTTATCTTCTTCATGAAGATAAACTTCGAGCCTGCGGCCTCCTAGAGTAGGACCAGTCAACAGACGATGTCGCTTAACGTAAGTAACTTAAGTGGGACCATGTACCTCTTCCCATTGAGAAGCTTCCTCCAAGATAGAGGTCAACGAGCTCACAAGCCCGCTCCTAGTGGCTCGCCGTCATGAACGCCTGTGCTCGGGAAATGAAGCAAACGAAGAGGCTTCGAGCTCAAGCGGTGGAGGTAAAATTATTCTCAACTCGGGTGTGTGGCCCCCTTCTCTGGTAAATCATAAGCATGATACCCTGATCCTATTCCCGGATTCAGAGGATAATTTCCATGTATGGTCTTGGGTAGATGAGAGGGTTCATAGGTTCGATAGTTGGTTAGGAAAATTCCAGACTATGTATAGTTTAAATGAAGTCTGGGATGAGGTTGCTATTTAGTACGGTACCAACGACTAGAGGGACCTTTCAAGGCTGTCACCCTCGTATAGGGAAGGGACTCCCCCAGCCTCCTCTGAAGATAGGGGGATTACATGGTGACCGAGCACAAGCTCGAGGGAGAGTTCCAGTTAGGTTTCTTTTTACTTTAAGCTTTGTTTCTTTTTGTAGTTCAAGCTCGTTAACTAATGCTTAACTTATGTATGTGCAGGAAACATGGAGTCTGATCTCGATAATGTGCTCAACCGCCGCTCAGGAGCTAAACAAAGAACGCGCCCGAGGGTGTCGCAAAGAGCGGGGCACCCTTCTAAGATTCAAAAAAGAACCAAGGCGACCCCTCCAACCTCAGACTCCCATGGCTCGAGCCAAGCTGCTGCTGTAGACCCTGAGGTCGGGGTATCTGTCGAGGTCATGCTTCCCCCGCCTCCTACCATCCAAACTTCTCAAAAAACAGCCCCAGCCCCAAAGAACCTTGTTCCCACTCGGGAACGCTTGTTCTCAGTTTTGACCCACTCCACGGAGTACGTCTTCGACAACGCCGCGGGGAAACACAGAGCTACTCTGGGCTCAGACGTACTGTCTCGAGTTGGCCAGAGTTTCAACAATCTCGGTGCCTCTCAATGGCAATTCTTAACCTCCTGCCAAGACACCAACACCCTCTATGACAAGGGTAGCGAGCTCATCTCCTTGATAATTCCCCTCTTCTTCTTTTTTTTGTTTACTGTCATGCTGCCTGTTTGAGTTTATTCTGTATGTGTTTTAACCTATTTTGTTTATGTACAGACCCTTGTTGCGTTTGCTCAGCTTAATTACAAGCTGAACAATGAAGTCCACTCGAGCATGTCTTAATGCTCAGGAGTTGAAGAGTCTCCCAATCAAGTGTGCGCTCGAAGCAAAGTTGGAGGCTAAAGATTCTAAGATTAATGAGCTGGAAGAGCTAAACGCCAAGCTCGAGGAGGAGAAGAAAGCCACATTTTACATAATCGAGGGTGAGAAGGCTCGCCTTCTCGAGGAGTTCAAGAAAAAGAAGAATCACGCGGTTGATATGGCCATGTACCAAATGTGGGCCAACAACGCTAATCTCAATACTAGCTTTCTTGACACTCTCGATGAGGAGTTCTTGGCGAGGTGACAAGCTCGACTTGAAGTGGAGGATGCCGAGGAGGAGGTAGAAAAGGTGGTGAAGAAGCCTAATGCTGCTGAGGGGGAATGCATCCGCTTCATAGAAGCGAAGACATGGGCTGCGTCCCATTAATATTTTTGTAATAATTTTTTTTATGCCCTTAAGGCAAAGACAATTGATAGCTCGCTAAAGGGATTCTTCTTTTTTTATTTGTTCGAACAGTAACTTTAATGTACGATTTTCATTGCTCGAAAACCTTCGTACCCTTAGTTTTACAAATAGCTTTTTCTTTAATACTTTTTGCTTTACATTCCTGGGTCAAAATATGCCAAGTGTCTTATATTAAAGGTTTTCTTTTATGCTTGTTTATTCATACAAACACATCTGTTGGATTTAAGCTCGAGTTTCAATGCATTCATGCACAGTTCACTTGATGTATACATGTCCGATCTCGTTATTTGTCAAGGTCGGACCTTACTTCTACCATGCACTCGAAAGTGCTTATATGGCTTGTAAGATAGGTAGTTTAGTTATATTTTGCATTTCTAGTCACTTTTCCTCTTCCTCGAGTAGCTCCCCAAGGTTGTGAGGTCGAAACTATTTTTTTGCAAAATATTCCAGCCTCGATCTCGACTTAGTTTGAAGTAGGTTTATTTATATTCCAACTTTCTGTCGATTAGTTTTAGTTGGTTTGTTCCAAACTTATTTAGCTCGTGTCTAGTTTGTAATCCACACACTTATAACTTTGGTAACCTGGTTGTCCAGATTATATTAGCTCGCGTATCTGGTCGGATCCAAACTTATAATTTTGATGATCTGGTTATGTCCAGATCATCTTAGCTCGTGCATCTGGTCAGATCCAGACACTTGTAATTTTGATGATCTGGTTATGTCCAGATCGTCTTAGCTCATGCATCTGGTTATATCCAGATAACTTTAGCTCGCGTATACACTTCTAACTTCTATGTCGGGTTAATAATCCAGACATTCTTGTTAGTTTACGTGTATACTTAACATTTTTATGTCGGGTTAACGATCCAGACATTTTTATTCTCTGTTATTTATTTTTTCAAACTTATGGTATTATTATATACTACTGATGCCCCTTTAATATCCTATAAGTGTGACCATAGGTTATTAAATTAAGAGAGTTTGCAAAAAATACAACATTTAGTAAAGAAAAAAAGTTTTGACAAAAGTTGAACAATTTATTAACAAAAAGTCTAAAAAATAAACAAGCTTGATTACAATAACATATCATTCCTACACTACTGATAGTAAGGTCGTAGATGTTCGCCATTCCAAGCTCGCGGTACTAATTCTCCGTTCGATCTTGCCAATTTATATACCCCAGGTCGAATAATAGACTCGATCTGGTAAGGTCCTTCCTAGTTAGGTTCGAGTACTCCAACAGACGGGTCCCTTGTAGCCAGGAACACACGTCTTAATACTAAGTCTCCCATTCTGAATGTTCTATTTTGAACCTTTTTATTGAAGTATCGGGTAGCTCGTTGCTGATATGCAACATTTTTTGGTTGAGCTTCATCTCGTCTTTCTTCAATAAGGTCTAAACTTTCTTCAAGCTGGGATTGGTTTGAGACCGGATCGTAGGCATGGGTCCGAATTGTGGGTATTTCGAATTCAATTGGCAACATGGCCTCACATCCATATGCTAGGGAGAAGGGAGTATGTCATGTTGAAGTTCGAGCTGTTGTTCGATAAGCGCACAAAACTTGGGGTAACTCCTCGGGCCATCTTCCTTTAGCCTCCTCCAACCTTTTCTTCATGGAGTTTTTAAGGGTTTTGTTGACTGTTTCGACCTGACCTTTTTATTGGGGATGGGCGATTGAGGAGAAGCTTTTTATTATCCCATTCTTTTCATAAAAATGGGTAAATAAATCACTGTCGAACTGGGTACCATTGTTCGACACTATCTTTCTGGGCATTCCGTATCGCCAGATGATGTTTTTTACCACAAAGTCTAAAAAAATTTCGAGGTAATTGTTGCCAAGGGTTCAGCCTCGGTCTATTTTGTGAAATAATCAACCGCGAACACAACATACTTTACTCCACCTTTACCTGTTGGTAGTGAACCTATAAGATCGATTCCCCACACCGCAAATGGCCATGGGGAGGTCAGCATGGTTAGCTCGGTTGGTGGAGCTCGTGGAATGGAAGCAAAACGCTGGCACTTATCACATCTCTTGACATACTCGAACGCGCCTGCCTTGCCAGTGGGCTAGAAATATCCTTGTCTTATCACCTTTTTCGACAGACTATGCCTCCCAGTGTGATCTCCACAAAATCCTTCATGAATTTCTTCCAGAATTTTCTTTGCCTCGGGTGGAGTTACACATCGGAGTAATGGCATAGAATATCCTCTTTGGTAAAACCTTCCTTCAACAATAGTGTGTCTCGAGATCCGATACATCTATTTTCGGGCCTCGTTCCATTATACTGGGAGAATGTCGGTTTCGAGGTAATCGACTATTAGGGTCATTCAGGTTGGTTGGGAGTCGATCATGCGTACGTCTTCTTTAGGCTCGCTGATACTCGGGGTCGATAGACACTCTATTGGGACCACGTTCAGTGTGTCGGCCTCGCTGGTCATCGTGAGCCTGGCCAAGGCATCTGCATTTGAATTTTGTTCTCGGGGAACTTGCTCTATGGCGTAGAACTCGAATTTTCCAAGTGCAACCTTGGCTTTCTCTAAATACGCAACCATCTTTACGTCATGAGCTTGATATTCCCCTAAAATTTGGTTGACCACTAACTGTGAATCACTATAGCAGTGTATAGACTTTGCTTTGAGTTCCTTGGCTATTCGAAGCCCTACTAATAATGCTTCGTATTCAGCTTCATTATTTGACGCTTCGAAGTTGAACCTTAAAGCGGAATGAAATTGAATTCCCGCTAGAGTGATCAGTATGATACCTGCCCCCAATCCTTTTTCGTTGGAAGATCAGTCGACATAAAGTTTCCACAGCTCACGGGCTGGGGTTATAACTACGTCGTTAGACACTCCAGTACATTCTACGATGAAATCTTCCAGGGCTTGTCCCTTTATGGTCATTCTCGGGTGATATGTGATCTCGAACTATCTGAGTTCGACCACCCACTTTAACAGTCTTCCAGAGGCTTCTGGTTTAGATAAAACTTGTTGCAGTGGTTGATCAGTTAACATATGAATAGGGTGAGCTTTGAAATAAGGTCGGAGCTTTCGAAATGAGTGGATCAGGCTGAGACCCAGTTTTTCCATTAAAGGGTATCTCGATTCTTCCCCTAGTAACCTTTTGCTGACATAGCACACTGGTTTTTGTACCTTTTTGTTTTCTCCGACGAGCACAACATTAATGGCGTGCTCGGTGGTAGCAAGGTACAAGTATAAGACCTCTCTTGTGATAGGCTTTGACAAGATCGGAGGTTCGGCAAGATGTTTCTTTAAATTCTAGAATGCAAGCTCGCATTCCTCTGACCACTCGAACTTTTTGTCCCCGCTCAAAAGGTTGAAGAAAGGAAGACATCGGTCTGTAGATTTTGGAACAAACTTACTTAGTGCTGCCATTCGTCCAGTTAAACTCTGGACATCCTTATGCTTTCGGGGTGAGGGCATATCAATCAATGCCTTGATCTTGTCAAGATTAACCTCTATCCCTCGCGCATTCACTATGAACCCTAGAAACTTTCCCAAAGATACTCCGAAAGAGCATTTTTGTGGGTTGAGTTTCATGTTATATTTTTCGTAATACGGTGAAGCATTCTGCGGGATCATCCACATGGTTATCATTATGTTTGGACTTGACTAGCATGCCGTCAACATAAACTTCCATGTTATTACCTATCTGCTCGGAGAAGATTCTGTTCACTAGCCTTTGGTATGTTGCTTTAGCGTTTTTGAACCCGAAAGGCATGACATTGTAGCAGTATAGTCCTTTATCGGTTACAAAGCTCGTATGCTCTTGGTCTGGTGCGTGCATGGCGATCTAGTTATATCTAGAATAGGCATCAATGAATGACATGAGGTCGTGACCTGTCGTGGCATCTACGAGCTGATCAATCTGAGGTAAGGGGAAACAATCTTTAGGGCATGCCTTATTAAGGTCGGAATAGTCGATACAGTTTCGCCACGTTCCATTGGGCTTCGGAACCAACACTAGATTAGCAATCCAATAAGGATAAAAGGCATCTTGTATGAATCGATTTGCCTTTAACCTGTCGACTTCTTCCTTGAGGGCATTCTTTCTGTCGTCGTCTAGGAGTCTTCGCTTTTACTGCTTCGGGGGGAAGGTTTTGTCGATGTAAGTGCATGACTCATGACATTTGGACTGGTTCCCACCATGTCCGAATGCGACCAGGCGAATACATCCTAGTTTTCTTTTAAGAAGCGAATTAATTGCTATTTCGCTTCTTCAGAAATATTCTTACCCTCCTTTACCATCTTTGTGGGGTCTTCGAGCTTGACCTCCTCGAGCTTTTCTAGAGGTTCGAGGTTAGCCCTTTCTTCTATTGTGAGGTCAATCTCTTCATCTATCTTGAAGATCGTCCTATCGTTGTTCTGAAACATTACAAGTGCCTGTGCACTTGTTTTCTTCTTTCCCCTAACGAAGATGCTATAGCATTCCCTCCCCGCAAGCTGGTCCCCTTTCAGCGTCCCAATACCACTAGAAGTCGGGAACTTGATGGCCAAGTGCCTAACAGATGATACTGCCTCCAGCCAACTAGGGCGGGTCTCCCGAGCAGTACATTGTAAGCCGATGGGAGATCCATTATGACAAACTCTGTCATCTTGGTTATAGAGACTAGATAGTCTCCAAAGGTCACAGGGAGTTCAATGGATCCCATACAGGCAATCCCTTCTCCTGAAAAACCGTACAATGTGGTTGCACATGCTTTTAGGTCGCAAAGAGCGAGTCCCATCTTTTCTAGAGTGGCTTTATAAAGGATATTCACCGAGCTCCCGTTATCAATAAGGACTAGGCGTACCCTCTTGTTCACGAGCTGAAGGGTTAGGACTAGGGGGTCCTTATGGGGAAACTGGACGTGTGATGCATCCTCTTCAGTAAAGGTTATAGGTTGAGTCTCAACCCTTTGTTGTTTCAGAGCTCGTCGTTCGGGTTCGTAGGGAGAATCGTCGCCTGTTTTGAGCTCGTTTACATATCTCCTTTGGGCATTCCTGTCCAATCCTGCAATATGAGGTCCCCTCGAGATTGTTATTACATCTTCTCCCTCAATCGGAGGGGGTCGCTCATCCTCCCGAGTTCGGGAGTTACTGTTTTGTGTAGGTGGTGCAGCCGTTGGCCTTTGGCTTATGGAAGCTTAATTGGGGTTTCAGTTTCTGATGTACTGTCCAAAATAACCCTTTAAGATCAAACCTTCAATCTCGTCTTTCAACTGTCGACATTCATCGGTTGTGTGTTCGATATCTCGATGAAATCTACAGTATTTATTTGGTTCTCTCTTCGCTTTTTGCTTACTCATGGGGTCAGGTCTTCTAAATGGGACCTGGTTTTCATTAGCCAGGTAGATCTCCCGAGACTCGTTGAGCTCGGTATACACTTTGTATACGGAGAAGTATCTGTCCCCTTTCTTTTTCTTCCCTCCATCTACCTCGGGGTTATTCCCTTCGTTTTTCTTCCTTTTAGAAGGGTTTTCCCCAGGGGGTTTCAAAGTTGAGGGGTCTGCCGAGGTCAGGGCATAATTTACGTTTGTCATTATAGTTATAGGCTTAGATGTCATGTTTAGTGCTGACCTTGCCTCTTCTACATTAACAAACCTCTAAGCCCTTCGGTTGAACTCGGTTAAAGACCTGACAGATTTCCTTTGTAAGTCTTCCTAGAGGGGACTTCCTAGCATTACGCTTGCTCTAACCACCATTAGGTGACCACTATGGTCCACATCTGGAGCTCGGGCCACTTCTCAGTTAAACCTCGTGAGGCAACTTTTTATCGACTCATTCTGTTGTTGTCGGGCGTTGGTTAAGGCTAAGGCCTCAGGTCTGATGCCAACTATAGCCTTAAATTATTTTTTAAAGTCCCTAGACAATTGATCCCAAGACGCGATCGAATGCCTTTTGAACTTCTCAAACCATTTTTTTGCTAGTCTTGTAAGTGTGGCTGGGAACATCATAAACCTGAGCTCGTAACCAACATTGCTGGCTCGCATAATGGTGTTGAACGTGCTCAGATGGCTATAGGGATCTGAGTTTCCGTCAAATGGTGAAACATAAGGTATTCTGAATCACTGAGGGAACGGGGTGTTGGAGATATGTGGGGCAAAAGCCACAAGAAGTTATTCTACAAATCAAATCAAATAATACCATTAAATGCATACAGTTATCACGTACGTGGTAATATCCCATGATATTTGGGATTTAATAACAAATTACATCAGATTCCTTAAACATAGGGATTTTACAACAATAAACACATTCACACCCAGCTACGAGCTTGGATGCTAGATTCACGTGCTTCCGAGACTGTTTGCCTATTGCGAGCTCGTCATCTTGGTTTGCCTATGCTCCCAATAAGTAATTATTGACGAAACCATCCTCTTTGAGCTTACAACTCTCGAGCTCGAACCGTCTTGTCTGAGAGCAGGAAATAAATCACGAAGTTTATACAAGTGTTGAACCATTGCTACTGTGAGTTGCGAGCCTAACTTATAACCTTGAAGCACCTCTGAGACTACGTAGCTTCCGAGCTCACCAATCTGACGTTGTCACTTACTGCCTTAGCGAGATTGTCTCTGACTTGCGGGTCACATGATGACTGTGCTAGTCTCGAGCTTACACCTTACGAGCTTAGGTTTCAAGATAAAAAATTCTCATTCTCGAAATCTCAGTGTAACATTTGTTGCCTAATTAATCTAAAATATTCAAAATTATTTATTTTATATATTTTATTTATTTTCATCAACATTATAATTATTCATCATCAAAAACTTATTTAGTAATTTATGATAACTATCCATGGTAATAATCATTGAGAAATTATATATTTGTGTTATAATCAATAATAATATTCAATTTTTTTAACAATAATAATTATGCGACATTACTTTTAAGTGCTTAAATTCCAAATAATATTAGAGATTAACAAATTATAGTTTTTGTGGAATTATTTAACATAATTAGTTGAATAAAACTAATTAATGAATATAAAATTTATTGATTAAGAATAACCAAAAAAAAACTTTAGTAAACTACATAAATTGAAATATTTTATTTTTTGGTGCGTAAATATAATTATACATATTAAATTACTACTTTAGTAATTGAGTTATAAATATATTATTTCATTTATATATATTTAATTTGAGAAATTAATTTTTAAAGGTTTTCTTAGTAGTTGTATATATTTATATGAGTAGAAGGAGCACAACAAGGTATGTATTTCATTATAATTACATATTTACTTTTATCTCAATAAAATAAAATTAATATGAAATAATAATAACAAGCAAACTATAAAGTAAAATTTAATTGATATCTTAAAATAGATTAAAATATTTTATATTAGTGACATTATTTTTTTTATATAAAAAAAACTACCTACAATAAAAATACAGTATAGCACATCTATAGTTGAGTACACATATTTCACAACACTTTATAAAATAAATAAATTTGAATTATAAGTATTAAAATCATAATATGAAAATATGTATTTAATATATATATATATTTGATCTCCTCCTTTTTTTTTCGTAAATATTCACATTCATATACTCATTTGTGTGTATATATACATCTATACAAAAATTAACAATACAGGACTAGCAATTTCGCTAACAATTAATTAAAGCAAAGATTAAAGAAATAAAATTGAGACACGAGATTTTACGTGATTCAAGTTATGAATTAACCCGAGTTCACAAGTCACTTCAAATGTCAAGCTTCTATGGAAGTTTTCAGACAGTGTTTTGGCAATGCTCTGAAAACATGAAAATGAAATCAAAGATCTTTTACAAAGTGTGCCCTAGCTCTATTTATAGATGGATGGGGGCAATTAGATCCCTAATGAGGGCTAATTATAATCATCCTCCTTTAATGGGGACTTAAATGTTCAATATCTGATAAATTTCTTTAGTTAAAGAGCTTGTGGGCCCTTGCGTATCTCACTGGGCCAAATACGAGGTACCACCCCTTACTTTATTGGGCAACATCCTCACTATCAGGAGGGTAGCAGCACATTTTCCCATGTCAGGGGACGTCATGAGATATCCTGCTTGTCGCTTGTGTGGGATCGACACCACGATCTGTGTAATAGTGAATGTCAGATGAAAGCTTGTGGTCTAGGTCACTTTGCATGATACTTGGCAGTTCTACTCCATGTGCGGAGGATGATTCTCGAAGACCTAGAGGACATGAGCAGGAGAACCGATCTTGTAATAAGACTTGGAGCATTATCTTGGAATGTGGTCCTCAGGAAGTAGCATTTGTAGGAGGACATACTCCTCCGGTGGAGGTGAACTGTGATTGGAGGCAAGGCTTATCTCTCGTGGAGCTTTAAGCAAGCTCGAGGGCACTTAATTACCTACTGCAAAGGCTTAATCATTCTTTAATGTATTCAACATGTCACTTGGTGAAAACATGGAAAACATTTTCCCCCAAGTCTTCAATCGTCATCGAACAATGGATACTTTGATTGGGAAGAGTAATTTTGAGGGATGTACTCAACTTGAGATGATTGGGCATCCAAGAGGCCTGGAACCTCTAAAAAGGTGATGCCACATGTCGACTCCCTATTGCTAGGTCAACCAATCGATTCCATTTAACGATGGGTCTTTTCCGTGCCCAAGATGTCTATTCTGTATTCGAGATTTCCTTTCACCTTTTTTTTATCATGATTTGTGCCTTGAGAAGATGGACCGTTGGATCACGCTTGAGTACCTACTCCCTAGGTGGTCAACAACTAGGGTCGAATTGCTTTCTGCCCACGCCCACTGTTTATATTCAAAATATTTCGCCTTCAAATTTCACTTTTACCTTCAAAACTCTTCACTTTCAGCGCTCAGAAAACCTCCCATTTTGCCAAGAACCTGTTCATCAATCCCAAATCCTCTTGTTGTTGATCCTCGAAGGTTGGAGGGAATCACTATACTTCTGGGTTTAGTGGTTGTTTGCAATTTTTGCACCATTTTTGTGTTTTTTGACATTCTGCTGGTTCTTGGGAAATGTTCAGATTCCGGTGGTGCTCTTGAATCTCTGGTGGTGTCTTCAGAACACAATTTAGGGTTCCGAGGACACTCATTTATCTTTGAAAAATTTCCTCATTTCCACTCCCTGAGCAGTTATCTTATGGTATTCTCATGTTTTGGCTGTTCTCCTTGGATCAAAGCGTTAACTTCTTTTTGTTTTAGATGTTCGACGAGCTTCGTGAACTGCACTAACACGACTTCCACACGTTTGACAGGGAACTGTTAACAATGGCTTGAGAAGGCGGTCGACAACCGGATATGAGATGGGAACCAACTAGGCACAGGCACAGACGTTGGTCGTTAGATAAGTTGCTTTGGTGGTGGAGAGGCCAACATTAAGAGACAACTCCTTGTCGAAGGAGTAGGCAAACATAGCTTTGATTCCCCACCCCACATAATAGTACAAGACCTCAGGATTAGAGGCGGAGCGTATCCATAGAAAATTAAAGCATCCCAGAGCTTTGGAGAGGATTATGAAGCACTATGGGATCTAGGAGGAGTTCCTCGTCCCCCTGTGTCAGGACACAGAAAGGTCGCACCGTAGCGTATACGGTTTCGGAGCCTGTTTTTCCTTTACCGGAGGAGGGAATGGCTCGACCCTTCTCTGACTGAGATCTTGTATCTTGTAGCGAACCATATTTTTTTTATTTAATTCTTTATTTTTATAGAAATGTGTAAGTTGTGAATATTTAAATGATAGTTTTAGTTTATTATTTTATTAAATTGTTAATTTAAATGTGTGACAATAATTGATTTTATTTCTTTTTTATATTGTGTGTGAATGTGTGTTGTGTGCATGATGGTGTGTGTGTGGGTGCATGGCAAGAAGAGTGTGCATGGAATGAGAAGTTTTCCTTATTTAGAAAATTCTACAAATAAAATAGTAGAATCCCTTTTATTTTTGATAGTTTGTGTTCACATTAAAAAGAAAAGGGAAACAAAAGGGTGATAGATAGAGAGAGAGTATGGTGCTAAATGAGAAAGAGAGAGGTGTGGTGACCAAGAAAAAGGGAGTTTCCATATTTAGAATTCCTGTAACCTTGGACCTAGCTGTAGTAAGATTGATATGACTTGACCTATAGAAGTCTGATTTGAGAAATCTTGGTATCATTGGAAACCTAATTCGATTTTCTAAAACTTCCTAAAAATATCATTTTTCCAAAATCATTATGTAACCGGGTTAAAAATAGGTCTCACATCACAGGTTGTTTTGGTTACGAAAAACCCAATTCTCATTTCCTTTTATTTATTTTTCTTAACCTAGAAACCTCCTATAAATAGGTCCTTAAGCCTCTTTCTCTCATTTTTGAAGCCTTGGTTGTCCACTTAGAGAGGGAGTGGGAGATAGAGAGCTTCGAAAATTGAGGATAGAGAGAAGGGAAGAATAACACTAAGGTACTGTCTTTGATTTTTGATTGGTTTTCCTTTTCTCATTTCTTTTTGATTCTAAGACAACCTTGACTAATGTGTGGCATAGGGTTAGAATCTGACCAAGGGAAGCTCTGTAGTGCTCTAAGTTTTTTTAGTTTCTTGCTTCTCTATTCTTATTCGTTAATTTGAACGATTTATTTTCTTTGATTGGATTGAATACTAAAGCATGCTAGGATTGTAGATGGATTTTCGCATGAGGAGTGTGATTTAATTCTTGTGATTTTGTATACATGTTTTGGCCATGGTAGTATACCTTTCAACTTGTAATTTTCTTCGAGTATTAATTCAAGAAATGGCATTGTTCTATTAGGGAGCATGATAGAATGTGTTTCCTTAACGGGGTTTAGATTTTTTGAAATTTACAATTGAGTATGGAATATGATTTTGTGCCATTATAGAAACATGCTAGGTGTGTTTTCTCATTATGCAATAAATCCATGATTTTATGTGTTTATGTATCCACGAAAAAGAATTAAAAACTTGCTACATATTTTCTTAGTGATTTACAAGCATGTATCAACGATTTTATATATTATCTTCGTGGTTGGTGTTAATTTTGTGATGATTGAGGCATGTTTAAATGGAAAGTTATGTTGCATGAAATACCATGTGTTTTACCTAAAAATACGAGCTCGATCTTCTTGTACGAGGTACAATTGGCAGGCAAAAAGTGAAGATTGTTAAATCTTGGGAACTTTACACTAGCTCCAGGATGAGTAGCTCAAGCTAACCCTATTCAAGGTTAGCTATGAAAGGTCTCTCTAGTTCGAGTGGGAGAGGAGTTATGGAGATCGACTGACATCATTCTTAGATCGCCATAACCTACAGCCTCTAGTTCGAGGAATGCATTCAGCTCGATGCAATCTCATAAAGTGCACAAGTGTGAATTCCTAAGAACTCAGAGGTGTTACGCAAATAAATAAGCATTATGTAATTGTTGTAACCTCTGCCTGATAAAAGTATAATGTTAGGCAGTTGATACCTTTATGACATTAATTCATACATTGGTGAATTAATGTAAGCTTGAACAATATTCAAATGTAAGCAGTCACCAACACTGCCCATAAAACCCCTATAAATAGAGGGGGAAATGATAGAAAAATGAACCAAAATTTGTATGCGAAAACTCTGCAAAAATTGTCTTAAACAATTTTTCTAGAAAGCCTAAGGTTAATAACACGGGCTCGCGGACTAGGTGAATTCAATCATTAAACCATGTAAAATCTTTGCTTGCTATTTACTTATGGTTTACCAAAAAAATCCTAATTCATTATCGCAGATTTCTTAATCTGCTAGTTGCGAAAAACCGCTTCAACACCATATTATTTTTGCTTCTATAGGTTTCGGCCGAGGGGTGTAATATTGATTTTTTTTTTGTAATTTAAATAGGAAGCATGTTAGGATTTGTTTATTATGAAAATTTCTATTATATTGTTGTTGGCTTTATAGGTTTCGACCAACACTATTTTTTTAGTTTGAAAGTTTTTGTAATTATTTTAAAGTGATATATGTTTATTAATACATGATTCTAAGATGTTTTAATGTTGCAACCATGGTGAATAATGTTTATAGGGCTCTATTGTCTTGACAAGTTGGAAAATATTATAAATTTATGTGTCTAGGGTTCTAAAGATTAATTTTATGACTATGAGAAATTTCATGGACGATATGAATTGTCTAGTAAGCATGATAGGATCTTATTCTTTTATTATGTTTTCTTGTAGTAAAATTGTTGGGATTTTATAACTTTGACGCATGAATTGCAATTCTTGAGGACTTTAGGGTTTGACCATGAGTTGATGATGTGTATTGGTATTGTTTCTATGATTTTATGTGTGACATGCAAGAATTATTATGTGTATGAGTTATGTTTGATTCTAGAAAGGTGGTGTAGTTTGTTATGAGGTAGTTGCCACGTGTGCATGGCTCATGCACACGTGGAATATTCTTTTACGTGTTCATGTGTGTTCAATATGATATTAAGACAACTGTTTTGATTATAATTCTAGGCTTATTGTGAAGTATTCCTACTCTTTGATTAGCTTGGACTTGAGGTAAGAAAGTTAGCTAGACTTCTATGAATGCTTGAAAGTAAAACAGGTGCCATATGTGGTAGATTAAAGCAATTGTTATGATTATTTTGTTTGAATGATTGTATGAAAGAAACAGTGTTGCTATCATTATGTTCGCAATACAACAACGATGTTACTAAGGTATGACATAACCCACATGTTAGACGTGCCATAGACCCCAAGGTCGGGACAAAAGGATCACTTTGTAGGATTTCCTGGTTCCTCACAGAATTATGCTTTACTTTTTTGTGTAATTGTTTCAAAATAAAGTATGCAGAAATGGAATGACTATGTTATATTTCATTGATGGCATGATAACAGTATAAAAACATTGTATGGTTCTATTGTTTATATTATTTGTACTTCCTTACTGGGCTTTTAGCTCACCCCTTTATTTTCCCCTTTTCTAGTAGGCATTAGGTTCATTGATTGGAACGCATGGAGAGCTGGGTGGTTTCCATTGAAGTTAATATGTATGTTGTGGTGAGCCAGTGGATGAGAAACGATCCAGAACACCATATAACAATTACTAGCTTATTTTGTTTTGTTATTGAACTCAGTGGGTTGTCTTTAATTTCTTTAAATCACATAAAGATATATATATATATTTTTAACATTGGGCCCATATTGCATTATTTTTAAAAAGGCCCCACTGTATTTTCTAGACAATTATTGGTATTGTTCTATATATCAAAAGTGGAATTTCCCTAAAGACGAATAAGTTAGGGTGATACATATCTCTACAGCTTCCGGGTGCAACTGAAGAAGAAGGGAACCGACCTTGACAAGTATTGCACCCTGATAAACTACGCCAACATGGTGTATAAGGCTCCTCACCTCAATGAGGGTCGTGTGCGTGATTACAAGGATCACTTCTTCTTCACAAATGGCTTCCTGACACAGACGAATCCAACCCTTATCCTGGACTTCTCCAAGGCTGGTAAGTATTTAATCATCTTCCGAGTTTCAATTCTCTCAGGTTTGTAGAGTTGTTTTGTACTTAATAGTTTTCTTTTGTTAGGTCCTTTCCGTCATACCCCATACGTCAAGGACGCGATGAACGTTCTCCTAGACGTGGAGCTGGAGTTGAGCCAACTACTGATGGAGGAGAACTTGATTACCTAGGTCTCATCAAGGAGGGAAAACACATAAGCAATCTGTATTTGAATAAGTTTTGGAATTCCACCAAATCCCATGAATTGGCTTCACACCACATTCACTATATTGATGGGCTGGTTCGCTCCCAATATAATCAGCGACTAGTTGAAGAATAGTTTGAGAATGCTTAGGCTATCTAAGCAGCCCAAGAAGCTCAATTGGACTGAGAGCTTAAGGAGGAGCTGCAGGCAGGAATAGAATCTTCATTCCAAGATCAAGGAAAATCTCCCATTGTAGTTCATAATGCTAATCATGTAGGAGATGGGGTAAGACCCGAATACGTGTGGGTTTCTCTGTCACTCCTCTTGTACAACCTCACCTCGGACCGTCCCTGGACTCAGGAGGAGTACCAGGATTACAAATACTTGATTGATCCTTTTCTCCACCGCCCGAAGAGACAACTGCCTCCTTGGAGGGTTCGTGCCATTGGATGATGTGACATCCTTCCATGCGTGGTGGTTCTGTTAGTATGAGACCAATACTATTAAGGAGATGGGTAGGCTCGTAAAGGAGTTTGCGCACTTTCCCACAAAGTTGTCTCTATGGGAAACTTTATTGTCACTATTGTAGACCAACACCACATATCATTATTGTCACTATCAAGAGCACAAAGTTTGATCATTCCATCACATGTATAACCTTTTCCCACAAAAGTGCCCAATTTAGTCAAAGTGACTTTACTGAATTCAAACTCCATTTTGATACCGGATTTACTTAATAAACTTTCACTCATAATGTTTCTAGTTATATCGGGAACATAGAAAATATTTATTAGGGTCATTTTCTTTCCATTAGTGAAGAACACATCAATGCAGCCCATTCCAAGTACATTGGATCTCTTTTCATTTCCCATTTGGACTTCAAGTCCCACCTTTGAACTTTCAAAGGTTTTGAAAGAGTTATATCATAGGTTGCATGAATGGTGGCCCAAGTATCATACCACCATCCTTGGACCTTTCCTTGGGTTGCATTAACTTCACTCAAGGTTGCAATGATCTCAACATCAATTTCATTGATATGTTCACCTTCTCTTAAAGTTGCATTTGCCTCATCACTACATGAATGAGCCATGTCAATTATCTTTAGGCTTATCATACATTCCTCATCGAATGCATTAAATTAAATTAAGGTCACAATGATCTCATCATCAATTGTATTAACCCCAATCTTATTATGGTTAATTTTACAATTACTATATCTCACATGATGATCGATAATTTTACAAACAAAACAAGTACAACAATAACCCTTGAATTATTTATTAACATTCACCATTATACTCTTAATATAAACAATCATCTCAAACTCACAAAAATACGGCAGCAAACACATTTCATGCAAATTCTTGAAATCTACACATTTAGAAATAAAGAACTTGATGATACCAATCTTCTTAAGCATGTAATCTCTTTTAGTTGTCTCATCTTTTGTTGATGAAGACTTTGAATCCATATCCACATTCATGTAGAACATTTCCAAATAGAGCTTTCTTTGATCTTTTATGGCCATGTGTCCAAAACAAACCAAATTTTGAAACAAGGATTTGATGGTTGTATAAGATGAACCAATATCCCTCATTGTTGATAATACAAAACACAAAATTGAAAGTAATTAGAAATAGAGATTTTGATTATTGGGAAAATATGGCTTTACTCTTTGCAAATCAACAATGAATAATGATAATAATGTAATATTCCAAACCCTAGATGTTGATCAAGATTAAAATTCAAAGTATGAATGCAATTCCTGATAATCAAATAAACATGTTCATGATATGAATGTTAATCTTGAATATAAAGAACTAAATGATTAAATGATGATAAGATGAATTTAGATACATTTAATCATCAATACTAATCATAAAAAACATAATAGAATTACAAAATACAAGATTAGGGTTAGAGAGATACAACATTTGTATTGAGAAATTTGAATCTTCAAACTTGAGGAACTTCTAAGGCTTATACACAATTATAATATTGTTGTCCAAAATCTCTATTCCAAGCCTTCCAAATTGCTTGAAGCTTCAACTAAGTATAATGAGATTTGGGATTGAACAACCCTTAAACTCATGCAAGTCAAGCAATGCTTGATGATTTTCTTGGAGAAAATATTGGTCTCAGAAAGCTAGAGAGAGAATGAGGTTAGAGTGAGAGTTGGAAAGTGTGATCAACAATTTTCAACTCTAATAACACTTATATATAGTGTAGCTATCATCATTAGTCTTACCAATAGGATTAGAGAATTTAAAACACATCATTTGGAGCATTTTTACGAAACCTTTGCGACCTTAAAAGACCGCCAAGGCAATACGTCGCCTACAAGCAGGCGATGCATCGCCTGCTAGGGCTTTTGAAGCCCTTCGCATTTTGGTGATGATACACAACTTAGGGGCGATGCATCGCCGCCCTCTCTGATTTTGGATCCCGCCAATGGTCCTACAATTGCTCCAAATGCTACCAAACTTTTTGGGAGAGTTTGGAAACCTCATTGTATCACTTTAGACCCATAAAAGTCACTTTTAGATACCTTCTACACACTCATGTTTTCACTTCTCAATAAGTGAAAATTGTTAAGTGTTTTGCACGTCAACATGTAAACATCTTAATAATTATATTTAACCAATCTCAACAACAAGTCTAAGAAAAATGGTGTCCATAGGAGTTCTTAATTATTAGAAATCATATATACAAATATATGTAGTCTAGATATGGATGCATATGGTTAGAAATAATTCATTTGCTTTATAGATGATTACTCACGTGAAATGTATCTCTACTTACTTCATAACAAAAACCAAGCATTGGATGTCTTTAAGACATTTAAAGCTGAAGTTGATAAATAATGCAATAAGCAAATTAAGATAGTGAGATTAGATAGAGGTGGAGAATATTATGGTAGATACACTGAGGATGGACAAGCACTTGATCCGATTGTGAGGTTTCTTAAAGAAAATGGGATCGTTGCCCAATACATCATTCTTGGTACAACCCAAAAATTGGTGTTGCAGAAAGAAGAAACCAGAAATTATTGGACATGATGCGAAGTATGCTTAGCAACAACTCCAAACTTCCTAGATTCTTGTGGACTGAGGCTCTAAAAACGGTTGTGTACATATTAAATCGTGTTCCAACTAAGGTAGTCTCAAAAATGCCTTTTGAATTATGGAAAGGATGGAAACTGAGTTTCCAACATGTACATGTTAGGGGGTGTACGTCTGAAGTTAGGGTGTATAATCCACAAGAAATAAAACTGGACCCTAGGACCATTAGTGGGTGTTTCATTGATATGTTGAAAGGTCCAATTTCAACTCCCCACAAGTTCAAACGAATGTTGAACAACCACAACAAGTCATTGAAAATCCACTAGCCGATGATGAAGTTCAAATGGATCAATTTATTCACGAATTACCCATAGTTGATGAACAACCAGCTGAACCACATGCTCCCCAAGAGCCTGCTCGTATAGCATTAAGAAGATCCACTAGAATGAAAAAATCGACAATTCCTAGTGACTAAATAGTGTATTTGCAAGAATTTGACTACAATATTGGAGCCAAAAATGATCCAGAAACATTTTCACAAGCCATGGATAGAGAAGAATTGAAACTGTGGCAATGCCATGAATGAAGAAATAAATTTTATGAAGCGCAACAAAGTCTAAGATCTTGTTGAGTTGCCTAATGGGGCGAGGGCCATTGGGTGTAAATGGGTCTTCATAACAAAGAAAGACTCATTAGGAACCATTGAGAGACATAAAGCAAGACTCGTTGCTAAGGGATTCACTCAAAAAGAAGGAATTGATTACACGAAGACCTTTTCTTTTATTTCTAAGAAAGATTCCCTCACAGTAATCTTGGCATTAGTTGTTCATTTTGATTTAGAGTTACAACAAATGGATGTGAAAATTTCTTTCCTGAATGGTGACCCAAAGGAGGAGGTATACATGAAACAGTTAGAAGGATTCTCCTCTAGTGATGGTGAGCACTGGGTATGCATGCTGAAGAAGTCCATCTATGGATCAAAACAAACATCCGGCCAATGGTATTTAATATTCCATGATGTCATCTCTTCCTTTGGATTTGAGGAGAATGTCATGGATCAATGTATATACCAGAAGTTCAGTGGGAGTAAGATTTATTTTCTTATTTTATATGTGGACGATATTCTACTTGCAACTAATGATAAAGGTTTTCTCCATGAGGTAAAACATTTCTCTCGAAGAACTTTGAGATGAAGGATATGTGTAACGTCCTCCTAATCCAAGACCATTACACTTTTTAATTTAAATAGTGGTTAACTCGCTAAACGAGTCATTTGAGTTTAAATTGTGTAATTAAAACTAACCACCGGTTTAGGAACTAAAAATTTCGATAAAAAGTCAACCATTTAATTAAAAGAGTTTAACTTCCATACATGGGATCCAATCATAGTTTAAAATGGTAACAAACCCAAAAATGAATACAAAAGCCGACCTAGGAGGCAAAATTAGGGTCCAACCCTAGTTCCAACTGATAACCTTGGCCATGGCAACGAGCAGGCCGCATATGTACACTCTGCCCTTGAAGCTCTCCAACTCATGGCTAGTCCAGCTTTTCCTTTACTTTACCTGCACCATTTAACACCTGTGAGCCAAGACTCAACAAGAAAACATAAACATGGTTATAAGCAACATTATAAGATCTCATATTCATAGCAAGCATGCTACAGTAATAACTCAACTAATGCATGAAAATAACTAAAATAAGTGACTACAGAGTATAACTAGGGCTTAGTGCCTATCTTTCATATAGCAAGCCTTATTGCTGGCCAAGCAGATCTAATGCTTAACATTCTAGACAACCCTAGGGTTGTTCAAGCGTATATCTCACTTCTGGGTTGGCTTAACCCTATCGGCCAACATTCATCATGCTATTACCGCCCTTAACTTCTAAGCCGAGCCTTTCAACTCTTGACTCATAAGTCGAGTCCTTTAACCTTCAAGTAATAAGTTGAGTCTTTAACCTTCGATTGATAAGTCGAGTCTTAACCTTTGATTGATAAGTCTAGTCTTAACCTTCGACTGATAGATCGAGTCTTAACCTTCGACTGATAAGTTGAGTCTTAGCCTTCGACTAGAAGTCGAGTCCCTTAGAATCGATTATACCCTTGACTGTTAAGCCAAGCCCTTCATCAGATAACATAGATAAATCTTCGGCTTGTAAGCTGAGCTTACCCAATCAGATATACAGACCAAAAATTATTACATAACATAGGTAAACACAACGCATTTAATATGTTTAATAAAACATTCTCAATATAATGTTAATCCTGTACTATAATTGGGCCAAGCCCTATACGCAGACCGGGTGCAGTTTTCTTACCTTAGTTCTGAGTGTAATCTATATTAAGAACGACCCTCGAGGATGATCCCGATTCTGAGGCCCTAGCAATAACCTAGTGACAACCATAATATAGAATTCCATCAATAATGAGTGAATAAAGGCTTTTGGACCGAGTCCTATCCTTCGGGACGTTGAATTCTACTAAACTGGGTAGTAGAATCTATCCCAAGCCCTTAGGTTTGAGTCCCCGTCACTCAAAACCCAATTTCTCCAACTCTATTTGTGTCGCGACTCCCCTCAATTAGAGTCGCGATGCCCCCACAATTAGAGTTGCGACTCTCCATAAATTAGAGAGCCTAGCCAACATTTTCTCTGGACACAGGCCGTGGCGCAGCTCCACAAGCATCGTAGCGCGATATCGGTTTGAAGAACTGCCCAGGCTCCCGGTTTCATGAGGGTCACGGCGCCCCAAGAACAAGGTCATGGCATGACCTCGCGAACCCAATCTCTGATCTAATTCCTCCCAAAAGCTCACCCCAAAACCGTACCAAACCCACAATTCAATCCCAAAACATCATCAGCATATCTTAGGCAACAAAACCCAACTTTCCAACAGATTTAAAACTGATCAAACCATAAAATCCAATCAAAGCTTAAGAAACCTAAGGGAAACAAAACTCAGAAACTTAAAAGCTTAAAAGCTTAAATTACCTCTAATTAAGTCGTTTTCCAGCTAAATCCCTAGGTTATCAATCTTCCCTAGAATCGTTTGGACTCTAACCTCGCTTGAATTCAAGCTCTAAAACTCAAGTTTCCTTCAAAAATTCTAACGAGCGTAATGAGAGAACGAGAGAGCGAGTGTTTACTAATTACTGAGTTAACGTGTTTTGTGTGGTTTACTTAGGGTTCAAGTAACATTAAGTAAATCCCGAGGCTCGAGGTACCAAAAATGTCCCCAAGGGCAAAATGGTCAAAATCCCCGAAATTACCTCCTTATCTCACCAACACCAAATATATCCTTGAATATTTATTCCCATTACCCGATAACCCGGTAATGTACTGGATACCCAAAATACCCCTTGACTCACCCCGAGTCGGGTATTTGGTCCTGTTGTGACTTCCCCGCTATCTTGCTCCCTAGGAACGACTCGTGCTGAGTAACCCAAATAAATGCACATAATAATGTGGTCTCACACATATATCACATATATGACATATACTCCAAATATACCCGTAACTGGCCAAATTACGAAAATTGTCCTTCTGATAAGAAACATGCCCACATGCATATTTAATACACATAAACATGCAAATCTAGTCATATTATAATATAACTCGCATAATTAAATCTATACACATAAACACATATTTCATAATTAAATCACATAATTCCAATAATTTTTCATCCTGCCCCCCTAATCAAGGCCCTAAGCCTTATTAGGTTATTTGGGACATTACAATATGGGTGATGTAATGCCCCGAATTCTCTGATGTGGTTTAATGGCGGGATTAGTAGGCCGGGAGGGCCATAATTGCTTAATTAATAGAATGCATGTTTATGTGAATTATATTATGATATGATGTTAAATGCATGCATGTGGGTCCATATTTTAATTACAGGGGTGTGATGATAATTTGGCTCATTGAGGGCATAAATGTATATTTGTATGCATGTCGGTGGTATGTTGTTGAGACCACATTATAATGTGGGTTTGTTCGAGCCATTCGGCATGAGACGACCATGGTATATTAATTAGCGGTCTAGTCATAACAGGTTTAAGTTCGAGGCTCGGGATGAGTCTCGAGGTGATTTTAATGATTAGAGCATTACCGGGAATTAAAGGGTAACGGGATATAAATTATTGGTGTTTGTGATTATCGAGAATAGCGAGAATTGGAGAGCGTTAATTATGATTAACGAGATAGGTTGGAAATGACAATTTTGCCCATGGGAGACTTTAGAAACCCTTAATTGACCTAGGGGTATAATGGTCTTTTTACCCCTAGGATAGATATAAACTGATTTAGGCTGTGGAATTGAAGGGAAAACATAGCAAGTCTTGAAGCTTACTCGTACCTTCTCCTTCCTCCATCTCCTTTGTGATTTTTGAGCTCTTGTTGAGGATTCTAGCTTGGGAAGTAGGCCTTGGGAGTTTGGAAGAGTGTTCCACCATTGAAGAGCACCATAACCTGAGTTTGAGGTAAGTTTCTGGCCATTAGTTTCCATGTATGCTATGTTTTGGTTGTTGGTTTCAGCTCATGATTTTGTTGTGGATAGTTGGAATTAATGGAAGTTTTGGTTGGGATTTAACTTGGGTTTTGTTGAGGGAGTGTTATAGATCAAGTTTAGGGGTTGTATTGGATATTTGAGTGGTGTTTGAGCTTTTTTTGAAAGGTTGGTTCCAAGGGAAATCACAAGGGAAGAAAAACCAGAGTGTTGGCTGAACTGGGGGTTGGGCCGCGGCATGGCCAAGGAGGGCCGCGACTCTTGAAGGATGCTGATGGAGGCCGCCTCTGTTTGAGGGGCGGGCCATGGCATGGCCAAGGAGGGTCGCAGCCCTTAGTGGAATTTTGGCCAGAAATGGGTTTTTGGCTTGGGGATTCTAGCTTTAGGCCTCGGGATCGATCCTATTACCCGGTTTAGTAGTATTCGATGTCTCGGAGGCTAGGTTTTGGTTTGGGAATCCTTTGTTATTCATTTTATTGATGGAATCCCATAATTGGTTATGACCATGTATCCGCTAAGGGGACAAAAGACAGGTCGTTCTCAAGGGATGTTCTTATATTAATTCTCGCTCGAACCAGAGGTAAGAAAACTGCACCCCATATGTGACATGCATGACTATTCTTGAAGCATGTTGATTGTGTAAATGTGGAGATGGATTGATTATTGAATGCTTAGCAAATCTTTCTCACTTGTGCATGGTACTAGCTCATTAGTCAGAATTGGCAAAGGTGTCAGTATCAACTATGAAGCTGTGACTCATTAGTCAGGTTTGGCAGTGGTACTGGGCACTGGTCACACAATGCTGACTCATAAGTCAGGACGGCCTTAACGTGTTCAACATAAGCCAATAAAGATTAGATCTAATCGACAACTGCATTGGATGACTCAAAGAGCATTAATGTTGAACCGACCTCAAGTTCAATGAATATTATAAGCGCTTATGTGACTTACCCATCAGTCACTCATCTGTTAAGTTAGAGACTTACCCATCAGTCTCTCATCTGTTTAAGGCTAGTGGCTTACCCAGCAACCACTCTTCTAGTTAAGTTAGTGACTTGTTTGTCAGTCACTCAGTATGGTTTTCTAGAACCTCAAGTGATATTCACTCATCTGTTTAAGAGCTATAAGCTCTGTGTGATTATAATAATAATCATTTGATAATGTTTATATGAAATATTGTGTTTTCTTGCTGGGCTTTGGCTCATGGGTGCTATGTGGTGCAGGTAAAGGGAAAGAAAAGCTCACCCAGCCTTGAGTGGAGAGCTTAGGTGGTGATGTGTACATATGCGGCCGCTTGACCACCACGGCCAAGGAGTTCTCAAAGGAACTAGGGGGTTTACCCTATTTTTGCCGCTTAGGTCGGCGGGTTTGTAAATTTGAAACAGTAATGACCATTTTGAGTTGTAAATAACTTGTAAATGTTTTGATGAGCTCATGAATTGTTTTATATCCTTTATAAAGCATATCCTTTCCTTTTTTTGGATTTTTCACCTTAGCCTGTTAATAACACTTAGAACACGTATTTAACCAAAGGACTCGGGTAGCGGGTCAAATTTCCGGTTCACTGTAACTGTTCAGTGGTAACCAGGGCGTTATAGGTGATGCATCTTATGTCATTGACATTAAGATCCATCGAGATAGACATCAAGGTATCCTAGGTCTATCTCAAGAAGCCTACATGAATAAAATTTAGAGAGATTTCAGATGAAGGATCGTTTACCAAGTGCTAAGGGTGACAAATTAAATTCAGGCTAGAGTCCGACGAATAATTTTGAAATGGAAGAAATGAAGAAAATCCCCATTGCTTCTACTATTGGAAGCTTAATGTATGCTCAAGTGTCCACAAGACCTAACATTGCATTTGTTGTCGAATGTTAGGAAGATACCAGAGTAACCCGAGATTAGACCATTGGAGAGCTGCGAAGAAAGTGATGAGGTACCTCCAAGGTACTAAGGATTACAAAATGATGTTCAGACGAACTGAAAATCTGGAAGTAGTTGGCTACTCAGATTCAAACATTGCTGGTTGTGTTGACTCACGTAAATCAACCTCTGGTTATGTGTGTAGGTTTGCCAGTGGAATTTTGTCATGAAGGAGTACCAAACAGACATTGACCGCTACTTATACTATAAAGACTGAGTTCATTTCCTATTTTGAGCCTACGTCGCATGAGGTATGACTAAAGAGTTTCATTTAAGGCCTTAGAATTGAAGATTCTATTTCTAGGCCATTGAAAATGTTATGTGACAAACCAGGTGCTGTATTCATGGCTAAGAACAACAAAAGTTGTAGTCGAAGCTAGCACATCGACATTAAGTACTTAGCAGTTAGAGAACGTGTTAAAAAAATTAAATGGTCATTCAACACATAAGCACTGAATAGATGATAGCTGATCCTTTGACGAAAGGCTTGCCACCTCATAAATTCAAGGATCATGCAGTGAGCATGGGGCTTGGTTCCTTTATGTAGCTTTTATTGTACAACTGAAGTTATTATCAATGAAACTCTTATTTTGATGTTTTCTCATATTTATGCACATTTTAATTTTATTTAAGAAAATTTTATCTTCATAGTACCTGAATAAACATAGGGTTTATTCATTAAGTTGCATCTCCACATAAAGTTTATTATTGAGTAATAAATACATTGTAATACATAGAAGATAATACTCGTCATAAAAAAGGACTGATCGCTATGATTCATGTGTTTGTTGCCTAACAATGATAATCATTGGGCTTAAGTGGTACTTTAGTTTAAATGCAGACAAAGTGGGAGAATGTTTGAATATATTAATTTATTAATTAGAATTACCAGAAACTATTAATTCTAATTGATTCTGAATAAAGTCAATATTGAGATTAATTGACATATATTCTCAATATGGTGAGCATTTAAGTTAGTTACTCAATATTGAGTTACCCAATATTTTATATCCTATTGAATGTCAAATATTTTGACATTAATTGTGGCAGAGACCTTGATGGAATGACTCACCTATATAAATATACGGTTCTGGTCCCCAAGCTCATTTCTCATTCTAATGCTCCATCTAAAGAGCTGGCGAGAGCTTTGAAGTCCATTACCTTCTCTAATTCTCTTTTCCTTTTCTTTTGCAGATCTAAAGACTTTAGATCAAGGTTATCAAATCAATGGCGGCTTACCTCCCGTGGAGCTTCAAGCATTCTCCAGGAGACTTAATTAGCTTCCGTGAAGGCTTGTTTAATATATGCCATGTCTCAATTAGTCAAAACACAGACAACAATAGATACATTAATTATCTTATTTCTTCAAAGAAATAACACATATGAAAACATAAGTTATAGGTTTTGTACCAATTTAATAGGACTCATATATATTCACATTACTTAATGATTTTTGGAGTCTAAATGAAACCATCAAACGGACCAAAAAAATTAACATATATAAAAGTATTTTCTTTTCTTTCTAACATCTATAACATTGAAATTTATGAAAACCTTTTTTTGCTTTGTTAAATTCTAACATAAAAGATAAATTGTTTAATATTTTTGGTTAGTTTAGAGGGTAGTGCTGCATAATATATAATTTAAATTATAGTTTTTTTATATATATTATAAATGGGGTATTTTGATTATAATTAAAAAAATATATATTTATTAAATAAAAATAGTTATAAGCTTGAATTTGATAAAGAAAATATTGATTTTTTTTAAACTACCAAGCTTAATTTGGTTTTCACCTTTTACAAAAAAAGAAATGCTTAATTTTTTTCATATGACTATGTTTTAATTCATTTTCTTAAAGCATATGACTTAATAAATCATTTTTAGTAATTAAAATAATTGGTGAAAATAATGGTCAACCAAATCATACTTATCTAATATCACATACAATTAAATAATAATATAAAAAAGAATTGGAGTGGAATTATGTTAAAAGATCATACCAATATCCAATTTTCAAAAAGGACTTATTGGCTTTTAGTATATAGTAAAACTATACATTGTTATTTAAAAACTAACATTTTAAAAATAAAAACGTGACATTCAGCTCTTAGAAAAAACCCAAGGAATCATATAAACATATATCTGTATCATATGTATCTTGATTTGCGCAAATGAAGACCACTTTTCTTTGTGGTGTCGGCTGGAAATTTGAATTCACGCGTTTGTCAACAAATTATATATCTAGAAAAAACGTTTGAATTGTTTTGATTCTTTTTTCACTATAATTTAGTTATTCAATACTAGCAGGCACTGGCCAAATAAAAAAGGCCACCTCACCTCTAACATATCAAGTCGATCAACACGGCAAATTATCATGACTATTGATTTTCCATTGGATGGCGACAGGGTTGATGTTCGCGTGATATGCAACACGGCGTCACGGCAAGATCGTTTGCGGTGTGCACGAGATGATCGAGCGCCACAATTGATGCTTTCTGCCTTCGTTGTTGGTCTATAGTCTCGCTCTCTTGGTCTCTTCTATTTTATCTTACTTGTCAATTTTTAAACAAAATAATTGCACTTAGAAATTTTCAAAAAAAATATTTTAGCAAAATTAAAAAATTTAATTTTATAATCTTAGATTTATAAATGAATAAATATTGTGCAATATATACAACAAGCTAAAAGTTCATCAAAATTCAGCATCAATATATATATATATATTTATAAAAATATATAAATTTTAAACTAATAAAAACTAAATCCCATTAGTTGCCATCTGCCAACAGTAAACGAAGGTCTCATTTGCAACAACTTTTAAAAAAGGTAGAAGTTGCAATTTGAATAATTTGTGCAATAATGATATTTGGTAAAGAGTTATAACGCAACATATTGAAGAATTTGTGTCACAAAACTCAATTTTTAACTTTTTCTAAAAATAGCTTTTCAAAAAATTTGCAACAAACTTTATATATTACTCAAAATAAATTAATATTATAATAAAATAAACAATATTTAATTCTTAAATATTTTTTTGTTAATAAAATATTTTTTATAATTTATATTTATTAGATATTATTTTATTTTAGCAAGTTTAGATTAACAAACCACTTTAATATAGAGTTTATTAACACTATAACATTATTTTTGTATCTCATAGTATTTTTAAATTATTATTTATAAAAAACATATCAATTTTATGTTTTAGGAAAAATAAAAAATAATAATTAAAGACATAAAAAGTGAGATTTTTGAGATAACTTAAGTTTTACATATTTATGATTATATCATGGACAAGATTATAATATCATTATCATTATAATTCGAATCTTATCTACATCGACTAGTTATAATATATATTATATAATTTAATATTTTTGTTTATGATTACTTTATTAGTCTCTCATCAAAAACATATTTAATTTAAACATGTGAAATTTGTTTAATAAAAAAGATATTATATCCTATGTTATCCCTAAAAAATACAAGGATGACGTGGCGAATGAGAATACGACACGTGACATCACAAATCAGGGAAAAATGACAAAGTATTGAGAAAATAACGACGGGAAAAAAAGATAGGTCCAGGACCTATAGGGAAGTCGACCAAGCCTAAACCCTCCTAGGGGTGGTCGGCCTTAACCTTACCCCTAGGGATGGTCGGCCTAAACAGGCCCAAGAGCCCTAGGGGTGGTCGGCCTAACCCCAACCCCTAGGGTGGTCGACCTAACATGCTCAAGAACACCTGGGTAGTCGGCCCACCCTATTCTTCATAGGGTGGTTGGCCTAAACCCCCAAGTACACTTCACTGAGAAATACTCACTCTCGCTCAAACTGGGATCAACAGGCCTAGCACCTAGAAGGTCACAGTCCTAGCACCCAAGCTTGGGTCGTTGGGCCCCCCACCAATCTTCTTCTCAGCAAGAACATACTGAGGGCTCTCGTCGATATGCTACTCATCCTTAGGAGCGTTCTATTCACAGGTTCTAGCCTAAGTTGGTTTGTCCTCCTTCCAAGAGCAAGCCAGTTTCGCTAGTTGCGCAGCTGAAGAAGAGACGACAAAACTCTGGGGACACCTTTGCCAGTGAGATCATATGGAAACCTGTTGAGAAGCCTCACCTTGCTAATTACGAGGTTTTTTGGTTCAAGTGGGTGGCCTCTGACATGACTGAGGAGAAGGTAAGGAACTTGAGGAAGACCTTCGACCTCTCCAGCATGTTTATCACTATCCCTGGTCCAGATGACAGAGCTGAAGACTCCCTCTAGGTATGTGCGCTTGGACACGTTCTGCCATTAAGTCTGGTGCCCTACTTCCTCTTCATCGATACTTCCGTAGTGTTGCAGACTATTTTGGTATTAGTCCTTCTCAATTGGCTCCTAATGCGATCTTGGTCTTATCTGCATTGTACATTATCTATAACAGCATAAAACGGTCTGCTCCAGTGCCTCACGAGATCCACTACTTGTTTGACCTGAAGACAAACCCTTCTTAGCACAACTCAGGGTATTTCCACTTCCACCATTATATGAGCGAGGGCACCAACACCTTTTTCGAAGAGATCTCTGGAAATAGCAAAGTATTCAGATATGCCGACAACTATTTCTTTACTAGAGACGCAAAGGACAACTACTCCAAGTTTAAGCATGTTGGGCCTTTTTACAGACCGCTCCCAACCCAGGCTATGATAGATAGGGCCAAGGCCCTGATTGCTATGACCCATGAGGAGAAAAATGTCAAGACCCTAATTACAATAGAGAACCTTAGGAAGGTGGGACTGTTTCCTCCTACTATAGTCGATGTTCCGGATGACGATGGTTCTGAGCCCGTGACCACCATAGACTCCCCGGGAGCTCTCCAACCTTCGTTCTGAGCTTGAGGCTATTTGCCAAGAGGTGCTGGACCTTAGACACGTTGTTGGCTCTAGGGATGCTGACATCGCCTCAAAGGATGAAGAGATCAACACCCTCCGTAGTACCGTGGAGCTCAAACAGAAGGAAGTGGCCGAGTTGACTCTCAGGATAACCTAGATGGAGGGAAAACCTGCCGATCAGCTCCAACAGTCTGAAGCTGAGAAAGAGAAGCTGATTGCTGGCATGGATCAATTGCGGAAGGATTCTCTTGTCGAGAAGGAGTAAGAGGTTAAAGCCGCCCGAGACAAGGCTCGAGAGGAGTATTCAGAGACAGCTTTCTCTTGCTTCTACTTGATCTGGAAGTCCAACAAAGATTTGAACTTGGATTTCCTTCCCGAGAAGACGCGAGCGAAGGAGCTTAGGAAGTGTCTGGCTCATGAGGCTGCCGAGGCTCAGGGGAGTCTTTTAGATGATACTCCTCACCCTAGTTAGTCTTCTTGGTCCTTTCTTCTATCTTTCCTTTCATGCCATTGGTGGGGCATCTTGTACATGACAATTTTTCATATGACATTTTATGCCTTTATGCCTTTATGCTTTTTTTGTTATGAGTACCCAGTGTGTTGATTGAATTTTTTTTTTCAATGCTTACTAAGTATATCAACTCACAACCCTAATTGGTCCAGGTATCAATATACTTGGAACACATATTTCACGTGCCATACTAACCTTACTCAAATTACGTTTTTCATGCTAACAACCATGGTAATGTGAGTAGTTCGATACTTCAACAAGAACCATGAACAAAGCAGTCAGGTCAACCACCCCATGGGTGATAGGCCGACCACCCTATAGGGATGAAGGACTAGCCGACCACTCCATAAGGGACATGGCTAGGAATCTCCCTACCAATGCCTTTTTTGTTTTTGTTTTTTGCACTTTCGAAACATATGTTGAACAAATGTCCTAGAAAAACTTGAGCTTACTTATAAGGTCACACCCTCATTGCTCGCGTATACCTCGATTTGTATGTATGATATGCCCCCTAGGTGATCATGGGTTTAAAAGCCTTGGTCACTTGCTACTTAACCATGCCTTGCTTCGAGCATTTAGACAGATAGTATTATCCTTTTCATCCAATGATGCAAGCAGCAAATGCTTGTCCCTCATTGGTAGTCGGGTGATGGTTTCATACTCAGTAGTAATGATACCTATACATAGATGCAGATTATGTAGCAAGTGTCGATCACTATCTACGTAATCTCTCGTGTACTCGTTATAATAATTGTAGACAGAAGTGTCTAAGTTGGACCAACCGGGTCTAGATGGGCTAATCGAGCCTGTAACGAGTCTTAGATCAAATTATCGATCGGTCCCTCAAGGACCAGATTCGATTATGATCCGATGACGGTGACTGGTCTTCAGACTGGTCTCTTGTTTTATGATCGTATGGGTCGATAGGTTCCTCAAGAACCAAGATCGAATGTGATCAAATAGTTTGGCGACAAGGTCCTCAGACCAGTCTCTCATTTGGACCTTATGGGTCGATAGGCTCCTCAAGAACCAAGATCAAACATGATCCATTAATTTGGGGACAAGGTCCTAGGACCTGTCTCTCTTGTTGATTGTGTGGGTCGATAGGTTCCTCAAGATTAAGGACCGAACATGATCAAATAGTTTGGCGACAAGGTCCTCGGACCAGTCTCTCATTTGGATCTTATGGGTTGATAGGCTCCTCAAGAATAAAGATCGAACATGATCCATTAATTTGGTGACAAGGTCCTAGGACCTATCTCTCTTGTTGATCGTGTGGATCGATAGGTTCCTCAAGGATCGAACATGATCAAATAGTTTGGCGACAAGGTCCTCAGACCAGTTTTGCATTTGGATCTTATGGGTTGATTAGGCTCCTCAAGAACCACGATCGAACATGATCCAATAGTTTGGCGACAAGGTCCTCAGACCAGTCTCTTGTTTGGATCTTATGGGTCAATAGGCCCCTCAAGGACCAGAATCGAACATGATCCGATAACTTGGCGACAAGGTCCTAGAACATGTCTCTCTTTTGGATCGTATGGGTCGATAGGTCCCTCAAGGACCAAAATCGAACATAATCCAATGCGGTTGACAGGTCTAAAGGACAAGTCCCTCGTTGAAAGAAATTAAAATAATCAAGTGAAACTTAAGAAATTAAATTCATTCATTCATTAAAGCACAATAGTTGTTACACAGATAATTTGAAAATAATACATTTGCCTCTTGCTTGGCTATGCTTCTTTCCGCCAAGTATTTGACGGAAACGAAATTTAGGGTGTCTGCATCTTTAGCACTGGCAAGCTTGGCTAAGGCATCGACATTGGCATTTTTCTCTCTCGGGACTTGTATAATTGAGTATTCTTGAACTGTGCCAACAAGTCCTTAACCTTGTTCAGGTACTACACCATCCTAAGTCTCTTAGCTTGATACTCCCCAAGTAACTAGTACACCACTAGCTGTGAATCGCTGAATGTTTCCAGGGACTGTGCATGTACATCCTGAGATAAGCGTAATCCTGCTAATAATGCCTCATATTCCGCCTCGTTGTTTGAAGAATTGAATCCAAATCTGAGAGATCAATGGATTCGATGATTCTCCAGAGTGATTAGTATGATTCTTGCACCTGAGTTGTGCTCATTGGATGCTCCATCAACATATTGCTTCCATACAGGAGTGTCTCCTTCCTTCTCGGTATCTTTATTCTTCGATTGGTAGGAAGGGTCTTCAAGGTTGGTGCCTTCGACTTTGAAGTCTGTCAATGCTTGTCCTTTTATCGCCGTCCTCAAATGATAAGTGATATCAAACTGTCCTAGTTCCACTGCCCACTTGAGTAATCATCCTGAGGCCTCCGATTTTTGAAGAACCTTCCTCACCAGTTGATCGATCAGGACTCTGATCGAGTGAGCTTGGAAATATGGACACAGATTTCTAAAGGTGATTACTAAACAATAGGATAGCTTTACAAGAGGGGGATACATAGACTCCGCACCTACAAGCCTTTTACTGATATAGTATACAGAGTGCAGTACCCTGTTCTCTTCCTTTACCAAAGCAGCACTGATTGCATGCTCGGTGATTGCCAGATAGATGAATAGTACTTCACCATATATTGGCTTCGCTGGGACGGGAGGCTGGGCGAGGTGCCCCTTCAGGGCTTGGAAAGCTTCCTCACAGTCCTCCGTCCATTGGATCTTCTTGCTGCCCCTCAGTAAGTTAAAGAAAGGGACACACTTGTCTGTAGACTTTGATATGAACCAACTGAGCGCAGCCACTCTTCCGGTTAAGCTTTGCACTTATTTTATTGTGGTAGGTGACTTCATGTCGATCAATGCTTTGATCTTCTTGGGTTTAGCCTCGATTCCACGTGAATTGACTATGTATCAGATAAACTTACCAGAACCAACTCCAAACGAGCACTTGAGAGGGTTTAACTTCATGCTATACTTTCTAAGTATTGCAAAGCATTCCTCCAAGTCTTGAACATGCCCTCCAGCTTCTTTGGACTTGACCAACATGTCATCGGTGTATACCTCCATATTTTTGTCGATCAAGTCTCGGAACATGCCATTCACGAAACACTGGTAGTTGGCTCCTGCGTTCTTCAAGCCGAATGGCATCACCTTATAACAGTATAATCCCTTGTCTATTCAGAAGTTGGTATGTTCCTCGTTGGGAGGGTGCATACTTATTTGATTATACCTACAATACACATCCATGAATGAGAGTATTTCATGTCCTGTCGTTGCATCGACTAGTAGGTCTATTCTGGGTAGTGGGAAGCAGTCTTTAGGGCAAGCCATGTTCAGATCTATGAAGTCTATGCATGTTCTCCTCTTCCAGTTCAGCTTTGGGACCAGCATGGGGTTTGATACCCAATCAGGGTAGTAGGCCTCCCTTATAAAACTGTTTTCCTTGAGCCGCTCGACCTTTTTCTTCAGGACTTGAGATCGGTCTTTGTCAAGCAGTCTCCTCTTTTATTGCACTGGTGGGTAGTTCTTATCTATATTGATGACATGACTTATCACTGATTGAGAAATTCCAACCATGTCCTTATGTAACAAGGCAAAGACGTCCTAATTTTTCTTCCAAAATTCCACCAGTGGTGCTTTAATTTCCACCTTTAACTACTTCTCGACTTTTATTACTCTAGTCGGGTCCTCCTCATCTAGTAGGACTTTGTCACGATCTTCGACTGGTCCTACCCCCATGATGTCATCCCCAAAGCGAGGATCGATGTTGTTTCCCTTGCTTTGGGAAACTTGCTATAATAATAAATCTTTGTTAAAAGGAGCCCTCAGCTCCAGTCGAGTGTTTCTTTCAACGTCAAGTTCCATGTTGACAACTTCATTGACTCCTTCATTCTCTTTGTAGTAGATTACTATCATGTTGTTTACGCATGGTCCTTTCTTTGCCTTTGGCTACCTTGTACGCATCCTTCCACTGAAGAATTATAGAATTCTCGTGCGTCCTTTTGGTTACCATGTACGCATCCTTGCCCTGCACTGGTGGGGAACTTCAAAGATAGATGCCAGATAGGTACTGCTACGTGTAATGCCATCAGGAGGGGTCTCCCAAGCACTACATTGTAAGCCAATGAGCAATCAACCACCAAGAACTCTGTCATCACAGTCTCGTGCCTGGGGGCATCCCCCACCGTGACCGGTAGTCTTCTCAGGATCATGGAGCAAGTATCTTCCATTGATAGAATTCTCTTACAATAATAGTTATCAAGCGACGATAGGCATGGCACCTTATGAAATGCTATATGGACAGAAATGCCAATGACCACTTCATTCGGACGAGGTTGGTGAAAGACGATATTTAGGACCCGAGGCTGTAAGAGAAGAAACGGAGGCAGTAGAAAAGATAAGACAACGAATGATTGCCGCTCAAAGTTTCCAGAAGAGCTATGCCGACGCTAAGAGACGGACTATTGAGTTTTCAGTAGACGATCAAGTCTTTCTTAAAGTATCTCCGATGAAGGGGATTATGCGTTTCAGAAAGAAAGGAAAGTTAAGCCCGAGGTTTATAGGTCCTTTTGAGATAATGGACAAAGTAGGACATGGAGCATATCGGTTGGCTTTACTGCCATCATTTGCTGAAACACATAACGTTTTTCATGTATCAATGTTGAGAAAATACATATCAGATCCATCCTACGTGCTCGATTACGAGGCTCTAGAGTTAAAACAAGATTTCAGTTATGAAGAACGGCTAGTACGCGTTCTAGAACGGGGAACTAAGGAGTTAAGGTCCAAAAGTGTTCCTATGGTTAAAATCTTGTGGACCAATAGCACAAAAAGAGAGGCAACATGGGAATTGGAGGAATGTATAAGGGAGCGGTATCTCGAGATGTTTGATAAGTAAATTTTGAGGACGAAATTCTTTTAAGTAGGGGAGAATTGTAGCGTCCCAGAATTTTACATAGTTAGATAGTAGTAGTAGTAGGTAGTAATAGCTTATAGTATGTTAGTTTTAGCGGATATTGGTTCAAGCCGGGATTTAGTTGGATACTCATAGCAATAATTATGGATTTTATAAGTTTAACCTATAGTTTAGAAATATTAATTATAACATAAGGTTTAATTTTTTTTAGTAGGTATGATTATTATAGTATAGTATAGGTTTATGATAATAGTAGCCTTAGTTTGTGGAAAAGGGGTGATTGCATAAGAATAAATTAATTATGATATTATTTGTTATGGATCGAGCCTACATAAAGCCTAAAAGACCAATAAGATTTTGGGCTTAGTAAATTCGAAATCAGCCTAGGGAATTAGAGTTTGTTATTTTATGGTTAGTTAAGATATTTGTGGATTAGGTTGTTATTTAGATAATTAAATAGATTTTTCGTAACTTTAGGGTATTGTAACTTCCGACCTATTTTTGACCCTGTTATGTTATGAATTTCGAAAAATAGTATTTCTAGAAAGTTGAAGATAATTGAATTAGCTTTCTAACGGTGTAAAGATGTTCTAAATCAAAATCTTACAGCTCCAGTTATGTTGATTTTACTACATGTGAGTTTAGAGTTACAAGATTTAGGAAGTTAGAGGTTGGGATATTATTTTAATGTTAGATTATTCCTCAATTATTTAATAAAAATATTAATAAGATAATTTAGAGATATTTTCTACAGAAGTTAGGATTCTATTTTATTTAAATTTAAATTTGGATTATAGTTAGAATGAAATTAATTAAGTTTAAATAAAAGAAAGATCTAGAAACTCTAGAACCTTCCAGAACCATTAAGAGCATGACACTTGTCATAATTATGTTTATTTAATGATTTAAGTATTTTTTTTTATAGGATAGTTTAACTCCTCAAACTCTATAAATAGGACCCTTCACTCAGCCATTTTATTCATTCTTCAATCACAGTTCAGAGCATCCAAACTGCTTAGATTATTCTTGAGAGAAACACTAGGGTTTTGGGATAAACGCTTTACACACATAAGCTTTGTAAACACTTGGGGTAGTGAGATATAGTGTGATTTCGATATTGAGGTGTAGAACGGTTCTAGTTTATCCAAGGTGTTTGAGTTCTTTAATTTAAGGTTCTTCCCGGTAAGGCTCTTCTTTGATGGTTTAGTTTTCTTTTCATCTCTTTTCTTTAGAAACTCACCATTCTTTATGTTTGGTTTTAGGAGTTCCAATCCCGCTCTTGTCTCCAATATTCCAGTTTTTGATAAGGAAAATTAGGTAGTTTAGTATTAGGATCTAGTTATGATATGGTTTATGTTTGTATGATCTAACATTTCAGGTACAATAAAGGGGTAAGTGTGTCTGGACGTAAGGTGTCCAATGTGTATGACGGACTATGTCTGGTAGGCTCAGTTGCAAAAACTTTATGACAGACCTATGTTCGGTGTATGACAGACTTATGTCTGGTGTATGACGGACCTATGTCCGGTGTATGACGGACTTTTGTTCGGGGCTTAATTGCCACCCCTGTATAAACACTTATCTTTTTATTATATCTGACTTGTTATTATGACCCATAGTTACAATTATGATTATGATTTATGACCTATGACCTATAGTTATGATTATGATTTATGACCCATGATATATGATCTATGAGCTATGACTTATGACTTAGAGTATGACCTATGATTTATAGATTATGATTTAGAATTATGGCTTAAGTTATGATAAGATCTAGAGGTTTGTGTTGGTATGACTTTTGTGAATGTATGTTATGTTTGATTATATGACTAACCCGTGTTTGTATTTTCCTTACTGGGCTTAGAAGGTTACTCCTTATGATGTTGTTATTTCAGAAAATTACGGATAGAAAGGCCGGTGGCGAGTGGGACCTAAGAGCTTCGTGATGTATTCGTTGGGGACCATATAGTCGAGGAAGATCAAGTGGGACTATTTTTTTATTTTATTAAAACATGTTATTTTAAAAAAAAGTTTTATTTAAATATTGCTCACTTTTATGTTAAAGACAATTATGTTATTTTTTTAAAAACCATGGCCATGTTTCTATTTTCAAGTTTTTTTTAAGTTTTTATTCAATAAAAGAGCAATATTTACGATTACGACCCAACGTTGTGTTCTCAGTAATCTATGAGAAATTAGGGCGTTACAGTGGTTCTGCTATTCCTTGGTTATTTTGTGTGTCTTTTTAATTGCTTATGTGTTAAGAAAAATCTCAAAGAGAAGAGCGTGAAGAATAACCTTCGAGAGAAGGTTCATTAAAGTCTTTCATTGGGAGGAAGCAAGCATTCATCAAGCAATATGAAGGGAGTTCAAACCTTGGTGTCTTAAGGAGATTCATTCAGCAAAGATAGAGTACATCAAGCTTGAGGCAAAATCATTAGAGGGAGTCTAAGTTTTTTTTAAGTCAATTACTTTGTACTTGTGAAATTTGACTAATGAATCTTATCTCTTGGAGTGGCCCTGTGGACTAGTAATATCCGAAAGGATATTGACACCATGTAAGAACTTCGTGTCTCATTTTATTATTCAGTCAATTCTATTTTATCACATTAGTTTGATATTTTGTAGTGATAGGAGCTTTATCTGTAGCTGCAGAATACTAGTTTGATGTACCAACTTGTTTGTTCTGCATTTAATTAATTTGGTTGATTAAATAAAAAAGTTCGCAATTATAAATTACAAAGTTTCAATTGGTATCAGAACATGTCACTAAACTCTTAGTGATATCTTGTGATTATTTTTCCGTTTAATCTGTTTCGTGTGATATGTCGTTTTTCGCAGAAGGAAGCTCCATAACTCGACCACCCCGACTCAATGACTCTAACTATCCTTATTGGAAAGTGAGGATGAGGGGTTTCATCAAGTCTCTATATTAAAGAGTATGGAGATCTATTTTACCTAGTTGGTCTCCACCAGTCGAAAAAGATAAGGAAGGTAATACCAAGGTAAAATCTGAACTTGAATGGTCCACTGAGGGCGAGAAGTTGTCTGGATATAATAATAAGGTCCTACGTGCTATTTTTAATCGTGTTGGTGAAGGTTTTTCAAACTAATTTCTTCATGTGATTCAGCAAAAAAAGCTTGGCTAATTCTTCAAACTCGATTTGAAGGAACTGTTGATGTCAATTGAACTCGGTTTACAATGCTTCATTTTAAATTTGATGAACTTAGGATGTTAGAATCAGAAACTCTCTCTGAATTTTATGAAAAATTGTCTGACATTGCTAATGAATTTTTTGCATTGGGTGAGAAACTTGATGAATTTGTGTTGGTTAGGAAAATTGTGTGTGTCCTTCCTGATAGGTTTGATACAAAGCTTTTGGCGATGGAAGATGCAAAAGACTTTGGTAAGATGAAGGTTGAAGAATTGATGGGTTCTTTGAGAACATTTGAATTGAAAAAACAAATCAAACAAAAGGACAAGTCGAAACCACCAACTCATAAAAATAAAGGTATTATTTTCAAGATTTCTGAAAAAGAATGTTATGATAGTGAAGAAGAAGATAAAATGACTTTGTTAACTAGGAATTTTCAAAATTTCATGAAAAAGGTGAGCAATAAAAATATAAATAATTTTTCAAAATTTCTTAGAGGCAATAGTTCTTCAAAACCATTTGTTTCTAGCAATAAAAAGGGTATTCAATGTAGGGAATGTGAGGGTTTTGGACATATTCAATCCAAATGTGCTAATACTCTAAAAAAGACTAAAAAAGGTTTGAATGTGACTTGGAGTGATGATGATTCAGATAACAATGATAATGAATAGTCAAATGTTGCTTTAACTTCTACTGTTTTTCTAGTATGCCAATCTTTTTGTAGGGAAGTGAGGAAGTAAGCAATAGTGATCTGAAAAAGGAGCTTTCTGATGAAGCAGAGTTTGATTCTAATGAATCAAAATTGGATGAAGATTCCTTGGCTGAAATGTACAAGGAAATGTATGGTAAGTGGTTGGATGTATGTTTAGAAAATTTATCAATGACGAAGACTATAAAAAATTTAACTGAAAAAAAAATTATGAGCTTGAAATTAGTAACAGAAATTTTGATTCTAGTCTTGTGATTGAAAAATAAGAAAATAACCAATTTGAAAAAAAGAACTTGGAAGCTTGAAAAGAAATGTAAAAATGTTAATTCCAAGTTCTTCAATTTTTGAGGATATTCAGAACATTAGTCAGAGGAGTCACACTGGTTTGGGATATACTGGATCTCAAAAGAATGAGAAAACTCAGTTTGTTAAAGCTGGGAAATTGTCTACTGGTTGTTCTGATGGTGTTTTGCATGTCTCTGATGCTACAAAAAGGTCTATTGGATAGACAGAAATGAGACCTTCAGGTAAAAATTTCCAGGCCCATGAAAGCGTAAAAAAATTTAAACCTATCTGTCATTTTTGTGGTATTAAAGGTCATATACGTTCCAAATGCTTTGTCTTGCAAAACATGTTTTATTTCAAATATTTTGAGAAATTTAACAGACCTGAAAAGAGACAATCCACTATTAAACAAGTTCGGGTAAAAAAGATTATCAGTTTTGCTAGTTTCGAAGAAAGATCTGTTGTGTCTAATATGCGGTACTTTGATAGCGGTTGTTCCAGACACATGACAGATGATTGTACAATACTCACAAACATCAGACCGATGAATGTGGATTTGTGACATTTAAAAATGGTGTGTCTAGCAATGTGATTGGTATGGGAACCTTGCATTATCTAGGGTTACCACATATTAAGATCATTATGCTGGTAGATGGACTTAAACTAACTTGCTTAGCACAAGTCATATTTATGATCATGGCTACATTGTTAACTTTGATAGAGAAAATTGTTATGTTTTGGATTCTGATGGTTATTGTATTCTTGAAGGGTTTGATATCTAATGATAATTGTTATACTCTTAAGGCATCTGTTATGGGTTATACAACTATAGGTAACAATACTGGCATGTGGCATGAGAAGTTGGGCCACATAAATTTCAAAAACCTTGAAAATTTTGTCTTTTATAGGTATTGTTCGTGGTTTACCTTGATTGGGTAAAGAATCAGTGGGTAAGTGTGAGTCTTCCCAACTTGGTAAGCAATTGAAAACAAAACATAAGAGTATTTTTTTATATTAATACTACTAGGGTGCTTGAATTGCTACACATGGATCTTGTGGGTCCTATGCAAGTAGAGAGTATTAATGGAAAAATGTACATTTTTGTTTGTGTTGATATTTTTTCTCGTTTTACTTGAATTGTTTTTTGAGAGAAAAATCTCATACATTTGATGCTTTTAAAACTCTTTGTTTGAAATTGAGAGTTGAAAAAGATTGTAACATATGCAATAGTATTGGAGTCTGTGCTAGGTATCAAGGGAAACCTATGGAATCTCATGTAGTGGCTGTAAAAAGAATTATTTGTTATATACATGGGACTGTTGACTATGGTCTTTGGTATTCTAATGAAACTAATTATAACCTTGTGTGCTTTAGTGATGCTGTGATAATACCAGTGTAATTAACATTTCTAAAAATCTTGTTCAACATTCACGCACTAAACACATTGACATTCATCATCACTTCATTAGAGAGCTTGTACAAAATAAAATTCTAGTTCTAGAATATGTTGAAACAAGTAAGAAAATTGCTGATATTTTTACCAAAGCTCTTGATTCGATTCGTTTTGATTCCCTAAGGAAGTCCTTAGGAGTTTGTTCTATTTAAATTGTGTTATTTTTGTATCTTGTTGTTCTTGCCAAGTCTGTCTTGTTTAAAATCAATCGTGTCTTGTTGTTATCCTAGAAGAAACTGTCAAAGAAACTATCAAACTCAAAAGAAAAGCATATTAATATAGTTTCTTGTTAATCTTTCTCATGTATCTCTGCTATAAATGTTTAGTCTTAGGAAAATTAATTAATTCCTCCTAGAAATATTTGAGTTCATCAATGTGTTATGTTCAAGCAGCAATTTAAAAAAAATGAAAAAAAAATGTTTGAAGCTCCTTCGAAAGAATAGAGCTACCTGCTTTAATATGTGAAAGCCATCTCTGAGTAAGTAGGAACTATATAATTAGCACATATATAGAAGATACACTACCATTGAAATGGCTACCATTGAGGTAGTGTGACAGCGTCTTCATTGGGTACAATTCTCAGAAAAATTCTTTTTGACAAATTGGGCAATGTTCCCTACATTCACTTTCACATACAAATGCTCAAAACATTTTTAAAAAAATGCTTTTAAAAGCTTTTACATACTGATTGATCTTCTTAAAATATTTGGTTGTGGCAAAGTTAGTTGTTTTCATGCATAACATTTATGATAGAAATACAATAGGTGATTAACTTGTTACTATAATTTATGTTTTTCTTACGAGTTTGATCTTTTTCATCAGGAACAAAAACGAAAAGAATGGTTGATACACTTGATAAGTTGTATAGCAAAATAACAAGGTTTCTTTATATATATATATATATAATAAAAAAAAATTGGACCGAATTTTAAGAGGATAGGTAAAATATTGTTATTTTTTTTCTTGTTTCAATTTTAATTCTTGAACTCCAATTTTTCTCTAAGTGTAGACAATGTTGTGTGATTAGTTCTTTGTTTTAAAAAAAAATATTATATAAAAATTCAAAAAATAAAAAAATACAATGCAAAATACAAAACAAATTGTAGTTTTGACTGGTATTTTTTTATTTAATAATTTTTTGTTTCCTTTTTGGTGTTTTTAATTGGGTTGTAAGTGATTTGGGAAATTAAAAATCATTTTTGACTTAATTGATTGATAGTTACTTGATTTATTTGTCTTATTGAAAATATTTGAGTTTCTCTTTTTTGGAATTATTTTAGGTAACTACCCACTTTCTTTCTTTTTTAAATCCCTAACCCACGATCGCCATTTTCACTCTCATTCTCTCATTTTTTTTCGGTTCTCTTGTTCTCTTCTTTCTGTGTTTGTGTTTTTTTGTTGGTTTTTATAGATCAAATTAGAGATTATATGCAGCGGAACAACAATCAAAATTATTAATTTAACCCCACAACATTTCTAGATCTACTTCTTCACATACATATATTTATTGAATCAAAGAGATGAATAGAAAAATTACCTCAAGTCCTTCCTTGCGGCTATCTTTTCGTACGTCAGAGTTCTTGAGATCTCACACCAGGATCTTCCAAAATGTTCTCAACACACAAAGAACGAGTGTGGGCTCGTTATACAAAACAATAGGCAAAATATATTTATCAGATGTTCTCAACACATGAGATCTGATAAAGTTTGGACCTAAATTTGTGAAGAACAGTGACTTCTGCTTGTAGCACTATTCTATTTCTCTCAGGAAGATTTCACGATATATTTTCTATCTCTGAAAAGTATCGCTTTGGAAAAAATGATCTCCTATATTTAATATATCCAATATATTAAAAATAAATAATATTAGTTATTTTAAACAATTTAAAAATAACTAATCAGTTATCAGATTTTTGTTTAAATAATAATATTTTAATCATATTAAAATATCTCATTATTTATTTAATATTCAAATAACTAAAATTGTTGAACAAAGATTTTTCTAGAATCTTCTTGTGTGTGTAGCACAGTGTCTGCACTGTGCTACACGCCCAAAACATGCCACGGAGGGCATGTGATTTTCGAATTTTAATCATTATTTAAATACCAAAAATCCCAAATATAAATTAATTCAAAATTAATTATATTTTTGTTGAATCAAATAATTAATTCTCAATTAATTAATCACACATAATTATACAATAATTATGTTTTTTGCATAGAAAAATATTTTACTTATCAAATAAGTCATTTTGCCCATTTTTGTATTTATCTTTGTGAGTGTTTGTTTGAGCAATTTCGGGGACCATGGACCTATAACATTAAGCTCCAATAAATTAAAACTAATTTAAACTCTTTAATCATAATAGTTAATTTATTAATTATGATATTTCTCTACTATAAATTCAGAATTGAACTCTTTATGTTATAGATATACTTTTAGTGAAATCTTATTTTAAGTTGTCCATTGATATAACCATCTTACAATAGGTCAACACTCTAATTGATTAGTTCATAAATTAGAATTGAAGAATTACCATTTAACCTTTCTAATTTACTTCTTATTCCTTAAGTACCATTAATTCACTAGTGAATAATTAATCTATAATTTAATTATAGATTTGAGCTCAAAATCATTCAGTTCCAAAATTAACCCTTAATGGAGCCAATATATGATCCATTTGGAAAGATTAGATTCCGTATTGTTGATACATGTTCCCAGCCATCTATGATATTAAATCTCTAAAACAAAAGTCATTAGCCTTAATCTATGAAGAGACCTTAACGAATGAATCAAAAGATGTAATAAACATAAACATGAGTTCATGAACACTCAAGATTTAGGTTGATCTATAAATGATCATCAGTTATGATATGAATTACAAATCTTTATTATTAAATAGTTTTTTTATAAAGGCTTATATTCATATCGGTCCTTGTCATATATAATCATATTATATAAAGCACATTTACCGAGATGTCTTACCACATCAATAATCTGAATTTAGATTATTTGTATCAATCATGATACTCAGTAAACTGTACTTACAACCCTAATTAAAGAATTCCATAACTTCAATTTTTTGTTGACTATTTTTATTCATTCATGTGATCTTAATTCTCTCGTACAAATACAAGATCACATTCTCAATAATGAATACGGAATTTTTCTGATATTTACAAAGAAATTATTCAAACAATAATTTAAATAATCTAAATATAACAATAATAGACCATTATATTTATTTATTCATTGAAATAATAAATGTCTTTTACATGCTTTTAGGACATACTCCTAACATTTTTCTGGTTCCTTGAGTTTCTCAGCTCAAAGGAAAAATGACCAGGACAAAAAAAAAACTGGAGATTCAGTTCACCTTCTGTAGCTCCAGCCTTTCAATTTGTTCAGATAGAAGTTGCCATGATTACCACTCGGTTGGGTAAATTGGAGGATGGCCAAGCTTTTATTCTTCAGCAAGTCAGTTCTATTAAGAAGTTCATTGCTGCATGATTAGTCTTTTTTTTTTGTCATGTTGAACCTTGTGTTTGGTTATTCTTTTGGTCATCTCTATTGTTTTTGTTTCATTTGGCAATTTGATAGACAAAAAATGGGAGAAAATGTTAGTTTTTTTGTTTTTATTTTATTTATGTGGTTACAACTTTGGACCTTATTTTCAGGGGGAATTGGGTGTTAAACTTTTTGAAAAGTTAACATGGTTGTTTAATTTTGTTTTATGTGTTAGTGATCTTTCTTGTAGGGGGATTATTTAAATACTCTAATCTTTTTGCTAACACTTATTCTTTTTGCAGGGTTGTTTGTGTTTTAAAATAGGAAAATAAAAAATATTATTTTTGTCCCTCAAAATGCCAAAGCGAGAGATTGTGAAATCCACATTTGGCAATTTAAGATTTGACAAATATTTTTGATTTATTGCGTTTATTTTCTGTTATGTAAAGAAAAATATCCTTGATGTTATTGCCTTTAATTTTTTATATTTCTTCTTTATTAGTTTTTTTATTTTTATGTAAGAATAAAGTCTCCTTATTTTCATATCTTTTTATACTTTATTTTCTTTCCAAAATTAACTAATTATCTTGTTACTCAATTGTATTTTTAGATAGCTAAGAATGGGTAACTTCTCAATATCTCTAGACAACTCTCAAACAGCCAAGAACGAGTAAATACTCAAAGTTAGTCAAAGGATGAACTTCACAATGAACAAGTCCAAATTCGTACAGTGTTGCAACTATAGAATCTCTGTCTGTTCCTACGATTTCAGCTAGCATTGATTGTGATTGAAAGTTTATTTTGGAAACTTTCCTTGTGTGTAATGTGGATCTAGAATTGTGTAAAGCTGACTTTGGGTAAGTATTTTGTGTATAAATATGAACCAAACCATCAGCCCTAACCACCACTTCTTCGCCTTAATTTCTTTTACTTTTATAAGAGTGTCTTTCTTTTGTAAAAGATAATTGTTCTCCTATTCCTTGGTTATTTTGTGTGTCTTTGTAGTTGCTTATGTGTTAAGAAAAATCTCAAAGGGAAGAACGTGAAGAACAACCTTCGGGAGAAGGTTCATTAAAGTCTTTCATTGGGAGGAAGCAAGCATTCATCAAGCAATTTTAAGGGAGTTCAAACCTTGGTGTCTTAAGGAGATTCATTCAGCAAAGGGAGAGTACATCAAGCTTGCGGCAAAACCATTAGAGGGAGTCTAAGCTTTGTTTAAGTTAATTACTTTGTACTTGTGAAATTTGACTAATGAATCTTATTTCTTGACATTGCCTCGTGGACTAGTAATATCCGAAAGGATATTGACTCCACGTAAAAAACTTTGTGTGTCATTTTATTATTCAGTTACTTCTATTTTATCGCACTAGTTTGATATTCTGTAGTGACAAAAACTTGATTTGTAGCTACAAAATACTGGTTTGCTGACCAACTTGTTTGTTCTGCATTTAATTAATTTGGTTAATTAAATAAAAAGTTGGTAATCATAAATTATGGAATTTCAATTATTAATAAGTGTAGCGACTCTAGAAAGTTTAAACAACTTATTTCATCGATATTATTAATAATTATACTTGATATATTCTATAATAAAGAAAATATAGAACAAATCTTTACTTAGATGAACCCATACGACTACAGATTTGCAGATTTGAGATTCTACAGAGACCTACAAAGGTACATTTTCTTTATAATTTAATCTTTGAATAATTATAAATATTAGAATATTTCATGTTCATTAATGAGAGTATGATCTTACGAGTACTAGAGGATTAAGATCTTAGATAATAAATAAAATGATCAACAACATATTAAAGTATGATATAACTGAACCAATTTGAATTAATTTCTTTATAAACATACCATTGGCTATAAAAGATTTATTTCATATAAAAAGATGATCATATGTAGCTTAATCTAAATCTTGAGTATTCATGAACTCATGTTCATGTTTATTTGGTCTTTTGATTCACTCGTAAGGTCTCTTAGTATAATGAGGCTAGTAACTTTTTTTTTTGGAGATTCAATAGTATGAATGGCTCAGAACATGATCTTACAATATTGGAATCCAAGCTTTCCTAAACGGATCAAAGATTAGTTCTTTTAAGGGTTAATTCTGGAACTTAATAGTAATTGAGCTCAAATTTATAATATGATTATAAATTAACTGTTCACTAGTGAATTAATGGTACTTAAGGAACAATAGGTAATTAGAAGGGTAAAACGGTAATTTAGATCATCTCTAATTAGCGAAACAATAAATTGGAGGACATATCTACATGTAGTGATTATATCAATGGACAAATCGAGATAATTCTGTAAATATAATTCTATAATTACTAAGAGTGAAATTCCATATTTATTGTGGAATAATGATGAAATTAATAAATCAGATTATTTAATTAAAAAGTTTAATTAATGATGTGATTTATTGGAGCTTAGTATTATAGGTTCATGGTTCCCAAGTGACCTCTATACGACATTGTTAAGGGTGTGGATATAATTGACAAATTAAAAGGAGAAAATGACTTAATTGTCAAGAAATTAATTTTCTAGGGCTAAGTTGTAGTTATTTGTAATTAATTAATTAATTAAATAAACTAATATGTTTTATTTGAAAACTATATATTAGTTGTATTAAATATTGATTAACTTTGAGTTAATGAATAATGAGAAAGAAAAATAGTAATTTATTATATGATAATAGATTATTTAAATTACAGGATAAAGTTAATTTTGAATTAACTCATATATGTTATTTTATGAAATATTATTTTAATACATAAATATATTGTCTTATTAATTGACTAAATAAATGAGATAAAATTGGGTAGGCACACACCCTGTGCTTGCATAATGACTGGCATGTGACACATGTCACAACCCAATTCTTTTTAATTCAAATTTTAATTGTTAAGTGTTTGAATTTTATATTTATTAAATAATTATTTTAAAATATTTTTTAATTTGATTAAAATTGTTTTGAAATAATTTTAAAATTAAAAAACCTAATCACTTTTAACTAAGTCTAATTCTTTTAGACTATTTTAGGTTTATAAGGTTTAAATAATATATCGTAAAGAAAGAAGCAATACAGAGTTTTGAGAAAAACTTGAAAAACCTCGATACTCTCTTATACACTTTGTCTTCTCCAAACCTCTTTTGATCTCATGTGTTGAGTACATCAAGAGAGTCTAATTTTTTTTCCACAATATCCTACCTACCCACACACGTCCTTATGTGTTGAGAATTGACTTGAAAGATTTTGGTGTGAATCTCAAAGCTGCCTCATTAGATTTGATGATTGTTATTCTTTTATGAAAAGATTGCGAGGAATATTGATAGGTTACCAGAGGTGTGATTCTGTCTTTATGAATCTTTATTTAATGTATAGGTATATGTGTTATCTAGAATTTAATATTGGTTAAATGTTTATTGTCACCCTTCCTCTACACACTCTGCTTTACACAATCAATACTAACAGAGATATTTGCCATTTTAAATCTAGTTTTGAATTAGATAACTTAGATTTGGAAGATACAAAATTAAAAAAAATAGTAATTTAAAATTATAAAAAACAAATGTGTACATCACAATATAGGAAAAATATTAACATAAATTTCACACCACATTGACTGATTTTTTTTAAATGATGAACAACATCAACAACAACAATAATAAGATGCAATTATATAATATAATTTTAATATTTTTCTATATTTAAATTATTTTTTATTATTTTCAGTTATTATATTTATTGTATCAATAATTATTTTTCTTTTAGTATATTAAAAATATATTTTGAAAACTATATATCTCCTCTATATAAAAAGTGTGTACATAACAGAAATTCTTGGTTTTAACGGTTTTTGTTAACTTTAACGAAATATTATAAATATTTAACCAAATATACTTTTAAAAGTTATTAAAAATATATATTTATTAATTATATTAATATAACTTCAAATATTATAAAATATCATTATTATAATAATATTTAATACAAAACTAATTATATAATAATTATATTAATATAAATTCAAATATTAAAAAATATCATTATTATAATAATATATAATACATAATCTTAATTTTTATTAAAAAAATTATTATTGAAATTTATAAAGAAAACATGTTTTTTATTAGTTAATGTAACTTAACTAAATATATATTCACATTAAATAACAACAAACATTATTTATAGATGTCGTGTGTGTAAAAATAGTATGATTGTACAACTACATAAGAAATTAGAATAACATTTATCTTCTATCAAGAATAAACAAGCCAATTCTCCAAATATAAATGTGTGATTTAATAGCATCATGAATGATTTATACATTAAATATTGTAGTTTATGATCTACAATGTTATCATATATTATTAAAAATAAACTATAAACAATGTTTAGGTTTAATTTTTCTTTCAATATGTTTATGTCATTCGTTTATTTATATATATAATATTTTTTATTTATTTAAAATTTATATGATAATGATAAAAACTTAATAAAATAAATTTGATAACTTTTTAAAATAAAACTAAACAAATGTGCATTCCACATTCATTATAAGAAAAAACCTCTACAACGACAACTTTTGTCGTCACTATAGATCAAGAAGCCGTCGCCAAAACGGAGTCGCTGTAGGTCCGTATTGGGGTTTTATGCTCTAATTAAAACTCAAATTCTTTGTAATCTCATTTTATTATCAATAAAAGAATAGAAATCATTGTTTGACTTGGTTAATCACTTTGCTCACATGCATTTATTTTCATGATTATTTGTTTAATAGAAACTTCTATTAAATTCCGAGCATATAGCTAATCTTATTTATAGTGACGTAATCACAGTGGAATATAAATATGATTATATGTTCAAAATAAGTTAGTCCTAAGATTAGTCAATGCACAAGATTTACACTGACTTATCAATCTACGATATAATCTACTTACACATTACAGTGTTATGTTCTTTCTAGAAAATCAGCAAAGTAGATAAGATCGGATGTATTTGTTACATTGGTCTAGACCGATATTGACAGTTGATAAGATAAGTAAACATACTGTTATTATCTATTCTAGTCATATCATATAGTTGACCATGGGTCAATTCAATCTCAATTCTGAGTGGTTAGTATTCTGACTTATTGTATTATTTGAGTTCTTTGACTTGTTCGTTACCAGCTTACCCTACGGACTAGCCCATACTTACATCTTGGGAACTCGGTAGTATAATTGAGTGAGAGTGTTAATCATAGATATGAACATCTATAGCTTCTGATGAAGAAGTGAAACGATGATTTCCTTTTAGTTTAGTTCAAGGTGTTAAATGATAGAGGTTTCATTTCAGTAATTAAATTAGTTTACTGAAATATCATTTACAAGGAACTAAGTGTTTTAAGGATAAAACACAATGAGGGCTAGAACGGTATTTTAGTCCCATCTCATTGTAGACCATCTATAGAGGATTGAGTGACAATTATGGTTGTAACAATGGATAATTAATAGTGTATCTGTTATCCCCAAAAATTGGAAATCAATGACGTGGCAATAAAGGTGACAAGTGGCAGTGCATGGTCAGTAAAAGACATATTAATAGTCAATAAATACATTGACTCCTCAGAGTTGTGATAAAGTGACCCGGTAGACTGGTGAAGAGTTTGGACTGCTTGAAAGATGTCATTACTAAGCCAAGTGCATCCTAGGAGATCCCAAGGGTGTGGTCCGAGGAGACCCCAAGGGGGTGGTCCTAGGAGAGCTAAGGAGAGTGCATCCTAGGAGATCCCAAGGGTGTGGTCCGAGGAGATCCCAAGGGACTTTGGTCCAAGGAGAACCCAAGAGAGTGGTCCTAGGAGACCCCAAGAGAGTGGTCCTAGGAGACCCCAAGGATGTGGTCCGAGGAGAGCCCAAGAATTTGGTCTTTATAGATATGTCCAACAAGTGCATGGTTGCCCAAATAAAAGAGTGCCATATTAGAGGAGAGATATGGCATGCTAGAGGAGAGTGCCATGTTAGAGGAGAGATATGGCATGTTAGAGGAGAGGAGTGCATGTCCTACCACCATGCACTTGTCCGACCAACAAAAACATGTCCTACCACCATGCACATGTCCGACCAGCACTTGCATGACTGGTCAGTAGGAGGTGGATCAACTAGATAGAGCAGGACTAAGTCAAGATTCCCAGAAACAACTTCAACAAGATATGCGGGAATCTCTCAATCTTCCCGCAAATGGGGGGTTTGTTACATTTTGAATGTTTTTTGTAATTTAAATGTAATAAATATAATAAAATATCCCGATTCTAGGGGATATCAGATGTATGATCCTAAGCCTATAAATAGAGGGCTTATGGGATTAGAGAGGGGTTCTACTTCTTCTTTCTGGAGAGAGAAAATTTGGGTCTGAGTATTCTAGAGAGAGAAAATTTGGGTCCGAGTATTCTAGAGAGAGAAAGTGCTGGTATTTGAAAGGATTCTTGTAATTTTGCAATTTGTACTGAAGAAACTCAGTTGGCTCAGTCCATCTGATCTTGAGTACAGATCTATAATCACAACTCTAAGTGGATTAGGCTATTACCGACTGATCGGGGCTGAACCACTATAAAAATCTTGTGTGTTATTTAATTTTCTTGTTTAAACTGTCTGTGTTATTTAAATTCTCTTGAAGCTTTGTCATATTTGACGTTCTCACGTCGTTGGCTAAAAACACAGTCAACAGTATCTATATTTGTTATAGAGCGTCCTATGAATTCAAGAGTACAATTCCGAGTCTATAGTGGAGTCACGAGGAATTAATAAGTTAGTAAATTTATTTATTAGACTTATGATAACTTATTGGAGCTTGATTTCATAGGCCCATGGTCCCCATTGTACCTTGGATAAAATCATCTAGATAGTCTTAATTAATTGATTTAATTATCAATTAGAATTATCAAAGTTGACTAGGTCAATTATTTATAGTTTTACAGAGTTGTATAATTTTGAGAAGAAAAGAGAACTTATGGTAGATTTATTAATTAAGATAAATTGGTATCTAAATTAATAAATAAGTTTAAATCAAGGTTCAAATTATAAATAATTAATTTGATAAAGGATTTAAATAATTGTTTAATTAATTAAATCAATTGAAAATAATATAGGCCTTGATTTTAAGTCCAATGGGCTTATAATCAAAAGGGAAATTTCACGAGCCTAAAGCCCATTATAATTTCGACCTAGGGCTTTAAAATGAATATTATTTTATTGATTTTTTAATTAAATTAAATGGCCTAATTGAGTCTATAAAAGGAGTGCTTAGAGAGAAGTCGGATAAGTTTAATCACTGATGTTATCCCAAAAATTTGAAAAGGATGATATGGCAATGAAATTGACACGTGGCATGAGTTAGTTGGGTGATCTGGCTTAGGAGTAGCCCAATGCATCAGTTAAGAATTTGGACTGTTTGAGAGATGCTATAGTCAAGTCAAAATACACCCGAGGAGAATATTTGAGCCAAGTGTTGGTTTCAAACCCAAGTCTAAGGAGCTTAAAAGAGTGGTTTGGATTTTGGCTCTAGGGGCAAAAGCGGCAGGTCCGATCGGACCTTAGCTTGAGGAGCCTCTCAAGTATTTGGCTCGGGTGTGTCCAAGGTAAGCCTCCCAAAGTTTTCCAAATATTTGGCTCGGGTGTGTCCGAGGTAAGCTTCCCAAGGTTTCCTAAGTGTTGGCTCGAACGTGTCCAGGGTAAGTAGCTAAGGAGGAGTCCCATACAAGCCAAGAATTGAGATTTAGATTTTGGCCAAGAAAGAGCCTACGCAATGTCCGATCGGACATGGTTGGAGGAGCCTAGGGCTTGCCTCGGATTTGTCCAAGCTGAGATGCCAAGTGAAGTGCCTCGGATTTGTCCGAGGTGAGATGCCAATGAGGATGGCTCGGACCACCTTGGTCCGAGGAGAAGGCCACAAGGTCCGATCGGACCTTGATTGGAGGAGGTATGCTCGGACTTGTCCGAGGTGAGAAGCAAGAGAGAAGGTTGGCTCGGACCACCTTGATCCGAGGAGAAGGCAAGAGAAGGTTGGCTCAGACCACCTTGGTCCGAGGAGAAGGCCACAAGGTCCGATCGGACCTTGATTGAAGGAGGTAGGCTCGGACTTACCCAAGGAGGGAGGCCAAGGGAGTTGGCTCGGACCACCTTGGTCCGAGGAGAGCCATGCATATATCACCTTGGTCCAAGGAAAGCTTGAAGGAGTAATCAACATGCATGTGAGACTACGTCAAAATCCCCGGAACGGCTTCAGCAAGAATTGGTCTAAGCACCCGGGAATCTCTCATTCCTCACTCAAATTGAGGAATCAGTTGTATTTTAAATATTTCTTGTAATATAAATATAAGATGAATAATAAAATATCCCTATCTAAAGGGGATATCAGTTGAGGATCCCAGACCTATAAATAAAGTGTTGGGAGGATCGTAACAGAACTTTTTGACAAATTGAGAGTTAATCTGTGTTCTAGAGAGAGAAAGTGTGTTTTTCTTGAGAGAACCCCTTTTTTTGTATTCTGGAATATTTATACTAAGAAACTCAGTTTACACTGGTTCATCTGATCTTGAGTGTGAATACAGTAATAAAATCTCTAAGTGGATTAGGCTATTACCGACTATCGGGGCTGAACCACTATAAAATCTCGTGTTATTTACTTTTATTGCAAAAACTGTCTGTTGTCGTTTACATTCTCTTGAAGGCTTGTCGTTATTGACGTTCTTACGTCGTTGGCTAAAAACCCAGTCAACATTTTGGTGCTTTCATTGAGAGCCTGAAGAGAAAGACAGACAGTCCCTGAAGTAATATGGCGCCTAAGAACACCACTGCGGCCTCCAAGAGGGCAAGCACCTCTAAGGAGCATGCTAGATCAGAGGGTCCCAGCGTTCAAGATCGTGAGAATGAGCCTATGGTCGTGCTCGAGGATGTAGCTCCAGAAGTTGAAGAGCTCCAGGAGACCATGAGCGTATTCCAGGAGGAGCTAGCTCAGTTCAACGCTAGGCAGGAGGCCTTTGCTGAGGAAATGGCCAAGCAGAGACGGGAGATGGACGCTAGGAGCGAGGAGATCCGTCGACTGCAAGAGGAGGCCGACAGGCGACATCGCGAAGCTGCACTTGCTCTGGAGGCAGCTACGCAACTGACCAGAGCCAATGCTCAAGCTGCACCTGGGGTGACACCCACCCCAGAGGCAAGGACCACAGAAGCTGGTCGTAAGAAAACTGATAGGCCAGGCAAGGATGGTGATAACCCACCTGGTCATGAGGAGGAGGGAGTTCGTTCGCGCACTACCTCAACCCAGAGGGGAAACTCTAAGACCCCCTCAAGGAGCCATAGATCAGAGACTTCCAAGTCAGGGAGTCATAGGTCAGGCAGCAAGAAGACACCTTCTGAGCAGGAGCACAATAAAGCTCCTCGTGGCAAAGAGACTTCCCAATTCAAAGATGGACATGGGCGTGATGAAGCTGACAGTCACCACACCAACCAGTCGAAGGAGAAGAATAATAACCGACGAGGAGGAGAAGGTCAACCAGCTCAAACAGGAAAGCCACCACGGCATCCCAACCAGCGTAATGGCAAGGAGCACGCTCCACCTAGCAGACCTTCCGAGAAGACTCGGAGTACGGTGTTCGACCGGTTGGGAAAGAACACTGCTCAGAAGGACCTGAGGGATGTCATAGATGACAGAAGGAGGACCGTCCCGGTCGAAGGGCAGGATCCAATCCGTCCTACCAGTCGAGTAGAAATACTCGATAATGGTGAGCCGGATAGGAGTGCCCGACCAGGCGGTCCCGAGGGTACGTCCCCAGCAGTGGCCCCGGGCATCCAAGCCCAGCTTGATGCTTTGACGGCGGCAGTCCAAAGTTTGTCAAAAAAACCAGTTATTGATCCGGTAGACCACAGAAGTGGTAGCCCTTTCTGTGCTAGAATAAGAGCAGCCCAACCACCAAGGAAATACAAAGCACCGATATTTCCAGTTTATACTGAAAAGGCAGACCTGGTAAGACACGTCGGAAAGTTCGAAGATCAGATGGAGCTGCTTGGTGTGAGTGATGACTACCGCTGCAGAGTCTTCCCCACCACGTTATCAGACACTGCCCAGGAGTGGTACTGGAAGTTCAAACCAGACTCCATCACCTCTTGGGAGAGCTTTAGGAAGGAGTTCTGCAGGCAGTTCAGTACTTCCCGAACCCCTCCTGTTTATGCCAACCACTTGGTGGATATTAGGCAGGGTAAAGATGAGTCTCTCAAGAACTAAGGTTTATGAGAGAAGCTAATCGGGCTACCGCGGTTGGAGATGAAGGGAAAATGGTGGCAATCTCCTCCGGTATTATTTATCAAAGTCCTTTATGGGACAGCATCCACCGCCATCCAATTTCAACTTTACAGCAGTTTTTGGACCGGGCAGATAAGTACATGAAGTTGGATGATGCTATTGAGAAAGGAGAAAATTGGTTGAACAATCCAAGTGGATCAGATGATACTTCGAAGGATAGCGGAAATGATCAAGGCGGTAGTAAGAAACGTGGGAATAATGGGTTTGACCGCCGCAGTGAGAAAAAACCTAAGTTGGGATCAAATGACAAGCCAACGAAGTAACCTCGATTCACCAACTACACCACTCTTTCGGCGACCCGAGCGGAGATCTGTCTAGCCAGTCATCAGGAGGCCCCTTACCGAAGACCCCCACCAATCAAGAAGGAGATGAGTAAGAGGGATAAGAACAAGTTCTGTCGTTTCCATGGAGACTATGGTCACGACACGAATGAGTGTAATCACCTTAAGGATGAAATAGAGTTTCTCCTCCGGTCGGGAAAACTAAAGAAGTACAAAGCAGAGAAGACCCAGGGAGAGGGGAGCAACAATAATCCTGGTTTCAAGCGGCAACGGTCCCCACCTTTACAACTTGAACCTGTGGACTTCACATTAGATACTATATGTGGAGGACCCCATCTTGCTAGGGATAGCAACAAGGCGAGAGAGAGGTATGCTCGCACCCTTTGTCATGAGTTGGGTGCGGCATCCACCTCCGAGGTTATGACGGTGGAGGAGCGACCATCCAAGAACCCAAGGTATGAAATTGAGTCCCTCACTTTCACTGAAGAAGATGCCAAACACGTGAGGTATCCTCACAATGATCCTCTTGTGGTGACAGTCCAAATAGCTAATATGAAGGTGAAAAGATGCCTGGTTGATACGGGAAGCTCCGTAAACATTATTTATAAGTCCTCTTTTGAAAAGATGAAGCTATCCATCAATGACTTGAAGCCTTGCTCTCACGTCATTTATGGGTTTACTGGAGAAGGACTGTCACCAGCTGGGACAATCAAGTTACTAGTCACGACGGGGGAAGCTCCCAAGCATGAAACCGTGATGACTGAGTTTTTGATTGTTGACTGCCCGTCCGCCTATAATGTGGTTATTGGCCGACCACTACTCACCAACTTGCATGCAATAGTTTCAATTTGGCATCTATCTATGAAGTTCCCGACCAGTGCTGGCATAGGTTGTGTCCAAGGAGACCAAAGGGAGGCTAGGGAGTGCTATAATGCCTCGGTAGCTAAGGCAAAAAAAGGTGCCAAGGAGAACAACATGATTGTTAGTGTTGAGAAAGAGGAGTTGGAGGAGGTCCCTATAGATGAGAATGACCCAACAAGAGGGGTCAAGATTGGGAAGAAGTTGAAAGCTGAAGTGAGAGTACAGCTGATAGAATTCTTGCGAAGGAATCAAAATGTCTTCGCCTGGTCTCACAAGGATATGGTGGGTATCTCACCAACTGTGATCAGCCACGTGCTCAATGTGGATGAAAGATATCCAGCAGTACAGCAGAAGAGGAGATTGCTTGACAAGGATTGAGCAAAGACTCTTAAGGAGGAGGTAGAGCGATTGAAGGAGAATGGGTTTATCAGAGAGGCATAGTACCCAGCTTGGGTTTCAAACCCAGTGTTGGTGCCCAAACCCAATGGAAAGTGGAGGACCTGTGTAGATTTTACTGATCTAAATAAAGCATGCCCAAAGGATTGCTTTCCTTTACCAAGAATAGACCAGTTAGTAGATGCAACCTCTGGTCACGAGACCTTGTCCTTCATGGATGCGTATTCAGGGTACAACCAGATCAGCATGCATCCTCCTGATGAAGAGCATAACAGCTTCCGAACAGATATAGGGCTATACTGCGATAAGGTCATGCCCTTCGGATTAAAGAATGCAGGAGCTACCTACCAGCGCTTGGTGAATGGTATGTTTCGTGACTTAATCGGCAAGAGCATGGAGGTATACGTAGATGATATGTTGGTGAAATCAAAGGAAGCTGGGGGGCACGTTGGAGACTTAGAGGAGTGCTTTGCAATATTGAGGAGGTATAACATGAAGTTAAACCCCCTCAAGTGTTCATTTGGGGTGGGTTCTAGAAAATTCCTTGGGTTTATTGTTAACTCCCGAGGAATAGAGGCAAACCCAGAGAAGATCAAGGCTCTCATAGAGATGAAGTCTCCAACAAGAATAAAGGATGTGCAAAGCTTGACTGGGCGGATTGCCGCTCTAAGCAGGTTCGTTTCGAAATCAACGGACAAGTGCATTCCATTTTTTAACCTGCTTAAAGGAGGCAAGAAGTTTGAGTGGACCGCAGAGTGTGAACAAGCTTTCCAGGCGATAAAGGAGCATTTGGCCCAACCTCCTGTTCTTTCCAAGCCAGTTGATGGAGAAAACCTATTTATGTATCTAGCAGTCACGGAGCACGCTGTCAGTGCTGCCTTAGTACGTGAGGAGGATAAGGTGCAGCACCCAATATATTATGTTAGCAAGCGATTGATAGGAGCGGAGTCCCGGTACCCCATGATCGAGAAGTTGGCTTACTGCTTGGTACTTGCGTCACGAAAGTTGCGGCCATACTTTCAGGCACACCCCATCAAGGTCCTTACAGACCAGCCTCTTCGCCAAGTTTTACAGAAGCCGGAGTCATCTGGTAGGCTACTTAAATGGGCAGTTGAGCTAGGCCAATTTGAAATCAAGTACCAACCAAGGACTGCTATTAAAGGTCAACCTTTAGCAAATTTCATTGCTAAATGTACCGGAAGCGCTGAGGTCTCCGACGAGCAAGAAAGTGTTACTAGGCAGAAAGAAGAAATTCCTACTTGGCAACTTTTTGTTGATGGGTCGTCAAATGAGCACCATTCAGGATCTGGGATAATATTAGTCACACTAGAGAAGCACCGAATTCATTGTGCACTAAGATTCGGATTTAATGCTTCTAACAATGAAGCGGAGTATGAAGCCCTTTTAGCAGGCTTGCGACTGGCTAAAGATGTACGTGCCCGATCGGTGGAAATAAACAGTGATTCCCAATTGGTGGTTTATCAAGTATTGGGGGAATACCAGGCAAGGGGCCTACGCATGGTGGCATACTTAAACAAAACCAAAGATTTGTTAGCCCAGTTTGAGGAGTATACCATCAAGCTAGTACCACGAGAGCAGAATTCCAATGTCGATACTCTAGCAAAGCTTGCTAGTGCAAAAGATGTCGAAACTCTGAATATAGTACCGGTAGAATACTTGGCAGAGCTGAGCATTGATAAACAAGAAGCCATGCCGATCATTATATCCGATACCTGGATGACTCCCATCATTGCTTACCTTGAGCAAGGGACCCTCCTAGATGGTCGTAATGAAGCAAGGAAGGTTATGAGGCAAGCTGCTAGATACACCATGATAGATGGAGTGTTGTATAGGAGAGGGTATTCCCTACCTCTGCTCAGGTGCATAACACCCGACCAATCAAAGAGCATACTAGCTGAGGTGCATGAGGGGTTTTGTGGAGATCATGCTGGGGGGCAGAGTCTATCTAAAAAGATCTTGAGGCAAGGATTTTTCTGGCCTACCATGAACGAGGGCTCTATGGAATACGTGAGGAGGTGTGACAAATGCCAAAGATTTTCTAAAGTACCCAGAGCGCCCCCAAATGTCTTGAAGCAAATGCAAAGTCCATGGCCTTTTGCGGTGTGGGGTATTGATCTGATCGGGAAGTTGCCCAAAGGAAAAGGAGGAGTGCAGTTTGCAGTGGTCGCGGCAGATTATTTTACTGAGTGGATTGAAGCCGAGCCATTGGCCACAATCACATCGAAGAAAGTATTAGACTTTGTGGTTAAGAACATAATATTTCGCTATGGTCTGCCTAAGAAGATAGTGTCTGACAATGGCACCCAATTTGACAGCGACATATTTACTGATTTTTGCACTCGGCATGGCATCACTAAAAGTTTCTCCTCGGTAGCCCATCCTCAAGCCAATGGGTAGGTTGAAGCGGTAAACAAAACATTGAAGGACACTCTAAAAAAGCGCCTGGAGCAAGCTAAGGGTGCTTGGGCAGAAGAGTTACCAGAGGTCCTTTGGTCATATAGGACTACTGCTCGGACGGCAACTGGTCATACCCCATTCTCTTTGGCATATGGGTATGAGGCCATGCTACCTGTGGAGATAGATCCACCATCTCATAGAAGGACCATGTACAACCAAGAGGAGAACCATCAATTGTTAGCAGAATCATTGGACTTCATCGAAGAGAGAAGAGAGGAGGCAAGCCTAAGAGTTGCTGCTCATCAGCAAAAAGTAGCACGCTACTTCAATTCCAGAGTGCGAGATCGAAAGTTCCAGGTCAGAGATTTGTTCCTTAGAAAGGTGTTTGTAAGGGACCCAGCAGCTGGTGTGCTAGGACCAAACTGGGAAGGGCCGTATCAAATTGAGCAAGTCTTGCCGCCCGGCACCTACAAGCTTGCTCGGTTGAATGGAGAGCTGATCAGGAACTACTGGAATGGCGAGCACTTGACAAAATATTATCAATAAATACTACTTGCAGAGTAGTAGCTTTGTATCAAGTGCTTAACTTGTTATTTAAGTTTTTTGTTTGTGAACTGGTTATTTGCTACCCAGTCACATTATTTTGAACAATGTCATTTTGTTTAGAACTCGTTGTTAGACACGTTTTGTCACTTATTATTACGAGTAATAAAAGAGACCACGTGCAGCATGGTCGAATCTTGCTACAAATTTTGCATATGTGTTGATTATTCTTGCTTGGCAGTGTTCAACTGTCATAATAATTTAAACAAAACAGGTCTTCTAAAAACTAAGTGTAAATATATACCGGGCGGTATTCAACTGGTCGGTATCATGATATGAAAGACCAACGTTTAAATAATGTTTTTGTAGTGGTCAACTACTGAAATATGTTCGTATATTTTATGTGTTTCACGAGTAGTGACTACTCAGACAAATTCGATCAAGTAGCAAGTGATCAAGGATTTATCAACCCTCAATCACTTGGGGGGCACATAGGGTATACTGGGTTTACTTCAACACAGGCAATAAGAGCACGAGCAAGTATATCTGTTTTTGGGCTGACTTGTAAGATTGGAAGTCTAAAAAGGCCATTAAGCTAACTTGTTTAACAAAGCTTGAGTAACTTAGAATTTAAAAAAAATTTAAGTTAGAAACAGATATTCGTGTAATGACAAAATTTATGCTCATAAGAGGTTAGAGCAATAAAAGCATGAGGAAGCATATTTAGTAGGGACTTATGGAATGGTTAGAATTTCTAAGTTAGAAAACTAAATACTCATGTGAAATTCAAGGCATCCAGAAACTTTACTATTCATAATAAAGACTTAAAAGTTTAGAGTTAGTCAAAAAAGAAAAAAGTAAAGTGTTAAGTGTCAAAATAGCTCACTGATCCGAGCAACAATATACAAAGTAAAGAAAACTATGATAGACTATGCTAAGGAGTCACTGGCGTGCATCTCTTGTGGGTTGATCAACCCCTTCCTCGGCTTCGGCTGCTCCTCTTGCTCGAAATGATAAGGCAGAGGAGGCGGGAGCAGGTGCAGGAGGATTGGCAGCTTCTTCAGCAGCCCGTGCTTCGCATCTGGAAAGCTCTTCTGCCTGAACCTCCTTGGTGAAAAAGTCAAGATTGAGAGGTTTGTTTAGCTTCCAGACTTGATAAAAGCAATCGAAGCTGGCCTCCTCAAAGCGAATTAAATCAAGCTCCTTTTCTTGTTTCAACTCTTCATTTTCGCTGATCAGTCTCTCATTATCCCGAGCCAGCTTCTCTAGTTGGGCTGTCAAGGAATTGTTGTTTTGAACCTGCTGCTGATTCTCCTCAGAAAGTTTCCTGAGAGACTCATCCCGTTCGGCTACGGTTTTTTCTGCCTGCTCCAACTTAGATTTGGAGTCTTTTTCTGAAGCCGTTAAAGTCTCTACCGTAGCCCGGGCCTCCACCAGTTGATCGTTTAGCACCTTGATCAACTCCTTGTAATCCACCGCTCGAAGCTGAGCATGACTGATGGTGACAAGTGACTGCATGGAAGAGGAAAGGTTATTACAAGCAAAAATATTAATAACACATTGTCTTAGGACAAAATACCTACCTTCATCAGTGGAGCAAGCCCTCTTCTTAGGACGACTTCAACGCTAAGCCGAGGGTAGGATTCGAAGCTTTGGAGCATTGAAGCATCATGGTCGATCTCCTCAAGCAGTCCTTTTCCTATGTCACTGGCAGCGCGAAGGACCTCACTCGAGCTACTCGGGCGAGTGGGAGTTAAGCTCGTAGAGGAAGGAAGTGAAGAGGGAGTCAGTGGCGGGAGTGTGGTCGGTCCATCAGGTTGTCTCCCTTGACTAGGTGGTACTACCTTCTGAATCTTCCTCGGTGGCATGGAGCCACTTCCATCGCCAACTTTCCTCTTTGGCGCAGAAGCAACGCACTGTCTGAACATGTCTGGATCTGCAAAAGAGGAAGACACAAAGTTGTTAGAGATATAAACATAATAGAATATGCATAAGTATATGCCACAATTTTTTTACTCTCGAATCACCAAATTATCAAAAATATTCCTATATTCACTAGACATATGTTACGTGCATTGAGGATCTGATCGAGGAACTCATCCTCGTCTTCCGAGGATGAGCTGAGTTCCTCCTCAACCTGAATAGCCTTTCCTTTCCCGGGTTGAACGGGAATGGCAGATCTGCGCTGAGGTTCAGGCTCCCTAATGACCAGGTCACCAGGTCTACGAGAGAGTGGAGAAGGTCCAGGAGAAAGCTGATTAGTCACCAGCTCCGTGCCCGCGTTGGACTGATCAGTCATGTTGTTCTCCCCGGTGGTACTTTCCACCGCCATATCGTGGTCACACGGCACCAGGCCCACCATCTGAAGGAGGTCCAAAGTGACCAATTTTTTCACATCCTTCTCCCTAAGACTCATGCTAGCCAACTTCTTGGCCCGCTCAAACATCCCCTTAGTAGGCAATGGTCGCTCGAATGGACCTGTGCGTGTATAGGCCAAGTTGTTGGCCTCAATGTCCGATGTAAGGAAGTATTCTTTGTGATACTTCCCGGGGTTCGATTTGTGAGAGATACCATTGAGATATGTAATCCCCCTATGCCTATGGTAGAAGTGGAAGAAGCCCGTGTTGTTGTGGGAAGGATTGGTCCTAAGGTCAAACAAGTAGTGCACCTCATGAGGGGTGGGCTCGTCCCAACCATGCAGGAAGTAGAGGATGTACAACGCAGAGAGTTCCTGAATCCCATTCAGTGCGATCTGGAATGGTGAAACATTGAAGTAATCCGCTACAGACCGGAAGTATGGGTGTAGCGGAAGTGTCGCTCCGGCGTGCACATGGTGCCTGGACCAGGCGCAGTATGTTCCACCAGGCCTATTGGCTCTTTAATGAGAGCTCGGACATATCACGTTTGCCTCGCTCAAGCCTAAAGCTTCGATGTGTTTTTGGAACAACGCGGGATTAAGCTTTGAAGATTCGGCAATGAACCAGGAGGGTTCTTCTTCTCCCTCCTTGCGTGGTTTCTGAACAGCCAAGTCCTGGATCGCGGTAGCAAATTTCTGGGAAGGTTTGTCTGAAGTTGTGGCAGTGCGGGCGTGGCTGCGCTTTACCACCTTCTGCACTGCCCTACGGGCAACCTGTGGATCATGTTACTGAGGAAGTCTGTTGGATTGTTTCACCCTCATCGTCGACTGAGAAACTTGTTGAAGGAACTGTTCCTCGTGAAGGAGATACAAAGCTGAGCGAGGGAGGATTTTCTTGAAGCGGCGGAGGCGGTTCTCTGGAGTGCAACCGGTGGACGAGTTTGATGAGGAATCGCTATTTAGAGGAGTCTCGATTGATTGCGGGATGGATATATCGGAGTCCGTATGGTTGTCACCTCCCCTATAGTCAGAGCGATTCATCTACAAAAATGAATAAAACATGGGGAGGTGAGTAACCATATAGAAAAATTCACCAAGGGTAAATTTATTTTTAGACTTAGAAAAGTTTGTCTAAGTTATAAAAAGATAGCACACAAGGGAAAAAATAATCTTAGTGCCCAAGAGTGCCTAAAAAGTACTTGAGGTGTTGGAAGTTATTAAAGTTTATGTAAATGGAAATTTTTGGGGTTTTCCTATGAAGCTAAATTCCCTATGCGTGTGAGTATGCATGCCAAAGGATTGGGTATGCATTTGAAAGATTGGAAAGAAGGTCGAAGCCTAGGAGATTGGGTGTGGTCCGATCAGACCACGTTATTCACTCTAGGAGGTGGCCTAGCCTACTGCATTCGATCGGATGCCTAGGCACGCTAAATATGCGTGACCAAAGAGGCGTTTAGCAGGGAGCTGCCTCCGTGTGAGCCCAGCACCAAGAAATTTACAAAATATCTGATCGGACACAGCCTGACCGAGGAGACGTTCAGCCTTGCATCCGTGCGAGCCCAGCACCAAGCCGTCCACGGTACGCCCGATTGGACATGGCGCGATCGAGAGGATGCGCACCCCACGGTCCGAGTGTCCAGGTGCCTGGCGCGCCTTGTGCCTCCGAGGCTCCTAGCCAGCAACAGCCCGTTATGTCCGATCAGACATGGGCATCCAAGAGGGTTCAAAATATGGTCCGATCGGACCACATACATGCCCAGATTTTTCTTGGCAAACCAAATGAGCAAAACCCTTGACTATACACTTTTCCTACCTCAAACCCAAACCGTGTAAGCAAAGCCCTAGAATCCCTATTTTAAACACATTTCTTCATTCACACATACAAAAACAAGATCAAAGCATGGAAATGAAAGGTTTTTCTTATGTTCTTGAAAACCCATTATACTATCAAAAACCCCAAGACCCATACTCATATTCATGTCAAATTAGCCCATTTTTCTTGAAATTCCTATGAAATTAAAGGTAATTTCGGGTTACCCATACCACAAACATCATCAAGACAACAATCTAACACATTGTACAAAGCATTCACAAGAACTTCAAGAACAAGCAAAGCTATGGGGAGTTTCGGCCATGGCATGGTTTTCTTAGAAATTTTTTGAAAAATTATAACAATGTAAAGGCATGGAAAAGAAGACTTACTCAAGGTTGGAGGACCTTTGGTTTGCTTGAAGATTGCTTGAAGATGAAGAGCTCCCCTTGAAGTTTTTGGAATCGGCAAGGAGAAGAAAAATCTTGGGGATTTCGGCCAAAAGGGAAGGAAGAAGATGAGAGGTTTTTGAAAATGTAATTTTTTGCTTGTGTGAAGAAAAGTGTGTAAAGTTGGGTTATTTAAAGGGAAAAAAGTGGGTTTTTTTATTTATTTTTGGACCTTTGGCATTCTGGGACTATTTTTCTCTCCACGATCATGGGTGGTTTTTTGCAGTGATCGTGGGTCTGCTGCATGGAGATGAACAGTTATTATTTTTTATAATGACGTTAGCTGGAGAAAAAGTTTATTATGTGAATGTATCATATAATAAACTTGGGGGGCAAATGTTATCCCAAAAATTTGAAAAGGATGATGTGGCAATGAAATTGACACGTGGCATGAGTTAGTTGGGTGATCTGGCTTAGGAGTAGCCCAATGCATCAGTTAAGAATTTGGACTGTTTGAGAGATGCTATAGTCAAGTCAAAATACACCCGAGGAGAATATTTGAGCCAAGTGTTGGTTTCAAACCCAATTCTAAGGAGCTTAAAAGAGGGGTTTGGATTTTGGCTCTAGGGGCAAAAGTGGCAGATCCGATCGGACCTTAGCTTGAGGAGCCTCTCAAGTATTTGGCTCGGGTGTGTCCAAGGTAAGCCTCCCAAAGTTTTCCAAGTATTAGGCTCGGGTGTGTCCGAGGTAAGCCTCCCAAGGTTTCCTAAGTGTTGGCTCGAACGTGTCCAGGGTAAGTAGCTAAGGAAGAGTCCCATACAAACCAAGAATTGAGATTTAGATTTTGGCCAAGAAAGAGCCTATGCAATGTCTGATCGGACATGGTTGGAGGAGCCTAGGGCTTGCCTCGGATTTGTCCAAGCTGAGATGCCAAGTGAAGTGCCTCGGACTTGTCCGAGGTGAGATGCCAATGAGGATGGCTCGGACCACCTTGGTCCGAGGAGAAGGCCACAAGGTCCGATCGGACCTTGATTGGAGGAGGTATGCTCGGACTTGTCCGAGGTGAGAAGCAAGAGAGAAGGTTGGCTCGGACCACCTTGGTCCGAGGAGAAGGCTACAAGGTCCGATCGGACCTTGATTGAAAGAGGTAGGCTCGGACTTACCCGAGAAGGGAGGCCAAGGGAGTTGGCTCAGACCACCTTGGTCCGAGGAGAGCCATGCATATATCACCTTGGTCCAAGGAAAGCTTGAAGGAGTAATCAACATACATGTGAGACTACGTCAAAATCCCCGGAACGGCTTCAGCAAGAATTGGTCTATGCACCCGGGAATCTCTCATTCCTCACTCAAATTGAGGAATCAGTTGTATTTTAAATATTTCTTGTAATATAAATATAAGATGAATAATAAAATATCCCTATCTAAAGGGGATATCAGTTGAGGATCCCAGACCTATAAATAGAGGGTTGGGAGGATCGTAACGGGACTTTTTGACAAATTGAGAGTTAATCTGTGTTCTAGAGAGAGAAAGTGTGTTTTTCTTGAGAGAACCCCTTTTTTTGTATTCTGGAATATTTACACTAAGAAACTCAGTTGACACTGGTTCATCTGATCTTGAGTGTGAATACAGTAATAAAATCTCTAAGTGGATTAGGCTATTACCGACTATCGGGGCTGAACCACTATAAAATCTCGTGTTATTTACTTTTATTGCAAAAACTGTCTGTTGCCGTTTACATTCTCTTGAAGGCTTGTCGTTATTGACGTTCTCACGTCCGGCTAAAAACACAGTCAACAACTGATTTTCTAATAGTTTTAGATTCTCTCTAAACACAAGTCATTTTCTAAGCCTCTTTGTTATTTTCTTTTCTTCTCTCTATATCTATCTCACGTGTTAGGAATTTCCCACACTAGTCTAGGTGATTCTAAGGATACATTGGAAGACTGTGAAGAAAATAGAAGATCGGTACAGTTTCTTGATAATACTCTACGACAGAGAGGATACAAGAGTTAGAGAAACTGAAGGAAGGACTCTTTAATTCCGCTGCGTATACTGTAAGTATTCTAATCTTTGTTTCTCTTTGAATTCAATTTTAGAAACATGTTTAAGGCTATCTCGTATTAATTTGTTTAATATTAGATATACATGAAAATAAATAAAGATCCTGTATAAAATTTTTCTAACAGTCCACATGTGTAGCGACCTACAGCGACGACATGTTAGTCGCAGTAGGAAATCTCAGAGCCTTTGGCAATATTTATTTTCATGCATGAATATGTTTAAAATTGGATTATTTAATAAGTTTGAATAATTGGATGATTTTCATGTTTTTATGAAGCATATTGATTTTATGTGAATTTTGGCAATTTTTAGGTTATTTTGTTGTGAATTCTATGCTATTAATGTTTATATATGCTTTATTTTGTATAAAACATGTTAAAAATTAATTAGAAAATAGTTTTAATTTGAAAAATTGCTAAAAAATGTTTTTGAAAAAATTTGCATTGGCTGCCATGCGCGCGCGCACCAGCGCGCCACCAACAACCAAAGCATCACTCGGGTGAATAGTACCCGATACGTGTACTGTTCATCCAAATTTTTTTTTGAAAAATAAAGAAAATCAAAATTGTGGAAATTTATTATTTATAATCAAAGCCAAAAATATCAGATTTGTTATATATTTAAATTTATTTTTTTAAAATAAGATATTTTTGTTAGTTTAGATTTAAATAACTAGATTTTTTCTACAAAGATTCAAATTCAAAATTTAAAAATAGACTAACAACTTAATTTTAAATCTTTTAATATATTAAAATATTAGAATTATGATATCAGATATTTTAATTTAAATTCTTGATTTTTTATATTAAATCTTTATTTGAAAATGTAAATATCTTTTTATTCTATAGTTTTTAATATTTAAATTATTTGAAATTTTAATATTGTTAGTTAAATATTTTTATGGATATTTGAATTTGTTAAACTATTTTGAGATATTTTATGATTGTTATAACTATTTATATTTTATTTTATTTTTTAATGGTTAAAATATTAGTTAATAGTTATAACAACACAAAATATTTTGGAAAATAGTTAAGATATTGATTTTAAAATTTAAAATTGGTTAAATTTTTTGAAAAATATCATTTTTTTTTTCAGCCAATTAATAATATATTTTTTTTAATAAATGAGATTTAAATTAACTTTGGTTAATGGTTGATAAATACTATTTAAATTAAATTAATATATATTTTTTCAAATTAACCTAAACAAAGTTGATTGTTGATAAATGAAATTTAAATTAACTATTGTTAATTGTTGATAAATTTCATTTAAATTAACTTATTTTTGTAAAAATTTAATTAATTCGAATTTTTGATAAATTCTAGATAATTAATTGTGGTATTTTTGCAAATGAAATAAATTGTGGTATTTTTGCATAAATTCATAGAATTGTTCATATAGTAACATGATTAGGCCCATCCAATTATAACACGTCTGTTTGCACTATATGTGGTATTTTTGCAATTGGGCTTAGATGCATATAGTGGCCCATATGTTTGTTAGATATATGGATTTTGCCAAATAAAATATTCACAAAATGATAGGTTTTATTTGGGCCTATTAGAAAATGTAAAGATTAAATTCCTCTCTTGTGGGTGATTCCACTTGTGAATGCCAATTTTCTTTGCATGACTATTGTGGGCCTAATCAATTAATAACAATTAATAAGACGAATGTTTAAATTCTTGTATTTTGGACCTTGTATGGAAGATAGAGGGCCTTTGTAGTGGGAACGACATACTGGACCCATCCCTCCTCCATACAATCCCAATTGTTAAGGCCTATTTACCTGTGTTGGACTTAATTGTATAGGTTCATTATATTAGTTAAACCTAAATATTTATTAGCAACAAATTAATTATAAATTAATTGAATTTGTTTCAATGTGACACTTTAGAATTAATAAGGAATTATAGGACTGTGGTTTTAAAAATTTTAATCTGTTTATTTTTTTTTTGGGAAAACCATAGTCATTAATTTTCGAAAAATAAATAATAAAAATACTAATTTTCTTATTTTATAATGAGCTTATATTAAGAATGATATTCGATCTTCACCGTTGGTTTAACATAGTCAATAGCTTAATGGGGCCTCGAGGCGCTTTGATTCGTCCCCCTACGGAAGGTGTTCATTAGTTATTTTAACAAGGTTAGATTTCGAAAGATAGATAATTATAGGTCAATTCTACTAGGCTCACCCCTACGGTGACTACTAGGACTAAATCTATGTAAATCGTGGGTCTAGCTCATAATATAAGAGATTTTGTTTTCTTATTTTGATCGAATAGTAGGTTGTTAATAGTGGTGTCCATTATTAAATGAGTTTACAACTCTATTTAACTAATGGTATTTTTGACACTCGCCAACCAGGACAAGGATATCATAGATTAGTTAAAAACCTAAAGAAATAGAGATATGGTTGTTTTTGGTATTTTTTCTCATATCTTACATACTTTTGGTATATGTTGTGCTATTTCTTGAAATATGTGTGAATAGAAGTTTTATTGAGTAAATGTGATTGATTTCTATTTTTAATGGTAATTTGTAGTTTTAAGTTAAGTAGTGTTTGTGTCAACTCCCATCCTTTCTCAACTTTCGATGGAGAAACTCACTGGAGAAAACTTCCTTAATTGGAAGCAGAATATCAACATCGAGTTGATTGGTGACAACTCTGAATTCGTCATGATTGAGGAATCCCCAGAACGAGCACCGTGTCCGCACGTTAGTGATGGCACTGTCAATGCTCATGATGGTACTGTAAATGCTTGGATAGGACCGTCTTGGCACGTTTGTGATGGCACTGTAAATTCTCGGATGCCACTGTGTTTGCATGTTCGTGCTCAACTCAACTATGGTCTGACGCAGCTCATGAACGAGCTTCAGATTTTTGAGTCTATCATGGGTGGACCTAGTAAGGGATGAGAAAAGAAGACAACTACTACTATTGCTGTTGATCCAGCTAAGGCTGAAGCTAACCAAGCTTCGTCTTCGAAAGCTGGAAACAAGAGGAAAGGTGGGCAAAAGAACAACCCCAAGCCTGTGCACAGACGCCTAAGGGGTAAAACAAGAAAAACAAGAAAGGTAAAGGTAAATGTTTTCACTACAAAGAGAAGGGGCATTGGAAATAGGATTGCCCCAAATTTCTAGCAGATAAAAACAAAGGTAATGATTATATTTCATTTATCTTGGAAACATGTGTTTTAGAGAATGATAACTCTATTTGGATTATTGATTCTGGATCTACTAACCATGTTTGTAACTCTTTACAACTTCTTGAATCGTGGGAAGAAGTGAACAAAGGCCGCTTAAAGCTTAGAGTTGGGAACAGAGCGTTCGTTGCGGTCCAAGCTAGAGGTAGAGCTCGTCTGATGTTCAGAAATAAATTTTTAATTTTAAAAGATGTATTTTTTATTCCGGATTTTAGTAGAAATTTAATTTCAGTTTAAATGTTGCAATTAGAACGATTTGTTATGACTTTCACAAGTTCTAATATATCTATTTCTTTCAATGGATCACAATTGTGTATTGCATGTTTGGAAAACGGGCTTTATATTCTGCGACCTAACAAACCCCTCGCTCTTAATAATGATTTATTCAAAGTAGCTAAACCTAGGACCAATAAACGCCGAAAGATCGATAACGATAATATGACGTATTTATGGCACTAGAGACTAGGTCACATTGGCTATGATAGGATTCAAAGACTAACAAAGGAGAAACCTTTGAGGGAACCCACCTTAGTTGAATTACCTGTCTGTGAATCTTGTCTAGAAGGCAAACTGACCAAGCGTCCATTCTCTGCAAAGGGTGATAGGGCCAAAGAACCACTTGGTCTTGTGCATTCAGATATTTGTGGACCTTTGAATGTACAAGCCAGGGGTGGTTTTGAGTATTTTGTCACTTTCATTGACGATTACTCTAGATACTCATGTCCTTACCTAATACATAGGAAATCATAAACATTTTCAAAGTTTCAGGAATTTTTAGCAATGGCTCAGAACCAATTAGGTAAAATGTTAAAGATCTTGTGATCTGATAGGGGTGGAGAATGTTTGGATATGCAGTTCCAAGTTCATTTAACTGAACTTGGGATTTTATCACAACTTACTGCCCCAGGTACTCCGCAAAAAAATGGTGTAGCAGAACGCCGGAAATGACCTTTATTGGAAATGGTTAGATGCATGCTTAGTTACTCAACTCTACCAACTTCATTATGGGGACATGCAATTGAAATCACGAACGACATTCTCAATGTCGTACCGTCAAAATCAATCCCAAAACACCTTTAGAACGCTGGAATGGTCGTTGTTGGTTTTTGATTGATCAAATCAGAGATTATGCGCAGCGGAACAACAATCAAATTGTCAGATTAATCCCATAAGATTTCTAGATCTACTTCTTCACACTCATATTTATATTGAATCAAGGACAAGAATAGAAAAATTACCTCAGGTCCTTCCTTGCTGCTATCTTTTCGTATGGCTGAATCCTTGAGATCTCACACCAAGATCTTCCAAAATGTTCTCAGGCACACAAAGAACGAGTGTGGGCTCGCTATACAAATAATAGGCAATAACTATTTATCAGATGTTCTCAACACATGAGATCTGATAAAGTTTGGACCTAGGTTTTGTGAAGAACAATGACCTTTGTTTTTGTCACTGTTCACTTTTCTTTGAAAGAATCCTAGATATTTTTCTATCCCTGAAAATTACGTTCTGTGAAAACTGATATCCAATATTTAATAATATCCAATATATTAAAATATTTGTTATTTTAAACAAATTCAAAATAACTAATCAGTTATCAGATTTTTGTTTAAATAATAATATTTTAATCATATTAAAATATCTCATTATTTATTTAATATTTAAATAACTAAAATTGTGGAATCAAGAGACTAAGTCCATCTCTTATGCGTGTAGCACAGTGCCTGTGCACTGTGCCACACGTGTACCACATGCCTGTGCAGGCATGTGATTTTTCCCAATTTTTATTATTATTTAAATACCAAAAATCCCAAAAATAAATTAATTCAAAATTAATTATATTTTTGTTAAATCAAATAATTAATTAATTCTTAATTAATTAATTACACATAATTAAAAAATAATTATGTTTGATTCATAGAAAAATATTTTATTTATCACATAAGTCATTTTTGCCCATTTTTTGTATTTTCCTTTGACAGTGATTGTTTGAGCCATTTCGGGGACCATGGACCTATAACATTAAGGTCCAATAAATTGAAACTAAATAATTAAACTCTTTAATTATAATAGTTAATTTATTAATTCTGATATTACTCCACTATAAATTTAGAATTGCACTCTTTATGTTATAGATATACTTTTACATAAATCTTTTTCTTAAGTCGTCCATTGATATAACCATCTTACAATAGTTCAACCCTCTAATTAATTAGTTCATAAATTAGAATGGAAGAATTACCATTTAACCTTTCTAATTTACTTCTTATTCCTTAAGTACCATTAATTCACTAGTGAATAATTAATCTATAATCTAATTATAGATTTGAGCTCAAAATCATTCAGTTCCAGAATTAACCCTTAAGGGAACTAATATACGATCCATTAGGAAAGATTAGATTCTGTGTTGTTGATACATGTTTCCAGCCATCCATGATATTAAATCTCCAAAACAAAAGTCATTAGCCTCATTCTTTGAAGAGACCTTAACGAGTGAATCAAAAGATTTAATAAACATGAACAGGAGTTCATGAACACTCAGGATTTAGGTTGATCTATAAATGATCATCAGTTATGATATGAATTACAAGTCTTTATTGTTAAATGGTTTTTGGATAAAGACTTTAATTCACATCGATCCATGTCATATATAATCATATTATATAAAGCACCTTTACCGAGATGTCTTACCACATCAATAATCTGAATCTAGATTATTTGTATCATTATGATACTCAGTAAACCATACTTACAACTCCAATTAAAGAATTCCATAACTTTAATTTGTCATTGTTGACTATTTTTATTCATTCATGTGATCTTAATTCTCCCGTACTAATACAAGATCACATCCTCAATAATGAATATGGAATTTTTCTGATATTTACAAATTTATTCAAACAATAATTTAACAATATAAATATGACAATAATAATAAACCATTGTATTTATTTATTCACAGAAAAAATAAATGTCTTTACATGCTTTTAGGACACATTCCTAACAGTCGTGAACATAGTTTACGCCATTATAGAATCTGGTGGTGTCCCGCTCACGTCCTGAGGAAAAAGGAGGGAAAGCTAGAACCATGAACTGAAGTTTGCATGTTTGTTGGCTATCCTAAAGGTACTCGGGGTGTACTTTTCTATAGTCATTCAGAAAAGAAAGTGTTTACTTCTACAAATGCTACTTTTCTGGAAAATGACTATGCCCAGAACTTTAAACCCCGCATCAAAGTAGTTTTAGAGGAGATGGTTAAAGAATTGACTCCAACCAATGTTCCATCGTCATCAATGCGACTTGATGATGAAATTCCCACTCTTCACGTCCAACCGACACAAGTTGATTTAAATGAAGAAAGTACCATTGTTCCTGAGCAAACAGTCACGGAGCGTTGTCGTAGTGGGAGGGTTTCTAGGAACCCAGTTTGCTATGGTTTGGATGGTGAAACCAATATGGTTGTTGTTGACACTAGGGATGACGATCCCCTGTCTTTCAAACATGCAATGGCTAGCCCTGAAAAGGAACTATGGCTCGAAGCCATGAAACAAGAAATGGAGTCCATGTACTCAAATTCTGTCTGGGATCTTGTGCAAGAACCTAGTGACTTTAGGGCCATTGGGTGCAATTCGATCTACAAGAAGAAACGAGGTGTTGATGGAAATATCAAGACTTATAAAGCTCGATTAGTGGCAAAGGGTTATACCCAGAGAGAAGGCATGGACTATGAGGAAACTTTTAGCCTGGTAGCCATGCTCAAATCCATTCGCATCCTCCTATCCATAGTTGCTGCTCTCGACTATGAGATCTGGAAAATGGACGTCAAGACAACCTTTCTTAATGGAAAGCTTGATAAAGTCATTTATATGGATCAGCCAGAAGTATTTAAAGTAGCTGGACAAGAAGGAAAAGATTGCAAGTTAAATAGGTCCATCTATGGACTTAAGCAAGCTTCTCGTTCCTTGAATCTTAGGTTTGATGAAATAATCAAAACCTATGGCTTTGAACAAAATATTGATGAGCCCTGTGTTTACCAACTGAAGGCTAATCAAATAGCGGTATTCCTGGTTCTTTATGTAGATGATATCTTACTCATTGGAAACAATGTTAAGAAATTGTCAGATGTGAAGAATTGGCTGAGCACTCAATTCCAGATGAAGGATTTGGGTGAAGCAAGTTATGTTCTAGGTATCCAAATCATCAGGGATAGAAAGAACAGACTCTTAGCTCTATCTCAAGCAGCTTACATAGATAAAGTGCTTGAACATTTCTCAATGAAAAATTCCAAGAAAGGGCGTCTATCATCCCGCCATGGAATTAATCTTTCAAAGAAGCAGTCTCCCCAGACTCCTGAAGAGGAAGATGCAATGAGAAAAGTTCCTTACGCATCTACAGTTGGAAGTCTGATGTATGCCATGTTGTGTACTAGACCAGATATCTACTATGCAGTGGGAGTAGTGAGCAGGTATCAGTCAAACCGAAGACCGGAACATTGGATAGTGGTTAAGCATATCCTGAAGTATTTGAGACAGACTAGGGATTATATGTTAGTCTACAAGGGTGGTTTTCTAAACCCTGTAGGCTACACCAATTCAGATTTTCAGACTGATGTCGATGACAGGAAGTCTACTTCCGGAACGGTGTTTACTCTTGGGGGTGGAGCTATGATTTGGAGAAGCGTAAAGCATCCTACAATCTCAGATTCCACCATGGAGGCTGAGTACATAGCCGCGTCAAAAGTAGCTAAGGAAATAGTTTGGCTAAAGAAGTTCCATTCAGATCTTGGTGTTATTCCAGAAATGGAAAAACCGCTTGTGTTGTTTTGTGACAATACAGGAGGGATAGACAACTCGAAAAAACCACGAAGTCACAAGAGAAGTAAGCATATAGAAAGGAAGTATCACATTATTTGAGAATATGTGGCCAGGAGAGACGTGAAGGTTATGAAGATTGCAACTAAAGACAATCTTGCGGATCCGTTTACAAAGACACTACCAGAAGCTGGATTTGATAAGCATATCAAGGAAATGGGATTAGTAGAATTAAGGCATTAGTTTCAATTAGTGCAAGTGGGAGTTTGTTGGGGTTTTATGCCCGACTCAAAACCCAAATTCTTTGTAATCTCATTTTATTATCAATAAAAGAATAGAAATTATTTTTTGACTTAGTTAATCACTTTGCTCACATGTTTTATTTTCATGATTATTTGTTTAATATAAACTTCTATTGAATCCCGAGCATATAGCTAATCTTATTTATAGTGACGTAATCACAGTGGAATATAAATATGATTATATGCTCAAAATAAGTTAGTCCTAAGATTAGTCAGTGCACAGGATTTACATTGACTTGCCAATCTACGATATGATCTACTTACACATTACAGTGTTATGTTCTTTCTAGAACATTAGCAAAGTAGATAAGATCGAATGTATTTGTTACATCGGACTGGACCGATATTGACAGTTGATAAGATAAGTAAACATACCGTTATTATCTATTTTAGTCATATCATATAGTTTACCACAAGTCAATTCAATCTCAATTATGAGTGGTTAGTATTCTAGCTTATTGTATTATTTGAGTTCTTTGACTTGTTCGTTACCAGCTTACCCTACGGACTAGCCCATACTTACATCTTGGGAACTCAGTAGTATAATTGAGTAGGAGTGTTAATCATAGATATGAACATCTATAGCTTCTGATGAAGAAGTGAAACGATGGTTTCCTTTTAGTTTGGTTCAAGGTGTTAAATGAAAGAGATCTCATTTCAGTAACTAAATTAGTTTACTGAAATATCATTTACAAGGAACTAAGTGTTTTAAGGGTAAAATACAATGAGGGGTAAAACAGTATTTTAGTCCCATCTCATTGTAGACCATCTATAGAGGATTGAGTGACAATTATGGTTGTAACAATGGATAATTAATAGCGTATCTATATTTTTTATAAAGCGTTCTATGAATTCAAGAGTGCAATTCCGAGTCTATAGTGGAGTCACGAGGAATTAATAAGTTAGTAAATTTATTTGTTAGACTTTTGATAACTTATTGGAGCTTGATTTCATAGGCCCATGGTCCCCATTGTACCTTGGATAAAATCATCTAGATAGTCTCAATTAATTGATTTAATTATCAATTAGAATTATCAAAGTTGAATAGGTCAATTATGGATAGTTTCACAGAGTTGTGTAATTTTGAGAAGAAAAGAGAAATTATGACAGATTTATTAATTAAGATAAATTGGTATCTAAATTAATAAATAAGTTTAAATCATGGTTCATATTATAAATAATTAATTTGATAAAATATTTAAATAATTTTTTAATTAATTAAATCAATAGAAAATAATACAGGCCTTGATTTTAAGTCCAATGGGATTATAATCAAACGAGAAATTTCACGGGCCTAAAGCCCATGATAATTTCGATCTAGGGCTTTAAAATGACTATTGTGTTATTGATTTTTTAATTAAATTAAATGGCCTAATTGAGTCCATAAAAGGAGTGCTTAGAGAGAAGTTTGATAAGTTTAATCACTGATTTTCTGATAGTTTTAGATTCTCTCTAAACACAAGTCCTTTTCTAAGCCTGTTTGTTATTTTCTTTTCTTCTCTCTATATCCATCTCATATGTTGAGAATTTCCCACACTAGTCTAGGTGATTCTAAGGATACATTGGAAGACTGTGAATAAAATAGAAGACCGGTTCAGTTTCTTGATAATACTCTGCGACAGAGAGGATACAAGAGTTAGAGAAACTGGAGGAAGGACTCTTTAATTCCGCTGTGTATACTGTAAGTATTCTAATCTTTGTTTCTCTTTGAATTCAATTTTACAAACATGTTTTAGGCTATCTCGTATTAATTTATTTAATATTAGATATACATGAAAATAAATAAAGATCCTGTATAAAGTTTTCCTAACAGTCCACATGTGTAGCGACCTACAGCGACGACATGTTAGTCGCAGTAGGAAAACTCTTTTTTCGGTTGGACTGAGATTTTGATACGACATGTCGTCACTGTATGTGGTTACAAAATTTGAAAATTTGAATTTTCAAAACTCCTACAACTACGACATGTGGTCGTTGTAGGTCCGTCGACCACCCACATCTACAACGACGACACATCGTCGCTCGAGAGTGTGTGGGTTTATATGCCTTCAGCGACGACATGTTCATGTTCAGCGAGCACCCTACTGCGACGCCATGTCGTCGCTGTAAGTATATAATTTTTTTTATTAAATTAATAAATTTTATTAACTAAAATTTATTTAATAAAATATTAAATATTAATTAAATAAATAGAACCAATTTATTTAATTAAATAATAAAACCAATGTAACAATATCCATAGTCTCCAAAATATAAAAAACAAAACATAAGTAGTATAGTCTTCAAAATAAAATAAAAACAACACAAAAGATTAATAAGTTCAAAATAATAATATAATAAAACTAAATGTCATCTAAATTGATTCCAAAGTCATCATCATCGTCGGGCTGTTGTGGTGGCTGTGGTAGTTGTGGCTGCTTTGGTTGTTGTGGTTGAAAGTTCGCCATCATGGACTGTATCATATTCATGTCCAAGTAGACAGACTAAAATTGTGGAGCTTGGATGTTCGGATTTGTAGCTTGCAAAAATTGTTGCATTTGGTTGAAGTTGTTGTTTTGGGTCATAATGGCTTGACTGATGTGTTGAACCATGGACTGGAAAGCCTCAGCTGGTACCATTGGAGGGCCGATTGTGGTGGATGGAAATGGTGATGCCTCTGATTGTGAAGAGGATCTGGTGGTGCCTGAGGCAAATGTACTAGTGCCCTTCAACTTGCATCCAATACCTCGGTTGTGGCCACGACGTTGACCAAGTACCTTTGAGACAACTTGTGTCTCATTGACAATGGCACTTCCTGCTGAAGATTCAGATTGAGATTGGGATTAGGATTGAGATTATGTCTAGACTTCTTGCTGCAAGTCATCCAGCAGTTTAGAAACAAGAAAATTAATACAAAATATAATTAAATAATATACATACATAAAAAATTTAGAAAGTTACTTACATATGCATCCTTAGTATTCGCGTTCACCCATCCACGTGTCGGATGATTGTGCATATCATTGAACGTATCGATAATGTTTGGCAGTTCCTTAGTTTGAAGATTCATCTTTAGAAAACAAAATTTAACAAAATATGAAATAAATATTGAAATTATCATTAAGATAACTTAAAATATTTCAACTTATCTATACATTTTTATTTACCTTCTTAAATCGAGCAGAAGCATAAGAGGTTGATCCATGGAGACTTGGATACTTCTCTTTCGTTCTGTTGGCAACATTTGCCTTTGAGCGTGCCATGAACTATGGAATGGTGAAAAGGTCTACCAGCTTCTGCCAACTCTCGTTGTCCATGTCCTCTGGTGGATTCTTTCTTGCTGTCTCGATATCATCACACCCTCCATGTTCATCAAAGTATTTTTTCTTTCTACCTTTTCTATCCTTGTAGGGATCCTAAAACTCTTGCTTAATCCCAGCCTCTATTAGGTGCCACTCAGGGAGATCTCGGGGAAGAATGAAAAATTCCTTAAAAAAATGTTAGAATTTTTAAATTATATAAAAAAAAACATTACATGTGAATAAATTGATAAATTTACCTCAATCCTATCTTATGCTCATCCAAAATACTCTACCACAAGTCATAATATAACGAGACATGGTGACCAATAAGGTTACCAATAATTCTCGTAAATAATGTCCCAAAATCTCCAACTACTTTGTAGGTTCCCTCCTTCAAATCAAATTGTAGAGCCAACGAACTTTTATTGTCGTTGACGAGCTGCTGCAAATAAAATTGAATAAATTAATAACAATTCGTCATTTATTTATAAAACATAGACTAATTATAGTATATTACCTGTCTCAAAGGAAGTAAGAAGTCGCGTAGGATTTGGAGGAGGATCACCCAGTCCATCACTGCCATGAGAACGAGCAACAACATCAAACAAATCTTTGTAGCTTAAATAATTATTAAGTTAAAATTAGCTATAGTTGGAGGTTAGTTACATAACTTAAATAATTTTGGTAATGCATTTGAAATGATTGAATAATAAACATTGTTTAGAAAAGTCATATATCGATTGAAAAGTCTTGAAATTAAAACACACACATTAAACATACAATAAGAATATGCATAAGAAAATTTTATTCCTCATCAATGTCGATTCCTACATCATCATCTGTACTTTCTAAATTATATTCACTAATTTCTTCATCATCATCGTCATTGATGAAATCATCATCCACATCCGGAACAAATCGAGACATTTCCCCAATTATGCTGGTGTGACCAGGTCGATCTAAATGCATAATCTCCAATTGTTCTAATTCCACAGTGAGTACAAAATTTGATGAAGTATTATCATGCACGACATCAACCTTGTTGTCATCATGGATACTTGAATGATCCCAGATATTTTGACGATTGACTTCTTCTACTACCTTCCAATTTTTATTTCTTGAAGGATCTTCCAAGTAGAAAACTTGTTTTTCTTGATTGGCGAGAATAAACTGTTCATTCTTGTACCATTCATAATTAATCATGAAACTAGTTATGCTATTCTCAGTCACATTTTAACATTTTCTTGCATCGGCGTTGAACCATTTGCATCGAAACAATACTACCGAGTAACCATGGGAATAGCATAACTCTACAATCTCCTCAAGTTGGCCATAGAAAGTGAAACCATTAGTTCCTGGCAACGAAGCTCCACTATTGTGAGTGGTACATCTTTCGTCACGACTATGTACCAAAAACGTCACACTGTTAAGAGTGGAAGCAGTGTAAGAGTATGCATTCTGATTGGCCATGTTTGCTAAAGCAAATAATTCATCATTATACTTAGTTGACTGTACTTGTCGCAGATGACCCATCTATAGAGTTTGACACAAAAAAATAAAATACAATGAGATGAGTATTAATCAATACGAATTTCGCAAGAATTCTACAGTTTTGATAATTTACCTTCAATTTAAACCAGCTAGGGAAATCTTTTTGAAAAGTTATTTTTGCATTTTCTCAAAGGCATTCACTGTATAACACAAGGATTAAGGTAAGATAACAGTTTGGTATAAATTAAATTTAATGTATTCATATATGTGTTGAGCTACTTACTCCATACATGGTTGGATTTCAGGGCAATTGTTTAGTACAAACCACTCCTCTTCTTTTCGATGAAGATAGTCAAGGTAACGCCCAGGCTACCCCAGAACAGTTACGGTGAACGGTGAACCAAAAATTTGACCCGCTACCCGAGTCCTTTGGTTAAAGACGTGTTCTAAGTGTTATTAACAGGCTAAGGTGAAAAACCAAAAAAAAAAAAGGAAAGGATATGCTTTATTAAGGATATAAAACTTTTCATGAGCTCATCAAAACATTTACAAGTTATTTACATCTCAAAATGGTCATTACTGTTTCAAATTTACAAACCTGCCGACCTAAGCGGCAAAAATAGGGTAAACCCCCTAGTTCCTTTGAGAACTCCTTGGCCGTGGTGGTGAAGCGGCCGCATATGTACATATCACCACCTAAGCTCTCCACTCAAGGTTGGGTGAGCTTTTCTTTCCCTTTACCTGCATCACATAGCACCCATGAGCCAAAGCCCAACAAGAAAACACAGTATTGCATATAAACATTATCAAATGATTATCATTATAATCACACAGAGCTTATATCTCTTAGACAGATGAGTGAATATCACTTGAGGTTCTAGAAAAACATACTGAGTGGCTGACAAACAAGTCACTAACTTAACCAGAAGAGTGGCTGCTGGGTAAGCCACTAGCCTTAAACAGATGAGAGACTGATGGATAAGTCTCTAACTTAACAGATGAGTGACTGGTGGGTAAGTCATACAAGCGCTTATAGTATTCATTGAACTTGAGGTCGGTCCGGCATTAATGTTCTTTGAGTCATCCAATGCAGTTATCGATTAGATCTAATCTTTATTGGCTTGCGTTGAACACGCTAAGGCCGTCCTGACTTATGAGTGAGCACTGTGTGACCAGTGCCCAGTACCAATGCTGAACCAGACTAATAAGTCCCAGCTTCACAATCGATACTGACACCTTTGCCAAATCTGACTAATGAGCCAGTACCACGCACAAGTGAGCAAGTATTGCTAAGCATTTAGTAATCAAACCATGTCCACATTTACGCAATCAACATGCCTCATGAACAACCATGCATGTCACATTTGGGGTGCAGTTTTCTTACCTCTCGTTAGAGTGAGAATATAATAAGAACGACCCTTGAGAACGATCAACCTTTTTGTTCCTTAACAGTCACCCGGTCATAACCAATTATGGGATTCCATCAATAAATTGAGTAATAAAATGTTTCCGGACGAAGACCTAGCCTCCGGGACATCAAATCCCACTAAACCAGGTAGTAGGTTTGATCCTCAGACCTAAGGTTTGCATCCCTAGGTCAAAAACACATTTTTCGCCAAAATGACCTTCAAGCGCCACATCCCTTCCCCAAGCGTCGCAGCCCTTCCCCAAAATAGAAACAATCCCCTCACGCCTCTGCCTCAAGCGTCGCGGTCCTTCCCCAAGCGCCGCAGCCCTTCGGCCCCAGTTCAGCCAATACCCTGGTTTTTCTTCCCTTGCGTTTTTCCTTGGAACCAACCTTTCAAACCAAGCTCAAACACCACTAAAACCTCCAATACAACCCCTAGACTTGATCTATAACACTCCCTCATCAAAACCCAAGTTAAATCCCAACCAAAACTTCCATCAATTCCAACTATCAACAACAAAATCATGAGTTGAAACTAAACATCAAAACAGAGCATACCTGGAAACTAATGGCTAGAAACTTACCTCAAATTCAGGTTGACAAGCTCTTCAGTGGTAGACCACTCTCCCAAACTCCCAAGGCCTACTTCCCAAGCTAGAATCCTCAACAAGAGCTCAAAAATCACAAAGGAGATGAAGGAGGAGGAAGGTATGGGTAAGTTCTTGATCACACTCTGTTTTCTCTTCAATTTTACAACTTAACTCAGTTTATATCTATCCTAGGGGTAAAAATACCATTATACCCCCAGGTCAATTAAAGATTTCTAAAGGCTCCCAAGGGCAAAATTGTCCTTTCCAACCTATCTCGTTAATCATAATTAACGCTCTCCAATTCCCGCTATTCTCGATAATCCCAAACACCAATAATTCATATCCCGTTACCCTTTAACTCCCGGTAATGCTCTAACCATTAAAATCACCCCGAGACTCATCCCGAGCCTCGGACTTAAACCTGTTATGACTAGACCGCTAATCAATAATCCAAGATATTCTCATGCCGAATAGCTCGAACAAACCCACATTATAATGTGGTCTCAACAACATATCATTGACATACATACAATTATACAATTATACCCTCAACGGGCCAAATTATCATCACACCCTTGTAATTAAAAATGTTGACCCACATGCATGCATTTAACATCATATTATAATATAATTCACATATACATGCATTTTATCAATTAATGACATAATTAAACAAGTATGGCCCTCCTGGCCTACTATTCCCACCATTAAACCATATCGGAGATTTTGGGGCATTACAACTATCCCCTCCTTACAGAAATTTTGTCCTCGAAATTTTCCTGAACAGCTCGGGATACTGACTCTGCATAACTGACACCAGCTCCCAGGTCGCTTCCTCGACCTTGCTATTCCTCCACAATACCTTAACCAAAGGTATCGTCTTATTCCTGAGGACCTTGTCTTTTCTGTCGAGTATCTGAACTGGCTGCTCCTCAAAGGAGAGATCTGGCTCAAGCTCCAGATCTTCATAACTCAAAATATGGCTCACATCAGATACATACCTCCGAAGAGCCGAGACATGAAATACATTATGCACGGCGGACAACGCTGGAGGCAAGGCCAACCAGTAAGCCACTTGACCAATTCTCTCCAGGACCTCAAATGGACCTACAAATCTAGGACTCAGCTTGCCTTTCTTCCCAAACCTTCTCACCCCTTTCCATGGTGAGACTCTCAGGAAAACATAGTCTCCTACCTGGAACTCCACGTTCCTGTGCTTGGGATCTGCATAGCTCTTCTATCTACTTTGAGAAGCAAGCATCCGAGCTCTAATCTTCTCAATGGCCTCACTGGTCCTCTGAACTGCCTCAGGACCTAAGTATCTCCTTTCACCTGTCTCATCCCAATGAATGGGAGATCTGCACTTCCTACCATACAACATCTCATAAGGTGCAACTCCAACGGTAGATTGATAACTGTTATTGTAAGAAAACTCTATCAAAGGAAGATACTTACTCCAAGATCCACCAAAGTTCAGCACACAGGCTTTCAACATGTCCTCCAAAATTTGGATCGTCCTCTCAGATTGCCCATCTGTCTGAGGATGATAAGTTGTACTGAACTTCAGCTGTGTCCCCATGGCCTTCTTCAAACTCCCCCAGAACTTGGAAGTAAAAGTGGGGTCCCAATCTGACACGATCGATCTAGGCGCTCCATGGAGACGCACGATCTCTCTCACATAGAGATCTGCATACTGGTCAACTTTATAAGTAGTCCTCACTGGCAAGAAGTGAGATGACTTGGTTTAGCGATCTACTATCACCCAAATAGAATCATGCTGACCAACAGTCTTGGGTAAGCCCACCATAAAATCCATTGTGATGTCTTCCCATTTCCATTCTGGGATACTTAGAGGCTGCAATAACCCTGCCGGCCTCTGATGCTCAGCCTTGACCTGTTGACGTGTCAAGCACTTAGCCACATACTCCACTACATCTCTCTTCAAACCTGGCCATCAATACAGCGATCTCACATCCTGATACATCTTCGTGGTACCTAGATGCAAAGAGTAAGGTGTAGTATGAGATTCATCCAAAATCTCTCACCTCAAAGCAGTGTGCAGCGGAACACATATCCGCCCCTTGTACCTCAACAAGCCTAACTCAGACACTACATAATCTCTGGATGCTCCAGCCAGAACATCCTCTCTGATCTTGATCAGCTGTGGATCGCTCAGCTGACCCTACTTGATTCTCTCCAACAGTGTAGACTGTAGCGTAATGTTAGCCAAATGGCCCACCAGCAACTTTATACCAGCTTTGATCATGTCATCTGCTAACTCTCTGGCTATCAGCCTCATACCATGAATTTGTCTTGGACCCTTCCAGCTTAAAGCATCAACTACCACGTTAGCTTTTCCTGGATGATATAGAATCTCACAGTCATAGTCTTTTACTAACTCCAGCCAACGCCTTTGCCTCGTATTAAGATCTTTCTGGGTGAAGAAGTATTCCAGGCTCTTGTGGTCTGTATATATCTCGGACTTCTCTCCATAGAGATAATGCCTCCATATCTTTAAAGCAGAAACCACAGCCGCCAACTCTAAATCATGAGTAGGATATCTCTTTTCATACTCCTTCAATTGATGAGAAGCATAAGCAATTACCTTCTCTGATTGCATCAGAACACATCCCAAACCCTGATGAGAAGCATCAAAGTAAATAAAAAACTTCTCCTGATCTATCAAAAGACTTAGAATCGGAGCTGTAATCAATCTCTGCTTTAGTTCCTGGAAGCTGTTCTCACATTTATCTGACCACACAAACTTCTGGTTCTTGCGTGTCAACTCAGTCAAAGCACTAGCAATCTTTGAGAACCCTTCCACGAAACGTCTATAATAACCTGCCAATACAAGGAAACTTCTAACCTAAGAAGCATTTTTTGGCCTTGGCCAATCTCTGACCGCTTCAATCTTCACTAGATCTACCTTAATCCCCTCCTTACTGACAATATGTCCAAGAAAGGATACCTGGAGACAACCAGAACTCACATTTCTTAAATTTAGCAAACAATCTGTGTTCCATCAGTCTCTGTAGAACCAACCTCAAATGTTGCTCATGCTCTGACTCAGACTGAGAATATACTAGAATATCATCAATGAAGACAATCACAAACTGATCCAGATAATCCTTGAACACTTTGTTAATCAAATCCATAAAAGTAGCAGGGGAATTAGTCAATCCAAATGACATGACTAAAAACTCATAATGCCCATACCTGGTATGAAAAGCAGTCTTCAGTATGTCTCCTTTCTTGACCCTCAACTGATGATAACCAGAACGAAGGTCGATCTTAGAGAATACCTTCTTACCTTGCAACTGATCAAACAGATCATCTATCCTTGGCAAAGGATACTTGTTCTTAATTGTTAGCTTATTCAGTTCTCTATAATCAATACACATTCTCAGAGAACCATCCTTCTTCTTCACAAACAGAACTGGCGCACCCCAAGGTGAGAAACTAGGTCTGATAAAACCAAAATCTAACAGCTCTTGCAACTGGACTTTTAATTCTTTCAACTCAGCTGGGGTCATTCTGTAAGGCTCTCTAGACACTGGCTCTGTCCCTAGTGCCAGTTCTATCACGAACTCAATTTCTCTATGTGGTGGCAACCCTGGAAAATCTTCTGGAAACACTTCCAGAAACTCACATACAAGTCTAGTATCTTCTGGTCTCACTGGCATGACCTAAGTGATATCAACCACACTGGCTAAGAATCCAATGCAACCTCTTTCCAATAAGTCCTTAGCCCTCAACACAGAAATCATAGGAATACGAGATCCATGCACAGCACCCACAATCACAAAAGGATCCTCACCTTCAGGCTCAAAGGTTACCATCTTCCTTATGCAATGAATGGTTGCCCCATACTTTGCCAACCAATCCATACCCAATATCATGTCGAAGTCAGTCATAACCAACTCTATCAAATCCACTGATAACTCTTTGCCCTCCACTATCACTGGCAAAGATCTGACCCATCTCCTGGATACCACTAACTCTCCAGTGGGTAACAAAGTACCAAACCCTACAGCATAAAAATCACAGGGTCTACACAATCTATCAATAACACTACTAGCAACAAAGGAGTGTGTAGCACCAGAATCAATCAACACATTATATGGGGTTCCAGCACTAAGAAGTTGACCTGTAACAGCTGAGGGAGAAGCCTCAGCTTCTGCTTGTGTCAACGCGAACACTTAAGCTGGGGCTGAGCTATCCGCTTTTTGGGGTTCTTCTTTTCTTACCTGAGGGAAATCTTTCTTAAAATGACCTACTGCTCCACACAAGTAGCAGGCCTTTGCCCTACACTCTCCCAAATGGCGGCTCTTGCATCTAGAGCATTCAGGACGAGTCTTCCAGGCTTCACTACCTCCTGGATGACCCATTGTAATACCACGGGGCCGCCTATCAGGACCTGGAACTGGGAAGGTGTTAGGAACCTTCCTCTTCTGATCACTGGGGCCAACACCCCTACCAGAACCCACAAATGGAGGAACTGTCCTCCTAAAATCCTTTCTGGCAGCACTATCACGCCAGATCTTGTTCTCTGTACTCTCAGCTGTGAGTGCCTTCTCAACCACCTGTGCATAGGTAGTAACCCCAGCCACAGTGGTAATACGTACATCACGAGCTAATCTAGGCTATAGCCCCTACAGAAACCTCTCTCTCCTTGTCCCATCAGTGGGCACCAGCTCCATGGAAAATTTCGCCAAACGATCGAACTTCAAGGCATACTCAATGACTGACAAACTTCCCTGAAGTAGCCTGATGAATTCCTCAGCTTTAGCTGCCCTAATAGCATCATTGTAGTATTTCTCATTAAACAGAGTTTGAAACTCCTCCCAACTCAAGGGATTAACATTCTTGGTCTGGGTAATCACCTCCCACCAAATCCGAGCATCCTCCCGAAACATATAGGTGGCACAGGCCACCCTCTCATTACTAGTTACCCTCATGAAGTCAAGGATAGTGGTAATCATACTCATCCATTGTTCAGCCTTGGCAGGATCTACACTGCCCTCAAATACTGGAGGTTGTTTCTTCCTGAACCTTTCATAGAGAGGTTCCCATTTATTTCCTACCTCAGGCAGCTCCTCTGCTACTGGCACCAACACAGGAGGTGCCTCTAACACACTAGCCACTGCAGGCACTTGTTGTTGTCTCCGGAGACGAAGCTCTTCTCCCTGTTTCAACACTCTCGCCTGAAAATCATTAAACAACTGCTGGCAGTTTGCAAGAGCTAGCTGTGGAATCTGAGACTGGTCATTTTCCTAACCCCGACTGTTATTATTATTCTGGCCCTGATCACTCTTGCCAGCTGAAGTATCTGTCTGCCCTGGATTCATTCTTATCTGATACCTTGCTAAAATAATGATCAATACGGCCAGTCAGGTAGTAATAACTAAACCTCTTGCCTCCTTACGGTCCAAGAACAAGCAGACAATTATCATATTCCACAGTCATTTAGTTATACAGGCAGATACATGTTTATAGCATTCAGCACTTAGCATGTATCGCATAATAATTCACAAACAACAATACTGATGAGTATGTTCTAGCAATTTCAGTACTAATTAGCACATGGTTGTTGAGGATATCATATTTCAGGGCACAGATTCAACTTGGTGTCTCATGCATATAGGTAAAGCATATATACTATATTTAAGCTGTTATACATATAACAGCATAAATAGTTACCAAACCATGAGTCGAACTTGACTTCAGTGATGTGTGTACATGCCCAGCCAGTCTATAGGAACCTTAACCTTGGCATGCTCTGATACCAAGTTGTAATGCCCTGGCTACCCCAGAATAGTTACGGTGAACTGAAAAATTTGACTCGCTACCTGAGTCCTTTGGTTAAAGACATGTTCTAAGTGTTATTAACAGGCTAAGGTGAAAAACCAAAAAAAAAGGAAAGGATATGCTTTATTAAGGATATAAAACTGTTCATGAGCTCATCAAAACATTTACAAGTTATTTACAACTCAAAATGGTCATTACTGTTTCAAATTTACAAACCCGCAGACCTAAGCAGCAAAAATAGGGTAAACACCCTAGTTCTTCTGAGAACTCCTTGGCCGTGGTGGTGAAGCGACCGCATATGTACACATCACCACCTAAGCTCTCCACTCAAGGCTAGGTGAGGTTTTCTTTCCCTTTACCTGCATCACATAGCACCCATGAGCCAAAGCCCAACAAGAAAACACAGTATTGCATATAAACATTATCAAATGATTATCATTATAATCACACAGAGCTTATATCTCTTAGACAGATGAGTGAATATCACTTGAGGTTCTAGAAAAACATACTGAGTGACTGACAAACAAGTCACTAACTTAACCAGAAGAGTGGCTGCTGGGTAAGCCACTAGCCTTAAATAGATGAGAGACCGATGGGTAAGTCTCTAACTTAACAGATGAGTGACTGGTGGGTAAGTCACACAAGTGCTTATATTATTCATCGAACTTGAGGTCGATCCGGCATTAATGCTCTTTGAGTCATCCAATGCAGTTATCGATTATATCTAATCTTTATTGGCTTGCGTTGAACACGCTAAGGCCGTCCTGACTTATGAGTCAGCACTATGTGACCAGTGCCCAATACCACTGTTGAACCTGACTAATAAGTCCCAGCTTCACAGTTGATACTGACACCTTTGCGAAATCTGACTAATGAGCCAGTACCATGCACAAGTGAGCAAGATTTGCTAAGCATTCAGAAATCAAACCATGTCCACATTTACGCAATCAACATGCCTCATGAACAACCATGCATGTCACATTTGGGGTGCAGTTTTCTTACCTCTCGTTCGAGCGAGAATATAATAAGAACGACCCTTGAGAATGATCAATTTTTTTGTTCCTTAACGGTCACCTGGTCATAACCAATTATGGGATTCCATCAATAAATTGAGTAATAAAATTTTTCCGGACCAAGACCTAGCCTCCGGGACATCGAATCCCACTAAACCGGGTGGTAGGTTTGATCCTGAGGCCTAAGGTTTGCATCCCTAGGTCAAAAACACATTTTTGTCCAAAATGACCTTCATGCGCCGTAGCCCTTCCCCAAAATAGAAACAATCCCCTCACGCCTCTGCCTCAAGCCCCGTGGCCCTTCCCCAAGCGCTGCAGCCCTTCGGCCCCAGTTCAGCCAATACCCTGGTTTTTCTTCCCTTGCGTTTTTCCTTGGAACCAACCTTTAAAACCAAGCTCAAACACCACTCAAACCTCCAATACAACCCCTAGACTTGATCTATAACACTCCCTCATCAAAACCCAAGTTAAATCCCAACCAAAACTTCCATCAATTCCAACTATCCACAAAAAAATCATGAGCTGAAACTAAACATCAAAACAAAGCATACCTGGAAACTAATGGCTAGAAACTTACCTCAAATTCAGGTTGACATGCTCTTCAGTGGTAGACCACTCTCCCAAACTCCCAAGGCCTACTTCCAAAGCTAGAATCCTCAACAAGAGCTCAAAAACCACAAAGGAGATGAAGGAGGAGGAAGGTACGGGTAAGTTCTTGATCACACTCTGTTTTCTCTTCAATTTTACAGCTTAACTCAGTTTATATCTATCCCAGGGGTAAAAAGAACATTATACCCCTAGGTCAATTAAAGATTTCTAAAGGCTCCCAAGGGAAAAATTTTCATTTCCAACCTATCTTGTTAATCATAATTAATGCTCTCCAATTCCCGCTATTCTCGATAATCCCAATCACCAATAATTCATATCCCGTTACCCTTTAACTCCCGGTAACGCTCTAACCATTAAAATCACCTCGAGACTCATCCCGAGCCTCGGACTTAAACCTATTATGACTAGACCGTTAATCAATAATCCAAGCCAAATAGCTCAAAAAAACCCACATGATAATGTGGTCTCAACAACATATCATTGACATACATACAATTATACCCTCAACGGGCCAAATTATCATCACACCCCTGTAATTAAAAATATGGACCCACATGCATGCATTTAACATCATATTATAATATAATTCACATATACATGCATTTTATCAATTAATGGTATAATTAAACAAGTATGGCCCTCCCGGCCAACTATTCCCGCCATTAAACCATATCGGAGATTTCAGGTTATTACAGTCAAGGGATATGATTTTCTTTTTGCTACTTGGACGACATTGTGATTCGAAAACAGACAATTGTATTTTAGGAATAACAATATTCACATTTCTTTCCAGACTATTAAATTTAGTCTCTACGCCCTGAAGATATTGTGAACAAAAAGTTTAAGCTTCATCGAAAACTTAACCCTCCGCTATAGAACCTTCATGGCGCGCCTTATTCCTGATATAATTTTTCAACTTCTTCATATATCGCTTTAACATATACATCCACCTCATGTAAACTGGTCCTCTGAGGATAGTTTCTTCTGTTAAGTGAAGAATTAAATGAATCATTTTGTCAAAAAAGACTGGAGGAAAAATTAACTCCAACATGCAAAAAATTTGTATCAATTGATCTTCTACATTCTCCATGTCCTTAACAACCAATGCACGATCAAAAATTTTCTTAAAGAAATTGCAAAGCTCAATGATTGTCTTCAAAATAGACTTATCCTAGTAGCCTCGAGCTCATACCGGCAACATACGTTGCATAAGAATGTGACAATCATGAGATTTCAACCCAACAATGTTGCCAACATTGTCAGTTACTTTCTTAGAAAAATTTGAACCGAAGCCATCACAAAGTCTAACTCCTTTTACGAATTGAGTGTTGGGGTTTTATGCCCTAATTAAAACCCAAATTCTTTGTAATCTCATTTTATTATCAATAAAAGAATAGAAATCATTTTTTGACTTGGTCAATCACTTTGTTCACATGTTTTATTTTCATGATTATTTGTTTAATATAAACTTCTATTGAATCCCGAGCATATAGCTAATCTTATTTATAGTGACGTAATCACAGTGGAATATAAATATGATTATATGCTCAAAATAAGTTAGTCCTAAGATTAGTCAGTGCACCGGATTTACATTGACTTGCCAATCTACGATATGATCTACTTACACATTACAGTGTTATGTTCTTTCCAGAACATTGGCAAAGTAGATAAAATCGGATGTATATGTTACATCGGACAGGACCGATATTGACAGTTGATAAGATAAGTAAACATGCCGTTATTATCTATTCTAGTCATATCATATAGTTGACCATAGGTCAATTCAATCTCAATTCTGAGTGGTTAGTATTCTAACTGATTGTATTATTTGAGTTCTTTGACTTGTTCGTTACCAGCTTACCCTACGGACTAGCCCATACTTACATCTTGGGAACTCGGTAGTATAATTGAGTGGGAGTGTTAATCATAGATATGAACATCTATAGCTTCTGATGAAGAAGTGAAACGATGGTTTCCTTTTAGTTTGGCTCAAGGTGTTAAATGATAGAGATCTCATTTCAGTAATTAAATTAGTTTACTGAAATATCATTTACAAGGAACTAAGTGTTTTAAGGATAAAATACAATGAGGGGTAAAACGGTATTTTAGTCCTATCTCATTGTAGACCGTCTATAGAGGATTGAGTGACAATTATGGTTGTAACAATGGATAATTAATAGCGTATCTATATTTGTTATAGAGTGTCCTATGAATTTAAGAGTGCAATTCCAAGTCTATAGTGGAGTCACGAGGAATTAATAAGTTAGTAAATTTATTTGTTAGATTTATGATAACTTATTGGAGCTTGATTTCATAGGCCCATGGTCCCCATTGTACCTTGGATAAAATCATCTAGATAGTCTCAATTAATTGATTTAATTATCAAAGCTGACCAGGTCAATTTTGGATAGTTTCACAGAGTTGTGTAATTTTGAGAAGAAAAGAGAAATTATGGCAGATTTATTAATTAAGATAAATTGGTATCTAAATTAATAAATAAATTTAAATCAATGTTCAAATTATAAATAATTAATTTGATAAAGGATTTAAATAATTATTTAATTAATTAAATCAATAGAAAATAATACAAGCCTTGATTTTAAGTCCAATGGGCTTATAATCAAATGGGAAATTTCACGGGCCTATAGCCCATGATAATTTCGACCTAGGGCTTCAAAATGGCTGTTATTTTATTGATTTTTTTAATTAAATTAAATGGCCTAATTGAGTCTGTAAAAGGAGTGCTTAGAGAGAAGATTTGAGAGACGACAAATAAGTCACAAGTCAGATTTTCTGATAGTTTTATATTCTCTCTAAACACAAGTCCTTTTCTAAGCCACTTTGTTATTTTCTCTTCTTCTCTCTATATCTATCTCATGTGTTGAGGATTGCCCACACTAGTCTAGGTGGTTCTAAGGATACATTGGATGATCGTGAAGAAAATAGAAGATCGGTTTAGTTTCTTGATAATACTCTGCGACAGAGAGGATACAAGAGTTAGAGAAACTGAAGGAAGGACTCTTAATTCCGCTGCATATACTGTAAGTATTATATTATTTGTTTCTCTTTGAATTCAGTTTTAGAAACATGTTTTAGGCTATCTCGTATTAATTTGTTTAATATTAGATATACATGAAAATAAATAAAGATCCTGTATAAGCTTTTCCAACATTGAGTACATAGGATGTGGTTTGATCAACTTTGTATCGTCTTCCTTGAGGTGCAACTCTTCTTGGATACCCCATTTCTTCAAGTTTACTCATGCGTTGGTGGTGTCTTTAGATTTCTCATTCATAAAAAAAGTACCAAGTAAATTGTCGAAAACATTTTTCTCTACATGCATCACATCTAAATTGTGCTTCAGTTCTAGATTGGACTAGTAATCAAGTTAAAAGAAAATACTCATTTTACAGCAATTAAGCTCTTTTAGATCTCGCTTTCTTTTCACACCCCCGAAACTGACATGTTTACCCAACAAACAATCTAGAACATGCGCTAATTGTTTGAGTATGTCTTGACTACTAAATTTTCTTGGAGGACGTAATTTTTCATAATTCTCATCTGTTATCCAAAAAATAGGCGTGGATGACGTGGCAGACATTTTTAACACGTGGCTGACACCTGGCAAAGGTTCTGTTTGACTATCGACCAGGGAAGTTCCCCTGGCATAAAATTTGGATTTTATATACGACCAGCTTGGTCGTATACTCCGTATATTTTGAGAAGTAATCATATCCAATATTATCTCTCATTATTCCTGAGTATCCGATTATTTAGGAAAGAATATCTTTAACAAATTTAGGTAATCCTCCTTGAGCCTATAAATAGAGAAGAAATAGCTCAAGGGAGAGATTTTTACCTTTTGGCGGATTTGAGTTTGTGCTTTATAAGAGAATTATAGCTATTATCTTTCAATTGTATTATTCATCCCTCTAAGGCTTGTGAAACTTGAAGAACCCTAGTTCTTTGATCAGTCCTTTGAGAATCAATATCAATAATAGCTTAAGTGGACGTAGGTCATTACCAATTCGTGGGGCCAAACCACTATAATTTGTTGTGTCATTTACTGTTCTTTCCATTAGACCTATTTCAATACCTTCCATCACATCAAGAATTTGACTCCGTGTCAGTTGGCCAAAACAAGGGTCAACATTCTGGTGCTTTCAATGAGAGCTTGAGATGAAACGGTTGAAGTACTAATGGCGAAGACAACCAGGAAGACTGGGCAGGCGGCTGGCGCTGCACCATCTCGACCTCCTCCTCCGAACGTGGCTGAGGATGAGCCACACTTGGAGTTTGATGAGGAGGAACTGAACTTTGAAACGTTGAGAAATACTCTGGGAGTATTGCAAGATGAATTAGCCAATCTGAGGGCCAGTCAAGAAAGTGCTGCGGAGACCATGGCACGACAGTAGCAAGAAATAGAGCGTCAGCGCCAAGAACTGAGTGAAAGACAGGCGGAGATGGACCGTCGTCAGAGGGAGGCCATGGCAACCCTCGAAGCAGCCCTGCAATTGGCTAGGAATCAGACTGCACTTGCCTCGTAGCCTGATCAACCCTCAAATGGGCCACCTCAAAGAGGTCCCAATCTTAGCCCTCCAATCCAGCCAACGAGCCCTCAAAGGCCAGAGCAGCCACCAATGCCTCAGGATGATGTCCCACCTAAGGACCTTGAGACACAGCCTCCATCCCAGACTGGTCGAGGCAATCCCCCACAGCCGAGGCAGAATAGGGCCGGACAGCAGCCCCGCAGCCCCAGAAGCCAAGGGGGTGAAGATCCACACCCACCGAGCAGGGGGCATCGTCCTTCTGGCAACAGAAGGAACTCAGACACAGCCTCTGCGGTCAGGGGCCCCCCACGGCATGATAATGCACGGGGACCTATCGACTAGCGCAGGCCTCCCCCTAACGCTCGGGAAGTTCTAGCCTAAGGAGGCAACCGAGGAGACAGTCGGTCTCACCATAGCCAATCGAGGTTCAGAGATGGCCATGGCTACAATGAGGCCGACTTAGGCAGAGGGAATGCCAGTCAGAGGAATGAGGAGAGAGGTGGAGGCAGAAGCCCACCACCTAGAGATGACCAACAAGCGAGACGTAATGCTGGGGGGCAGCCCAGACAAAACAAAGTCTTTAGCCAGCTCGGAGCAAACGAGCAACGGCGGAGAGACGACGACTTAAGGGATGTACTCAATCACCGCTGAGAATGACACGACGAGTACATTCCCCCGGCACCAGAGGCCCCGGAAATTCCTGAAGCCGTCCAGGCCCAAATAGATGCCCTGAACCAAGCAGTGCAACAACTGGTTGGGGGAAGAACGTCTCACATCGAGTACGACAGGAGAAGGGGCACTCCTTTCGTCTAGAGGATTGTTGCGGCAGAAACTCCCAGTAAGTTTAAAATGCCCACACTTCCAAACTTTGACGGGTATGGTGACCCGGTATCTCATGTCAACAAATTTGAGATACAAATGGACATTCAGAAAGTGTCCGAAGATGCTCAGTGCAGGATCTTTCCTGCAACACTTTCTGATGCTGCACATGAGTGGTTCTTTAAGTTCCCTCCTGCAAGTATTGTATCTTGGGAGATGTTCGTAAAGGAGTTTTATGGACAATTCTATACGGGTCGTGTGCACCCAACTGAGGCAAACCAGCTGGTCAAGATACGCCAGTAAGAAGGAGAACCACTGAAAGATTACGTCCAGCGTTTTATGCGAGCCGCGGATGGAGCCAAAACAATGGGAGACGAAGGCAAAATGATGGCCCTAACTGCAGGAGTTAGGCGTCGTACGCTTCTTTGGAGTAGCCTCAGGAAGCATGGGGTTAAAACTACCAAAGAATTTTTGGATCGAGCTGATTGATACATCAAGCTCGAAGATGCGATTGCCAGCGAGGGAAAGACCCCAAATAAAGATAAGGGGACTGAAGACCCCGCCAAAGCCGCCATTGGGTCAAATCCCAATGGCAACGATAACAGCAAAGGCAATGGGAATGGCAACGGTAAGAATGGGAGGAAGAGGCCCCATAACGAACCCTCTACTTTCGGGAGCAAGCGCGCTAAGGGCAGCCGTTATGAGCCACAGTTCACCAACTACACTGCCCTTGTCGAGTCTCGAGTAGAGGTGTATCAGGCCACAAGTTCCAGTGTGCCTTACAAAAGACCTGCTGCCATTCGAAAGGATATTTCAAAAAGGGATACCACCAAGTTCTGTTGTTTTCACAACGACTATGGGGACGATACAAACGAGTGTAACCAGCTGAAGGATGAAATCGAGTTCCTTATTAGACAAGGACACTTGAGAAAATACGTGCGGGCCTCGGGAACTTCCCAACGAGAGGCTCTAGGTGGCAACGAGCAGGCACCTGCGTGCCAACACTTGCCACCTTTACAGCCTAACCCCGTGGCTGGCACCTTACTCACCATTTGTGGAGGCCCGCACCATGCGGGAAACAGCGAAAAAGCAAGGGAACAATATGCTCGGACCCTACGTCACGACCAGGACATCGAGATGATGATTGTGGAGGATTGGACATCAAAGAAGGCACAGATAGAGGACAGTGAAATAACCTTCTCTGATTGCGATGCCCAACATGTCCATTTCCCACATCCCAATCCGCTGGTTGTGGACGTACAGATTGCCAACATGATGGTGAAAAGAATACTGGTCGATACAGGAAGTTCAGTTAACATCCTGTATAAATCTTTGCTGGAATGAATGAAGTTGTCCGTCAAGGACTTGGAGTCCTGCAACCAAACAATTTATGGTTTCTCTGGCGAGAGACTCGCTCCAACAGGGTCAATCAGGCTTCTAGTAACAGCAGGTACAGTGCCCGCTACCAGGACATTACTCACTACTTTCATAGTAGTCGATTGTCCTTCGGCCTACAATGCTGTAATTGGAAGGCCCATACTGGTTGTCCTTCAGGGCGTCACCTCTATATGGCACCTGGCCATGAAATTCCCAACAGACACAGGGGTAGGACGCATATTGGGAAACCAGAGGGAAGCCAGGGAGTGCTACAATGCCTCAATCACCAAGGCCAAGAAGGGTTTGTCGATGAGTGCTCCCCCAGAAAAGTTGCCGATGGCCATTGATGTACAAGCCCAATCAGGTGATGAAGTCGCCAAATAGGGTGTTGCCCAAAGTGAGGACAGAGACTTAGATCCTCACTTTGGGGATTTTTGAAGAAGATGTAGGACCTGTCGAGGAACTGGAGGAGGTCTAGCTTGACGAAGAGTTTTCGACCAGATTTGTAAAGGTCGGCAAAAATTTAGAAGCAACAACCAAACACGCACTGGTGGAATTTTTGAGGAAGAACCAAGAAGTTTTTGCCTAGTCACATAAAGACATGGCTGGGATAGATCCTACAGTAATCAGCCATGTTCTAAACGTCGACAAAAGCTTTCCACCCATGCAACAGAAAAGAAGGTTGCTCGATAAAGACAGATAGAAAGCCTTGAAAGAGGAAGTCAAAAAACAAAAGGAGAATGGGTTCATCAGGGTGGCGTTTTATCCATCATGGGTCTCTAATCCAGTACTGGTTCCCAAGCCAAATGGAAAATGGCGAACCTGTGTGGATTTCACAGACCTTAATAAAGCCTGCCTAAAAGATTACTTCCTACTCCCAAGGATCGACCAACTGGTCGATGCAACTGCAGGCCATGAGATCCTTTCTTTCATGGATGCATACTAGGGATACAATTAGATTAGTATGCATCCCCCTGATGAGGATTACATTAGCTTTCATACCAATACAGGGCTATACTGTTACAAAGTAATGCCCTTCGACTGAAAAATGCTAGTGCGACTTACCAGTGACTGGTTAACCACATGTTTAAGGAGTTAATCAGAGTAAACATGGAGGTGTACGTTGATGACAGCTGGTAAAGTCAAAAAAGGTTGAAGGACATGTGAAGGATTTACAAGTGTGTTTCAACGTTCGGAGTAGGATCAGGGAAGTTCTTGGGGTTCATCGTTAATTCGAGAGGAATCGAGGCTAATCCCTAAAATATCAAGGCTTTGATCGATATAAAATCTCCAGTAAAGATCAAAGATGTGCAAAGTTTGACTGGAAGAATTGCCGCGTTCAGTAGATTTATTTCAAAATCGATGGATAAGTGCGTCCCTTTCTTTAATCTACTTAGGGGGAACAAGAAGTTCGAGTGGACTGAAGACTACGAACAGGCTTTCCAAGCCTTAAAAGCCCACATGGCGCAACCTCCCGTCTTATCAAAGCCCATAGATGGGGAAACTTTGTTCATATACCTGGCAATCGCCGAATATGCTTCTAGTGCGGTGTTAGTGAGAGAAGAAGAAGGTGTACAAAAGGCGGTGTATTATGTGAGCAAGAGGTTAATCGGAGCCGAATTGAGATATCGTCCCATTGAAAGATTAGCCTATTGCCTAATTTTGGCCTCAAGGAAGTTACTCCCTTACTTCCAAGCCCATCCAATCACAGTCTTGACTGATCAGCCCCTTCGGCAAGTTTTTCGAAAGCCAGAGGCTACTGGTCGGTTGTTGAAATGGACAGTCGTACTCGGACAGTTCGATATCACATACTCACCGTGAGCAGCAATAAAAGGACAAGTCTTGGCTGATTTCATTGCTGAATTCACTGAACTCCCAGACGCGCGAGCAGGGTGAAAAGCCTAGTGTGCCTGAGCCTCAAGTTGAAGCTCCTTCGTGGAAGCTATTTACAGACGAATCGTCCAACGAAAATCTCACGCAGGAGCAGGAGTGATATTGATAACGCCGGAAGGGAATCGATTTCACTGCCCAATTAGGTTTGATTTCACCGCTTCGAACAACGAAGCTGAGTATGAAGCCCTACTCGCTGGGTTAAGGTTGGCCAAAGACATGAGCATAAAAGTGTTGGATATTTACAGCGATTCACAGCTGGTAGTGAATCAGGTCTTAGGGGAGTATCAAGTGCAAGGCCTAAAGATGGTGGCCTATCTGAACAAAACAAAAGACCTATTGGCGCAATTTGAAAAATATACCCTCCAGCAAATACCTCGAGATCAGAATTCAAATGCAGATGCCTTAGCCAAGCTCGCAAGTGCAAAAGATGCTGACACTTTAAACATAGTGCCAGTTGAACGGCTGCGCGAGCCAAGCGTACGAGCAGACGAAACCAATATGGAGGTTCGGTTAGCAGATACGTGGATGGCACCATACCTAGAGTATCTCACGAGCGGTATACTACCAGCAGATAGAAGCAAAGCCAGGACCCTTCAGAGATAGGCTGCTAGGTATATACTGGTAGATGGTGTTCTTTACCGAAGAGGATACTCAATGCCACTGCTCAGGTGTGTTACACTAGAAAAGGCTAAAGAACTGATGAAAGAAGTACATGAAGGATTCTGTGGAGACCACGCTGGGGGGCAGAGCTTATCAAAGAAGATTCTAAGGCAAGGTTATTTCTGGCCAACAATGAACGAAGACTCGATGGAGTTTGTGCGAAAGTGTGATAAGTGTCAGAGATTTTCCAAGATCCCACGGGTACCTCCTAATGAGTTAAAGAAAATGAAAATTCCATGGCCCTTCGCAGTATGGGGTATCGATTTAATCGGGTCCTTGCCGACAGGAAAAGGTGGGGTGAAATACGCAGTTGTGGCGGTCGACTACTTCACCAAATGGGCCGAGGCTGAGCCACTCGCAACCATAACGACAAAGAAAGTACTTTATTTTGTCATCAAGAACATTGTTTGTCGATATGGATTGCCAAGAAAGATTGTCTCAGACAATGGCACCTAGTTTGATAGTGACATGTTCAAAGACTTCTACGAAAAGCATGGCATAATCAAGAGCTTTTCTTCAGTTGCTCATCCACAAGCAAATGGGCAAGTCGAGGAAGTAAATAAGACATTGAAGGATACCCTGAAGAAAAGGGTCAAGGAAGCTAAAGGAGCATGGCCAGAACAACTGCCTGAAGTACTCTAGTCGTATAGAACTTCTCATCGAAAAGCAACAGGTCATACCTCATTTTCCTTGGCATATGGGTATGAAGATATGTTGCCGGTTGAGCTAGATCCGCCCTCACATCACAGAATCACATACGACCAAGACCAAAATAGCCAACTGTTGATGGAGTCCCTAGACCTGATCGAGGAGAAACGAGAAAAAGCCAAACTCCGAGTAGCTGCGTACCAGCAAAAAGTCACTCGGTATTTTAACTCCAAAGTAAAAGAAAGAAAGTTCAACGTCAGAGACTTAGTGCTTCGAAGAGTTTTCTTAAACACCCGCGACCCAGCTGCTGGAGTACTCGGACCAAACTGGGAAGGACCTTTCCAGATTGAAGAAGTCCTTCATCCAGGCACCTATAAACTTGCACGCTTAAATGGAGATCTCATTCCACATTATTGGAATGGAGAACACCTGCGCAAGTATTATCAATAAACAGTCCTTCTTAAAGGACTAGCTAGTATTAATTTTTACTTTTTACAAGTTGTGAAAAAGGGTTAGTCATGTTATATGGCTAATCGCTTATAAGTGTAAGATCTTTCAAAGATCACTCGTAAAGACATGTTTAGTCCATTTAAATATGAGAATTATAAGGGACTGTGCACAGCCAGTCATTCTTGCCAAACTTTGTAATTTTTTACAAGTATTTGTTCATTACGTGTGTTTTTTTGCTGTATTATAAGTTTTACATTTTATACCAAACAGTAATGTTCGTACAGGTCGTGGTCAAGGCAAGTGACCAAGGACCTAAAGCTCCTCGATCACTTGGGGGGGCATATAAGGCACATAGAGAGCAAAGCATACCAAGAGGTATGTAAACACATGAACAAAATAAGTGAAAGCATACTACGGTACTTAGAGTATTTGTCAAAATTTATATTTTGTTAAATCAAGCCAAAGTACTATGCTAGGTTTGGTCATGCGAACATATATTATAATAAAGCAGAAATATTATAATGTCAAAGGAATCCTTTTACACCGCGAGCAATACTGCTCGGATGTAACTGTTCAAATAAAAGTTAAATAGCTGCCCTTGCAACAATAAAAAAATAGTCTTTACACCATGACCCGTGGGTCGTGTAGTTGAGATAACAAAAGAAAAAAAAAGAATTAAGGAGCTGGAGGGTCTTGAGGAACGTCTTGGTCGACGGCTGTGCCAGCTTCAGTGTCTGCACCATCTATCCCTGCTGCCAGGGAAATCTCTGGGGAGGCAGGCACTTCAGCCCTCTCTGCTTCTTCCAAGCGAAGGGCACACTGCATTATTAATGTCCTCCTCAAGCGTTCGGACAGATAGTTGAAGTTAGCCTCCCGGTTGTGCTTCCAGAACTCGTAGAAGAAAAGATGAGTGGCTTCCTTGTACTTCTCCAAGTTCTTAGCTATAATGCCCCGAATTCTCTGATGTGTTTAATGGCGGGAATAGTAGGCCGGGAGGGCCATACTTGTTTAATTATTCCATTAAATGAATATGTGCATGTTTATGAGAATTATATTATAATATGATGTTAAATGCGTGCACGTGGGTCCACATTTGTTTACAGGGGTATTTTGGTAATTTGGCCCGTTGAGGGCATAATTGTATATTTGTTTGCTTGTCAATGATATATTGTGAGGCCACATTATAATGTGGATTGGTTCGAGTTATTCGGCATGAGACGATCTTTAAATATAGATTATCGGTTTGGTCATAAAAGGCTTAAGCTCGGGGCTCGGGGTGAGTCTCGGGGTGTTTTGGTGAATAGAGCGTTAGCGGAAATTAGAGGGTAACGGGATAAGAATATTTGGTATTTGGGAATATTGAGATTAGCGGGAATTGGAAAGCGTTAATTATGATTAACGAGATAGGTGGGAAATACCAATTTTACCCTTGGGGACACTTTAGAAACTTTAAATGACCTAGGGGCATTAAGGTCATTTGGCTTGGGTTTATATAAGACTTTGGTTGGCTGTAAAAGAACAGAACAAAAACAGAGCCCTCGTTTCTCCTTCCCATACATCACCTTCTCATTGTCTTCCTTTGGAGTTTTTGAGCCCAAATTGAGGAATAAAGCTAGGAAATCAAGGAGTTGAGTTTATAGAGTTGGTACATCCATTGAAGGGGGTTTAATCTCAAGTTTGAGGTGAGTTTCAGCCATTAGTTTTTGGTTTTACTCTGTTTTGGTTTAAGTTTTCAGCTTGTGATTTCTTTGTGGTTAGTTAGAATTAGTGGAAGTTTGGTTGGTGTTTAACTTGGGTTTTGGTGAGGGTGAGTTGTAGATGAAGTTTAGGGGTTGAATTGGGTGTTAGGTTGATGTTTGGGATTGGTTTGAAGGGTTAGTTTCAAGGGAAAATGCAGGGGAGAAAATATGGTTCCTTGCTGCTTTGCGTAATGAGCCGCGGCATGGCTATGGTGAGCCGTGGCTTGTGCTGATTTCTGGGAAGGGTCGCCTCTGCCTGTGGGGCGAGCCGCGGCCCATAGGGCATTTTTTGGCCAGAAATGAGTTTTTAGCTTGGGGATTCAAGCCTTAGGCCTCGAGATCGATCCTACTATCTAGTTTAGTAGGATTCGATGTCTCTAAGGCTAGGTTTTGGTTTGGGACCCTTTGTTATTCATTTTCATTGATGAATCCTATATTTTGGTTATGACTAGGTGACCGTCAAGGAATTAAAAGATTGATCGTTCTCAAGGGTCGTTCTTATATTAATTTTCACTCGAACCAGAGGTAAGAAAATTGCACCCTGTGTATATGTGACATGCGTGATTGTATTGAGGCATGTTGATTGATAAATGTGGACATGGATTTCCTATTAAATGCTAGCGAATGTTGTATAGTTATATATGTACTGACTAGTCAGGGACACTGACCTAAGAGTTAGAAATGGCATAGCGTCATGAACGCCGAGCCAAATGAAGATTAGATCTAATCGATATCAGCGTTGAATGGCTCTAAGGCATTAACGCTGGACCGACCCTAAGGTCGATGAACTTATAAGCGCTTGTCTAGTCTGAGACTAGTTACTAGAGCCAGGGCTTGTGGCCCCGGTGACTACTTGTCACATGGCTAGGGAACGTTGTTCCAGAGTTATGACTTTAAGGTCATTAGGAGCGTTATGTTGGTGACCAGTCACCATACACCTATCCTGTTCGAACTAATAAAAGTTCCCTTATCTATAAAGCCCCGGTGACCCTATCGTCACAAGGCTAAAGGGAGCTGGACCCATTTTATTGACTTTTGCGACTGTCACCTATTTGTTTGGACTGATGGTCCTGAATGATTATTACGATCATTGTTGATAATATATCATGCTTTATTGTGTTTTCTTGCTGGGCCTTGGCCCATGGGTGCTATGTGGTGCAGGTAAAGGGAAAGAAAAGCTCACCCAGCCTTGAGTGGAGAGCTTAGGTGGTGATGTGTACATATGCGGCCGCTTGACCACCACGGCCAAGGAGTTCTCAGAGGAACTAGAGGGTTTACCCTATTTTTGTCGCTTAGGTCGACGGGTTTGATATTTTGAAACAGTAATGACCTTTTTGAGTTGTAAATAACTTGTAAATGTTCTTGTGGGCCCATGAACAGTTTTATGTATTTAATAAAATATATCCTTTCCTTTTTATTGATTTTTTCCCTTAGCCTATTAATGACACTTAGAACACGTTTTTAACCAAAGGACTCGGGTAACGGGTCAAATTTTCGGTGCACCGTTCACCGTAACTGTTCTGGGGTAACCAGGGCGTTACATTAGCTCCAGCTTCCTAAAGCTCTGTCACTCATTTTTCGAGTTCCTCCGCCTCCTGCCTGCTTGCGATCAGATCAAGCTCGAGCTGAACAGCTTGTCGATAGTTGAGTGTGGCACTTTCCCTGAATTTTTCCCTGGCCTCGTTGGCTTTCTTCAGGGCGTTCCGGGTTTCCAGCAATTCCTTGGTCAGAGTAGCGTTTTCCTCGAGCAGTTCTTTGTTCTGCTTAGACAGCTCCGTCTTCTTCGTAAGCAACTCACCATTCTTTTTGGTAAGCTCGTTGTTTGTAGCTTCGAGTGCTTTCTTGGCCTTAGCGAGCCTGGCATTGAAGTTCCTGCCCCGAGACACCAACGCCCCAGCATGGCGCCAGCGAGCGGTTATGGTCAGTAGTCCCTGAAGCTAGATAGAAAAAGATAAAGTAAAGGCAAGGAATCGAAAATAAATGTTACATCATGAGGAGTTGACTTACGCTAACTATCTCGTTCAGTCCTCTATTGAGAACTTTATCAGCCTCCATAGAGGTAGTTTCAGTAATGGCTGCCTGACTGCGTCTATGCTTGGAGAGCTTGTATATTCTCTCCTTGGCAAAGCTGACCACGAGGCTGGGCAGGGAGCCTTCGGGTGGAGTGCGCAATGTATGGCTGCTAGGAGCCTTAGGAGAAGTCTGCTGGTTGGCGGGTGTGGCAGGATTGGAAGCTTGGCCGACCGAAGGAGTTAAGGCCGGCTGCTTGAGTGGCGATGGAGGTGGTGAGTTCTCCTTCGAAGGGGCAGTAGCCGAAGGATCGTCAGTTCGGACCTTCTTTGAGGAAGTTCTACTACTCTCCCCTCGATCCCTCTTGTTGTTCTTCTTATGGCCAGAAGAGGCAGCAGCAACCTTGTAGTGCTCGAACACGTCCTCAGAGTCCATATTTGCACAAAGGAAACAACGCGAGCAGTAAGACAAGATGGTCACACAGGGCCAAAAAATGAAAGAGAAAAGATTACAAGTAAAGTACCCACGCTACAACTATTGGTCGCTACATTCTTTACTGAACTACTTACTGCTTGGAAGAAATCTGAATTTAAGATTGGAGCATTCTTAAAGTTTCCATCCCCGTCGAACAGATGACAAGGAATCAGCAAATTGTTTAAAAGCGAAATTATTATACCATTATCATCCGACGAGTCGTCAGAGAGTTCGGTAGGCTCGGCGACCTTCTGCTTTCCTTTTCCTTTGGGAGCCGAGGGCCTCTCTGCTCGAGGAGTGCTAGCAGGTTCCCTGATTGTAACCCCAGTTGGTCTCCTCTGCGGGGGAGACACCTGAGGTTACTGCTCAGGTTCTCCTTCAGCGCGAGCACTCCCTGTCGAAGGCCCCCTCGTCTCTGATTCGGGGGCCCAAAGGCCAGCCAACCTAAGGTTAGCCTCAGTAACCAGAGTCTTGACACTCTTTTCAGCATCTGGCATGCCAGCTAAGAGTGTTGCCCTCGACACCATTCCCGGAGTTGGGTCTGGTCGCAGCCACGGGCCTGGGATACATCAAGATTTTAAGATATTGCGGAGGAAAACACCAAGAGAAGAATTCAGCTAGTGATAAAAAAGTTTTACTTCCACGAGCAAAGGCCAAATTGTCCGTGACCAGGTCGGGCGTAAGGAAGTACTCCTGGTGGTACCTCCCTACGTTTGAGAAGTGAGTTGTGTCAGTCAGGAAAGTGCGCCCGTTTTCCTGATGACAAAAATGGAAGAACCCCGTGACTTCTTGGTTTAGGGTTAGACTTGAGGTCGAACAGGTAGTTGACTTCATGTGGCAATGGCACAAGCCATTTTTTCTGGCTATACATGATATAGAGTGCAGCGAGCATTCTATATCCGTTTGGGGTAATTTGGAAGGGGGCAACTCCAAAATAATTGGCCACCCTCTGAAAGAATGCATGAAGAGGCAAAGTGGCTCCTGCCTCAACATGAAACCGCGACCAGGCGCTGTAGGCACCTCCAGGCAGATTAGCCCTTTGGTCTGGGTTAGGTTTGACTAGGGTCACCCCTGTCAGATTGTATTTGCTTAAGTAGTTGGCGATCATTCTGATCTCACCCTACTTTTAAAGACTACATGCCACTCGACGTCAAGCTGAGTAGCGTGTTGAGGGCAGGCATGCCTTTGCACATTTGGATCAGGGGCATTTTCGTCTCGACCACTGGTCGAGGGAGCATCAGCAGTAGGCTGATGAGAAGTGTTGGGAGTTTTTCTTTTTCGAGCTTTGGTTTTGGTACGAGCCATATTTTGAGTAAAAACTGGGGAAGTGTTTAGGCTAACGCGAGAAAAAGGAATATCTGATATCAAGGTCGAAGGTTGTTCTTCGTCTTCAAGCAGTTGAACTAAGAGATCGTCGCCGATGGTTCTTTCTCCTCCCCACGGGTCTTGCATATGAACTGCAAACAGACAAAGGAGGAGATAAGACGCACAGTCTGAGAGCTTATGTTGGAATAACGTTGCTCGCGTTTATTGACCAGCAGCATTCTAACCGAAACACTAAGTTTTATGCTAGCAGTTTGAAAAATGAATCAAAAAGTGAAAGTAAAAAGTTTTCTGAAAATAAGCTTTTTCAACTCCAAAGGGGCGGGAAAAACTCAGTTTTTCAACTAGCCTAAAAATCATATTTTTACGTTGATTTTACGCCCTAAGCCTATGATCTTGACTATCAAATTGATTCCTAACTTATATAGAGCAAAAGTACACTACCCTATCAAGCATCAATGGCATATACATAATCCTCACAAATTTCTACTCAAGAATGCAAAAAGTTTCAGAACTCAAAAGCAGTATGCATGGCATCTCAAAGAGTTTAAAAGAAGAAGAATTTTACCTGGATGAAGGTTGAAGATTATGAAATGGGACGACTTTGGGCTTGCAAACAAAGAACCCTTAAGCAAAGTGATGGGAGACCTTCGATGTTCTGAGCTTTGGGATGGAGTTCTTGAGAGTTCTTGGCAGGAAATGGCAAGTAAAAGGTTAAAAGGTGAACGAGAGGGTTACTTATAGAAACTAAGGTGTGACAAAAAGTAGTAATCATGAATTCCCTTTTTCGAAGCATGGGGGAGTGTAACAGCCGTCGGAGTGGTTTCTTGAAAACTGAAAAGGCTTGATTAGACGTGATTAGATCACGATTTTCAAAAACGCATGAGGGCTCTGATAGATTTCGTGGGGCATATGAAAGGTTGTTTTCCTAAGTTTACTTATTGCTGGTCGCAATAAATAAACTTGGGGGGCAAATGTTATCCAGAAAATAGGCGTGGATGACGTGGCAGACATTTTTAACACGTGGCTAACACCTAGCAAAGGTTCTGTTCGACTATCGACCAGGGAAGTTCCCCTGGCATAACATTTGGATTTTATATACGACCAGCTTGGTCGTATACTCCGTATATTTTGAGAAGTAATCATATCCAAGATTATCTCCCATTATTCCTGAGTATCCGATTATTTAGGAAAGAATATCTTTAACAAATTTATGTAATCCTCCTTGAGCCTATAAATATAGAAGAAATAGCTCAAGGGAGAGATTTTTACCTTTTGGCTGATTTGAGTTTGTGCTTTATAAGAGAATTATAGCTATTATCTTTCAATTGTATTATTCATCCCTCTAAGGCTTGTGAAACTTGAAGAACCCTAGTTCTTTGATCAGTCCTTTGAGAATTAATATCAATAATAGCTTAAGTGGACGTAGGTCATTACCAATTCGTGGGGCCAAACCACTATAATTTGTTGTGTCGTTTACTGTTCTTTCCATTAGACCTATTTCAATACCTTCCATCACATCAAGAATTTGACTCCGTGTCAGTTGGCCAAAACAAGGGTCAACATCATCAAACAAGGGACTCTTCCTTCACTTATGCGTAGAAGATAACAATCTTCTATGACCAACATTAGTCGTCTTCCCAATTACCCGACATGAAGGAGTGTCTTCATTGCATGAAGGACATGCCATATATCCTTGGCCACTCCAACCAGAAAAACTACTATGGGCCAGAAAATCATTGATAGTCCATAATAGTGTTGCAAGCATTTTGAATACACTGTTCGTTTCAGCGTCTCTGGTTTGAACTCATTCATCCCATAACTCCTTCAATTCGTATACCACAGGCCTCGAACAGACATCCATGTCCTTCCCAGGTGATTTCGGACCGGGAATCAATAAGGTCAGCATGAATGATGACTCTTTCATGCACAACCAAGGAGGCATATTTTACGTGCAAAATTTTACCCAACACATGTTGTAAGATAGACTCATGTTACCAAATGGATTAAAACCATTAGCAGCTAAACCCAATCGAACGTTTCCGGCTTCTTTGAAAAAATCAGGATATCTGGAATAAAATTGTTTCCAAGCACCCCCATCAACAGGATGGTGCATCACACCATCTTCTTTCGATCGTCCCGTACTATGCCAGGTCATATCATTTGCTGTATACCTTGAACCATAAAGACGCTTCAGACTAGGAGTCAAAGGGAAGTACCACAACACTTTGCGGGTGGCTTTTTTCTCCTTTGTATCTTTTTTAACCCATCGGCTCTCACCAAATACAGGACAACTCTGTTTTTGAGAATTCTCCTTCCAGAACAAACATTAGTCATACTTGCAAGCATGAGTTGATTGATAACCTACCCTAACTTCCTCATTTTTTTCTTAGACTCATAGAATGTAGTCGGAATCTTATTCTCCTTCGAGAATGAAAATTTCATAAACATCAAAAGTTCATCAAAGGAACTATTTTTCCATTTATTCAAAACCTTCATGTGCATCATCTTCGCCAAGAAGTTCATGGAAGACAACCATGTATAACCAGGGTATAACTGTAACGCCCTGGTTACTCCAGGACCGTTACTGTGAACTTTAAACCGTGCTTAACTCGCTAAATGAGTCATTTGGTTATAAACGTGCATCTAGGTGTTATTAATAGGCTAAGGTGAAAATCTCGATCAAAAGGAAATGATATATTTCATTTAAAACTTAAAACTGTATATGAGCCCATAAAAGCATTTACAAGTTATTTACAATCCAAAACGGTCATTACAGTGTAAAAATTACAACCCGCCGACCTAAGTGGCAAAACTAGGGTTAACGCCTAGTTCCCATGAGAAACACCTCGGCCGTGGTGGTCAAGCGGCCACATATGTACACATCGCCCCCTAAGCTCTCCACTCAAGGGTGGGTGAGCTTCTCTTTCCCTTTACCTGCCCCACATAGCACCCGTGAGTCAAGGCTCAGCAAGAAAACTCATTACTGCATGTATACAATATTAAATGATGATTATGATAATCATACTGGGCTTGTAGCCCTAATCAAATAATATTGAGATTCTAATAATCATGCTGGGGCGTGTAGTCCTAATTAGATGGTATCGAGATTCTAATAATCATGCTGGGGCTTATAGCCCTAATCCGATAAGTGACTAATGATTAAGTAACGAACTTAAACTAGATGAGTGACTATGGAGTCACGAACTTGAATCAGATATCTGACTAATGAGTGAGTCACGAACTTGGGCTTCGCACCCTTAGCCATGTGACGATGCAGTCACCTGGGCCTTCTGGCCCTGGCTCTAATTAACTAGCCTTTAGACTAGACAAGCACTTTTGTTTTCATCGAACTTAAGGTCAGTCAAGCATTTCATGCTTATGATGATAATGCTTATGCCGATTAGATCTAATATTTCAGGCTTGCGTTAAACACGTTAATACCGTTCTTGACTAATAAGTCAATACCATACGACTAGTGCTCAGTACTACTGCCGAACTTGACCAATGAGTCACAATTTCATAGTCAATACTGACACCATTGCCGATTCTGACTAATAAGTCAGTACAATTCACAGATAAGCAAGATTTCTAAGCATTTAATATGCAATCAATGTCCACATATAGAGCACTCAACATGCTTCATTAATAACCATGCATGTCACATACTGGGTGCAGTTTTCTTACCTCTGGTTCGAGCGAGAAATAATAAAAGAATGATCGATCCTTTAATTCCTTAGCGATCACCTAGTCATAACCAAATATAACTTCCATCAATGAAAATGAGCAATAAAAGGTTCTTGATCTAAACCTTACTCACGGGACTTCGAATCGTACTCAAACGGTTAGTAGATTTGATCCCGAGCCTTAGGAGTTGAAACCCCGAGCCAAAAACCCTCAAAAGTGCCAAAAATAGGACCCTAGAAAAACAGCGTAGCGCTGCCCCCCTAGCGCCTAGACGCTACAAGCAAGGATGCTTTGCCCTGGAAAGTGGAGAAGTCAAAGTGGAGAACTTAATTTTAAGAGTAAAGTTAACTTAATTGCCTATTTTATCTACATATTATCAAATTTTTTGAAGATATTATAAAATTAAATAAATAAACAAATATTTAATTACAAATTTATTAATTAATCATTGAAGATTATTATTTTAATTTCTACTTATTTTATAAAAAATATTAATAAAGTTTTATACTTGTAAAATTATTATTTTAATTTACACTTTATAATTTTTTTAATTGCTTTAAAATTTATTAATTAAAAATTTTAATCAAACTAACTTTAAAAGTATTTTGTAATGTTTAGTTTTTCTAAATCTACAAAAATTTTGGTAGCATAACAGCTGTAATCTAAACTATCCCAAAATGTAAAATCTGCATAAAAACTAAAAAAACCAGTCCCATAGCATACATAAAATTGAATAAAATCATTCAAATTCTCATATCAATAACAAAAAACATATTATAAATAAATAATACAAATTCTTAACATGGATTTATAAATAAATTCATCAACATTTATTTGTAAACTATAATCTTAAATAACATTAAACATCTAACATGGATTTATCTAACCTAACATACAATTAAAAAAAATTTATATCATCTAACCTAACATTTTTTTATAACATACAGTCATATTTTCTTAAAACATAAATAAATAAATATATAAACATATAATTTTTATCTTAAAAGAACACAAATATAATCAAATTAAAAAACAAATATACTTCTAATAATCATTTAAGTCTTCAAAATGAATCTGAAAAAAATTAACATTATCTAAAATAACTAATCACACACCTATAAAATATAAATTAAGCATACATCAATCACCAAAACAAAACAAAAAATACAATTAAAAACAATACTGAAGGGAAGATCTCTACAATCTGAGCTATTAAAAACAATATCAGTTATTTAAAAAAATAAAAGAAAAAAACAAACATCAAAAACTCATTTTTACCAAAAACTAACTAACCACAAATATTAATACATAAACCTTTTTAAAACGGGGCTGGGACTCCGTGGGGCAGTGGAGAGGTCCAAAAAAGGGCTGGGGCACCGTGGGGCGATGGAGGGCGACGGTGGGTCTGGTTTTTCAGTCTTTGTAATTTTTGAGAAAGGGGAAATATGGGGAAGAAGATGACGCCTAGGAAGTTATATCGATGGACTCTATAGCGACAACATGCCATCGCTATAGAGTATAAGTAAGTCGTCGCTGATGTTGAACGCATCGTTTCACTCAAATGGTTTGACCCTACATCGACGACATTGTCGCTGCAGACAAAAAAAATAACTGCCCAGTGGATTAAATTAGACTCTATAGCGACGGCCTGACGTCGATATAGGGAGGGAAAATAGACAATCAACTTTTGGCAGTTGAGTTCCCTCCCTATCCTACAGTGACGACATGTTGTCGCTATAGACAAACATATTAATCACTTTTTTTTTTAACCATGACTCTACGGTGACAACATGTCATCGCTATAGGGAGTGAAAATAGGCAACCAATTTCTGGCGGTTAATTTCCCTCCTTATCCTACAACGACGACAAGTCGTCGCTATAGACAAACATATTTTCTTCTCTTTTTTTTTGACAAGGACTCATGTCGTCGCTGTAGGGTACCAAGAATTTGGAGGGCTTGGTTGTGGGTTGTTGATGACCCTACAGCGACTCTCGTCATTGTACCTTATTTATTTTAATAAATTAAAAAAAAAAGAATTTTTCGTAGATTTTTGTTGTCTTTTTCCTTGTAGTGATTGCTTGTATATATATATATATATATATTTCTAAATAACTGTACGAATTGCATTTGTATTGCCTAGCATTATAATAAACTATAATATCCTCTCCATCTCACTACCACCTTATATTTTGTTCTCTAACTTGTTCCATTTCTAAGCGCAGCATTCAGCTACTATTATTTAAAACAAAAACAAAAAATCTTTTTGGGATTTAAAGTTAATTCACATTTAGTATTATTTTTTCATTGATCGTTAAATATTAAACATTACAATAATTTTTTTCATTTAATTTTTATTTACTGATGTCATGGACATGACTGAAGGACTAATAAATATGCAAAGTCAGGCTAAATAGAAGAACAAATACTAATTGTCCAAATGATGGTAATTAAGGTTAATAACATCATAATCTTTGGTTTTTTTTAATGTTATTTATATTTGCAATTAATTTCCTTCAGTTAGTAGTGTTGTTCTTTTACTTAGAAGTTTGTTTCATTTTAGATTTATGATCTATATAGATTTTTGGGTTTCTAGAATTTTAATGTGTGTTGAGAGGTTTTATGTTTAGTAATTATTAATGCAAATTCAATTTTCCAAGTGATCGGAATATAATGATTAATTCTTCTTTTATGAATGTTTTAATGCCTTTTAAATTATGTTATGCTTAGCTTTGTTTCATATATAATTTGGTTGTAGTGTTGTATGTTTAGCCTCATTCTTCAAGAGTAGACCGTTTAAACACCATTTTATGAGGTAACTTAGCAGTTTTTCAGGCAGATGCTCCTGCTCTTCTAGTAGTGCTGAATTGACTCGAGTTCTAGGATTCTTGGTTAATTTAGTGTCTTCACATTCTCTTTCTTCGGTTGGGCTCTAAGTAACAATAGTGTTTATTAATATGAATTGGGTATATTTTCTTACTAACAGTAAAATTTTATTTTCTAATATTCTAGGGTATCTCTCTCTTCTTAATTAATTGTAATTTTAATATTGTGACTCATGAATTGGTTTAGCATGATTTTTGGCTAGACAATGAGTTTTTTTTGTTGGAAAAAGTTTATATTGTAATCTCTCGTGTATCTTGAATAGTCATACAGTCTATTCCCATAAAACAAGATATTAATTTAAAGAATGTGTGAATGTGTTATATAAGTAGAATATATAAGATATGATCCCATACTACAATTAATTAATTTATTTTCCAACAATTTTCTCTGTAAAGAAAACGTACGTTTTTGAATGAAAATAGATTTTGAAATTCAACGGTCCAATCCCTTTATCTTCCACACCGAAATTGTCGCCCATATGTTTTGTGCTCTGCCTAAAGTCAGCCACACTATATTCTATCTTATTCTCAAAAAGAGAGAACAGGTTTTCATGAATGATACCAAAACTTTTAGTGCTTGCTTTTTAGGGGGCCATTCTCTTTTAGTGGCAAGCTAGCTTGCTAGCATTTCCCATTTTGGATGGTTGGGTAGACAAAGAATATATGCATATTTATCATTAATTGGTTTCGATTTTCTCATCATATACATATATCAATCTCTACATCTATAAATACCACCAATTCATATCGACTCCAACATATCTTTTCTTCATCGATCTTATGTATATATTAATATGCATATAGCCTATAATTTCATAGCATGAGTTTACAGGTAGGAGCGGAACGGTGTCATTTTTGGTCGAGAGTTTTGCATAAGAAAGAGAGAGTTGAATGCAGCCAAGGATGACTTGCCGGTGTTCTCAACATTATCTTTGTAGTTTGATCTCCGGCAAGTTGTCTTTGGCTACATTTTCTTTTCTTCTTCTCATGTGACCCTTTTGAGACCACTTCATTGATATCTTGTGGTGTAATACTCGAGATCAAAAAGATATTCTCTGACATTAAACAAATGGAATGCCTTCTTTGTTAGGTAGTAATAATTTATAACTAAATCTTTTATTAAACATGTAAATGAATTGTTCAAAGTATATAATTTGCATTTTATGAAATTTCAATAAATGTATTATAGTCTTCTATATTAAAATATTTTTACCATTTACAAATAAAGTTATGCAAATCAGTCCTCACTACTAGAAAACAACACATAATTAACAACGTGCAAAAGGGAATGTTGTTAATTTTATTTTTTACAACATTCTTTTTGGAAACGTTGTTATTTATTGAGAAGCGAGGTACATTATTTATGATCATATCACCACATTTAGGCACTAGTTGTATCAATTGTTTTATATTAGACAACGTACAATATATGTTGTTAAGATACCCTTAAAATTTCCCTCCTCTGGTTTATGTCGCAGCCTAATTTTTCTTTCGCAAAACTTTAATAAAATATAAACATAAAATCCAAGGAACAACAAAAACAAAGATACGGACCTACTACTCTAAAAAGCAAAGAAATAACAAAAAAGAAAAATGCAGAGACAATTCTTCCATGGTTAGGGTTTTCCATTTTCATGGAGCTTTAAAATTCAAAGTAAGTATGTTTATTAATGTCTCCTTCGTTTTACTATTTTGCATTCTAGTTATTATATATTGCTTTTTTTTTTTCTTGATGTTTTTGCTTGTTTTACATTCTATATGGTAGATAATTATTTTTATTTTCTCCTCTAAATTGCTTAGGGCTTGAACTAAATGAATATGAAAATGGGTTTGTGTTCTATTCTTTAGTTACTTTTTGTTAGCTGGTAAATATAATGGGTTAAGATTACTCTATTATTTTTTATTCTATTAAGAACAAATTTGTGATTGTTTGAATCTTCTCTGCCTTTCGCGTTTTCTTTTGCAGAGGGACATATGCAATACTACGTACACTCTTCACAATCATCCAAGGTATGGATTTTGAATTGCTATAGGGATTGAATTTCCTACATTAATTAATTTTATAATGAGAATTTATGTGCTAATTGTCCAGATTTCTTTACTCTTCTAGTTTATGGATGGAGGATATAGTTTTTTATTTTTCTAGTTAAGCTTTTAGACTCTTTTTTTTTTTTTTTTTTTATAAAGAGTTTGCACTCTTTTCTTGTTGGATAGTGGACTTTGTCAATTAGTTAAGAGTGCATGTTATTGTATTTTAATACTTAAGGCTTGGAGTATTACACTACTATATTTTTAGTTGTGGCATATTATTAAAACTTGGGTTTTAAACCTGATCGACATCAAAGGAAATTTTTGGAACCACAAGTATTAATTTTTTTTAACATGATTAGTTTCTTGTTTAAGGTTAATTTTGCATTATGAAATTTTATTTTTTAAAGGAAAAATTTAGCATATATATTAAATATGTTTATCATATAGAGAAATTTAAACTATATTTTTATCCATCAATTTGGGTATTTAGATTTACGCAAGAGTATAGAGATGGAACACTTAAATTTATAAATGATGCTCGTGTAAATATGGAAGATTCAAATATGATGGTATGCCCTTGCATAAAATGTAAGAGATTAGAGCACCATTGTAACACCCCACCTTTCTAAGTTTGGCATGTTATAGGTATAATACATGATTAATTATGTCTTACTAATAGTACATATTTGAAGTTATATGCAAGTGGCTATGACGGAGGTACCAATACTATTTTATTGGCCTGAAGGTTACGCATGAAGGTACCAATATATTGTATTGATGATTTCATATTTTAATTGACTATTGATATGATACTATATTATGTTACTTGAAAATATATGATAATTTATAAATTTTGAAGTATAGTATTTCTAAGATATGTGTCAATATATGTAAGTTGCAAAAAATATTATTTTAGCTTTAAATTTGAGTATGATAACATTAGAATTTGGAGAATTATTTCACATATTATTGTAGATAATTTTTCTAGATTTCTAATGCATTACAAATTAGTCAATCCCGAGTTGTGAGTCAAGAGTTATGTTAATTTTACTAAAATAGGTTGATCTTGAGTCTCTTGAAAGAATATTGCGGGAATTAGGTCTTAATCCCAATACCTAATCTAAATAATTAAGCGCAACTACTTAATTCAAAAACTATGTCTAATCTTGACCATCCATTTAATTAGTTTATTTCTAATCCTAACCCATAAATTTTATTTAGCAATAATTTAACCTATTTAAACATATTGAATGAACTTAATATGTTAATATCTAATCTTGGAACACTTGTGCTATTGGTTCCAAGAATTATGAGCTTATGGGTATTGCGAATTGGGTGAGAAGATGTAAGCACTCTAGATGCCAAAGGAAAGTGTATAGCTGTGCTCTATGTGCTGGTGTGTATTATATTTAGAAAGGAGAATTTTTGGAATGCAAAGAAACTAATAGTTACTACTATTATAGAGAATATAAAATAAGATATTTGTAATAGGATGAGTCTTTTGTTATCAAGGAAGGTCAGTAAGAAGGATTTGGATTGGTTGGGAAATTTACAAATGTAATTAATGATTGGTGTTTTTAATTAGTTCGTGCATAATACAAAAATTGATATGATTTATCAAAAAAAAGAACTTAAAGTCTCATTCTTTTAGAATTTGAGATAAATCTTGTTATCCCTCAAAATTACAAGGATGACATGGTGAATGAGAATGTGACACGTGACATCACAAATTGGGGAAAAACGACAAAGTATTGAAAAAAAACCGACGGGCAAAAAGGATCGGTCTAAGACCTATAGGAAAATCGACCAAGCCAGTACCCCTAGGGGTGGTCGGCCCAAGCAGGCCCTATACCCCCTAGGGGTGGTCGGCCTAAGCAAGCCCTGTACCCCTTAGGGGTGGTTGGCCTGACCCTACCCCGGGGTGGTCGGCCCAATATGCCCAAGGACCTTAGGGGTTGTCGGCCTGACCCTATCCTCCATAGGGTGGTCAGCCTAAACCCCCAAGTACACTTCACTGAGACATAATCACTCTCGTTCGAACTGAGATCAGTAGGCCTAGCCCTCCTTGGCTCAGGCCTAGCACCCAGAGGATGAACAGGTCCAGCACCCAGAAAGTCACAAGTCCAGCACCCAAGCTTTGGTCGGCGGTTTCTATCGTGCATTATCCACCACGATCTATAGAAACAAGAGAAGACCCATGATCTCATAATCGTGGGAATGTGGACACGTATCTCTGCTCACCATGATCGTGTACCAAACCATGATCTCCAGTATTACTGATCGTGTAATAGCCCCTGGGTACTATAAATAAATGACCCAGGGCTTCATAAAAAGGGGACTTCTATTTTAACTCTCTTATGGACTGGAAAAACTCTTCTGAGAAGTGAATTACTGAGTTCATACTTGTATTGTCGAGTAACTCAATACTAAAGACTAAGTGGATTAGGTTATTATTCTTCATATGAACATGGCTAAACCATTATAAATTTCTGTGTGTTTACTTAAGATAATCGTATTCTGTCATTTATATTACTTATTCCGTTCAAAAGGTGTCGTATATTTTACATACAACTGTTGGCCAATTTCACAGGTCAACAAATCTATTCTACACTCTTCTTCTTCTTCTTTTATCAAGAGATAATTTCTAGGGATCAATAAATTGCATGTCGAGAAGTTCAACTTTGATTTATTTCATTATTTTCTTTCCTAGATCAAGGTAATTGTTTTCTTAAATCTATTCATATATGTTGTTATTATGTGCTTAGAGAAATTTAGGGTTTTATAATTAATAGTTATATGATTATATATGAATTTAAATTATAATTGGTACTTTTGGGCTATGGTATATATTAAATTAATTCTTGTATGACATTATTTGAGAAGATATATAAAGTTTATGATTTTATATGAAAAATTAAATCTATTCAATGTGCTGGAAACAATTTTGCTGGACTATCTGTACTATTAATCAATTCTAGAATTTCTTAGCTTTAATGAGATCTTGATATTTTGTATGCATAAACTAGATGTCTCAAGGGTTTTATAGGTTTTTAAATCACTCAAAAATGTTAAGTTTTCAATTTTATTTGATGTTTTTTTACAATTTTAGAAAATAAAGCTGACAGTTTGTAATGGGAATTGTAATTTAACCTGATCATGAGATTTTTTTGGTACACAAATATATTTTAAAATAAGGCTTATAATAGCCTAAAATAAAGGTAATTGAGTCTAGTTTCAAATGGAGCAAGTTTCATATTTTACTAATTTTTCTTTGAATTGTTATGAATTTTCTACGACAACATGTCAAATCTATTTTTGTTGGATAAATTTGTGTAATTGTATAATTTTGAATATTATTTGACTCTGGTTGATTTTTACTTGTCCCACATGACCAATAATGAAAAGTAAGAATACTGGTATTCTCATATCCTCTAGTCACCATCACAATTTATTCGGTTAGTAAGAGGTTCAATAAAGGTCAGTACACTGTGCAACCTGTACGTGTCAGTTTAAAAGTTGAAATTGTATGGTTGATTGGGTTATTTGATATGTGTATATTTTGATATGAGATAAGTTCTTATGAAGTATATGTTATTTGAATAATATGTATGCTGTATGAGCATAAGTTGGAATACTATGACTCTAATTGTATTATTTGTTACGTTGATATTGAATAGGTGTTATCATTCTATAAGTCACTATGTATACTTGTTATTGGTTAAAACTTATAGTATAGTTATTGACATAATACGACAAATATTAAATGTAACTAGGGAGCATGTACCATATTGTTATTGGGTATCTTCAGATGCCATATTGTTGGCTATATTGGTAAATGATTATTGATGTCATGTGTAAGCTCAATGGGTTTCTCCCATGTGTCTTGCCTTTATCGCGCGCACCGGTACTGTAATGCCCCAAATTTCCTAATAAGGTTTAGGACCTTGATTAGGAGGACGGGAGGACCATAATTGATTTATTATAGTATTTCATGATTATATGCATATTTATGTGAATTATATTATTATATGACGGTGAGTGCATGCATATGGGAGAATTAATTATTGTGAGGGTATTTTGGTAATTTGGCCACTCTGGGCGTAATTGTGTATTTTGGGTGCATGATTGTGATTAATTAATATAGCCACATTATAAGGTGGATTGGTTCGAGCTATCGACATGAGACGATCATAAGATGTAAGTGTTCGTTCTAGTCATAATGGGTTTAAGTCCGGGGCTCGGGGTGAGTCTCGGGGTGAATTTAATGGTTAAAGCATTACCGGGAATTAAAGGGTAATGAGATATGGCTTATTGGTGTTTGAGAATATTGGGAATAACGGGAATTGGAGGGTGTTAATTGTGACTAATGAAATAGGTGTGAAAGGACGGTTTTTCCCTTAGTGGCTGCTAAGGTTTCATTTTAGACCTAAGGGTATTTAGGTCTTTTTACCCTAAGAGATATATATCAGCCATTAAGGCTGTAAAAGAGTAACAAAAACAGAGTCTCTCCTCATTCTCTCCCGATAGATTTTCCTCCTCTTTTCTCTTTGGATTTTCGAGCTCAGTTTGAGGAATCGAGCCAAGGAACCAAGCTTAGCTAAGCTAGGGTTACGCTCCACCATTGAAGAGGGTGTGTTGCCAAGATTAAGGTGAGTTTCTAGCCACTAGAACTCTTGGTTTTGCTCTGTTTTCTATGTTAAGTTTCAGCTGGTTTTTGAGTTGGAAACTTGGGAATTGGTTGGAGTTTTGGCTAGGGTTCTTGGGGTTGTGGTCCCTAGGACATGTGGGGATGGTTTTTGGGTTCATTTGGCACCAAAAATGGGATTTGGAAGCATTAGAATTGAGAAAGTCGAAGAAGGAAGTTTCAGGGGTGGTGCTGTCTGGGGGTAGCGCTACAGCGCCCATCAGAGGGCGCTATAGCGCTACACAGGGCTCAGCTGGGCGGTTTGTGATTCTGTCTTGAGCGCTGGGGCGCTAGAAGGGCAGCACTGTAGCGCTACCCTGTTCCCTCAAAACCCTGTTTTGGGTGTTTTTAAGGGCTTTTGGCTTGGGGTTTCAATCCTTAAGGCCCGGGATCGAATCTACTCACCGTGTGGGCATGTTTCGAGGTCCCGAGAGTGGGGTTTAGGTTAAGACCCTATCTTTGGTAATTTTCATTAATTGGAGATTGTATTTGGTTATGACTAGGTGACCGCTAAGGGACTAAAAGTCGATCGTTCTCAAGGGTTGTTTCTTTAATCGTTCTAGCTCGACTTTGAGGTAAGAAAACTGCACCCTGTGTATATGTGACATGCATGGCTATTATGATGCATGTTGGTTGATTATTGAGTATGACATGCATGGTTATTATTGATGCATGTCGGTTGATTATTATGTGTGACATGCATGGCTATTCTTGATGCATGTTGGTTGACTATTAAACGTGACATGCATGGCTGTTATTGGTGCATGTTGGATTGCTGGATATATTGCATATGATGCTTGAGAAACATGTGGTTAGGACATGCTTTGTACACTGGGTTTGATATTGTTCAGAGCTTGAGCCTCTGTGGTTGTATATGGTCCTAATTGTACTGGCATCTGTTTAGTAAGCATGCTAAATACCTTGTCTATGGATATTGGACATGTGATATATGTTTGATGGCATGGCTTACTTGTGTATGGCGCTGACTTATTAGTCAGAATCGACAATGGTGTCAGATCCGTCTGTGAAGCTGTGACTTATTAGTTAAGTTCACCACGGGCTGAGCACTGGTCGTGTTTTACCAACCCAAGGGTCAAAAGTGGCAGTGCGTTGTGAACGCCGGGCCGATTAAAGATTAGATCTAATCGAGGTCGGCATTGAATGACTCATATGGGGTATTAATGCTGGACCAACCGGAAGGTCAATGAGAACTATAAGCGCTTGCCTGGTCTATGACCAGATGTTTATGGCCAAGGTATATGACCCCGGTGACTGTTTGTCATGGCCAAGGGACGCTGTCCATAGCACGACTCTAGGGTCGGGAGGAAGGTTATGTTGGTGACCATTCACCATGCACCTGTCCTAATCAAACTTATGAAAGGATCACTTGTCAGTTGAGCCCTGGTGACCCTATCGTCACATGGATAGAAGGAGCGATGCTCATTATTGTGACTTTTGGCTATTGTCACCTATCTGCTTGGACTGATAGTCCTGAATGGTTATTATGATCGTTGTTGAGACTATGTCACGCTTTATTGTGTTTTCTTGGTGGGCTTTGGCTCACGGGTGCTACGTGGTGCAGGTAAAAGCAAGAGGAAGCTGGACCATCCTTGAGTTGGAGAGCTTAGGTGATGAAGTGTACATATGCAGCTGCTCGTCCGCCACGGGCGAGGTTTAAAGTGGAACTAGGGTTGAACCCTGTTTTGCCGCTTAGAACGGCCTGTTGTAAATATTCTCTGTAATAAACTCTGAAACTTTATTTTCGGGATCCCAATGTATATACTAAACGTTCTAGTGAAACGTTACATCTTAACCAAAATGTTTAATCCCTAAATCGCTAATCATACCTAGATCACGTTTTTGGCCAAATGACTCGATTAGCGAGTTTAGCACTGTTTACAAGGCACACCGTAACGGTCCCGGGAGTTTGGGGCGTTACAGGTACATTGCTTAGAGCCCACTAGAAAAGATAATAATGGTAATGGATACATAGTATATGATGTTTATATTTGTACATGATACTTATATGATTCAATTTTAGTGAGACTAAGAGTGTCTTACTAAGTATTTGGTTATAGTTGTTTCCCATGTGCAGATAATAAAGTTAAAGACAAAGCCTAAGGAGGCGGCTAGATGTGACAAATAACAGTAGTAGTGTGATTTTTCAGGAATGGTCGAATTTGCATTAGTTTTTATTTAGTTATGTTTAATGTTTCGAATACTGTTGAGTCCAATCCAAACTTAGTAGTTTAAAAGTGGGTTTTAATGTTTTTATTTGTAGGAGTTCATTTTAAACAAAAAAAAAATTACAAGAGTATTTTTCGCATTCATTTGCATGTGTTCAAAAATTTCATAGTTAATGGTCTATTGTTCACTTGTAGCGTCTCTCACTTGTAAGGGGTGTTACAATAATGGTATCAGACCCAAGTTATTTCGAAACTTCATCACACTACTGTTACTCGTCTATTCGACATCTTCCATGTAGGTATTGTTAGTATGTTTTGTTATCATAAGACCTTGTAAATTACTTGATTGATTTTAGTGTATAATCTATGTTGCTATTGCTAATAGTTATTGAGGTCTTTAGGTTGTCTTTGTTATAAGTATAAGAAATAGTAGCATTAATAGTTTACCTTGAATTAATTAGAACAATTTGCAAACCTGGTGTGGAGCTACTTGTGGGATTCCAGGACATATTGAAGTCACAATTGTTGAAAACAACCAACAACTTACTAATACCATTGGTAGAATGTAAAACACAATTAGATGAGTAGCAGATAATGTTAGCCACTTGACAAATGTCAATAAATATTACTTATGCTGGGATATGGACTAAAAAAAGGGTTAATGTCAAAGTCCAACCTTCATGGAGGCGCCAATTATTCCACATGTATCCTATTAGTGTATTGAAGAAGAATAATAAAGATGGGTCTGCTTGGATGGGGTTAGAAAAGCCACTATAAATGATCAAAAAGTGTGAGTTAGCCAATGAGCAGAATGCTTGTATTTTGTGCAACAAGTATGCTAGAAACCATGTAGATATGTTCTACATGGGGACAATGTGTGCTATTATTATGGCCAGGAAGGTCATATATCTACAAGATTCTAAGAAGAACCAACTAGAAACAACAATCTTCTTAGTTATTCACAAGACTTTATGGTGTAGTGCACAATTGTAGGCTAAATTAGAGGGGCCTACAATACATCAAGGAAGATTAAAGGCTCCACCACCAACCACCAATGCCAAAGGTTATGCTTTTACCAAGGATGAGGCCACGGGATCTTCTCACATTGTTACGAGTCATATCACTATTTTTGGAGGGCCATCCTATGTCCTTTTAATATGGTTGCTACTCATAATTTTATATATTTGATTTATTTGCTAAATCATTAGAAACATCGTCAGATATAATTAGATATATATTCACTGTTTCACTTTCCTCAAGGGAATACTTAAATATGATCATCGCTTACGATACGTACCAATGAGTATAGCGGGTAGAAAAAGTTGTAAATGGATATGATTGTGCTTGTAAGGAAAGACAATGATGTGATACTCAACATATATTTCCTAAATAAATATAACGCCTCAATAGATTATCATCACATGCAAGTTGTTTTCAAATCTGAAGGTAAGGAACCAGTTACCTTTAAAGGAAACCCTAGAAAGGAAGGTTAGATCATGTTATTTGTCTTTGTGGCAAAGAGACTAGCTAATGTATATTGGATACGAGACTTATTTGGCCTATGTAAATAACAAAAATAAAGAGAAAAAGGTAACAATGCTAAGTGAGTATAGGAAAATTGAGTATTAAATTGAATTGGTACCTAGAAAGAGTTCTTTATTGAAACTTTCATACATAAAGGTTCCATCAGAACTAAAAGAACTCTATAAGAAACTGCAAGAACTATTTGAAAAAGGTTTCATACGTGCTAGTTATTCATCTTGGGGAGCTTTGGTGTTATTTGTAAAGAAGAAAGATGGATTTTTGGGAATACATATTGATTATATGGAGTTAAATCAAGTCACACTTAGGAACAAGTATCTCTTGCCTAGAGTGGATGACTTATTTGACCAGCCAAAAGGGCTATTGTTTTCAAAGATTGATCTAAGATCAGAATACCACAAGTTGAAAGTCAAGAAAAGTGATATACCAAAGTTCTCTTTCAAAACAAGGTATGTGCACATGAATTTATGGTCATGCCCTCTGGATTAACAAATGCTCTTACTGCCATTATGAATGTGATAAATATGGTACTTAAGGATTATTTTGATAAAATTATAATTGTGTTTATTTAGGATATCATTATATACTCAAGGACTCATTAGGAACACGAAGATATTCTTATAAGGGTGCTCAAACTATATGCTAATTCTCCAAGTGTGAGTTCTGGTTAGATTGTGTGGCATAAGATGGAGTAATGGTGACCCAACAAAAGTAGCATCAGCAATTGATTGGAAGCAATCATAGAATGTAGGAGAAGTTTGTAGTTTGGTAGGCCTTGTGGGATATTATAGGAAGTTATTGGAAGGGATTTCCAATATAGTTTTTCCATTATTGTCACTAACTTGCTGGGATAACAAGTCAAATGGAATGATCAGTTCAATAAGAGGTTCTAAGAACTCAGGAGAAGATTGATGAATGCTCCATTCTTTACTTTACCCGAGGGTAATAAAGTGTTTTCCATTTAGAGTGATGCATCCAAGATGGGTTTTGGAGCAGTCCTTATGCAGAATGACATGACAGTACATCCTTTTAGAGAACTAAAAGAATACGAAAAGAACTATCATACACATGACATGGAGTTAGTTGTAGTCGTATTTTCACTGAAGATATGGAGGCCCTACTTATATGGTGTTCATTGCAAAATATTTACCAATCACCAAAGCCTGGAGTACTTTTTCACTCAGAAAGACCTTAACAAGAGACAACGACGATGGCTGAAATTAATAAAGGAATATATGACTGTGAGATCCTTTATCACCTTGGCAAAGAAAATAGGGTGGATGATGTTCAGAGTAGAAAGATTGCAGGGACACTATTTTCAATGACTAACATAGTTCCACAACTAAAGGTGGAAATTACAAATATGGGCCTAGTTGTTATCACTAAACAACTCTCATCTCTAACATTAAATCTGACAATACTTGAGGATATAAGGGTTAAATAAAATAGTGATCCTGAATTTCAAAAGATTAAGGAAGGTATTCAGGAAGGAAAATTTTATAATTTTTACATAGATGATAAATAGATATTATTTTGTGGAACAAAAGTCTGTGTGCCAAATGTGGATGACATAAGAAGCCTCATGAGACACCATATGTAATGCATCCAGGTTCCACTAAAATGTATAGAGATATGAAGAGCAGTTTTTGGTGGCGAGGGATGAAGTGAGACATTGAAAAATATGTTCGAACATGCCTAACGTGTCAGTAAGTCAAGGCAGAACATCAACGACCTGGGAGTGAAATACAATCTTTAAAAATCCCTTAAAGGAAGTGGGACTCAATATCTATGGATTTTACAATGGGATTACCACAGACTACTAGTGGTCATGATGCGATATAGGTTATTGTGGATGGATGTACTAAGTTTGCCAACTTTTTCCTTATTAAGACTACAATCACATTAGAGTAGTTAGTTGAATTATATGTTAAAGAGATTGTTAGATTACATGAGATTCAAAAAGAGATCATTTTTTATCGAGATGCAAAGTTCACTTCGCACTTTGGGAAGTGTGTTCAAGGATACCTCGGAACAAAATTAAAGTTCAACATTGTTTTCCACCCGCAGCAGATGGCCAAACATAAAGGACAAAGCATATAGTTGAGGATATGCTACGTGCTTGTGCATTAGATTTCAAGAAAAGTTGGAGAAAATACTTGTGTTTGGCAGAATTTGCCTACAACAACAGTTACTAGGTGACCATTGAGATGGATCCATATGATACGTATATGGGCAACATTTTTGGCCACTAAATACTTGGCATGGAGATGTAGAGAAAAAGACACTAGAAGAAGGGTTACAAGGGAGAACTCAATTGATAGAAGAAACTACTAAAGCAATTAAGTCTATTAGACAAAGAATGCACACAATCCAACCTCGTCAAAAGTGCTACCATGACAAGTATAATAGATACCCTGAGTTTATGTTAGGTGACCAAGTGTATATTAAAGTGGTACCGATGAAGGGTGTTATGAGATTTGGAAAGAAAGAAAAATTAAGCCCACATTTTGTAGGACCTTTTCCAATTGTCAAGCGTGTAGGAAATATGGCTTATGAGTTGTCGTTGCTTGAAGAGATGTCTGCTATTCATAATGTCTTAAGGAAACAAATACCAGACCCTGATCATGTGTTAAAGCCACAGACCATTCAGGTTCAAGATGACCTTAGTTATGAGGAAAAACTAGTAGAAATGCTTGACCGTACAATGAAGAAGCTTCACAACGAGGAAATTTCACTAGTAAATGTTTTATGGAAAAATAATAAAGTAGAAGAGGTAACATACGAAGTTAAAAAAGGAAATAAAGGCACATTATTTCAAGTTGTTCTATGTTTCGAGGATGAAACTTTTACAAAGTCGGGGGATTGTAATGCCCCGCCTTTCTATGTTTTTCATGTTATGTGTTATAGGTGCTATACATGATTAATTATGTCTTACTAACAACATATTTGAAGTTGTATGCAACTGGCTATGACTGAAGTACCAATACTGTTTAGTGGCCTAAAAGTTAAGTATAAATGTAACTATAGTATTGATGAATTCATATTTTAATTAACTAAAAGTTAATTCTGGAATATTTTGTATGCGTAAACTAGACATCTTAAGGGTTTTATAGGTTTTGGAATCACTCAAAAACATTAAGTTTTTAATTTTATATGATTTTTTTACAATTTTAGAAAACAAAGTTGTCAGCTTGTAACGAGAATTGTTATTTAACTTGATTACACGATTTCTATGGTACACAAATATATTTTAAAATAAGTCTTATAATAGTATAAAGGAAGGGTATTTGAGTCTAGTTTCAAATGGTGAAAGTATCATAATTTTCTGATTTTTGTTTGAATTGTTATGAATTATCTACGACAACATGTAAAATCTGTTTTTGTTGGACAAATTTGTGTATTTGTATAATTTTGAATATTATTTGACTCTGGTTGATTTTTACTTGTACCACATGGCCTATAATAAAAAGTAAGAATAATGGTATTCTCATATGGTCTAGTCACCATCACATATTATTTGGTTAGTAAAAGCTTCAATAGAGGTAAGTACAATGTCTCACCTGTATATGTTAGTTTAAAAGTTGAAATTGTATGGTCTATTGGGTTATCTGATATGTGTATATCGTGATGTGAGATAAGTTCTTATGGAGTATATGTTATTTGAATAATATGTATGTTGTATGAGCATAGCTGAGAATAATGAGTCTAATGGTATTATTTTTTACGTTGATATTAAATAGGTGTTATATTTCGATAAGCCACTATGGATACTTGTTATTGCTTCAAACTCATAGTATAGTTATTGACATACAACAAGAAAAAATGGCTTTTACTTCGGTTTTTAAGCTGGATTTACTTCGGTTTTCGCTAAAATTCGCAACCGCAGTAGTTCGGAGAGAAGTAAAAAGTAGTTAAAAACTGAAGTAAAAAATAGGTTTTCTACTTCGGTTATTATGTAAAAATCGAAGTAGAAAGTGGAGATTCTACTTTGGTTTTTACATAATAACTGAAGTAGAAAGTGCCAACCAAGGGACTTTCTACTTCGGTTATTATGTAAAAAACGAAGTAGAATCCCCACTTTCTACTTCGGTTTTTACATAACAACCGAAGTAGAAAGCCCCCCTTTTTTTAATAATTATTTTTTATTATTTTTAAATGGCCCAATTCTATTTATATATATATAAATTTTTTTGCCCTAATTTTATTTAAATTGTCTAATTATATGAATTTATCGTTATATATATTTTTGCAATTGGAATTAGTTATAATTTTTTTTGAATGAAAATATGCTAACTTTCATTAATTAGAAATGTCATACATAAACATATAAAACACAAGAACTTAAGTAAGATAGCTAGTATTAACATTAATACATTTACATAAAACTAAACTTAGAACTAAACGAACTCATAAACAAAATATGCTTACTGATAAATGTATTTCATCAATCGACCTAACCATTTGTGTTGGATTGGCAAGAGGTCTACAATCTCACAATATTACTTCTTCCCATTAAACTGTAAAATTAATAAGTATAAATTAATTAATAACAACATAGATTATTTTATAGATTATCGATACCAAAATAAGTTATAAAAAATAAACTTACTTTTTCTTTTAAGGTTTTCATTGCATTTGATGCTCGTACAAGATCTCTAATGTACTTCAACACATAAAAACCACATTCATGACTTTGTGGTGGTTTTGGACATGCAACATTGAATATCTTTGTAGGATTGCTGAGTAATTCATTGGAAGAAACCTTATAATATGCACTATTTAAAAAGAAAAATAACAAAAGTTATTAAAATGTAGTAACATTTAATAGTTGTTGCATATTAAGAAATATTTTTAAAAATTTAAAACTTACCTCATTATCATTGAATCAATTTCTTCAGGACGTTTGTGTGCTTTCAGTGGATCCAAGAACACGGTTTTTCCTTTTGGCATAGCAATCACCAACATTCAATGTTCCCTAAAATAATAAGCGTGTTAAATAAAATAATTAAAATTTTAATATATGAATAATCAAATAAGAAAAGTTTATAGTATTTATTACCGTATGTTCCAAGGTATAAAGTATAGTTGATCAACTCTATTCATGGTCATCAACAAATTTTCTAAGTCAATGGTTGATCGTTCTACATCGTTAGCATTATTAATGCTAAGACGCACAGTGTCAAAAAACATGTAAAAGACACGCTGATTTGGAAATAGGGACTCCCAAATGCATCTGCAAAATTTTCTTAAGTGTTAAATATTTTTGAAAAATTTCGGCAGAGTTTCCCTTATAAATAGGACTACCCAAACCTGTAAACATTCAATTTACTATGAAAATATGCAACAGATCACAGAGAATTACTCATAACTATTCTAAATTTCATATCATTCTAAAGAATTAGTTGAAGGGATACCTTAGTCTGAATATCATTGCTAAGCCTCCAATCATATGCAAAGTAGCAACTTGTTCCACATCCTCTGAAGTTATAAAGATTGACTCGCGATTCATGAATGATGGGTCCACTGGAATGGAGACTATTGTGTTTATTCCCTTAACTCTGCAAAATTCTCTCACCATAAACTGAAGGCTAACATGGATGCGATTCATGTTGTGATCGACAAATGGTTGGCTTTCTATCAGAGTGTTTTCTAGATTGACATGAGATCCAGCTGATGACAGATGTGGGCTATTCATAGAATTACGTTTCGTCTTATCCTTGGATGGGCTTGTTAACATAGGAGGTTTCTTTTTTAGAGGACCCTACGCAACATCAAGTAAAAATAATATTAAAATAATGGACCAACAAATATTTTAATAGGTAACAAATTAAAGAATTATTTTATACCTGATCAGTCATCATTAATTCTTTTCGCCAATGAATGAATATGTCATAGGTATCCCAAACATAGCGTATCTCCCCAACAGAACATGGGATTTCAGCATCCTCTTGTAACATTTTGGTGACTCGCACCCTCGCGTATTCGTCTGTCAGTTGAACACCATGAATAGTCAATGAACCCACCCCATCAATTATAACACCCTCTGCCATCACATTATGAATATTATTTGAAAAAAGTAACACATTAGTTGTAAATTGTGGGGGCACGTCATCCTGCATGTATGGTGTGTGATATTCTTCGTCATTATTGTCGTGTTCATCCATATCATCTATCCCAACTGCTCTGACCCTTACAATTTCTACATTTTCTTACTAACAACATCAACCATTTCTTTTGCTATTTTGGGTTTTCTTCCAAAGACGAACGAAATCTTCGCAAATGACCTACAATAATCAACCCAATTATTTAAAAGCTGAAATATTTTAGAATGAAGTTAAATGCAACAAATAAAAAAATAATATCATACCCAAGTTCTCTAACACGGCCTGGGTGCTCAGGTGTCCCTAAAGCTTGCGTTAATATGTCATTCCGACCCTTTGCAATGATTTCTCCAATACTAACTTTTTCTTTCAGCTCATTCTGTCAAACAAACTAGTGATCACTTATATTAGTAACTTATAAGTACTTTATCATTCCTACATTACTTTAAAATACTTGCTTGAAACCACTTACAATTCTTGCTCCAATTTGTTTGTCTAATCTGTAACAAGAACCTTCTACTTTTCTCGTGCTCTTATCCAAACTTGGTTCTACATCTACCACACCTAGTTCATTTTTCTACAACATTCAACAATTAATTAAAGTTGGTGAGTGCAACATTCTTCATAACAGGTTCACAGTTGTAAAATAGTGATGTGAATTACTTACCAATTCCTCTCTAACATTGGCAAGCCCTCTATGAGATGTACGATGTCTCGAAGTATATTTGAGAGCTTTTTCACGTTGTGCTTCCCGCAAAGCCTACATAAAATAAGTAACGGTAAGTTTTTCAGCAATTATTAATACTTCAAAACTAATAAATCATATACGTAATAGTACCATAAACTGAGGAGATAAACGATGGCTAACAAATGTCCTCCAATCTTCTAGTTCAAGTTTTGTAAATTTCTTAGGAAGGAATTGGAGTTCATCTATCAGAACCTCTTTTACCAAAGGGTAGATGTAGTCACTAGTGATGTTGTTCTTAAAATCTCTCATCATTCTTCCCGCACATTTAATTAATTCTGGTTTCCAATTTTTTGGAATGTTAAAGCCACCCTGAAATAGAAAGAAAATGATTAATGAAATGCAAAGTAATTCATGAAAATGATCAATGTATTAAAATAATTAAAATATTTTCTTACATATACATCCTCCCATATTCTATTCTTCAATTCTTGTGGGACTTGTCTCCAATCCTTATAATTGAGAGAGACTGTTCTCCTAATTTTAACTCCAAGGTATGATTGCATCTCGCCATATGCTTTCCCTATAGGTTGACCCTTATCATTAAACGTAATATTTCGCTTTATTCCCTTAGCTTTTTGATTATTTATATTGTTCTTCTTTGTTGGGCCTCGCCTATTTGGTGTGTTCTCCTCTTCAGAATTTGTCATCTGCACATAAACAAGAATTAACGTTACAATTATGACATAAATAAATACATATTTAACATAAAAATTAATACATTACTCACTGGACACATTTTCTTTTCCTTTTTCTTTTCTTGGTTGATTCACAATCTACCCATATTCTGTCTCTAATATCATTTCTAATGTATTCCCCATCATCATCATCTTCATTGAAATCATGGATTTGCTCAACTTGCTCATGTATTGGTTGTCCAACAATAAAATTATCATGAAACAAATCATCATTTTCTTCGTCATTTTCATCTTCTATAAACTGCCTCTCCGGGGTTCGTAAAACAACTGACCATTTATCATCAGCAGGATCAGTTATGTAAAACACATGTTTTGCTTGGGTAGCCATGATGAAAGGATCATTATTGTGACATTTCTTACTTAAATTAACGAAAGTGAATCCAAGTTCATCAATTCTAAACCCTTATTGTTGTCCACCCAAGAACACTTGAGAAGGGGAATTTGAAATAAGGAATAATCAAGCTTCCATATTTCTTCAACAACCCCATAATATGTCATAGTACCAACTACTGGATTATTATCTTTTGCAGTAGCAAAATGCATTGCTTCTGCAACAATACTTACTCCACTATTTTTAACCATTCGAGCATCATCTCTTGACTTTGTGTGAAATCTTTTTCCTCCAATAATGTAAGCATGGTGCTTTATTACATGAACACTTGCTCCAAATGATATGCGTTTTAACTCTGTCGACACTTCATGGTTTTCTTCTCCCAACCTTGCTAGAATAGTATTTTTCAACCATCGACTAAATGTTTTATGATGCTCATCTATAATCCATTTTTGTTTATTTTTAACCTTGTTTGGAATCATTGATTGTAATAACTCCATGTGCCCACTGAAAATAGAAAGTACAACATTAAAATTTCAATTATACATAAAAATGAGCATAAATTTTATTAAATTTATAACATACGTTATATATGGTTGAACCTCAGGATTATTTTCCAACATAACTAAATGAGCTTGATCTAATTCTGCATGAGATATGGTCACTACTATTCCTCTCCCTCGTAATCCTCTATCTACTCCATCCAAGTTATTTCGTTGTTTGCTAATTCCGGTTGTGTCGACTCCAACCATGTACTCTGAACAAAATTCCACAGCTACTTCTGCTAAATAACACTCAACCATAGAAGCTTCAGGGCGATGGTGATTACGTACATATCCTTTCAACACCTTCGTATTCCTTTCAAATGGATACATCCATCTCGCCCAAACTGGCCCACACAACTTCGCTTCTCTTACTAAATGGATCATCAAATGTATCATGATGTCAAAAAAAGATGGTGGAAAATATTTTTCAAGGTTGCATAAAGTTTCACCTATTTCATCATGCAATGCATTCAACTTCTTCATTTCAAATTCTTTTCGGCATAGTTGATTAAAGAAGATGCACACACTTGTCAAACCATCTCGAACTCTTTTTGGTAAAATTGACTGAATGGAAATTGGAAGCAATTGTTGCATTATTATATGACAATCATGTGATTTCATTCCAATTAACTTCAAATATTGCATAGACACCATGTTTCGAACATTCGATGAATAACCATCAGGCACTTTCATCTTTGCCAATGATTTAGACAATACATACGGCTTACTTCTCTTCTTTAGACAATGTAAAACAAGCAGGAGGCAAATATGTGTGTTTACCTTTTTCTTCAGGTGCCAAGCGGTGTCTTATACCCATCTCAACAAGATCTAAACGACTAGAGAAACCATCTTTGGTTTTACTTGGGATATCAAGTAATGTACCGATTATACTTTCACACACATTTTTTTCTATGGGCATGACATCCAAGCAATGTCTAACGAGTAAATCTTTCCAGTAAGGAAGTTGAAAGAAAATTGATTTTCTTTGAAAACATCCATTCCTACTTCCCATACCTAAAGTCAACTTTTTCTACTTCCTTAAGAACTTGCTGACCTGATAATGGCAAAGGAGCAAGGTCTCGTTCCACAGTACCGTCAAATGCTTTTTCTTTATTTCTGTCAGGATGACTTAAAGGCAAATATTGTCTATGACCCATATAACACATTTTGCGAACATTTGACAAGCGACAGGCCCTTGTGTTGGTGCAACAAATTGGACAATCTTGGAAACCTTTTGTGCGCAACCCTGATAGGTTACCATATGCTGGAAAATCATTAACAGTCCATAACAACACCGCTTTCAAATTAAATACTTCTTTTTTAAAACCATCATATGTCTCAACACCATTTTCATACAAACTTTCAAATCATCAATTAATGGTGCCAAATAAACATCGATATCGTGTCCTGGTTGTTTTGGGCCTGAAATCATTAATGAAAGCATCATAAACTTCCTTTTAATGACCAACCAAGGAAGAAGATTGTACATAACCAGGAAGACATGCCATGAACTATGCCTACTACTAAGAGATCTATGCAGGTTTACTCCATCAGCAGCTAAACAGAGTTGAAGATGTCTTGGTTCATTTTTTAATTTTGGATTGATATAATCTACCTTCTTCCAGGCCTGTGATTCTTTAGGATGCCAGAGTTTACCATCTTTCACTCTTCCAGTCTCGTGCCATATTAAGCTCTTAGAGTGTTATGCGCTTCGATATAATCGCTTCAACCGCAAAATCAAAGGTAAGTACCATAACACTTTCTGAGGAATAAGTTTCCTAATCTCCTTACTTTTGTTAGGTTTGTACCGTGATAAACCACATTCTGCGCAAGTGTCCATATCTGCATACTCCTTACGATATAAAATACAATCATTCGGACATGCATGAATCTTCTCATACTTCAACCCTATCAAACTTAATGTTTTCTTTACTTCATATGTAGACTCTCGAAAATAATTTTCTAGCGGAAAAATCTCCTTGAAAGCAGCTAAAAATTGACTAAAACACTTATCACTAACTCCATTTTCTAATTTTATGTTATAAAATTTAACCATTGTTGGCAATCTTAGTTTATTGCAACCACTGAACAATTGTCTATCTGCATCTCTAACCATACTATCAAATTTTTCTGGATTATGAAAAAACTCTTATTGTGCTTCATCAAGCAATGTTATAGGATGATCATCAAAATCATTACTCTCAAAATCATCTACACCTCGCCTAACTAATGGATATGGGTCGTCATTTAATAATTATCCATGCCAATACCATTTACTATAACTTATATCAAATCCCTGACAAAATACATGATCCTTTATCATGGTAATATTCCCTTTTACTCCATTACCACAATCGATACAAGGACAACAAATTTTTTGTGGATCACTACAATTCTTTAGGCAAAACTCTAAAAATTTGTTGAATCCATCTTGAAATTGTGATGTTTTTCTCCTCTCAAGCACCCATGATTTATCCATATACTAATAACAATATTAAATTCCTAATAAATTAGAAAAAACTTATATTAGGTTCTAGTCTTATAAAATTTTTAGAAAAATTGACAGAGTTTCCTCTGTTTCTATAGCATACCGTAATTTCATCATTACCTATAAAACCAATACAAACAAACACAATAATCAAGCATAGATGAATCCATCATTATTAGGTTCTAGTCTTATAAAATTTTTAAAAAATTCGGCAGAATATCCTCTGTTTCTATAGCATACCGCAATTTCATAATTTCATATAAAAACAACACAAACAAACACAATAATCAAGCATAAATGAATCCATCATTATTAGGTTCTAGTCTTATAATAATTTTAAAAAATTTGGCAGAGTATCCTCTGTTTCTATAACATACTGCAATTTCATAATTTCCTATAAAACAACACAAACAAACACAATAATCAAGCATAAATGAACCCATCCTTATATCACCACAGCACGCAAATTTCCTAGAGCATACTTCACTAATTTTCAAACATAACTTTCACTAAATCCAATATGCATGATTTAATTAACCTTGTCTTTATACATAAATCTTGTAGTAATATAAATAAAAATAAAAAATAACTAACCTTCAATATTACTCTTCAATTCACCCGAGATGAACAACAAAGTCACCACTCAATCGATGACCTACTAAAACATTACTTACATAATTAATTATCAAACCAATAAATAAAAAAAAAAACAAATCAAACTAGTTATAGAAACTAATGAACAACACTTTGACCATCTTCAAACTATTTATTTTTTCAAATATTTAAAAAGCAGATTCATCTCTTGTCACAATTTCTAAAATTTACTAATATACATATATATTTATAATAAACCAAATTTTTATCACATTATTTAAAATAACAAAATAAACAAATAATTAGAAAAGTTAACAAAATATTAATAAATTTAATTATAAAATCTGAATAATATAAAAAAATAAAAAAACCATATAAAAATAAAAAATTATCATCAAAACAATGTTTTAGTAATCCATACTTGTTTTGAAGCTCAAAAACACCTTGCAATAACAAAAATCCGGCAAGAAACCATGAGAAATAATACCCACGGCCAAATGTATTTTTTTTTCTCTAAAAAACAAAACAAAAAAAAAGGATTTTGGGGCTATATTTGGGTTTATAATGAAGGAAAGTGGTAAGAAATAATGAAAAAACAAAAAAAAAGGGTTTGAATGGGACTTCTTGCATCTCGTGCACTCTGGATAACTTCTCCATGTCTCACCGCCTCCCTGGAAGCCACCTTGAGTACCCTGACCCCTCTTATCAAGACCTGCAGTGGTTGAAGTATCAGGGGTCATCCTCTTCAGATCACTGGGGCCTCTGCCCCTACCAGATCCTGTGTATGGACGCACTGCCCTGCGAACATCCCGTCTCGCAGCGTTCTCCCTCCAAATCTTATTCTTTGCCTCCTCAATGGTAAGAGCCTTCTCAACAGACTGGGCATAAGTATTTTGCCCAAGTACTGATGTAATCGTCACATCCCGGGCTGTCATAGCATTAAGCCCTCGGACAAACCTATCATGTCTGACTGCATCTGTAGGCACTAAGTCTGATGCAAAGTTTAGGGCATACTCTATAACTGTCATGCTACCCTGCACCAATCCAATGAATTCGTTCACCTTTGCTGCCCTGATGGCAACACTGTAATACTTCTGTTTGAACCCATCCCAACTAAAAGTGGAAACATCCCGGGTCTATGGTGCCACCTCCCACCAAATACGGGCATCCTCACTAAGCACATAGAGGGCACCAGCAACCCTGTCATTACCTTCCACCCTCATAAAATCCAGGATGGAGGTGATCATACTCATCCGCTATTCAGCCTTCAATGGATTTGGTCCTTCCTCAAAGGTTGGAGGATGCTGTCTCCTTAACCATTCATAAAGTGGCTCCCACCTGTTCCCAATCACAGGTGGCTGTACAGTTGGTGCCACAACAGGTGGCACAATAGGTGAAGCACTCCCTAACGGAGCCTGCCGTCTCAAAATGTGAATCTGCTCTTCTTGACTCTTTAACCTGGCTTGCATATCAGCAAGTATCTGCTGCCATTTCTCAGGGACTGGCCGAGGATTCTAGCCCTGCACATCATCTTTAGCCTCGACCCTTGTGTCGGCTAGTCGTATTGATTGCCTTGGACGCATAGCTATCAAAGTTTATCTGCAATCAACGACTCGGCTGTCATGCAATGATAACAGGTTAACATTCTTTCCGTGGTCCATCATTTAAACTTAACCGACAATATGCAATCAAGATGCAAACAAGCATTTAAACATTCATTCATATGTAGCAGCAATGCTAATAAGCATGCCTCATCATAATCACACAGCAGTCAAGGGCCATGCCTTATCAGTATCGCATGCTCCCTATTAATCTTGTAACAAGGCATTTATATTTCATTTAAACATTTAAGCATGTAATCACATGTATATAGTTAACAAACCTTGAGTCGAGCTTGTCTTTAACAATGAGTGTACATGCCCAGCCAGTCTTCAAGAACCCTTAAACCTAGACCACATTGATACCGAGTTGTAATGCCCTGGATAACCAAGACCGTTACACTATGTATTTTAAAATAGTGCAAGACTTGATAATAAAGTCGTTTCAACATAAATGCGATCTGAAAGTTAACTATCAGGTTCGTGTTAAAATATTTTGATCATAAACAATTAATTTTCATTAAAATAGATGTTATATGTGGTATATGTGGTAAACAAAATCCCTAGAAGTCAATACAACCAAAACCTAGTCTATTGAAAAAATACAAATTTTAGAGCTCTGTCCCTGTAGCTATCCCTCGGTCGTGGTGGTCTAGCAGATAACTATGTACACTACGCCTCCAGAGCTCTCCAACTCATGGTTGGTTCAGTTTCCCTTCACCTTTACCTGCACTACGTAGCACCCGTGAATCAAGGCCTAGCAAGAAAACCATAAACAACAAACACGTATAGCAATAGTAGCATTTAATCAACCTTAATCCAACCACTTCAATTATTTAACAGAGTACAAGCATTAAACTAAACAATGGTAAACATATATTCTCAAGTACATATGTTAACCAATTACACAAATGTTCATGGTTAGCACTCTTAGGCCAAGCCCTCTTTTATCTAGCTAACCCCGACTCGCATAGGCCGAGTTGCGTTCAGTATGCTTATCATTAGCCCCAGCACCCTTAGGCTGTTCATTCTCATATTACACACAACCGTACAATCACATAGTACACATGTTCAATTATTAGGAACCTCAGCCCCATTCACAACCACAAGGGTGCAGTTTTCTTACCTCGAATCTCGAGCGAAGAATAAAGAACGGTCCCGAACACAATCCTCATTCCTGAGCCTTAGCGATAATCCTAGTCACAATTGAAATGGGTAACTATCAATTCCTTAATCCAAATAAATGTTTAGGGAACGAATATTAGCTTCTGGAACCTCGAATTCTATTAAACCGGGTAGTAGAATTCATCCCGAGCACTTAGGTTTGAATCCTTGAGCCTCTCCAAGCTTAAAAATGATTCTAGACCAAAATGCCTAGGCGGGCTGAGACCTGGTCTTGAAGGTCGTGGCATGCCTCAAGTCAGAGGCACAACCTCATGCATCAGGGGGAGGAGGGTCACGACTAACCCCCCTAGGGCCGTGGCGCGCCCTCAATTCAGCAAGCTCTCCTAGGGCATTCTGGGAACGCGGGTCATGGCGCCCATGATCTGGATCGCGGCTCGCCCCCACGAACCCAGAATTCTGTGGGTTTCTAGCATTTCTCCTCAACTCTCAGCCCCAAAATCCAGCTTTAATATACTCCCAAACACATATCCAGTCCCCAACCAAGTCCAGTACTCATAATTACAAAGATTAGGCTTACAAACTCTCAAAATCCTACTGAAATTACCATCCAAAACCAACAATCAGTCATCACCCAAGAACCTAGACAAGTTCATCCTAATCACCTAAATGGCAGCTAAATCCTCAACTTCAATCTTTTAGTCCTTAAGCTTAAATTCCCAAACTTCCCAACTGATTCTTGTAAACTTCAAGTCTCAATCCTCAAGACCTTCTTGTTGAATTCCCCAAATTTCCTCCTCCAAAACCTACAAATTCACTAAGGCACAAGAGAGGGAGAAAGGAACGTGTAAGATGACGAGGAGAGAGAGTTTAGGTAGGTTCTGCTTATTTTCTAGAGGCTTACAGATAATATCATATAACTCCTAAAAGACTAAATTTCCCCTTAGACTAATTTAGCTCATCATTGCCCATAAGGGTAAAATAGTCATTTTCCCTAGTTCTCGCTAATTCCTCAAGTGTTCCTACTATTAACCAAGTAATCCTGTCGTGTCCAATTAATTATCAAATACTTATTCATTATTCAATAAATCCCAGAATATTCTCTAAATTCCCAAAATACCCCTAGGCTCCCCTCGAGCCGGGTATTAAACCCTGCTGCGACTATTTCGCTAATCCGCTCACTAGCACTGTCTCGAGCCATGTACTGTAAATATATCCACATAATAATATGGTCTCAACCATTTATCACGTATAATCACATTTATGCCTTTAATGGGCTAAAATTACAAATATGCCCTTATAAATAGTAAATGGTCCACATGCATATCTAATACTCATAAACATGCATATAATATGTGTTTATAAACCCTATTAGCAATTTTGGGTCGTTACATTTCTGCATTCATTTGCATTTGTTTATAAATTTAATAGTTAAAGGTCTATTGGTCACCTGTAGCATCTCTCACTTATGAGGGGCGTTACAACCATCATTTTGAAATAGTATACGAACACTTGGTTATAAAAGTTATGGATACCACATATCCTACTTGTCTCTTTCTGTTATATTATTTCATATAATATAATATTATATTCAATAATTTGACAAAATGTTATTTGTCACACCTTGTACAATATAATTGAGAGTTACACATTGGACACATGTGTGTGCCCAAATGTAACATATTTTGGAGTTACAAAATCTGTTACAAATTTGTAACTCCCAAATATCACCAAATAATGTGTAGATTTTATGTTACACATTTTTTAATTGAATTGATCAAATCCATTAGTGATATGGTTGTTAAAGACATGATTTTAACCTCCATAATTTTTTTTTTGAGGTTACAAAGTCAGGTGGGAACAATATACATCCGTTTGAAAAATGCACAAATGTGATTTGCTAAAAATTGGTATGTGGTCGTGGCCATTAGTGTCCCTGGCCACGACCTATGGACAGATGCACACGGCCACAGCCAGGAATGCTGGTGGCCATGGCCAGAGACTTATGCAACAAATTTTATACTCTTTTTTCCACTTTGAGTGGTTCTAATAACTCATCTAACTGCCAAAATTCCTTTTTAATTCCATAAACATCCAACTAAACATTGGTAACAACCATGAGGGTTGGTGGAATTCGAAATTCAAAGGGTGTGTCATAACTTTATAAATTGGAGCCTATTGCTCACTTGTAAGACACAACATTTTCTATCCACAAAACACTTGGCTAGAAAATACACCATAGAGGCTTAATAATTTCAAAGAGCTATTTCCTTGTGAAATCCCTTAGTACTTAGAGAAAATGGAGAAATAAGCTTTTGGACAAAGGTCTTGAACCTTGTTCAAGTTGGTGATCCCCACTACTCTACACTTTGGTTGTGTGAGAGTTTGTGTTCATTATTTTTTCTTCTTTTTCTTATTTACTTGTATTATTGTTTTTTTTTAGCTTGTAATCTTCTTCTTTTACATCTTTCTATTTACTTGTATTTTGTGTAATTGAGTTGTAATATTTCTTTAATCAATGACCTTGTCTATTGTATTTATTGCATAGAGGTGTATTTTAATTTTTCCACTAAAAGAGGTGAGCATCTCATTTTATGAGATAAGAAACGATGAACCTAAGGAGGTTATATCTTTTGGAAGTATCTTGTCATTGCAACAAAAAATGGATCAAGGTGGATTTAAAATTTTGAGATAACATATTGTTCAATAGACTTGTAGTCTAGATTGTGGTCAAATGAAAACATAGTTAATAATTATTTAGTGACAATAATCCTTAAATATTCAATGTATCAATGAGGAGACATTGCAAATTTGGAGAAACTTTAAACCAAAAATAGTGAATGAATTGATGAGAATTTCGTTAATTTTTGTTAAAGAGAATAAAATGTTGATATGATTAATTTAATCTCAATGAGGGGCATTTTTAGTTGTAAAACCAACTTTAAAGTATAAGAAATCAAAGTATTTAAATAAATCAATGAGGGTTTATTTTATTTTATTTAAGTGTTTTTGACATCTTCAAATTGATCTTAGTAAAGAAAAGCAGTGGATGTCAAAGTGGTGTTTTCAAAAGAATCTCAAAGAGACTCTAGGAAAATGCACAAAAGTCGTTTAAGTGATTTTGAGATTATATAGATAGCTAAAAGTGAAAATTAGTGGTCATTTTCTTGAGAAAATTTCACATTGTATTTGTGTTCACATATTTCATTTTGTGAAAGAGTAAATGGCGGCTAAAATACCTAATATTTTTAAAAAATTACACTTTTATACCCAATTTTTTTTTTTGGAATAAATATACTAGTAATGTCTTCAAAATGTTTCACTTTTACGCCTAATTTTTTTTGGCAATAAATATACTCAATATTTTTAAAATGTTGCACTTTTATACCTATTTTTTATTGTTTGATAAATAATAAGAAAGTGAAGGAAAAATATAGGATTTCATTTATTTTTAAAATTTTAAATTATTTTCTCTTTCTTATTCTTTCTCAAAATAACTATTTTAAAATAAAAATTAATAAATGTTTTAATAATATTAATAAAAATGATTTAAAATAATTAAAAACTTATATATTTTAATCAATTTAAAATATAAATTTTTTTAAAAAAAAAAAAAAAGTAAAGGAAAGTAATTTTACTAATCTTAATTTTTTTTTACTATTTTGAAAGGGAAAGTAATTTTAAAATTTAAAAATAACTAAAATCCTATATTTTTTCTTCACTTTCTTATATTTCTAAAAATAATATTAAAAAATAGGTACAAAAGTGCAACATTTTAAAATCATTAGGTATATTTACTGCAAAAAAAATTGGGTATAAAAGTGTAACATTTTGAAGACATTAAATATATTACCGCCAAAGAAGATATTAGGTATAAAAGTGTAATATTTTGAAAACATTAGGTATTTGAGCTGCCATTATGAAATATAAAAGAAAGCAAACCAAGTGAATGTTACTTTCAAAGAATCGTGTCTTGCTTTTGCAAGTAAATAAATCAAAATAAACAAACATTGAGGTTTTGTTTATATTGATCTATTGAGAAATTAACCATGTTGCTTAAATGACTCACGATGAACCTTGAGAATTACAAGTCTAGATTTATCTTGGAGGATAAATGACTTAATAGAAATAAATATATTTCTATTTGAAAGGGATATTTTCACTTTATGTGAGAAATGTAGGGGTGATGCTCCAATGTTAATCAATTTATGTTCATAATGGTTTATTAATTTTGTCATCCTATTAAATAGGTGACTTGGAATTCCACATTCTAAATCAATTTGTCTATGTGTATAGAATGGATAAATCTAGACATGCTTGGTGTCTAAAGTTATTGTTTTAATATTTTGATTCAAGAAGGAATCAATTTAAAAAAAAAAGGAGAATTTTTAGAAACAAAGGGAATTCTAAAATTAATATTCAAGAAAAATGTTTATCTTGGATATTGAAGTATAAATTAGTGGGAGTCTTGACTATGGTTAAAATCACCATTTTAATGGTGTAACTATTTTAATCAAACTATATCTAGCAACAAGGTTTGAATAAATAAAAATGAGAGAATGATTAAGTATGCATAGATGAGAAAAGAAATAACTCAAATTGAATCATTTTTACATCTCAAGGGATGAGACTTAGACTCCCTAAAGAGAGTCACGGTTGGTGGTAATCTATTTTAATACTAGTAATCAAACTAGTATTAGGTTCAATAGGTAATAACAAGTCAATCGCAAGTGCATAGTAGTAGTAATCAAAATTTTGTCCCATCTAAGATATGAGTACTAGAGTGTTACCAAAATGAGGGCTCAAACCAAAAGGTTTTTTTTAATAAAACTCAGTCTGGAAAAGATAAGTATTTTGGGGTAACAAAACACTATAAGAGTTCTACCTATATAGATCAGAGGTGGTGCCGCCCTCATGAGAATTAGGAGCCATTATCAATAAAAGTCTATGAATGGAATGTGCACATGGCCACTAACGGTGCAAAAGCGAGACATTGAGGTCTCAAGTGAACATAGCAGATGTGTGTGTGTTATCCCTTGTTTGTTATCAATGGATAATGGTTCAATGCTTCGGTAACCAAAATCTCAACAAACTTTGTGATAATTACACTAAGGTAAAATTCAAGTCGAAATAAATTTTACTTTCTACATTAATGCAAAGATTTCTATAGAGATTAATTATTTAATCAAGTGGAGGAATATTATATTTTAATATAATGTTTGATTGATTAAATAACTATTACAAAAATTTAATATTTAATCTACTCAAGAAATGTTATATTATTTCATATAATATAAGATTAGATTAAATAATATGACAAAATATGATTTGTCCAAAAAAATGTGATTTGTCACATCTTGTAACATATAATTGAGAGTTACAAATTGGATACATGTGTGTGCCAAAATATAACATATTTTGGAGTTACAAAATCAATTACAAATTTGTAACTCCAAAATATCACCTAATAATGTGTAGATTTTATGTTGATTTGGAGTTAAAAAATCATACATTTTTTATTTGAATTGATCAAAGACATTAGTGATATGACTGTTGAAGACATGATTTTAACCCCCATATAGTGTTTGGAGGTTACAAAGTCATGTGAGAAGAGTATAGAGCCATATGAAAATGAAAAAAAAGTGATATGCCAAAAATTGGCCTATGGCAGTGACCACCAATGTTTTTGGCTGTGGCCTATGGACAAATGCACACGCCCTAGGCCAGGAATGCTGGTGGCCGCGGCTAGAGATGTGTTCAACCAATTTTATACTCCTTTCTTCACTTTGAATGGCTCTAACAACTCAAGTAACTCCCAAAACTCATTTTTAATTCCATAAACATCTAATTAAACATTGGTAACAACCATGGGGTTAGTGGAATTTGAAATTCAAAGGGTGTCTCAAAACTCTATAAATAGGAGCCTATTGCTCACTTGTAAGATAAATGATTTTCTATTCACAACGCACTTGGCTAAATTATACACCATAGAGACTTGATAATTCCAAAGAGTTATTTTCTTGTGAGATCCCTTAGTACTTAGAGAATAGGGGGAAATAAACTTTTGGACAAAGGTTTTGAACCTTGTTCAAGTTGGTGACACTACTTTACACTTTGGTTGTTTGAGAGTTTGTGTTCATTCTTTTGTTCTTCTTGTTCTTATTTACTTGTATTATTATTGTTTTGAATTTGTAATCTTCTTCTTCTACATCTCTCTATTTACTTGTATTTTGTGCAATTGAGTTGTAACCTTTCTTTAATCAATTACCTTGCCTATTGTATTTCTTGCATAGAGTTGTATTTTGTTTTTGTTGGTGTTTTATGCCCTAATTAAAACTCAATTTCTTTATAATATCATTTTATTATCAATAAAAAAATAGAAATCATTTTTTGACTTGGTCAATCACTTTGCTAACATGTTTTATTTTCATGATTATTTGTTTAATATAAACTTTTATTAAATCTGGAGCATATAGCTAATCGTATTTATAGTGACGTAATCACAGTGGAATATAAATATGATTATATGTTCAAAATAAATTAGTCCTAAGATTAGTCAGTGCACAGGATTTACACTGACTTGCCAATCTACGATATGATCTACTTCCACGTTGTATTGTTATGTTTTTTCCAGAACATTAACAAAGTAGATAAGATCAGATGTATTTGTTACATCGGACTGGACTGATATTGACAGTAGATAGGATAAGTAAACATACCGTTATTATCTATTCTAGTCATATCATATAGTTGACCATATGTCAATTCAATCTCAATTTTGAGTGGTTAGTATTCTAATTGATTGTATTATTTGAGTTATTTGACTTGTTCGTTACCAGCTTACCGTACGAACTAGCCCATACTTACATCTTGGGAACTCGATAGTATAATTGAGTGGGAGTGTTAATCATAGATATGAACATAGCGATCTCATTTCAGTAATTAATATTAGTTTACTGAAATATCATTTACAAGGAACTAAGTGTTTTAAGGATAAAATACAATGAGGGGTAAAACGGTATTTTAGTCCCATCTCATTGTAGACCGTCTATAGAGGATTGAGTGACAATTATGGTTGTAACAATTGATAATTAATAGCGTATCTATATTTGATATAGAGCGTTCTATGAATTCAAGAGTACAATTCCGAGTCTTTAGTGGAGTCACGAGGAATTAATAAGTTAGTAAATTTATCTGTTAGAGTTATGATAACTTATTGGAGCTTGATTTCATAGGCCCATGGTCCCCACTGTAACTTGGATAAAATCATCTAGATAGTACCAATTAATTGATTTAATTATCAATTAGAATTATCAAAGTTGACTAGGTCACTTTTGGATAGTTTCACAGAGTTATGTAATTTAGAGAAGAAAAGAGAAATTATGACAAAGTTATTAATTAAGATAAATTGATATCTAAATTAATAAATAAGTTTAGATCAAGGTTTAAATTATAAATAATTAATTTTACAAAGGATTTAAATAATTATTTAATTAAATAAATCAATAGAAAATAATACAGGCCTTGATTTTAAGTCCAACGGGCTTATAATTAAAAGGAAAATTTCATGGGCCTAAAGCCCATGATAGTTTTGACCTAGGGCTGATATTATCTACTATTTTGTTGATTTATTAATTAAATTAAATGGCCTAATTGAGTCTATAACAGTAGTGCTTAGAGGGAGTTGAAAACACAAGTCAAAACACAAGTTTAATCTCTGGTTTTCTGATAGTTTTTAGATTCTCTCTATAAACATAAGTCCTTTTCTAAGCCTCATTGTTCTTTTCTCTTCTTCTCTTTGTATCTATCATATGTGTTGAGAATTGCCCACCCTAGTCTAGGTAATTCTAAGGATACTTTGGAAGGCTGTGAAGAAATTTGAAGAACGGTTCAGTTTCTTGGTAATACTCTGGGACAGAAAGGATGCAAGGGTTAGAGAAATTGAAGGAAGGACTCTATCATTCCGCTGCATATAATGTAAGTTTTCTCATCATTATTTCTGTTTGAATTCAATTTTAGAAACATGTTCTAGGTTATCTTATATTGATTTGTTTAATATATGATTTACATGAAAATAAAGAAGATACTGTATAAGTTTTCCCAACAATTGGTATGAGAGCCTTTGGTAATCTTTATTTTCATGCATGATCATGTTAAAAATTTAGTTGTTTGATGTGTTGAGTAATTGGGTGGATTTCATTTTTTTTATGATGCATATTGAATTTATGTGATTAGCATATTTGGGTTCTTTTGTTGTGTTTTCTTTGCAAATTTTTTTTTACATAAATGTTTTATTTGATGTAAAACATGGTAAAAATTATTTAGAAAACATTTTTGCCTTGAAAAATTGCATAAATTTTATTAATTTTCTTTTCTCAGCCAGTGGACGCAACCTGGGTAACAACAACTAGTGGCCACGGACACCATATACCTTTGCCTGCGGCCAGTGCACGAAAAATGTCCAGAATAGTCCCATGGCCGTGGCCACCAACTTTCCCTAGTCGCGACCTGAATTAATTTTTTCTTAAACATTTCATTTTTTGAATGTAATTTTAATTGGTTAATACAAAATATCTAATATTTTCTATTATTTCAAAATATCTTTTTTGAAATACGATATTTTTGTTGTTTGATCTTTTTAAAAAATAGATATTTTCTACAAAGATTCAAATTCAAATTTAAAAATAGGTTAACTAATTAATTTTAAATAATTTAATATATTAAAATATTATAATTAAGTTACAGATATTTAAGATATTTTTTAATACTTGATATTTTTTTTATATCTAATAATTGAAAATAATAATATCTGATTATTCTATAGATTTTAATATTTAAATAATTTGAAATTTGAAAATTTGTTGACTAGATATTTTATATATATTTGAATTTGTTTTACTATTTTAGATATTTTTTCACAAATAGCAGATGATATTTATTTTTAAAAATTTATAACTGGTTAATGTTTTTGTTTTTTAAAAATCACGTTTTTCAAACCAATTATTAAATTATTTTTTAAAAAATTTGATTTAAATTAACTTTAAGTGTTCTTGAACCTTTAAGCTCAAGGATTGAATTGGCGATTTAATGAGTTTTAGGACTGAATTTTTGTTGGGTTTTGTTGTTCGGAAGGTGTTAGAGTTATTGTGATAATTGAATTATAGTTTTGGGCTCCTGAAATTGGATGAACTAAGTTCGAGGGGCCAAGTCGCGACTTTGTTCTAGAGAAGTCGCGACTTAGCCTTAGCCCAGGCACCTTGGGAGGCCTCTACCTGGGAGCGTGTCGCGACCTGTTAGGGCAAGTTGCGGCCCGTGCCTCTGGAGAGAGGGGTGGAGGCTTACTGATTGGAGGAGCGCACCGTGACTCACTAGGCTAGGTCGCGATCCGCCTGAGCATTTTTGCCTTGGGGAGTTTGTTTTAAATGGAAACCTTTTTCTAAGGACGACAACAGCGCGCTGGTCGAAAGACTTAGGTCTAAACCAGCAACGTAGTTTTACGTTGATCGACTCTGAGGTCGATGGTAAACCTAGGGTTTGGGCTAGCTCTATGGCTAGTGAGACAAAGCTAAGGGTGAGGGCGCTAGGAGACTCTATGGTCACGTAGCTAGGGCATATGCCCTAGAATTGGTTCTAAGGCCATTTATTCAGGGCAGCGGCCCCAAAATTGGTCTAATGACCACTTTCTTGTATCTGAATGATGGTATTTATAGATTAATATTTCTGAATTTGTTAAATTGGTATCTAGAAGTTTATATTCTTTGTTTATGCACATGTTGAGTTTTCTTGCTGAGCCTTGGCTCACGGATGCCTTGTGGTGCAGGTAAGGGAAAAGGAAAGCTTGAACAGCCATGAGTTGGAGAGCTTCAGTGGTGGCATGTACATATGCCGCTGCTCGACCACAACGGTCGGGTTTATCTTAGAGGAACTAGGGTTAAAGCCATGTTTTTTCCACTTATGCCGGCTGAATGTAACTTTTGATATATTCGTACCTTTTGAAAGTTTAGTCATAATATTTTTGGATCCCATGTTTATACGAGACTTGTTAAATAAAAGTCAACAGTTCTTTGACCAAAATTTGTAACCCTAACCCTTGGCACTAACCTTAGTTACACATTTTAAACCAAATGACCTGATTAGCAGGTTTGACACAATTTTAAGTACAGAGTGTAATGGTCCTTGATTAGGAGGACATTACAACTTGGTATTAGAGCTACCAAGGTTTAAGGGTTCCTGAAGACTGGTCGGGCATGTACACTCGAAGGTCAGAGACACTGGCTGGCCAAGAGTTACAGGCCAGTGAAGGGAATGACCAGAGCCAGGCCCCACTGCCAGGTCCAAAGAACTGGAAACAGGTGCTTGCTGACATGCAAGCCAAGTTAGAGAGGGAGGAAGAAGAGACATGCCTCTTGAGGCAGCAACATGTTCCAAGAGGGAACCTACTGGCCATAGTACCTGCAATTTTACAGCCAGAGGTACCGATAATTGTACAGCCCCAGGCAGGATGAGATAGGTGGGAACCCCTGTATGAGAGGTTCAGGCAGCAACACCCTCCAGTCTTTGAGGGCGATTCTGATCCACTGAAGGCTGAGCAGTGGATGACCATGATAACCACTGCCCTAGACTTTATGAGGGTAGGTGGTAATGAGAGACTGGCCTGTGCCACTTATATGTTTCTGAAGGATGCCCGAATATGGTGGGAGGTGGTATCCCAGACCAGAGCAGTTACCACCATGGAGTGGGAAGAGTTTAGAACCTTATTCAGCGAGAAATACTATAATGACACAGTTAAAGCTGCGAAGGCTGAAGAGTTCAACAGGTTACTTTAGGGTAATATGACAATAATTGATTACGCCTTGAAGTTCGACAGATTTGCAAAGTTTGCCAGGGATCTGGTGCCCACTGATGGGACCAGAAGAGAGAGATTTCTTCAGGGGCTACAGCCTATGATAGCCCACGATGTTCGTATTACAACTGTGACAGTAGTGACTACCTATGCACAAGTTGTGGAAAAGGCACTTACAACTAAGAGTGTTGAGAACAAGATTGGCATGATAATACAACTAGAAGGGATTCTAGGAGGCTGGAACCTCCATTTCCAGGTTTTGGAAAGGGCGGAGGCCCCAATGATTAGAAGAGGAAGACCCCAGAAACAATTTAAACTTTAGGGCCAGATAGGAGGCCACAGGGTATACAGATGGGCTGTCAGAGTGGCAGTGAGACATGGAGAAAGATTTCTTGAGAGCCAGAAAGGAGGAGCCGAAGAAAGTGGACAACCTGATGCCAGCTCGGGTGTTCAGCTTTCTAGTGCTGGAACCTTTTATACTTTCTTATTGATTCGGGTGCTACACATTCCTTTGTTGCTAGTAGGATTATAGATGGGTTATGCAGACCTTGTGATTTCTATTATGTGGAGTTTGGTACGATATTTTTAACTGAGGAGTTAGTGGTATCCAGGAGATGGATTAGGTCACTACCAGTTATAGTGGATGGCAGGGAATTATCAGTTGACTCGGTGGAGTTGGAGATGACCAAATTTGACCTAATTTTGGGTATGGATTGGCTAGAGAAGTATGGAGTTGGAGATGACCAAATTATGTGCTTAATTGTTATATTGATTGTAATTATGTGATAATATGACTAGTGTTGCATATTTAGGGGTATTAAATATGCATGTGGGCCCGTTTCTTATTAGAAGGGAAATTATGATAATTTGGCATTGTAACGACCCAAAATCGCTATCAAGGCTTAAGGGCCTTGATTAGCGTGTCAGGAGGGCCTAATTGGTTTATATCTGATTTAAATGATTATGTGATATGCATGATTATATGATTATATGGATATGTGAAATGCATGTTTATGAGTATTAATATGCATGTGGGCCCTGTTTAGCTCATGAGGGCGTATTTGTAATTTTGGCCCGTTGAGGGCATAAATGTGATTATTGGTGGTGAATTGTTGAGACCACATTATTATGTGGATATATTTGCAGCATATGGCTCGAGACAGTCCTAGTGAGTGGATTGGCGAAATAGTCACGGCGGGGATTTATACCTGGCTCGGGGGAGCGTGGGGGTATCTTTGGGATTTTAGAAAATATATTGGGGATTATTAGACATTGGGTAAATATATGGTGATTAATTGGATGAAGAGATTTAGTTGGTAAATATTAGGAACATTCGAAGAATTAGCAGGAATTGAGAGCAAAATGACCTTTTTACCCCTAGGGCCACTTAAGGAATTAGTAACCATATGAGGGGCAAAATGGTCTTTTATTGGAGAGGATATATTCAGAATTTTGTTTAGAACATAACAGAAAGGTGTTGAATTAGTTAAGGAAAGAAAGAAGGAAAAAAGGCTCTCAACACTCTCTCTCTCATCCCTCACGATTCTCTCTCTCACTCTGAAGCAATGGAGCAAAGGGACCTAGGCTTGTCATTGGGGGCTAGTGAGCTTTGATGAATTGGAGGGGAAATCAAGCTGGAATTGAAGCTGAAAACAGGGGGAATTTGGGTGATCAAGCTGGAAATACTCAGAGAATTTGTGAAGAATTTGATGGCCACTTAAGGTTTATCGCCGAGGCCCAAGGCTAAGGACCCGTGCTCAGAACCAGTTCACCTTCTCCGCTCGAAATCAAAGGTAAGAAAACTGCACCCGTTTATGTGGCTATGTTGGGACTAGGGTTCCCTATATTGAATAATACAATGTTGTACGATTATGATATGCCATGGGAGCATGAAATAAATGGCCTAAGAGTGCCGGAATTGATATTTGCGCACAGGACGCGACTCGGCCGCTGAGAGCTAAGGTTAGCTAAATAATCATTGAGCTCGGCCTAAGCGAGGCGGATTCATTGTGTTAAATAGAGGGTGTGGCCTAAGGGCGTCGACCCTGGATATTGTATGATGACTATGATGTGTTTATTGTTGTTAATTTGTTTCCTATAGCTTGTTGAATACTGGTTGAAATGGTTTGTGATTTGCTGATTTCTAGCACTCATTATGTGTCTGTCATAAGGTGTTGAATACCTGGTTAACTGCTTTATGGATCATTTGATTGTCTGTATTGTTTATGCTTTGTATTATGGTTTTCTTGCTGGGCCTTGGCTCACGGGTGCTACGTGGTGCAGGTAAAGGCAAGGGTAAGGTGGACCAATCCTGAGTTGGAGAGCTCTGAGGGTAGGATGTACATAGTCAGTTGCTCGTCTGCCATAGCCGAGGGATAGTACATGGACAGGAAAACCTAAAATTTTTATTTTTCCATTAGAGTGGCTTGTGATTGTATATAACTTTTGAAATTTTGTAAACTGTCCTTTAAACCTTATTTTTGGGATCCCATTTACAAACCGTTTATTTAAATGAAAATTTATCTATTTATGACCAAAATCCTTTAACCCTAACTCGATTATGGTTCTAGTGTCACATTTATAAATAAATGACTTTGTTAGCAAGTCTTGCACCTTTATAAACATAGTATAAAAGTCTTGGTTATCCAGGGCATTACAGGCCTATTGTGGGCATAATTGTATAATTATGTGCATATATGTGATATATGTAAGAGACCACATTATTATGTGGGTTTATTTGGATTACTCAGCACGAGACGATCCTAGGGAGCAAGCTAGCGAGAAAGTCACAATGGGACCCAATACCCGACGTGAGGCGAGTCAAGGGGTATTTTGGGTATTAGACATTTTATCTGGTTTAGTGCCTTTAAGTAATTTTTTAGGACTCGCTTTGCATGCCCTTAAAAGTATTTTATTTTTTTAAAATACAGCTACATTTTTCATTTTGATTTAGAAAAAACATATCCCTTTGAGTGTCCAAAATGTATTATATATGTTAGATTTCTAAAATTTTAAAAGAAAATACAACAAAATATTTTTTATTAATTACTCAAAAATATATTTTCAATATTTAGTCTACTCAGCTTACAAAATCATATTACATGATAGTTTATACTACAATCAAATTCTATCATCACCAAATATTAAACAAGAAATGCATACAATGTTAGTGAAATATATTTTTTATTCTAAAAACTTCAACTGCCAATGTTGTCTAGTATTGCACCAAAGAAATGCATCTCAATATAGACCTGCATATTATAAAAAAGTTCTTTAATTATAAATATATAATAATTCAAACTTATAAATAAGTAGACACACACAACAATTATAAATATATCTATATAATAGATGCAAGAATTAAACTATCAGCATAGGTATTCATATAGTCAAGGAGCAAGCAATTTCTTGTTAGATAGTACTGTTTCATAAAATGTTATTCATCCAGTACATAGAGGTATTTCAAAACAGTAGCAAACTACACCAAAATCAACAACAAAATAGACCATAAATCTACCATATTAATTCATTCAACTTAGTTAACAAAATACACCAAAAATCTGTCACAAAATACACACAAAAAACCAGTAGCACAATACAGAAAATATACCATTAAAACAATAGCAAAATATACCATTAAAACTCTGGATCACAAGATCATGCTCCAATCTTTGGCAGACCTCAGTTAGTCTCCATTGCACAATAGCAAACTAAATTTGTAACAAAATTTTAATAATTTTAATATTTAATTTTGTTTTAACTTTGTAATATAATTCGGCATTTACTAAGTTTGGGGGCTCAACTTCCCCTAATTTTCTGGTTGTATTTTAAATTTGTAAACAAAATAGATATTAACATAAAATTTTATGAAAAATTGTTAAAAAAAAAGTCTCATTATTTTAAATGCAATTAGTCCCTCCCTTAAGAAAAACTTTTAGCTCCATCAATTATTATTAATTAACATATATATCTTCTGAAAAAAGAAATGAAAAATAATTTGTTAATTTGCCAAAACTTCATGATAGCATTGATTTTATTATTATTATTATTATTATTATTAAGAAATGATGAGTTATATTATAATGTATTTCTCTTTTCTCTCATATATTTGACTCATGTCAAAGTTACAAATCATATCTATCTTTCTCTATTTTGACAATACGATAATACAATTTTTACTTTCTATTGATCCAACTTATGAATGTCAATAATACACCTAGCCGACAATAAAAATAAAATAAAATAATAACTAAACAAAAAAAAAAAAACAATGCACACATCATCATCATCATTTGGCTTTTAACAATCAAATCAAACTGAAAATGAATAATTAAGCTACACAAATTGTATTCAAATCAAAAAGTTTTGACTAAATTAAGCATCTAATTAAGCATCTTTTAAGAGAAAATTAATGTTAGCTTAATCTAAATATGAGACTATCAAAGTTAAACTAAAAACTGACCACATCAATTAACCAAGAAAAGATTCCAACATCATCACTCCTTTCTTTTTTTGTGTATGTGTGTGGATATAGCTACAATCAAATGTTAGATAAAAATAAAGTTGAATTAAGATTAAAGAAAAGGTTTGGGCAGCTGAAACTGACAAGCTCTCACCACCTAAAAACCATTTTTTGCAAGCCAACATAAAGAAATTACTTGTGAGTGGCCTTAGAAACAAGAACACACAAATTTTTCTGTCCTGCATCCAATTACTATTAGTTCCTCAATCTATAACCTATTAGGTTTGGAGTCTCATCTGAGTAGGCTAACAATATGTTTAATTAAAGGTTAAAGGTTCAGTAGTACACTCATTATTGATCAAAATCAATGTGAACTTCTCTATATAAACTAATTACCTCATACAAAATTTTGACAGCAATGGAATTTACCAACCCCCTTTGTAACATAAATCAATGTGAACTTCCCTAATTTCATATCCATTATAAACTGCAAGAAAACAAAATAGTTCTAAAATTTGAACAATCACACATGAAAAGGCAACGTTAGAGACAAACAAGAACTCACCCCGAGAAGAAGACTACAAGCAGCAAATGGAGAGTTGATTCCGTCTCCTCCGGTCACTTAAAAGCCCGATCCTTGGCTGGGCTTTGTTCGTCTTGATACCCTGAGTTTCACCCATGCTACCCTTCGCCTGAGACGATGTCAGAGGAAGCAAGAATTTGGCCTTGAAGCCACGGCGGCGACGTGCGAGCCTGGAGGCTTCTGCTCGCGGTGGAGAACGGCAACGAAGGGCTCGCGAGGCTGGAGTTTCGGTGGTGTCTGGTACTCTTGATCCGGTGTCTACACGGTGGCGACCATCGGAGGGCAGCCATTCGGGGCTAGCAGAGAGCATGCGAGAGAGAGAGGGAGAAAGGAAAGTGGATCGGGTAGGGAGGGAGGAAGAAAATGATTTGTCACTTATATTTTTTTTATTTTTTTATTTTATAAATAAAAATCTGATTATATTATTCAAACAAAAAAAATGTGATAAACTCCCAATTTTATACTCTTAATACTATAAAAAATAATTTAAAAAATCACAACTATACAAATTCTCTTCAAATTTATAATAATTGTTATTTGAAACTTAAACTGCTATTTAATTTAAATACTAGGTAAAAGTGCACTTTAGTTAACTTTATTTTAAAAATATATTAATTTATTTTTATTAATATATATTTTTTTAATTTTTACATAAATTTTAAATAAATAAACAATGCCATATATTATAAAAATTATAACTAGTAAATTTATACATGATAATTATTTTACAATATTTTTCCAATCAATAAAACAACTCATTTTTAACTAATACTAGTTTTATAAATATGTTAAACAATAAGTGTTTTTATGACTCTTTTACTTAACAATTTTAAGGACTTGCTTTGGGAGTCCTTAATACTCTTTTAGGACTTGCAAAGCGAGTCCTTAAAAGTTACCATTCCTAATTTTTCAGCTCAAGTATTGCGAGTCCTAAAAGAGTATTAAGGACTTCCAAAGCAAGTCCTTAAAATTGTTAAGTAAAACACTCATTTTTTAGCTTAGATTTTTTTAGGACTCGCATATTTTTTTAGGACACTCATTGCGAGTCCTAAATTGTGTTTTTTCAGGACTCTCAATGAGTGTCCTAAAAACTCCATAAACATTTTTAAGGACTTGCATTTATGTGTGTGTCCTAAAAAAGTGTCCTATAAAGGGTATTTTGTAGTAGTATAAATAATTGGAGATATATTTGAAGTTAGAGAGTTTAGGAGGAAATATTGGGGAATTTGAACATTTTGCCCTAGGGGATGTTTTTGGTACCCTGAGCCTCGGGATTGACTTAATTCATTTAGCTTAAGGAAACAAAAGGCAAAACATTTGGAAGTTCCTACCAAACTGACTCGCTCTCTCGCCTAATTCATTCCCTTTATCTCAAGACTCTTTCCAAGCTAAACCACTGAAGAACCAAGGGGATTTTGACTAGGAATCACAAGAATTAGAGCTTTAAACTAGGGGATTAAATCTGTTGCAACTTGTGGGTTCAATCTTCAGTAGAGATAAGCTTTAAATTATGTTTTCTGGCCATAATTATGTGTTTGTTGGGCTAGTTTTGAGTGTTCTTGAACCTTTAAGCTCAAGGATTTAATTGGTGATTTAATGAGTTTTAGGACTGAATTTCTGTTGGGTTTTGTTGCTTGTAAGGTGTTAGAGCTATTGTGATAATTGAATTATAGTTTTGGGGTGAGTTTGGGTTAAATTGGATAGGATTTGGCTGTTGAAATTGGATGAATTTCTAGGTTTGAGGGGCCAAGTCGTGACTTTGTTCTTGAGAAGTCGCGACTCAGCCTGTGTCCAGGTGCCTTGGGAGGTCTTTGCCTGGGGGGGCACTGCGACCTGTTAAAAGAGCGAGGGGTTCATTAGGTCGCAGAATATAAAGCCCGTTTTCCAAACATGCAATACACAATTGTGATCCATTGAAAGAAATAGATATATTAGAACTTGTGAAAGTCATAAAAAATTGTTCTAATTGCAACATGGAAACTGAAATTAAATTTATAATAAAATACAGAATAAAAAATACATTATTTAAAATTAAAATTTTATTTCCAAACTTCAGACGCGCTCTTTCTCTAGATTGGACTGCAATGAATGCTCCGTTTCCAACTCTAAGCTTTAAGCCACCTTTGTCCATTTCCTCCCACGATTCAAGAAGATGTGAAGAGTTACAAACATGGTTAGTAGATCCTGAATCAATAATCCAATCGGATTTGTCATTCTCTAAAACACATGTTTCTAAGATATATGAAGTATAATCATTACCTTTGTTTTTTGTTGCTAGAAACTTGGGGCAATCCTGTTTCCAATGCCCCTTTTCTTTGTAGTAAAACACTTAACTTTACCTTTCTTGTTCTTTTTCTTCCCCTTAGGCATCTGTGCATTTGGTTGTGCACTCATATTTGCAGCCTTTACAGGCTTGGGGTTGTTGTTTTTCCATCTTTCCTCTTGTTTCCAGCTTTCGAAGATGAAGGTTGGTTAGCTTCAGCCTTAGCTGGATCAGCAGCAGTAGTAATAGTTGCCTTCTTTTCTCCTCCCTTACTTGGTCCACCCATGATAGACTCAAAAGTCTAAAGCTCGTTCATGAGCTGCATCAGATCATAATTGAGTTTAATCAACACATAATTGGTGGCGAACGGCAGGAAAGCTGGAGAGAGACTGTTAAGGATTAAGTCGACTTGAGTTTCCTCATCTATTGTTGCTCCATGCAATTCAACTTCTTGACAGTAGTTTATCATCTTGATCAAGTGATCAAGAACATGTTGGGATGGTGCCATCCGAGCATTGGCATATTTCTTGGTGGCCTTAAAACTAGTTTGTGCTGACTTTGCACCAAACATGTCTCGGAGATAATCAATGATTTCGTAGGCTGTCTCGACATTCTTCATCTTTTTCTTTAGAGTGTCAACCATACTAGTCAACATGTAGTACCACGCCTTGTTGTTATCTTCCTGCCAACACTCATTCTTATCCCTCACAGACTTGGTAGCTCCTTCAGCTGAAACTTCTAGGGAGTCCTCAGTCATGATGAACTTGAAGTTGTCACCAATCAACACAATGTTGATGTTTTGCTTCCTTCTGAGGAAGTTTTCTCCGGTGAGTTTCTTTGTACCGTTCTCCTAATCCAGGACTATTACACTATGTACTTAAAATTGTGTCAGACTTGCTAATCAAGTCATTTGGTTTAAAATGTGTAACTAAGATTACTGTCAAGGGTTAGGGTTAAAAATTTTGGTCAAAGAACTGTTGAGTTTTATTTAAAAGTTTCGTAAAAACATGGGATCCCAAAATATCACAAATAAACTTTAAAATGGCACAAATATATCAAAAGTTACATTTAGTCGGCCTAGGAAGAAAAAACAGGGCTTTAACCCTAGTTCCTCTGAGATAACCCCAGTCGTGGTGGTCGAGTAGCCGCATATGTACATGCCACAACCGAAGCTCTCCAACTCATGGCTGGTCAAGCTTTCCTTTTCCCTTACCTGCACCACTAAGCACCCGTGAGCCAAGGCTCAGTAAGAAAACTAAACATGTGCATAAACAAAGAATATAAACTTCCAGATACCCTTTTAACAAATTCAGCAATATTAATCCATAAATACCATCATTCAGATACAAGCAAGTGTTCATTGGACTAATTTTGGGGTTGCTGCCCTAATAAGATGGCCTTAGAGCCAATAACAAAATCAAACTCATACATGATAACAAAATAACATGATATTTATTTGGAAAAGAGTTTTCACTAATTACAACCATACACTACAACAAAAAAGGCAATTTGCGTCAGGTTATAACTGCCACAAATGAGTTTTTGCGTCAGTTTAATATGTGACGCAATTGCCCATGACGCAAACTAGAGTAGCATTTGCGTCAGTTGGGCACTGTCACAAATCTGGTATTTGGGGCAGTGCCCCACTGACGCAAACGCTAGGCATTTGCGTCAGTGGGGCACTGTCACAAATCTGGCGTTTGTGGCAGTGCCCCACTGACGCAAATGCCAGGCGTTTGTCCTCAATATGCCTCTGGACCTGCGTCCGTAGAACACTCTTCCTATGGTCGCAGGATTTCTCTACTTTCGCCCAGATCTCTGATCCTGCGGCTGCAACATGCTCTTCCTGCGGTCGCAGGATTTCACCCATTTTGCCCAACTCTCTGGTCTTGCGGCCGCAGAAGGTGATTCTTGCGGTCGCAGGTTTGCTCTATAAACCACACTTTCATCAAAAAAGAAAATTTCGTCTTCTTTTTTTCTTAATTTGTTTCTTCTCCCCCAACTGCCACAAATGTTAAAAACGGGTATTTTTTGCGTCAGTTGGGAACTGTCACATAAAGTATTAACTAGGGAAATTTCAAATGTTTATGCCAATTTCCCTGGCCTATTTTGATTAAAAAAATAGCAGCAGAAACATAAAAAACAGCAGCAGAAACAAAGAAAAAAACAGCAGCAGAAACAGAAAAACAACTGTATAAATTTTTTAAACATTTATCTAAAGTTAACTTTTCTGTTCAAATCTACAAAAGTAATTCAGATTTCAATGTTAATCTATGTATATAGGGAGACTTGTGTTCTAAATCTCTAAGTATTAAAACTCATTTAACTAAAATTTCCTCACCAACATGCTCATTTGCTAAGCAAGACACGCCAAAACTAATTCAACCCACTCATCCTGTACTCGTAAACTAATTAGAAAATATTAAAAATAATAAGTTAGAAATCATCCAAATAAAATCATGAACGATAGTTTAAATTAAAATTAAAAGGTAAAACAATACCTCATTTTTCAAGTAGGCATTTGGTCTAGGCTGTGAAATCAACTCTCTAGCAAACTTCATAATGTAAAAGCCACACTCGGTTGGCCCAGTTTGGTTTCGACACTGTTACAACATAGTTATACAAATTTAAGTATTATATTTAGCAAGTGATTATAATAAAAATATGCCAAAAACTTTAATACGATAAGTAATATAGTTTACTTACCTTAGGAACACAAACTTTAAGATTGATTGACTCTTTTTGTCTTCGGTGAGTATCATATAGATCCAATGCCCTGCACAAAATATTAATATTTACCCAATTATGAGTTTGAAATGAAATTATAAATTAATTAAGTAATATGTATAACTTACATGATAATTATCTCCTTGATTTCTGTGCGAAAATGTGAGTTTACAGGATCCAAAAAAGCTACCGAATGACTATGTGGCTGAATTAATATTAACATCTAATGATAGCTACAATAAAAAAACTTGCGTAAGATATTTATCAATAAATAAAATGTATAAATATAAAATTAAATTGACTTACTTGTTGTTCCAAGGACAAATTAGAAACTGTGTCTCTAGCTCCATCTGTAGAAACCAATCGAAAAGATTTTTAGCACGTATTTCATTGGTTCCTGCATTAGTGGACACTAAAGCAGGATGCATGAAAGTGTACATGTGGTTCAACCCCTTCGATTGCACTAAATCATCGAGCACGCTACATATAATTAAAAAAGTCAATAAACTTTTGTCGATTCCATTCCTAAATAAGTGGTCTTTTATTTTAAAAATTGGCATCCTCACAACGTTACCACACTTAACACATGGACAAGGAATACTATTAGGAGATTGAGTATTTCTTGCACAAAATTCCAAGAAAAACTCAACTCCATTCCTATATTTCATGGATAACCTATCTGCTGACATCCAATCTCTATCCATTGTCAAACTTCACACAAAAAAAAAAAAAAAACAAACAAAGCAACAAACATTAACAATTAAGTTCGTGGATTACTTAATTGACAAGTAAATAAAGGAAACAACATGTCCAAAAATATTGGGCAGCATTTCCCCTATTTCTATCACATTTCCTAAATTTAAAATGTGCATTTATATAGCACATGGTATACACAAAAATATCCAACTAATCAATCAAACATGCATAATTCTCAAATTACTAAATCCTAAAAAAAAATGACCAGCATTTCCCCTATTTCTATCATATTTCCCAAAATTTAAATAAACATATATTCATCACATGAACACAACAAACGAATTAATCAATCAAACATGCATAATTCTCAAATTACTAAATCTGACAAAAAATTGGGCAGCATTTCCCCTATTTCTATTATATTTCCCAGAATTTAAATAAACCTATATTCATCACATATATTCAACAAATCAAGTAATCAATCAAACATGCACAATTACAGCCTTATATCACTGCAGCACACAATCCAGATCCTATCTCCACTATTTTATAATTCGTACATGCTACTAAGTTCAATATATTAATTATACATTAAGGTTTAAAATATTACCTCTAATATAAAATCCTCCAAAGCTTGATCTCACCAACAAAGTTGTCAACAAAATACCTACTCAAATATAACAATATACAAAAAAATAATAAAAAAGTTAACAAAATATAAAGAAAAATATCATAAAGCTATATTGTAACTAAATAAATAATAAAATGCTTAAAGAAAACAAATAATTTGTTATATGTACTCATTTGTTTACTTAAACCCGAAATAATTTTTTTTTAAAAAAAAAACGTTAACAACTCACATAAATAAAAATCGAATATAAATATCCTAACTAAATCAAAAATAAAATATAACTTAAAAAAAAAAACAATTTTAATATATACCTATTTAACCAATTAAACCCAAAATTTAAAAATAATTTTAAAAAGTTAACAAAATACAAACAAAAATTTACTAATAATAATCAAACTAAACAATTAATAAAATGAAACTTATACAAAATAAATACATTAATCTATATATATATACTCATTTACATAGTAAATTCGAAATTTAATTAAATTTAAAAAAAAAGTTAAAAAAACTATCTAAAAATTAAAAATCCGAAATATAGTCAATTTATAAAAAAAATTCACAAAAATTATATTTAAATCATAAAAATTAATAAAATTACACTTACTTGTGGTAATTGAGCAATGTGGGTTCTTGATGTAGAAAACCCCAAAAATCCAATAAAAATTATGGGTTTTCAAACTATAATCTTCAAAAAACAAAATTTATACAAAAAAATCCAAAAAAACTATATATAAGTTTCATAAACTTATATAAATCATTATTTTAACATTAAAATTGAAAAAAATGGCAAAAAACGTACCTAAATGTGGAGAACCTCTGTTGGGCGCCGCTGGTTTGGGAAGAAAACGCAGTCTGAAACGGTTTGAATGAAATGGGGCTCGGCTAGGGATGAAGAGGGTTTTAATATTGGAGACCCAGTTGCGTCAGTGGCCCACTGACGCCATTAACGGCCCGTTTGCGTCAGTACCCCACTGATGCAAACGGTCCCATTAAACAGCGTCAGTGTAAGTTATGACGCAATTGGGCCCTCAATTGTGGCAGTGTCCTACTGCCACAAATGTTAATTCTTGGTCAACAGCGTCAGTCAACTGCGTTGACTGACGCGTTTGGCTAACACAATTGCCCATTTTTGTAGTAGTGATAAAACAAATAATAAATAAAACAAACAATGAAACTAACTATTCTAAAAATCAGGATCTTCTACATCCGATCCTTCATCTAGCATATCATCATCTAACTGTTCATAGTCTTCATTATCATGTGCCTCAAAATGCCCTCGAGGAAGGTTCGTAAAAATCCTATGCTTTTGCTCATTTGTAAACTGAAATTCTGATTTTGAAGTGAACATAATTAAGAGAAAATAATATCTCATTGCTACTGGCAGTTCATCTTCATCATCCATTGTTTCCCATATTTCCTCTAAGGCTGCAATTACGGGGTGAAAATCTCTAAATAGTCTAATTACTAAAATGTATTGCTCCATTGCTCTCATCATGATCTGCTTAGATTCTTGAAGGTGACCTATTTCTCTGTGGAACAAAAGCAGTCTTCGAGTGATTCTCTCTAGTGCTCCTACAGTGTTTCTCGGTTCTCTTATTCTCTTTAAAGCCTTAATGGCTCGGATATCCTCATAGGTTAATGCTCCGTTCATTCTTAACTGAAAACATAAATGCTAAAATCGTTAGCTATACATATAAACATAATAACTATAACTTAAACATTTACTTGGCAGTCAGATTCAGAGCTTTGAGTGTGTGTATCGAGGAGAACTTCATGCGAATGAACCATTGCTTTGATACCAACTGTAACAACCCAACTATTCTAGACTTTGGACCATTAAAAACTACTATGCTAATCATAAGAAAACGTACGTATGAAAACATCATAACTTTATTTAAAACTGTAAAGCAAATGTTGAATACATAAAAATGCATTTAGGATATGGGATCCCATTGTTTTAAAAATAAAAACATAACATGATCCTAATAAATCAATTGCAAAACTAATTGCGGAAAAATACATAGAAAATATGATTTAAAGACTTGAAGACTTCATCCTCTAATCGAACGCTTAGTCCATCGATTCCATCCAGCCTCAATACACATCCCCAAGCTGCCAAGAACCTTTCCCGCTGCCATAGCTAATTTCTTGCACATATAAACATAAAGGAATGAGCCTAATGCCCAGCAAGGAAAATCTAACAACATAAATCATATACATAAAATTCATATCATATGCTAAAAACATGTCATAAACATATACCATAAGCGTATTATAAACATATATCATATATACTATAATGGCCATTATACTACTTGGGGCTTGTTAACTAATCAAGTCATATGCCCATTAGATTTGTGGGGCTTGCTAGCTAAGCAAGTCATATGCCCATAAATTTATTGGGGCTTGTTAGCTATACAAGTCATATGCCCAAGTCTACCAATATAACATTTCATAACACAACACAACATAACATAAGATAACATATAACATATAAAATCCTATCCTATTTTCCTTACCAATATATCGGGATATGAGAATAGAATTAGGGCTTTGGAACACTCCTAAAAACCATAATAGAAAGGTGAGTATACTTAAAGAAAAGGGATGAAATGAACAAACTATACCATCCCCAAGAACAAATCTTACGTTCAAGATCTTAGATTGCCTAACCAAAATAGAGAATATGAGTTAGGATTTTGAGTAGAAAAACTATAAGAATAGCACATAAAGGAACTAGAAGAAGGAATACCTCGAGTGCTTCTATAATCGAACTACACCTCGAACTGAAATATACTATGAACCTTACTTCCCAAGTGTTTATTAAGCTTATAAGGATAAATCTTATAACCCCAACCCAAGTGTTTATCACTATAAAATAACCTAGCAGCTTACAGACTCTGAACTTAGCTTGATGAATGAATAAATGGCTGGGTACTAGGTCCTATTTATAGAGTTCAAGAATGAAAAGATCTTCATTTAACTTGAATAAAATAATTTCTTTTTAATTGAAAAATCTTTGAATAATCATTCAGCAGAGGCTGAAGACTCGGTTAGAAAGATTCTGGACTTATCAAGAGGTTAAAGAATAAATTAAGCTCGATTTCAAAAACATTCAAAAATCATGCACATGAGTCGATATATCGCCTAGGCTAATATGCCCGAGGCTCGTCGAGGTGGTCGTGCGAAGTTACGTGTTTTTTCGTATCCCCGTATGGCGATATATCGCCCCCTAGTGCTGCGATATATTGGCATACGCTGAAATATTATACACGTAATTGCACTTTTTCTCCTAATTTGAAATGAGTAAACAACCTTGACTAAGTCCTCTAATGATTTCAAAGCTGCTGGCAGACCCTAGGATATTCAAATATTACTCTTATTAAATTTATTCCTCAAAATACTTAATTATTCATTAAACATACATATGACAAGTGTCATTTCCTTATTGGGTTTATCTAAACATTATATTATAATAAATATCACCTTTATAATCAGTCATATTAATTAAACCTTATGTTATAATTAATATTCTTAAACTATAGGTTAAACTTATAAAATCTACAAGTGTTACTACGAGTGTCCAACTAAATCCCGGTCTGAACTAAAATCTACAGTCATAAAAATACTACAACTATTACTATTGCTACTACTATCTAACTAGCTAAGTAAAGTTCTTGGACTCTACAACAACATGATGTATTTATGGCATTTGAGACTATGTCACATTGGCTATGATAGAATTTAAAGAATTACAAAGGATGGGATTGTGAGGGAACTCACCTTAGGTGAATTATGTGTCTTTGAATCTTGTCTAGAAGGAAAACTTACCAAGCGTCCATTCTCCGCAAAGGGTGATAGGGCCAAAGAACCACTTGGACTTGTGCATTCAAATGTTTGTGGACCTTCGAATGTACAAGTCAGGGGTGGTTTTGAGTATTTCGTCACTTTCATTGATGATTACTCTAGATACTCATGTATTTACCTAATGCATAGGAAATCGGAAACATTTTCAAAGTTTCAGGAATTCTTAGCTATGGCTCAGAACCAATTAGGTATAATTTTAAAGATCTTGCGATATGATAGGGGTGGAGAATATATGGATATGTAGTTCCAAGATTATTTAACTGAACTTGAGATTTTATCACAACTTATTGCCCCAGGTACTCCGCAACAAAATGGTGTAGCAGAATGCCAGAACAGAACTATATTTGTAATGGTTAGATGCATGCTTAGTCAGTCAACTCTACCAACTTCATTCTGGGGACATGCAATTGAAACCACGAACGACATTCTCAATGTTGTGCCGTCTAAATAAATCCCCAAAACACCTTTAGAATGCTGGAATGGTCGTGAACCTAGATTACGCCATTATAGAATTTGGGGGTGTCCCGACCACGTCCTGAGGAAAAAGGAAGTAAAGCTAGAACCGTGAACTGAAGTTTGCATGTTTGTTGGCTATCTTAAAGGTACTTGGGGTGGACTTTTCTATAGTCATTCAAAAAAGAAAGTGTTTACTTCTACGAATGCTACTTTTATGGAAAATGACTATGTTCAAAACTTCAAACCACGCAGCAAAGTAGTTTTAGAGGACATGGTTGAAGAATTGACTCCAACCAATGTTCCATCGTCATCAACGCAAGTTGATGATGAAATTCCCACTCTCATGTCCAACCAACATAAGTCGATTTAAATGAAGAAAGTACCACTATTTTTGAGCAAATAGTCACGAAGCCTCATCGTAGTGGGAGGGTTTCTAGGAACCCAGTTCGCTATGGTTTGGATGGTGAAACCAATATGGTTGTTGGTGACACTAGTAATGATGATCCGATGTCTTTCAAACAGGCAATGTCTACCACTGAAAAGGAACTATGGCTCGAATCCATGAAACAGGAAATGGAGTCCATGTACTCAAATTCCGTCTGGGTTCTTGTGGCTGCACCTAATGACTTTAAGGAAATTGGGTGCAAGTGGATCTACAAGAAGAAACGAGGTGTTGATGGAAATATTGAGACTTATAAAGCTCGATTAGTTGCAAAGGGTTATACCCAAAGAGAAGGTGTGGACTATGAGGAAACTTTAGTCCGGTAGCCATGCTCAAGTCCATCTGCATCCTCCTATCCATAGCAGTCGCTCTCGACTATGAGATCTGGAAAATGGACGTCAGACTGCTTTTCTTAATGAGAAGCTTGACAAAGTCATTTATATGGATTAGCCAGAAGGATTTAAAGTAGTTGGACAAGAAGGAAAAGTTTGCAAGTTGAATAGGTCAATCTATGGACTTAAGCAAGCTTCTCGTTCCTAGAATCTTAGGTTTGATAAATAATTAAAACCTACGGATTTGAACAAAATATTGATGAGCCTTGTGTTTACCAACTGAAGGAAAATCAAATAGTGGTATTCCTGGTTCTTTATGTAGATGATATCCTACTCATTGGAAACAATGTTAAGAAATTATCAGATGTGAAGAATTGGTTGAGAACTTAATTCCAAATGAAGGATTTGGATGAAGCAAGTTATGTTCTAGGTATCCAGATCATTAGGGATAGAAAGAACACACTCTTAGCTCTATCTCAAGCAGCTTACATCGATAAAGTGCTTGAACGTTTCTCAATGACAAATTCCAAGAAAGGGCGTCTACCGTCCTGCCATGGTATTCATTTTTCAAAGAAGCAGTCTCCCCAAACTCCTAAAGAGGAAGATGCAATGAGAAAAGTTACTTACGAATCTGCAGTTGTAAGTCTTATGTATGCTATGTTGTGTACTAGACCAGATATCTGCTATGCAGTGAGAGTAGTGAGCAGGTATCAGTCAAACCCAACACCGGAACATTGGATAACAGTTAAGCCTATCTTGAAGTATTTAAGGCAAACTATGGATTATATGTTAGTCTACAAGGGTGGTGTTCTGAACTTTGTAGGCTACACTGATTAAGATTTTAAGACTGATGTCGATGACAGGAAGTCTACTCCTAGAATGGTGTTTACTCTTGGGGGTGGAGCTGTGATATGGAGAAGCATAAAGCAGTCTGTAATCTTAGATTCCATAATGGAGGCTGAGTACATAGCCGTGTCAAAAGCTACTAATGAAATATGCTGGATAAAGAAGTTCTATTCGGATCTTGGTGTTATTCCAGAAATGGATAAACTGCTTGTGTTGTTTTGTGACAATACAGGAGCGATAGCCAACTCGAAAGAGCCTCAAAGTCACAAGAGGAGTAAGCATAAAAAGGAAGTATTACATTATCCGATAATATGTGGCCAGGGGAGATGTGAAGGTTATGAAGATTGCATCTGAAGACAATCTTGCAAATTCATTTACAAAGACGCTACCATAAGCTACATTTGATAAGCATATCAAGAAAATGGGATTAATAGAATTAATGCATTAGTTTCAATTAGTGCAAGTGGGAGTTTGTTGGGGTTTTATGCCCTAATTATTAAAACTCAATTTCTTTATAATCTCATTTTATTATTGTTATCCCAAAAATCAGAGGTGAATGACATGGTAGGCATTAAATACACGTGGCTGGCATTTGGTAGAACCCATGCCCGACTATCGACCAGGAAGACACCTACTGTCACACGATAAACTTCTTCCTACGACTAGCCTGGTCATACGCATGCTATACACGGAGGAAATCTTAGGCAGTTATGATTCAATCCCAAAATTATCTCCCATAATTTCCAGAGTATCCGATTATTTATGAAAGAATATCTGTAACGAATTAATGTAAATCTTCTCTGAGCTTATAAATAGAAGAAGAGAGCTCAGGGGAGAGGACCTCTTTTTCTTTCTGGCTAGAAGATCTTCTGAGATTAGAGAGAGATTCCACTAGAATATTTGTATTTTCTTATTCAAAGGTTAGTGAAACTCATTGAACCCTAATTCTTTGATCAGCCCTTTGAATCTCATTTCAATAACAATTCAAGTGGACGTAGGTTATTACCAGATCCTGGAGTCGAACCACTATAAACTCTTATGTTCTTATTATTTTCGTCATCACATTCATTTCAACGTATTTTTCCACGTCAAGCGTATTTTGACTCTGTGTTAGTTGGCCAAAATCAGGGTCAACAATTATCAATAAAAGAATAGAAATCATTTTTTGACTTGGTTGATCACATTGCCCACATGTTTTATTTTCAAGATTATTTGTTTAATATAAACTTTTATTAAATCCCTAACATATACCTAATTGTATTTATAATGACATAATCATAGTGGAATATAAATATGATTATATGTTCAAAATAAATTAGTCCTAAGATTAGTCAGTGCACTGACTTGCCAATCTACGATATGATCTACTTATACATTGTAGTGTTATGTTCTTTCTAAGAAATTGGCGAAGTAAATAAGATCAGATGTATTTGTTACATCGGACTGGACCAATATTGACAGTAGATAGGATAAGTAAACATACCATTATTATCTATTCTAGTCAAATCATATAGTTGACCATAGGTCAATTCAATCTCAATTCTGAATGGCTAGTATTCGAATTGATTGTATTATTTGAGTTCTTTGACTTGTTCGTTACCGGCTTACCCTACCGACTAGCCCATACTTACATCTTGGGAACTTGGTAGTATAATTGAATGGGAGTGTTAATCAAAGATATGAACATCTATAACTTCTGATGAAGAAGTGAAACGTTGGTTTCCTTTTAGTTTGGTTCAAGGTACTAAATGATAGAGATCTCATTTTAGTAATTAATAAACTAGTACAAAAAAGGCTTTTAGGACTCGCATTGCGAGCCCTAAAAAAGCTTTTAGGACTCCCGTTTGAGAGGCGTAAAAACTGAGGTATTTTAGGACTCGCAAACGCGAGTCCTAAAAAATCCCGTTGAATGCCTTTAAGTAAGCTTTTAGGGCTCTCTTTGCGAGTCCTAAAACAATGTTATTAGGACTCGCAATGTGTGTCCTAAAAGATCCCATTGAGTGTCTTTAAATTAATAATTTAGGACTCGCTTTGCATGCTCTTAAAAGTAATTTTTTTTAAAAAAAAAATGCAGCTACAATCTTCATTTTGATTTAAAAAATATATCCCTTTGAGTGTCCAAAATGTATTAAAAGAAATTTGAAAATAAAATACTAAAAAAACGCCAATTTTTTTTTTAAAAGAAATTTAAATTTCTCAACATGTATTGTAGGCTAGCTATTATAATATCATCATTTTGCTCTAATCAATTGTAAAAATGACATCGCCCATTCTTCTCAAATTTCGTCAATTTCTTGAGTAGTATATGGTTTGTCAGACTTGAACTCAAAAAACAAAGAAAAAAACTTTAATTAGAATTATATTAGTGGTAATAAATTCAAAGCATATACAAAAATTATACTATATTAATATTATGTAGTTGTATATTCTTTGTTACTTGTTCCGACAAGAAATGTTTGATATGAGGGGCATTGATAAGTACATTCTTCATCATCCTCATAACGTAATATCCGTAGTCAATATTGTTTGGTTGTTTACGACACTATATAAAGATTGGTAATACATGTACAAATCTTAGTATTGAATATCTTAATCATCTTTATATATACATAAACTCATATACAAATAGAAACATACAGTAGGTTGGAAATACATTACTCCTGCTGGGCGTTTGTTGATCTTTTTATGTGCTTTCATTCTTTTCCGGAAATACATCTCAAATGCATCACGGATGTTCTCCTTGATGGTTGTCATGTTATCTAATGTTGCATTGAGAGGATCGAGAAAACAACAATAATGTCAATTGGGATATAATAAAAATAACATCCAATGCTCATTGTTGAAAGAACAAGTATTACAAAGTTTTTAACTGTAGATTCTATTTTTTTGTATCAATAAAAATCATATTAATTAAACTTACCCATTGTTATAAGGAATATATATCCAATCATGCTTTTTGGACGTGCAGTATAACATCCTATCTCATAAAGCTTGAGCACGACTATCTGCACGAGTCACGGAAGTAGAAACCTTATTCGGATTCATAAACAACAAGATCCTCTCTTTTCCTTATCTAATAATAGTGTCTGGTACAAAATCCTACCAACAAACATCATTAATTAAAAAGAAAAGTTAAAAGAAACTAAATAGTTGATGAATGAAAATCCTTACAATAAATATTATTGACTTCATATAGAGCATACCTCATGTAGAAGAAAATGCATGATTGTCCAATCATCTCATTTCTACAAAATTCAAGTATTTCATCCCGAAACAAAGCAAAGTATTCAAAAGCATGGCCAAACACGTCAAAGTGAATGGACACTTCAACGACATAATCATATTTAGGCCAATGATTGACGATTTCATATACTTGGCTCAACTTAGGCGACAATGGAGATGGTTGTTGCACCTCTTGTGACAATGATGCCTTAGGTGCTCGTTTTGGAACTAGTTTTGGTGTTTGTGGTGCTAATGGTAGAGAAGTTTTTTTCCCAGCTTGCTTTCCTATTTTTTTCATCACCTCATAATAAACCCATAACAAATAATTACTAATGGAATAAGTAAATAAAAATTTAATAGTCTTAAAAAAAATTACCTGTGTCACTCCATTGAAGATGACTAGTGACTTGGGCCAACGTATCAAAGTCCCAATAGCTTGTTTGACTGTATAATTCTCACTGGTAGGGATCGGGTTAACAAGTAGAGCATCAGGTTGGTCAGCAAACTCAATTGCACTACGGTAGTTTTCTCCATGGATGTCTGTGCTACTAGTGTCTGTGCAAATTAGCATTCAATCATTTTATCTTGCACATATTTAGATATGTATAAATATGTTATACAAGTTCAAGAATTTAGATTTTAAAAAGATAAAGTTATACCTGATTTGAGCCAGGAATGGGGATAAACATAGGTGCCTCTTCTGGTTATGGGAGCGGTGGTGCTAGAGGTTGATGCTGCGATTTCGGTGATGCCTGATGAGATGGTGTTGCCTAATCTATGGGTGATCCATAGTTTGGCACTGATGCATGAGAAGATCGTCCAAGGCCACTGTGTTGTCCTTTCATCTGTTCCATAAATTGTCGCATCATTTCCTCTTGTCTTTTGATCATTTCCTGCTGTTGTTTCATTATTTCTTCTTGTTGACGGTATTTTTCTTCCATCATTGCAAATCGAGCATCAACTGAGGAAGTCTTAAATTTTTTTCCCTTTTTCGTACTAGATAGTGGGGTTTTCAAGAATTGGCTAGGCGTTACACTGAGCCCAATACCCCTCACTCGCCCTCTACTTTCAGGGGTGCCCAATGCCATAGTAAGCACATCCTTACACCCATCAGGTTCAAATTTTCTATCACTCTTGAGCTTACTATAGTGCGCCTGTAAACAAAATATAAAAATATAGTTATTCTCATTAAAAATAAGTAATCCAATCATATAAAAAGTATTATACTTACTATGTTGCGGGCTACACTTGTTGCCTAGGTACCAATCGACTCACCCTTTTTGTTAGAATGTCCCACCAACCACAACTGTGACCTGTCAATTTCAGACACATCGAGTCCAAAATTTTGTTGTTGCAGCCTTTCCGTTGCCAACAAATACCCACCTCGTGAAATATGATGGCCCTGTTTATATTTTTTTTGACGATCTTGATGTATTTTTCTTTTTTTCTTCCAATCATCAGTCATACGGGAAACAGAGAACTCATCCCATTCTGTTTTAGTGATTAACTGTGAGTAACATCTTGGCATTTTGAATGTCTTGATGGTCGGATTTGCATCAAGCATATCGTGGATGCATACCTTAGTCAGGTAGGATTTGAATGATCTCCATCGTTTTGCTGCCCTTGACATTATTTTTCTTTTTGCTTTATAGTCTATGTCAAATGTAGCCTACAAATGAAAAAAATACATATCATTAGTCTATATTAAAATACAAACAACATATATTATAGTGATAGAGAAAATACCTTAACGATATCCCAAAATTTTCCTTTGTTTGATTTTGGGACTTTATCCCAACTCACGTGTGTGATTGAAGCACACCTATTTATAGTTGATGCGATCATTGATCCTAATTTTGATCTCGTTGCACCAATCGCTTGTCAATATTAATTGAACTTGATCGGTACCATAACACCTTCACTTCGCATCTTGGCTATGTCGGGCATGGTACATAGTCCTTTACCAGCTCTCGCATCCTCTATAGCATTATCATCATTCTCCTCCTGAGCAACATCATCAAGTCCAGGAAGTAGACAATCATCATCAAGTCCAGGAAGTGGACAATCATCATCAATACCTCCTAGGTCAGGCATGGAAATATCTGAAAAGTAAACGATTATTAACAATGTTAATAGACAATCATCAACATAATAGGAAAATTAAATATAAAATGAAAACATCCAACCTTTAGAAGAAGAAAAAACAAGTCAACATTTATCAACTTATATGATTAACCCATACACCGTCACCATCAAAATGCAAACAAATATCATCATCATCTACACCATCATCAATAGGGTGTTCGGTAAGTTGTAGTTTGGGCATTGTGACCGGTTGCTGAAGGAGTGGTAAGTCATGTACATCATTTTCTTTGTGTCTCCAATCTATCAGTTGAGTAGGAACCATGACTGACCATTGCTTGTCTGATGGATCATTCACATAAAAAAACTAGTTTGGCTTGTGTTGCCATTATGAAACAATCATTTTTGTGCCCAATTCGATTTTAATCAATTGATGTAAAACCTAAATCATTAACCTTTACTCTCTTGTCACTTTTCACCCAATCACATAAGAAGACTGGCACTCTAGTTGTAATATAATTTAATTTCCAAATTTCTTGGATTACTTTATAAAATGTCATATCATACTCTACATGATTTTAGTCTTTTGAACTAGAGATTTGCACAGCTTTTGCTCCAATTCAAACTCCACTATTCTGTGTGGTTCTTACATTATCTCATTCCAAAGTATTGAATTGAGTACCATTGACGATGTATGATGGGTACTTAAAAAAATTTAGAGAAGGACCACGAGAAATCCACTTAACTATGTCCGACACAAGACTTGATGTTTGTCACTTCAATTGCAACCTTTGTTAAAAACCAAAAATGAAATAAAAATTAATAACATGTCATGCAAACAAAACAAAAGATATAAAATTATTTACTCAATTCAATACCCTGTTCTCTAACCAAGTACTAAACGTACGATAGTGTTCATCTTGGATCCATTTTTGGTTCTTTGACTTAGATGGATATTTTTTTCGAATACAAATGAAATGATCCCTTCATAAATGTATACAAAATTAGTATGAATCAATACAAATATCACAACAATGTTTTATCATATCATACTGTCAAAGATAACTTACTGGATGTAAGGTTGAATCTCATCAATGTTTTGCAATACAAGACAGTGTGCTTCATGTCTTTCATCTGGACTTGTTGAGCATACAACATCACCTTTTCCACCATTACCTTTATTTAATGTAGATTGATCGCTCACGCTTGTCACACCATGCATGTATTCTGAACAAAATTCAATGGCTTCTTCTGCAATATAGCATTCAACAATACATCCTTCGGGTCTACTTCTATTTCTAACATAACTCTTAAGAATCTTCATGTATCACTCAAAGGGATACATCCATCTTAAGTAAATAGGTCTGTATAGTTTAATCTCTCTAACCAAGTTGACTGTAAGATGCACCATTATGTCAAAAAAAGAAGGTGGGAAGAATCGCTCCAAGTAACACAGGATTATAGCAATCTCCACTTGTAAATAGTCCAACGTTGAAACATCATTGTCTTACTACATAAATACTTGAAAAACAAACACATCCGTGGGATTTTCTCTTGAACCTTTCTAAGGTAGAATGTGTTGGAATAGGACATGACAATCATGTGATTTCATGCGTACCAAATTCAAATTCTTCATATCCACCAACGTTCTTATGTTTGAAGAATACCCTTCTTGAACTTTAATGTTGTATAAACAACCACAAAGTTCTATTTTCCCATCCTTAGTGAGTGTGTAACAAGCTGCCGGTAAAAATGTTCTCTTAGGGCCAGCTTTTGGATGTAGCTTTTTTCGCAAGGCCAATGCAGCAAAGTCTTTCCGAGCTTTAATACCATCCTTACTTTTACTAGGAATATTTAACAAAGTTCTTATTAGACTATAACAAATATTTTCCTCAATGTGCATATCATCTAAATTATGTCGCAAAAGTAAGTTTTCCAAATATTCAAGCTCAAAGAAAATTGATTTTTTCTTCCAAGGACTTTTAGACTCATCTGGACTAGTCATACAAACTTTAGTCTTATCCTTGCCAACACTCTTTCCACGACCCTTCTTCTTCTTAATTGGACAAACAATAGGTTTTCCTACCTTATACTAAATTGTAGATACTTTATTAAGTACTTGATTCCCGATCAAAGGAGCTGGAGCCAAACCAAACTCTTGTTCACCATTGAATGCAATTTTCCAAGTTCTAAAATAAAGTCTCTGGGGCAAGAATATTCTATGTCCCATATAGCACACCTTGCGGGAATGTTTCAAATATTGAGAAAAAGTCTTCTCCTCACAAATAGGACAAGCTTTGTATCTTTTTACACTATAACCAGATAAATTTCCATAAGCGGGGAAGTTGTTGATTGTCCATAAAAACACCGCTCGAAGGGTAAACTCTTCTTTTCGGTATGCGTCGTAAGCCCTGACCCCTTCATTCCATAAAGTTTTCAAGTCATCAATTATGGGAGCTAAGTAGACATCAATATCATTATCAGGTTGCTTAGGTCCTGATATCAGCAAGGTCAATAAGGTAAACATCCCTTCATACAAAGCCATGGCGGTAAATTATTGTGGATGCCAAAAATCTACCAAAGAAAAAAATCTATAGTCCCTGGTTGGAGCACAGGGATAACAGTCACTTAGTCATGTCACTAGGCTCGTGCCCATAGGTCTCATGAGACCACGTTTTGGCCAAAACTCTTAAAACCCCGTAAGTCTCTGCCTTTCTGGAGACTAAGTCACCTTATGCCAAGGAACCACGCACCATTACGCCTGGTGAGACCCGCATGCTCAATAGGACCATCCCGCCTCACATGCGGCCAAGGAGCCCCGCGCACTGATGCCTCGGCTAGGAGGGCCTCACGCGCACACTGGTGGCCTCGCACACATGCTGGTGTCTCAGCCAGGAAGGCCTCACACGCGCGCTGGTGTCTCGGCCAAGAGGGCCTCGCGCGCACACCGGTGTCTCGGCCAGGAGGGTCTCGCGCGGGTGCTCCAGCCGCCCATGCACCTCGCCTCGCCCGCCTCAATGGAGACCTCATGGTCTCGCGCATCTATGGGTCTTGCCCAGGTGCCATCTCACGCGAGTGTTCCAGCCACCTCGCGCCTCATGTAGTCGCGGCCCTCGTCTCGCGCTTAGGTGATGCGCACCTATGGACAGCGCCCAGGCACCATCTCGCACATGCGTCTCGCGGCACCCAAGTAACATTGGCTTGATGGTCTCGTGGCCTCCGTATCACACTTAGGAGATACGGACCTACGAATCGCGCCCATCAGTGCCTCGCGCCCCTCAGCGCCTCACGCCTCTTAGCGTCTCGCACCCATCAGTGCCTCACGCCCCTCAGGGCCTCGAGCCCCTCAGCGCCTCACGCCCATCAGGGCTTCGCGCCCATCAGGGCCTCGCGCCCCTCAAGGCCTCTCGCCCATCAGCACCTCGTGCCCCTCAGTGCCTTGCGCCCCTCAGGGCCTCGCACCCATCAGGGGTGTTGTGAGGGCCTTCCCTCACAGGCATCTTGGAACCATGTCATCTGAGGCAGCGCATAAGGGTTTCAATACATTAATCTTGTGGGAATAAGGTGCCTTGTGAGAGTAATAACTCACGTATGACTCATAGAGCTAGTACGGTACGAAATGCACCTACTAACCAAGAGGAATTAGAGTACGGATATGACATCCACGCCAGAGTGCAGTTCATTGTCATACTATTTAATAATTGGCGAATATATATTTTTTAGAGGCCTAAAATATTAATCATGTATAGAATAATTTTTTTTTAAATATTGATTACTTGTTTTTGCTTAGTAAAAATTAAAATCATGGTTCTATTAATAGTATCATTCCAAAAAAAAAAAAAAAGCTGAACCTATAAATTAAAATCTCTCAAGTAGATATAAGCCTACATATATTACAAAAAGTCATAAAAGTGTATACATTGGGTGTAAATATATATTAATTCATCCAAAATCAAAATGTGTTGTGCCACATGATTTGTACAACCTAAAAAGAAAAACAATAGATATTTAATTAGAATATTGTATTATTATTCAATCTTTTAAATTCATAAAGAATTATACATGTATCTATATATTTATATATATATATATACAACAAGAATACCTGCTGAAATTCCGTTTTTAGTAATTACCAAATTAATTAAACCATGTGAATTAATTAAAGTGCGGAATGGTAATTAACTATTTATACAGATAGCAGTTCTGTCGGGACAGAATCCGAACTTGTCACGACAGAAACTGAACATAATAAATAGACAGTGCAAAACAATAAAGAACACACCGAATTTTTATAAGGTTCAGAAACCCTATCGGATAACCTACTCCTTGGGGCCACGCCCAGAGAATAAACCAATTAGTAAAGAAACAATGTGTACAAAAGCATTGACTTAAACAATGTAAGACTCCCTCTTAAACTATTGCCGCAATCTTGTTGTACTCTTCTCTACGAATCTGATTTGATGAAACGTTGATTCTCTTGAACTCCCTTCAAAGAATAGCGAGTGAACACTTCCTCCCCAAGTGAGACTTAGATAGAATCCTCTCTCGAAGATCCTTATGAACACGTTCACAATAGACACTATCTGTTTACAATGGACTAGATAGATATTCACAAGTACACTCAGCACTCCCACAAAGATTAAGGTGAACAAACTTAATCTCTACAAATAAAGACACTCTTCAAAATAACTTAATGTTTACAAATATTGAAAATGGAAGAGGTGAAAATTCCAAAGGCCTTGGGAAGGTATTTATAGGCAGGGAAATCGTCCAAGAGCATCATTTTCTGGTATCTTTGAAATCAATTTGCGAATTCCTTTGATTAAGGAAATCAGCCAGCCAGATGCATTCTGTGTCGACGGAAAATGAAACTGATGAGTCAGCAACGTAGTCGGTCTCATCTGGCAGAACGAACATGGTCATTTCTTTTGACCATGTTCGTTTTCGACACCAACTTAATTCCAGAATAGACATAATCCCACATAATCCCTGAAAATAATCTCAAGATATTTGCACAATATATTTTTACCAAAAATTGATTATTTGTAATAAATAAGGTAAAAAATATATTCACACTTAAAGATATTTTCACACTAGAAAATCAGCTGAATCATTAGATCAAGAATCAATATGGATAAGCTACTGATTTTCCCTAATAACTTAAAAATATTTTGCCTAAAATAAAGTTAGCCAATAAAGTACTTTACACCTGCACTACAGAAGTTTAATAGAGCTCTTTGGCTATGCAGCATAACTTTCTATAATATCTCTCATCACTTTCTGGTCATTTGTTGATCTATACAGCTCCACATTTTGATTATGGACAACATCAACCCAAATTTTCCAACAATCTCCTCCTAGAGGCATATGGTAAACACTCGAAGTAGGATCTGTTGAAGCAATATTTCCCTCTGCTACAATTTCTTCTACATAAAAAATGTACCAATGTAGAAGTTGGCATTAGAAATTTTCATGCGTTGTACCAATATGATACTGAGTCAAAAGAAAATATATAATATATATAATGTTAATTTCTATTATATATATAGAAGAAGAATATAGTAATATAAATTAGTTTTACCTGAGGTGTCTCTACATGAGAATGTAATATGTGATGATCAACATTTTTATTTTGATTCTAAAAAAAAATTCTAAATAAATGTGCATGAAAATAATATGATATAAAAACATATTATCAATATAGTTTTTCATCTTTCATACGTTTACCGGTTGAGTTTGCTTGAGAAGCATGTATGTGATTGGGCGACGCTACTAGATGTTGTCCCTAGATCTTCACCCCTAGAAGTCCCTTTATAATGATGACTTCCAATTTGTGTTCGCTTGTTATTTCACCAACGAACTTTGTAGTTGCTAAAAGTATTAAATTTTATAGCTAGATATTAGATGTGAAAAAATTCTCAAATTGAAAATATATAGGAATAATAATTGCTTTATAAAGGAAAGGGTTACTCCACTTAACATCATTCAATTTTAAGATGGAACCTCAATCCTATTCCTAGGGGCATTTCTCCCCTTAAATTGTAATATGGCATCAAGAGCATGTTCAACTTTCACTGCACTCCACTCTTGACCTTGGTTTGGGTTCTATCCAATGTATGTCGATTCATGTTAGACTCTATGACTTGTTTCAGACGACGTGTATACCCACAAATTTCCCGATATGCCTTGTGTTGTCCTGTATTCCCACAAATTTCCTGAGCTAGCCTTGTGACATTCTATCAAATATTCGCATTCATTCATGTTGTATCTAAAAGTTGTTTATAATGTCCACACTGTCAGGCTCAAACGCGTGGGGCGTATTAGATGTGGAAAAAGCCTCACATGGAAAATATATATAAACAACAATATCCTTATAAATGAAATTTTTACTCAATTTTAACACCAATTGATTTTATGATGGCTCCCCAATCCTTGTCCTAGTGTCTTTTCCTCCTTCAAATTAAAATACTAGAAAAGTTCTTTCAATATTTGAAGGGTTTTATTGATGATATTGTGACAAATATTTCAATTTTTTATAAATAATATTTTTATTTAATTATTTAATAAATAACTTGAATTGAAAATAATATTAAAAATTGTATAATAATAAATTGATGAGAACAATATATATATTAATAGGTTAAGTTTACAAAGTTTGTTAACTAAAATAAAAAGATGTCCTAATCGAGTGGAGGTAGTGGCTGTTGAGAATGTCTAGATCTTGACGCTCCAACTAGCCCAGCATAGTGCTCCTTTAAAGGTTATATTCACTCCCTTATCTCCTTAATTTTCTCAACAATAGGCGAAGGTGGAGGAAGTTTTTATTTGTCTCTTGCACAATCAAGCTATCTTATTGTAGTGACCCAAATAAATTTTTTATATTTTAGTTTTTAAATTTAATTGTTTAATTATTAGAAAATATTTGAATTATTTTTTATACGTGAGTTAATAATTTATTTGATTTATTTGGTGTAATTATGTAATGTTTGCATAATTTTTAGTTTTACATTTTATTAGATGTGATAAATTATGAGATTAGAATAATATACATTTTTTATTATTTTATGTGTGTGCCCCGAATTGTGTATGAGATTTGTTTTTTTGTATTTAATTTAAATTAAGAAAATAAAGATGGAAATAAGATAAGAAATTATGAACATAGACCTAATGTGGGCCTTGAGTGTTTTCTTTTTATTAAGAAAAGAAAAGAAATAGAAAAGAAAATATTCATTGCCATCTTTTTGAGATAAGATGACAAGGACTTTCCATTTTAGTTCTTTTTCACATTTGAATAAGGGTTTAGATGAGGTGTAAGCTTGGACAAAGGGAGAAATGGTGGGATTTAAGCTTCTTTCGTGGGATAAAAATTTGAGCTTTTACACCTAGGTTTTTTAGTAGGGTTTCGACCACCTAGTCTATATATAGGATGAGAAGTGTTGTCTTCTCTTTTAGCCATGGATGAAAATAAGAAGAGCAAAAGGTTAAGGTCTAAGGTGGTAAGGCTTAATTTGTAGTTGGGGTTCAATTTTCTTCCTTACACTACTACAAAATATCCTTTACGGGTCACATTTTTCAGACACGGACCTAAATGCAAGCTCTAAAAAAAGGTTTCTGTAGTTTTTAGGACACTCATTGAGAGTCTTTAAAAAATACATTTTAGGACACGCAATGAGTGCCCTAATAAAATATTTGGGTCCTAAAAAATCTTGAGGAGAGAATTTGGGAGTGGATTTAATTGGTGACTTTTAAGGGCTCACTTTGGGTGTCCTAAAAAAATATTTAGGGAACCCAAAGTGTGGCCTATAAAATGTTAAGTAAAAAGGAAAAAAAAAGCTTTAATTGTTTATTGAATGGGGGGAGGGGAGGTCATTTTTTCTCAGCAAACAAAATTCTCCTATTTTCCAAAGATTCTTCTATTTCCTCTCCGTCTCTCCTCATTTCTCTTCGATTTTTGGCTTCCACTCTTGTAACGTCCCAAAATTCCTACAAAGGCTTAGTGCCTTGATTAGCATGCCGGGAGGGCATAATTGGATGTATTTTAATGAATATAGATATGTGATTATGTGGAATTATATGAGTTATATTATGATATGGTTGTGTGTGCATGTTTAAGTGTATTGAATGTGCTTGTGGGCCCATTTTCATTAGGATGGGTAATTTTGTAATTTTGACCTGCTGAGAGTATATCTGTAATTATATATGTTGTGAGATCGAGACCACATTATTATGTGTATATATTAATGTTATTCGGCACAAGGTGATTCTATGGAGCATAATAGTTGAAAATTCACAATGGGGTTGAGTACCCGACTCGAGATGAGCTTAGGGGTATTTCGGTAATTTAGTAAATTTTCAAGATTTATTGGTTAATGATAATTTATTCGGTAAGTATTTGGGTTTAAGGGATTTAATTGCGAATAATAAGTGAAATTTGAGGTTTAATGGGATTTGGTGTCAATTGACTAACTTGCCCTTAGGTTTAGTATGTAGTGGGAATAAAAGGGAGGGGAAAATTGGTCATTTGACCATGTAGTTAGACAAAAGAGGAAACCCATAGATGAAGGTTTCTCTCAAACGTGTATAAGCTACTTCTTATCCTTGGTGGCGACCCCTTGAATACTAAGTTACACTGAAGAGCATTTTCAAGGTAGACCATGCCTTCTTGTGTTTAAAGGATTTGTCGAGGGGATTAAGCTCTAGTGGAAGATTTAGCAGCAGCTAAGGGCCATCATCACCCTAGAGAATTCAATTCCATAGCTGAGGTAAAGAATTCTATAGTGTTCTTCCTTTTCTTTGATGTGTTGCTGAGTTATATTGGAGTTCTTTGTCCACTCATTGCAACTGATGGTTTTAGTGGTTCGAGTAAGCTTACTGGGGTTAAGGCGTGTTAAGTGACATTTTTTAACACTTTAATTTGGTTTGAAACTAGAGATTTGGGGTTTGAATTTCAAATTGTTGAGCTTAAGTTGAGTCTGAAACTCAACAATGGTAAGTTATGTTCAACTTGGTTTTCAGTGTGTTTGTGTGGTCTAATAAGGTTGGGTTTCTTTTCTTCTAAAAGTTGTATGAGGTGTTTGGGGGTCAAAAGTATGATCTAGAAAGTTGGTTTAGTTATTTTGAGGGCATAGGTCGGGTTGGGGCGAGTTTGGGTTGGAAAAGGTGTAGAAAATGCAACCCAGAATTCTGGGTTCGTGACGTAGCTCCTTTGTGCTTGGTTTGGGCGCCCCTACACTATGTAGAGGAGAGTTTGGGGGAGAATCTAACTTATTGGGCACCCCTGACCTTTGTTTTAGGCGCCCTTGCCCTATGATCATTTCAGGATGTGTATTCTTTAGGGTTTTAGAAAGAACTTGAGGTGTCGTGGGACGTTTCCATCATCCTCATTGATGGAATTGGAAGTCCCAAGAGCATGGGATTGGTCCCAGATTTAGTATTTGGATTTATTTTTTAACGAGAGTACCGTTTATGGTTATGACTAGGTTACCGCAAGGCTCAGGAGAAAATGATCGTGCTTGGGGTCACCTGATTTCATTGCTTAGTACTTGAGGTATGAAAACCAATATATGCACATAGATTTAATGGGTGGGTATGCTTATTAACCTTGGATTGTTTGCAGATATATGGTATAACTTATATTCGGCCAACGTGTTGAATGTGGGATTGGATGGCCATTTCATCGAGCGTGGGGCTGGTTGGCAAAGCGTGTTGAACGTAGGTCGTGAAGGCAAGTTTAGTTTGAGGGTGTAGTTCCTACTCGCTCGACATGAACCATGAGATGAATGCCTGTGTACACATATCCCTCGGTTGGGCCGTTCGGCAGGAGTGTTTCCTAGATCATGTAATTGATTATATGATTAAAACGAATGTCTTTGTGAACTGTGGAACATGCTTACAATTTATATGATTGGAATAAATATATTTGATATTTGTGAAGCATGTGTTTATTGCTTTTGAATATTTGGATTATTGTTATGCCTTTGTGAGGATTTCTTGCTGGGCCTCGGCTCACGGGTGCTCTATGGTGCAAGTAAGGGCAAATGAAAAGACTCTTGTCCGAAAAGGAAAAGGACGATTGTGATTCTCACTAGGAGATTGAGCTTTTTGCTCCAAATATTGTTGCAACGACATATGCTGTAGGTTTTAGGATGCCACACTTGTCAAAATTTGATGGATATGGAGATCCGTCAGATCACCTTGGAATGTTTAACATCGTGACGATGGCCCACAATGTCAGGCTCGACCTAAGGTGTATTTTGTTCCCTGCAACTCTGGTCGAGCCAGCCATGCACTAGTTTAAACAATACAAGAGACATTCCATAAGCTCGTGGAAGATGTTTTCTTCTGTGTTCAAAAAAGCATTCCGAGCTTCACAAGCAGCTCGAGTTGAGGTTGACTCATTGCCCAACGTAAAGAATCAACCTGGCGAAACGTTGAAGGCATATCTGAGTAGATTTGTCAATGTTGCTACTCGAGCTCGACCTAAGGGATGCTGATGATAGCTCCAAACTCATGGCAACGAGGACGGGAATCTCATCGCGGGCGATCTATGGTAGGAACTCCAAAGAAAAGGAGTTAAAAGCATTGATGAATTCTTAGCTCGGGCTCAAGATTGGATAAATCTTGAGGAGGCGCGACCTTCTGTTGCAGGAACCAACCAGACCCCTATCCAACCCATTGGAGCAGTAACGGATGTGGCAACTACGGCCCAAACCGTTACCCAGAATGACCAAGGGGGGAATAGTAAAAGAAAAGGGAATGGTGAAGCCAACCAGAGCGGGACAAAGAAAAACAAGGTCGAGAAGAAGTTGAAGTCTATCTATGCCACGTATACCGACCTAACGGACACACATGGTCACATTTTTCTAGCCAATTCTAGTCACCTTCCATGAAAGAAGCCAGAACCTTTGAAGAACTAGTGGGTGAAGAGAGATCCCTCAAAATTATGTCGGTTCCACAACGACATTGGCTATAACACTGATGATTGCTGGTAGCTAAAGGATGAGATTGAAACCCTCATTAGGGCGGGACCTTTGGCCCAATACGCCCGAAATCGAGTGAATCCAAGTCAGCCGCTGGGCAGAACCAACTACCTGTTCCAGAAGCTCCGACAAGCTAACCTAGAGCTCAAGAAAATCAGGTTGACCCTCCTCCAATAGTAGGGGGAGATATAACCACCATTTTGGGAGGGCCTCATTTGGCGGGCACGAGCAGCGGGGCCCAAAAGAGGTACATTAAGAAACTAAAGTCTCATAATGGTGTGGAGTTCGTCCTGGAACAAAGGTTATCGAAACAACAGCGATTGGAAAAGCAACCAATCATTTTTACAAAAGAGGATGCTAGCCACGTCCAATTCCCACACAACGATCTGCTGGTGGTAACCGTTCAGCTCACCAACCGAAGGATCTGAAGAATACTAGTGGATAACGGAAGTTAAGTGAATCTACTTTTCATGTCCACCATGGAAAAAATGGGGTTATCCATTACTGATTTGAAGGCGACCTCGATGACTCTGTATGGGTTTTCCGGTGAAGGGTCATCAGCCATCGGGATGATCAGACTGGTGGTGACGTTGGGAGAAGAGTCAGGAACTATTTCCAAATTATTTGAGTTTATGGTAATCGATTGTCCGGCTACATACAATGCAATTTTAGGTCGACCTGCGCTGGTGGCATTTGAAGCCATAACCTTTATCCGCCACCTGGCAATGAAATTCCCTGCAACTGCAGAAATATGCACAGTCAGAGGCAATCAGCTCGCTGCCAGGGAATGCTATAGCATTTCTATGAAGGGATAATAACAACCTGGGCAGCAAGCGATGGTCATAAATGACAGAAATTAGGGGTTCTAGGAAGTAGAAGTTACTCACGAGATGGAAGAACCTCAGCAAAAAGAGTATAGTGAGGTCCCCCAACACGATGACATTGACCCACTGGTAGGCAAAGACAGATCAGAACTCCAAGCCGTAGAAGAGCTCGAGGAAGTAAACATTAACCCGAAAGAAGCTTCAAGAGTCGTAAAGATTGGAAATAATCTTGACGACAAAAGGAAGAAGGAGCTAGTTAATTTCTTATAGAAAAACTAGGATGTATTCACTTGGTCGCATGAAGATATTGTGGGAATAAGTTTGAATGTAATCATGCACACCTTAAATTTGGACAATAATGTGCCTGCAAAATCCCTAAAGCGGAGACTTTTGGGAACGGTTTGAGCTGAAGCCCTTAAGGAAGAAGTAGCTCAGTTATTAAAATGTGGGTTTATCCGGGAGGCAAAATACCCGATGTGGGTCGCCAATCTCATGCTGGTCCCGAAGCCAAACAGAAAGTGGAGGACCTGTATCGACTTCTCTGATCTAAATAAAGCTTGTCCCAATAACCAGTTGATAGATGCCATGACAGGTCACGAGCTCATGTCCTCCATGGACACGTATTCTGGATATAACCAGATCGTGATGAATCTTGCGGACTAGGAACATACTAGCTTCATGACCGAACATAACGTATACTATTATAAAGTTATGCCCTTCAGGTTGAAGAATGTCGGGGCTACATACCAACGTTTGGTCAACAAAATGTTCGCTAGCCAGATCGAGAGAAATATTGAGGTGTATGTCGATGACATGCTTGTCAAATAAAAAACTACCAATAATCATGTGTCTGGTCTAGAAGAATGTTTTGGAATATTAAGGAGGTATGACATGAAGCTGAATCCCTAGAAATGTACTATCGGAGTGGCATCTAGAAAATTCCTGGGGTTCATAGTCAACACGAGGGGAATAGAGGTGAATCCTGAGAAAATCATATCGTTGTTTGAAATTCCCTCACCCAGGTTGTGTAAAGAAGTTCAAAGCCTAACTAAAAGGGTGGCGGCTTTGAATCGATTCATTTCAAAATCCACTAACAAGTGTCTGCCATTCTACAACTTGATCAAAGGAAACAAGAAATTTGAGTGGACCAAGGAGTGCAAACATGCATTCCACGACCTAAAAACGCACCTGGCCGAGCCCCCAGTATTATCTAAAGCTATGTCTGGAGAATCTCTATTCCTTTATTTGGTCGTGACATAAAATGCAGTCAGTGCCCTGTTAGTTGTAGAAGAATACTGTGCTCAGAATCCAGTATATTATGTAAGCATGAGACTTCTGGGAGCCGAGTCACGATACCCACTGATAGAGAAGCTGGAATTCTGTTTGATATTGGCTTCCAGAAAGCTCCGACCATATTTCAAGTCCCATTCAATCAACATCTTGACCGACCAACCTTTAAGGCAGATTTTGCAAAAACCTAAAACATCGCGACGCCTTTTAAAATAGGCCAACTAACTTAGCCAATTCGAGATATTGTACAAGTCACGGGCCTCAATCAAAAGTCAGGCCCTTGTGGATTTTATGGCTGAATGCACCGGTTTTCTAGAGGAGCTTTCGAGGGACCAGTGCAGGAATCATGGAAAATCTTCATTGACGGATCGTAAAATGAGAATGGATCAGTAGCTGGGATCATCTTAATCTCACCAGAAGGGCATCAATTTCATACAACTTTGAGATTCAGATTTGAAGCATCCAACAACGAAGCCGAATATGAGGCCTTACTGGCAGGGCAGAGGGTGGCAAGAGAGCTAAAAGCGAAAGCCATCCATTCTATAGCGATTCCCAACTCGTGGTCAATTAGATATTGGGAGAGTATCAAGCTCGAGGTACCAAGATGGCGGCCTACCTAGCTAAGGTAAAGGGCGAATTGTTTGAATTTAAGCACAACTCTGTTGAACAGATACCCCGCAAGCAGAGTTCTAACGCAGATGCTTTGGCATGACTTGCTACAACAAAAGAGGCTGAGACAGTGAATGTAGTGCCAGTGGAATTATTGGAGAGCCCGAGTGTGACAGGAGAAATTATAGAGGTCGGAATGATCGACATAAGACTGACCTAGATGACTCCCATAATGGAATACCTTGCAACAGGAAAGTTACCTGACGATAAAAAAAGACGTCGGAAAAATACTCTATCAAGCTCCATGGTACGTAATAGTAGACGGAACCCTATATCGGCGTGGTCATTCATTGCCTCTCCTGCGATGTGCTCTGCCCGAGGAGGCCAAAACCATTCTACAAGAAATACACGAAGGCTTTTCTAGAGATCATGCTGGGGGGAAAAATCTAGCATTGAAGGTATTAAGACAACGTTATTTTTGGCCCACTTTAACGAAAGACTCGTTCTCGTATGTTTAGAAGTGTGACAAATGCCAACGTTTCGCAATAGTTGCCCGGGCTGCTCCAGTCGAGCTAACGATGATTTCATCCCCATGGCCATTTTGAGTGTGGGGGATGGACCTAATAGTTTCCCGACCTATGGGAAAGGGAGGAGTTCGATATGCGGTGGTAGTGATCGATTACTTCACGAAGTGGGTAGAAGTCGAGCTCCTGGCTACCATCACCTCAAAAAGAGTCATGGACTTCGTGGTGAAGAGTATTATATGTCGATTTGGACTTCCTAAGAAAATCGTGTCAGACAACGGGACACAATTCGACAATGATCTCTTCACTGACTTCTGTGAAAAATATGGCATCACGAAGAGTTTCTCGTCGGCAGCATACCCACAAGCCAACGGGAAGGTTGAGGTTGTAAAAAAAACCCTTAAGGCAAACCTGAAGAAGAGGTTAGACGAAGCCAAAGGACTATGGCCCGAACAGCTCCTGCAAGTACTTTGGGCCTACCAAACTTCTCACATGACCTCCACGAGGCATACTCCTTTTTCCTTAACTTTTAGAAGTGAGGTCATGCTTCCAATCGAAGCCATGATAACTACTCACATGCAAAAGGCGTTTAATCAAGAACGGAATGACAGGCTACTTAACGTGTCTCTCGATCTGATCGAAGAAAATTGAGAAGAATCACAATTACAGCTCACCAATTATGAACAAAAAATCACTCCCTATTTCAATTCTAAAGTTAAGGGGCACAGACTTGGATTGGGAAACCTAGTTATTCGAAGGGTCTTTTTGGCAAATCAAGACCCCAACGATGGTTTATTAGGCCCGAACTGGGAGGGACCATACCAGGTCGTAGAAGTCTTGCGTGAGGGAACTTTCAAGATAACTCGATTGAATGGGGAAGTAGTCCCACGGACCTGGAATGCTCTGCATTTGAAAAAGAATTATCAATAGTACCACCATCAATGTAAGGCTTATTTATAAATGCAATTTCGATAAAATAATAGATTGATTATTAAATAACCATTTCTTAGTGTTATTATTGCATGCTCATGTTCTCATATTTGTAAAAGCAACAAAGAAAGTTTATACATTTTGGTTACTTGGGGGGCACATAACTGAGGTTGGAAAAATTAAGCCTACTCGGGTAAGGTCCAAAACTTAGAAGCTTGGAAAAATTGATTATTCAATGGCTTTTGAAAGCTCTAGTTTTCAATCAACCTAGCGCGAACTAAGTTTAAATCATCTAAAACCCTCGATATAACCAGGTCCAAAACATAGAAGCTTGGAAAAATTGATTATTCAATGGCTTTTTAAAGCTTGAGTTTTCAATAAACCTAGCGCGAACTAAGTTTAAATCATCTAAAACCCTCGATATAACCATGTCCGAAACATAGAAGCTTGGAAAAATTGATTATTCAACGGCTTTTTAAAAAAGCTCGAGTTTTCAATAAATCTAGTATGAACTAAGTTTAAATCATTAAAGACCTTGGATATAACCAGGTTCGAGGCCTGATTCTTTACATGTACGACGCAAATAAGTAAACAAAAACTTGGACATAATCAAGTTCAATAAAATTTGTCTTGATCTAAAAGTCAATTCCTAACATCTTGAATGTACAAGAATCTAAGGATTCATAAGCATGAAAAGATAATAAAGGAAAGACGAATAGATCACTAGTTAGATATATATTAACATAAAACAAACAAATATATTATCACGAGGAGAAATAACCTTGAGCTAAGCCCAAAGGCAATTGTTTAATAACAAAAGATTTTTAGACAACTACAAAGAAAATCATAAATGAGATAATTGGGCTCCGTCAGCTCGCCCCATCTAAGTAACCTCCTCACCATCTCCCTTCGCCACTCTGGAAGCCTCACCAGTCTCCAAGGGTTCATGCAAAAATCGAGCCTTGAATTTAGCAAGGTACAGATCCCATAGCCCAGGCTCCATGAAGGAGAACTTCCCATCATGGTTGAAAACCCAACAATGGTAAAGCATCTTCTCCATAGTTGATGATGACACTGGCGCTTCCTCCTTGGCTTTAACTTCGGCCTCGAGTAGTTTCGCTTGGAGCTCACCATTCTCGACTTGGAGTTTTTCAACATGGTGGTTCGCCTCTGCGGCCTGAGCTTGGAAGGCAGATAATGCGGTGTGTTGCGGCCTGCTCGCTTTCTTGGAAGAGGTAAGAGCAGCCTTAGCAGCATGCTCATTCTTCTGAGCAACTATCAAAGCAGCTTTGGCAGCCTGCTCACCTTCAGGGTGGCCTTGGCAGTGGCCAACTCAGCTCAGAACTCTTCATTTCTGGAATTAGCACGATCTATGCTTTGGTTTTGGGCCAGGATGGATTGCAGAATAACAAAACAAGTTCAAATAAAAAAAAAAGAGGAAGAACATATTAAACAAAAAGAAAAAAATTAGTTATGGGAGAAGGACTCATGGTGAGGTTCATCCCCATGGCAGATTTGAGGATGTCCTCCGGGCTGCGCTCCTCTATGGCCCTTAGGTCCCTCACACTGGCTTTGTATGCGTGGCCCACCATATGAGTTATTGTCTCATATATTATACCCCGAAAGGCCTCGGGGATCTTTTCCAGGTCATGTGTTTCAACTGGTATTCAGACGATGGGAGCCTCAGTTTGATTAACTTGGGGGAGGTGGAGGCATGTGTTGAGGGGGTGGAGGAGGAAGTTGCTCAACGACGACAGTAGTCACCGGAGTTGGCTCCCGAGAGGTGCTCGTTTCTTTACCCTTAAAGGGGGATTTTGTAGTATCCCCCTTCTTAGGGGCGGTCTTCTTCGCCACTATGGGCCTCTTCACGACTGGGCCCGCTTCGGTTTTCTTAGCCTGAAAGGCAGTCGTTAGGTCGAGAGCTTCTGTCGATTTCATGTCTTCGCCTAAAAAGAACAAAAGGAGTTGATTCACAAAATTTATGCTTCAAAAACATATGTAAAGAAAAAGGGGGAAATAAAGATCATACCGTCCGGGCTAGGGGAGCAATCTATTATCACCAGCTCGGGTGTATGAGCCGGGCTAGGAACGACCTCCGGCCCTGGGATTAATGGAGGATAGGGATAATCTAAGGATATATTCTCTAAGATCCTAGGGGGCTCAGGTCCCTCCTCGGGGCTGGATTCATCTACATACTGCTTAAACCCAAGAGCAAATGCTCCCTGGAGCAAAGAAGGCCAGGTCCTATGGTTGGTTCTATACTCTTAAAAATAGAAGACCTAAAGTTTAGCATGTTATCGACTACAATGGTGTGTGTGGGATAACTATGGTCGTAACGTACTAATAAACGATCTACGCATTGAATGAGAGCTACATTTAGGTCTAGGTCGGTGGGGTGGCGACTAACAAGCTGGTTGGGTTTAAAATGTATTAACCTAAAGCTAGCAGCAGTTTGGTCTAAATCCCTAAAAGGGTATGTGTTACCTATTATATTTTAATATTATGTTTGATTGATTAAATAAGTGTTACAAAAAGTTATTATTTAATCTAGTGGGGGAATGTTATATTATTTCATATAATATAATATTAGATTAAATAATGTGACAAAATGTGATTTATCACACAAATGTGATTTGTCACATCTTGTAACATATTATTGAGAGTCACAAAATTGGACACATGTGTGTGCCCAAATGTGACATATTTTGGAGTTACAAAATCAATTACAAATTTGTAACTCCAAAATATTACCCAATAATGTGTATATTATATGTTACACATTTGAGATTGGGTTTCATAAAGCCATTATGAAATATGGCTGTTGGAGATATGATTTTAACCCCAATAATGTGTTTTGGGAGTTACAAAAACATTTGGGAGGGTTTGGAACCGTTTGGAAAAGCAGCACATTTTCAACTGCTGAAAATGGGCTGTGGCCGCGGCCACTGAATGATGGTGGCCGCGACCTGAGGGACAGAGAGCAGTGGTCGCGACCACTGATGTCTCTGGCCGCGGCCATAAGTGCATTTCAGGCCAAATTTTTCAGTTTTTTCCAAATGTGTTGAATGGTTCTAACAACCCAAATAACTACCAAATCTCAATTTTAATTCCATATTAATCCAATTAAACATTGGTAACAGCCATGGGGGTTGGTGGAATTTGAAATCCAAAGGGTATCTCAAACTCTATAAATAGGAGCCTAATGCTCACTTGTATGACACACCATTTTCCATCCACAAAGCACTTGGCTGGAAAATACACCAAAAGGCTTGATAATTCCAGAGAGCTATTTCCTAGAGAGATCCCTTAGTGCTTAGAGAATAGGGGGAAATAAGCTTTTGGACAAAGGTCTTGAACTTTGTTCAAGTTGGTGATCCCCACTACTCTACACTTTGGTTGTGTGAGAGTTTGTTTGTGTTTTCATTCTTTTGTTCCTCTTGTTCTTCTTATTCACTTGTATTATTATCGTATTGAGTTTGTAATCTTCTTCCTCTACATCTTATTTCTATTTACTTGTATTTTGATCAATTGAATTGTAATGTTTATTTAATAAATTTTATCTTGTCCATTGTATTTTTACATAGAGTGGATTTTTGGTTTTTCTACTTTTCCATTGAGCAATAAAATATATTCTCTAACATTACCTTGGCCAGAGGGGCCGGCTGCTGCCCCAAAAGTAGGCCGGTCAGGATCAGGTCGCTGGTCAGCTTTTGGAGCCTGACTTTTCTGAATGAGAGGTACCTCAGCCTCCTCCTCATTGGTGTCCTCAGCGGTTGGCAAAGCCTCTTGTGAGGAGGGAACCTCGGGGATCACCGGAGGGGAGCTCGGGTCCTCAGGGTTAGTGTCTGACCCACACCGATCAGCTTATAGACCAGCATCGTGACGTCATTCACGACCTGGCCATAATCTTTTTCCCTGGGGGAAAGTTTAGATAGTTTCTCGTACTGACCCCTGAAGGTCGCCGATTTTTCCATCTTGGAAAATATGGCTACATTGAAAACAAACTCAATTAGGACGTGTTTAAATATATATATGTTTTAAGTAAAAGGAATAAAAATTTATGAGTTGAATTTGCAAAGGTAGGAGACTTACGAGGCCAGTTGAAGTATCAGTGTTCGTAATTCTTGAAGCCATTCGACATAAAGAATAAATCTTTATAGTCATTTGGTGTAGAGTCCAAGAACTTTACTTAGCTAAGATAGATAATAGTATGATAGTATTTATAGCATTATCTTTGTTACTATGGATTTTTGGTTCAGACCGGGAATTATTTGGACACTCATAGTAGTACTTATAGATTTTCTAAGTTTAATCTATAGTTTAAGAATATTAAGTATAACCTAAGGTTTGATTAAAGTGACTGATATTAAGGATCATATTTATTATATTATAAGGTTTAGACATCAACCAATAGGATTTGAAGCACATGTTATGAATGGTAATTAAGGATTAAGTATTTTGGAGGATTAAATCTAATAAGGAGTAAAGTTTGAATGTTATAGGGTCAGTCAGCAGCTTTGAGTACGTTGAGGGCTTAGTCAAGGCTGTTTACTCCATTCAAACTTAGCTAAAAATGTGTAATTTTGTGTTTAAATATTCAGCCAGTGCCGATATATCGCAGCTATAGGGGGCGATATATCGCAGCACGTAGATACGGAAAACACGAAACGATGCACGGTCGCCTCGGGCATACTGGCCCAGGCGATATATCGCCTACAGGGGGCGATATATCGCCTCCTTCAGCATATGTTCAATTGTTTTTGAATTCTTTTCCTTTCAGCCATTCAAACTTCTTCATAAGTCCAGCATCTTTTGAACGAGTCTTCAGCCTCTGCTGAACGATTATTCAAATGATTTTCACCTAAAAAGCCATTATTTTTATTCAAGTAAAATCAAGATCTTTTCATCTCCAAACTCTATAAATAGGACCTAGTACCCAGCCATTATTCACCATTTGCTCTAAGTTCAGAAGCTGCTAGTGTTAAGTGAGTGTGAGAGTGTAAACACCTGGTTTGGGGAAAAACTATAAGCTTAAACATCATAAGCTTATCAAACACTTTGGGAAGAGAGTTCTATAGTATTTCGGTGGAGGTTAGATTGATCTTGCAAATCTTTGAGGTAAACCCGAAACTTTGTTTCATTTATTTCATGTTATTTCCTTTCTCAAAACCTTCTACTCAGTCCCCTAACCTCATTCTTATTTTGGTTAGGGAATCCAAGTTCTTAAGCACTTAAGTTGTGGTAAGCATATTTTCTTTTAATGGTTTAGTCTTCCTATTCTCTTTCATTTCATATCCTTTCTTTAGACTCACTCTTGTTCATTATGGTTTTAGGAGTGTTCCAAAAAGTCCCAACTCAGTCCATTTTATCCCGGTAACTTTGGTAAGGAAAATAGGCTAGAATCAATATGTTATATGCTTATGTTATCTTATGTTTTATGTTGTTAAAATGTGTTATGATATGTTTGCATGTATGTTTGTAGGCTTGGGCATATGACCCATATGACTAACAAGACCCCAAATGGGTTATGGGCATATGACCTACTTAGCTAGTAGGACCCCACTAATCCCATGGGCATATGCTTGTTTAGTCTATGGGACCCCAAGTAATAATGGCCATTATAATAAGTGTATTATGTGTTATGATATGTCTTTACGTTTATTATAAAATCTATGTTTATGACTATGTGTTAGATTTTCCTTGCTGGGCATTAGGCTCATTCCTTTCTGTTTATGTGTAGGAAATAAGCTTTAGAGGTGGAAAGATTCGTGACGCTTAGAGGATGTGTATCGATGGTGAATGGAGTCAAGGGGCCGAGCGTTATTCGATTCGAGGATGTAGTCTTGTTTATGTTTTATTATGGTTTTAAATGTATTTTCCGCATTTTCTATGTAACTCTTTTTAGTTTTTAAGTTATTTTTGTTTTAAAGACAATGGGTACCCATATCCTACTTATTTTTATGAAAGTAACCTTTGTATTCACAAGTTTCAATAAAATTATGGTATTTCCGCAAAAATGTAAGTTTTATGTATAGATTCGTTAATGGTCCAAATAGTCTAGAGTAGTGGGTCGTTACATTTGGATGGCTAGGAATTTCAATGACAGAGGCAGAGCTGGGAAATCGCGTGAGGTAGTAAAACTCGTCATCGCGTCCTCTCTGGTCGGGGCTTGCTTTGAGACAGAAGAAGAATAAAATATTTGTTGGAGAGGGGACCTCCCACTCATGCTTCAAGAACATATACTTCAACCCCGCCAAAAGTCTGTATGAATTTGGGGGGAGCTGGAAAGGAGCCAGTTTTACACAGTTTAAGAAATTTACGAAATATTGGTCTAGGGGAAGGAAGGCGCTAGTCTTCAGATGCTCATCGCTCCAGGCCGCGTAATCATCTTGGAAATGGGCACAACTCCATTCCCTTCGAACACGGGTCGGGAAAGGAGACCGCTAGCTCCCATATCGATGTTGTGACTCAATAGGATTTTATTCACCTTCGCTTTAGTCTTGATTTTTTAGACTATGTGCTTGGCCTTGAAGAATGTGTTGGGGTCGACCAGAACTTCTTTCTCCAGTACTGGACCGAAATGTAGAATAGGAGAGTCAAGGGCGACCTTGTTCCCTTTGTCTTTGCATTGGGTAGATGAGCTCGCGAATTTCTTCTTGGGAGGTGCCATCAGATCGCCTGACGACAAAGCGGCCTAGTTAGTAGATGATCTATAACTATGTCTTGAGGGTACGAACTTGGTATGAAATGGGTTATTTTCGTTGTACGGCTAAAGTTCTCCTTAGCCCCATCGCGTGGTGCCACAAGATGTCCTAGGCTACGTGCCTCGATTTCTTAATAATCCCCTGATATTTAGGGATCCGTGTGTCAGAAATATCAAGTCACTACATTCCTCTATAAAGCGGTTTAGTGCCAAATGGCCTAAGGAATCGTAACCCTTAAGCTACGTAGTATTTAACCTAGAGACTTTACGATGTCTATGCCCCAAACAGGTATTCTCTAAACCTATTTGTCATTAGAACTACCCCAGATTAACCCAGAAATTTAGCTAGTTTTATGGATACCCTTTTGTTTTTTTTTAAAAGAACATAATTGGTTTCACTTATGGAGCCTAAAGCCGAAACCTATTCCCATTTGGCATTCATAAAATGCCTAACAATATCAAACGATGAACATTGCTAAAAAAAAGGAAAAAGAAGTTTCTTTGGATCATGAAGAATAGAGATACTTATAGGAAATGCGTTCGATACTTGGAGGATGTAGATTCAGATCACGAAAAGCTTATGGAAAGCTTATGAGTATCTAGGCACGACAAACGGTTCTAGGAATTCTAGGGATGAAGAAGGAAGTTGGAAAATTTGAAAAAGTGTATTTTTCTTTTGAATGCAAAGGTGGTGAGGTCTAAGACTAATCACCCTATTTATACGTAAATCACAAAAATTGACCTAGACCGTTTGATGGAATTAATTCAAGATCCAAGGGTCAGGGTTAAACAGACCACATGGCGGCAAAAAGTTGACAAGACAATTATTGCAGTCCTCGAAACCCGAACAGACGCCAATTGCAGTAGACCACGTGTCCAATACTCGAGTACTAGGCAGGCATGGTTTTATGTAGCAGAAGTCTAAAAGCCCTTACTTTGTAGGTCAAGAAATGACGACATCATACATGAGCAGGAGCTTGAGGGCAAATGCTATACCTTATTTTTAGCACGAGTTCATTCACTCAGCTCGGGTACAACTGGCAGATAAATATGTGGAAAAATAACCAAGTAGAATATTGATTTATTATCCATGTGGACAGCTCGAGATTCATAATGGTTAGACATGATGTTAGGTGTCCTGAGTTTATCATGAACTAAGAGTATGATGGTTTTTAAGCACGAGCTTAGAATCAGATAACTGTTGAAGCACGAGCTTGGAGGAGAAATCCAGCTCGTGACGTCTGTTCAGGGATCCCCAGAGACTCAGGATCTGTTTATACGTTTATTTATGACCAAGCTGTCATATTTATTATCCGAGATAGTAGGAACATATTTATTCTGTTATCAAATTATATCCCAATATAAATGTGAATTATTTGTATTGAATATAGACATTATGTAAATGCGTGATAGACTCATGCGGTTACCCAAACTTGTCCAAGGAATTCCCCTATAAATACTGGGAATCTTGGACAGGAAAGAGAGAATTATTCTGTAATACCGAAACTCTGCCAAAATAGTGAGAGAAACAGTAATAATATTGACTCATGGACTAGGTGAATTTTAACCACTGAACCACGTAAACTTTATGTGTTCTTGAGTGAATTCTTGATATTTTCATTACGGTGTACCATTAAGCACTAATCTGCCCTTATTATTTCTTAATACACTGTTGGCAAAAAACTGCGTCAACAGAGGGCTTCGGGGGCGTTGTGTACATATGCGGCCTACTTGACTGCCAGATCGAGATTACTTGCTGGAATTAGGGTTGGACCCTGATTTTTTCACCTAGACCGACCCTTTGTGTTTATTTTGTATATGTATCAATTTAATAACTCCTTCTGGGATCCCGTGTATAGCGTTAAACCCTTTTTAATGAAATGATTACTATTTCACCAAAAAAAATTAATATATAATCCTCGAGTTAGCTTTGATTACACATTTTAAGTCCAAATGACTCGTTTACCGAACACATTTTAGTTCTCTCCTTGATTGTGATTCATTGGTTTGTTTTGTATATTTTTCTATGATCCCGAATATTAGCAAGAAAAATGTTGTTGTTGCTAAACATTGCTTTGAAATACTAAGCTAGAATCATTTGTTGTGTATTGTATCATTTTGTTTCTTTATAAAGAGTTTGTGTCCTTATTCTGTCACATTAGATTCGTTCTTCATAATATGTATGCTCAGTAGCTTTTAATATTTTGTTTGCTTTTGTTTTCTTATTTAATATGGGTTGACTATTAGTTTTTGTTATATGTGGGCACTAAATACAATTGCTTTATATTAGTATGTGTGGCGAGCTTTTAGACAATTCATTTTTTTTGTTGTGAAATTAGTACATCCAGGGTCTAGCTATGCCACATTAATAGTCTAAAGTTTTTTTTTGAGTGGTTTGAGGATTATCAGTACATCTACAGTCTAGCTTTCTTTGTAATTTCAAAATGAGCTTCTAATTTCTTTGTGAAATTAGCATCTTTATGATTTTGATTACCATATTTATTTTTATATACCAATATTTTTTGCTTTCTATATTTTACACACCAACACAAAGCCTAATAACAAGGAAAAAAATAGCAGGGGATTCTATTATTTAAGATTTGTTTTTCTTTTCAAAAGAGAGGCTTGCATTTATTAAATTTTTCTTATTACATGGAACATTAACACTCTCCGCACTAACTAAACCCAATGGAAATAGAATATACCCGCTACAAGACTTTTATTATTTGATATAATGGAAAATCTTTTTGTAATATAGATTAGTATATGCTTTGATGATCAAGGTATGACTTTTGGAGGCATATCCAAGATGGGCAGAAACATAGGGTTCGACCACAATCAAGAAAATCAATGTAAGTATTTACAACTTTTGGTTTTGGTATGAATTAGGATTTTATTTGATCTATTTGTAACTATTGGGTAATGTTTGAATAATTTTTAGGGTTACATTTTATTAGGTGTGACAAATTATGTGATTAGAATAAGATACATTTTTTTATTATTTTATGTGTGAGTGTGTCGATTTGTGTAGAGGTTTGTGTGTATGAGATTTGTTTTATTTTATTTGATTTAAATTAAGAAGATAAAGTTGAAAATAAGATAAGAAAGTATGAACCTAGACCTAACGTGAGTCGAGCTTTTTCTTTGTTGGGATTTGTCCTCTTAAAGCGTATTTCTATATGAACGATTACTGTCAATTAAATAAAGTTAATATATTGCATGCATCTTTGTATTTAATTATACATGTCCTTTGTCATGAACATCTAATATTATTGGTGTGGTCTTCAATTAAGTATATGTATAATGATATATATATATATACAAGATGATTTAATTAAAGATATTAATATAAAAATTGTTTGTAATTGCTAAATAAAGTGGGAGTTTTATTTGATAAAGATTATGAGTATGATTTGTCTTTTGTTTAAGACAGAGCAATTTATTCAGACTGTTAAGTGTAGCGACACAAAAATATAGACGTAGTGTATACAATATAGATTGTACTGGGTTGGGACACGATTAAAGAAAGAACTTCTGATAATCTCTGTTAAAATATAGAAGTTCAACATTCATCAATAGATGATCATTTGAGACTTGACCTCAATCCTGAAGTGAGTAATGAACTCATATTTGTTCTTTTTTGAGTTATGACTTATTGGGCAAAGTTTAATATTCCAACGACCGAATTCATAATATCTTGGAGCCATAGAACTACAAGTGGCTAGAAATATACTTCACAGATATGAAATCTTCTTCTTACTTAAATGAAAAGAGAATAGTTGTTCCTTATAGTGTCTATTCAGGGCTGGGACATAGAGTGCTCAATTTCTGTTAGAGAATAGACATTTCATTCTATAATTAATATTGTAGAATAATGTTTATTAGAGGATCAATGTAACTAATTGATAAAGATATAACTATAGAGATTAACAGGCATTAAGACCTAGCTTTAACTATGAACAACTAGCAGAGGGTCATAACTCATGCAATGACTAAATTAACAGTCGACTTTATAGTTATAGCTTCTAATAATATAAGACTGTAATTTTGAGAGTTCAACTATAAATTTCTAGTGGAATATTCGTAGTTGTAACGACTCGAATTTGCTAATCGGTCTTAGGGCCTTGATTAGTGTGCCTGGAGGGCAATAAGTGATTTAATATGCTAATATGTGGATTTATGTGAATATATGATAATGATGCATGTTTAATTGAGTTAAATGTGCATGTGGGCCCCATCTGGATATTAGGGGCGTAAGTGTGATGAATGTTATATATATATATGTGATATGTCTGTGCAGCACGATCCGAGACAGTCTTGGGGAGCGATTAGCCAGAGAGTCACAACGGGGTTGAGATTCTAACTTGGGGCGAGTTGAGGGGTAATTTGGGTACTAGGTGTGTTATGGGATTATCGGGACATGAAAATAAATATTTGGAGATATATTTGAGGATAGAATGTCTAGGCGGGACTATTGGGGAAATTTACCATTTTGCCCTCGGGGATGTTTTGGTACCCCGAGCCTTGAGGTAACCCTTTAGACTTAAGTCAAGTAAAACAAAAAGGAGGATTTACTTAGAAGCTTTGGGAACCAACTTACACCTTTCTTCTGAACTAAGGATAGCTTCTCACCATTCCTATCTCTCTCTCCTTCATTCTCTAAGAAACAACTCAAGGAAATTTTGGTGTAAGCTAGCTTAAGCAAGGAATTGGGCTGAGAAAACTTAGGAGCTTGGAGCTTGGGGATTGAGGATCAACTTCAGGGATTGAATTCCGCAAGGGGTAAGTTTTAATTATAGGATTATGCTTAATTTGCTGCTGGTTTGTAAGAGTTGCATGTTGGTTGAGTTTGATCTGTTTTAAGTGTTTTAGTTGAGCTTTGGAGTAGGATTCAATGGGGTTTTGATGTGAATATTGAGCAGGAATGTGTGTGGTAATTATCTGGGTTTGTGAGATAAGTTTTGTGTGAGTTATCTTGAGGAAAATGCAGGGAAGGTGATGGGCGCCCCGCGGCCCGTGTGCGCGCGCGGCCGAGAGTGGCCGAGGAGTTCATGCGCGCCACGGCGGTTGGTGCGTGCGCCGTGGCCCGTGTGTGTTGTAGGGGTGTGCTAGCCTCTGTTTTGAGGCTAGTCACGGCTCTTGAGGGTGGGGCCGCGACTCTTAGTGCTAGTCCGCATTTATAAGGGTGTTTAGGCTTGGGAATTCAATGGTTAAGGCTTGGGATGGATTTTATCACCCAGATTGATAGAATTCAAGGTTCCGGAGGTTAGGGTTATGGCTTAAAGTTATTTATTGGATTAGAACTTGATGGATGGATATTGTTAATGTGTTGTGACTAGGGTTTTGGTGAGGCTCAAGTTAGAGGACTGTGCTCGGGATAACGGTGCTCGGTGAGCTCGGGACTCAGGTAAGAAAACCCCTGTTCCCATAGAGCTTGTTTGCAGGGCTGAGCCCCTTGTTTGAGTAGAACTGGTATGTAGGGCTGAGCCCATTGTGTTTGAACTGTAGGACGTAGCCCTTTAACTGAATATGCTATAATTATGTACTTGATTGCTATGGTATGTATGCTATTATGTGAATGATCGACAAGAGTCGGGAACAGTGTAGACCGAGAACGACGAAGGGCCGGGAACGGCGTTGGGCACGATGAGTGCAAGGCCGAGAACGGCAAGGGGCCGGGAGCAGTGTTGAGCACGTGGAGTGTGAGTTGCCAGGGCGAGACCCTAAAAGGATACCTGCGATATCCTCACGGCGTGGTCCGCGAACCTAGAGCTTGGTAAACGCCTGGGACGGCTAGGCCGTATGTGTTTAGCCCATTGGTGGCATGTTTATATGCTTGATATATGTGTTGCATATGTTATCTGTTTGTGGGTTTTCTTGCTGGGCTTCGGCTCACAGATGCTCTGTGGTGCAGGTAAGGGTAAAGAGAAGGCCAACCAACCGTGAGTGAAGCAAGCGTGAGGCGGCGTGTACATGTTGGGCCAACCTAACTGCCATAGCCAGAGGTTTTTGGGAGATGGTTGTAAATAAACCTAGATTTTGTCGTTTAGTCGACTTAGTTCGGTTTATATGCTATAAATGTTTCTAAACTGTATTTTGGGATCCCAGATGTCAAGCTTTTACCATTTTCTATGGAAATTATTATTTCTAAAGTTTTTGCTTGTTTATTGCTTAATTACACTATTTGACCTAAAACTTCGATTAGCGAGTTGAAAGCACGTTTTTAAACTCACTTAGTAACGACTCTAAGGAAGTAGGGCGTTACAAATTCGTAGTTAATAAATTAATCAATGGAACTAAGATTTAGTGAAATTAATCAAATTATTGGAGCTTAGAACTATTGGTTCATACTGTCCCCGTACTAGCTTGATAACACAAGGGTAGGAGTTTGGTATTGAAACGAAATAATTAAAAAAATGAAGTGTTATTTTTAATGTCACAAATTAATATTATTTGTGAAATAATATTTAAAAAATTATTTACCTATGAAATAATATTTATATTGATAATTTTGTGAAATTAATTTTTTTTTTATTGAAAGTTAATTTAATCATATATTTTGGTATAATTGTATACTTCATAAAATAATATGATAAATGCCCAAAAAATAATATTTTATAGAAATAAAATGCCAGTGGGTCCACATCCCTACAATTGGCGCCAACAACAGTGCAAATGGATTGTGGCCCACGTATAGGCCAAATACTATTAGGGAAAAGTCTTCTTTTGATTGTTATATTTATAGAATATAATATTTTGAGAAAAAGAAGATCATATGTATTTTTTTCACATTTTTTTCCAAGAGAAAAAAGTACACAACTTTGTTCTCTCTGAATTGTGGGACATCATGAAACAGACTCGGAACTTAGCCACTATGATTTATGACTTCGTGTTGGCCTTCAATAAGAAGTATTATAGTGTTGTTGTCATGGACACCAGGGTCAATGAGTTCGTTATGCTGGTTCAGGGGAACCTGAGTGTCATAGAATACACACATCAATTTGACAGATTGGCTAGGTTTGCACTGGAGATAGTTCCAATGGAGGCCATGAGAATTGAGCGATTCATTAGGAGACTAAACACGATGACAGTCAGAGACGTCAAGCGGAATAGTGTGGGGATAGACTGTTATGTTGAGATTCTAGTAGAGCCTTATACGAATAGTTCATGGAAGACCGTATTTGGAAAGATGGGGTAGCTAGAAGTGAAATAAAGAAGAATCACTTGGGGCTAGGTGATAACAAGACAAAACTCCACGGGGGTCATGGCAGTGGGTCAGACAAGAAACCCAAACAAGCAACCCAAAGCAATGGCAACGGTAACAAGAAGGACCGTAGAGTCGAGTTCCCATTTTGTCAGAAGTGTAACCATAAGCACCAGGGGGAGTGTAGGGCAAACATTGGAAAATGCTACAAGTGTGGGCTAGAGGGTCATATAAAAAGAGTTTGTCTGCAGATAAGGGTAGGTGTAGGACTACAAGGCAATGAAAACCTTGTACCAGACCGAGTCTTTGCATTGACTCAAGGAGAAGCCAAGGCCAATAACATAGTTGTGTCAGATCAGATCCCTATAGCTGGTAAATTAAGTAATGTCCTTATTGATTCAGGTGCTGTGCATTCTTTTATTTATGTGAAAATGACTAGTAGCCTAGGAGTATCCTATAGGAATTTTAGTGAGAGCTTTGCTACGATATTACCCTCGGGTGATGTAATGGTGTAAACTAGATGGATACCGACAACCCCAATAGAGATTTAAGGGAGAGAATGTCGAAGAGATTGATCGAGTTGGATTTAACAAACTACAAGGTGATTCTTAGTATGGATTTGTTGGTAAAGTATGGAGCAACCATCGACTACTGCAAGAAGACAGTGAAGTTTAAGCCAGATGATAGAGATCAGTTCACCTTTGTAGGCGACGCATTAGGACTTCATACAACAATATTCTCGGCCTCAAAAGCACACAACATGAGTTTCAATGGATGTCAGACATATCTTGCAAATGTAGTTGATGATTAAAAAGAAACCAAACTAAGGCTTGAGGATGTTCGCGTGGTGTTTGAATTCCCGGAGGAGTTTCCAGAGGACTTACCCGATCTACCTCTATATAGGGAAATTGAATTGAATTAATTACAGAGACTGTACCCATATCAAAGGAACCCTAGAGAATGGCATTGATGGAGCTAAAGGAACTAAAACTACAACTATAGGAGTTATTTACAAAGGTTTAATAAGATAAAGTTATTCGCCATGGGGTGCTCCAGTGTTGTTCGTTAAGAAGAAGGACAGGAGCATGAGAATATGCATAGATTATTGAAAACATAATAAGGTCACAATCAAGAACAAGTACCCGCTACCATGAATCGATGATCTCTTCAACCAACTTCAAGGAGCGGTAGTATTTTCTCAAATTGACTTTAGGTCGGGGTACGGTCATTTGAAGGTGAGGGAAGAGGATATGCCAAAGACTGCCTTTCGTACCCAGTATGGGAATTACAAATTTCTAGTGATGTCTTTTAGACTCACAAATGCTCCAACAACTTTAATGGATTCAATGAACCGAGTGTTCAAGGACTTTCTGGAAAAAAATGTTGTAGTGTTTATTGATGACATTTTAATCTACTCCAAATCTTAGGTAGGATAGGAAGAGCACCTGAGATTGACACTAAGGAGGCTTCGAGAGCACCAGTTATAAGAAAAGTTCAAGAAGTGTGAATTCTTGTTAGAGAAGGTGGGATTCTTAGGCCATATAGTTTCTAATGAGGGAGTAGCTGTAGACCCTGCTAAGTTCGAGGCTATTTGGGATTGGCCTCAACCTAAGAATGCAACATAAGTTATAAGTTTCTTAAGATTGGTGGGGTAATACACAAAATTTGTTCAAGGGTTTTCTAAGATTGTTGCACCACTAATAAATTTGACAAGAAACAATCAGAAATACACTTAGACAGAAAAGTTTGAGGAGAGCTTTCAGGCCATGAAGAATAAGCTTATATCAGCTCCAATGTTGTGTGTACCAATTTAAGAAAGGAAGTTTGTAGTATGTTGTGATGCTTCCAATAATGGCTTGGGATGCGTATGGATGCAAGATTGTAAAGTAGTGGCTTATGCCTCAAGATAGTTGAAAGAGTATGAGCAGAGATACCCTACCTATGATTTGGAGTTGGCTGCGGAATTGCTCGCAATAAAGATATGAAGGCACCACCTTTACGTACAGAAATGCGAGATAAACATAGACCATAAGAGAGCAAGATATGAGGAAAAGAAGGTGGTTGGAGTTAGTAAAGGCCTATGACTTCGAGATCCTTTATCAACACGACAAGGAAAACATCGTGGCATACGCCTTGAGTAGACGCAGTTATGGGACTCTCTCACCACTAAGTTCAATAGTGGCACCAATCCTGAAAGAAATGGTAGCAGCTGGAATTGAATTAGTTACTGGGAGCTTGTTAAGTCTAACTCTGCAATCATATTTACTTGAGTAGATAAAGGAGAAGCAAAAAATGGATGAGGTTTTGGCTTGAAAGGAAGCACTAATCATGGAAGGAAGTGACAACAACTTTACTAAGTCCAAGGGTGGATTACTGCGGTATAAGGATCCAATTTGTGTGCCAGCAGATAAGGAATTGGAGGAGAGCATCATGTCGAAGCCTCACACTAACCCTTACTCCCTGCATCCATGTTCTACCAAGATGTACAATGACTTAAAAGGATAATGGTGGTCAGGAATGAAGCGTGACATAGCTGAGTATGTGATGAAGTGTCTCACTTGTCAGTAGGTTAAAGCAGAGCCCCAGGGACCACCAGGTTTGCTTCAAACCATCAGTATCCCAGAATAAAAATGGGAGGACATAGCCATGGACTTTGCGGTAGGATTGCCAAGGACCACAAAGTTGCATGATTCAGCTTGGGTAATAATCGACAGACTCACCAAGTCAGCTCACTTCCTACTGGTTAAGACAACTTATACCGCAGAACAATATCCATAGTTATATGTAAGTGAGATTGTCCGATTACATAGAGTGCCAAAATCTATGGGGACGAGGCTCAAACTTAGTAAGGCCTTCCATCCCCAAACAGATGAGCAATCGAAGCGGGCAATACAAATTCTGGAGGACATGTTGAGATCCTGTGAACTCGACTTTTGAGGATCATGGAGTCGATATTTGCCTCTAATAGAATTCTCTTATAACAATTGCTACCATTATATTGTAGGGATGACTCCGTATGAGATATTATATGGACACAAATGCAGGACACCTCTACATAAGGATGAGGTGTGGAAGAAATAGATTTTAGGTCCAGAAGCAGTGAGAGAGGCCACTGAAGCAGTGACCAAGATCAGTTAAAGGATGCTGACTACTCAAAGTAGGTAGAAAAGCTATGCATATCTTAAGATAGAAGAGGTGGATTTCTCAGTAGGTGATCAAGTGTTTGTGAGAGTATCACCTATGAAAGGGGTTGTGCGCTTTGAGAAGAAGGGAAAGCTAAGTCCAAAGTATATAGGTCAATTTGATATTTTGGAGAGAGTTGGGCAAGTTGCTAATCGCTTGGCTTTATCACCAGCACTCACTGAGACCTAAACAATTTTTTTATATTTTATTTTATAAATTCAATTGTTTAATTATAAGATAATATTTGATTTTTTTTTGTATGAATTAGGATTTTATTTCATTTATTTGGAATTATTGTGTAATGTTTGCATAATTTTTAGTGTTATATTTTATTTGGTGTAAAAAATTATGTGATTAAAATAATATACATTTTATATTATATTATATTATGTGTGTGTGGGCCGAATTGTGTATATGTTTGAAGTGTATGTGATTTGTTTTATTTTATTTAAATTAAATTAAGAAAATAAAGATGAAAATAAGATAAGAAAGTATGAACATAGACCTAATCTGATTCTTGAGCTCTTTCTTTGTTGGGATTTGTGCCCTTAAAGCGTATTTCTATATGAACGATTACTATTAATTAAATAAAGTTAATATTTTTTACTCATTTTTGTATTTAGTTATACAAGTCATTAATGATGAAGATCCAATATTATTGATGTGGTCTTGAATTAAGTATATGTATAATTATGTATATACAAGAGGATTTAATCTATGATAATAATATAAAAATTATCTGAATCGCTAAATAAAGTGGGAGCTTTATTTAATAAAGATTATGAGTAGGTCTATCTTCTGTTTAAGATAGATCAATTTATCCAGACTATTAATTGTAGCAAGAAAAAAAGATAGAGGTATCGTATACAATATAGATTCTGTTGGACTGGGACATGATGAAAGAATGAACTTCTGATAATCTCCGTTAAAATATAGAAGTTCAACACTCATCAATCAATGGTCGTTTGAGACTTGACCTCAATCCTGAAGTGAGCAATGAACTCATATTTATGCTTTATGATTTTTAACTTATCGGGTAATATTCAATATTCCTACGACCGAATTCTTGATATCTTTGAGTCATAGAACTACAAGTGGCTGGGAACATACTTCAAAAATAAGGAATCATCTCCTTACTTAAATGAAAATAGATTAGTCCAATAGAATCTGCTCCTTACTTACTGTTGATTCGGAGCTTGAACATAGAGCGCTTAATTTCTATTAGAAAATAGAAATTTCATTATATAATTAAATTTATAGAATAATGTTCATTAGGGGATCAATGCAACTAATTGATAAAGACAAAATTAAAGAGGTTAATGGACGTTAATACCTAGCTTTAATTATGAACAACTAGGAGAGGGTCATAAGTCATGCAATGACTAAATCATTGGACGAATTTATAGTTATAGGTTTTAATAATATAAGACTGCAGTTTTGAGAGTTCAACTAGGGATTTGGAGTTGAATAATTCATAGTTAATAAATTAATTAATGGAACTAGGAGTTAGTGAAATTAATTAAATTATTTGAGGTTAGAACTAGGGTCCATATTGTCCCCGTACTAGCTGTGATACCAATTGTTTGTTTTTTATCATGTGATTGACATTGTAGCGGAAGCATGAGATAACATTTAAATGCAATAAATAACAATTATTAAAGCATAATAATGAATCACTCTAGGAACCATAACTAGAATGAGATCTTTCTCATGCACATGAATTTGAATAAAATAGAAAATTACAAATACCTTCTAGATGTAGAACATGCGTAGATAAAATAGCGTCGTAGCCTCCTAACCCACCATCTTAAATACTATGACTCACACAAAGAGAAAGAGATAAGTGAATGTCTATGCTATTTGGTAGGATACACAAGAACACACTTTTTAATATTGACACGCGATAGAGTGTTCTTCTCATAATTCAGACAGAACAAAGTTTTCTATTTTTTTTCTCTTAGCAAATAACGTGAAAAAAATACATCTTAGTTTTTTTTTTCATGATGTTATATTCTATTAATATAACAATAAAAAGAGGACCTAGCCCATATCATATTGGGCCTATGCATGGGCCACAGTCCATTTGGACTATGGTTGGCGCCAACTGTAGGGATGTGGACCCTATGGTATTTTATCTCTATAAAATGCTATTTGTTGGATCTTTATCATATTGTTTTATGCACTATACAATTATACCACAGAGTATGATTAAATTAAATTTTAATAAAAAAATTAATTTCACAAAATTTTCAATAGAATTAAAAAAAATTGAATTGATCAATCTTGATCAATACCTTTCATGAGACCATAGAAAATTGTTTAATTGATATGATAATTATTCAAATTTTTTGGTCTTGCCGTCATGCTTCGAAGATGAGCCGCAGGTGCACTTCGAAGATGTTTCCTTAACTCCAGACCTAACAGCTCGAGGTTGTGTCCCTCGGTCTAGAACAACCTAGGACCTTCTAGATCGTTAGTGATATGAATGAGGGAGATCGAGGTACCTAGTATCCAAATCACCGGCAGCAAGCTTAGGCATTATCTATGTCAAGCAATCAAATTATAGTCATATCCAGCTCAAGAATTGCATCTAGTTCGGGTGGTTCAATGACGCACATAAGAGAATCCCTACAAACTTGGACGTCCTATATACACAATAAATGCATGCTATCGTTATATACATTTATTGATTGAAGTAAATAGCACTAGTGTAATGCCCCAAAATCCCTAATGCGGTATAATGGCTGGATTAGTAGGCCGGGAGGGCCATAATTGTTTAATTATGCCATTAAATGATTATATTCATGTTTATGTGAATTATATTATAATATGATGTTAAATGCATGCATGTGGGTCCACATTTCAATACAGGGGTGTTTTGGTAATTTGGCCCGTTGAGGACGTAATTGTATATTTGTATGCATGTCGGTGACATATTGTTGAGACCACATTATAATATGGATTTGTTCGAGCTATTCGGCATGAGACGATCTTGAGTGTAGATTAGCGCTCTAGTCATAACTGGATTAAGCTCAGGGCTCGGGGTGATTTTAATGATTAGAGCGTTGTTGGGAATTAAAGGGTAACGAGATATGAATTATTGGTGTTCGAGAATAGCGGGAATTGGAGAGCGTTAATTATGATTAACGAAATAGGTAGGAAATGTCAATTTTTCCCTTGGGAGACTTTAGAAATCCTTATTTGACCTAGGGGTATTTTGGTCTTTTCACCCCTAGGATAGATTTAAGCCATTGAAGGTTGTAGAAGGAAGGGAAAAACAGAGTATCAAAGTTAGCTATCGTGCACCATTTCTATTCATTTTCTTCTTGGATTTTTAAGCTTAAGTTGAGGAACCAAGCTTGGGAAATAAGTCTTGAGAGCTTGGGAGTGTGTTCCACCATTGAAGAGCATCATAATCTGAGCTTGAGGTAAGTTTCTAGCCATTAAAATTCCTAGTTTGCTCTGTTTTAGCTTTGGTTTTCAGTTGAGATTTCTAGGTTGGATGATTGGTTTTGTTGGGAGTTTTTGGCTAGGGTTCTTATGGTTATGATGCTTAGGGCTTGTGGGGATTTTTTTTGGGCTCATTTGGCAACGAAAATGAGGTTTGGAAGCAATGGAATCGAGTTGGAATTGAAGGAGTCGAAGGAGAAAGAATCAGGGGAAGATCTGGCTGGGTGTAGCGCTACAGCGCCTACAAGGGGGCGCTACAGCGCTACCCAGGGGAGGCTTGGGTGATTTTGGGTTCTGAGAAGAGCGTTGGGGCACTAGTGAGTAGCGCTACTCTGTTCCTTCAAAATCCTGTTTCGAGTGTTTTTAAGGGTTTTTGGCTCGGGGTTTCAATCCTTAAGGCCCATGATCGAATCCACTCACCGTGTGGGTACGTTTCGAGGTCCCAAGAGTGGGGTTTAGGTCAAGACCCATTCGTTTTTTATTTTCATTAATGGAGGTTATAATTGGTTATGATTAGGTAACTGCTAAGGAATCAAAAGGTTGATCGTTCTCAGGGGTCATTCTAGTTCTATTTCTCGCTGGAACCAGAGGTAAAAGAACTGCACCCCATATGTGACATGCATGGTTGTTCATGAGGCATGTTGAATGTTTAAATGTTGACATGGATTGAATATTGAATGCTTAGAAAATTTTGCTCACTTGTGTATGGCACTGACTGAATAGTCAGAATTGGCAATAGTGTCAGTATGATCTGTGAAGCTGTGACTCATTAGTCAAGTTCGGTAGTGGTACTGGGCACTGGTCACACAGTGCTGACTCATAAGTCAGGAACGGCCTTAGCGTGTTCAACGCAAGCCAATAAACATTAGATCTAATCAACGTCCGCATTAAATGACTCAGAAGAGCGTTAATGCCGGACTGACCTCAAGTTCGATGAATATTATAAGCGCTTGTCTAGCCAAAGGCTAGTTACTTAGAGCCACAGTGACTATTTAGTCACATGGCTATGGGTGCTGAACCCCGTGAGACTTACCCATCATTCTCTCATCTTTTTAAGCTAGTGACTTACCCATCAGTCACTCATATTTTAAGCTAGAGACTTACCCATCAGTCTCTCATTTGTTTAAGTTAGTGACTTGCTTGTTAGTCACTCAGTATGGTTTACCAGAACCTCAAGTGTTAAACCACTCATCTGATTAAGAGCTATAAGCTCATTCATGGTTAATGTAACCACAAAGTTATATTCACTCATTTGTTCAGAGTTATAAGCTCTGTATGATTATCATGATCATCATTTGATATTATATGATTGTATTATTGTGTTTTCTTGCTGGGGTTTGGCTCATGGGTGCTATGTGGTGCAGGTAAAGGGAAGGAAAAGCTCACCCAGCCATGAGTGGAGAGCTTAGGTGGTGCTGTGTACATATTCAGCCGCTTGACCACCACAGCCAAGGAGTTCTCAGAGGAAATAGGGGTTGACCCTATTTTTGCCACTTAGGTCGGCGGGTTGTAAATTTAAACAATAATGACCATTTTGAGTTGTAAATAACTTGTAAATGTTTTGATGGGCCTATGAACAATTTTATGTTTTAAATAAAATATATCCTTTCCTTTTGATTGGTTTTCCACCTTCACCTATTAATAACACCTAGAAGCATGTTTTTAACCAAAGAACTTGGGTAGCGAGTTAAATTCACGATTCATCGTTCACCGTAACGGTCTTGGGGTATCCAGGGCATTACAACTTGGTATCAGAGCATGCCAAGGTTAGGGTTCCTGTAGACTGGCTGTGCATGTACACTCATCGCTGAAGTCAAGCTCGATTCATGGTTTGGTTACTATTTATGTAGTTATATGTATAACTGCTTAAATATAGTATATATGCTTTACCTATATAAATGAGACACCATGTTAAACCCGTGCCTTGAATATTATATCCTCAGCAACTGTGTGCTAAATAATACTGAAATTGCTGAAACATACTTATTAGTATTGTTGATTGTGAACTATTATGTGATACATGCTAAGTGCTAAATGTTATAATCATGTATCTAATTGCATATTTGTATGGCTGTGGAATATGATAATTATCTGCTTGTTCTTGGACCGTAAGGCGGCAAGAGTTTTAGTTATTACTACTTGTCGGGCTGTATTGACTATTGTTTCAGCAAGGTATAAGTGATAAGAATTAATCCATGATAGACAGATATGTCAGCTGGCCAGACTGATCAAGGCCAGAATAATAATAATTAGGGTCAAGAGAATGACCATGGACAGATTCCACAGCTAGCTCTTGCAAACTGGCAGCAATTATTTAACGATCTGCAGGCTACAATGTTGAGACAGGGAGAAGAAGTTTGCCTCCTGAGACAACAACAAGCACCTGCAGTGGCCAGTGTATCAAAGGCACCTCCTATGTCAGTGCTAGCAGCTGAGCAGCTACCTGAGGTTGGAAATAAATGGGAGCCTCTCTATGAAAGGTTCAGGAAGCAACAACCTCCAGTTTTTGAAGGCAGTGCAGATCCTGCCAAGGCAGAGCAATGGATGAGTATGATTACCACCATCCTGGACTTCATGAGGGTGACTGGTAATGAGAGGGTGGCTTGTGCCACTTACATGTTTCAGGAGGATGCCCGAATTTGGTGGGAGGTTATTACCCAGACCAGAAATGTTAATGCCCTGAGTTGGGAAGAGTTTCAGACTCTGCTCAATGAGAAATATTATAATGATGCCATCAGGGCAGCAGAGGTTGAGATGTTCATTAGGCTACTTCAGGGAAGTTTGTCAGTCACTGAGTATGCCTTGAAGTTTGATCGTTTCGCAAAGTTTGCCATGGAGCTGGTTCCCACTGATGGGACTAGGAGGGAGAGATTTCTCCAGGGGCTACAGCCCAGATTAGCTCGTGATGTTCGTATTACCACTGTGACTGGGATTACTACCTATGCGTAGGTGTTTGAGAACAAGATCTGGCGAGACAGTGCAGCCAGAAAGGAATTTAGGAGAAAGCTTCTCCTTTTGTGGGTTCAAGTAGGGGTGAAGGCCCCAGTGATTAGAAAAGGGAGGTTCCTGACACCTTCCCAGTTCCAGGTCTTGATAAGCGGCCCCATGGTATTTCAATGGGTCATCAAGGTGGTAGTGAAGCTTGGAAGACTTGTCTTGAATGCCCTAGATGCAAGAGGCGTAATTTGGGAGAGTGTAGGGAAAAGGCCTGCAATTTGTGTGGAGCAGTGGTTCATTTCAAGAAAGATTTCCCTAAGGCAAGAAAGGAATAGCCCAGAAGAGCGGACAGCTCGGCCCTAGCTCAAGTGTTCGCATTGACACAAGCAGAAGCTGAGGCTTCTCCCTCAGTAGTTACAGGTCAGATTCTTAGTGTTGGAACCCTTTATAATGTTTTGATTGATTCTGGTGCTACACATTCTTTTATTGCTAGTAGAATTATTGATAGACTATGTAGACCCTGTGATTTTTATGCTGTGGGGTTTGGAACTTTGTTACCCACTGGGGAGTTAGTGGTATTCAGGAGGTGGGTCAGATCTTTGCCAGTGACAGTGGAGGGCAGAGAGTTATCAGTGGATTTGATAGAGTTGGTTATGACTGACTTTGACATGATATTGGGTATGGATTGGTTGGTAAAATATGGGGCAACCATTGATTACAGAAATAAGATGATCACCTTTGAGCCTGAAGGTGAGGATCCTTTTGTGTTCGTTGGTACTGTGCATGGACCTCGCATACCTATGATTTCTGTTTTGAGGGCTAAGGATCTCTTGCAAGGAGGTTGCATTGGATTCGTAGCTAGTGTGGTTGACACCACTCAGGTCATGCCAGTGAGACCAGAACATACCAGGTTAGTTTGTGAATTCTTGGATGTGTTTCCAAAAGATTTGTCAGGGTTGCCACTGCACAGAGAGATAGAGTTCGTGATAGAACTAGCACCAAGGACGGAGCCAGTGTCTAGAGTACCTTACAGAATGGCCCCAACTGAGTTGAAAGAATTGAAGGTACAGTTGCAAGAGCTATTGGATTTGGGTTTTATCAGACCTAGTTTCTCACCTTGGGGTGCGCCAGTTCTGTTTGATTACAGAAAACTGAATAAGCTGACAATTAAGAATAAGTATCCTTTGCCAAGGATAGATGATCTGTTTGATCAGTTGCAAGGTAAGAGGGTATTCTCAAAGATCGACCTTCGTTCTGGTTATCATCAGTTGAGGTTCAAGGAGGGAGATATACCGAAGACTGCTTTTTGTACCAGGTATGGGCATTATGAGCTCTTAGTCATGTCTTTTGGATGGACTAATTCCCCTGCTGTTTTTATGGATTTGAAGAACAGAGTGTTCAAGGATTATCTGGACCAGTTTGTGATTGTCTTCAGTGATGATATCCTGGTATATTCTCAGCCTGAGTCAGAGCATGAGGAGCATCTGAGGTTGGTTCTTCAGAGACTGAGGGAACACAGACTGTTTGCAAAGTTCAAGAAATGTGAGTTCTGGTTATCTCAGGTATCCTTTCTTGGGCATATTGTCAGTAAGGAGGGGACTAAGGTAGATCCAGCAAAGATTGGGGGAGTCAGAGATTGGCCAAGGCCAAAGAATGCTTCTGACGTTAGAAGTTTCCTTGGATTGGCAGGTTATTATAGGCTTTTCATGGAAGGGTTCTCAAAGATTGCTACTGCATTGACTGAGCTGACGCACAAGAATCAGAAGTTTGTGTGGTCAGACAAGTGTGAGAGTAGCTTCCAGGAACTGAACCAGAGATTGATTACAGCTCTGATTCTGAGTCTCCCGACAGATCAGGAGAAGTTTGTGATTTATTACGATGCTTCTCACCAGGCTTTGGGATGTATTCTGATGCTGCCAAAGAAGGTAATTGCTTATGCCTCTCGTAAGTGGAAGGAGTATGAAAAGAGATATCCCACTCATGATTTAGAGTTGGCGGCTGTGGTCTTTGCTTTAAAGATATGGAGGCATTATCTTTATGGAGAGAAGTGTGAGATCTATACATACCACAAGAGCCTTAAATACTTCTTCACACAGAAAGATCTTAATATGAGACAAAAGCGTTGGCTGGAGTTAGTGAAAGATTATGACTATGAGATTTTGAATCATCCAGGAAAAGCCAGCATGGTAGCTGATGCTTTAAGCCGGAAGGGTTCAAGATAGATTTATGGTATGAGGCTGATAGCCAGAGAGTTAGCTGATGACATGACCAGAGCTGGTATAGAGTTGCTGGTGAGCCAGTTGGCCAATATTACACCACAGTCTACCCTGTTGGAGAGAATTAAGGAAGGCCAGTTGAGTGATCCACAACTGATCAAGATTGGAGAGGATGTTTTGGCTGGAGCATCTAGAGATTATACAATGTCTGATTTAGGCTTGTTGAGATAAAAGGGGGGGATATGTGTTCCGTTAGACATTACTTTGAGGCGAGAGATTCCGGATGAATCTTATACTACACCTTACTCTTTGCATCCAGGCACCACGAAGATGTATCAGGATATGAGATCGTTGTATTGGTGGCCGGGGATGAAGAAGGATGTAGTGGAATATGCGGCTAAGTGCTTGACATGTCAACAGGTCAAGGTTGAGCATCAGAGGTCGACGGGGTTATTGCAGCCTCTGGATATCCCAGAATGGAAGTGGGAGGACATCACGATGGATTTCGTGGTTGTCTTACCCAGGGCTGTTGGTCAGCATGATTCTATTTGGGTGATAGTTGATCGCTACACCAAGTCAGCTCACTTCTTGCCAGTGAGGGCTTCATATACAGTTGACCAGTAAGCAAATCTCTATGTGAGAGAGATCGTGCACCTTCATGGAGCGCCTAAGTCGATCATGTCAGATCGTAACCCCACTTTTACATGTATGTTCTGGGGAAGTTTACAGAAGGCCATGGGAACACAATTGAAGTTCAGTACTACTTATCATCATCAGACAGATGGGAAATCTGAGAGGACGATCCAAATATTGAAAGACATGCTATGAGAATGTGTGCTGGACTTTGGTGGATCTTGGAATAAGTTTCTACTTTTGATAGAGTTTTCCTACAACAACAGTTATCAATCTACCATTGGAGTTGCACCAAATGAGATGCTGTATGGCAGGAATTGCAGATCTCCCATTCATTGGGATGAGGTAGGTGAAAGGAGATACTTGGGTCCTGAGGTAGTTTAGAGGACCGGTGAGGCCATTGAAAAGATTAGAGCTCGGATGCTCGCTTCTCAGGGTAGGCAGAAAAGTTATGCAGATCCCAAGCGCAGGAACGTGGAGTTCTAAGTGGGAGACTATGTCTTCCTTAGAGTCTCACCATGGAAAGGGGTGAGGAGGTTTTGGAAGCAAGGCAACCTGAGCCTTAGATTTGTGGGTCCATTTGAGATCCTGGAGAGGGTTGGTCAAGTGGCTTGCAGATTGTCCTTGCCTCCAGCGTTGTCAGCCATGCATAATGTGATTCATGTTTCAACTCTTCGGAGGTATGTATCTGATGTGACTCATATTTTAAGCTATGAAGATCTGGAGCTTAAGACGATACCTTTAGTTTCGGTATTGTGGAGGAACATCAAGGTCGAGGAAGCGACCTGGGAGCTGGAGTTAGATATGCAGAGTCAGTATCCCAAGCTATTCAGGTAAATTTCGAGGATGAAATTTCTATAAGGATGGGATAGTTGTAATGCCCCAAAATCCCTAATGCGGTTTAATGGCTAGATTAGTAGGCCGGGAGGGCCATAATTGTTTAATTATTCCATTAAATGATTATATGCATGTTTATGTGAATTATATTATAATATGATGTTAAATACATGCATGTGGGTCCACATTTCATTACAGGGGTGTTTTGGTAATTTGGCCCGTTGAGGGCGTAATTGTAAATTTGTATGCATGTCGGTGACATATTGTTGAGACCACATTATAATGTGGATTTGTTCGAGCTATTCAGCATGAGATGATCTTGAGTGTAGATTAGTGGTCTAGTCATAACTGGATTAAGCTCGGGGCTTGGGGTGAGTCTTGGGGTGATTTTAATGACTAGAGCATTGCCGGGAATTAAACAGTAACGCGATATGAATTATTGGTGTTTGAGAATAGCGGGAATTGGAGAGCGTTAATTATGATTAACGAAATAGGTGGGAAATGTCAATTTTTCCCTTGGGAGCCTTTAGAGATCCTTATTTGACCTAGGGGTATTTTGGTCTTTTCACCCCTAGGATAGATTTAAGCCATTGAAGGCTGTAGAAGGAAGGGAAAAACAGAGTATCAAAGTTAGCTGCCGTGCACCATTTATCTTCATTTTCTTCTTGGATTTTTGAGCTTAAGTTGAGGAACCAAGCTTGGGAAATAAGTCTTGAGAGCTTGGGAGTGTCTTCCGCCATTGAAGAGCATCATAATTTGAGCTTGAGGTAAGTTTCTAGCCATTAAAATTCCTGGTTTGCTCTGTTTTAGCTTTGGTTTTCAATTGAGATTTCTAGGTTGGATGATTGGTTTTGTTGGGAGTTTTTGGCTAGGGTTCTTGTGGTTTTGATGCTTAGGTCTTGTGGGGATTTTTTTTGGGTTCATTTGGCACCAAAAATGAGGTTTGGAAGCATTGGAATCGAGTCCGAATTGAAGGATTCGAAGGAGGAAGAATCAGAGGAAGATCTGGCTGGGTGTAGCGCTACAGCGCCCACAAGGAGGTGCTACAACGCTACCCAGGGGAGGCTTCGGCGGTTTTGGGTTCTGAGAAGAGCGTTGGGGCGCTAGTGAGTAGCGCTACTCTGTTCCTTCAGAATCCCGTTTTGAGTGTTTTTAAGGGTTTTTGGCTCGGGGTTTCAATCCTTAAGGCCCGAGATCGAATCCACTCACTGTGTTGGTACATTTCGAGGTCCCGAGAGTGGGGTTTAGGTCAAGACCCTTTCATTGTTGATTTTCATTAATGGAGGTTATAATTGGTTATGATTAGGTAACCGCTAAGGAATCAAAAGGTCGATCGTTCTCAGGGGTCGTTCTAGTTCTATTTCTCGCTCGAACCAGAGGTAAGAGAACTGGACCCCATGTGTGACATGCATGGTTGTTCATGAGGCAGGTTGAATGTTTAATTGTGGACATGGATTAAATATTGAATCCTTAGAAAATTTTGCTCACTTGTGTATGGCACTGACTGAATAGTCAGAATTGGCAATAGTGTCAGTATCAACTGTGAAGCTGTGACTCATTAGTCAAGTTCGACGGTGGTACTGGGCACTGGTCACACAGTGCTAAATCATAAGTCAGGAACGGCCTTAGCGTGTTCAACGCAAGCCAATAAACATTAGATCTAATCAACGTCCGCATTAAATGACTCAGAAGAGCGTTAATGCAGGACTGACCTTAAGTTCGATGAATATTATAAGCACTTGTCTAGCCAAAGGCTAGTTACTTAGAGCCACAGTGACTATTTAGTGACATGGCTATGGGTGCTGAGCCCCGTGAGACTTACCCATCAGTCTCTCATCTGTTTAAGTTAGTGACTTACCCATCAGTCACTCATCTGTTAAGCTAGAGAATTACCCCATCAGTTTCTTATTTGTTTATGTTAGTGACTTGCTTGTCATTCACTTAGTATAGTTTACCAGAACCTCAAGTGTTAAACCACTCATCTGATTAAGATCTATAAGCGCTTTCATGGTTAATGTAACCACAAAGTGATATTCACTCATTTGTTCAGAGCTATAAGCTCTGTATGATTATCATGATCATCATTTGATATTATATGCTTGTATTATTGTGTTTTCTTACTGGGCTTTGGCTCATGGGTGCTATGTGGTGCAGGTAAAGGGAAAGAAAAGCTCACCCAGCCTTGAGTGGAGAGCTTAGGTGGTGCTGTGTACATGTGCGTTTGCTTGACCACCACAACCAAGGAGTTCTCAGAGGAACTAGGGGGTTTACCCTATTTTTGCCGCTTAGGTTGGTGGGTTGTAAATTTAAACAGTAATGATAATTTTGAGTTGTAAATAACTTGTAAATGTTTTGATGGGCCCATGAACAGTTTTATGTTTTAAATAAAATATATCATTTCCTTTTGATTGGTTTTCCACCTTAACCTATTAATAACACCTAGAAGCATATTTTTAACCAAAGAACTCGGGTAGCGAGTTAAATTCACGGTTCATCGTTCACCGTAACGGTCTTGGGGTATCCCGGGCGTTACAAATAGTTTTAATTAAGATATTTGAATTTTCATTAACTTGGGAAGTTACCCAATATTGTATGTTCCAATATATAGTATGGATACCCAATATTGTCCACCATAATTCCCTATAAATACAAGGGGAATGGACAGTAAAGGGGACCGACAATCTGTATGCAAAAACTCTGCGTAAATTGCCATAAACAATTTTGCCTAGAGTTACTAAATAGACTAATAAGAGATACTCGTGGACTAGGTGGATTCACGTAAATTGTGGGTGCTTCTATATTTCCTCATATTCGGTTCACACGAAGCTTAATCTCTATATTTTCACAGTCCTAAATCTATTGACGAAAAACTGTGTCAACAGATTGATGCTTTCATTGAGAGCAGATTAAGCTTGAAATCCCACATAATATTCAACCCATATCATCATGGTTGTCACTCATTCCATGCACGACAATGAAACAGAGCAACCTGATGATCAATGAGGTCATCGTACAACCATCCCCATTGGAGAAGGTACATCCGCATAGTGTCGCAATGGAAAAAAGCATGTGGACCAGGGCGATGCTGGAAGTTCGGCCTCACACTCATTGAATCCCAATGTTTGGTACCTAATCATCATTGAAATGCAGAATGCACACCAGAGGAGCAACCTTGCCTAGTCTAAAAGGCAAATATATGAGATCATGGCTCGAATACCTACTCCTACAACCAACGAGAATGTCGAAAGGAGGAAAAGTGGGTCCCACATTTCTCGGTCCCCCCAAAATAATCGACCTAATATAAGTCGTTCCGCCAAAACAGCAACACCAAGCCTCGTGCCTTCAGAATAGACTCCCATAAGCAACCCTCCTACTAATAACCATAGGAAAGGGCAAACATCTCACACTCACAGAAATCAGTTTGGCCATGTAGGGCGAATTTAGACCACATCGACAGTGGTGGGGGTCCACGTGAATTCACTAGCACCTTAGCCAGCTCACAGGTACTACGAAATAACCATGTGTTACCACCAAGTCGGGAAATCTGAATAGACAATGAGTGCGTTATTCTGGTCCGTTGAAATGGGACATAAATTGCTTCACCAATAAGGCACCTCCCTCACCTATTTGTCATCCAACACTGACACGCCAACAGAGGAATGCTCCAGGGCCAATAAATGAAAGGAAACAATCTATACTTGCAGAAGACACATATGCCCCGCGATCTCGCGCTAATAATCATGCTCATTGACCTCAACCAAGAGCACTAAGCGTCGTGGATGGAATTTATTGGATGGAGAGTCATCGTGTGGGTAGGATCTAGAATGCCTGTAATGTGAATTCCAATAGGCATTAAAGCAATCTGAGAAATCAATTGAGTTTGGCTCAAAGCTTGCGCTCCAATCCACAGTCTGACCCACGTGATCATCTAAACACACCATGAGAACAATAGGCTCGTTACGATGATCTGAACTATACTCTGAATGAGGAAGATCCATCTATCGTGGATGACAATGGGAACGTTATACCTAACCGAGCTCAAGAATAGAGGGAAAATAACTTACTGAACTCGCACAATAGGATGGGAGCTGGTAACTAGCTCCCAAATAACCTAGAGACGAAGGATCCAATCCTCGATTATCTGGCCCTATTGAGGAAGAAAATGAAGAGGCTCTTGTCTGGAAAAAAATATAGATGATTTTGACTTTAATGAGGAGCTCGAGCCTTTTGATCCCCATATCGCAGTAGCTCCATATCCCTTTGGATTCACCATGCCAACTATGCCCACATATAACAAAGCCACTGATTCATCCAACCACGTTGGGACCTTCAATACTCTGACGATGGCCCATAACCTGAGCCTCGACCTGCGGTGTGTTCTATTCCCAGTTACGTTGACCGCACCAGCCAAGATGTGGCTCAACAAGTATAAGAAACACTCAATCACCTCTTGGAAATTGCTATCCACAGAGTTCAAGAGATAGTTTGAGCTGCTAAAGAGGTTCAAGTGGAGGCCGACTACCTGGCCAACAATAAGAAACAGTCTGGTGAGTCCTTGAAGGCCTACCTTAATCAGTTTACTAATGTAGCAGCCTGAGCTAGAAATGTAGATGACAATGCCAAGCTCATGGCCATGAGAACAAGAATCACTATAAGAGGAGATTTATGGAATGAGCTCCAAAGGAAATGAGTGAAAAGTGTAGATGAATTCTTGGCTCGAGCTCAATAGTGGATAAACCTAGAAGAGGCAGGATATGCTATTGCAGGAACCAGCCAAACCCTCATTCAGCCTACTGGAGTAGTGGCGGAGGGAGTATCTACAGCTCAGCCCGCTACCCAGAATAACTAGGTGGGGAGTAATAAACGAAAAAGGAATGACGAGGGCGACTAGAAAAAGTCCAATAAAAATAAGAACAGGGATAAGTATACCATCATCTACATCGCCTATAGCGATTTAAAAGATACGCGATAGCATATTTATTTACCTAATTCTACTCACCTTCGATGAAATTAGCTCGAGCCCACGAAGCATCAAAGGGCAAAGAGAGACCCAGCAAAATTCTGTTGATATCACAATGACATCGGCCATAACACAGATGATTTTTGTCAGTTAAAAGATGCAACCGAGACTCTCATTCGGGATGTTCCGTTAGCCCAATACGCTCAAAACAGGGTAGCTCCTAACCAACAGGTGAGGTAGAAACCTCAACCAGCCCTCGAAAACCAAGTCAATCCAGCACAAACTTAACTAGCTTACGGATTAGATTATGCATCTCCTTGTTCAAGGGACAAACATAATCACCATTGCAAGCAGACCTCATTGAGCAGGAATAAGCAATGAAGCTCAGAAGAGATATATCCAGGAGCTGAAAACACATGATGACAGCGAGTTCGTTCTGGAAGAAAGGTTATCTAAACAACAGCGATTGGATAAACTGTTGGGAAAACTTATACAGTATCTTGTTTATTTTCATGTAGATCTTATAAAACAAATTAATATAAGAAAACCTAGAACATGTTTCTAAAATTGAATTCATACAGAGATAATGATAAGAACACTTACATTAAACGCAGTGGAATGATTGAGTCATTCCTTCAGTTTCTCTAACCCTTGAATCCTTTCTATCGCACGGTATCACCAAGAAACTGATCCGTTCTTCAATTTTCTTCACAACCTTACAAAGTATCTTTAGAATAACCTAGACTAGAGAGGGAAATTCTCAACACATTAGATAAATACAAAGAGAAGAAGAATAGAAGAGAAAAAATGAGGCTTAGGAAATGACTTATGCTTTAGAGAGAATCTAAAACCTAGATCATCAAGAATAGATTTTCTTATTTTCTATCAGTTAGTCTTTCTGTAATCTGTTTTCAATTCTCACTTAGCATTCCTTTTATAGACTCAATTAGGTCATTTATTTAATTAAAAAATCAATAAAATAATAGTCAATTAATACCCCAAGGTCGAAATTATCATGGGCATTAGGACTGTGAAATATACCATTTGATTATAAGCCTGTTTGACTTAAAATCAAGGCATGTATTATTTTCTATTCATTTAATTAATTAAATAATTATTTAAATCCTGTATCAAATTAATTATTTATAATTTGAACCTTGATTTCAACTTATTTATTAATTTCGATATCGATTTTTCTTAATAAATAAATTTGCTCTAATTTATCTTTTCTTTTCTAAATTACATAACTGTTTGAAACTATCCAAAATTGGTCACGTCATCTTTAATAATTCTAATTGTTAATTAAATCAATTAATTGAGACTATCTAGATTATTTTATCCAAGGGCCTATAAAATCTTTAGTGTGGACCATGGGCCTAAGAAATCAAGCTCCAATAAGTTATCATATATTAAACAAATAAATTTACTAACTTATTAATTTCTCGTGACTCCACTAAAGACTCAGAATTGCACTTTTGAATTCATAGAATGCTCTATAACAAATATAGATACGTTATTAATTATCCATTGTTACAACCATAATTGTCACTCAATCCTCTATAGACGACCTACAATGAGATTGGACTAAAATACCGTTTTACCCCTCATTGTATTTTATCCTTAAAACACTTAGTTCCTTGTAAATGATATTTTAGTAAAATAGTATTAATTACTAAAATGAGATCTCTATCATTTAGCACCTTGAACCGAACTAAAAAGAAACCATCGTTTCCCTTCTTCACCAGAAGTTATAGATGTTCATAACTATGAATAACACTCCCACTCAGTTATACTACCGAGTTCCGAAGATGTAAGTATGTGCTAGTTCGTAGGGTAAGCTGGTAACGAACTCAAATAATACAACTAGTTAGAATACTAACCACTCAGAATAGAGATTGAATTGACCTATGGTAAAATATATAATATGACTAGAATAGATAATAACGGTATGTTTACTTATCCTATCTACTGTCAATATCAGTCAAGTCCGATGTAACAAATACATCTGATCTTCTCTACTTTACTAATGTTTTGGAAAGAACATAACACTGCGATGTGTAAGTAGATCTTATCGTAGATTGGCAAGTCAGTGTAAATCTTGTGCACTGACTAATCTTAGGACTAACTTATATTTTGAACATATAATCATATTTATATTCCACTGTGATTACGTCACTATAAATATGATTAGATGTATGCTCGTGATTTAATATAAGCTTATATTAAACAAATAATCATGAAAATAAAACATGTGAACAAAGTGATTGACCAAGTCAAAAAATGATTTTTATTCTTTTATTGATAATAAATGAGATTACAAAGAAATTGAAATTTAATTAGGGCATAAACCCCCAAAAAACTCCCACTTGCACTAATTGAAACTAATGCCTTAATTATATTAATCCCATTTCTTTGATATGCTTATCGAATGTAGGTTCTGGTAGTGTCTTTGTAAACGGATGTGGAAGATTGTCTTCAGATGCAATCTTCATAACCTTCACATCTCCCCTAGCGACATATTCTTCAATAATGTGATACTTCCTTTATATATGCTTAATCCTTTTGTGACTTCGAGGTTCTGTCAAGTTGGCTATCACACCTGTGTTGTCACAAAACAACACAAGCAGTTTATCCATTTCTGGAATAACTCCAAGATATGAATAGAACTTCTTTAGCCAGAATATTTTTTTAGCTGCTTCAGATGCAGCTATGTATTCAACCTCCATAGTGGAATCTGAGATCACAAACTGCTTTATGCTTTTCCATATCACAGCTCCACCCTCAAAAGTAAACACCATTCCACAAGTAGACTTCCTGTCATTGACATCAGTATGAAAATCTGAATCGGTATAGCCTACTGGGTTAAGAACACCACCCTTGTAGACTAACATATATTCCCTAGTTCGCCTTAAATACTTCACAATATGCTTAACTACTATCCAATGTTCCAGTCCTGGGTTTGACTGATAGCTGCTCACTACTCCCACTACATACCAAATATCTGGTCTAGTACACAACATAGCATACATCAGACTTCCAACTGCAGATGTGTAAGGAACTTTTCTCATTGCATCTTCCTCTTCAGGAGTCTGGGGAGACTTCTTCTTCGAAAGATGAATTCCATGGTGGGACGATAGACATCCTTTCTTGGAATTTGTCATTGAGAAACGTTCAAGCACTTTATCAATGTAAGATACTTGAGATAGAGCTAAGAGTCTGTTCTTTCTATCCATAATGACCTGAATACCTAGAACATAACTTGCTTCACCCAATTATTTCATCTGGAACTGAGTGTTGAGCCGATTCTTCACATCTCACAATTTCTTAATGTTGTTTCGAAAGAGTGAGATATCATCTATACAATGTACCAGGAATACCACTATTTGATTTGCCTTCAGTTGGTAAACACAAGGCTCATCATTATTTTTTTCAAAGCCGTAGGTTTTGATTATTTCATCAAACCTAAGATTCCAAGATCGAGAAGCTTGCTTAAGTCCACAAATGGACTTATTGAACTTGCAAACTTTTCCGTTTTGTCTACCTACTTTAAATCCTTCTTGCTAATCCATATAAATGATTTTTTCAAGCTTCCCATTAAGTAAAGCTATCTTGACGTCCATTTGCCAGATCTCATAGTCGAGAGCGGCGGCTATGGATAGGAGGATACGCAAGGACTTGAGCAAGGCTACCGGACTAAAAGTTTCCTCATAGTCCACGCATTCTCTTTGGGTATAACCCTTTGCCACAAATCGATCTTTCCATCAACACCTTGTTTATTCTTGCAGATCCACTTGCACCCAATGGCCTTAAAGTCACTGGGTGCTTCCACAAGATGCCAGACAAAATTTAAGTACATGGAATCCATTTCCTATATCATCGCTTTGAGCCATAGTTCATTTTCAGGGCTAGCCATTGCCTATTTGAAAGACAACAAATCATCGTCACCAGTGTCACCAACAACCATATTGGTTTCATCATCCAAACCATATAGAACTAGGTTCCTAGAAACCCTCCCACTATGATGCGGCTCCATGACTATTTGCTCAGGAACAATGGTACTTTCTTCATTTAAATCAACTCGTGTCAGTTGGACATGAAGAGTGAAAATTTCATCATCAACTTGCGTTGATGATGATGGAACATTGGATGGAGTCAATTCTTCAATCATCTCCTCTAAAACTAGTTTGTTGCACTGTTTGAAGTTTTGGACATAGTCATTTCTAGAAAAGTAGCATTCGTAGAAGTAAACACTTTCTTTTCTGAATGACTATAGAAAATTCCACCCCGAGTACCTTTAGGATAGCCAACAAACATGCAAACTTCAGTTGGCAATTCTATCTTTCCTTCCTTTTTCCTCAGGAAGTGGGCAGGACACCCCCAAATTCTATAATGACGTAAACTAGGTTCACAACCATTCCAGCATTGTAAAGGTGTTTTGGGGATTGATTTGGACGACACGACATTGAGAATGTCATTCGCGGTTTCAATCGAATGTCCCCAGAACGAAGTTGGTAGAGTTGAGTAACTAAGCATGCATCTAACTATTTCTAAGAAAGTTCTGTTTCGGCATTCCGCTACACCATTTTGTTGCGGAGTACCCAGGGCAGTAAGTTGTGATAAAATCCCAAGTTTAGTTAAATGATCTTTGAACTACATATCAAAATATTCTCCACCCCTATCAAATCGCAAGATCTTTAAATTTTTATCTAATTGGTTCTGAGCCATTGCTAGGAATTTCTGAAACTTTGAAAATGTTTCTGATTTCCTATGTATTAGGTAATGACATGAGTATCTAGAGTGATTGTTAATGAAAGTGAGGAAATACTCAAAACCACCCCTGGCTTGTACATTCAAAGATCCACTAACATTTGAATGAACAAGTCCAAGTGGTTCCTTGGCCCTGTCACCATTTGCAGAGAATGGACGCCTGGTCAGTTTTCCTTCTAGACAAGATTCACAGATAGGTGATTCACCTAAGGTGAGTTCCCTCAAAGGTGCATCCTTTGTAAGTCAATCAATCCTATCATATCTAATGTGAACTAGTCTCAAATTCCATAAATACGTCATCTTATCGTTATCGGTTTTTTGACGTTTATTGGTCCTAGGTTTAACTACTTTGCATAAATCATTGTTAAGAGTGAGGGCTTTGTTAGGTCGCAGAATATAAAGCCGGTTTTGCAAACAGGCAATACACAATTGTGATCCATTGAAAGAAATAGATATATTAGAACCTATGAAAGTCATAACAAAATGCTCTAATTGCAACATGGAAACTGAAATTAAATTTCTACTAAAACCCGGAATAAAAATTCATCTTTCAAAATTAAATATTTATTTCCAAACTTCAGGCGAGCTCTTCCTCTAGCTTGGACTGCGACGAACGCTCTGCTCCCAACTCTAAGCTTTATGCCGCCTTCCTCCACTTCCTCCCATGATTCAAGAAGCTGTAAAGAATTACAAACATGGTTAGTAGATCCAGAATAAATAATGCAAATAGATTTATAATTCTCTAAAACACATGTTTCTAAGATAAATGAACTATAATCATCACCTTTGTTTTTCGCTGTAAGAAACTTGGGGCAATCTTATTTACAATGCCCTTTCTCTTTGCAATGAAAACAGTTACCTTTACCTTTCTTGTTTTCTAGTTCTTCCCCTTAGGCGTATGTACATTTGGTTGTGCACTCGTCTTTGCAACCTTTGCAGGCCTACGGTTGTTTTTTTTTCCATATTTCCTTTTGTTTCCAGCTTTAGAAGACGAAGCTTGGTTAGCTTCAGCCTTAGTTGGAATAGCAGCAATAGTAGTAGTAGTCTTCTTTTCTCCTCCCTTACTTGGTCCACCCATGATAGATTCAAAAGTCTGAAGCTCGTTCAGGAGCTGCGTCAGACCATAGTTGAGTTGATCACGAACGTGTGGACACGATGCCATCTGACCATTGATGGTGCCATCACGAATGTATGGAGACGGTGCTCATTCTGGGGATTCCTCAATCATGACGAACTCGGCATTGTCACCAATCGACACTGTGTTGATATACTACTTGCACTTAAGGAAGTTTTCTCCAGTGAGTTTCTCCATCGAAAGTTGAGAAAGGATGGGAATAGACACATCCATACTTAAAACTACTGATTATCAATAAAAAAAAATGAATCACATTTCCTCAATAAAACTTCTATTCACACAAATTTTAAGAAATAGCACAACATATACCAAAAATATCTAAGATATGAAAAAAATACCAAAATAATCATATCTATATTTCTTTAGGATTTTAACTATTCTATGATATCGTTGTCCTGGTTGGCGAGAGTAAAAAAATATCATTAGTTAAATAGAGTTGTAAACACATTTAGTAATGAACACCATTATTAACAACCTACTATTCGATCAAAATAAGAAAACAAAATCTCTTATTTTATGAGCTAGACCCACAGTTTCAATAATAAATAGATTTAGTCCTAGTAGTCAGCATAGGGGTGAGTCTAGTAGAATTTGACCTATAATTATCTATCTCACGAAATCTAACCTTGTCAAAAGAACTAATGAACACCTTCCGTAGGGGGATGAATCAAAGCGTCTCGAAGCCCCATTAAGCTATTGACCTTGTTAAACTAATGGTGGAGATCGAATATAATTCTTAAAATATACTCATTATAAAAATAGTATTTTTATTATTAATTTTCGAAAATTAATGACTATGGTTCTCCAAAAAATTGTAAAATTAAATCTTTAAAACCAAAGTCCAAGAATTTCCTATTAATTCTAAAGTGTCACATTGAAACAAATTCAATTAAATTAGAATTAATTTGTTGCTAATCAATGTTGAGGTTTAACTATTATAATGAACCTATACAATTAAGTCCAACTCAGGCAAATGGGCCTTAACAATTGGGCTTGCATGGATGAGGGTTGGGTCCAGTATGTCGTTCCCACTACTAAAGCCCCATAATGCCATACAAGGTCCAAAAGACAGGAATTTAAACCTTCATTTTATTAATTTTTATTAATTGATTAGGCCCACTATAATCATGCAAAACAAATGGGCCTTCACAAGTGGAACCACCCACAAGAGAAGAATTTAAACTTTACATTTTCTAATGGGCCCAAATAAAACCTATCATTTTATGTATATTTTATTTGGAAAAATCCATAAATTAAACAAACATATGGGTCACTATATGCATTTAAGCCCAATTGTAAAAATACCACATATAGTGCAAACAAACATGTTATAATTGGATGGGGCTAATCATGTTACAATACGAGCAAGTCTATGAATTTTGTGCAAAAATACAACAATTTATTTCATTTGCAAAAATACCACAATTAATTTTGTAGAATTTATCCAAAATTCCAATTAATTAAATTTTTGGAAAAAAAAATAGTCAATTTAAATAAGTCAATATCTTAAATGTCTGATAACTTAATTATAATATTTTACTATATTAAAATATTTAAAATTAATTATTTAACCTATTTTTAAATTTGAATTTGAATCTTTGTAGAAAATATCTATTTTTAAAAGATTAAAGTACAAAAATATCGCATTTCAATTAAGATATTTTTAAATAATAGAAAATATATAATATTTTTGAATTAACCTATTAAAAATACATTCAAAAATGAAATTTTAAGAAAAAAAATTAGCGGGCTGTGGCCAGGGAATGTTGGTGGCTGTAGCCACGGGAGTATCTGGGCAAAAATTCACGTGTTGGCGACGGCCACTGCCCGATAATTTTTTTTTTAATAAAATTTGTGTAATTTTTCAAGCCAAAAACGTTTTCTAAATAAATCTTACCATGTTTTACATCAAATAAAACATTTATATAAAAAAATATTTGCAAAGAAAACACAACAAAATAACCCAAATATGTTAATAATCACATAAAATTCAATATGCATCATAAAAAACATGAAATCCACCCAATTAGTCAACACATCAAATAATTCAATTTTACCATGTTCATGCATGAAAATAAAGAATACCATAGGCTCTGAGGCCAGTTTTTGGGAAAACTTATACATGATTTTGTTTATTTTCATTTAGATCTTATATTAAACAAATTAATATAAGAAAACCTAGAACATGTTTCTAAAATTGAATTCATACAGAGAAAATGATAAGAAAACTTACATTATACGCAGCGGAATGATTGAGTCATTCCATCCGTTTCTCTAACCCTTGTATCCTTTGTGTCGTAGGGTATCACCAAGAAAATGAATCGTTCTTCAATTTTCTTCATAGCCTTCCAAAGTATCCTTAGAATCACCTAGACTAGAGTGGACAATTCTCAAAACACGAGATAGATTCAAAGAGAATAATAATAGAAGTGAAAAATTGAGGCTTAGGAAATAATAATAGAATGATATTTGAGGTAAGTTTTAAAAATAATAAGTATAAATCATTGTTAAAATGATATTTAATGAGATTTTTTTTTATTAGTTTTGATTATTAGTAGATTTTCAGTGGGTTTTTAAGAAAATAACTTTGTTGACAATGTAGAAAATAATTTTAATTTTACCTATCACATTGTGTATAGATTTGATTCAAGTATATATGTTTATGATTTTATTTTTTTTTTTAATTCCAAAATCTTTTATATTTGTATATATATTTGTTAATTTTTATTAACATTGTAGCTAGGTTGATTATATATAGTTATATTAAAATAATTTTTTTAAATAAGCTAAAAAATTAGAGATATATGAAAAGTTATCTGTTTTTGTTGATTATTGAGTTTTTAGTGAGTTAGTTTTAGAGTTTATAAGTTTATGTTCTATATATACCAAATTTTTTTTTTAGGTTAATTAGTGGCTCATTGGATTTTTTTTGTTTAGTAATCATTTATTTATTAATTAATTTTAATTTTGTAGGTTGAGGTTCTATTGGAGTGATATTTTATGTTTATGTTTGCCTCAAAATTTCTATTTCAAACACACATTTGATGTAATTAAGTTTCTAAAATTAGAAGAATAAGTTATTGTTAGATGTTTAGTGATATTGTTTAGTAATCTTTTATATATTAATTAATTTCATCTTGTAGGTTGAGGTTTTGTTGGAGTGAGATTTCAGAGTACTTTTTGCCTCAAAATTTGTATTTCAAGAACACATTTAAGGTAATTAAGTTTCTAAAATTACAAGAATAAGTTATATATCTTTTGATATTTAGCGATATTTTATTTATTAATTATTAATTTAATTTTTTTGATTGTTGATTTAATAGTAAATTCGATTGCTAAGTGAACTAATTTTGTTAGGTTGGATTATTAATTCCAAGAGGTACATATATATTCTCTTACTTCTACTTTTAATATTATTAAACAAATATTAGAGGAGTTTGAATATCTTAAATATTCATCCATAGTAAAGTAGGTTCAGCGATTAAAATTGTGTGTTGCAGTGATAACACAAGGTTGAGAACTTTGTGTGTTTTAGTGAAGTAGGTTCTTGGAAATTCGGTTGTGTGATGGGAGCTATAAGGAAGAACCCTATTGTATGTTGTTTGATTTGTTTGTTTTGCAATTCACATGTAGATGGTTAAGTCACTATTATAGGAGAAATGATACTCAATTTTATTCAGGATTACAAACAATTAACTTTATATAGAAATCTAGCTCTATCACATGCTTATTTAGTGTCGTTTATATTATTTTTCATAGCCATAGGAGAAGATATGGATATAAAGTGGATGCCACCGAATAGGTTATTTGCGGAATATAGGAACGGGTTGATTTGTTCTTGAGGTTTTGTTCGAAAAATGTGAAATACACAAATTTTACTTCTTCTCCATGTCTTAAGTGTGGAAATGTTAAAAAGATGAACCTGAAAAAGATCAAAGAACACTTATATTTCAATGGGATCGACAAGAGTTACACAATTTGGTATTACCATGGGGAGATAGCTCCTAATTCTCCAACTCTACCAAGTAGACCAAAAGGAGTGAAGAGAATATAGTAGAGGAGAACTGGGATCCATTAGATGAAATGATTGACAATGCACATTATGGATCAGGAGTTGACCAAAATAAGTTTGAGACACTCCTTAGTGATGTTGAGAAATCAAATTACCCTGGTTGTACCGGATTTACAAAATTATTTGCACTTCTTAGGTTGTACCATCTAAAAACTAAACATGGTTGGAGTGAGAAAAATATTACTGATTTATTTAATTTTTTGAAGGAGTTATTGTCAGAAGATAATGAAATGCAAATTTCATTTTATGAGGCAAAGAAGACATTATGTTCATTAGGCATGTAGTATGAAAAAATTCATGCATGTCCTAATGATTGCATATTATATCAGAATAGCTTTGCAGAAGAAAAATCGTGTCCTACTTGTGGTGAGTCACGAAGGAAAAAGAAAAGAAATGGTGAGAATGTCAAGGAAGTAGTACCTACCAATGATTTGTGGTACCTTCCGCCAATTCCTCGTTTCTTCCAAATGTTTAGAAATGACGAACATGCTAAAAGTTTGTTGTGGCATGCAAATGAGAGAATAAATGATGGTACATTAAGAAATCCAACTAACTCCCTAGCTTGGAAGAGAGTTGATTTGAAGTGACTTTCTTTTGGAAATGAATCTTGTAATATTCGTCTTGGTCTTTTGTCTAACGGGATTATTCCACAAACATCTCTTAGCAGTAAGTATAATGGTTGGGTTGTTTTGCTTGTTTTTACAATCTACCCTTGTGGTTGTGTATGAACAGAAAGTTTACATTGTTGACCTTGTTTATAGCATGTCCTAAACTTTATCCTTGTCCCTTGGAACAATGGGTAAGTTTAAAACTTTGTCATTTGTTCGACACATATCCATACTTTTTTTGTTTGACATTTGAGTTATAATTTGTTTGTTTTCCTTATGTAGTGAACATTGGATGTTGCTTATATTGGCACCATATGCATATCATGCTTATTGTTGTGATTTGGTGAACAAAGATCCAAATAATGGTGAGGAGATTGTATCATTGATCGTCAACGCTTTAAATCTTTTTTTCTCTATGAATCTTCCTAATGTCAAGATCCCTTATAATCTACGCATTAAGCAACCCCACGTAAGTAATTGCAACTTAAATTATTGAACTTTTATAATTATTAAGTAAAATAATACGTATGCATTTAGAGATTATTCTACTGTGATTGCAGCCTTAGAAGAAATTTTGGAGACGATAGATGACGTAGATGAATTGCTGGTAGCTATGAGATATTACTTTCTCATACTTAGGTTCACTTCAAAAATGGAATTTCAATTTAAAAATGAAAAACATAGAATTTTTACGAATCTTCCTCGAGGGCATTTTGAGGCACAAGACAATGATGACTATGAAGAGATAGATGACGATATGCTAGATGAAGGATCGGATGTAGAACATCCCAATTTTTAGAATAGACTAGTTTCATTTATTATTTGTTTTCTTTTATGATTGTAAATAGTAAAAAACTTTTTCCAAATTAATATCATGGTTATTTTTTTATCATGTATGGGTTTGATTTTCTTTTGCAATCATAATAAATAATGACTAAGTTCGGTGAGGGTGGATACAAATCAATGAACTGAGTTTCTATATTGAGAGTTAGGGGGCCATAGTAGTGGGAACGATTTTACTTATCCCAGCCCTTCCTCAATATGGTTAGCTTTTGGACAGAGATGAGTTTCGAGCCTGAGATTTAAGTCATATAGGATGATTAGAAACATACTTAGAAAATAAAGATGGCTTATTTTTCTAAGTATAGAAACCCACTCTAATAATAAAGAAGACTTGTATAATTTTCAATAGAAGTCATCATTAATAGGTCCGAGTTATGTTTGTTTAGATTAAGATTTTGCCTTAGAGCCTATTAGGTTAAAATTCTGACATGTTTCTCTCAACTGTTAGAACTCTGCTACAATGTCGCTCCAAAGGTCTGCTCGCACTAATGGAAATACCTCCAATGCTGCTCGGGTGAACAATGAACCCCCTACAGTTCGTAGAAGGGGAGTGTGTGCTGTTGCTAACCGCAATGCGCCGTCGCCGTCGTTAGTTGACAAAACTGCAGAAATCGCCTGACTACGACAACAAGTTGAGGAGTTATTATAGCAACATCGACAACATGCTCAGCCTCAGACTCAGCCTTCGCGTCTGCCGCAACCACAGCCGCAGCAAATGGCCTCAGCACCCCAACAAGTTGGTCCATATGGGGGATGGCCAGTGGCGAATTATGCACCATATCTAGTTCATCACATGGAGCCAGTTTATGAGCAATTTCTTAAGCAACATGCTCCAAAATTTTTAGGGACTATGGACCCCTTCGAGGGAGAAGAGTGGCTCAGGAATGTGGAGCCAATCCTGACGAACATGAATCTAGGCAACGTGGACCGCATATCCTGTGTTTCTTCTATACTCAAGAAAGATGCGAGAATATGGTGGGACCTAGTCCAGCAGACGCATGATGTTGCCACCATGACTTGGACCCAATTTGTGGAGCTGTTCCACAAAAAGTATTATAATTCGGCTGTCATCGCTTCAAGAGTTGAGGATTTCGCCAACCTTATTCCCTTCGTTCTCTATTTCCTTTCAAGAACTTGGAAAATTAAAGGGTCTCAACCCGACACTATCAATTACCATGCTACGTCACCCGCTCACACAAACCAAAGTGTGTTAACACAATCTGTTGAGGTACAATCTCCTATATCCAATCATCTTAGTTATAGTCTAATGTGGTCCACTCTTACGATCCACTGCTATACCATTTTACCTCCCAATGTATGAATATTAGATCTTTATATTCATTTAAACTTCCTAGTTACAATATGCTTAAGGAGGTAGTACAATGTTCATTTAGGATCTCCATCTCAACACCGGATTCTATCGGATCACTTGCCCGATCTTTATCTCTTCATTGATACTACAATCGTAGGTTTCTTAACCATCCTTACAAGATCTTCTTTCAGAATTGCATTTTCCGTAGAGACATATATCTATCCACAACCCATCACAGGCACTATATCAATCTCAATGGTTACCTTGTCTGATCTTGTTGTAATATGTGGTGTCCTATCCAACCGACACAGACCATCCCAAGAAAGAGATCAACTTTCAAATTAATTTTCCCCTTGTACAGTCAAGGGTTTCTAGCTGAATCACCCAATAAGTCTCACCAGATCTTGGTCTCAGGGTTATTCCTTTACAAATAACTTGGGCTCAAATCCCTTATGTAACGCCCTAAACTCCAGGGACCGTTACAGTGTGCCTTATAAACAGTGCTAAGCTCTCTAATTGAGTAATTTGGCCATAATCGTGTAACTAAGTATGATTAGTGATTTAGGCATTAAAATTTTTGGTTAAGATATAACGTTTCACTAAAAATTTTACTGTATACATTGGGATCCCAAAAATATAATTCAAAGGACTATTACAAGAAAATATCTACAACCAGCCGATCTAAGCGACAAAACAGGGTTAAACCCTAGTTCCTCTTTCAACCCTCGGCCGTAGCGGTCGAACAGCCGCATATTTACACATCGTCACCTAAGCTCTCCAACTCAAGGATGGTCCAGCTTTCTTTTGCCTTTACCTGCACCACATCACCCATGCGTCGAAGCCCAGCAAGAAAACTTAATATCCTCATGAATAGTAATAACATGTCATCAAATCATAAGCCACACGCCTAGAAAATATAGCCCTATACAAGGAGGAAAATGTGTTCACGTAATGATGAATATACAACATCAACCGATGATCATAATAATCATCTAGGGCTTTTAGCCCAAAATAGAAGAGTGACAGTTGTAATCGTCACTAAGGTGGGTTCCGTTCCCTTTAGCCATGTGACGATATGGTCACCGGGGCTTTATAGATAAGTGATCATTTCACTAGCTTAAACAGGATAGGTGTTCGATGAACTAGTCACCGAAATAACCTACCGCATGACCATAGAGCACAACCATGGGATTCCTCTCCCTAGCCAAGTGACAAAGAGTCACCTAGGCCTTTGGCCCTGGCTCTGAGTAACTAGTCCTAGACTAGTCAAGCGCTTATAATTTTCATCGACCTTAGGTTCGGTCCAGCATCAATGCTCCTAGAGTCATTCAACGCTGATATCGATTAGATCTAATCTTTTATTAGCCCTGAATTCATGACGCTTATGTTGTTTCCGGCTCTTAGGTCAATAATACGCGACCAGTGCCGACCCTGACTAGTCAGTGCCATACACAAGTAAACAATGCTACCAAACATATATCATATGCCAAATATCCGAATACAGGGCATTCAGCATGCTTACTTAACAATTGCTAGCATAATTAGGATCATTCATAAACACAGAGGCTCAAGCTCTGAACAATCTCATATTCAATAGTTATAGCATGCCCTAATCACATGTTACTCGTGCAACACATGCATCACATTTAATCAATTGGCATGCCTCAACAATAACCATGCATGTCACATTTAAACACCCAACATGCATCAAGAATAACCATGCATGTCATATAAAAACATCCAACATGCATTAAGAATAACCATGCATGTCATATATATAGGGTGCAGTTTTCTTACCTATGGTCCAAGCACAGGTTACAAATAAACGAGCCACAAGCAAGATCCTGATTCCAAGCCTCTAGTGATAACCTAGTCAGAACCATAAACGGTGATCCAATGAGTTCAAGTCCTAAAACCAATCCCGGAACCAAGATCTAGCCTCCGAGAAATCAAATCCCACTAAACCGGGTATTAGGAATGATCCTGAGGCCTAAGGTTTGAGTTCCCATGACTAAAGACCCACTTTGGTCACTTTTCCTCTTTTGAGCCGCGGCCCCAAACATTAGAGCTGCAGCCCCACTCAAGTCAGTCCCAAAAATCTTCTCTGACAGTAATTAGAGCCGCAACTCAAATAGCCCAACAGCCTCAATCCATCAGCTTCTTCATGATTGAGCCGCGACGCCTAAGAATAGAGTCACGGCTCAACCTCGAACCCAGCAATAAAACATCCATTTCTTTATTTAAAAACCTTCCATAAACCTACCTAAACATATCCAAATCCCAAAATCAAAGTTCCCAAACATCCCCATGATCGAAAACCAACAAAACCCAAGCCTCAATCAAATAAAAAACTCATCAAAACACAAAATCCAATTCAAGCTTAAAAACTTTAAAAACTTAGAATTTAAAACTTGAATTACCTCTGATTGAGTTGTTCCCAACTAAATCCCCTGGCTAATTAGCTTTTAATCTTTCCTAGGATCGCTATGCCTCGATCCTCACTTTAGTCCGAGTCTTAGAACTCAAATTTCCTTCGAAAATGAGATCGTGAGATGAATATGGAACTTAGAGGGAGAGAGAACGTACAAAACGTTCTTTTTATTTCTTAAAAGGTTACTTCAAGCTTAAGTAGCCTTAAACAAATCCTAATGCTTGGGGTCCCGAAAACACCCCCGGGGAAAAAATAGTCAAAACCTCCAGAATGTTCCCCTGATCTTACCAACTCCCAATTTATCACCAAATATTGATTCCCATTACCCAATAACCCGGTAATGCTCTAAATACCCCTTAACTCACTCTGAGTCAAGAAAAAATCCCGTTGTGACTTTCCCACTAGCATACCTCCTTGGATCATCTCGTGCTGAGTAACCCTAGTGTAACCAAATAATAATAAAGCACCACACACATATCACATATATGCCAAATATGTCTGAAATGGCCAAAATATAAAAATCATCCAATTAATCAGAAATGGGTTCAGATGCATATTTAACACACCTAAACATGCATATTATCATTTAATAACATAATAAAGCAATTATGGCCCTCCCAGCCTCCTAATCAAGGTCCTAAACCGTATTAGGAAATTTGGGGCATTACACCTTACTCTATGCATTCACCAATAACTTAATGTTTCATGTATACCGGCCATGTTCCCATTCTTTCACCTTCCGCAATGCTCAAACCATCATCCTTTCAGTCTATATCTTGGCGTGTCTCAGACTTGATGCACTGCTTACAGTTTCATGTTTTTAAACAAAGTCAAGGTCCTTCACACTAACCTTCTGTAACCATCCATTACATGTAGATTCCTATACCACAAGGTGCTAACCAATCCTTATTCTGTCTTCTAAAAATCTGATACAAAGTTTTTCTGTCGTTCTAATCTCTGGTGTGGCTATCCTCCAAAGATACTTATGTAGTAGATGACATGTTCACCGGTCTCATTGTGCTTCCTATCCTTTAGAAGTTCTTCAGTAATTTCTTTGTGCCTTTAGATTAAATCTCTTCATATTTGATCCCTTCTCTTCCTGTAGCATGACCTTGAATACCCTTTGCGAGATCGAAACTGACACCTTCTAGAGCCTTATCTGTGATCCTCCTTCTTCAATCTTAACATCACTAGTGTAGTAGTCGTTCGCATTCCGCTTCTAACTGGGGAGTAGTCCAACACTTCCTAACAAACTTGGAGGTGACTTGTTCATATCATTCCTGTACTCTTTGTTTATCAAACATACCTGTGTTGTTGAAGCTTAAGTCAGTTAAGAACCTTTACTAATAACCCATTATACCCCACTAGGTACAAGTGATAATTCCAGAAATGTCTCTTTCCTTGAATCTCAGTTGGTAATAACTAGATCGAAGATCAATCCCTGAAGACATTGTCCTGTCTTGTAACCGGGCATCTAAACCCTTCATCCTTAACAGGTGATATCAACGAATCCCATGATACGGTGGTCTGTCTAATCCATCCCCAAGCCAGATACTTCTTCAATTGAACCAGTAATTCTTTCTCCTAACTAATACCATTCTTCATACTGTCCCTGATACCGAACCTGTCCATAGCTAAATCCTGAAGCGTACCCAACAACTCCTTACATACTCATCTGAATCCCCACCGACCACTTCAGTTTCCATTTAGTCCAACTTATATACTTCAAGTGATGTACCTCGCAATCCATAGTTGTCTCTTAACAAATTTTTTCTCACTTAGGCTCATAACAACGCTCTCATACGACGAGCTCAATTACTTTCACTACGAACCTCTTTATTTGTTATGTGCCAGTTCTTCTTTTATAAGTTCCTAATTCATCCTGAACAAGAACTACTATCTCAAACCCCTCGTACAATAGCCTTGAGACATAAACTTCACATCCGAACCTCTCTTGAGAGATACGCAACACTGACCTCTTTCCGCTCATTATATAACCAAAAATGTGAACTAACAAGTCAACTGGTGACCTCCGAGAAGCTAGCCTTGGGCTTCAAATGTAACAAGACATTCCAGTCTCCCATTCTCTAATCATGGGTAACCCCTATTCTAACCTAACGTACTAAACCATTCCATGTAGATCATGTGTCCTTACCTAACGCCTTCCCAGATGGCGTCTCATACTTCCGGTGCATACTAAATAATTTCACTAAGTCTCATCACTGTCCTGACAGCTAACCTGTAAGCTATACCCCTTCCTGTCAAAACCAGGAGTCAAAGAACTATCAGGGGTTCTTCTGTTCTGATTACGAAGCATCTGCCCTGCCAAATCCATCCAATGGGAATATTGTCATCTGCATTTATTGCCTTTCGACATTCACGCTCCATACCTCATTCCTTATATCTTAAATAACATGGCCCTCCCTGTTGCCCAAGCACAGATGAAAATCTCATGCACTGGAGCGGCCCTGATGCTCTAGGCCATCCCAGAGTTTAATCCTTAAATGAGTCATCATCTCTGGCTACATTCGCTTGTATCAACTTCCAAAGCGGATTAACCAACCCACCAACTTATTGACATACATTGTCGTTGCCTTACCATTCTAAACAAAGTTCATAAACTTATTAGACTCCGCAGCTCAGACTACATCAATATAACCTCTTTATTAAATCACTGCATGAATTCCTCTCAACCCATTATGACAACAATTTGGGTCTGAGTACCAATTTCGGGCATCCTTCTACCACAACTACTTAGTGCAACCGCTCTGTCATGACCTATCATCTTCATGTAATCAAGGATAGGATTAGCTATGCTCATCCACTAATCAATTCTTAACAAATCCAAACCTTCCTCAAAACCAGGGGATAATGCCACTAAAGCCTTCCATATAATACTCTTATCTGTCTGTATCTTCAAGTTAAACCAACACCGGTAACCCTACTGTCAAGATATACAAGGTAGCTCTTTCCCTAGAAAAGAAACCGCTGTTTCACCCATATAGTCTCCTTTATCCAACCTCACAGCTTACTCACATACTAGCACACATCTGCTGCAACTTTCAGGAGCAGATGGAGGATTCCCACCCTAGCTATCATCTACAACCCTCACTTTAACATTACCAGGTCCACTTAACCATTCTGAGCACGAACAATCTGAATTCATCTGCCATCAGCGACTAAACCCCTTAAACCTGATGTTCATATCCAGAACCATCCCACGGGCAGGTTAAAACAATCACAATAACCATACACACAAATCATAACAAACACTAATATACAATACTATGCATTGGTTATCAAATTTCATTGCTACTAAATATAATCATATTCATCATGCTTTCCATATACCAATAAGCAGATAAAGCATATAAGTTCAATTTAAACAATTGACCACATGCAATCAATTTACAAATCTTTATCCAAATATTCATCCACGTGCAATAGCAATGCTAATAAACACGCCTCAATATCACCACACAACTGTCAAGGGCCAGGCCCTATCAGAATCTCATGCTCCCTACTAAACATACAAATTAATGCATTCATATTCCATTCAAGCACTTACGCATATAATCTCATATATTCAATTAAAAAACCCTTAGTCGAGCTTGTCTTTAGCGGCAAGTGTACATGTCCAGCCAGTCTTCAGGAACCCTTAAACCTAGACCGCTCTGATACCAAGTTGTAACGCCCTGGATAATCAAGATCATTACACTGTGTGTTTAAAATAGTGCAGGACTTGCTAATCAAGTCTTTCAAGAGTATAGCTGTTGAGGGACAACTTCCTTTGGGTCACCACTCCCAAAGGGCTATAGTATCAACTTTGTGTTACGGCTGAATCCTAAAACCAATTATCCAATGATATGGAGAGGGCTAGTTCCTTTAGATCTATATCTTCGGTATCGAAGAAGTCCCGAAAATGCGATCCTATAGTCGTAAAGAGGTTAAGTTTAAAAGATTTTGGTCATAAACAGATAATTTTCATGAAAATAATTATTTAGTACATGGGATCCCAAAACAGGGTTTAAAGGACATATTTACAAAATCTCTAAAAGTTATAAATAATCAAGGCCACTCTGATGGAAAAATATACACTTTAGCACTACAACAAAAAATTCTTTTAATAACACCAAAAATGTGTTATCAAAACATACCATAACACTTTTTGATGTGTTAAGACAGACTATGTTATTGTAGGTCAGGGTACTTTACATAACACTTTATCATTGTTAAACAGATGTGTTATTATACTGTCAACGATAACACACTTTCTGTGTTATTTTAATAAATAGATAAGTGTTTAATTATATTATTTATAGTCGATTATATAACACATTTCAATACTTATAAATTTTTCTTATACAACACTTTAGTATAACACATTATTTGTGTTATATAATGAAGTTTGCATAACAAAATTCTTTACATAAAAAGTGTTATTGTAATAGATATTATAACACATTTTTCGTATTATTTCAATATTTAGATAAGTTTAAATTCTCATTATATATTCATTTATATAACACTAATTTATTCTATTATATTTTAATTTTTTTTATATAATTAAAATTAGCTTTCTAATATATACTAGCATGATCAAATGAACTTGATTTTCAAATAACAAAAAATAAAAACATTCAACATTGTATTAACAATCCACAAATTAGTTTAAAACATTCAACACTGTCATCAACAACAAAATGTTCTTTAAGTATTCAAGTAGTCTTAAATATTCAACATATTGACAAGTTACTACTTTCAGCACAAAATATTGAAGAGTTTAATTTTTTACATAATAACACATCAAAATTTGAGTAGTTGCACACTCCTATAGTACTATTTGATAGGAAAAAAACATGCAATTGAAGTTGCTTCATTGTACCAGCCACAATGATATGATCTTCACTTCCAATTCTAGCAAAACCAACACACTCCGTGTCTTCATTGCAGACTGCAATGCAACATAATACAACAACATTCAATGTTAAATTGATAAACTAAGTCTGATTTAGTTCTTTGAAATTCAAAGTTAAGACATGAGTGAGTTATAGAGTAATAGTAGTAGTTATCATTACCAGATTCTACTTTTGCTTGCACAACTTCCACGAGCTGCTCAATGGCAGTCTTTATTGTCATGTACCTAGGTGGTTCATACTACTTCTTCCCTCTAAAATTAAACAAGAAATATAGAGAAAAACTTAGAACCTGCATGCATTAATTTAAAGAGCATTAATTTAAAGATCCAATCCTAGGAAGCCACAAACAGAGAAAAACTCAGAACCTGCATGCATAGGAAGATCATGAAATTTCTAGGAAGTACAAAGCATAAATGTAGAAAGACAGCTCTGACATACTGACCTGTTTAGAAAATAAAAGTGTTACTCACTTATCAACACATAAAAAGCCTAGAACAGCAAGATTCAATTGCTACTACAAAAGCAGAAATCATAGAAACAAATGACCAAAACTCCAGACAAGAGAACTGCATGTACCATTAAACACCATTCTACATATAAAGAGCAGGTTAATTGCTAAGGAAATTGCTGAACCAGCTGTAACATACACAGTACAAAGTTTGTACACACAAAGAAGAGCAACAGCTAAAAGTAAAAGAACAGCAACAGCTCTTGTAGAAGTAAAATTCAGTGAAATGTGTGTAAAACTTTCTGAAGTCAGGTGGCCAGACATAAAAATAATATAATTCATCAAAAGCTTCATCACGATAATGTAATTTCCACCTGAATGGACCCACTATAGATTAAAGATGATGAAATGGGATAAGGAAAGATTGAAAAAAAATCATTAACCCACTAAGAGCAACTTAATTTTATTAGTATAACAACACAAAACCAGAACAAAAACGTACAGAGAACTAATTTACTGTATTCAGTAAGTGGAATTTATGGAGAACTTTCCGAGCCCATAACAGAAACCATAACAAACTTCAACCATCAATAGAGAAAAACTCATGAAGCATAAACTAAGATGCTACAGTATTAGTTAACTTATAACTTGAATAAAAAAAAATCAGACAAATAATCACAAACAAATCGATCTTAGATAAAAAGGCTAACACAGAGAGCTTGAGAGAGAGAGAGAGACCATACCTTTGTAGAGAAAGATAGAGACAAACAAAAACCAGATTACCTCCTCGCTACTACTTTTTGAAAAATTAGAGAGAAACAATGCACACCTAGGGATTCTCCAAATGAATGTTAATAGAAATAAAGAAGAAGAAAATGAGATGAACAATCAGACACTAAGGAGTTCTTTTAAATATATTAAACTTATTCACTCTTCAAACATTACTATACGCTCTATACTCAAGGGATGATCAGAAAGTCATTCTCTTCAACACCAAAAGCTAGTTTCTTATTGTTACTAAAATCACTCCCATAAAGAAATAATATAAATCAAGAAAAACAAAAGGAACAAAGAACATAGAGAGAAACTAATTTCACATTTGAGAGTAAAGGAAACGAGACCTATGCAACTCAGGAGAAAAAGAAAGGGAAAGGACAATTCATACTAACTAATTTATCACCCTATATTCCATAAGAAGTGCCAATATGAAGAAACAATTCATACAGTTTGTTCTAACTTCTATCCCCATTTATTTCTTCTCTAAAGACCTAGCAAGTTTAATTCCTTTCTATAAAGTTCAATACAAACATAGCATTGATGTGTAAATAACTTTGGCGAAATTCTCTCTATGACAGGTAACCAACAGGGCATCAAGTATGGCATCCAAATTAACAAGTAGAATGTGAATATGGCTATTAGAGGTCCTTTATGAAGCCCATGCTATTCCTCTTATTCTCCCAAAGTTTCTCTTTCTTTCTAAGTTGGAAGTGGGAAATGTGTTTAGAGTTAGGTTATGGGAAGTTTAATGGAGGGGCTTTTCTCTTTTTAAAATCTCTTTCCCTGGTATTTTCTTATCTTGGGGTGATAATATTTCTAAACTTTCTATGTAACACTACTTAGTTTTGCTTTTACTGGTATTTTCTTATCTTGGGGTGATAATATTACTTTTGCTTTTGCTGTCAAATACCATGAGTATCACATAAACAACCAAGTAAAGTGAACAACAAACTAAACTAAACTAAAGACAGCAATAAGAAAGTTATATATGCAACTAGCTACGCAGAGAACAGAGGACAAAAGATACAATAAGAAAGTGGAGATAAAAAGGCTAATGAAAGCAAAAGACAGATTCAAGCCTTATCATATTAAACCATTCACAATCCCTTAATGAAAGTTTACAGTCCCTAAACACTGATTAAAACTAACTTGTGAAGATGAAAGAAATAACAAGAATGCGTATTCTTCATCTTGATTATGTATTATACAGGTAGGGCAGGGCAGGGCAGGGCATACACATATATAATTTATATATCTTACACCTCTATTGCTACATAAATTGCTACTAACGGTAATGCATAGAGGCAGAGGTACATGATTAGAGTGGGCAGAAGGGATCATACATCATCTTGATCATCTATACACACCCCTTAAAAAAAGCTGATTAAAAAAAAGCTATAATAATAACTCAATTTACTCATATGTCTCACTGAAGCATTCCATCAAACAGTTATTATGCATAGGTTAAGCAAAGCTTAGTTTTATATAATAAAACCAGTTTACGAAGTCTAACAAAACAAAACTTACAGATAAATTGACTCAAACATCAATTAACACAAATACACTCTATACATACGAGTTTAGCCTACATCACTGCGTTCTTTGACCGAACTTCGGTGGAGCTCCACCTTTCTGGGGCAAGACATTCACAACCTGCAAAAGAGAAGTTCAAAGTCAGCATAATTACTAGTGGTATCAATCTGCATTTTTGCCAAAATTTACAATATTATTCACTAATCAACTGAAGTCAAACAAGGACAGACCTTTAAGTCACTGAATGTATTAGTAGCAGAGAAGTTCACAGAAATCGGGAAAAATACAGATGAGTCTGTTGGGGGAACAACAAACTCCATTGATCCACTGCAAACAATTCATCATACAAGATAACTATCACTTAAATTGAAATCAAATAAATTATTAAGTTTCAAAAGGAAAACAGCAGTAAGAATTTCAGACCTTCGGTTCGAGTTGTCTATAATTAGAATGGACCACTCCAACACAGAATTCCTCGGGTCGAACCTGCAACCAATAAAAAAAGCAAATTGATACGGAACTCAAATAAAATATAGTGCAACTTATAAACAATGCAAAGGGATACTGACCTTGAACAACATAGAGCTAGTACAGTTCAACAAAATTGCCAGTCATGATATGATAAATATCCTAAAATTTCATTGACAATGTATGATACCTCAATATGTGCTACTGACACGTCATTGAGAAAAAAGAGGACCCTAGAACATGGTTTGCTATGTTGTGTAAATAACAGTAATTCTAATGCAATGGTTTTTTTGTAAAGTTTAAAAAGCAAAGCAAAAATCCAACATAAATATTAAGTGAATATAATTTAATAAAATTATTAATTTCTCATTAAATCACAGTTGTCAGACTTGAGAAGTACTGTAGATCTTCGTTTAATCACACCAAGATGACAAAGATCAAATCATTTACTACAGTATGATGACAACATCACCCATTTGATTTCACAAAGGAACCCACTTGCAAAGTTTAAAACCAAGGTAACAAGATGCACATGGCGGTGACTCAAGGAAAAACTCAAAGACAGCTTTTTTTACAAAGAAAAAATGCTTATAAAAACAGAAGACAAGGCATCATCAAGAGAGGACCATGCAATAAAGTTTATACAGCATGCTTTCAAATAAAAGAAATACAACAAAGAAGAACACTTTTGAACTATCCCTAAGTAAGAAGACCACAAGAACCAAACATAAAGTTGATCCTAATTTTAAGTTTTCCACGAAGTCATTTCTACTCATTATGGTAAAACTCCTTCCAGATCTCAACTTAAATCTAACATTTGGCCAGTACAACTCACACGCAAAACGAATTAGATACAGAATTCTTGTCTCATATACAGGATAAACAATCAAAAGTTTTAAGACAATAATGCCTCTTAGGTTTACATGTCACTACAATTTTACAAGTCTAAGAGAACAACAAACAACAACAATAAAAGAATTGAACAAAAATTAGTTCTGCAGTACATATTTGCAGAGAAGTTCAATATTACATGATAAAGAAATAAATAAAAAGAAAAAATACTCAATGAATCGCCTAAAAGAACATTATGTCCAACACAACCCTACAACAAAACATGAGCTTATGTGAAGTGTGAACTATGTCTAAAACAACATCTAAAATATTACACTTTTTCCTCTCTTTTTTCGGGGGAAACTTGTTAAAGCTATGAAGCATCAATAAAATTCTAAAGCTGAAAGGTGAAAGTCCGAAAAGTTCATATGTAGAAAAAATATAGGGCATATCACAAAAACATACCTCAAAAGGTGCAAGAACAGGCAGCCCATCCAAATTCAGCACTGAAAATCCCATTATCAATCTGAACAAAGGCTCAGCAGCAGAATAGCTAATCATAGAAATAACAGAGCATATCAATATCATTTCATTTTTGCTTGATCGGTGGACCAATATATTTTTATATGTTATGTATGTTTCAATATTATGATTAATGCTTTTCTTTGATCAGTACACTCTTTACTAAAACTAATTATTGATGATAGTGGTTAGTCTAAGCAAAACCTAAAGATTTCAAACTTTGAGCAACTATGCCTGAACTCAGAAGAAAAAAAGCATGACCCAAATGATAGCCAATACTATTATACTATTGGACATATAACAACAACACACCTGCATGAATTAAAAAAGAAAATAATATATTAAATATATAGTAGTACCAATCTAAGCACTTATACTTGTAAGCAACAATAGACCTTTTTACAACAGAAGTAATGAATTAAAGAGGAAATGGATATTCGGGTTGGCCAGGTCGTTCTAGATATTCTTCAATTAATTTATGGGGTGGATGGTGTTGATACATATTGGTTTCAGTCAGCAACCAATATGACGGGAGATGCAGAGTATCAATAACCAGACGGAAAAACCTGGACAATGTTTTTGCAACTTAGAAGAAATTAATAGAGCTGAAAGTACAAAGATATTCATCTTATTTTATTTACAAAAGTAATGAAATTTGTACCTTCTCGTAGGAATATGAGGATAACCTCGACCCTGTAACAAAAATTAAAAGGTAATGACAGCATATCTAAAGCCAGTTTAAGACTCATATGACAGGCACTCTTACCGTGATAACAATGCAACAGTTTTTGCTGCAGAATTGGTCATTTGCCAATCGTTGGAACACTAGGCAAAAATCAAACAATACATGCTTATTTGATAGAAATGCATCTGGTAATCCAAGCAACATGAATGCCCAAAGGTACCTGATTCTTTCTCCATAACAAGAATGTATTGGGCAACACTAACTACATCTGGAAGATAGAGTAAAGGAAAATTCTATCTATTTGAGCAAATTTATCATAAGATACATCCCAGAATTAAGAGTTTACACTGGCAAAGAAAACATTGTCAAATAGAGCTTCTAAAAATTAAGCTAAGTTATTATCTAAATTATGTTTCTCAAGGGTCTGGATACCTTTAACTTCTTCAACGTGAACAGTAATTGGGTGAGCCTGTAAGTAAACCAAAGGCTGAGATAGAACTCAAATACAGAGGAAGGAAGAAGATACATTCCAGAGCATACATATATATGTATATATTATAAATAAAATATATTTTTATCCTCCATTCTTACAGTGCTTGGCCTATTTATGCAATCAAGTATCTTTTGAGATTCTAAGAATCTAAGCCATCCCATCACCAACCTATAACAAGAATGAGAGCTAGTTAAAGATTGATGGGTAAGTACACCTAATGGATGCCTATAGTGATAACAAATTAACTGTGGAAAACATTAGATATATGGTAACAATCCGGGGGTGGGGTGGGGGTTAATGTCATGAGTAAAATTATTATTCATGCGATCTTGAGTACAACACATTTCAATGTCTACAATGAAGGTAATTAACATGAAAAGATAACATCAAATAACAAACCAAGAAATTGCATATCCAAATATAAAAATGATCAAGATTTTCCATTTCAAATATAATTAAAAATCAAAACATAAACTTATGCCATGATGCGAGCTCAGGTGCATACCCATTTCCAACAGACACCTGCAAAAATGATGGAACGTGAAGCATCTGAGGAGCTAAATGTAAGTAAAAAAGCAGCTCATGCATGCAGCCTAAGAAGTGTCGCTGAAACTATTTTTGAATGACTAAAAATTACCATGTCCCTTCTTTTGTTAGACTAACCATATGGAAATCTGAAATCTAAAACAAATGAGAGGCGTAGTGTGCAAACAACATTTTAACTTAAAGAACAAGGTTTAAGAATTTATATGAAAAAGGGATAACGTAGATTAAACAAGAATTCGAAAATCACTATTATTTAACCCAAAAACTTGATATGTTCGTTAATGAAATGTATGAAGCCTACCCACCACATTTAAATTCTGTCTACTGCAGCGCATAAGGATGCATATGTCATTGATTTCCCGGTCTACAACTGACTGGTATGTATTGCAAAAATAAGCACTGAGCATTACTTCGAGAGCCCAATGAACATCAATTGGAAATAGTAATCAACATCTTCCAAAAAGACAACTTCAGACTTTAAAAAGAATTGATTTTGCATCACATGAGATATCAAGAATACATTTGTAACCAACATCTGAACTGAAATTCAAGAAAAACTCACCTAAAAATACAGCTAGGTGCATGTAATAGATATCTCTTTTGGAACCATGTTTATTTTCTTGCATATAAATATCAATAGAGTGTGAAAAAGAAAGTGATGGCTTACCACTACATTTGGGCGAACTTGGAGGCTTCTGCTCGCAGGGAAGAACGACGACGAAGGCTCGTGGGGATGGAGTTTCGGCGGTGTTTGGTCTTCCTGGTCTAGTACTTGAACGTCTGTGACAATCAGTGGGTATGCGGTTGGCAGAGAGAAAACGAAAGAGAAAGGGAGAAAGGGATCGGTTATGGAGGGAAAGAGAAAGAGATTTCGAGATTATATTTTTTTTATTTACTTATTTTATAAATAAAATTTGATTATATTTGGGACCGTGTGAAATTTTCGGGGGTGGGGAAAAATTAGGCGCCAAAATTAAGTCCCACATACACCTATACACTTATTTATCTATTATAATACTTTTTTAAAAGTGTTAAATTTTTGTGTTATGGAAAAGGGGTTTTGTTGTAGTGTAGGTTTCTGTCCCTGTACAATCCCTCGACCGTGGTGGCCGAGCAGCTAACAATGTTCACCTCGCCCCCAGAGCTCTCTAACTCATGGTTGAACCATCTTACCCTTGCCATTACCTACACCACGTAGCACCCGTGAGCCGAGGACCAGCAAGAAAACTATATCACATAGCATAAAAAATCCAGACAATGAAATAATTCATAGGATATTAACCAATTATTTATAAAGCCATAACAGGCACAAATTACTGACGACAAGCAAAGATTAATCAGTATATCATCCAGGTATTCAACATGTCATAATCATCAGATTAACAACATTAAACATATTATACAATATTCAGGGTCGACGCCCTTAGGCTGCACCCCTTGTTTAACCCACTATCTCCGTCTTACTTAGGCCAAGCCGAGTGTTTAACCCACTCACTCCAGCTTGCTTAGGCCAAACTCAGTGATTATTTAATTAACCTCAGCTACCAATGGACGAGTCGCGTCCTGTGCGCAAATATCAATTCTGGCACTCTTAGGCCGTTTAATTCATGCTCACATGGCATATCGCAATCATACAAAAATTGTATTCAGATATAGGGAACCCTTAGCCTCATCACAGCCACACAAAAGGGTGGAGTTTTCTTACCTTTACTTTCCGAGCGAAAGAGGTGAAATGGTTCTGAACACAATCCTTAGCTCCGAGCCTTGGGGATAAACCTTGTCACAAACCATAAATAGAACCCTCATTATAATTCGATTTCACAAACCAACTTCGAGGCCGATCCCAAGCTCTCAGGGAGTCCAATTCTGCCAAACAAGGTGGTGGAATCGACCCTTGAGCCCCTGGACAACAACTCAACAAAGTACCCAAAAAATCAGGTTTTGGAGGCAGGGTAGCACTACAGTGCTACAATCAGAAACCCAAGCCCCCCAGAAACGTAGCTTAGCACTGTAGCGCTTTGAACCTAGCACTACAATGCTAGTACTAGAAATGAAAATTTATGGGTTTCTCCATTCGAACTTTCCCAAGCCAAAGCTCCAAGAACTCACTCCAATCTTCAATCAAACACAAAATTGAGTTCATAATCCCCTATATCTCATCCAAAACAACCTAATAACATCAACAACTTGGCTAAAATCCTCACGAACCACAAACATCAAAACTGAGCTTGAAGCTCAAGAACACCAACTGAAAACTAGAAAACCTAGAACATTCAAGGGTTAGAAATCTTTACCTCAAAAAGAAATTCTACCCTAGGCTGCCCCCAATACCACTCTAGGCTTCAGCTCTCAAAGTCTCAAGCTCAAGTTCCTCATAACTTCATCACAAACCCAAATTCATAAATTAAAATCCAAAACACCGAAGAACAAGTGAAACCTAAAACCAGAACATGAAATTATTACCTTCTTCCCAAATTCAAAATCCTTGGTATAGATGGCTGCAACTCCTTCTTCAAGTTGATCCAACTCATAACTTCCCTCAAAACCAGCCCTCAAGACCTATGCTCTGCTTCTTCATCAAATTCAAAGCCTTAACACAAGAGGGAGAGAGAGAGGAAATGTGAATAATGAGCGAGGGAGAGACATTTCTTTCATTATTTTATTTCCTTAGATAATTCTATAACTTTCTGTATTGTTCTAACAAAACAGAGTATATCCTCCATAGCCAAAAGACACACTTGCCTCTCTAACAATTTAAATCTCTCAAGGTTGCCAAAAGGTAATTTGGTCATTTTGCTCCTAGTTTCCGCTAATTCCTTGAGTGTTCCTATTATTTACCAATTAATCCTAACTTCCAATTATTTACCCAATTATATAATAATTCCCAAATTATTCTCCCAAATTCCCAAAATACCCCTAGGCTCCCCCGAGCTGGGTATAAATCTCCGTTGTGACTATTTCACCAATCCTCTCACTAGCACCGTCTCGAGCCACATGCTGCAAATATATCCTCATAATAATGTGGTCTAAACGATTATAACATATAAATACATTTTATGCCCTCTATGGGCGAAAATTACAAATATGCCCTTGAAAGATAAACAGGGCCCACATGCACATTTAATACTCATAACACATGCATTTATTCACATCCATATAATCATATAATCATGCATGCCACATAATAATGCATTAAATCATTAATTCACATAAATACCAATTATGCCCTCCCGGCACACTAATCAAACCCCTTAAGCCTTATTAGCAATTTTTGGTCGTTACACAATAAAACCAAACCAATTAAAGGCTTTAGAATAACGTACTAGCCTCTAGGACCTCGAAATCTACTAAATCGTGTAGTATAATCATTCGAGAGCACTTAGGTTTGAGTTCCCAAGACTAAAAACCTAATTTGGCTATTTCTCTCAATTAGTGCCGCGACCCAGGCCTTAAGGGTCGCAACACGCTACAAGTTAGAGAGCCTCAAGGCTCTCTCCTTGTGGACAGTTGCCGTGTCACGGCTCAACTCGCGCCACGACGCGTGGGCAACTTTAGGGACCCCCAGGGCCTTCTCACACACACGGGTCGCGGCTCGAGCCCAAAACCAGAAATTCCAAACGTTTTCAATTAAAAAGCCCTCAAAATGTTGTACCAAAAATCCCCATTTCCCCCAAAATCAAACCCCTAACAAGTTCACTGCAACACATGAAACATTTATAACCTATAAACTAGCTCAAAACTACTCCAAATCTTAAAACATGCTTAGGCGAAAAACTTTAGAAAAGCTTAACTTAACCAGAGAAATTCACCTAACAACTGGTTTTAAATCATACCTTGATAGTAATTCCGACCTTGAGCTGATCCTCAAGTAACCCTAGCTTGATTGCTCAGTCTCCAAGCTTCAAATCCTCAACTTCTGCACTAATTCTCCAAGACTTCAACAAAGTTTCTATGCACACCAAGGGAAAGAGAGAGAGAGCCAACTAGGGAGAGAGAGAGCAAAAGAGTGCGATGTTTTCTAGTGGATTCTTGAGGTTTTCCTAAGTATATCCCTAACACAAAAGACCAAAATGCCCCTAGCATTAACTTAGCCATTTTAACACTACCAACGACAAAATCGTGTTTTGCCACCATTTTCCCGCTAAACCTCAAGTGGTCTTATAAAATTCAAATTAATCCCAACGTGACAAAATAAATCACCAAATAATTCCCTGTTAACCAATAAATCCCAAATACGCACTAAGTCCCCGAAATACCCCTAGGCTCACCCCGAGACGGGTATTAGACCCCGTTGTGAATATTCCGCTAATCCGCTCACTAGGATCGCCTAGAGCCGAATATTGCAAATATATCCACATAATAATGTGGTCTCAACCATTTGACACATATAATCGCATTTATACCCTCAACGGGTCAATATTAAAAATATGCACTTATTAACAAGAACGAGCCGAGATGCATATTTAATACACATAAACATGCATATATATATATATATTCATATTACCATATATATTAAGTATGCCACATAGTCACATATTTAATCAACCAATTCCACACATATATATCAAAGAATAAATAACATTTTTGCCCCCCGAACTATGACCACTGTATGATCGTGCCGCCAAATGATTTGCGATGTTAAAAATTCCCCCCGAACTATGCACATTACTAAAATATGGGACTTCTGTTAGATTTTGTCCTAGGTGGCCAACAGATTGATGATGTAGCATTTTGTCTCTTGATGTGGCAGTGTCATGCGTAGAATAATTTGAAAATTTTCATCCCGAACTTTGACCACTACCAAATTGTGCAAAGTTTTTTTACTTTTTCTAATTAATAGCAAATAACTTTTTTTTTTTACTTTTTATTTTCTTTTACAATATAAAATAAATCCTAAAACAAAGTTTTTTCCCCTTTGTCCTCCTCTTAAATTAAAATTTTTATTTATTTATTTAAGTATTTCGTCCACCTCTTTAATTAAAAGTTTTTTCTTTGTTTTAGTATTTATTTTAAATGTTCATTCTAAAATAGTTTTAATTAATATTGTAAAAGAAAAAGTAAAAAAAAAGTTATTTGTTGATAATTAAAATTTTTTATTTATTAAGGATTTAATTATTATTTTTAAGAAAAAACATATATATGTTTTTTTTATAAAAAGGGTATAATTTGGTAGTGATCAAAGTTCGGGGGGCGAAATTTATAATTATTCTACACATGGCACTGCCACATCAACAGACAATATGCTACATCAACAATATGTTAGCCACATAGGATGAAATCTAACAGAGGTCCAATATTCTAGTAACATGCATAGTTCGGGGGGAATTTTTAACATCGCGGATCATTCAGGGGGCACGATCATACAATAGTCATAGTTTGGGGGGCAAAAATGCTATTTATTCTATATCCAATTATGCCCTCTTGGCACACTAACTACGGCACTAAGCCTTATTAACATTTTTGGGACGTTACATTTACCTACGCAGAGGGAGATAGAATTTGTAATCGATCTGTTGCTTGGGACAACGCTAGTATCTCGAGCACCATACCTAATGGCACCAACAGAATTGAAAGAGCTCAAAACTCAATTGGCGAAATTACTTAAGCTGGGGTTCATCAGTCCGAGCTATTCTCCTTGGGGCGCACTGTAACGTCGTGGATAACCAAGACCGTTACACTGTGTATTTGAAATAGTGCAGGACTTGCTAATCAAGTCATTTGGACAAAAATGTGATCCTAAAGTCAATGACCTCGTTAGGGTTAAAAGATTTTGATCATAACAGGTTAATTTTCATTAAAATAGATGTTTGGTACATGGGATCCCAAAAACATGGTTTAAGAGATAAATTTACAATTTTCAAAAGTTATATACAACAAGTGGCCACTCTAATTGAAAAATACAAGTTTCAGGCTTCTGTCCGTGTACTTTTCCTCGGCTGTAGCGGTAGAGTAGCTGACTATGTATATTTTGCCCCCAGAGCTCTCCAACTCATGGTTGGTCCATTTCCCTTTGCATTTACCTACACCACGTAGCACCCATGAGCCAAGGCCCAGCAAGAAAACCATTACAGCAAACAAATGTAGCAATAAGAATATTCACTCAAACTTATCTCATTTAAACATAAAACAGAGTACGGATATTCAATTAATTATTGATAAACACATAATCTCAAGTATTCAGGGTTGGCACACTTAGGCCAAGCCTCTTGTTGATCTAGCTGGCCCTGACTCACTTAGGTCGGGCCATGCTCAGCTCACTTACCGTTAGCGCCGGCTCCCTTAGCCCGGTCATTCTTGTATAACATATCAATCTTACAAACACATAGTACAAGCAATCAATAATTGGGAATCTCAGTCCCGTTCACAACCACACAAGGGTGTAGTTTTCTTACCTTGAATTCCAAACAGAGAATACAGAACGGTCTCGAGCATGATCCTCAATCCTGAGACTTGGCGATAAACCTAGTCTGAGTGGCCAATTGGTAATCATCAATTTCTAATCCAAATAAATACTTAGGAGACAAAATCTAGCCTCCAGGACCTTGATTTCCACTAAACCGGGTAGTAAAAATCGACCTGAGCACCTAGGTTTGAATCCCCAAGCCTCACTATCCTTAAGAACCAATCTAAGGAAAAAACCCCTAGGCGGGCTGCGACCTGGTCCTAAGAGTCGCGGCTTGCCCCCAAGTTAGAGACCAAAAACCCCAAGCCTCAGGGGAGGCGGGCCGCGACTTAGCCCCTAGGGTCACGGTGTGCCACCATATCAGAGAGCATTCCCAGGTGTTCTAGGCATGCGGCGCCCATGAGCTGGGTCGCGGTGCGCCCCCTTATGCCCATAATTTTCTGGGTTTTCTCCACCTCTTTCCAGCCAGAACTTCTAAGATTCAAGACAATTATACTCCCCACTTCCAACTAAAACATAAGAGCGAGTCCAAAACACTAACCATAAATTCTAAGCATGTTATAACACAAAAACTCTATCAAAACAACCAGCAATTCACCAAGTAATCTTAACAAACATGCTAAAGTCTATACCCCAACTCAGTGACAATATTATCTCCCAAATAACCAGAACTTCCTAGCATATTCAGTGACAAGAACTTACCTCGATTTCTTTTTGAATCCCCACAAGCTTTCTGCCTCCTAGTCTTAAGCTTAAACCCCCAGTTCCCTAACTGAATTCCCTGGTTTGCTGCCTTAATTCTTCAAGGCTTCCCCACAGAATTTCACTAAGGTTTTCCTTCTATTTTTCTCTTTAGCTTCAAGCCTTCACTTCCAGAGCTTAAGCTCAGTAAGACACTCAACTTGACACCTCCTATATCTTCAAGCTTCACTTGGCTTCTCATGGGAGAGTGAGAGTGAGAACGTGAGTGAGAGAGAATGTGTGACTTTGTGAAGTTTTCCTAAGGTTCTAGTTACATCCTATTCCTCTAAGTATATCTATCACCCCTAAAAAGATCATAATGCCCCATTCAATTTATCAACCCTCTAATTATCTCTAGGTGTAAATTAGTCAATTTTCGATTCCCAGTTCCAGCTAATTCCTCAAGTTTTCCTAATATTTATCAAATAATCTCGTCATGTCCAATTGATTACCAAATACTTATTCAATATCTATAAATCCCAAAATATTCTCTAAATTCCCAAAAATACGCCTAGGCTTCCCCCCGAGCCGGGTATTAAACCCTACTGTGACTATTTCACCAATCCGCTCACTAGGACCGTTTCAAGCCATATATTCCAAATATATCCATATAATAATGTGGTCTCAATAATTCATCACATTTATGCCCTCAACTGGCCAAAATCACAAATATGCCCTTATAAGCTATAAATGGCCCACATGCATATCTAACATTCATTAACATGCATATAATATACACATATAATCGTATTAACCATGCATGCCACATAATCATGCATTTAACCAATTAAACATTCATATAAACCAATCATGCCCTCCTGGCACACTAATCAAGGCCATTAAGCCTTATTAGTGATTTTAGGTCGTTACAACTATCCCCTCCTACTGAGAATTTCATCCTCAAAATTTACCTGAATAACTCAGGATACTGATCCTGCATCGATGACTCCCAGGTCGCTTCCTCGACCCTGCTATTCGTGCACAATACTTTGACTAGAGGAATCGTCTTGCTCTGTAGAACCTTATCTTTTCTGTCTAGGACCAGAACTAGTCGCTCCTCATATGAAAAGCTGTCTGGAACTCCAAGTCTCCATACTTCAACACATGAGTCATATCCGAGACGTAATTCCGAAGCGTAGAAATGTGGAATACGTCATGAACTCTAGATAATGATGGTGGTAGTGCCAACCTGTCTGCTCTGCGAAGCAAGCATTCGAGCTCAGATCTTCACGATAGCCTCATTAGTCTTCTGAACCATGTCTGGTCCCAAATACCTCATCTCACCCATCTCATCCCAATGAATGAGCGATCTACACCTCCTACCATATAACATCTCGTATGGAGCTACTCCAATCATTGATTTATAACTGTTGTTGTACGAAAACACAATCACACATCCCCTGAGCATGTCCTCCAATACCTGAATCGTCCTCTCAGACTGTCCATCCGTCTGAGGATGAAAGGCCGTACTGAACTTTAGCTGAGATCCCATAGCCTTCTACAAACTACCCCAAAACTAGAACGTAAATATATGATCCCTATCCGTTACTATAGACTTGGGAACCTCGTGGAGACGTACAATCTCCCTCTCATACAGCTCTGCATACTGATCAACAGTATAGGTCGTCTTCAATGGCAGAAAGTGAGCCGACTTGGTGTATCTGTCTACTATCACCCACACCAAGTCATGCAACCCCCACTATTCTGGGTAAACCTACCACAAAATCCATGGTAATATCCTCCCATTTCCACTCAAGACTACCCAAAGGTTGTAGCATCCCCGATGGTTGTTGATGCTTTCACCTGGTGGCAGATCGAACACTTGGCTACATACTCCACTACATCCTTCTTCATCCCAGGCCACCAGTGTAACACCCTACTTCCATAGAGTCATTACTAAGTGAGTTTAAAACGTGCTAATAACTCGCTAATCGAGACTTTAGGTTAAAAGTGTAGCTAAACTGTGTTGAAGGTCATTTTAAGGCATTAAATAAAAAAATGTAGTCATTCATTGAAAACACTAAAATTTAAACATTTGGGATCCCAAAATACTGTTTAGAAAATATTTACAACTCAAAATACATTTAGGGTTGACTAGGCGACAAATTCAAGTCTAAACATTGCCTTCCCCAAAAATACCCCTGATTGTGGCAGCCAGGTAGGCCGAACATTTACCCATCGCTCCACGCTCTCCGTACTCATGGTTGGTCGACCTTTCCTTTGCCATTACCTGCACCATAGAGCACACGTGAGCCGGAGCCGAGCAAGAAAACTCAACACAAAACAAATAACATATGCATATCTATCAACAACATATACAAAACAGCCAACATGCTAAACACACAGCAGCCTTGCCGTCCCAGGTGCTTTATCAGGCCCTGGGTTTGCAGTCTTCACCGAGAGGATGACTCCAGTATCCTAAGAGGGTCTCTCCCTAAGGACTCTCACTCCATGTGCTCAATGCCGTTCCCGGCCCCTTGCCAAACTTTGTTTTACACTCCGCATGCCAGCGCCGCTCCCGACCCTTGCCGTACTCGACTTTGCGCTCCATGTGCTCAACGCCGTTCCCTGCCCCTTGTCGTACTCAACTTCCTGCCGTTCTCAGTCTTCACCGTTCCCAGCCTTTGTCGTTCTTTCACAAATATGCAATACATAGCATAATATCAACAATCATTTAAACATATACTAAACATAAACAATATGGCTACGCCTTGAAATTCAATCACACAGGTTCATGCCCTGCAATACAAACAATAGGGCTACGCCCTGCTCTACGGGTACAACAGTTTTCTTACTTGTGTCCCAAGACCGTAATCCCGAGCACAATCCTATAACTTGAGCCTCGCTGAAAACCTAGTTATAACGCATTAACAATAGCCATTCATCAAGATCTAATCCAATAAATAACTTTGGGATATAATTCTAGCCTCCAAGAACTTGGATTCTACCAATCCGGGTGGTAAAATCCTTCCCGAGCCTTAACATTTGGGTTCCCGAGCTTAAAACCTCCAAACAGTCAATACTTCAAACTTGAGTCGCAGCCTAGCCCCCTAAGGGTCGCAGCACGCCCAAGTAAAAGACAAAATGCCTCACAGTTGAGGGACATGGGCCGCGGCTCGTGCCTCCAAACCTAGAAAATCACCATTTTTCTCTACATTTTCCTCGAACCAATTCTTCTGAAATCAACCCAACTCAATATCTAATCCCAGACTTAAGCCTGGACTTTCCTTCCACACAATCTAGGATTTGTAACAAGTCCATAGATAATCTTATAAACTCAGCCAATATCTAAAATTAAACTTAAAAATCCAATTCACATGCAAACCTATAAATCTAACAAAACTCAGCATAAACTCAAATAATTCAGTGCTAGGTTCCTTACCTCAATAATGATTTTGAGCTTAGACTAGTACTCCAGCACCCTAAGCTTATCTTTCCCAAGTTCCAAGCTTTAGTTTCTCTGTTTCTCCTCCAAAATTCCAAAAAACTAGTTGAGTCTTCTAAGGGATGAGAGAGAACCAAGAGAGAGAAGAAGTTGAGAGTGTTGATGTTATCTTTCATTTAAGTTTAGTGTTTTCTTAAATCATGTGAATGCATATTCAATCTTAGCTAAAGTCTAAAATGCCCCTTAAGTTATCTAAGTCCTCAAATATCATCAAGGGAAATTTCGTCAATTGCCAAATCCCGTTAATTCCTCAAATGTTCCTATAAATCCCATTTAATCCCGACATATCCAAATAATTACCAAACTACTACCCATTACTCAATAAATTCCAAACACATATTATATCCCCAAAATACCCCTAGGCTCCTCTCGAGCCGGGTATTCGATCCCGTTGTGACTTTCTAGCTAATTTGCTCTCTAGGATTGTCTCCAATCGTCCATCACAAATATATCACCACTCACACGTGGTATGAATCACAATTACACAAATATAGCATTTATGCCCTCAACGGGCTAAAATTTACATATATGCCCCTAACAACCAAATGGGGCCCACATGCATATTTAATCCACCTAAACATGCATTTCTAATCACATAATCATCAAATTCATTCATTAACATAATTAAATCAATTATTGCCCTCTAAGCACGCAAATAAAGGCCCCAAGCCTTTTTAGCAAATTTGGGACGCTACAACTATCCCCTCCTTACAGAAATTTCATCCTCAAAATTACTTGAATAACTCGGAATACCGATCCTGAATATCTGTCTCAAGTTCCCAAGTCGCCTCTTCCACTTTGTTGTTCCTCCACAACACTTTCACTAAGGCGATGGTCTTGCTCTGCAAGACTTTATCCTTTCGGTCAAGAATCTGAACCGACTTCTCCTCACATGATAAATCCTATTCCACCTCCAAGTTCTCATAACTCAGTACATGCGTAAAATCTGATACATATTTTTGGAGCATGGATACATGAAACACATTGTGAACCCCTGATAGAGTTGGAGGCATCGCCAATCTATAAGCTACCTCTCCAACCCGTTCCAAAATCTCAAAAGGGCCAACAAACCTAGGGCTTAACTTACCCCGTACACCAAACCGTTTCACTCCTCTCAAGGGAGAAACTTTGAGAAATACATGGTCACAAACATAAAAATCTACGCTCTTGCACCTCAAGTCTGAGTAACTCTTCTAGCGACTCTAGGAGGTGAGCATTTGAGCTCTAATCTTTGCAATCACCTCATTAGTTCTTTGAACAACCTCAGGACCTAAGTATCTCCTCTCGTCCATCTCTTCCCAATGGATAGGTGATCTGCACTTCCTCCCATATAAAATATCATACGGAGCCACTCCATTAGTCGCCTGATAACTGTTGTTGTACGAAAACTCAATTAAAGGGAGATACTTACTCCATAGTCCCCCAAAATCCTGCACAAAGGCTCGTAACATATCCTCCAGTATCTGAATCGTCCTCTCAGACTGTCCATCTGTCTGAGGATGGTAAGCGGTACTAAACCGCAACTGCGTGCCCATACCCTTCTGTATGCTCTCCCAAAACTTGCAAGTGAAGGTGGGGTCCCTGTCAGATACTATCGACCTCGAAGCCCCATGAATTCGTACAATTTACTTCACATACAACTCAGCATACTCCTCCACAGTATAAGTTGTCCTAACAGGAAAAAATTGGGTGGACTTGGTATACCTGTCCACAATCACCCATACTGAGTCATGTTGTCCCACAATCTTCGACAATCCAACCACGATGTCCATGGTGATTATCTCCCATTTCCACTCTAGAATCCCTAGAGGCTACAACAACCCTACTGGCCTCTGATGTACAGCCTTTACCTGCTGACAAGTTAAATACTTGGCCACATAATCCACCACATCCCTCTTCATTCCTGACCACCAATACAAGGTTCTCAAATCTTGGTACATATTTGTCGTACCCGGATGTAATGAATAGGGAGTGGTATGAGACTCATCCAGAATCTCTCGCCGAATACCAGAATCCATTGGAATAGAAATCCGACCCTTGTACTTCAGTAGTCCTATCTTCGAATTAGAGAAGTCTCTAGCCACTCTGACTAAGATACTCTCTTTGTGCTCTCTCAATGGGGGATCCTCCCCCTGTGCCTCCTTAATCCTCTCAAGGAGCATAGATTGAAGAGTGATGTTGGCTAACCGACCAACCGCTAACTCTATACCCGCTCTAGTCATCTCCTCAGCTAACTTATCAGATATCTACCTCGAACTGAACAACTGTCCTGGGCCCTTCCGACTCAGTGCGTCGGCCACTACATTGGCCTTCCCAGGATGGTATAGAATATCACAATCGTAATCCTTTACCAATTCTAGCAAAAATCTCTAGTGCATATTCATATCCTTTTGAGTAATGAAGTACTTCAAACCCTTATTGTCAGTGTATATTTCGCACTTCTCACCATATAAATAATGTCTCCAAACCTTAAGTGCAAATACCGCCGCTGCCAATTCTAGATCATGCGTGGGATATATCTTCTCATACTCCTTCAGCTGTCTCGATGCATAGGCTATCACCCTTCCGAATTGCATTAGTATACATCCCAAACTCTATTTGGAAGCATCACAATAAACCACAAACTTCTCATTGTCTGACGGCAGACTCAATACTGGAGCGGTGATCAGTCGCCGCTTCAATTCCTTGAAACTGTTCTCACACCTGTCTATCCACACATACTTAGTCTTCTTTCGCGTCAATTCGGTCAATGGTGTGGCTATCCTGGAGAACCCCTTGAAGAACTGCCGGTAGTACCCTGCCAATCCCAAGAAGCTCCTAACTTTTGGTACACTGCTTGGCCTAGGCCAATCTCTCTCTACCTCAATCTCGCTTAGGTCAACCAGAATCCCCTCCTTACTGACAATATGACTAAGAAATGTCACTCGCGGTAGCCAAAACTCACACTTGTTGAACTTATCATATAGCCTATGCTCCCTCAAATGTTGTAATACCAAGCGTAAATGTTGCTCGTGCTCTGTCTTTGACTTGGAGTACAGTAGTATGTCATTAATAAACACAATCACAAACTTGTCCAAATAGTCCTTGAAGACCTAATTCATTAAATCCATACAAGTTGCTGGGGCATTGGTTAATCCAATGGACCTAACCAAGAATTCATAGTGCAGAAAGTGGTTGTTGGTATGTCCTCATCTTTAATCTTTAACTGGTTGTGTCTTGACTGAAGATCATTCTTAGAGAACATCGTCTTCCCCTGTAGCTGGTCAAACAAGTCTTCGATCCTAGGTAGTGGGTACTTGCTCTTAATGGTCAACTTGTTCAGCTCCCTGTAGTCAATACACATTCTTAAAGATCCATCCTTCTTCTTGACGAACAACACCAGAGCACCCCATGGCGACAAACTCAGTCTGATGAACCCCACATCCAGTAACTCTTGCAACTAAATCTTAAGTTCCTTCAACTCTGCCAGAGCCATTCTATAAGGTGTCCTAGATACTGGCTTCGCCCCTAGCACAAACTCTATAACAAACTTGATCTCCTAGTGTGGCGGCAATCCTGGCAAATCTTCAGGGAACAAATCTGGAAATTCACATACCAGACTAGTCTCACTCAGCCCAACCGCCAAATCTATAAATGTATTCACAACGTTCGCTAGGAATCCTATGCAACCCTCCTACATCAGGTCCCTAGCCTTATATACTGAAATCATAGGTACTCGCGGTCCACTCATTGTTCCCACAAATACAAATGGTACCTCCCTTTCTGGTTCAAAGGTCACCATCATGCACTTACAATCAATCGTTGCCCTGTACTTCGATAACCAATCCATCGCCATGATCATATCGAAGTCATTCATCGCTAACTCAATCAGATCAACAGACAACTCTCTACTGTCTATCTCTACTAGAAATGCTCTATCCAATGTCCTAGAGACTATTAGTTCCCCAGTCGGTAAAAAAGTCTGAAATCCCCTAGCATACAAATCACTAAGTCTACACAATTGATCTAACTGGTCTTGTCATTATCGAGGGGCTAGCCTCAGCTTCAGCTTGGGTCAACATGAATACTCTGGCAGGAGTGAGACTGTCACTCTGCTTCGGCTCCTGTCTTCTAGCTTGTGGGCAGTCCTTCTTCATATGGCTAATACTTCAACAAGTAAAGCAGGCACTGATCCTACACTCACCCTGATGTTTTCGTCTGCATCAAGGACACACTGGGAAACTCCTCTAATTGTCTCCCCTGCCCTGACGACCACTGAAAGCACCCCGTGCCCTCCTATCCGAGCTACAAGGAACGAAAGAGTCTAGGGCCTTTCTCTTCTGCTCACTGGGGCCACTACCCTGACTAGATCTGATGAAAGGAGGCACCGTCCTCCGAGCACTGCGCCTAGCAGCGCCCTCTCTCCATATCTAATCCTTGGCCCCCTTAGCTCTAAGGGCCTTGTCCACTACCTGTGCATACGTAGTAGTCTCCGGATCCAAGGTTATCTTAACATCACGGACGATCATAACATTCAATCCCTGCATAAACCGATCCCTTCGTGCCATATAGGTCGGCACCAAATCCGACGCGAACTTCGCCAATCGGTGAAATCTCAAGGCATACTCAGTAACAGTCATCCGGTTCTGAGTCAGGTTGGTAAACTCATCAACCTTTGCAGCTCGAACTGCGACACTGTAGTACTTCTCATTAAAAATGTTCCTAAACTCTTCCAAGGTCATAACCACAATGTTCCATCTCTGAGTCACCACATCCCACCAGATGCGGGCATCCTCTCTAAACATGTAGCTGGTGCTAGCTACCCTCTCATTCCCTTCCACCCTCATGAAATCCAGGATGGAAGAAATCATGCTCATCCACTACTCTGCCCACATGAGGTCTGGTCCACCCTCAAAGGTGGGAGGATGCTGCTTCCTTAACCTTTTATACAAAGGTTCCCACCTCTTCTCCACAACAGGCTAGACTAGCACTAATGCCACAGCCTGCAGAAAGCCATGAGGAGGGGCATGTTGCCTCAACTATCAAAAACTCTTCTTCTATTCGGTGAAGTCTAGCTTCCATCTGGGCAAACAGTTGTTTCCAATTCTGTGGGGAAGGTGGAGGGTCCTGACCCTGGTTATCATCCTCGGCCCTGTTGCCATGGAGTCTAATTGATCACCAAGGCATCACACCAATATGGCTGTACTCAATGACGCCGCTCATCAAGCATGATAACAACATCCAAAATCGCCTCCCACTTCACGTTAACCAACCATAAACAACAGTCCATGTAACACAGATAACATACAACAATTAAGGGGCGATGCATTAACATCAAGCATAAGTCAACACATTCATCATATTATATTTAACATAATCAGGAAAACATGGCATTTAACTCGCAATCAAGCATACAATTCAATAATTACCAACCAATCCTAAGTCGAGCTTGTCACTGGCAGGGAGTGCACATGTTCGATTAATCTCTAGGAACCATAGACCTTGGCTCACTCTGATACGAAGTTATAATGCCCTACTTCCTTAGACTCGTTACTAAGTTATTTTAAAACGTGCTAATCACTCACTAATCGAGGCTCTAGGTTAAAAGTGTAGCTAAATTGTGTTGAAGGTCATTTTAAGGCATTAAATATAAAAATGTAGTCATTCATTAAAAACACTAATAGTGAAACATTTGGGATCCCTAAATATTGTTTTGAAAATATTTACAACTCAAAATATATTTAGGGTCGACTAGGCAACAAATTCAAGTCTGAACATTGCCCTTCCCAAAAATACCTCTGGCCGTGGCAGCCAGGTAGGCTGAACATGTACCCATCGCTCCCCGCTCTTCGTACTCATGGTTGGTCAGGACCCTAGGGTCAACTAGGCGACAAATTAGAGTCTAGAAACAAATGAATGTGTAGCATCAGAGTCAATTTATAAAGTATAAGCGGAGCCAGTGCTAGAAAGCTGACCTATCACTACCAAGGGACTAGCCTCGGCCTCCGCTTGCGTAAAAGTGAACACTCGAGCTAGAGTCAAGCTTTCCACCTTCCCTGGTTCCTCCTTCTTCGCTATTGGGCAATCTTTCTTGAGGTGTCCCACCACCTCGCATAGATAGCTAGCCTTTGCCCGATATTCACCTAGAGGGCACTTCTTGCACCTGGTGCGTTCAGGGTAACTCCTCCATGTCTCACTGCCACCCTAGCAACCAACCTGGACACCCTGATTCCTCCTATCCAGACCAATAGTGGTCGTAGTGTCAGGGGTCTACCTTTTCAGATCACTGGGGCCTCCGCCCCTACCGAACTCTGTGAATGGAGGCATTGCCCTGTGAACATCCTATCTCGCAGCACTCTCCCTACACATCTTGGTTTCTACCTCTTCAGCCAAAAGAGCCTTCTCAATGGCCTGAGCATAAGTCATCTACCCAGGTACCAAGGTAATCCTCACATCCCAGGCTATCATAGCATTGAGCCCTCGAATAAACCTGTCATGTCTGGCCGCATCTGTAGGCACCAAGTCTGATGCAAACTTCACCAACCTATCAAACCTCAGGGCATACTCTGTAACTGTCATGCTACCTTGTACCAACCGTGTGAATTCATTTACCTTCGAGGCCCTAATGGAAACATTGCTTGTTGAATCCCCACAAGATTTCTGCCTCCTAGCCTTGAGCTTAAACCCCCAAGTTCCTCAACTGAATTCCCTGGTTTGCTGCCTTAATTCTTCAAGGCTTCCCCACAGAATTTCCCTAAGCTTTTCCTTCTGTTTTTCCCTTTAGCTTCAAGCCTTCACTTCCAGAGCTTAACTTATAAAGTTTCCCAGCTTAAGCTCAGCAAGACACTCATCTTGACACCTCCTATATCTTCAAGCTTCACTTGGCTTCTCAAGGTAAAGTGAAAGTGACAACGTGAGTGAGAGAGAATGAGTGACTTTGTGAAGTTTTCCTAAGGTTCTGGTGTAACGCCCTGGATAGCCAAGACCGCTACACTGTGTTACTTATAAAGGTGCAGGACTTGCTAATCAAGTCATTTAATCAAAACGTGTCACTAAACCATAAATGTGCTAGGGTTAAAATGGTTTTGGTCTCAAAAGTTACACTTTATATAATTAATCAGTTTTATACATGGGATCCCAAAAAGAAAGAGAGTTTAAAATTCGGTTTATAGAATTTCCAAAATACAGACAACCATCAGCCATACTAAGGCAAAATAGACATTTATGGTTCTCATGTCCCTGCCTAATCCCCAACCGTGGCGGCTGAGAAGCTGGTCATGTACATTCAGCTCACAGAGCTCTCCAAGTCAGAGCTGATCAAGCTTGTCCTTGCCTTTACCTGCACCACGTAGCACCCGTGAGCCAAGGCCCAGCAAGAAAACATAATATGCAACACAAACAATAATAACAGATAGTCAATTCTTTAAGTATGATCAAACACTTAAAACCCCACATTAATCACTCAACACTTATTCATTACCAATGACGCAACTAATCACAAATAATAGTTAAGTCGCATAATAGTCAGGGCCAACAACTTAGGCCGCACCCTCTATTTACCCCATTGACTCAGGCCCGCTTAAACCGAGCTCAGTGCATAGTAAGCTCTCCTCGGCTACCAGTGGCCAAGCCGCGCCCTGTGCTCTAGTGTAACCCTTGGCACTCTTAGGGTGTTGGTTCACTGTTTACATGGCATAATCCCATCCTTTCAAGCATACATATTAGGGAGTCCTTAGCCCCATTACAAATACACAACCGGGTGCAGTTTTCTTACCTTTAGTTTCTGCGTTCACTGGTTATGAGCGACGTTCCTCGAACACGATCCGTTCCCGAGCCCTAGCTTTAACACCTAGTCACAAACAAGGTATTGAATTCCATTAATATTCAAATAAGGTTTTCTAGGTACAATACTAGATTCTAGGACATCGAATTCCACCAAGCACAGTGGTGAAATCGATCCCGAGCACCCTAGGCTAGATTCCCGAGCTCAAAATCCCCAAATGTTCAAGAATGTACCTAAGGGCTGCAGCCCTTGAAGCCTAGCTGCGGTCCACCTCTAAAACAGAGCCCAAGGCCCCCAGCAAGCAGACACGCGCTGCGGCCCTGCCCAAGGGCGCCGCGGCGCTTTCCCTGGCCGAGCCTCTCTGGCTCTTTTGCTTCGTAGGGCCGCAGCGCTCTAGAATAGAGTCGCGGCCCTCTCCTTTGTTCCCAGAATATCCACCATTTTTAGCATCCTAACCCCATCCAAAACCATCCCAAAGTACCCTAACTCAAAACCCATTAATCACAAAAACTTTACATATGACTCTAACAACATAACCCAACAGAAATCCAGCCTAAAAACCAACTAAAATTCCATTTTTGATTTATGAAACCTAGCAACTCAAACACCAAAACCAGTCATGCAATACTCAAATTTAAACCTCTAAATTACGAGTTGGAGCTTACCTCTTTCGCTGAACCACTTCCTTGACAATCTCTGAGCTAAAACCCAAGCACTTATCTTTAATTCAGCCCTAAACATCAAAATCATAATCACCTTAATATTCAGCCAAAAACATAGAGTTCTAACACCCAAAAACACAATTCAATTCTTACCTTAATCTTGATTGAGTGACCCTTTGTCTGAGCTAAGCTAAGCCTTCATGAATTCAGCTCAAACACAGAGTTTTCCTCAGCTGATTCCCTTAGGTTTTCTGTAGTTTCTTGGGAGAGAAAAGACAAGAGAAGAGTAGAGAGAGCATGGGTCGGTTTATGTTTTATTCCCTTATTTTTCATGAACTTAGTCTAATCCTAGCCAGTTAAGTCAATCCCGAAGCTCGGGGTACCGGAAACGTCCCCGAGGGCAAAACGGTAAATTTCCCCAATATTCCCGCCTAAGCTTTTTATCCTCAAATATATCTCCATATATTTATTTCCATAACCCGATAATCTAAACAACTACCCAATACCTAAAATTCCTTTGACTTATCCAAGGTCAAATATTAAGCTCCGTTGTGACTTTTCCCTCCTATCTAGCTCCCTAGGATCGCCTCAAATCGCACTCTGCAAATCTACCCACATAATAATGTGGTTCTCACAGATATAAAATTTAACCACATTTTCATTCATAGAATCATACAAGCATGTATTTAAATCAATAAACTACCACATAAACCAATTATGCCTTCCCGGCGCACTAATCAAGGCCCTTAAGCCATATTAGTGATTTTGGGTCGTTACATCTGGTCACTTCCTATTCCTCTAAGTATATCTCTCACCCCTAAAAATACCATAATGCTTCATTCAGCTTATCAACCCTCTAATTATCTAGAGGAGTAAAAGAGTCATTTTCCTATTCCCGGTTCTCGCCAATTCCTCAAGTGTTCCTAATATTTACCATTTAATCTCGTCATGTCCAATAAATTACCAAATACTTATTCAATATCTATAAATCCCAAAATATTCTCTAAATTCCCAAAAATACCCCTAAGCTTCCCCCCTAGCTGGGTATTAAACCCCATTGTGACTAGTTCGCTAATCCGTTCACTAGTACCACTTCAAGCCATATATTGCAAATATATCCACATAATAATGTTGTCTCAAAAATTTATCACATATAATCACATTTATGTCCTCAACTCGCCAAAATCACAAATATGCCCTTATAAGCTATAAAGGGCGCACATGCATATCTAATATTCATTAACATGCATATAATATACACATATAATCGTATTAACCATGCATGCCACATAATCATGCATGTAACCAATTAAACATTCACATAATCCAATTATGCCCTCCCGACACACTAATCAAGGCCCTTAAGCCTTATTAGTTATTTTGGGTCATTACACGCACCAATTAATTTTGTCTAGAAGAAAGGCAGGTCTATGAGAATGTGTCTTGATTATCGATAGTTGAATAAGGTCACAATGAAGAACATATATCCTTTAGCGAGATTCGATGATATGTTTGACTAACTTTATGGGACCAAGGTGTTTTCAAAAATCGATCTTCGATCGGGATACAATCAGCTGAGGATCAAGAATGACCATATACTGAAGACAACCTTCGGAACCAGGTACAGGCATTACGAGTTTCTGGTGATGTTGTTTGGACTCACAAATGGCCCAACAACTTTTATGGACCCCATGAACAGGGTTTTCAAGGAGCACTTGGATCAATTTGTCATTGTGTTCATAGATGATATATTGGTCTACTCCAAGATAGAAGAAGAACATAAGGAACATTTACGTCTGACCTTGCCATGATTGAGAGAGCATCAGTTGTATGCCAAATACAAGTAGTGTGAGTTCTTGTTATCTGAGGTTGGTTTTTCGGGTCATATTTTCACTGATGGAGGAGTGAAAGTAGATCCTACAATTATTGTTGTAGTGAAAGAATGGCCAAAACCGAAGAATGCCTCGAAAGTCAGAAGTTTTATGGAATTTTTAGGCTATTTCAGGAGGTTTGTCGAAGGGTTTTTGTAGATAGCCGCACCGATGATTGAATTAACAAGAAGGAATTTGAAGTTCACTTGGTCAAATAAATGCGAGCAAAGCTTCCAGGAATTGAAGAGTCGGCTTATATCAGCATCTGTACTCAACTTACCGTAAGAGGACGGGCAGTTTGTGGTTTACTATGATGCGTCAAAACAGGGGTTGGGATGTGTCCTGATGCAGACTGGTAAGGTGATAGCCTATGCCTCTAGGCAACTGAATGATTATGAACAGAGTTATTCGATGCACGACTTGGAATTAGCAACGGTTGTCTTTGCACTGAAGATTTCACGTCACTATCTCTACAAGGTGAAATGTGAGATTTACATCGATCACAAGAGCCTCAAATACTTCTTCACCCATAAGGTGTTAAATATGAAGCAAATGAGGTTGTTGGAGTTAGTCAAGGATTATGACTACGACATACTATACCACCTTGGTAAAGCCAATGTTGTGGCGGATGCACTTCACCGTAGAGTGCCGGGAATGGTTTCTTCTTTAGAAGGAGTATCAAGGACAATCCTGGAAAATATGGAATGAGTTGGTATAGAACTGATCACAGGACAGCTTGCAAATATACACTTTATTCCACCTTGTTAGAAAGAATCAGGAAGGGCAAAATACAGATAAGAAGTTGAGTGATCTAAAGCAAGAGATGTAGGATAGGAATGCAAATGATTTCACTATATCAAATACCAGGCCGATCAGATTCAAAGGGCATATTTGTGTTCCAGAATGTGATGAGTTGAGGAAATATATTTTGGCAAAAGCTCATACTACCCCATATTCAGTTCAGCTCGGGAAAACTAAGATGTACAACGACCTTAAGGTATTGTATTGGTGGCTGAGAATGAAGAATGATGTAGTGCAATATGTGGAAAAATGCTTAACCTGTCAGCAAGTTAAGGCAGAATATCAAAGACCATTAGAGCTACTGCAACCGTTGAATATTCTTGAGTGGAAGTGGGAGGAGATATCTATGGATTTTGTAGAGTCCAAGAACTTTACTTAGCTAGTTAGATAGTAGTAGTAGTAGTAATACCTAGTAATAGTTGTAGTATGTTTATTACTGTGGATTTTGGTTCAAGCCGGGACTTAGTTGAACACTCGTAGCAACAATTGTAGATTTTATAAGTTTAACCTATAGTTTAAGAATATTAATTATAACATAAGGTGTAATTAATATAGCTGATTATGAAGATGATATTTATTATACTATAAAGTTTAGATAGACCCAATAAGATAATGACACTTGTCATGTGCCTGTTTATTGAGAAATAAAGTATTTTTTAGGAATAGTTTATTAAGAGTAATATTTGAAAATCCCAAAATCTGTCAGCAGCTTTGAAATTGTTACAGGACTCAGTCAAAGCTGTTTACTCAATTCAAATTAGGCTGAAAAAGTGCAATTACGTGTATAATATTTCAACATATGCCGATATATCGCCACTTGGGGAATACGAAAAACACGTAACTTCATGTGATCACTTCGACGAGCCTCGGGAACATAAGCCCAGGCGATATATCAGCTCTAGGGAAGGTTTTTCAAACAATTTTGAAATCGAGCTCATTTTATTCCATAACCTCTTGATAAGCTCATAATCTTTTTGACCGAGTCTTAAGGCTCTGGTGAACGATTATTCAAATGTTTTTCAATTAAAAAGTCATTATTTTTATTCAAGCTAAAAGAAGATATTTTCATTCTTGAACTCTATAAATAGGACCTAGTAACCCAGGCATTTCTTTCATTCTTCAAGCTGAGTTCAGAGCCTTCAAGTAGCTAGGTTTACTTTAGAGTGTTAAACACTTGGGTTGGGGGTATAAGCTTTATCATTTTAAGCTTATTAAAAACTTGGGAAGTAAGGTTCATAGTGTGTATTTCGATTTCGAGGTGTAGAACGGTCATAGTGCATTCAAAGGTACTCCTATTCCTAGTTCATTTCTATATGTTTCATTAGTTTTTATAGTTTTTCTCTACTCAATTCCTAACTCGTTGTTTTCATTCGTGGTTAGGCATCTAAGTTCTTTGAACTTGAGCTTCTTGTCGGTAAGTACCTTCTTGGTGGTTTAGTTCATTCCTTTTCATCGCTATCTTTTAGAATACTCACCTTTCTCATTAATGGTTTTTAGGAGTGTTCCAAAATCTCGTCCTTGTTCTCACATCCCGGTATTTGGTAAGGAAAATAGGATAGTTATTATATGCTTATATGATTATGCTATAGTATGTTTTATATATGTTATGGTATATGTATGTTTTGGGGCTTATAGTTGATTAAATAGCAAACCCCAACACTTTTATGTTATTGGGGCTTATAGTTGATTAAATAGCAAACCCCAACACTTTTATGTTATTGGGGCTTATAGTTCCTTAGCCAGCAAACCACATTGTAGTATGAGGCTTATAGTTGCTTAGTTAGCAAACCCTAATAATTACCATGTTCATGGGTTAGAATTATGATATATGTTTATAGTGAATGTTTATATGTTTATGTTGCATGCTTTTAGTAGATTTTCCCTGCTGGGCATTAGGCTCATTCCTTTGTTTTATATGTGCAGGAAAATAGTTATGGCGGCGGGAAGATTCTTGGTGGCTTGGGATTGTGTATTGAGGGAAAATGGATTAGGTTGACTGCATGAACGATTCGAGAACGAAGTTTCTTTTAGTCATTTTATGTATTTTTCCACACTTTGTTTTGTAACGAATTTTAAGATTTAAGTTATGTTTTATTTTTCAAATAATGGGATCCCATATCCTAACCGAATCTTTATGTATTTCAACCTTTGCCTTACAGTTTTTTTATAAAGTTATGAATGTTTCACATGTATGTTTCCTTAAGATTAGTATCTATGCATAGTAGTTATTAGTGGTCCAAAGTCTAGAATAATTTGGGTCATTACAGATTTCATGACAGGGTTACCTAGAACCACAAAATAGCACGCTGCAAGTTGGGTAGTTGTGGATAAGTATACCATGTAGGATCATTTCCTACTGATGCGCATGACTTATTCTATGGATCAATTCGCTAAGTTGTACATGAATGAGATAGTACGGCTACATGGGACACCGTACTGTATTCTGTGTGATTAGGATGCTCGTTTTACATTATCATTCTGGGAGAGTTTGCAAAGAGCAATGGGAACTCGTTTAAAGTTCAGCTCAGAGCTTGTGTTATTGACTTTCAGTGATCCTGGAGTAGATACTTGCCACTGATTGAGTTTTCGTACAACAACAACTACCAATCTATCATCAAGGTAGCACCATATGAAATGTTGTATGGAAGAATGTGTAGGTCCCTACTTCACTGGAAGGAACTGGGAGAGAGAAATCTACTTGGGCCAGATGCAGTGCAACACACCAATGAGGCTATTTAGAAAATCAGGGCTAGAATGGTCACAACTTAGAGTAGACAGAAGTCTTATGCAGACCTAAATCAAAGGCACGTTGAGTTTGAAGTTAGTGATCATGTATTTCTGCGTGTTACTCCAAGGATAGAGTGGGCAATGTGGCTTACAGGGTAGCTTTACTGCCATCATTGTCTGGGTTGCACAATGTATTTCATGTGTCAGAACTTCAAAAATATATGTCCGACCAATCGCATGTGCTGAGCTACGAGACCATGGGTTTGCAGAAGGATTTTTCATTCGATGAGCGTCCAATGAAAATACTCGATCGAAAGGACAATGTCCTAAGGAATAAGACCATTTCCTTTGCGAAGGTATTGTGGAGGAACAGTGTTGTTAAGGAGGCAACCTGTGAATTAAACTCTGATATGCAGCAGTAGTATCCCGAGTTGTTTGACTAAAATTGCGGGATGAAATTTCTTTTCAGGGGGGATAATTATAATATTCGTCTTCCCAAAAGGGTAATTTTGTAATTTCTCCATTGAGGGCATTTTGGTCTTTTTGCATATTTTCTTTTTGAATTTGGATATGTATTATTTCCAATGGCAATAAAATTCATTGTTTCTTATGTTTGAATTTTTGTGGAATCACGACATGAGTATACTGCCAATTGAAAAAATAACGACTTGGGTTAAGCTGCTATTTATTTAATTGCAAATTATGATTATTATTATGGGCATGATAATAATAATAATAATAATAATAATAATAATAATAATATGCATTAAATTATTTTATCTTATGATGTGTAATATTTTGGTTTGCCATAATATTATTATTTAATTGAATTCAATAATAATAAAAAATTCAATTTGCGAAAAGACCATAATACCCTCAAGTGTGGGATTGGTTCAAGGGTTATTTTAGAGACTTTATTTTTCTGATTTAACATGATTAAAAATTCATAGAATTTGTCAAATTTTTGAAATCTAACTGATGATACCAGTTGTGGAACCTTAGTCTATTTATTTATTTTAGAGACTTTATTTTTCTGATTTAACATGATTAAAAATTCATAGAATTTGTCAAATTTTTGAAATCTAACTGATGATACCAGTTGTGGAACCTTAGTCTATTTATTTATTTAAATTAATAAAAGAAAATCCATGAAAAGAGAATCTAGAAGCTTCAAATGCTCAATTTAGTTTATGATATTTTTAAATCGTGTTACCATGATTATTTGAATAATATAATTCATGGGAATAGAGGGGAAATCATAGAGTTTAAGAGAGAGAGTGAAAAAAACTATAACTTTTAAGAAAAAGAGAGAATTTTTAAGTTCTTGCTTTGGGAAAATTCTGGGTAGTATTGAATATTCTAGAATCATTCTAGGGGTGAAAAAAAACGTGTTGAACCTGGGAAAAGCAAGGGTAAGGTACCAAGTCGAGAATCACCAGTTTTATCCAAGAAAAATGCAAGTTATTGGATAATTTTGGATTTTAGGAGGTTTGGGTTGTTTCTGGGTTCGTGGAGGCTTGTGTACAAGCTTGGGGACCCCAAGGATCACTTTGAACATGAAGAAACGGGCTGAAACAGTCCATGGCAAGAAAACTGATTTTTAGCTCCATTGTTGGTGGTACACTGGAGTTGGAGAATGCGGCATTGATCCGAGGGGGAAAGTTCTTGGGCTTGGGATTATTCCTTTGAGGTGCTGGAGACGAGAGGATTACTTTTCAAGCAAAAGAACGTAACGAAATGCAGCCAAAACAAAGCCATAAGCTCGCCGGCACTGAAGAAGAAAGGAGCTCTAGCGAACCCGATCTCAGTATTTCTGGAGGTTTTTTGTTTGGTTTTTGAATCCTAAAAATTAGTAGATTAATTTTAGAGCATTTTCCAACTAGTTTCGTATTTTTATGATTTTTCCTTGAATTACTATGATTTATTAAATATAAATAGAGATTAATTATGGATAAATATTTTTATAGTTCCAAAAATTATGAATTTATGTTTGAATGATCTCTGTATGATTTAGAATGGCTCTGTATTTTTATATTTAAGCTTTGATCATGTTTAATAATTTTCTTGAATTATTTGCTTTTAAATTTGTTATTTATAGACAAAATTGTGGAATTTTTTTTTAAAGTATTATAAACTTTATGGGAATTTTTGTATATGTTTAAATTGAGATTCTAAGGCTCTTTGTATTTTAATTTTGAATTTGTATCATTTATTTAATTTCCATGATTTATTTTGCTTATTCTATATTTTAATTATGAAAAATATTAATACTACTCTTTTGAACCCTATGTAAATTTATTTTTGTGTGTTACTGTAGGATGTAGAAACCGTTCTGAATAGTTATATTTTATTTTTAATCGTTTATGTATTTTCTTGAATTAATTGGTTTTTCTATTAAATTAATTAAGAAAAATAGTTATTTTGTCCAACAAATTTTGAAATAATTTTTATAAGTTTATTTTTGCTTTTTGAATAGTTCTATATGATTAGTTTGAATTTTGGGCTTGTTGTATATTTATTATGAATTATTGAAATTTTATTTGGGAAATTGAGGAAAAATAATTTATAAATGTTAATTTTTTTGCTGGTCTTATATGAGCCTTTGTTGATTATTTAGGGTTTCGGAAAGATCATTGTTAAATATTGTTGTCATATGATAATTTTTAGAAAATGATTGAGTCTTTTATGTAATTATGATATTAAGGGCATTTTGATAATTTTTCACGTAAAACGTATTTATATGAATTCATGTTTTACGTTAGAAATAGTATTTTTTGTGCATGTGATGTTATGGGTCGAACCTTTGTGAAAATTGATTTTAATTTATGTGCCATGCACCTTAAAATTTCATAGTTAAATTATTTCGATAATTAGGGTTTTGAAATAAAACCCTAATGCTTATTTTTACTTTATTTTGAATTGTCGTTGTGTAATTGTATGTCTAGGAGGTAGCGGTCGTCGAGGAGACACAAGTGGTTCGGGACTCATCAGCGAACAACGAACTTCTTAAGGTAAGAAGAGTGGACATCTGTGCACAGGGTGTATGTTATGTCTACAACCTTGTTTTCTTATTTATGTAATTATGTTATTATATTTTTTACCTGAATTGTTGCATTAAAATTGGCTAGCATTAGTATACTGCTAGGGAATTTTGTTAGTAGACATGCTTAGATGATAGAGTAGGCGTGCTACAAGATTCTAGCTGCTTGTGTGAGTATAGCACTTCTAGGAATTATTTTGGGTGTGTATAACTTAGGATAATAGGATGCCACCACGGAATTGCCGAGTGTGAGTACAGCGTACGCAAGGCAATGATGTCTTGAGGGAACAGGCGACTGTGAGTACAGTGCAGGCTAGACTAGGTGCCATCGTGGGAATGCTGAGTATGAGTGCAGCGCAGACAGGGTAGATTACATTTCATGTTCGCTCAACATGACTTGTTAGTATTTTTGTGTGTGAGTATAGCACACATTATGTTAGTGGGTGCTGACTGATGATTTAGCCAACGACACGGAGTCACTAAAAATGATAAGAATTAATTAGTTGAATGCAAAAACTAAGCAGCACAAAGATTTTATAGTGGTTCGGCCCCAGAGATTGGTAATAAACTATGTCCACTTAGTGTTTCTATTAATGTAAACTCTGAAACCTGCGATCAGCAAACTAGGGTTCACTGAGTTTCACAAGCTCTAAAGTGGAAAACAAAAATCATGTATAAAAACACTAGTTTTCTTTGAATACAAATTATTGCATGTCTTTAAATGAATCTCATGAGTCCTATTTATAGGTTAAGGTCTGTTTATATGGGCTGATGGGCCGTGTTTAAAATTTATTACAACCATATTTGAGTAATAATAGAAATCATAATAGTTACACATAAAGAAGGTCAAATATCTTTGAAATATCCGACTTATAACTATATTTAAACTCTAGCTTTGTTACTATTATCTGACCTGGTCACATATATCAACACATCTTCTTTAGTACTTTTTAACATATTTCTTGAATCCGTCGAGTAGCTACTATCCTGGTCATTGGTCGACTGGACTGTCATCACTAAATAGTCACGTGCTATCCACGTGCACCCCGATCGTGCCACTTCAGCAAGCAAATATTTTTTAGGTAAACATTTTCCCCCAAGTTTATTTTAATGCGATCAACATTTAATAAACTTACTCAGCCAGCAATCCATCTAACCTGTCACATCTATTAGTACTTACCTTTTCGAAAAAGCAAGTAATCATGACCTTTACAGTTTCCCAGAAACGTTTTGACGGTTATTACGATTCCCTATGCATCAAAACCCTATTCCCATCATTACTTTGCATTACTGCCCTGGGCAATATAAATATAAGCCTCTTCACTTTTTTCCATTTGTTAACCAAACCTTCTCTTTCTCCAAGAATACTCAGAAAAACCTTCATGAAACCTAGAGACTCCAGTCAATCCGAGACGTCTTCGAGAAATTCGAAGAAAAACTTTCGTGATTTCTCCTACAATCTGTATTCCAAGTAAGTTTTTGAATCCATCCTCTTATCTTTGTAGAATTTTTCATGTTTTTCCTGCCTGTTTTCGGAGATGAAAAGTTTTTTCGAAAAAAAATTTCACATTCAATTTTTGATATGTTTTTCCAACTTGCTCGCATGTTTATTGTGTGTTTATCAGGATGCTGCTGGTCGTAAAAAAATCTTAACTTTTATACACGAGCAACATTATCCTTGCTTTTCTCTTTCTTCTATCTATTGGTCGTAGATTCTCACTTCCCCTTTTCTCTTCTCAGATATTCATGCATGATTCCTGGGGAGGTGAGAGACCAATAGAAGACTACCTTCTTGCTCTACTGTTCGAGGATCAAGAATAGCCTTCTTTGCCTTTTCTTGCGCCTTTGAATTCACTCCCAAACCCTACAACCAGTCCTCCTTGAATAAGTCACAGAACAATCGAACATGGGTCGTGTCAAACACATTGCTCGTAGAAAAAAGAAACCCACAAACTCTCCTTCTAACAAGCCTACAACCAATGTCGAGGGTCCATCAAGCCATCCTCAACCTTTAAACTTTTTAGCACCAGATATCCAGCCCAAAGATCATCCCTGTGATGGCCCTCGAGCGGAGGTAGCCTGGTACATTGCACCTCCTAGCGTCATATCGACCATGATAGTGGCAAAATATCCCAAGAAGTATGGGCTTCCTAGGAATACTCTATACAAACATACACCCGACCAGAGGGCAAACGTGTCCGGAGGAACCTACAGCACCTGGTGGATGTATCATACGGAAGTGGGGGAAATCTTGCCCTTGCACGACTTTTTCCGAGGGTGGCCAATTATTTTGAGGTCACCCCTTTCCAAATAACATCCAATGGATATAGAGTACTTTCAACACTCTATATCTTATATAATCACAATAAATGGCATGTGCCTACTCTTCATGAGATCAACTTTCTGTTCGATCTCAAATCAAACCTAAATCAGAACTGAGTGACATTACCTACAACTCCAATGTAGGAAGGTACTTCCAGGAGTACTTCCTCACGACCAACTTAGTTGCAGACAACATGGCCTTCACACAAGGAGGCAAACTTTTTATCTCTGATCACCATTTATCCTGTCATTTTTTCATCTTTCCATGTCCTTAGTTGTTTTGTGTTGTATCTACGTCCATGGCACCGACCAGACCCCACTCCATAAATGGAGATAAGAGCCATAGCTCTGGCCAGCTTGACGAATATAGAAAAAAATGTCAAGGAGCTGGTCAGGAGAGCAATTTAAAGGTGGTCAGCCTTTTAGAACCTCATCAGGAAGTGAGGGAATCCATCGCAGGGAGTGCGACTAGAGAGGGCACTGAAGGATAAGAACACCCCGAGTAGTAGCAGGACGTGTCACAACCCAGAGGCGCCGACCAACGGTCGTGACCATTCAAGAACCTACCCCAAACACTCGAGCAACTAATATTCCTTCCCAACATGGGAGGGGAAAACAAAAACTACCAGAATACACTGGTCCTATGCCTAAATCTTCAGTCGAGAACAATATAGATTTCTCACTCTTAAATAAACTGCCCATCCCTTATCATTTATTTGATAGGGATGGATTCGAGGCAGATAGTGAGTGTAGCAGTAGTTCTTTAGCTAATGTTGCGACCAGTAACAATTTTTCAGGTATACTACTTACAATTTCTTTTTAGTTCATGTAACGTCTCAAATTTCCTAATAAGGCTTAGGACCTTGATTAGTCGCCAGGATGGCAAATTATTGAATTATGTGATTATATGATATTTATGTGTATCATTATGTGATTATGTGAGTTATATTATAATATGACTTGATATGCATGTTTAGGTGTATTAAATATGCATGTGGGCCAAATTCTATTTAAAAGGGCAATTTTGGTAATTTGGCCCATTATGGGTATATTTGGTATATATGTGGTATGTGTGTGGTACTACATTACTATGTGGATATGTTTAGGTTACTCTGCATGAGACGATCCTTAAGAGTAAGCTAATGGGAAAGTCTCAACCGGACCAATAGTTGACTCAGAGTGGGTCAAGGGGTATATTGGGTATTTAGCTTATCCGGATATTGGGTAATGGGAATGATTATTTGATGATATTTTGGGAGTTAGTGAGATTAGGAGGGAATTCTAGGAATTTCGACTATTTTACCCTGGGGGCATTTTTGGGACCCCGAGCATTAGGAATTGCTTGAGGTTACTTAAGCTCGAAGTAACCTGTCAAAAACATAAAAAGAACGTTCAGTAAGTTCTCTCTCTTTCCCGTTCTCTTTTTGAAGTTGTTAGTAATTGCGAAGGAAACTAGAGTTTTAGGACTCGGATTCAAAAAATGTTAGAGAGATAATGATTCCAAGGAAGATTAAGAGCTTATTAGTCGAAGGATTTAATTGGGAAACGACTCAATCCGAGGTAATCCAAGTTTTAAGTTTCTAGTTTTTAAGCTTTGATTGGATTATATGCTTTGATGAGTTTTTGAGTTATTTAAAGTTTAGGTTTTGATGGTTTTGGGGCATTGGGATGTTTGGGAACTTTGTTTTAGGGATTTCAATATGTTTGCATAGGTTTTTGGAGGATTTTAAATGGGAAAAAAATTAAGAAAATGGCTTAGTTTGAGGTTGGGTCGCGACCTTGTTCTTGGAAGTCACAACTTGTGTAAACCCAAAACGAGGAGGGGTTCTATCTGGGGGGCGCACCACGACTCTGGGGAGCAAGTCGCGGCCCACACCCTGAAGTCCAGGTAGAGGGTTGTCTGTCTGTGAGCGCGCAGCGACCCTCAGGGCCAAGTCGCGGCCCGTCTATACAATTTTGGCCAGGTTGGGTTTTTATTCGTGGAAACTTAAACCTAAGGGCTCAGGATCAATCCTACTATCAGGTTTGGTAGGATTTGACATCTCAAAGGCTAGGACTCGGTTCGGAAGTCTTTATTTAATTGTTTTTGACAAGATTCTATATTATGGTTGTGACTAGGTGATCGCTAGCCGTTGAGAATCAGGATCGTGCTCAAGGGTCATTTATTGGTAACCTGTGCTTGAACCAAAAGTAAGAAAACTCCACCCAGTATGTGAAGCATGTGATGCATGTGATACATGTGATTATAACATGGAATGAATGTTAAATATGGAATTGATCAGAGCTCGAGTCTCTGTAAATGTGCATGATTATGATTATGCTTGTGATTTTTGATTACGCATGTTGAGTACCTTATATCTGGATATTTGACATATGATATATGCATGTTTGCATTACCTCATTGAGCAATCCCTCACATAGTAGTCAAGGATGGCAATAGTGTTGAGCGTTGGTCATAAAGCACTGACTTATTAGTCAAGAGCGACAATAGTGCACCGAGCGCAGGTTGATGTGATTAGATCTAATCAACAAAGTATTAGACACTCGTCCGACCCTATGGTCGAAGAAAACTAATTCACTTGGCTAGTCTACGACTAGTTACTTAGAGTCAGGGCTAAAAGACCCATGTGACTTGATGGTCACATGGCTTAGGGCACAGGACCTGAAAATGACTTCACAGGCATCCATTCAGGGCACAGGACCCCAGAATGACTTCACAATCATCTAGTTAGGGCACAGGACCCTAGGTTGACTCCATGGTCATCTATTCAGGGCGCAAGACCCTAGAATGCCTCCATGATCATCTATTCAGAGCAAAGGGCCCCAAGTTGACCCCATGGTCATCTGATTAGGGCTTCAAGCCTCAGAATGATCCAATAACAATTTATTTGTACTTGACTGGATGCATAAGTAGGGCTATTACTGCTAGGCATGCGTATTTTGATTTGGAGACATGTTATTAACTACTTATGAGCATGCTTAAGTTTTCTTGTTGAGCCTCGGCTCACAGGTGCTATGTGGTGCAAGTAAAGGTAAAGGAAACCTAGACCATCCTTGAGTTGAAGAGCTTAGGTGACGATGTGTACATATGCGACTACTTGACCACCACAACCAAGGGTTTAAGAGGAACTAAGATCAAACCCTATGTTGCCGCTTAGGTCGGCAGGTTGTAACTCTTTTATTGTAAATCACCTTCTAAATATATTTTGGGATCCCATCAATACAGTAAACTTTTTAGTGAAACGTTTGTACATTTGACCAAAAAATTTAACCCTAAACCGTTATTCACATTTATTTACACGATTATGGAAAAATGACTCTTTTAGCGAGTTTAGCACTATTTAAAATACACAGTGTAACACTCCATTGGTAGTAGGGCGTTATAGTTTGTTTTTTTATTGTCCCAAACTTATTTCCTGACATATCTGCCCGTTTGTTTTTTTTTTGTAGTCATGCCATCCGACGACACCTTCAATATCTATGCTTCTGTAGATGCTCCATCGAGCAAGAAGAATTCAAGTAGAAGAAACCCTGGAGAAGGCAGTGGGGAACCTTCAAGAAAAAAGGCTCGACCAGAGGTCCTTCCAGCTCCCATCCCTTCTAGATCAACTACACCTCCTCATCCTCCTCGCACTAATCCCTCCACTGACTAGACAAGGAAATCCTTGGCTGCAGAATTGGTGAGCAATGCCTATAGCTCAACAAATGACAATCTATAGAGATTGGCTAAGCACCGTCCCACCCAGGAGGATTTTGCCTGTCTTCCTTCATTGAAATCCTACCACATCCTTGCTCGTGGCTCAATGAAGTCCTCAGTGTAAGTTTCTTCTGTATTTTATTGTTTAACATGCCAAGGAGATCAAGTAATGGGAGGCCAAGGAAAAGGCAGCTGCCGAGGAAATCAAGGCATGGGAGGCCTAGGTAAAGGCAGCTGAAGAAAAAGTTGCTGTTTTAATCGAGCTGAAGAAAAGCCAAGAAGATTTGGCCAAGGCTGTTGCTGCCAAGGAGAAGTTTAAGGAAGCCTCTGAGACTAACTACAAGGAAGCAGCCAGGCTTCAAGAAGATCTGGAGGCAAGCATGAAGGATGCCACTAGTCTAGAGGAGCGAGTCTATCTACTCGAGGATAAGAATTCCCAAAACATAGAGAGGTCTCGAGGAACTACCTTCAATTGCTTCTACTTGTTTTGGAAGAATAATGCAGAGGCAAATTTTGACTACCTTCTTGAGCAGGTAAAACAAGTCGAACTCGCCAAGTGTGCTGCTCGCCTAGATGAGGAGAAAAATGCTCAAAATGCCTCAGATTCTCATGAATTTTCCTTGGAGACAGGCATCGATGGTGCTGACGAAGAAGCCGGACCTTCAGTCAACCATAAGTCTCAGCAGGACCCCCCTTCAACTGCACAGTAAATTTTTTATTTATGTAATTAGAACACATGAACAAATGTTCGCTGTGTTAAGACAATTTGCTGCCTAAGACAGCTTTTCTTTCCTTTTAATATTTTTCATTACATCCAAGCAGCATTTGCTCGCGGTGTAAAGACATTTCATTTTGATATTATAATATATTATTATTGCCATTATAACATCTGCTTGTATGACCGAATTTAGCATAACACTTTGTTAAGATTGCACAAAATTAACTGAAAATTTTGAAAAATACTCTCTAAGTGTCGTAGTATGGTTTCCCTTATTTTGCTCGTATGTTTACATATGCTTGTAGTATGCTTTCCCCTACTTTTCTCACTGAGTATCTTCTATGCCCCCCAAGTTATTGATGAGTCTAAGTTTCTCGGTCACTAGCCATGACCAGTACCTATTTGAACATTTTTGCTCCCGTACTTATAAATGATCAATGATAATATAGCAAAACAACACACGTGATGAGAAAATACTTGTAATAAATACAATAATTGGTAAGAATAACTGGCTGGGCACAATTCCTTTTATTTCTCGTAATAAAATGGACAAGATTTGTGTCTATACGAGTGATCAAAAATTAATCTTACACTGATAAGCGACCAGCCATCTAACTGGCCAGCCCTTGTTCACAAACTTGTAAAAAGTAAAATTAATACAAGCCAACTCTTTAAAAATAGATGTTCATTGATAATACTTGCGCAGGTGTTCTCCATTCCAATAGCAAGGAACAAGATTTCCATTTAAGCGAGCAAGTTCGTATGTGCCTGGTTGAAGAATTTCTTCAATTTGATATGGACCTTCCCAGTTCGGTTCGAGTACTCCAGCATCCTAGTCACGAGAGTTGAGAAAAACTCTTCTAAGTACCAAATTTCCCACATCAAATTTTCTTTCGCATACTTTAGAGTTAAAATAACTAAGCTAGAACTCGAAGTTGAACCGACTCGTGCATTTCGTTGACCAAATCCAAAGACTCCATTAATAACTGTTTATTCGTGCTCTGGTCATATGTCAGCCTTCCATGCGATGGTGGATCTAACACAACAGGTAACATGGCTTCATACCCATAAGACAAGGAAATTGGTGTATGGCCTGTTGCTATTTGGTGAGATGTTTTATATGACCAGAGTACTTCTAGAAATTATTCTGGCCACGCTCCCTTTGCTTCTTCGAGACTTTTCTTCAATGTGTTCTTCAGGGTTTTCTTAACAGCTTCAACCTGTCTGTTGGCTTGTGGATGAGCGACTGACAAAAAGCTCTTTGTGATACCATGCCTGTAATGCCCTTCTAATTAGAGTCCATTACCAAGTGTTTTTACAAGTAGTTCTAGACTCGCTAAACGAGTCATTTGGACTAAACATGTGATGAAACCACTACTGGTTTAGGTATTTAAAATTTTGTCAAGTCGTAAACATTTTCATTAAACAAAAACTTTATTCTTTACACGAGATCCCCAGAATACAAGTTTAAAAGTCGGTTACAACACTAGGGTTGCAAAATAAGTCGACCTAGGCAGCAAAACATGGTCCAACCCTAGCCTCCTTAAGTTTCTCAGCCGTGACGGTCAAGCAGACTGCATATGTACACGTCAGTGCTATCGCTCTCCAACTCATGGCTGGCCAAGCTTCTCTTTACCCTTCCCTACACCACAAATCACCCGTGAGCCAAGCAAGAAAACATATTCAACCATTCACAGAGTAGTACAGTAGACTTAGTAGTAATAACTTAAACTAGCATAAACATTATACGGATCAACAACCATAGAGTAGCACAAGTGCGTGTTGCACTCCCTTTCAATTTTTTTGGCATCCGAGATAGTCAGGTGCTTGGCGTGACCCTATGGTGGCCCATCCATAGCAGCCTGCACTCAACGTGCGTAACGCCGGTCTTAGCTCATAAGCCAAGTCCTGCAGATTCCTGACTTATGAGTCGAGCCTCACAGACCCCAGACTTATAAGTCGAGCCTAAAAGACCCTAAACTTATAAGATGAGTCCTAAAGATTCTAAACTTATAAGTCCTAAAGATTCTAGTATGCCCTCGACTAGTAAGTCGATCCTTAACCAAAAACAACAACAAATCCTCGGTTTATTAACAGAGCCTTCTAGTCACAGTAGGCGATTATGTAATACATTTATCACAAATTCAAATACAATGCATTATAATACATTTAAATAGACATACATATGCATAATAATAATCATGCGCATTTACAGGCCCAACGCCCAAATCAGGACAATGTTCAACATTCAGGTCGAGCCCAGTCCAAGTGTCAGATACTGATGAACGACTCTTGAGTACGATCCCTGATCCGAGCCCCTAACGTTGACCTAGTCATAACCATGATAAAGAATATCGTCAACAACGAGTGAATAAAGGCTCCGAGACCATGTCCTAGCCTCCGGGACATCAAATTTCACTAAACATGGTAGTAGGATCGATCCTGAGCCCTTAAGGTTGAGTTCCCGCACTCAAAACCTCAAGAACAGGGCTGCAATCCGACCCCTTCGAACCCAGAAATCTTGGGTTTCCCTCAGCCGAACCCAATCGTATTTACCCCAAATAAAGCTTAAAACCTCAATTCAACTCCCATAACCAATTCAACAACTCACCAGCAACAAAACCAACTCAGAACCAAATTAAAAACTCATCAAAATCCAAAATTCAATCTTCAAACCTAAGGTCCTAGAAAAGCTTCAACTAACTGAATTTAAAATTATAATTCAATGTAATTCCTTACCTCCAATGGTTGTCTTATGATCCCAAGATGCTCCTAGCTTAATCTTAGACACTAAATCTTCAGTTTCCTAAGCTTTGCTCCTTCAATTACTCAAAGTCCCCAACTCACCAAAGAGAGAGAGAGCTAAGGGAGAGAGAGAGAGAGATTTTTCCTTCTTTCTTTCTTTTTGAATGGTTCTAAGTTACCAGCTGCCTAAACCAACATATCCTTTTTTGCCAAAAAGGCCAAAATGCCCTTATAACTAACTTAAATCCTCTAGTGACCTCAAGGGAAATTCCATCAATTGCAACTTCCTGTAAATCCTCGAGTGTTCCTCCAAATCCCCAACTATCTCAAAATAATAATCATTTAATCTCCCATTACCCGATAAATCCCGGTAATGAACTAAATTATCAAAATACCCCTATGCTTACCCTGAGCCGAGTATTTTACCCCGTTGTGACTTTTCCACTAACTTGCTCACCAGGATCGCCTCGCGCCGAGTAACCCAAATATATCTACATAATAATGTGGCCTCAATCACGCATATTTACAATTATGCCCTCAACGGGTAAAATTACTAAAATTCCCTTAACGGGCCCACACACACATTTAATATTTCTAAATAGGCAAGCATAATTATTTTTTAATATAATTCACATAATGACATGCTCATACTATACTAACACATAATTAAAACAATTATTGCCTCCCAGCCCCCTAATCCAGGCACTAAGCCATATTAGGGAAATTTTGGATGTTACAACTATCCCCTCCTTACAGGAATTTCATCCTCAAAATTTTTACCTGAACAGCTCGGGTTACTGGTCCTGCATGGTTGATTCCAACTCCCAAGTCGATTGATCGACCTTGCTGTTCCTCCATAATATCTTCACTAAAGGTATGGTTTTATTCCTCAGGACCTTGTCCGTTCTATCTAATATCTGGACTGGCTACTCCTCAAAGGACAAATCTGTCTGCAGCTCCAGATCTTCATAACTCAGTACATGAGTCTCATCAAATACATACTTTCGCAGCATCGAAATATGAAACAAATTGTGCACGACTGACAATGCCAGAGGTAACACCAACCTATTGGCCACCTGACAGATCCTTTCCATGATCTCAAAAGGTCCTACGAACCTAGGGCTCAGCTTGTCCTTCTTCCCAAATCTCCCACCCCCTTGAGTGGTGAGACTCTAAGGATGACATAGTCTCCCACCTGGCACTCCATGTTCCTGCGCTTCAGATTCACATAATTTCTTTGTCTACTCTTTTCAATGGCTTCACTGGTCCTCTAGACTACCTCAGGACCCAAGTATCTCCGCTCTCCCATCTCATCCCAGTGAATAAGTGATCTACACTTCCTACCATACAGCATCTCGTAAGGAGCCACTCCTATGGTTGCTTGGTAGCTGTTGTTGCAGGAAAACACTATCAATAGAATCTTTGATCATTGTAGGCCAGAAATACCCTTGCCAGAGAATCTTCTTTGACAAACTTTGCCCCCCAACGTGATCTCCACAGAAGCCTTCATGTACTTCTTACATCAATTCCTTATCCTTTTCCTTAGAAACACACCATAATAAAGGCATTGAGTATCCTCGTCTATATAAGACTCCATCGATCAAAATAAACCTAGTTGATTGTCTTTAAAGCGTCCTTGCCTTATTTTTATCTGGTGGTAACAATCCTTGTTCGAGATAACTTTGGCGCTTGCTAACTTGGCTAAGGCATCAACATTTGAATTCTGGTCGCGAGGCACTTGCTGGAGAGTATACTTCTCAAACTATGCTAATAAATCCTTCGCCTTGTTTAAATAAGCAACCATCTTAAGAACCCTAGCCTGATATTCTCCAATAATTTGATTAACTACTAGTTGGGAGTCATTATATATTTCTAGGACTTTATGTTCTTATCCTTGGCTAGTCTTAATCACACGAGCAGAGCCTCGTACTCGGCTTCATTGTTGGAGGTTGTAAAGTTGAATATGATCGCACAATGAAACTGATGTCACTTGGGGGTGATTAAGATTAGCCCTACTCCTGCATTGTGCTCGTTAGAGGACCCGTCTACGACCAGTTTCCATGTAGGGGTTTGATTTTGATTATCAGTTTCTATCATTGGTTCGCTGGCAGGGATTCCGGTGAATTCTGCAATGAAATCTGCTAAGGCTTGTCCCTTTATGGCTGCTCATGGTGCATAGGAAATTTTAAGCTGCCCCAACTCAACTGCCATTTAATAATTAACCAGCAGCTTCTGGTTTTGGCAAGACTTGCTGTAGTGGCTGGTCGGTAAGCACTATTATGGGGTGAGCTATAAAGTAGGGTCACCATTTTCTAGATGTCAGAATCAAGCAGTAAGCCAATTTGTCTGTAGACTTAGATATTAATATACTCAGGGCAGCAATTCTTCCTGTCAGGCTTTACACATCTTTGAATTTGGCGGATGACTGCATCTCGATTAGTGCTTGAATCTTCTCGGGATTAGCTTCGATTCCTCGTGAGTTTACTATGAGTCCCAAAAAATTTCCTGATCCAACACCAAATGAACACTTTAGAGGATTTAGCTTCATCTAAAATTTGTTTAAGATGTTGAAGCATTCCTGTAGGTCCTTGATGTGTTCTCCAACCTTTCTTGACTTGACCAGCATATCATCAACTTAGACCTCCATGTTGTTGCTGATCAGCTCTTTGAACATGTGGTTGACTAGTCACTGGTAAGTCGCACCAGCGTTTTTCAAACTGAAGGGCATTACTTTGTAGCAGTAAAGTCTCGTATCTGTTCGAAAGCTAGTGTGATCTTCATCAAGTGTATGCATACTAATTTAATTATAACAGCAGTTCACATCCATGAATGATAAAACTTCATGTCCTGATGTAGCATCGACCAGTTGGTCGATTCTTGGAAGTGAGAAACAGTTCTTTGGGCAGACTTTATTATGGTCTGTGAAATCCATGCACATCCTCCATTTACCATTTGTCTTGGGAACTAGTACAAGATTAGAGACCCATGATGGATAAAATGCTACCCTGATATTTTTCTTTTAGGGCTTTAGATCTATCTTTGTCGAGCCGCCTTCTTTTTTGTTGTACAGGTGGATGATTTTTTTTCTATATTCAAGACATGGCTAATTATTACTGGGTCTATACCAACCATATCTTTATGCGACTAGGAAAAGACCTCCTGGTGTCTCCTCAAAAACTCCACCAGTTTGTTTTTATTATTGTCTCTAAGCTTTTACTAACTTTCACAATCCTGGTCGAATCTTTCTCTTCTAGTTGGACCTCCTCGAGGTCCTCCATAGGCCCAATGTTTTCTTAAAAATCCCCAAAGCAAGGATCTAAGTCCCTATCCTCACTTTTAATAACACCTTATTTGGTGACTTCTTCACCTGAATGGGCTTGTGTCTCATTTACCACTAGAAAACTTTTTTCGGCTCCACTTCCTGATCTGCCTCTTCTTGCCTTCATGATCAAGGAATTGTAGCATTCTTTGGCTTCTCGCTGGTTTCCAAACACACACCCAACTCCTGCATCAGTTTGAAACTTCATGGCTAGATGCCAGACCGAAGTTATGGCTCGCAGATCGACGAGTATGGTTCTTCCGATCACAATATTATATGCAAACAGACAATTGACTACTATAAAAGTAACAAGTAATGTCCTGTTCGTAGGTGTAGTTCCAGCTATGACTGGGAGTCTGATCGACCCTGTTGGTGCTAGCCCTTCGCCAGAAAAACCGTAGATGGTTTGGTTGCAGAGTTCTACATCTTGCACTGATAATTTCATTCTTTCCTGTGAAGACTTGTACAAAATGTTGACCGAGCTTTCTGTATCCACCAACACTCATTTTACCATCATGTTGGTGATTTGAACATCCACGACCAAAGGATCTAAGTGGAGAAATCGGACATACTGTGCGTCCAACTCGGAGAAAGTTAGTAATTCTTCCTCTATTCGAGCTTTTGTGGAAGTTTGTTACTCAACGTTCAACATTTCAATGTCTTGATCGTGACATAGGGTTATGGCATATCTCTCCATCGCCTTATCACTGCACTTGCTATATGTGGTCCTCCACAGATGGTCAATGATGTACCATCAATAGGAGCTGGCTGTAGAAGAGGCGAGCATTGGCGTAAAGGTTCCTGCTCGTTGCCTCTGTGAGCCTCCTGCTGAGAACTTCCCCCTACTTGTGCATATCTCCTCAGATGTCCTTGTCGAATAAGGAACTCGATCTCATCCTTGAGCTAATTAAACTCGTTGGTATCATGGCCATAGTCATTGTGAAAACGAAAAAACTTGGTCGTATCCCTTTTGGATATGTCTTCCATGATCGGGGCTGGTTGCCTAAAGGGAACGGTGGAATGACTGGCCTGATACACTTCAGCTCGACTATCGACCATGGCAGTGTAATTGATGAACCTTGGTTCATATTTGTTTTGTTTGGGGTGATTGCTATCAAATGTCGCTGGTTTAGTGTTCGCCTTTTTCCCCCATTCTTACCGTTACCTTTGCCATTGCCGTTGGGTTTACCAGACCCATTGGCGGCTTTGGTCGGTTCTTCTTTCTTACCCTGGTCGTCCTTTAGGGACTTTCCTTCATTGGCAATGGCCTCCTCGAGTTTGATATATTTTTCTTCTCGACCCAGAAATTCTTGAGTTCTCTTGACTCCATTCTTCCACAAACTACTATAGGAGGGAGAATGGCGTTGCACTCCAGTTGTGAGTGCCATCATCTTTCCCTCGTCTCCAATAGTTTTTGCCTTAACAGTCGCTCGCATATACTGCTGGATATACTCCTTGAGATTTTCTCCTTCCTTCTGTCGAATGTCGACCAACTGATTAGCCTCTGTTGGATGTATTCGACTAGCATTAAACTGTTCGTAAAAATCCTTCACGAACATCTCCTAGAAAACTATACTGGGTGGAGGGATCTTGAAATACAATTCCTAAGCAGATTCAGACAAAGTGGTAGGAAAAATCCTTCACCGAGCATCTTCTGACACCTTCTGGATGTCCATTTGTATCTCAAACTTGTTCACGTGAGATACTAGATCTTCTCCTCCCATAAATTTGGGTAGAACTGGCATTTTGAATTTTCTCGGAACTTCTACCACATCAATTCTATTGACGAATGGGGTGCCCTACCTTCGATCAAACTCTATGTAGGACATTTTATTCCCAGCTAGTTGCTGCACGACCTGATCCAAGGCATCTATCTGAGCCTGTACAGCATCTGGTATGGTTGGAGCGGCTGGGGCCGGGGGGAAGTACTCGTCATGTCATCCCCTTTGGTTATTGAGCATATCCCTCAGATCTTCATTCCTACGTCTCTGTTTTCTTAAACCTATTCAGTCAAAGACATTGGGTTGTTTAGGCGGTCCCCCAAAATTTTGGTTCGTTGGTCGGTCTCCATTGGTGAAGGATTTTTTTGACCGTTTCTCTCCTCCTGTTGCTAACCATTACCTTTTGCCAGAGTTAGCCTCATTGTAATCATAGCCATCCCTTAATTGCGACCTATGAGTGTGCAACCTGTTGTGCACTGTTACCCTCTCTTCCACCTAGTACATCACAATAAACAGGTGGGGGCCTGCGTTGGTCGTTAGGTCCTCTGACATTACTATGTCATGAAGATCCCAGACCGCAAAGCCTATGTCCACTTGCCTTCTGCTTCCCGAGGAATTTTTTCCCCTGCTAGGAGGGTTCTGTTCCTCAGCTATTTGGCATCTAGGGCTTTCGGAACACTTCTCGGTCCTATTCTGCCTATGTTGTTGAACGTTATCCTGACCAGATCAAGAGGGTGGTTGCTGCTTGTTATTTATGTCAGAATTTTGGGTTGGTCTTTCTTGCTGAGCAGCAGGAGGCTACTCTGATGTTTGAGGACTCGTTGGATGTGGTGGATTGTGATGATACTAAGGACACTCTGATTGTGGATTTTTGTGAGGGTGAGAGCTTGGTGGCTAATCTGGTTGAGAGGTTGGTGTAGGATGTCCTCGCGCCAAATGAATGGTTGCTTCTAAATTTGTCGTGATGTGTCTCTGCTGGTGGTCCATGTCAGCCTGCCGCTCATTCAGTTCTCGGCATTACCAATCAATCTCCATTTGCTGCAGTACCATCGTTTCAGCCACATTTTCTTGATTTGCTTTCAGATTAGCTAATTCCTCTTGAAATACTATCAAAGTTGTTTGCAAGGTTTAAGCATCCATCTCTTCCTCTTCCAGTTCCACATGTGGCTCATCCTCTGCTAAATCTTGTGGAGGAGGTTGATTTGACATACTTTCAAATGTTTGACTCGTTTGACTCGCTTTCCTAGAAGTTTTCACCATTGTTTATCCTGAAATTCTTGAGTTCAACTCTCAATGAAAGCACCAAAATGTTGACTGATGTTTTAACCAATGACTCGGAGTAACTAAAAATGATACGAATTATTTAGCTAAATGCAAAAACTAAAGAACACAAAGATTTTATAGTGGTTCGACCCCAGATATTGGAAATAACCTACGCACACTTAGTGCTTCTATTAATGTAAACTCTGAAACCTGTGATCAATATACTAGGGTTCACTGAGTTTCACAAGCTCCAAAGTGGAATACAAAAATCATGTATAAAAACATAAGTTCTCTTTGAATACAAATTATTGCCTGTCTTTAAATGAATTCCATGAGTCCTATTTATAGGTTCAAGTCTGTACATATGGGTCGATGGGCCGTGTCTAAACTTTGTGACAAGCATATTTGAATAACAACTTAAATCATAATAATTACACAAAAAGTGGGTCAAATATCTTTGAAATATCCTACTTATAACTGTATTTGAACTCTCGCTTCATTACCACGATCTAACCTGGTCGCATATATCAACACATCTAATTTCGTATTGTTTAACATATTTCTGGAATCTGTCGAGCAGCTGCTATCCTGGTCGTTGGTCAACCAAACTATCATCAATAAATAGTCACGTGCTATCCACGTGTACCTCGATCGTGCCATGTCAGAAAGAAAATATTTTTTAGGTAAACAGTGGGATATTGTGTTTATACATAGCTCTTCTTATTGAGCGTTAGCTCACGAGAACTCTGTGTGTAGGTAAAGGCAGAGCAAAGCAGTGAGTGGGGTGGGCTCAAGGCATGGATGAAACATGTTAGAGGCTGGGCTCTAGTTATTTTATGTTTTTAGAAATAAATGTTATGTTTTTAATTTTCAAACTTGAACTGTTGTTTTCTATATATTGTTGTCATTAAACCTAGCATCCAATATTTTATTTTTAAATAATGAGATCTCATTGTTTGTTTAAATTTTAAATAAATATTTTCTCTTAGTTTCTTAAATTATTTATTTTTTATTATTTTAAACAGACTCCCTGGGTAACGTCTCAGGAAATCGGGGCGTTACACATTTTGTATTTTAAGTTCAAAGAATTCTAATGGAACATTCCGATTTCTCTGGTGATGTTGTAGGTGGAGTTGGGGAAGTTGGTGGTGCTTCTGGTTCTGATAATATTTCTCAAAATGTGCTTGATGCTGAGAAGATATTGTCTAACATTGTAGAGGATTCTTCAAATATTTGCGATGTTGGTGATGATATTGGTGAAGTTCTTCCTCGGAGGAGTAACATTTCTTGTGTGAAGTCTGTTGCAAGGAAAAAGAGTAAATCTCCTTCAACTGTTAAACAGAATAGGAAAACATGTGCATCTAGTAGTAAAAATGATAAAGTTGATGCATCAAGAAGTGAGGATGCTAAAGCTGATCTATTGAGACAAAACATGTTGTGGTATGTGTTTATTTTCTTAAGTATAATATTTTTTTTCATATGGTTATGTTATTGTAATCGAGTTCACATTCGAGGGATTGTGTTTGTTTTATTATTATCGTTGTGATTTTTTTTCTTAAAGTGTTCAGTTTCTCTATTTCCTGTTACATGTATAACTAGTTACAGGTTGATAAGTTTGCAATTATTTATTTTATGAAACTGGTTACACATTGTGTAATTAGTTTGTTTGTTTATTCTGCATGATCATTTAAATATCAATCCCTTTAAGAGGTTTTGAAGTAAGGTACAACATTTCAATGAGAAGAATGTCATTAGTCATGAAAGTTAAGTTCACCAAAAGCCAAAAAGAATTGTTTAAGAAGACGCCATTTTGGCATTTCTTAGAAGTTTCTGATATTCATTACCATACCCAACTTGCACACCTGGTTTTGTTGAGAGAGGTGTCTAATGAGAGGGAGGATGAGGAGATGTTGTTTAAGTTCGGTCGTATGGTTTGTAGATTTTCTATTGAGGAGTTTTCCCTTGTTACAGGTCTTAACTGTGGTGGTCTATCTGATTTAAGTCTTTTTCATAATAAGAAAGTTCCTTTTAAGAAAAAAATATTTGATCGTTTTGGTGGTAAAGTTTCAAAGGTAGAATTGTGTAATGCTTTCAATAGTAAGGAGTTAGTAGATGATGATGATGTTGTGAAGTTTGGGATAGTTCATATTTTAGGAAACTACTTGTATGGATATACTAGTGAGAAATTGGTTGATGACTTTTTTTTTGAGATGGTTGATCGTGATTTGTCTGAATTGGGCACTTCATTTGGGATAGGACATTTCATTATATGAAAATTGCTTTGAAGGGTGGTAATAAAAAATTTGATGGTCTTTTTGTTGATTGGAAGGTTTGACTTCATCCTTATAAACTTCTTGGTTTTCCTGTTGCTTTTCTAGTGTGGATATATGAAACTATATCTTATTTGCATCCTGAGTTTTGTGTGATGGTTGGTAAAAAGTATCCCCATTTGTTGAATTGGAAGAGTTCTAATAATGCTTTCTATTCCAACTTGATGACAAAAAAATTTAACAGCAAAAAGGTATAATATTTTTTTTTGTAACAAGTTACTATATGTATATTTGTTTGAATCATTTCAAATTTTTTTGTGTGTAACTGCTTACAGAACATGGTAACTAGTTTCTTGGTTTGTTTTTTATATATATATTTTTTATTTCTTCATTTGACTATCTTGGATGTTTATCCAAATTCTGGGGAGAGGAAGAAACGAGCAATGAAGAACTTTAAGTTTGAGCTTATATATTTGCCCAAGTAGTGTCCTAATAATGGAGATGATAGTTTGGGTACCCACGTACTTGTTTAGTGTTGGTGATTTTTTTTTTGTTAGAGAAAATATTATTTTGTTTGAAATTTATTGGTTTATTTTATTTTTATTTTAGGTTGATAGTGAAAAATTAAGATTGATTTGTGAAACAATTTCTTCAATAAAATAGCGCCAACAAGTATTGCAATTATGAGGTCTGAGTTCATAGGGAAACTCTATGAGTTTTCTGCAATGATTGGAAGTATTGTTGAAAAAAATTCAAAAAAAGTTGGACGTTCTGGTGATGAAACTGCTGGATTTAATAAAGTGAAAAAGTCACTGATTTTGATAAAGTAGTTGGTTTCTTCTATGTATTTTTGTTTTTTATTTTGTAACCATTGTTTGTAGTAACCAGTTTTTTTTTTTTGGTCCAGGCTGGTAGGATGGATTTAGGTGAAGACTTTGATGATAGTAAGGTAACTGGTTTCTCTTACATAATTGTATGTTGCTATTTGTAAGTTTATTAGTGTAACCAATTTCATTTTCGTTTTTTGTTTAGGGTTCTGGGAAGGATTTAAGTGAAGATTTAGATGGTGTTTATACTGGGTTGGAGTTGTCAAATATTGTGGCTAGAACTAAGGAACTGAAATCAATATTTTTTGTTTCTTTGTATTATTTTATTTGAATAGAATTTGATGTAACTGGTTTTATAGTTCTTCATTACATGATAATTCAAAGAAGCCTGAGTTGAGTTCTGATGGTTTATGTTTTTAACAAAATATTTTGGATCCAGAGATTTTGAAGGTTGTTGATAAAATTGTGGAGTCTGTAGATGGACAAAGAGAGATTAAGCAGAAGTAAGGATGATTGGAAAGTTGTGTTGTTCGGTGATGTTGTTGAAGTTCTTGTTGCTATTGAAAAGAGGGAGTCTAAACCTAGTACTCTTCTTAAATCTACTTTTGTTATTGAAATTGGTTCATCTGAAGTAAAAGAAGACGTGAAGATGAAGGTAGAAGAAATTTTCATTATTAGAGGGTTTCTTCAATTTAAAGATGAGATGGGATAGAATGTTTCAAATGATGAATGCATGGATTGAGGATAAGATGATTTTTAGAAACAAGTATGTTTTCTTTTTATTTTGTTTAATATTATTGTTTTTGTTATGTAAACGTTTGTTAATATAATTTTTTTTGTTTGAAGGAAGAAGACATTTTTTGATGTTAATAACATTATCAATCAACTAATGGATTATACTTTTGTTAAAATTTCTAAGAAGATGTGGTTTTACATGCTTCGAAGTTGTGGGGAGAAGCTTATGGACACTATAAGTAACAAGGTTCTTGGTATATTATTTTGTAGCCGGTTTCTTTGTTTGTTTAGATGTTTAGTTATTTTGTTGATGATGGTTACGACAAGTGACCAGGTTCTTGTAGTATTGTGTGTAACTAGTTTTGATAACTTTTTTTGACTAATAACCAGGTTCCTTACTTTTGTTTTTTTGACCTGTGAAATTGGCCAACGATTTTATGTGCGATATACGAAACCTTTTAAACGATATAAATGTAAATATATGACAGAGTAAAAATATCTAAACAAAACACACAAAAATTTATAGTGGTTTAGCCTTTTCTGATGAACATTAAAAACCTAATCCACTTTGTATTTAGTATTGAATCACTCGATTGACAATTACAAAAATGATCTGAAGAGTTCACTCATTACAGATTTTCACTGAAGTTAAACAAAGGATTGATCCAAAATCCATCCGCCTTTCAAATGAAGCCCTAGGTCCTTTATTTATAGTACCAAGGGGTTGTTACATGATCAGCAAGATACGTGTCCACATTTCCATGATTATGAGATCGTGGGTCTTCTTGTCGTTTCTCTGGATCGTGGTTGACAATGCACTATTGAAACCTTTGGGAAAACGCTAAGTCTTGGTTGGTCTATCAGACTTAGGTGCTAGGCTCGATGACCCTTTAGAGCTTGGGTGCTAGGCATGTTGATCTTCTGGGTGCTAGACCTGTTGATCTTCTGGGTGCTAGGCCTATTGAATTCAGACTAAACGAGTGTGCACTTTATCCAACAAAGTGTATTTGGGAGTTTAGCCTGACCACCCTATGAAGACTAGGGTGGGCTAACCATCCCATGCAGTTATTAAGAATGCTAGGCCGACCACCCCTAGGGGTTTGGGTCAGGCGAACCACCTCTAGGGGGCTAGGGCCAAGTCGACCACCCCTAGGGGGTTTAGGCCTGGTCGTCTTCCCTGTTGGTCCTGGACCTATCCATCTTTGTTTATCGGTCTTTTTCAATATTTTGTGATGTCACGTACCCTTTCTTATTCGCCACATCATCTCTTTAAATAATACACATATATATAATTGATTTGTGAATGAAATAAGTATAAAAAATATATACATATTAATATTACATATATTATAATTTTGGAAATATTAATTAATTAATTATTCAGAATTAAAAAAAATTAATTTAGTTTTTATAAATAAGAAAATATTTTAATTTATAAATGACATATTTATAAATATTAGAGAAAAATAAACTAAATAAGTTGGAGATTTATAATTTTTAAAATAAAATATCAACATATTAAAGTTATATATTTTTTAATTTTAACATCATAAGTCGGTTCTAGAACAGACATATCATGCTGCATCATATGTCGGTTGCTATTGGGCTGACATACCATGTTCAAATTAGGGTGGAAAAAAATCCCAAATAAAATTAAGTATCCCATGCATACTCTTCTTCTTCACTGTATACCCCCACAAAATAAATTTCTTCTCGTCTTCTCCATTCCATCAGCAATTCAAACTGCAGTGAGTCTCCCTCCTCAACTTCAGTCACTCAGCTTAACTAGCATATCGTTCGGCTGCAGCTCCTTCCGTTGTTCACCAGCAGTCTCCGATCGTGGCAACATCTCTCACTGCGTTGTTCTCCAGCAGTCTCCGGTCAGGCCGGTCGCTTCTTCTATCACCCCATATTTATTCATATATATATAAATCAAAATTGGTGTTCGTATTTGTTCGGTAATTAGTTTTTCAGAGTAATAATGAAAGTAGTGTTGCTCGCTAAAAAAAAACATACGTTCTTGAGATGATGAAATCCTTTCCTCTCGAAGAATGAGGAAATCCTTGTGAATATGATGGCGATGGTGATGGTGATCAAGATCATCAATAGAAACCTTACGACGCTTCTGTATTTCCCTAGCTTTATGGTTCTGAAACTAGTAAAAGACGTTTTGAAACCTGTACTAGTACCACAAACACTTGATGCTTTTATGCAAAAGCCTGACAAACCCTCTTCCATTTTTAAGCTCTAAATCCTATTTCTGTGCCTCTCTGAAGTTTCCTAATTCTTACCACCTTTCAACTCAAAACGATGTAGACCCGTGTGCATATTTTTAATAATAATACTACCTTATAAAGAACTGAAGATCACTAGTTTTAATCACTTATAAATATTTAATTATAAATACTTTCATATAAACTATTGAATATTATATATATTTTGGAATTATCTATTTGTTAATTTATAGGCTGGGGAAATGTGAAGATTGATTTATCTGTGGATTTATTCAGTTCATCTTTATTGCCCTGGTTTTTATGCTGATCAGTATTAGTGTTCATCTTCTTGTGTGCTTTTTTTGTGTATGCTTTATATTCTTTTTTGAAGTTTGTGATTTCATTTTGTGCATTTTTCTTATCAAACTAGTGTTGTATCTGATGACATGCTTTTTGACTTAAAGTGGTCTATCGTTTCATAACTATTATTTTTTAAATCTCTGAGAATAAATCAAATTAGTATGATTCAAATTACAAAGCATTAAGAACTTTTCTCATTTTTATAAGATCTTTGATCATAGTGGTCTATTAAATTAAAAAGGATTCCGTACATATTATAGGGACTCATTATTTTTTTATTAATAATTATTTTAAAAAAAAATTCAACTCACAACAGCTGGCATGTTTGCATTTATGTGCTCAGGGGCTCATTAATTGGATACCCAGTTGAAAATATTCGTATATGTTTAACAAATGGAGCTTCTCATGCAGTGGATTCTAGTGAACTTGCATTTAAGTTAGCTGCAATATATGCATTTAGAAAGGTTCTTTTATATATCGTCTTTGTATTTTGATTGTGACAACCACATGTAATTTTGTATTCTATTTTATCTTGCATTCTCCTCCAGCTTAAAATTTGAATTGTTACATATTTTAATTTTCTTTTTCTTGTAAACCAATGTCATAAAGCAGCAAGACCTGTGATATTGGAGCATGTTATGCTGGCGAATTTGTATGTACCCATAGAATTAGACAATGGTACTGGATTTGTCTACAAACTTAACTAATTAAAGCTAGCTATATATATCTTTATACCTCTATATCTGTTATAAATATATACAATGACATATATAAAACAAATGGATTTGGATCCACATGTCTTCTAACTTCTATCTAAATCTAACGTAAGTCTTCCATTAATTATATAATAAAGCAACGTTTTGAATCTGATTCATAGAATAAAAAAACTTGTCCCAAGTAAAACACATTCTTAGCAAACTATAATGACATTTTATTAAACGTTGATGTGATATGTGAGACTTGTGATATTTTCACTTTCTATATATGCTAATTTGAGGTCAATTAGATAACACCAACTTTTGAGAACGAAATGGTCCAATATTACGTACCCTTAATTAGATAACTTATTTGGAAATAAATCATTATAATTTCAATACTACCACGTAAATCAGTCCAAAGTTTTTCTCGCTCCTCCATTGATATGTAAATTTGTTGGTTTAGAAAGATAGGATAGGTTAGGAAATGGTGGAAAAAGTGGTGTGAAGGGCAAGGTATATATGGAGTCAGGGGGCTTTGAGAACAGCCACAGGGCTTTTCCAAGTCTTTATGTAAATCTTGACTAATCTCTTATCTATTAATCTTGAATAAATCTTGTATTATACTATATTATATACTCATTAAGGTTGTAAGTTCTAAATGATCAACGAGCTTAATTTTTATTTGTCTAGTAATCTTTCAAGTATTAATTTAATTTTGTAGGTTTTGGGTGGAAATATTAGCAAAGATCATTGCAAAGTGAATTAATTTGCTTGATTATTGTTAATTGCAAGAGGTACGTATGTTCTATTATTTTTTTTATAAATATTATTATACAAATGTTAGAGGAGTTTGAATATCTCAAATATTCATCTATGCTGAAGTAGATTCTGAGATTAAAATTGTGTGTTGCGGTGATAATGGAAGGTTGAGAACTTGTGTGTTTTAGTGAAGTAGTTTCTGGAAAATTTATTTGTGTGCAGCAGAGATATAAGGAAGAAACTTATTGTGTGTTATTTGAATTGTTTGATTCTTTATTGACAGATGGTTAGGTCACTATTATAAGGGAAATGTTTCCCAAATTCATTTAGAATTATGTTTTATTTTCTTATATTTAAATTATGTTGTGCTTGCATTGTTCTTCTTTGATTGGTATAGGGAAGCTTTGTCAAAATTTAGGTTAAAAAGATAGTGTATTTATAGGAATATGACAGCGCTAAAAAACTGTTATGGGAATTTTCTACGTGCAGGAGGATTTTAGTCCAATTTTAGGGAAACCTCTGTCGAATTTTATACTTCCAATTAGTGAAAAGAGAGATCAGTCACTTTTTTTGTTTTGTTGAGCCAATTTTGTTATCAAATGTTGGATCCACTAAAGAAGAACGAGTTGAATGGGTATCAAAGCGTATGATTGATTCAAATCCGGGTCAGATGTGGTTGTTGCCATATCATAAAGGGTAAGTTTTTTACTTTTAGTATTTTGTTAGTAAATATATATAATATTAATAATGAAATGTTTTTGTGTTTCTGTTAGAAATCATTGGATGCTTATAATAATTGATTTTGATCACAATTTGTGCTATTTCTTGGATTCTCTTCACAATTTTCCACCAGATGAAATAAAATCTCTCATTTCTCGGTAAAAATCTAACCAATTAACTACATACTCTTAAATTCATTTAAAATTAACAACATCTAAATGTTTTATGTTTTTATTAGTAGTGTCTTTCAACATTTACACACAAATAATGCAAAAACTAAGGAAGTCGCGTGGAGAACAGTTGAGTGTCCTCGTCCACCATTACAATCAGTACAATGTGGATTCTATGTTATGAGGATGATGAAAGACTTCGTGACAAATGAGTTTTCAATGCGATGACTAACTAGTAACATAAGTGAAAATATTCATTATTAAAGTTCTAGCTTTACCTTAAGATTAAGTATATTAATTCAACTCATGCAATGAATGAGATCAATGAAGTACGTGAAGAATGAGCACAATGCGTCATGAATTTGATGAGTACTACATAGGTCCACTCACTTTTGTTAACTTAGAATTTTAATGAGATATACTTACAATGTTAACTTAGACTTTCTTGAAGATATACACACTTTTGTTGTCTAACTATAGTTTATAATGCTTATATGAGTCATTTTGTAATTAACTTAAGACTTGTTATTTCTTATACTTAGTTCAAATTCTAGTATTATATATTATTTTGATATATGTTTTGTTTTGTTATGTTTGTTTGTTTGTATAAAAAGCATGATTTGTTTTGGACATAATACGCTTTTTTTAAAAAATAAAATACCATAAGTCGGTTCTACTAAAACTGATAATAGATGTCTACACCATAAGTCGGTTGTGAACCAACTTATCCTGTTTTACACCAGAGGTCGATGTACACCAACCTACAATGATTTACACCAGAGGCCGATGTGCAACTGACCTACTGTAACGCCCCAACTCCAGGGACCGCTACAGTGCACATCGCAAAAAGTACTAAACTCGCTAATCGAGTCGTTTGGCCATAAACGTGTAACTAAGTATGATTAGCGGTTTAGGGATTAAAAATTTTGGTTAAGATATAACGTTTCACTAGAACGTTTACTGTATACATTGGGATCCCAAAAATATAATTTCAGAGTCTATTACAAGAAAATATTTACAACAGGCCGTTCTAAGCGGCAAAACAGGGTTTAACCCTAGTTCTTCTTTCAAACCTCGCCCAAGTATTGGTCGAGCAGCTGCATATGTACACGTCATCACCTAAGCTCTCCAACTCAAGGATGTTCCAGCTTCCTTTTGCCTTTACCTGCACCACAAAGCACCCGTGAGCCGAAGCCCAGCAAGAAAACTCATATGCTCATGAATAGTCATATCATGATATCAAATCATATCTGGCATGCCTAGCAAACAAATCTTTATTCAAGCATGCAAATGAATTCAAACCAATGCTGGGGTATCCAGGATAAGAAATCCTGCCCTTCTGATTGGAGGACTATTTAGTCAATCCTAATCAGATGAGTGTCGCAACACTTGAGGTTATTGTAAACCATGCTAAGTGACTGCCAAACAAGTCACTAGGGGCTCAGATAAGAAATCCTGCCCTTCTGATTGGATGACCATCAAGTCAATCCAAATCAGATGAGTGTCTCAACACTTGAGGTTCTGGTAAACCATGCTGAGTGACCAACAAGCAAGTCACTAGGGCCTCAGTGCCCAAAGCCATGCATATGATGATCAAAATGATCATACAGAGCTCATAGCTCTGATCAGATGAGTGAATATCACTTTGAGGTCCTGTTAAACCATACTGAGTGACCGACAAACAAGTCACTAGGGGCCCAGTGCCCATAGCCGTGTAACGACACCGTTACCTAGGCTTTCCTGCAATGGCTCTTATCTAATGAGTGACTGACAAGCATGTCACTGAGGGCCGGTGCCCATAGCCATGTGACCTAACAGTCACGGGGCTCGCTAGCCCTGGCTCTAAATGACTAGCCTTTGGCTAGATAAGTGCTTGTTTATATTCATCGAACTTGAGGTCGGTCCTGCATTAATGCTCTTTGAGTCCTTCAATGCAGAAGGTCGATTAGGTCTAATCAACATGGCTTGTGTTGAACACGCTAAGGCCGTCCTGACTAGTGAGTCAGCACAATGTGACCAGTGCCCAGTACCACTGCCGAACTTGACTAGTGAGTCACAGATTCACAGTTGATACTAACACCTTTGCCAAATCTGACTAGTTAGTCAGAGCCATGCACAAGTAAGCAATGTTATCAATATGTCATTCATCCAAGAGTAGAACATTCAGCATGCTTACCTAACAGTTGTGAGCATAATATTGATCAAGCACAAACACACAAACTCAAGCTCTGACCAATCTCATATTCATCATTCATGGCATGCCCTAATCACATGTTTCTCGTGCATCTCATGCATCACATTTAACCATCCAGCATGCCTCAACAATAATCATATGCAAATGGGCAAAGTTACCAAGCATTCATTATGCTATCAATGTTTACATTTAAACATCCAACATGCATCAATAATAGCCATGCATGTCACACATGGGGTGCAGTTTTCTTACCTTCGGTCAAAGCACAGGTTACCAACAAATGAGCCACAAGCACAATCCCGATTCCAAGCCTCTAGTGAAAACCTAGTCACAACAACAAATGGTGATCCAATGAGTTCAAGTTCTAAAACCAATCCTTGAACTAAAAATTAGCCTCCAAGACATCAATCCTCACTAATCCGAGTAGTAGGAATGATCCCGAGGCCTAAAACCATGTTCATGGGGTCAAAACACCCAAACGGGCTCAAAAGCCTGCTTGAGTCGCGGCCCTAGAACCTTAAGCCACGGCCCCTAGCACAACCAGAGGCGAGCGCTGCGGCGCCCAACACCAAGGGTCGCGGCGCCCAGCAAGAGCAAAATTGAGCATCTACTTCAAGGAGCAAGGGCCGCGGCCCAACTTCGGGGCAGCCATTTTTCTTCGTTTTTAACCTTTCAAAACCTCCCAAAAACATGTCTAAACATTCCCAATCATCAAATCAAAGTTCCCAAACTCCCCAATGCTCCAAAACCTGAGGCTCAAACGAACTAAAAACTCAACGATTCACAAAATCCAATTCAAGCTTAAAAACTTTTAAAAACTTAAAACTTAAACTTGAATTACCTCTGATTGAGTTGTTTCCAACTAAATCCTCCAGCTAATAAGCTTCTAATTCTCCTTAGGATTGCTATGCCTCGATCCTCGCTTGATTCCGAGTCCTAGAACTCAAGTTATCTTTGAAAATGCGATCGGGAAACGAAAAGGGAACTTTTAGGGAGAGAGAACGTACAGAACGTTCTTTTTATTTTCTTAAAAGGTTACTTCAAGCTTAAGTAGCTTCCAATAAAACCTAATGCTCGGGGTCCCGAAAACACCCCCGGGGACATTATAGTCAAAACTTCCAGAATTTCCCCCTAGTCTTACTAACTCCCAATTTATCACCAAATATTAATTCCCATTACCCGATAACCCGGTAATGCTCTAAATACCCCTTGACTTACTCCAAGTCAAGCTTAAATCCCGTTGTGACTTCCCACTAGCTTACCTCCTAGGGTCGTCTTGTGCTGGGTAACACTGGCATAACCAAATAATAACAAAGCACCACACCCATTTCACACATATATGCCAAAAATGCTCGAAATGGCCAAAATATGAAAATCACCCAATTAATCACAAATGGGTTCACATGCATATTTAATACACCTAAACATGCATATTATCATTAAAAAGCATAATAAATCAATTATGGCCCTCCCGACCTCCTAACAAAGGTCCTAAACCTTATTAGGAAATTTAGGGCATTACACCTACCATGTCTTACACTAGAGGTCGGTTTGCAACTAACCTACCATGTCTTACACCAGAGGTCAGTTTGGCACCAACAGATCTACCATGTTTTTACATCATAAGTCATTGCATGGGAAGTCAGTTCCCAACAAACTTATGAACACTCAGAAGTCAGTTTTTAACCGACTTATCATGCAATTTTTGTAGTAGTGACTCTAACGACCCCTAATACAAGGTGGTCCCAGGGGAAAAGAAGGTACATGGGTACACTGTCATGGTAGTGGCACAGACCGTAGTGAAGTAGAGGATTGTGGTGTCGATACTTGTTCGTGTTCATAGACATGCAGGTCATGCCACCACTTCTCGTACTTCCACTACATTCCAGGCACGGATGTCAGAGTCACGCCTCTATCCTTCTTAGGGTCATACATCCCGTACTCATGGTTGTTCCTTGTACCTGATAGTACTTATTTTATTTAAAAGATATACACTATCTCCAAGTTTCTTTACATTTTACTAAGTGTTGTAGAACATTGTAGGTTCTTCATTAAAGTAGAATGAAATTCTTGTACACGGCCTTCACGTTGAGGTATTTTTGGGAAATAGGCCTTGTGTAGTAAGGCCCTGCTACGTATTGGCCTTGCGGCATGGGGTTTGGAGAACCGGGCCTCCCTTGTGATTGATGTGCATGTCGACGTTTGGTTACGTGGTCTTGGGATCAAGGCATATAAGCATTTGGGCATGCAGCGCCTCGTTTCATGTGGGCCTCGCACCCAGACGAACAAGATCTTAAGTCTTGTGTGGAGAAGCAAGATGCCAAAATGTGTACGAGGCGCCTTCCATGTGGCCAAGGCGTGATTGCCTCGCGAGGCACTTGCTGAGTGGCCATGGCATGATGGTGTTGCAAGGCACCTTCTATGTGGTGAAGGCATGATGGCCTCATGTGTAGAGTCCCAGAATGTTTACTTAACCTAGTTAGACAGTAGTAGTAGTAGTAGTTAGTAGTATGTTAGATGTCGTGCATTTTTGTTCAAGTCGGGACTTAGTTGGAAACTCATAGCAACAGTTATGGATTTTATAAGTTTAATCTATAGTTTAAGAATATTAATTATAACATAAGGTTTGATTAATATTGCTAGTCATAGATATATTATTTATTATAACCTAAGGTTTAGATAGAGCCCATAAGAGCATGACACTTGTCATAATCATGATTATTAAGGAAATTAAGTATTTTGATGAGTAGGATCTAGAAGCTCTAGATCCTTCCAGCAATTATGACTCAGTCAAAGTTGTTTATCCAATTAAATTATGATGAAAAAGTGCAATTACGTGTTTAATATATCTATGTATGCCGATATATCGCAGCATAGGGGCTGATATATCGTCTAACGGAAGATACAAAAAACACGTCAACTTAGCACGAACGATCGAACAAGCCTCGGGTATGCTGGGGGAGGCGATATATCACCTAGGGTGGGCAATATATCGGCTCCATGACTATATTTTTTAATGTTTCACTTTTTGAATTTTAAAAATACCCTTGACCACTTAGACCTGCCTTTGAACAATTTTGACCAAGTTCTGGGCGTCAGTTGAACGAAAATTCAAATCTTTTTCATTTTATAATAATTTATTTATTCAAATTAAAAGGGGTTAGTTTCACTCCTTGAACTCTATAAATAGGACCTAGTGCTCAGCCATTTTCATCATTCTTCAAGCATTTGATCAGTGCCTCCAAGGTGCTAGTGTTACTATAGAGAGATACACTTGGGTTTTGGGTTAAAGCTTTATTATTCTAAGCTTTTATAAACACTTGGGAAGTGAGAAATAGTGTGATTTCGATATTGGGATTTAGACCAACTCATAAGGTCATTCAAGGTATTCCTATTCCTTAAGTCTAGTTCTTTATAATTCTTTAGTTTTCTTTAGTTTCTTTATTCAGATTCTAACTCTTGTTATTGATTCTTGGTTAGGTATTTAAGTTCTTGAAACTTAAGGTCTTTCTTGGTAAGATTCTTCTTGATGGCTTAGTTCCCATATTCATCTTTATTCTTAAATATTCTCACCCTTTTCTACTATTGGTTTATAGGAGTTTCTAAATCTCGTTCTTATTCCCAAATATCCCGGCTTTTGGTAAGGAAAATAGGATAGATTTTATATGCTTATATGTTATGATATGTTATGTTATAGTATGTTTATATTATGGTATGTTGGATTATACAAACCTTGTGATAGATTTACAACTAGGTTTGTAACAAAGTTTCCTTCTAGCGAAGTAGTCTTATCATCACGGATAGTACGAGGCATACCGATCAAAATTGAGGATGTAGAACTAGAAGGAGACCTGATAGAGCTAGAGATCAAATACTTCAACATTATTCTGGGCATGGATTGGCTAGCAAGGCATGGCGCAACCATCAACTTCAAACGCAAGGAAGTGACGTTCGAAACTTCTGACGGTCAGAGACTATGCTATATGGGAAAAGTTTCAAGACTACGTACACCGCTTATTTCATCTCTCAAGCTCAGAGTATGTTAGAAAAATGATGTCACCTATTTTTAGCCAGCGTCACAGACGTGGTAAAGGAAACACCACTAAAAATTGGAGACGTCCACATTGTAAAAGAATTCCCAGAAGTATTTCCTGACGACTTACCAAGATTGTCGCCGACTCGGGAAATTAACTTCACAATCGAGCTAGTACTGGGCACTGAGTCTATCTCCAAGGTACCATACCAGATAGCACCTACCGAACTCAAGGATTTAAAGAAGCATCTACAAGAACTCCTAGACTTGGGTTTCATTAGACCGAGCCATTCACCATGGGGAGCATCGGTCCTATTTATGAAGAAGAAGGACGGAAGTATGCGGATGTGTATAGATTACAGTGAGCTAAATAAGGTAACAATTAAGAATAAGTACTCGCTACCCCGAATTGATGACTTGTTTGATCAACTCTGAGGAGCAACCACATTTTCAAAGATCGATCTACGGTCCGGGTATCATCAGCTCAAGGTACGGGAAGAGGATATTCCTAAGACAGCTTTTAGAACTCGTTATGGACATTACAAGTTTCTAGTTATGTCTTTTCGTCTTACCAATGCTCCAACTGCATTTATTGATTTAATGAATAGGGTCTTCAAGGATTACTTGGACAAATTCATCGTAGTGTTCATCGACGATATATTGGTGTATTCAAAGGACAAAGACGAGCACAAGGAACATTTATGGTTGATCTTGTTACGACTAAAGGAGCATCAACTTTATGCTAAGTTCAAAAAGTAAAAAATTTGGCTTTCGCAAGTAGCGTTCCTCGGCCACATAATATCCAAGGAAGGAGTTGCTGTAGAGCCATCTAAGGTAGAGGCTGTGAAGGATTGGCCAAGAACAAAGAATGCGTCTGAGGTAAGAAGTTTTTTGGGATTAACAGGTTATTATCGGAGGTTTGTAGAGGGTTTTTCTAAGATAGCCACTCCGCTTACCAACCTGACCTGGAAGCAGAAAAGATTCAACTGGATTGATAAGTGTGAAGAGAGCTTCCAGTTGCTTAAGGATAAGCTATGCTCAGCACCAGTACTTTGTGTACCGACACCCAATGACAAGTTTGTAGTCTACTGTGATGCATTGAAGCAAGGTTTGGGTTTTCTGCTGATGCAGAATGACAAGGTAATAGCCTACGCCTCAAGGCAGCTGAAGGAGTACGAACAATGCTATCCAACACACGATATGTAGTTGGTAGCAGTGGCCATTGCATTGAAAATATGGCGCCATTATCTTTATGGAGAACGATGTGAGATTTATACGGACCACAAAATCTTAAAGTATTTCTTCACACAAAAGGAGCTTAACATGAGGCAACACAGGTGGTTAGAATTAGTAAAGGATTATGACTGTGAAATCCTATACCACCCAGGAAAGGCAAACATAGTTGCTGATGCACTAAGTAGGAAAAATTATGGATGTCTAGCAGCGTTAGCTGGAATAGAAAAGCCGCTACAGCAGGAACTGATCAATGCCGGAATAGAAATATTCATTGGTTAACTGGCTAACTTGTCCATCCAGTCAAGTCTGTTAGAAGATATACGGATCGGGCAAGGGCATGATGACACATTAGTAGCACATATGGATGCAATTAAAGAAGGCAAGGCCACAGATTTCTCGATATCAGGACAGGGATTCTTGAGCTATAAGGATTGAGTATGCGTGTTGAATGATCATGGCATTAAGATGAAGATTTTAGAAGAAGTGCACAATACCCCATACTCAGTTCAGCCAGGGTCGACTAAGATGACTCACGATCTTAAGGCAATATATTGGTGGCGAGGAATGAAGAACGATATAGTGGAGTATGTGTCTAAATGCTTCATATGCCAGGAAGTGAAAGCATAACATCAGCGGCCTGCAGGCTTATTGCAACTGCTTAGTATTCCCGAATGGAAATGGAACGACATAGTTATGGATTTCATGACAGGACTACCATGAACAAATAAGCAGCACGACTTGACTTGGGTAGTAATAGATAGACTAACCAAGTCAGCTCATTTCCTGCCTGTTAAGACTACGTATACAGCAGATCAGTATGCAGACATTTATGTTCAAAAAATAGTAAGACTATATGGAATTCCTAAGACAATAGTGTCCGATAGAGGATCGGTGTTTACATCGAGATTTTGAGGAAACTTGCAGCAAGCCATGGGTACTAAGTTAAGTCTTAGTACGGCATTTCATCCTCAGACCGATGGACAGTCCTAGCGTACCATACATATTTTAGAAGATATGTTGCACGCTTGTGTACTTGATTTCATAGGATTGTGGAGTAAGTATTTGCTGCTAATAGTATTTGCTGCTACCAGTCAACAATCGAGATGGCACCCTATGAGTTGCTTTATGGAAGAAGGTTTCGATTGCTGTTACATTGGGATGAGGAAGGAGAAAGGCAACTTCTTGGACCCGAAACTATTAGAGAAGCTCAGGATGCACTAGCGCTGATTAGAAAGCGTATGCTCGCTGCTCAGAGCCATCAAAAAAGTTATGCGGATGCCAAGCAGCGTGATGTGGAATTCAAAATCGGAGATCAAGTCTTCTTAAAGATATCTCCTATGAAAGGTGTGAAGCAGTTTAGGAAGAAAGGCAAGCTTAGTCCCCGGTTTATAGGTCCTTGTAAGATATTAGAAAAAGTGGGAGCAGTTGCATATAGATTAGCCCTACTACCAACTCTAGCAGATAGCCACAATGTGTTCCACATCTCGATGTTGCGTAGATATGTGTCAAGCCCGTCTCACGTCCTCAAGTATGATACGATAGCACTTCAGAGACTTGAGTTACGAGGAATGACCGGTTAGCATCCTAGATAGAGGGATGAAGGAATTACGGTCTAAGAGTATTTCGATAGTCAAGGTCCTATGGAGTAATAGTTCTGAATGGGAGGCAACGTGGGCGTTGGAGGAAGACATGTTAGCCCGGTATCCGGAATTTTTTGGTAAGTAAATTTCGGGAATGAAATTCTCTGTAGTAGGTGAGAATTGTAGAGTCCCAGAATGTTACTTAACCTAGTTAGATAGTAGTAGTAGTAGTAGTTAGTATTAGTTAGTAGTATGTCAGACACCGTGGACTTTGGTTCAAGTCGGGACTTAGTTGGAAACTCATAGCAACAGTTATGGATTTTATAAGTTTAACCTATAGTTTAAGAATATTAATTAAGGTTTGATTAATATTGCTGGTCATAGATATATTATTTATTATAACCTAAGGTTTAGATAGAGCCCATAAGAGCATGGCACTTGTCATAATCATGATTATTAAGGAAATTAAGTATTTTGATGAGTAGGATCTAGAAGTTCTAGATCCTTCTAGCAATTATGACTCAGTCAAAGTTGTTTATCCAATTCAAATTATGCTGAAAAAGTGCAAATACGTGTTTAATATATCTATGTATGCCGATATATCGCAGCATAGGGGCTGATATATCACCTAACGGAAGATAGGAAAAACACGTCAACATTGCATGAACGATCGAACAAGCCTTGGGTTAATGCTTTATTGTTCTAAGCTTTTATAAACACTTGGGAAGTGAGAAATAGTGTGATTTCGGTATTGGGGTTTAGACCAACTCATAAGGTCATTCAAGGTATTCCTATTTCTTAAGTCCAGTTCTTTATAATTCTTTAGTTTTCTTTAGTTTCTTTATTCATATCCTAACTCTTGTTATTGATTCTTGGTTAGATATTTAAGTTCTTGAAACTTAAGATCTTTCTTGGTAAGATTATTCTTAATGGTTTAGTTCCCATATTCATCTTTATTCTTAAAGATTCTCACCCTTTTCTACTGTTGGTTTATAGGAGTTTCTAAATCTCATTCTTGTTCCCAAATATCTTGGCTTTTGGTAAGGAAAATAGGATAGATTTGATATGCTTATATGTTATGTTATAGTATGTTTATATTATGGTATGTTACGTTATGATATATATCAATATGTCTTGTAGTCCTTGGGTCTTATAGTTGCTTAGCTAGCAAACCTCAATGCTTTTATCTCACTTGAGGCATATAGTTGCTTAGCTAGCAAACCCCAATATTTTTATGTTGCTTGGGGCTTATAGTTGTTAGGAGTATGTCCTAAAAGCATGTAAAAGACATTTGTTATTTCAATGAATAAATAAATACAATGTTCTATTATTGTTATATTTAGATTATTAAATTATTGATTGTTGTAAATATCAGAAAAATTCCATATTCATTATGGAGAATGTGATCTTGTATTAGTATGAGAGAATTAATATCACATGAATGAATAAAAATAGTCAACAAAAGTTATGGAATTCTTTAATTAGGCTTGTAAGTACGGTATACTGAGTATCATGTTGATACAAATAATCTAGATTCAGATTATTGATGTGGTAAGACATCTCGGTAAAGGTGCTGTATATAATACGATTATATATAACAAGGACCGATATGAATTAAAGTCTTTATCCAAAAACCATTTAATAATAAAGATTTGTAATTTATATCATAACTGATGATCATTTATAGATCAACCTAAATCATGAGTGTTCATGAACTCTTGTTTTTGTTTATTAAATCTTTTGATTCATTCGTTAAGGTCTCTTCATAGATTGAGGCTAATCACTTTTGTTTTGGAGATTTAATATCATAGATGTCTGGGAACATGTATCAACAATACAGAATCTAATCTTTCCCAACGGATCGTATATTGGTTCCCTTAAGGGTTAATTCTGGAATTGAATGATTTTGAACTCAAATCTATAATTAGATTATAGATTAATTATTCACTAGTGAATTAATGGTACTTACGGAATAAGAAGTAAATTAGAAAGGTAAAATGGTAATACTTCCATTCTAATTTATGAACTAATTAATTAGAGGGTTGAACTATTGTAAGATGGTTATATCAATTGACAACTTAAAATAAGATTTGTGTAAAAGTATATCTATAACATAAAGAGTTCAATTCTGAATTTATAGTAGAGAAATGTCAGAATTAATAAATTAACTATTATGATTAAATAGTTTAATTATTTAGTTTTAATTTATTGGAGCTTAATGTTATAGGTCCATGGTCCCTGAAATGACTCAAACAAACACTGACAAAGATAAATACAAAAATGAGCAAAATGACTTATTTGATAAGTAAAATATTTTTCTATGCACTAAACATAATTATTTTATAATTATGTGTATTTAATTAATTAATTATCTGATTTAACAAAAATATAATTAATTTTGAATTAATTTATTTTTGGGATTTTTTGTATTTAAATAATGATGAAAATTAGGAAAATCACATGCCCTCCCTGGCATGGGTTGGGCATGTAGCACAGTGCACAGACACTGTGTTACACACATAAGAAGATTCCAAGGGAATCTTGGTTCAACAATTTTAGTTATTTAAATATTAAATAAATAATGAGATATTTTAATGTGATTAAAATATTATTATTTAAACAAAAATCTGATAACTGATTAGTTAATTTTAAATTGTTTAAAATAACTAATATTATTTATTTTAATATATATTGGATATATTAAATAAAAGAGATCATTTTTTTCAGAGCAATACTTTTGAGATATAGAAAATATATCGTGAAATCACCCTGAGAGAAATAGAACAGTGCTACAAGCATAGGTCACTGTTCTTCACAAATTTAGGTCCAAACTTTATCAGATCTCATGTGTTGAGAAGATCTAATAAATAGATTGTTCCTATTGTTTTGTATAACGAGCCCACACTCGTTCTTTGTGTGTTGAGAATATTTTGGAAGATCTTGGTATGAGATCTCAAGGATTTTGCCGTACAAAAAAGTAGCAACGAGGAAGGACTTGAGGTAATTTTTCTATTCATCTTTTTTATTCAATATATATATGTATGTGAAGAAGTAGATCTAGAAATCTTCTGGGGTTAAATTAACAATTTTGATTGTTGTTCCGTTGCGTATATTCTCTAATTTGATCTATCAATACGAACAAATGGTACCAGAGCCATCTTCACACACATATATATATATTAAATCTGTGTGGGTTTAGTTTTATGCATTTATTTATTTATGATGAATGATTGGATGACTTTAATATGATTGAATGCAAGGGAATGTTGAATCGTTAATTGTATGGTGTTTTTGGGTTAGGATTTGTTCATGATTAGATAATTGTGTAAGCCATTAAGGGGCATACGATTTATGTAATTTTATTTAGTTTTTGAAATCATAAAATTGTAATTCCAATCACACAAAGTCAAAACGGAGCTGGGGATTCAGAATTCAGTCACCGTTCCTCCGAGGCCATCCCCCAAGCCACTACCGGGGACGCCGTACGGATCCGTATGGATCTATACAGTGGGCCCCGACAGCACATTTCAGTGCCACATGTCCCGGTCTTACTCGTCCAAAGTTTTTTAAAAATTAATCTGTTATTTTTTTTTTAATTTTGAAATGTTAAATATCCTATTTGTTAGAAATTTGATATATAAATAATGAGATATTTTTTGTTATCCTAACAAACTTTTTTTTAATATCTTATTTAAAAATTTATTTTTCAAAATAACAGATTTTAATTAAATTTATTTCTGTTTTTTAATTAAAAGTTGTTTTAATTAGTGGAAAATAAAATTATGATTATTTAAAAGTTTTGTTTTAATTAATCAAGATAATTAGAAAATTATTTTCTTATTATTATTCTAGACCAACGACACATATCCTACCGAAAATAAAGTGAAGAAGCCCAATGGAGATCTAGGCGGTTTTCATTTTATTTTAATTTTATTAAGAGGTTGTAAAATTAGAAATACCCAAAAGCACCCGGTTCAACATTTATTGTTTATTTATTTAAATAATTATTTTCATGTGATTGATAATATGTTCATGCATTTTGTGCCATACATAAAAACCCACACAATTATTATCATGCATCTAATTGGTAGAAACATGATTATTAGGATTGTCCTATATGTTTATATGATTTGTTTTGCGAAACCAATTGCATATAAATTACTTAGTTTTATTCTTTGAAAACTTGGTAAAATATCACACTGTTTTTTTAAGTCTTTATGACTTAATTTCTTTAAACCGACTTTATTTTAAAATTGTTTTTTAGTAAATTTTAGATGAATATAATTGGTAATTTAAAATTGGATATGGACCTAGAAACATGCTTTCTTACCAATTTTAATTATGTTCATAAATTTTAAAGATTCTATAATTAATTTGGAATTAATTAGGTTAAAAACACTTATTTCAAAATAATGAGTGGGAGAGGGTTGATAACTCAACATAACCTGTGGTCTCCATTATTAATATAACACCATGAGATATTAATAGCGCCTTGCAACGGCTTTGTTTCTGTCCCCCTCAGGAAGGTGTCTAGACATGTCAATAGCAAGGTTATATTTCTTACAAAGATAGGAACTAATGATGTATTTTAGGTTTGATCGACCCTAAGGCGGCATGTCCTAAGTTAAGTCATGAACTCCGAAATAATGGGTTACACTCACAAAGTTATGAGTAAGCTTTAGCAGTGGATAATCATAACTTTACCAAACTAAGCGGTACTTTAATATTTAAAAGAGAAAATAATGAGTTATTTTAAGTTTTAAACAACAAAGATAAGAATGTCTTATAAATTCTCTAAGATTAATTTGACCGACCCTAAGGCGGCACTGTAATTGTTATAAAGTTTTATCGTGGAAATTAAACTTTATTTTATGTGTTTTAATTGTGCTCATGCATCACATTTAATTTCTGATACTTTGATATTAATTTTTCTAAATATAATAATATTTGTATTTTTTTATTTTATTAAGAAAATGTCTATCTCTGGTAATCCAATCACTGCTTTAATCGCACAAGAAAAATTAACTGGTGATAAATTCACAAAATGGAAATCAAATATGAATTTGTTATTGGTTAGAGAAAACCACAAGTTTGTCCTAAATGAGGAATGTCCTGAAGAACCGGGCGCTACTGCCCCGAAACATATTCGAGACAAATATGATGCATGGATTCAATCCAATAACAAAGCTAAGTGCTATATGCTTGTAAGCATGAGTGATGTCTTACGAATAAAGCATGAATCCATGGAAACTGCTTTTGAGATACTACAATATCTTAAGGAAATGTGTTTACCCAAAACACGGTTGCTGATGATGTGGCGATAATTTCTCACACGTAGTTAACACGTGGCGAAAATTACTGCTCGACTATCGACCAGAAGTGCACTGCATCGTCAGGGTTAATTTTTGATACGACCAGGCTGGTCGTATAACCTAAGTTATTTCCTTTTTAAAATGTATTCTTACAATAACTAAGTTGCATATTTCTTCATTATTATCTTAATACACGATTATTAAGGAAAGATAGGACACGTTAGCATGTGTAACCCTCCTTGAGCCTATAAATATGCATGAAATAGCTCAAGGAAGAGACTTTTGGAACTTTCCATTTCCAGAATCTTGTTGCGAAATATTGAGAGATAAAAGAACTAAAGTAAGTTGTTCATCGTCTTATTGTAATACATCTAAGGTTAGTGAAACTCAAGAACCCTAGTTCTTTGATCACGACTTTGAGATTCAATAATAACAATATCACTAAGTGGATGTAGGTCATTACCATCCTTTGGGGCCGAACCACTATAATTCCTTGGTGTTTTCTTCCTTTCCGTTAGATCATTTTTCTCATTCTTGCTTTATACTTTGTCATACATTTGACTCCGTGTCATTGGCCAAATCGAGGGTCAACATTCTCGTGCTTTCATTGAGAGCTTGGGAAAGAACTGTGAAAGAATCTAATGGTGAAAACATCCAAGAAGACTGGACAGGCTGCTGGCACTGCACCATCCCAACCTCCTCCCCCAAATATGGTCGAGAATGAACCACATTTGGAATTTGATGAGGAGGAACTAGACTCTGAAACACTAAGGGCAACACTAGGAGTGTTGTAAGATGAGTTGGCCAATCTGAGGGCCAATTAGGAAAATGTTGTGGAGACGATGGTGTTGCAGCAAAGAGAAATAGTATGCCAGCGTCAGGAGCTAAGTGAGCGGCAGGCTGAGATGGATCGTCGGCAGAGGGATGCCATGGCCGCCCTTGAAGCAGCCATTCAACTGGCTAGGGGTCAAGCTGTGCCAGCCTCCAAGCCAGAGCAGCCACCAAGCGCACCACCTCAAAGAGGTCCTAATCCGAGCCCTCAAAGGACAGAGCAGTCGCCTATGGCCCAGGATGATGTCCCACCTAGGGATCCTGAGCAGCAGCCTCCTTCCCAGGCTGGTCGAGGCAATCCCCAGCGCCCGAGGTAGAATAGGGCCGAGCAACCGCCCTATAGCCCTAGACGCCCAGGGGATGAAGAGCCGAATTTACTAAGCAGAGGACAGCTTCCTTCTACCAACAGAAGGAACACAGAGTCAGGCTCTACGATCAGGGGCCCCCCATGGCATAACAATGCACAGGGACCCAATGACCAACGCAGGCCCGCCCTAGACGCTCGAGAGATGCCACCCCGAGGAGGAAATAGCGCGAACAGCCGACCGCGCCATAGTCAGCCACAATTTAGGGATGGCCATGGCTATAATGAAGCTGACTCCGGCAGAGGGGACGCTGGCCGAAGAAATGAAGAAAGAGGTGGAGGTAGAAGCCCCCCACCTAGAAAAAATAGGCCAGTTAGCCACAACGGTGGGGGGCAGCCCAGGCAGCCGAACGTCTTTAGCTGGCTAAGAGCTAGCGAGCAGAGACAAAGAGACGACGATCTTAGGGACGTACTTAACAACCGCTGTGAGAGGCACGATGAGTACGCTCCCCCGGCACCAGCGGCCCCAGCAGTCCCGAAGGCAGTTCAGGCTCAGATTGATGCCCTGAACATGGCAGTACAACAACTGGTCGGGGGACGAACGTCCCATATTGAGTACGATAGGAGGATGGGCACCCCATTCGTACAAAGGATTGTTGCGACGAAACCCCCAGTAAGTTTAAGATGCCTACATTGCCAAATTTCAACGGGTACAGAGACCCGATATCTCACATTAATAAGTTTCAGATACAAATGGACATACAAAAGGTGTCGGAAGATGCCCACTGCCGGATCTTCCCTGAGACACTATCTGATACCGCTCAGGAGTGGTTCTTCAAGTTCCCTCCTGCTAGTATAGTATCTTGGGAAATTTTCATGAACGAATTCTACGGACAGTTCTAGGCGGGTCGTGTACACCCCACAGAGGCCAACTAGCTGGTCGAGATACAACAGAAGGAGGGAGAACCCTTGAAAGAGTATGTCAAACCCTTCATGCGAGCTGCAGCTGGGGCCAAGATAGTGGGCGATGAAGGTAAGATGATGGCTCTAACTACTGGAGTTAGGCGCCATTCACCCCTCTGGAATAGCCTCAGAAAGCATGGGGTTAGAAGTACCCAAGAGTTCTTGGATCGGGCTGATCGATATATCAAGCTCGAAGATGCGATTTCCAACGAAGGGAAATCGCCAAATAAAGACAAGGGACCCAAACAACCCGCCAAAGCCGCCAATGGGTTGGAAAACCCAATGGCAACGACAAAGGCAACAGGAATGGCAATGGTAGAAATGGTGGAAAGAGGCAAATAATGAACCTCGACTTCCGAGAGTAAGCACCCCAAAGGCAATCGGTATGAGCCGAGATTCACCAACTACACTGCCCTTGTCGAAAGCTGAGCTGAGGTCTACTAGGCGACCAGCTCAAGCGTGCCTTACAAACGACCCGCACCTATAAGGAAAGATATCTCCAAGAGAGATACAACGAATTACTGTCGTTTTCACAACGACTACGGGCATGACACCAATGAATGTAACCAGTTGAAGGACGAGATTGAGTTCCAGATAAGGTAGGGACATTTAAGAAGATATGTGCGAGCTGTAGGAGGTTCTCAGCGAGAGGCTCAAGGTGGCAATGAGCAGGCGCCTACACGCCAATGCTCAAGGTGGCAGGCACTGTACTCACCATCTGCGAAGGCCCACATCTTGCAGGAGAAAGTGGGAAGGCAAGGGAACGATACGCTCGATCCCTACGCCACGACCAGGACATCGAGATGATGAGTGTGGAAGATCGAGCACCAAAAAAGGCTCGTACAAAGGAGGAATTAATAACCTTCTCTAATGACGATGCCCAGCACGTACGATTCCCACACTCCGACCCGCTGGTCATGGACGTACAAATTGCCAATATGATGGTGAAAAGGGTGTTGGTCGACACAGGAAGTTCGGTTAACATCCTATACAAGTCATCGCTGGAAAGAATGAAGTTGTCCATCAAAGACCTGGAGCCATGCAACCAATCCATTTATGGTTTTTCCGGTGAAGGGCTCACCCCAACATGGTCGATTAGGCTTCCAGTTACTGCGCCTGCTAATAGGACATTACTCACTACTTTTATAGTAGTTGATTATCCTTCGGCATACAATGCTGTAATTGGGAGACCAATTTTGGTCGACCTACGAGCCGTCAACTCGATATGGCACCTCGCCATGAAATTCCCAACAGACGCAGGGATAGCTTGCTTATTAGGAAACCAGAGGGAAGCGAGGGAGTGCTACAATGCCTCGATCACCAAGGCGAAGAAGGGTGTATCGAGAGATGTTCACGGGAAAGAGTTGCAAATGGCGACTGATGTTCAGGCCCGCTCAGGTGATAATGTCACCAAATAGGGCGTTGCCCAAAGTGAGGATAGGAACTTAGATCCTCGCTTTGGAGATTTTGAAGAAGAAGTGGGACCCATCAATGACCTTGAAGAGGTCCAACTCGATGAAGAAAATCTGACCAGAGTTGTGAAAGTCGGTGAAAACTTAGAGAAAATGACAAAACAAGCACTGGTGGAGTTTTTAAGGAGGAACCAGGAGGTCTTTGCCTGGTCGCACAAAGACATGGTCAGGATAGATCCTGCAGTCATCAGCAATGTCCTAAACGTCGACAAGAGTTTCCACCAATGCAACAAAAAAGAAGGCTGCTCGACAAAGATAGATCAAGGGCCTTAAAAGAGGAAGTCAAGAAGCTGAAGGAGAATGAGTTCATCAGGGTGGCGTTTTATCCATCGTGGGTCTCTAATCCCATACTAGTGTCCAAGCCAAATGGCAAGTGGCGTACGTGCGTGGATTTTACAGACCTAAATAAAGCCTGCCCCAAAGATTGTTTCCCACTACCAAGGATCGACCAGCTGGTCGATGCCACTGCAGGACATGAGATCCTCTCATTTATGGATGAGTACTCTGGGTATAATCAAATTAGTATGCATCCCCCTGATGAGGATCACACTAGCTTTCAGACTGATACAGGGCTCTACTGTTACAAAGTGATGCCCTTCGATTTGAAAAACGCTGGCGCGACTTACCAGCGACTCGTCAACCACATGTTTAAGGAGCTGATCGGCACAAACATGGAGGTCTATGTTGACGACATGCTGGTCAAGTCGAAGAAAGCAGAAGGACATGTAAGGGATTTGTAGGAGTGCTTCAATGTCTTGAACAAATATCAAATGAATCTAAATCCCCTTAAATGCTATTTCGGAGTAGGATCAGGGAAGTTCTTGGGATTTATAGTTAACTCGAGAGGAATTGAAGCCAATCCCGAGAAAATTAAAGCCCTGATCAACATGAAATCGCCAGCAAAGATTAAGGATGTTCAAAGCCTAACCGGAAGAATTGCCGCTCTTAGTAGATTCATTTCAATGTCAACAGATAAGTGTGTCCCATTCTTTAATCTACTTAGGGGCAATAAAAAGTTTGAATGGACGAAGGAGTGCGAACAGGCCTTTCAAGCACTAAAAACACATATGGCGCAACCACCTATCCTGTCAAAGTCGGTCGATAAAGAAACTTTTTTCATCTACCTGGCGATCACAGAATACGCTGCTAGTGTCGTTTTAGTAAAGGAAGAAGAAGGCGTACAGAAGGTTGTTTACTATGTAAGCAAAAGGCTGATTGGAGCAGAACAGCGGTACCCGCCCATCGAGATGCTAGCCTATGGCCTAGTTTTGGCCACCAGGAGCGGCGAACTTACTTTCAAGCTCATCCAATTACGTTCTTGACCGACCAGCTTCTTCGACACGTCCTGCAAAAACCAGAGGCTGCAGGTAGATTGTTAAAATGGGCAGTCGAACTTGGGCAGTTCAATATATCTTACTTGCCGCGAGCAGCGATAAAGGACAAGCCCTGGCTAACTTCATTGCAGAATTCAGTGAACTTACGAATGGCGAGCAGAATTAAGAGACTAATGAACCTTAATGTCAAAACCAAGCTCCCACGTGGAAATTATTTACAGATGATTCTTCTAACGAGTGCCACGCTGAGGCATGAGTGATATTGATAATGCCGGAGGGGCATTGATTTCACTGCGCAATCAGGTTTGACTTCACTGATTCTAACAATGAGGTTGAGTGTGAAGCATTACTCGCTGGATTGTGGTTAACCAGGGACATGAATATAAAAGTGCTTGACATCTACAGTGATTCTCAGCTGGTGGTGAATCAAGTCATGGGAGAATACCAGGCGTGAGGTTTAAACATGGTCGCTTATCTGAACAAAACAAAAGATCTATTGTCTCAATTCGACAAATACAGTCTCCAGCAAGTACCTCGCGATTAGAATTCCAATGCGGACGCTTTGGCCAAATTAGCAATTGTGAATGATGCTGATACTCTGAATATAGTGCCGATTGAGCGGCTAACAATGCCAAGCATCCAAGCAGAGGAGACCGCTATGGTGATCCAGATGATGGATGCATGGATGACACCATATATAGAGTATATAACGCAAAGCATATTACCCACGGACACAAACAAAGGCAGGACCCTTCAGCGACGGGCTGCTAGGTTCATCCTGGTCGATGAAATCTTGTACCGCATGGGATATTCAATGCCACTCCTCAGCTGTATTTCGAAAGAGAAGGAAAAAGAGTTGATGAAAGAGGTACACGAAGGCTTTTGTGGAGACCACGCTGGGGGGCAAAGCTTGTCAAAAAAGATACTCAGACAAGGATACTTTTGGCCCACAATGAATGAAGATTCGATGGAGTTTGTACGGAGGTGCGACAAATGCCAGAGGATCCCCAAAATCCCACGAGCAGCCCCTAATGAGCTTAAACAGATGCAAAGTCTATGGCCGTTTACAGTTTGGGGCATAGATTAGATCGGATCTTTGCCCACAGGGAAGGGCGGCGTCAAGTATGCCGTGGTTGCTGTTGACTATTTCACTAAATGGGCCGAAGCCGAGCCACTCACAACCATAACGACCAAAAAGGTCCTGGATTTTTTGATCAAGAACATCATTTGTCGCTATGGATTGCCAAGGAAGATCGTCTCGGATAACGACACCCAGTTCAATAAAGATTTATTCACAGATTTTTGCGAACGACATAGCATTATCAAGAGCTTTTCTTCAATCGCTCATCCCCAAGAAAATGGACAAGTTGAAGCAGTCAACAAAACGCTGAAGGAAACACTGAAAAAGAGACTAGAAGAAGCTAAGGGGGAATGACCAGAACAATTTCCTGAAGTACTTTGGTCGTACAGAACTTCCCACCGAACAGCAACGGGTCATACTCCATTCTCGTTGGCTTATGGATATGAAGCTATGTTGCCTGTTGAGTTAGATCTGCCTTCGCATCGCAGAATAACGTACGACCAAGGCTCAAACAGCCAACTATTGATGGAATCCCTCGATTTGATCGATGAGAAACATGAGCAAGCCCAACCCCGAGTAGCTGCGTACCAGCAAAAAGTCGCCTGGTATTTCAACTCTAAACTATGAGAAAGAAAGTTCAACGTTGGAGATCTTGTACTTCGAAGAGTTTTTCAAAACACTCGCGACCAAGCTGCTGGAGTACTCGGACCTAATTGGGAAGGGCCATACCAGATTGAAGAAGTCCTTCACTCAGGCACCTATAAACTTGCTCACTTAAACGGAGATCTCATTCCTCATTATTGGAATGGAGAACACCTGCGCAAGTACTATCAATAAACAATTCTTCTTAAAGAATTGGCTTGTATTAATTTTACTTTTTACAAGTTTTGAAAAAGGGTTGGTCATTTTATGTGACTGATCACTTATAATTGTAAGATCTTATTGATCACTCGTACACACATGTTTCGTCCATTTATTACGAGAAATATAAGGGATTGTGCACAGCAAGTCATTTCTTCCAAATTATTGTATTTATTACAAGTATTTGCTCATTACGTGTGTTGTTTTGCTCTATTACAATTTCAATTATTTTGCTCCGAGCAGCATTGTTCGAACAGGTTTTGGTCAAGGCAAGTGACCCAGGACCTAATGCTCCTCAATCACTTGGGGGGCATATAAGGTACAAGTAAGCAAGGCATATCAATAAAAGGTATGTAAACACATGAGCAAAATAACTGAAAGCATGCTAGGGTACTTAGAGTATTTTTCAAAATTTTGTATTTTGTTAAATCAAACCAAAGTGCTTTGCTAAATTCGGTCATGCGAACAGGTATTATAATAAAATGAAAAGGTATTATAATATGCTAAGTTTGGCAGCTATGCTAAGTTCGGTCATGCGAACATGTATTATAATCAGACAGTACTACTCGGATGTAATTGTCTGATTAAAAGGAAAATAGCTGCCCATGCAGCAATAAAAAATTAATGTATTTACATCATGACTAGTAGGTCGTGTAATTAAAAGATTAAAAGATAAACAAAGGAAAAGACTAAGAGGCTGGAGGATCTTGAGGGGTGTCCTGGTCGACGACATCTGTAGCGTCATTGTTCGCCCCGTCCAAGCCAATCGCCAAGGAGATTTCGGGTGAGGCAAGTACCCTTGCCCTCTCCTCTTCTGCCAGTCGAGCAACGCAGCGGGCTATCTCGTCATGCCTTGCGCGATCGGGAAGGTAGCTGAAGTCAGCCCCTTGGTTGTGTTTCCAGAAGTCATAGAAACACTTAACCGTGGTGTTCTTGTACCTTTCCAAATTGCTGGCGTTGGCTTGTTCAAGCTTCTCGATCCGTCCCTCCAAGGTTGTAGTCTCATGTCTACTCGTAGTCAAGTCCTCCTCGAGCTTTTTAGCGGTGCGGTAATTGACGCGGTTAGACTCCTTTAAGTTGTCTCTCTGTTCGATTGCCTTATCTAGAGAACTTTGCTTCTCCTTGAACTCCTCAGCTAGTTTGTTCTTCTCCTCGAGCACCGCCTCAAGCTGTTCAGCGTATTTCGCTTCGGCAACTTTGAGTTCATCAGCATGCCGTTGCTCCAAAGACCTAGACTGCTCGGTAGTAGAACCCGAGCGGATCCGACTGGCAGTAAGGGTTAGAATTGCCTACGATCAGAGCAAATATTAGACTTACTGTAGAGTATAAAGGAGGCTGTCTCCACAGAAAAAGATAACTTACACTGGCAAACTCATTCAAGGCACGGGTTAGGATCTGATCGACGTCCATTGACTCAGTCGAAGCCATCGCCTCTCGGCAACGATCGTGCTTCACAATTTTTGCAACCCTATCTTTGACCGATCTTAAGACACGACTTGTTATGTCGCCCCCAGTGGAAGCAAGACCAGCCTGCTGAGTCTGGTTAGTTGGGGCTGGTGGAGATGGTGTCGACCCGGTAGGAGGGAAGTCTACTGCTCGAGAGGAGAAGGGGTGGTGTTGCGTTGGCTGAGGGTCCGTCCTCCGAGATGCCTGCAGTGCGGGATTTCTTAGCCTGAGGAATTTTATTGCTTTCCCCAGGATGCCTGTTGCTCATTTTCTTTTTGCTCGAGGGAGTTTCGGGAGCCTCAGGGGCGTTGTATATGTCGAACGTGCACTCAGAGTCCATATATCTGAAAAAGAAGCAAATATTCGAACAGTGAGATAGTATAAACAATTAAGTATGTTATGTCAGGAAAAGAAACAAAGAAAATTGTAAGTGAAATACCCAAGCAATCATTACTAGTCGCTACATTATATACTCTACTAGTCTTACACTCACTCTTTGGCATGAAGAAGGTTGCATCTAAATTTGGAGCGTACTTAAAATTGTCGTCCCCGTCAAATAAGTGACAGGGAATTGGCAAGCTATCTAAGAGCGAGAGATTAGTACCATTCTCATCCGAAGATTCGTTGAGGGGCTCGAGAGGTTCGGTGGCCTTCTTTTATCCTTTTCCCTTTGGGGTAAGGGGAGCAGCAGCCCGCGGGGTGCTGGAAGGTTCCCTGATTGTTACTCAAGTGGTCCTCCTTGGAGGGGTTTGTTCCATGTCCGGATGCTGCCCGGGAACCTCTCCGCTAGTAGCACTCCCCGCTGTTGACTCCCTCATATCCTAATGAGGGGCCAAAAGGCCGACCAACCTAAGGTTAGCCTCTGTGACCAAATGCTTGATGCTTTTCTCCACGTCAGTCATACTAGCCAAGAGGGATGATCTTAACTCCATGTCTGGAGTGGGGTCTGGTCGAAACCATGGGCCTGAAAGGCATTAAAAGTCTAAGAAAGTGTAGAGGAAAAATTAAAGAAAGATTAACGACCAGTGGTACAAAGGTGTTACCTCATTGAGTGAAGGCTAGGTTGTTCGCGACCATGTCAGTCATAAGGAAATACTCCTGGTAGTACCTCCCCATGTTCGATATCTGAGTGGTGTCGGTCAGGAAGGTGCGCCCTGTTTCTTGATGACAAAAGTGAAAAAACCCCGTACTTTCTTGGCTGGGGTTAGACTTGAGGTCGAACAGATAATTAACCGCATGGGGTGATGGCACAGGCCATTTTTTGTGGCTATAAAGGATATAGAGTGCTGCAAGCATTTTATATCCATTGGGAGTTATTTGGAAAGGGGCGACCCCGAAGTAGTTGGCCACCCCTTGGAAAAAAGGATGAAGAGGCAAGGTAGCCCCTGCCTCAATATGGTATCTCGACCAGGTGCTGAAAGCGCCTCCAGGAAAATTTACCCGTTGGTCTTGATTGGGTCGAACTAATGTCACCCCCAGGAGTCCATATTTTCTAATATAGTTGGCGATCATCCTGATCGTCACCCAGCTTTCAGGTACAACATACCATTCAACATCTGGTTCAATGGCTTTTCGGGGCTGAGCATGAGCTTGGATATTTGGGTCAGGAATATTTTCTGCTCGACCATTAGTCGAGGGAATTTCAGCCTGAGGAGCAGGCTGATTTGAAGGATTGGGAGTTTTCTTTTTCTGGGCTTTAGTTTTTGCTCGACCCATTTTTTGAACGAGGGTCGATGGAGTGTTTGAAGTGGCACGAGAAAGGAGAATTTCAGGTATTAGCAACGACGGTTGCTCCTCGTCCTCAAGCAGCTGAGCTAGTAAGTCGTCGTCGATGGGTCTTCCTCCTCCCCACGGATCTTGCATGAAAAGCTGCGAGCAGAGAAATGGGGAGGTAAGACATAAAGCTTAAAAGCTTATGTTGAGAATTGGAATAATGTTGCTCGCGTATAAAAATTAAGTTTTTATACGGCAAGCAGCATTCTAACAAAAAAACTAAGTTCTATACGAGTAGTTTGAAAAGCGGAAGTAAAAGGTTTTTCATGAAAAAGCTTTTTCAACTCCGAAGGGGCGGGAAAAACCTAGTTTTTCAACTAGCTTAAAAATCGAATTTTTACTTCGATTTTACGCCCTAAATCTACAATCTTGACTACCAAACTGGCTCCTAACTCTTATGGAACAATATTTCACTACCCTATCAATCATCTGTCAACATGCAAACAATCCCCATACATTTTCAGTCAAGAACACGAAAGGGTTCGAAACTGAAAGCAAGCATAAGGAAGTTTCGTATGGTAACTCAAAAGACAAGAAAGTTCCTGAAGCTTACTCAGATAAAGATTGAAGTCTGAAGGTGAAAGTTTTTGAATGTCCGAGCGTAGATGCTTGAAAATTTCTAGCCTCTGGAGCAAGAGTTCTTCGATGTTCTTCAAGAAGGCAAAAGTAGGTAAAAGGTAAAAATGATAACTTGGGGGTTATTTATAAAGACCAAGGCACGTTAAAAGAGGTAATCATGAGTTACTTTTTCAAACCATGGGGAAGTGAAATGGCCATCGGACACATTCTTGGGAAACCGAAAAGACTTGATTAGACATGATTGGTCATGTTTTTCGAGAAAGCATGGGCGGTTCTGACAGATTTCGTGGGGTATTCGAAGAGTTGGTTTCCTATTTTTACTAATTGTTGGTCACAATAATTAAACTTAGGGGGCAAATGTTTACCCAAAAAATGGTTGCTGATGACGTGGCGATAATTTCTCACACGTGGTTGACATGTGACGAAAAGTACTGCTCGACTATCGACCAGAAGTGCACCACATCGCCAGGGTTAATTTTTTATACGACCAAGCTGGTCGTATAACCTAAGTTATTTCCTTTTTAAACTGTAATTTAACAATAATTGCGTTGAATATTTCTTCATTATTATCTTGATATGCGATTATTAAGGAAAGATAGGACACGTTAGCATGTGTAACTGTAATGACCCACTACTCTAGACTTTTGGACCATTAACGAAACTATACATACAAATCCTTAATAAAACTTACATTTGCGAAAATACCATAACTTTATTGGAAACTTGTAGAAATAAGAGTTACTTTCATAAAATAAGTAGGATATGGGATCCCATTATCTTTAAAACAAAACCTAATTTAAAATAAAAGGAATTACATGGAAAGTGCGGAAAAAATACATATAAAACCATAAAACAAGACTACATCCTCGAAAATCGAACTCTCGACTCCTTGACTCCATTCACCACCGATACACATTCTCACAAGCATCCATGAATCTTACCGCCACTATAGCTATTTTCCAGCACATATAAACAAAAAGAAATGAGCCTAATGCCCAGCAAGGAAAAATCTAACACATAGTTCATATACATAATTTCATAAGAAACATAAAAACTTAACATAACACTTTATCATACACATACTATAATGGCCATTATTACTTGGGGTCCCATAGACTAAACAAGTCATATGCCCATGAGATTAGTGGGGTCCTACTAGCTAAGTAGGTCATATGCCCATAATCTATTTGGGGTCTTGTTAGTCATATGGGTCATATGCCCAAGCCTACAAACATACATATTCATAACATATTTTATAACATATTTCATAACATAAAACATAAGATAACATAAACATAAAACATATAGATTCTATCCTATTTTCCTTACCAAAGTTACCAGGATAAGAGGACAGCGTTGGGACTATTGGAACACTCCTAATAACCATTAAGAAAAGGTGAGTCTATAGAAGAAAAAGAGAAATGAAAGGAATGGAAGGGCTAAACCTTATAGAAACATACTTACCAAAAACTTATGTGCAAGTTCTTAGATTTCCTAACCAAAATAAGAATAAGGTTAGAAGACTGAGTAGAAGACTATGAGAAAGAAAGTAACATAATACCAATGAACTAGGGTATAGAAATACCTTGAAGACTTGTAGACCAATCTAAACCTCGAACCGAAATACTATGAAACCTTACTTCCCCAAGTGTTTGATAAGCTTATGATGATCAAGCTTATGATTTCCCCACCCAAGTGTTTAACTCTCACACTCTCCTAGCACTTGCAGCCTCTGAACTTAGAGTAAAAGATGAATAATGGCTGGGTACTAGGTCCTATTTATAGAGTTTAGGAATGAAAGGATCTTAATTTTACTTGAATAAAAATAATAGCTGTTTAGGTGAAAATAATTTGAATAATCGTTCAGCAGAGGCTGAAGACTCATTCAAAAAGGTGCTGGACTTATCAAGAGGTTGAATGGCTGAATGGAAAACAAATTCAAAATGTTTCAAAATATGCTGAAGGAGGCGATATATCGCCTGGGCCAGTATGCCCGAGGCTGTTGTGCATCGTCTCGTGTTTTCCGTATCTACGTGCTGCGATATATCGACACACGCTGATTAATTAAACACGAAATTACACGTTTTTAGCTAAGTTTGAATGGAGTAAACAGCCTTGACTAAGCCCTCAACGTATTCAAAGCTGCTGACTGACCTTATAGCATTCAAACTTTTACCCTTATTAAATTTAATCCTCAAAATACTTAATCGTTAATCATCCACACATAACATGTGCTTAAAATCCTATTGGTCCTTATCTAAACCTTATAGTATAATAAATATTATCCTTAATATCAGTCATATAATCAAACCTTAGGTTAACATTAATATTCTTAAACTATAGGTTAAACTTAGAAAATCTACAAGTACTACTATGAGTGTCCAAATAATTCCCGGTCTGAACCAAAAATCCACAGTTACAAAGATAATGCTATAAATACTATAATACTACTATCTAACTAGCTAAGTAAAGCTCTTGGACTCTACAATTCTCCCCTACTAAAAAGAATTTCGTCCTCGAAATTTACTTACCAAATAATTCCGGATACCGGCCTTGCATGTCCTCCTCCAACTCCCATGTTGCCTCTCGTTCATAACTATTACTCCATAGGACTTTGACTATAGGAAAGTTCTTGGACCGTAACTGCTTCATCCCTCTATCTAGGATGCTAACCGGCCTTTCCTCGTAACTTAAGTCTTTCTGGAGCGCTATTGTATCGTACTTGAGGATGTGAGATGGGTCTGACACATATTTTCATAGCATCAAAATGTGGAACACGTTGTGACTATCGGCTAGTGCTAGCGGTAGGGCTAGTCTATACGCAACTGGTCCCGCTTTGTCCAATATCTCAAAAGGACCTATGAATCGGGGACTAAGTTTGCCTTTCTTCCTGAACCGCTTGACACCTTTCATAGGAGATATATTCAGGAAGACTTGATCTCCGACTTGGAATTCCACATCGCGTTGCTTGGCATCCGCATAGCTTTTCTGACGGCTTTGAGCAGCAAGCATACGCTGTCTAATAAGCGCTACTGCTTCTTGAGCTTGTCTAACAGCTTCGGGGCCTAGAAGCTGCCTTTCTCCTACCTCGTCCCAGTGCAACGGTGATCGGCACCTTCTTCCATAAAGCAACTCATAAGGTGCCATCCCGATCGTTGACTGGTAGTTGTTGTTGTAGGAAAACTCGATCAGCGGCAAGTACTTATTCCATGATCCTCCGAAATCAAGTACACACGCGCGTAGCATATCTTCTAAAATCTGACTCGTACGTTCGGACTGCCCATCTGTCTAAGGATGGAAAGCCATACTAAGGCTTAACTTAGTACCCATAGCTTGCTGTAAACTTCCCCAAAATCTCGACGTAAACACTGATCCTCTATCTGACACTATCGTCTTGGGGATTCCATGCAACCGTACAATCTCTTGGATGTAGATGTCTGCGTATTGGTCTGCCATGTATGAATTCTTAACAGGAAGAAAATGAGCTGACTTGGTTAGTCTATCTATTACTATCCAAGCGGAATCATGCTGCTTATTCGTCTTTGGCAGACCTGTCACGAAGTCCATGGCTATGTCGTCCCACTTCCATTCTGGTACGCTAAGCAGTTGCAATAAATCTGCAGGCCGCTGATGCTCTGCTTTTACTTGCTGGCATACAAGACACTTAGACACAAACTCTACTATGTCCTTCTTCATCCCTGGCCACCAAGAGATTGCCTTGATGTCATGAGTCATCTTGGTAGACCCTGGATGAACTGAGTACGGTGTGTTGTGCGCTTCTTCCAGAATCGTCTTCTTGATACTTTGATCATTTGGCACGCATACCCGATCCTTATATCTCAATAAGCCTTGGCTAGATATTGAGAAATCGGTATTCTTGCCTTCTCTGACTGCTTCCATATGTGATGCTAGCAATTCATCATGTCTCTGACCAATCCGTATGTCCTCTAGCAGATTCGATTGGATAGACAAGTTAGCCAGCTTGCCTACAACCACTTCTATTCCGGCACTGATAAGCTCCTGCCATAGCGGCTTTTCTATTTCGGATAAGGCTGCTAAATTCCCATAACTTTTCCTACTAAGCGCATCGGCAACCACATTCGCCTTTCTTGGGTGGTATAGGATTTCACAGTCTTAATCCTTGACTAACTCTAACCACCTGCGCTGCCTCATGTTGAGCTCCTTCTGCATAAAGAAGTATTTTAAACTCTTGTGGTCCGTATAAATCTCGCACCGTTCTCCGTAAAGATAATGGCGCCAGATTTTTTTTAACGCAAAGACCACCGCTGCCAACTCCATATCGTGAGTTGAATAGCGCTGTTCGTACTCCTTTAACTATCGTGAGGCATAAGCTATCACCTTGTCATTTTGCATCAGTACGCAACCCAATCCTTGCTTCGATGCATCGCAGTAGACAACGAACTTATCGTTGGGTGTAGGTACACTGAGTACTGGTGTTGAGCAAAGCTTATCCTTAAGCAACTGGAAGCTTTCCTCACACTTATCATTCTAGTTAAACTTTTGTTGCTTCCGGGTCAGGTTGGTGAGCGGAGTGGCTTTCTTAGAAAAGCCCTCTACAAACTTCCTATAATAACCTGCTAGTCCTAGGAAGCTTCTTACTTCAGATGCGTTCTTTGGTCTGGGCCAATCCTTCATGGCTTCTACCTTAGATGGATCTACTGCAACTCCATCTTTCGATGTAATGTGCCCGAGGAACGCCACTTGCGAAAGCCAAAACTCGCATTTCTTGAACTTTGCGTAGAGTTGATGCTCCTTCAATCGCGTCAAAATCATCCTCAAATGTTCCTCATGCTCTACTTCATCCTTGGAGTATACTAAGATATCGTCGATGAATACAACGACGAATTTATCTAAGTAGTCTTTAAAGACCCTATTCATTAAGTCCATAAACGCGACTGGTGCGTTAGTAAGACCAAAAGACATAACCAAGAACTCGTAATGTCCATAACGAGTCCTAAAGGCTGTCTTATTAATATCTTCTCCCTTTACCTTGAGCTGATGATACCCGGACCATAAATCGATCTTTGAAAATACAGTCGCGCCTCAGAGTTGATCAAACAAATCGTCGATCCGAGATAGCGGGTACTTGTTCTTAATCGTTACTTTGTTCAGCTCACGATAGTCTATGCACATCCGCATACTTCCGTCCCTCTTCTTCACGAATAGTACCGGAGCTCCCCATGGTGAATGGCTTGGCCTAATAAAACCCAAGTCTAGGAGTTCTTGTAGCTGCGTCTTTAACTCCTTGAGTTCCGTAGGTGCCATCCGGTATGGTGCCTTAGAGATAGGCTCGGTGCCTGGTACTAATTCTATCGTGAAGCCTATTTCTCGAGTTGGCAGAAATCCTAGCAAGTCATCGGGAAATACCTCTGGAAATTCTTGTATAACACGAACATCTCCAACCTTAAGTGATGTCTCCTTCTCCACATTCGTGATGCTGGCTAAGAATGCTTGACATCCTTTCTCCATCATTTTTTGTGCTTTGAGAGATGATACTAACGGGGTACGTAATCCTGAAGCTTGTCCCATGGAGCATAGTTTCTGGCCGTTAGGAGTCTCGAACATCACCTTCTTGCGTTTACAGTCGATCGTTGCGCCATGCCATGCTAGCCAATCCATGCCTAGTATTACGTCGAAGTCCTTGATCACTAGCTCTATCAGGTCTCCTTCTAGTTCTATGTCCTCAATCTTGATTGGTACGCCTCGTACTATTCGTGATGATAGAACTACTTTGCCCGAAGGCAACTCGGTTACAAACCTAGTTCTAAATCTTTCACTAGGTTTGTCTAGTTTTTCTATCATTCCTATCGAGATATACGAATGAGTGGCTCCCGAATCAAATAATACATGACATAAGTTATTGAGGATAGAAACCTGACCTGTGACCACCTTATTGCTAGCATCGGCCTCTCCTTGGGTTAAAGAAAAAACCCTAGCAGGAACCATCTTTTCGTCCTTCTTCCCTTCTGGCTTTTGCTGAGGACAATCTCTTTTACGATGCCCTTCTTGACCACAGTTGAAACACTCCTTGGTGTTGGCGCGGCATTCTCCAGGATGCTTCTTCTGACACTTAGCACATGGTGGGTACTCCACGTAGCCCGGGCTATTCCCTCCGTTATTCGTACGTGCCTTCTTATCACTGTCGAACTTCTTGTTATCCGGATGTCGTCTTTTCTGGCCGTTACCGTTGTTGCTGGACTGATTACTGCCATTATGGTTGTTGTTGTTCCGACTGGCCTGCAACCTTTCTACTTCGATTGCCATCTCAAGAACGTCAGCATATGTAGTGTTTCCTGGGTTTGCTAGCTTAACCCCCATCTCGATTTTCGGTTGAAGTCCTCTAACAAACTTGTTTACCCTCAGGAAATCAGTTGGAACCATCTCAGATGCAAATTTAGCTAAGCGATCGAACTGACGAGCATATTCTGCCACCGATAAAGTACCCTGCTTCAAGTTGGCAAACTCCTCAACTCTTGAAGCGAGTACAGCTGAGTTGTAGTACTTTTTGTGGAACAGCTCCACAAATCGGGTCCATGTCATGGTGGCAGCATCATGGGATTGCTGGACCAAGTCCCATCATATCCTGGCATCCTTCTTGAGCAAGGACGAGACGCAGGATATGCGGTCCGCATTACTAAGGTACATGTGTGTCAGATTCGGCTCCACATTCCTTAGCCACTCTTCTGACTCAAAGGGGTCTGTAGTCCCTTCGAAGTCTGGAGCATGCTGCTTGCAGAACCTTTCATACATTGGCTCCATTTTCTGTACTGGATACGGCGTGTAATTCGTCATCGGCCATCCCCCATATGGACGAACTTGTTGGGGTGCTGGGGCCATTTGTTGTGGCTGCGGCTGTGGCTGTGGCGGAGGCTGAGGATGAGATTGATCCTGTTGGCGTTGTTGCTACAAAAGTTCCTCGACTTGCTATCGTAGTCTGGCAATCTCCGCAGTGTTGTCAGCTGGCGGTGTCGGCGCGTTGCGGCGGCAGTACCACGCACTCCCCTTCGGCGAACTGGAGGGACTTCATTGGTTGTTGGAACAGCGTTGGAGGCGTTTCCATTGGTGCGTGCAGATCTTCGGAGCGACATCTTCAACAAAGTTCTAACAGTCGAGAACATGTTAGAACTTATCCTAATAGGCTCTAAGGAAAAACTTATTCTAAAACAAACATATCTCGGACCTATTTATTATGACTTTTTATGAAAAATTATATAAGTCTTTATTTATTATTTAGAGTGGGTTTCTATACTTAGAAAAACAAGTCATCTTTATTTTCTAAGTCTGTTTCTAATTATCTTATATGACTTAATTCTCAGGCTCGAAACTTATCTTTGTTCCAAAGTTAACCATATTGAGGGAGGGCTGGGATCAGTAAAATCGTTCCCACTACTAAGGCCCCCTAACTCTCAATAAGGAAACTTGGTTCATTGATTTGTATCCACCCTCACCGAACTTAGTCATTATTCATTTTATTTATTATTTATTATGATTGCAAAAATAAAATCAAACTCATACATGATAATAAAATAGCATGTTATTCATTTGGAAAAAGTTTTTCACTTATTACAATCATAAAACAAAGAAATAAATAAAACAAACAATGAAAACTAACTATTCTAAAAATCGGGATCTTCTACATCCGATCCTTCATCTAGCATATCATCATCTATCTCCTCGTAATCATCATTGTCATGAGCATCAAAATGTCCTCTAGGAAGGTTTGTGAGAATCCTATGTTTTTGCTCATTTGTGAACTGAAACTCGAATTTTGCAGTGAACCTAACTAAGAGGAAATAATATCTCATCGCTAATGGTAATTCATCCTCATCATTCATGGTTTCCCATATTTCTTCTAAGGCTGCTATTACAGGATGGAAATCTTTAAATAGCCTAATTATTAATACATATTGTTCCGTTGATCTTAACATTATTTGCTTAGCCTCTTGAAGGTTACCTATCTCTTGGTGGAACAAGAGCAATCTTCGAGTGATCCTTTCTAGTGCTCCTACGGTGTTTCTTGGCTCCCTTATTCTTTTTAAAGCCTTAATGGCTCGGATATCTTGGTAGGTTAAAGCTTCGTTCATACTTAACTGAAAACATAAACACTAAAGTTGTTAGCTATATACATAAGCAAAATAACTTGTAACTTAAATACTTACTTGGCGGTCAGATTCGGAGCTTTTGAGTGTGTGTATCGAGGAGAACTTCATGCGAAGGAACCGTTTGCTCTGATACCAACTCTAATGACCCACTACTCTAGACTTTTGGACCATTAACGAAACTATACATACAAATCCTTAATAAAACTTACATTTGCGAAAATACCATAACTTTATTGGAAACTTGTAGAAATAAGAGTTGCTTTCATAAAATAAGTAGGATATGGGATCCCATTGTCTTTAAAACAAAACATAATTTAAAATAAAAGGAATTACATAGAAAGTGCGGAAAAAATACATATAAAACCATAAAACAAGACTACATCCTCGAAAATCGAACTCTCGACTCCTTGACTCCATTCACCACCAATACACATTCTCCCAAGCATCCATGAATCTTACCGCCACTATAGCTATTTTCCAGCACATATAAACAAAAAGGAATGAGCCTAATGCCCAGCAAGGAAAAATCTAACACATAGTTCATATACATAATTTCATAAGAAACATAAAAACTTAACATAACACTTTATCATACACATACTATAATGGCCATTATTACTTGGGGTCCCATAGACTAAACAAGTCATATGCCCATGAGATTAGTGGGGTCCTACTAGCTAAGTAGGTCATATGCCCATAATCTATTTGGGGTCTTGTTAGTCATATGGGTCATATGCCCAAGCCTACAAACATACATATTCATAACATATTTTATAACATATTTCATAACATAAAACATAAGATAACATAAGCATAAAACATATAGATTCTATCCTATTTTCCTTACCAAAGTTACCGGGATAAGAGGACAGCGTTGGGACTTTTGGAATACTCCTAATAACCATTAAGAAAAGGTGAGTCTATAGAAGAAAAAGAGAAATGAATGGAATGGAAGGACTAAACCTTGGAGAAACATACTTACCAAAAACTTATGTGCAAGTTCTTAGATTTCCTAACAAAAATAAGAATAAGGTTAGAAGACTGAGAAGAAGACAATGAGAAAGAAAGTAACATAATACCAATGAACTAGGGTATAGAAATACCTTGAAGACTTGTAGACCAATCTAAACCTCGAACCGAAATACTATGAAGCCTTACTTCCCCAAGTGTTTGATAAGCTTATGATGATCAAGCTTATGATTTCCCCACCCAAGTGTTTAACTCTCACACTCTCCGAGCACTTGCAGCTTCTGAACTTAGAGTAAAAGATGAATAATGGCTGGGTACTAGGTCCTATTTATAGAGTTTAGGAATGAAAGGATCTTAATGTTACTTGAATAAAAATAATAGCTTTTTAGGTGAAAATAATTTGAATAATCGTTCAGCAGAGGCTGAAGACTCGTTCAAAAAGGTGCTGGACTTATCAAGAGGTTGAATGGCTAAATGGAAAACAAATTCAAAATGTTTCAAAATATGCTGAAGGAGGCGATATATTGCCCCCTGTAGGCGATATATCGCCTGGGCCAGTATGCCCGAGGCTGTCGTGCATCGTCTCGTGTTTTCCGTATCTACGTGCTGCGATATATCGCCCCCTATAGCTGCGATATATCGGCACACGCTGATTAATTAAACACGAAATTACACATTTTTAGCTACGTTTGAATGGAGTAAACAGCCTTGACTAAGCCCTCAACGTATTCAAAGCTGCTGACTGACCTTATAGCATTCAAACTTTTACCCTTATTAAATTTAATCCTCAAAATACTTAATCGTTAATCATCCACACATAACTTGTGCTTAAAATCCTATTGGTCCTTATCTAAACCTTATAGTATAATAAATATTATCCTTAATATCAGTCATATAATCAAACCTTAGGTTAACATTAATATTCTTAAACTATAGGTTAAACTTAGAAAATCTACAAGTACTACTATGGTGTCCAAATAATTCTCGGTCTGAACCAAAAATCCACAGTTACAAAGATAATGCTATAAATACTATAATACTACTATCTAACTAGCTATGTAAAGTTCTTGGACTCTACAGTAACCTTCCTTGAGCCTATAAATATGCATGAAATAGCTCAAGGAAGGGACTTTTGGAACTTTTCATTTCCTGAATCTTGTTGCGAAATATTGAGAGAAAAAAGAACTAAAGTAAGTTGTTCATCGTCTTATTATAATAAATCTAAGGTTTGTGAAACTCAAGAGCACTAGTTCTTTGATCACGACTTTGAGATTCAATAATAACAATATCACGAAGTGGACGTAGGTCATTACCATTCTTTGGGGTCGAACCACTATAATTCCTTGGTGTTTTCTTCCTTTCCGTTAGATCATTTTTCTCATTCTTGGTTTATACTTTGTCGTACATTTGACTCCGTGTCGTTGGCCAAATCGAGGGTCAACAAAATGTTTGGGCGCCAATCTCATCAAAGTCGTCATGAGGCTACTAGAACCTATATGAATGCTAAGATGAAGAAAGATCAATATGTGCATGAGCATGTCTTGAACATGATCAGTGTACTCCATGAAGCAGAGACCCACGAAGCAGTCATGGATGAAAAGACACAAGTAAGCATTATACTTGAGTCTTTAACTCCTGCTTTTTCTACATTCACAACAAATTATGTCATGAACAAATTAGAATTTAACATGACACAATTGTTGAATGAATTACAAACTTTTGAGTCTTTGAACAAGACAATCTCAAGTCAGGCTGAAGCAAATGTTGTTGAAGCCAAACCAACTTCTTCTAAGAAGAAGAAAATGAAAAGCAATAACAATGACTACAAACCTAAAAAGGACAATCCGAAAAAGACAAAGAAGTTATCCAAGTCACCCGAGAACAAAAAGAACAATGACCCCAAACAAAAGGCACCCAAAGGAAAGTGTTTCCATTGTAATGTTGATAGTCATTGGAAGAGAAACTGTCCAAAGTATCTCACCAAGCTGAAAGAGAAACAGAAAGATGCTTGAGTCCGCAAAGTAGTTGGAGCAAGGAGAGATGACTATGAGAGTGGGAAGTGGAGCACTTGTTTCAGCTAAAGCATGCGGAACTGTCTGTTTAAATTTTAAGAACAATTTTCTAGTTTTGAATAATGTTCTCTTTATTCCTGAAATTACTAGAAACATTATTTCTTTATCTTTGTTACATGAACAAAATTTTGGCATTTCTTTTTATAATAATGTGATTTTTATTTCAAAGAATGGGAGCAATATTTGTCATGCAAAACAAAAAGATGAATTGTACATGCTTAATCCAATTGAAAATCGCTCAATAGTTCTGAATTATTCAAAGTAGCTAATCCACAAAGTAACAAAAGATAAAAGGTTTCTAAAGAAAATGACACGTATCTTTGGCACTTATGATTAGGTCACATTAGTCTAGATAAGATAAACTGGTTAACTAAAGATGGACCTTTGAGGAAACTAATAGTGTGAACCCTACCGGTTTGTGAATCCTGTTTAGAAGGAAAATTGAGAAAATGACCTTTCACTTCAAAGGGAAATAGAAACTTATACATAGTGATGTATGTGGTCCAATTAACATTCAAGCTCGAGGTGGTTATGAATATTTTGTCACATTTACTAACGACTATTCTAGATACGGTCATGTCTGCCTAATGCTTAAGAAGTCAGAAACTTTTGATAGGTTTAAAGACTTCAAAGCCTTAGCTGAGAAGCAATTAGGTAAATCTTTAAAGACACTCTAATCTGACCGTGGTGGTGAATATTTGGATTATGAATTCAAAGATTTCTTGCTGGAGCATGGTATTCTATCCCAACTCATAGCACCTGGAACACCACAACAAAATGGAGTTTCAGAGAGAAGAAACCGGACCTTGTTGGACATGGTCAGGTCTATGTTAAGCTACTCTTCACTTCCCTTATCGTTTTGGGGATATTCACTTCAAACAACTAATTACATTTTTAATGTAGTTCCCTCCAAACCTGTGACAAAGAAACCACTAGAATTATGGAATGGAAATAAACCTAGTTTACGACATTTCCGTTTTTGGGGTTGTCCTGCTCATGTGCTAAGACCTAAATCTAGAAAACTGGATTCAAGGTCTGAAGTGTGTATATTTGTGGGCTATGCTCCAGAAACAAGAGGCGGATATTTCTATAATCCAAGTGATCAAAAGGTATTTGTTTCGGTGAATGCAATCTTTTTAGAACACGACTATATGAATGAATTTAAACCTCGGAGCAAAGTTTTACAAGAACTAATGACAGATAATATTTCATCTCCATCTTCTTCATCAGTTAATGATAAAACTGTTAGATAAAAATGTTTTGCCTCAATGGAAATTAACAATAATATTACAACTCTATGCAATAATATTACAAATTAATATAAATTGATTAAATAAGGTTACAACTCTATAACTGAAAATTACAAATAAACAAAGAAAATGAAGAGGATGATGAAGAAGAAGTGAATAGTAAAATACAACTCTAAGCAAAAGGCTACAAGTAAAATAGAAGTGTTTGAAACAAAAGAAAAGAAAAGATTACAACTCTTGAACAAGAAATACAAGTAAAAGAACAAGACAATAAGAAGAAAACAAAACAATAGAAAGAAGAACAGAAATTCAAGAAACTCTCACTTACACAACCTAAGTGAAGAGGGTTGGGGATCACCAACTTGAACAAGGTTTAAAACCTTTGTCCAAAAGCTTATTTCCCCCTAACTCAAGTACTAAGGGATCTCTCTCAGATATTGGAAAAGCTTTTTGGAATTATCAAGCCTCAAGGTGTTTCTAGCGAAGTGCTTTAATGGATAGAAATGTTGTGTCTTTCAAGTGAGCTATAGGCTCCTATTTATAGAGTTTAGAGACACCCTTTGAATTTCAAATTCCACCATCCCCCATGGCTGTTACCAATGTTTAATTGGATTAATATGGAATTAAAAAGGAGATTTGGGAGTTATTTGGCTTTTTTGAGCCGTTCAACAAAGATTGAAAAAACTGAAAAATTGGTCAGTTTTTGGCCTATGGCTGCGGCCAGAGACATTAGTGGACGCGGCCACTGGTCTCTGACCCACAGGCCGCAGCCACTGAATGTTGGTGGCCGCGGCCACCGACCAATTTCAGCACAAAAAATGTGCTATTTTTCCAAACGGTTCCAAACCCTCCCAAATGATTTTGTAACTCCCAAAACACATTATTGGGGTTAAAATCATATCTCAAACAGCCATATCACATATGGCTTTATGAAATTCATCTCAATATTGTGTAACAACAAATTTACATAATAAAGGGTAATATTTGGAAGTTACAAATTTGTAACACCAAATATGTTACATTATTTGGATATATCTCATATATCTAAATATTGTAACTCTGTATTATATGTTACAATATGTGACACACTTTGTCACATTTATTTAATCTAAAACATTATATTATAATATAATATAATATTACATTATATTATAAAATAATATAACATTCCCCCACTAGATTAAATAGTTATCTATTGTAACACTTATTTAATCAATCATTATATTTTGAAATATAACATATCCCCCACTTGATTAAATTAGAACTCTCTCTTATAGGAGTCATTGCATTAGGGCATAAAGCAAAGTGTTTTTAAACTTGAACTTTACTATAGTGTAATTATCACAAAATTTGTCGAAAATTAGGTTGCACTAGGCATTGAACCATCTTTTGATGATGACAAATCGGTGATAACACACACACATTTGCGATGTTCACTTGAGACCTCTATGTCTTGCTTTGCACCGTTAATGGCCATGTGCACTTTCCATTCATAGACGTTCTTGAGAATACTCCCAATTCTCATGAGAGGCGGCACCACCCCTAGGTCCATATAGGTAAAATTCGTACAGTATTTCGTTACCAAAAATACTTGTCTTTACAAGACTGAATTCTATTAAAAAACCTTTCGGTTTTAACCCTCCACTTGGTAACACACAAGTACTCAATATCTCAGATGACACTTGTTTTGAGTACAACTAATATTCACTTGATTGACTTGTTATTACCTATTGAACCTAACACTAGTTGAGTAACTAGTGTTAAGATAGGTTACCATCAATCGTGAATCTCTTTAGGGAGTTTAAGTCCCATCCCTCGAGATGATACAGCCACTAAATCCCTCGTTCGTGGCTTAGTGAAAGGATCCGCCAGATTTTCACTTGTTCTCACATAGGATATTGAGATGACTCCTCTTTGAATCAATTCTCTTACATATCCATGTCTTAGACTAATATGTCTAGACTTCCCGTTATACACTCCGATGTATGCTCTAGCCAATGTCTCTTGGCTATCACAATGTATCGATATAGTAGATACATTATCTTTGATTAGGGGAATCTCTATCAACAGATCCCTTAACCATTCGGCCTCTTTACCGATAGCAGCTAGAGCTATGAACTCTGCTTCCATAGTGGAATGAGATATACAGGTTTGTTTCTTGGAACCCCAAGAAATTGCACCTCCACCAAGTGTAAATACCCAACCACTTATGGATAAGTTGTCCCCAAGATTGGATATCCAACTTGCATCTGTATACCCTTCTAATATTGAAGGAAATTTGGAGTAGTGAAGGCTTAGTCCTTTGGTTTTCTTGAGATAACCTAGGACTCTTCCAATTTCCTTCCAGTGATCCACACTTGGATTACTTGTAAACCTACTAAGTTTACTTACCGCAAATTCTATATCAGGTCTAGTACACTGGGCAGCGTACATTAGACTCCCTATAGCACTAGCGTACTCCAATTGAACCACCGCTCTTCCTTCATTCTTCTCTAGTTTTACACTATGATCGAATGGAGTATTGGCATCTTTAACCTTGAGATGGTTAAATTTGTTCAATACTTTCTCAACGTAGTGGGCTTGCCCTAACGCAAAACCCCCACTATGTTTCTTTACTTTGATACCGAGTATGGTTTCAACTTCTCCAAGATCTTTCATCTTGAAGGTTGATGACAGAAACCTCTTTGTTTCTTCTATCCCTTTCATGCTATTACTTAGAATAAGCATGTCATCCACATATAAGCAAACAATGATCACATATCCCTTACAAGTTTTGGAATACAAACATTTGTCTCCATTGTTATGTCTAAACCCATTAGACATGATGGCTTGATAAAATTTCTCATGCCATTGCTTAGGAGCTTGTTTCAATCCATATAAGGATTTTACAAGTCTACAAATTTTATGTTCATATTTTGGTAGGACAAACCCTTCGGGTTGTTCCATATAGACCTCCTCATTGAGGTCACCATTAAGGAATGCTGTTTTGACATCCATTTGATGAACATACAAGTTGTGTATAGAAGCTAAAGAGAACAAAATTCTTATAGAAGTTGTTCTTGCAACAGGCGCATAGGTATCGAAATAATCGATACCTTCTTTTTGCCTAAACCCTTTAGCTACTAATCTAGCTTTAAAGGTTTGGATAGTGTCGTCAATGTGGTATTTTCTCCTAAATACCCACTTACACCCAATTGGCTTAGACCCCGATGGGAGGTCTACCAATTCCCAAGTGTTATTGCACTACTAGAAATATAGGCTTTTACTTCGTTTTTTACACATAGAATATAAAAAAACTGAAGTAAAAGCCTTTGAATGGGTTTTTACTTCGCTTTTGGGAATGGTAGTACATAAAAAAAAAAAGGCTATTACTTCGGTTTCTTAAAAAAAGGAAGTTAAAATAGAAAATAGACAAGGGCCATGTTTGGTTTGCACACTAAATCGGGGCTTTTTACTTCGGTTTTTATGAAAAAACCGAAGTGAAAAGTGGAGCAACCAAACGCGGCCCTGAAGGCTTTTACTTCGGTTCTTATACAAAAACTGAAGTAGAAAGTACCCTTTCTACTTCATTTTTTGTATAAGAACCGAAGTAAAAGAGTTTTAATACCCTTAATATATAGCTCCCACGGCTCATTCGTCTCTCTGAAGTAAAAATCCCAAACGTCAAACCCAGAAAACCTCCATTGTTGTCGTACTCCCACGAGGGTTTCACAAAATATACCATTTTTTATGTTTTTTTTACCATTTGAAACCATTTTTCTTACTTAAAAACAGAAATATTAGTTCCATTTTTATTTTTGAGGAAGAAAATAAAGACTTTGGGTGTGGGTATTTTTAGGGTTCGAAAATGGGTATTGTTATTGGACTTTGGCTGGTTTTCTTACATTAAAATAAGTTCTTGAGCTTCAAAAAAGGTATGAATCACTAAATCTTTGTTTGTATGATTTTTTTTTTTTATTTTCTATCATATTTTCAGATTTTTTTCTTATAGATATAATGTGTTTATTATATATAGGTTTTAGAGTTGCTAATATTGATTTAGAGGTTATTTTGAGCATCAAAGAAGGTTTGTTTCCTTAAAACTTTGTTTGTGTTAATTTTTTTATATTATTTCGAATTTAATACTTGTTTTTTAGTATATTTGTGTTATATTTTTTTTTATTTTGTTATTTTATATAATGTTATTAATTATATATATATATATTAGTAAAATTTAAAAATTGTTGTGAATTTCTATTTAAATTTCTAAACATAGCTTCAATAAGTAATGTTGTTGCCAATGTTAGAACTTGAAATGTTTGGATTATTAGTGACATTTGTTTTTTGTTTTCTATAACTAGCTAGCTTGATATGTTGTTTGATGATTATGTAGTTAGTTTAATTAATTATGTAATTGATTTTTATTTATTTTTGTTTAAGCTTTTTAGTAGGGTTGTTCATTTAGTTGCCAATTCGGTATTGATTTTGGGTGACTTCAAGAGTAATATTGGAGGTGAGTAATCTTTAAAATTTATTTATTACTATTGCGATATTTATTTATAAAATTAGAGCTAAATCTTGCATGCTTTACTTTAGTGAAGTAGGTTCTGGGAAATTTGTTGTTGGCGGTGATATAAGGATGGAATTATGTATGTTGATTTTGTGTTTGTTTGTGTTGAATTTATATATAATTATAAAATTGGGATATGCTACAAAAACAAAGGAAACTCTGCCAATTTTTTATAGATTTCATTAATTGTTTTTCTTTTTCAATTTGCACACTATGTCGATATATTTTGTGTGTTATTTACAGATTTTAAAATTTTTGGAGATGTTAAAATGCAGTTGTTATGCTGCTGAAATTTTGTTAGACTTAGGAAAATTTAATAATTAAACTTCAATTATGTTTGATGTCCTAGAAAAAAGAACTAGGAATGGAAGATGTAGATGGATATGAAATTTGGATAAGAGCGCGAGAAACGAAGAAAACTCTTGTCGAAGATAATTTGGACAAAAAAATTGAAGGAAGAGATGTAAGTGTTTTAAAGCAAAGTAAGAAATTTTTTTAAGTGTTGTTACAAGTTACTAATTTAATCTATCATTGGTTTGTTTCGTAGAATGAACTAAATGACAAAGTTACTAGTAGTCAAATTGTCGCCAAGGATCGGGAGGACATCTTGCCAATCCAACAAGAATAGTTAAGCCGATTGATGACTTAAATTTATTAGTAAGACTATTTTGTTTATACATACATTTAGTTTTATGTGAATGTATATATAAATGTTTATGTTATTTTACTTAATTACAATTATGTGAATGTATATATGAATGATTAGGTTATTCTACTTAACAATTATGTGAATGTATAAATATTTAATTTTATAAGAATTTTAATTCTAAGTGTATAAATTTTGTGATTTTTATTTCTGTTATAAATTAAATGAAAATAAACCAATTCCAATTGTAAAAATATATATAACTATAAATTCATATAATTAGACTATTTAAAATAATTAGGGCAAAAAAATATATTTGGGTCATTTAAAAATAATTAGAAATAATTATTAAAAAAAATGAGGTGGGGGGGGGGGGTTTCTACTTCGGTTATTATGTAAAAACCGAAGTAGAAACCCCACTTTCTACTTCGCTTTTTACATAATAACCGAAGTAGAAAGTGCCCAACAAGGAAGCATACCCCACCTTCTACTTCGGTTATTATGTAAAAACCGAAGTAGAATCCCCACTTTCTACTTCGGTTTTTACATAATAACCGAAGTAGAAAGCCTATTTTTCACTTCGGTTTTTAACTACTTTTTACTTCGCTCCGAACTACTGCGGTTGCGAATTTTAGCGAAAACCGAAGTAAATCCAGCTTAAAAACCGAAGTAAAAGCCATTTTTTCTTGTTGTGTTGGAAAGAATGGAATCCATCTCATCATTGATGGCTTCTTTCCAAAATGCACTATCTCTCGATTGCATAGCTTCTCTATAAGTCTTAGGATCATCCTCAACGAGAAATACAATAGGAATTTTCCTAATGACTTCCTCTCTATTTCCTTCTACCATGTAGAATGAAATTTGTTGAGAATCTATCTCATCCACTACTAGACTTTTATGATTTTAAAGCCTTTGACTTCTTCTAGGTTCAAAGGGTTGCTTTACATCCTTTTGAGAATTCTCCTCTTGAGAATCAAGTTTTGATGTAGAAGCTTGAGAGTTGTTCTCATATAACAAATTCATCTTTAGAGATGTTGAAGCTTGAGAATTGTTGTCACATAACATATTCTCAAAGAATTCAACTTCTCTAGATTAAATCATAATATTAGACTCTAAGTCTAATAGCCTATAAGCTTTACTATTGTTGGCATAACCAACAAAAGCACACTTTATGACTCTTGAACGTAAATTTATTCTATTAGGTTCGTTTTTCTTGCAATATGTGTTATCCCCAAAAATTGGAGATCGATGACGTGGCAATAGAGGTGACAAGTGGCAGTGCATGGTCAGTAAAAAACACATTAATAGTCAATAAATACATTGACTCCTTAGAGTTGTGATAAAGTGACCTGGTAGACTGATGAAGAGTTTTGACTGCTTGAGATGTGTCGTGACCAGTCAAGTTGTTGCATCTGACCAGTCATGACATTACTGCCTAGAGACATGGCATGCTAGAGGAGAGTGCCATGTTAGATGAGAGACATGGCATGCTAGAGGAGATTGCCATGTTAGACGAGAGACATGGCATGCTAGAGGAGATTGCCATGTTAGACGAGAGACATGGCATGCTAGAGGAGAGTGCCATGTTAGATGAGAGACATGGCATGCTAGAGGAGAGTGCCATGTTAGACGAGAGACATGGCATGCTAGAGGAGAGTGCCATGTTATACGAGAGACATGGCATGCTAAAGGAGAGTGCCATGTTAGACGAGAGGAGTGCATATGTCCTACCAGCATGTGGTCCTACCAGCATGCACATGTCCGACCAGCAAGTATATATCCTACCAGCTAAGTGCATGACTATCCAGTAGAGGTGTGTTCGACCAGCTTGAAGGAGATATGGGTCGACCGGATAGAGGAGGACTAAGTCAAGATTCCCATAAATGGCTCAACAAGAACCGATCTTGGAACGCGGGAATCTCTCATCCTTCCCACAAATTTAGTGTTCTGTTACATTTTGAATATTTTTGTAATTTAAATGTAATAAATATAATAAAATATCCTGATTCTAGGGGATATCAGATGTATGATCCTAAGCCTATAAATGCATGGCTTATGAGATCAGAAGGGGGTTTTCTTCTTCTTTTGAGACTTTTGGGAAATTTTGGGTCTGAGTTTTCTAGAGAGAGAAAGTGCTTGTATCTGAAAAGAATTCTTGTATTCTTATAATCTGTACTGAAGAAACTCAGTTGGCTCTGCTCATCTGATCTTGAGTACAGATCTATAATCACAACTCTAAGTGGATTAGGCTATTACCAACATATTGGGGCTGAACCACTATAAAAATTGTTGTGTTATTTACTTTCTGTTAAAAAACCGTCTGTGTCATTTTATTTCTCTTGAAGGGTTTATCGTTTTTGGACGTTCTCACGTCGTTGGCCAAAAACGTGGTCAACAATATGCAAGACACCCCCACACTTTGAAGTACCCTATGTTGGGTTTTCTTCCTTTCCATAACTCATATGGAGATATCTCATTTTTCTTCATCGGTATTCGATTAAGAATGTGACAAGCGGTTAAAAGCGCTTCACCCTATAAGTTAAAGTTCAACTTAGAAAACACCAACATAGAATTTATCATCTCTAGATAAGTCCTATTTTTCCTTTCGGCAACACCATTGTGTTGTGGTGTATAAGGTGCAGTGCACTCATGAATTATACCATTTTCTTCACAAAATGTATTGAATTCATTAGAGAAGTACTCTCCTCCTCTATCACTTCTTAGCACCTTAATCTTTTTATTTAGTTGATTTTCAACTTCTAACTTATCAATTTAAAAGCATCAAAAGTTTCATCTTTATGCTTTAAAAGAAACACATAGGTATATCTACTAAAATCATCTATAAAAGTAAGAAAATACCTTTTACCACCTCTAGTTAAAACACCATTTAATTCACAAAGATCACTATGGATTAAATCTAGTAAATTAGATGATCTTTCTACACTAGGAAATGGTTTCTTAATCATTTTTGCCTTAACACATGTTTCACATTTACCATAGTTTTTAATATTGCATGCAATCATACCACATTTTACTACTCTTTTCATGGTAGAAAAACCTATATGCGATAGTCTAAGATGCCACAAAAATAAAGAATCATACTCAACAATATAGGCGGAATTAGCATTTTTATTGATAACATTGAAAGTTACATCATTGGTGCACAATTTAACCATACCCTCACAAGAGTACCCCTTTCCCAAAAATACATTTGATAAGTATAAGTTTACCGGACTCAAAAATGGCTTTAATGCCGGGCTTGCCAAGCAAATCACCACTTACCAAGTTTCTACTCATTTCGGGAACATAAAGTACATTTACTAATGTAACTTTCTTGCTGGAGGTGAAAAAGACTTCAATGGTACCTTTGCCAAGTACCTTGGATTTTCCCTCATTGCCTATTTGTATCTCATGGTTTCCCTTTGACTCTTCAAAGGTCTTGAACAATGATTTTTCATAGGTGACATGGACGGTGGCACATGTATCATACCACCACCCTTTCACCTTGCCTTGGACCACATTCACCTCACTAAGGGTAGTAACTATGTTTTCCTCTTGAGTTGCGTTCACCTTAGATCCTTGTTGGTCTTTTCTATGCCTACACTCTCTAGCATAGTGACCCTTTTTCCCACACACAAAGCAAGGACTTTTCTCGCCCTTAAACTTGTTTGGGTTGGTTTTTGGACCCAAAGGTTTCTCATTACCCTTTTCCCTTTGTTTTTGGGATGTTTTGGTTGTGACACCACATTTGCTTTGGAAGTCTCTCCATTAGACCCCTCCACAAGTTTACCTCTACATATCGATTCCTCTTTGATTCGAATATGTTTTTGGATTTCCACCAAAGAATAATCCTCATTTTTATGAAGGATTTTTTTTCTATAGCTCTTCCAAGTTGGTGGTAATTTAGCCAATATAGCACCAACTTGAAAGGCCTCGGGAAGCTCAATCTTTAACACTTTCAATTTATTAACAATAATTTGCAATTCATGAATTTGAGGAAGAATAGGTTTATCACCAAAAAAATTGAAATCGAAGTATTGAGATATCAAAAACTTTTTGGTACCTTCCTCTTCCGCCTTAAACTTTTTCTCAAGTGCATCCCATATCTCCTTGGCCGACTTGGTCTCGGTGTAGAGGTCATAGAGCCTATCAGATAGGGCGTTGAGGATATGACCCATACAGAGGAGATTGTCCTCCTCCCTCTTCCTTTTTTTCTCCACCTCCTCGGGAGTGTCTTTGTCGGATGGCTCGGCTAGAGGTGCCAAGGAAGACTCAAGGATGTAGGCAATTTTGAGAGTGGTTAAAAGAAACCTCACCTTGTCTTGCCACCTAGTAAAATTGGATCCATCAAACCTATCCAATCTCACTAGGTCTTGGTTCATGATCTTGATAGTCTCCCCTTCCATTGAAACAAAAAGGGATAAGCTTTTGAATGTTAGATAAAAATGTTTTGCCTCAATGGAAATTAACAATAATATTACAACTCTATGCAATAATATTACAAATAAATATAAATTGATTAAATAAGGTTACAACTCTATAACTGAAAATTACAAATAAACAAAGAAAATGAAGAGGATGATGAAGAAGAAGTGAATAGTAAAATACAACTCTAAGCAAAAGGCTACAAGTAAACTAGAAGTGTTTGAAATAAAAGAAAAGAAAATATTACAACTCTTGAACAAGAAATACAAGTAGAAGAACAAGAGAATAAGAAGAAAACAAAACAATAGAAAGAAGAACAGAAATTCAAGAAACTCTCACTTACACAACCTAAGTGAAGAGGGTTGGGGATCACCAACTTGAACAAGGTTTAAAACCTTTGTCCAAAAGCTTATTTCCCCCTAACTCAAGCACTAAGGGATCTCTCTCAGATATTGGAAAAGCTTTCTGGAATTATCAAGCCTCAAGGTGTTTCTAGCGAAATGCTCTAATGGATAGAAATGTTGTGTCTTTCAAGTGAGTTATAGGCTCCTATTTATTGAGTTTGGAGACACACTTTGAATTTCAAATTCAACCAACCCACATGGCTGTTACCAATGTGTAATTGGATTAATATGGGTTTTTTGAGCCGTTCAACAGAGATTGAAAAAACTAAAAAATTGGTCAGTTTTTGGCCTATGGCCGCGGCCAGAGACATTAGTGGCCGCGGCCACTGGTCTCTGACCCATAGGCCGCGGCCACCGACCAATTTCAGCACAAAAAATGTGTTGTTTTTCCAAACGGTTCCAAACCCTCCCAAATGATTTTGTAACTCCCAAAACACATTATTGGCGTTAAAATCATATCTCTAACAGCCATATCACATACGGCTTTATGAAATTCATCTCAATATTGTGTAACAACAAATTTACACAATAAAGGGTAATATTTGGAAGTTACAAATTTGTAACACCAAATATGTTACATTATTTGGATATATCTCATATATCGAAATATTGTAACTCTGTATTATATGTTACAATATGTGACACACTTTGTCACATTTATTTAATCTAAAACATTATATTATAATATAATATAATATTACATTATATTATAAAATAATATAACAAAAACAACCAAAGAAACCACAATTCCTGAAAAGGAAAAACCAGTCCAACATCGTAGTGGGAGGATTGTGAGACAACCTATTCGCTATGAACATGAGGCACACGTTCTTGTATCAGATACTAAAAAGGACGATCCATTGACTTTAAAAGAAGCAATGGAAGACCCTAATGTTGATAAGTGGCAAGCTTCCATGGATCAAGAAATGGAATCAATGTATTACAATTCTGTCTGGGAACTTGTAGATCTGCCTGAAAATGTTAAAGCCATTGGATGTAAATGGATCTACAAGAAGAAAAGGGGTACAGATGGAAAGGTAGAGACTTATAAAGCAAGGCATGTGGCCAAAGGCTAGACACAGAGAGAAGGTGTAGATTATGAAGAAACATTTTCTCCTGTAGCCATGCTTAAGTCCATTTGCATACTTTTATCGATAATTGCCATCTATGATTATGAGATCTGGCAAATGGAAGTCAAGACAGCCTTTCTAAATGGCCAACTTGATGAGACCATATATATGGAACAACCAGGAGGATTTATTAAGAAGGATCAAGGTCAAAAGGTATGCAAGTTGTTGAAATCCATATATGGATTGAAATAAGCATCAAGATCTTGGAACTTAACTTTTGATGAAACTATCAAAACATACGGCTTCGAACAAAATGTTGACGAAGCATGTGTTTATAAATACATCAAATGGAAAGTTGTGGTTTTCTTAGTTCTTTACGTTGATGATATCCTACTCATTGGGAATGATGTAGAGACATTATCAAATGTAAAGAAATGGTTGGTTGACAAATTTCAAATGAAAGATTTGGGAGAAGCGAGCTATGTTCTAGGCATTAAAATTCTATGAGATAGAAAGAGCAAGCACTTGGCACTTTCACAAGAAAATTATATTGATAATGTGCTTGAAAGATTCTCTATGGAAAATTCCAAAAAGGGTCAATTGCCAACCAAACATGGAATTACTCTTTGCAAATATCAGTGTCCAAAGACACCACAAGAGCAAGAGGACATGAGAAAGTATCCCTATGCATCAGCTGTAGGGAGCCTAATGTATGCAATGTTATGTACTAGACCTGACATATGTTATGCAATAGGGATTTTCAGTCGTTATCAGTCAAATCCAAGTTTGGAACATTGGATTGCGATGAAACATATTATCAAGTATCTCGGGAGAACGAGAAACTATATGCTAGTATATTCGGGTAGTGACCTTGAACCTGCTGGATAAACTGACTCAGATTTTCAATCAAACAAAGATAGTAGAAAATCTACTTCTAGGTCAGTATTCAATCTTGGTGGTGGAGCAGTTGTCTGGAGAAGCATTAAGCAATCCAGTATAGTTGATTCAACCAAGGAAGCTGAATACATAGCAGCTTGTGAAGCAGCTAAAGAAGTAGTTTGGCAGAAAAAGTTCTACACGGATCTGGAAGTGGTTCCAGAAGTGGAGAAACCACTTGTTATTTACTGTGACGACATTGGAGCAGTGGCTAATTCTAGAGAACCAAGAAGCCACAAGAGGGGAAGCATATAGAGCGCAAATACCACTTAGTCAGAGAAATCGTACATAGAGGAGAAGTGTCCATTCTGAAAATCGCATCAGAACACAACCTCGCAGACCCGTTTACGAAGATGCTTCTTGCAAAGCAATTCGAAGGTCATGTACGTAATATGGGATTGAGATAAATGCCTTACTTGCTTTAAGTACAAGTGGGAAATTGTTAGGAGTATGTCCAAAAAGCATGTAAAAGACATTTATTATTTCAATGAATAAATAAATAAAATGGTCTATTATTGTTATATTTAGATTATTAAATTATTATTTGAATAATTTTTTTTGTAAATATAAAAAAAATTCCATATTCATTATAGAGAATGTGATCTTGTATTAGTACGAGAGAATTAAGATCACATGAATGAATAAAAATAGTCAACAACAAATTGAAGTTATGGAATTCTTTAATAAGGGTTGTAAGTACGGTTTACTGAGTATCATGTTGATACAAATAATCTAGATTCGAATTATCGATGTGGTAAGACATCTCAGCAAAGGTGCTTTATATAATATGATTATATATGACAAGGACCGATATGAATAAAAGTCTTTATCCAATAACCATTTAATAATAAAGATTTGTAATTCATATCATAACTGATGATCATTTATAGATCAACCTAAATCCTGACTGTTCATGAACTCCTGTTTATGTTTTTAAATCTTTTGATTCATTCGTTAAGGTCTCTTCATAGATTGAGGCTAATGACTTTTGTTTCGGAGATTTAATATCATGGATGGCTAAGAACATGTATCAACAATACAAAATCTAATCTTTCCCAACAGATCGTATATTGGTTCCCTTAAGGGTTAATTCTGGAATTGAATGATTTTGAGCTCAAATCTATAATTATATTATAGATTAATTATTCACTAGTGAATTAATGGTATTTAAGGAATAAGAAGCAAATTAGAAAGGTAAAATGGTAATTCTTCCATTCTAATTTATGAACTAATTAATTAGAGGGTTTAACTATTGTAAGATGGTTATATCAATGGACAACTTAAAATAAGATTTATGTAAACGTATATCTATAACATAAAGAGTTCATGTAATGCCCTGGTTACCCGAAGACCATTACGGTGAACGTTGAACCGTGAATTTAACTCGCTAATCGAGTTCTTTGATTAAAAACGTGCTTCTAGGTGTTATTAATAGGTTAAGGTGGAAAACCAATCAAAAGGAAAGGATATGTTTTATTTAAAACATAAAACTGTTCATGGGCCCATAAAAAAAACGTTTACAAGTTATTTACAATGCAAAATGGTAATTACAGTTTTAAATTTACAACCCACCGATCTAAGCAGAAAAAATAGGGTAAACCCCCTAGTTCCCCTGAGAACTCCTTGGCCGTGGTGGTCAAGCAGCCGCATATGTACACATCACCACCTAAGCTCTCCACTCAAGGCTGGGTGAGCTTTTCTTTCCCTTTACCTGCATCACATAGCACCCATGAGCCAAAGCCCAGCAAGAAAACACAATAACGCAAGTATATAATATCAAATGATGATCATGACAATCATATAGAGCTTATAGCCCTGAACAGATGAGTGAATGTCACTTTGTGGTTACATTAACCATGAAGGAGCTTATAGCTCTAATCAGGTGAGTGATTTAACACTTGAGGTTCTGGTAAACCATAATGAGTGATTGACGAGCAAGTCACTAGCTTAAATAGATGAGTGACTGATGGCTAAGTCACTAACTTAAACAGATGAGTGACTGATGGGTAAGTCACTATGGGGCTTGATACCCATAGCCATGTGACTAAACAGTCACCGGGGCTCGCTGGCCCTTGCTCTAAATGACTAGCCTTTGGCTAGACAAGCGCTTATAGTATTCATCAAATTTGAGGTCGGTTCGGCATTAATGCTCATTTGTAATGACCCACTAATCTAGACTAATTGGACCATTATCGAAACTATACATAAAAACTTACATTTTACGAAAATACCATAATTTATTGAGTAACTTGAAAATAAGAGTTATTTACAAAAAACGAATACTAAGAAGGATTTTGGGATCCCATTGTCTTTAAAACAAAATAAGATTTAAAATAAAAGACATTACATAATAATGCGGAAAATACATGTAAAACCATAAAAAACATAAAAGGAGACTACATCCTCGAATCGATAACGCTCGGCCCCTTGACTCCATTCATCATCGATACACATCCTCCCAAGCATCACGAATCTTACCGCCTCTAAGCTTATTTTCCTGCACATAAACAGAAAGGAGTGAGCCTAATGCCCAGCAAGGAAAAACCTAACACATAGTCATATACACAATTTCATAAGAAAACATAAAGACTTAACATAATACATATAACATACACTTATTATAATGGCCATTATTACTTGGGGTCCCATAGACTAAACAAGCATATGCCCATGGGGTTAATGGGGTCCTACTAGCTAAGTAGGTCATATGCCCATAACCCATTTGGGGTCTTGTTAGTCATATGGGTCATATGCCCAAGCCTACATACACATATACATATCATAACACTTTTAATAACATAAACATATAGATAACATAAGCACATAACATATTAATTCTAGCCTATTTTCCTTACCAAAGTTACCGGGATAAAATGGACTGAGTTAGGACTTTTGGAACACTCCTAAAACCACAATGAACAAGGGTGAGTCTAAAGAAAGGAGATGAAATGAAAGAGAATAGGAAGACTAAACCATTAAACGAAAATATGCTTACCACCACTTAAGTGCTTAAGAACTTGGATTCCCTAACCAAAAATAAGAATAAGGTTAGGGGACTGAGTAGAAGGTTTTGAGAAAAGAAATAACATAGAATACAGAAAGGACTAGAGTTTTGGGTTTACCTCAAAGATTGCAAGATCAATCTAACATCCACCGAAATACTATAGCACTCACTTACTTCCCAAGTGTTTGATAAGCTTATGATGTTTAAGCTTATAGTTTTTCCCCAAACCAAGTGTTTACACTCTCTCACTCACTTAACACTAGCAGCCTCTGAACTTAGAGCAAATGGTGAATAATGGCTGGGTACTAGGTCCTATTTATAGAGTTTGGGAATGAAAATATCTTGATTTTACTTGAATAAAAATAATGGCTTTTTAGGTGAAAATCATTTGAATAATCGTTCAGCAGAGGCTGAAGACTCGTTCAGAAGATGTTGGACTGTTGAAGGAGTTTGAATGGCTGAAGGGAAAAGAATTCAAATGTATTTGAATTCATGCTGGTGGAGGCGATATATCGCCCCCTATAGGCGATATATCGCCTGGACCTTTGTTCCCGAGGCGACCATGCATCGATTCGTGTTTTCCGTATCTACGTGCTGCGACATATCGCCCCCTATAGCTGCGATATATCGGCATACGCTGAATATTTAAACACGAATTTACACATTTTTAGCTGAGTTTGAATGGAGTAAACAGCCTTGACTAAGCCCTCAACGTGCTCAAAGCTGCTGACTGACCCTATACATTCAAACTTTTACCCTTATTTAATTTAATCCTCAAAAATACTAAATCCTTAATTACCATTGAAAACATGTGCTTAAAATCCTATTGGTTGATGTCTAAACCTTATAATATAATAATATATTCCTTAATATCAGACACATTAATCAAACCTTAGGTTATACTTAATATTCTTAAACTATAGGTTAAACTTAGAAAATCTATAAGTACTACTATGAGTGTCCAAATAACTCCCGGTCTGAACCAAAAATCCAAAGTAACAATGATAACACTAAACATACTATAATACTACTAAACAATTAGCTAAGTAAAGTTCTTGGACTCTACAATTCTCCCCTACTAAAAAGAATTTCTTCCTCGAAATTTACTTACCAAATAACTCCGGATACCGGCTCTGCATGTCCTCTTCCAACTCCCACGTTGCCTCGCGTTCAGAACTATTGCTCCATAGGACTTTAACTATAGGAAAGCTCTTGGACCGTAACTGCTTCATCCCCCTATCTAGGATGCTAACCGGTCGTTCCTCGTAACTTAAGTCTTTCTGGAGTGCTATGGTATCGTACTTGAGGACGTGAGATGGGTCTGACACATACTTGCGTAACATCGAGATGTGGAAGACGTTGTGACTATCGGCTAGTGCTGGCGGTAGGGCTAGTCTATACGCAACTGGTCCCACTTTGTCCAATATCTCAAAAGGACCTAAGAATCGGGGACTGAGCTTGCCTTTCTTCCCGAACCGCTTGACACCCTTCATAGGAGATATCTTCAGGAAGACTTGATCTCCAACTTGGAACTCCACATCGCGTCTCTTGGTATCTGCATAGCTTTTCTGTCGGCTTTGAGCAGCAAGCATACGCTGTCTAATAAGCGTTACTGCTTCTTGAGCTTGCCTAACAGCTTCGGGCCCTAGAAGCTGCCTTTCTCCTACCTCGTCCCAGTGCAACGGTGATCGGCACCTTCTTCCATATAGCAACTCATAAGGTGCCATCTCGATCGTCGACTGGTAGCTATTGTTGTACGAGAACTCGATCAGCGGTAAGTACTTGTTCCACGATCCTCCGAAGTCAAGTACACATGCGCGTAGCATATCCTCTAAAATCTGAATCGTACGCTCTGACTGCCCATCTGTCTGAGGATGGAAAGCTGTACTAAGACTTAACTTAGTACCCATGGCTTGCTGTAAGCTTCTCCAAAATCTTGACGTAAACACTGATCCTCTATTTGATACTATCGTCTTGGGGATTCCATGCAATCGTACAATCTCTTGGATGTAGATGTCTGCATATTGGTCTGCCGTATAAGAAGTCTTAACAGGCAGAAAATGAGCCGACTTGGTTAGTCTATCTATGACTATCCAAGCAGAATCATGCTGCTTATTTGTCTTTGGCAGACCCGTCACGAAGTCCATGGCTATATCGTCCCACTTCCACTCCGGTATGCTAAGCGGTTGCAATAATCCTGCAGGCCGCTGATGCTCCGCCTTCACTTGCTGGCATACCAGACACTTAGATACATATTCCGCTATGTCCTTCTTCATCCCTGGCCACCAATAGACTGCCTTGATGTCATGAGTCATCTTGGTAGACCCTGGATGTACCGAGTATGGGGTGTTGTGCGCTTCTTCTAGGATCGTCTTCTTAATACTTTGATCGTCTGGCACGCATACCCGATCCTTATATCTCAATAAACCTTGACTGGATATTGAGAAATCTGTAGTCTTGCCTTCTCTGACTGCATCCATGTGCGTTGCTAGTGAATCATCATGTCTCTGACCATTCCGTATGTCTTCTAGCATATTCGATTGGATAGACAAGTTAGCCAACTTGCCTACAACCACTTCTATTCCGGCACTGATAAGCTCCTGCTGTAGTGGCTTTTCTATTCCGGATAAGGCTGCTAAGTTCCCATAACTTTTTCGGCTAAGTGCATCGGCAACTACGTTTGCCTTCCCCGGGTGGTATAGGATTTCGCAGTCGTAATCCTTTACTAATTCCAACCACCGGCGCTGCCTCATGTTAAGCTCCTTCTGAGTAAAGAAGTATTTTAAACTTTTGTGGTCCGTATAAATCTCGCACCGTTCTCCGTAAAGATAATGGCGCCAGATTTTTAACGCAAAGACCACCGCTGCCAACTCCATATCGTGAGTTGGATAGCGTTGTTCATACTCCTTTAACTGACGTGACGCGTAGGCTATCACCTTGTCATTTTGCATCAGTACGCATCCCAATCCTAACTTTGATGCATCACAGTAGACAACGAACTTGTCGTTGGGTGTTGGGACACTAAGTACTGGTGTTGAGCAAAGCTTATCCTTAAGCAACTGGAAGCTTTCCTCACACTTATCATTCCAGTTAAACTTTTGTTGCTTCCGGGTCAGGTTGGTGAGTGGAGTGGCTATTTTAGAAAATCCCTCTACAAACTTTCTATAGTAACCTGCTAGCCCTAAGAAGCTTCTTACTTCCGACGCGTTCTTTGGTCTAGGCCAATCTTTCACGGCCTCTACCTTCGATGGATCTACTGCAACTCCGTCTTTCGATATGATGTGCCCGAGGAACGCCACTTGTGAGAGCCAAAACTCGCATTTCTTGAACTTCGCGTAGAGTTGGTGCTCCTTCAATCGCGTCAAAATTATCCTCAAGTGTTCCTCGTGCTCCACTTCATCCTTGGAGTAAATTAAAATGTCGTCGATGAACACAACGACGAATTTATCCAAGTAGTCCTTGAAGACCCTATTCATTAAGTCCATAAACGCGGCTGGCGCGTTAGTAAGACCAAAAGACATAACCAAGAACTCGTAATGTCCATAACGAGTCCTAAAGGCTGTCTTAGGAATATCTTCCCCCTTTACCTTGAGCTGATGATACCCGGACCGTAAATCGATCTTAGAGAATACAGTCGCGCCTCGGAGTTGATCAAACAAATCATCAATCCGAGGTAGCGGGTATTTGTTCTTAATCGTTACTTTATTCAGCTCACGGTAGTCTATGCACATGCGCATACTTCTGTCCTTCTTTTTCACGAATAGTACCGGAGCTCCCCATGGTGAATGGCTTGGCCTAATGAAACCCAAGTCTAGGAGTTCTTGTAGCTGCGTCTTTAACTCCTTGAGTTCCGTAGGTGCCATCCGGTATGGTGCCTTAGAGATAGGCTCGGTTCCCGGTACTAATTCTATCGTGAAGTCTATTTCTCTAGTTGGCGGCAATCCTGGCAAGTCATCGGGGAAAACTTCTGGAAATTCTTGTATGACTCGAACATCTCCAACTTTGAGTGATGTCTCCTTCTCCACATTCGTGATGTTGGCTAAGAATGCTTGACATCCTTTCTCCATCATTCTCTGAGCTTTGAGAGATGATACTAACGGTGTGCGTAGTCCTGAAGCTTGTCCCATGAAGCACAGTTTCTGGCCGTCAGGAGTATCGAATGTCTCCTTCTTGCGTCTGCAGTCGATCGTTGCGCCATGCCGTGCTAGCCAATCCATGCCTAGTATGACGTCGAAGTCTTTGATCACCAGCTCTATCAGGTCTCCTTCTAGTTCCTTGTCCTCAATCTTGATTGGTACGCCTCGTACAATTCGTGATGATAGAACTACTTTGCCCGAAGGCAACTCGGTTGCAAACCTAGTTCTAAATCTTTCACTAGGTTTGTCTAGTTTATCTATCATTCCTAACGAAATATACGAATGGGTGGCTCCCGAATCAAATAATACATGACATAATTTATTGAGGATGGAAACCTGACCTGTGACCACCTTGTTGCTAGCATCCGCCTCTCCTTGGGTTAAAGCAAAAACCCGAGCAGGAACCATCTTTTCGTCCTTCTTTCCTTCCGGCTTTTGCTGAGGACAGTCTCTTTTACGATGCCCTTCTTGACCACAGTTGAAACACTCCTTGGTGTTGGCACGGCATTCTCCGGGGTGCTTCTTCTGACATTTGGCACATGGCGGGTATTCCACGTAGCCCGACCTATTTCCCCCATTACTTGGTCGTGCCCTTTTATTGTTGTCGGCTTGCTTGTTGTCAGGATGCCTTCTCTTCTGTCCGTTACCGTTGTTGTTGGACTGACTGTTGCTGGACTGATTGTTGTTCCGACTGGCCTGAGGTTGGCTCTGCTGCCTAGGTTCCGGCTTGCTGGCTTCTTCTTTGCTCACGTTGGCTTGCAACCTTTCTACTTCAATTGCCGTCTCAAGAACGTCGGCATATGAAGTGTTTCCCGGGTTTGCTAGTTTAACCCCCATCTCGATCTTCGGGCGAAGTCCTCTAACAAACTTGTTCACCCTTAGATAGTCGGTTGGAACCAACTCTGCTGCGAACTTCGCTAAGCGATCGAACTGACGAGCATATTCCGCCACTGTTAAATTCCCTTGCTTCAGATTGGTGAACTCCTCAACTCTCGTAGCAAGCACTGCTGAATTGTAGTACTTCTTGTGGAAGAGCTCCACAAATCGGGTCCACGTCATGGTGGCAGCATCGTGGGATTGCTGGACCAAGTCCCACCATATCCTGGCATCTTTCTTGAGCAAAGATGAGACGCAGGATATGCGGTCTGCATTACTAAGGTTCATGTGGGCTAGGATCGGCTCCACATTCCTTAGCCATTCTTCTGCTTCAAAGGGGTCCGTAGTCCCTTCGAAGTTCGGAGCGTGCTGCTTGCGGAACCTCTCGTACACTGGCTCCATGTGCTGAACAGGATAAGGAGCGTAGTTCGTCATAGGCCATCCCCCATACGGACCAACTTGTTGGGGTGCTGGGGCCATTGGCTGTGGCTGCGGCTGCGGCTGTGGCGAAGGCTGAGGCTGAGATTGAGCCTGTTGGCGTTGTTGCTGCAGAAGTTCCTCGACTTGCTATCGTAGTCTGGCAATCTCTGCAGTGTTGTCAGCTGGCTGTGCCGGTGCGTTGCGGCGAGCAGTAACACGTACTCTCCTTCGGCGAACGGTAGGGACCGCATTGGTCGCTGGAACATCGTTGGAAGCGTTCCCGTTGGTGCGAGCAGATCTTCGGAGAGACATCGTAGCAGAGTTCTAACAGTTAAAAGAAACATGTTAGAACTTTTTTCCTAATAGGCTCTAAGGCAAAAACTTATTCTAAAACAAACATATCTCGGACCTATTTATTATGACTTTTTATGAAAAATTATATAGGTCTTTATTTATTATTAGAGTGGGTTTCTATACTTAGAAAAACAAGTCATATTTATTTTCTAAGTGTGTTTCTAATCATCCTATATGACTTAATTCTCAGGCTCGAAACTTATCTTTGTTCCAAAGTTAACCATATTGAGGGAGGGCTGGGATCAGTAAAATCGTTCCCACTACTAAGGCCCCCTAACTCTCAACAAGGAAACCAGGTTCATTGATTCGTATCCACCCTCACCGAACTCAGTCATTATTCATTTTATTTAGTATTTATTATGATTGTGAAAAAAATTTCAAACTCACACATGATATTCAAATAGCATGTTTATTCATTTGGAAAACAATTTCACTTATTACAATCATAACATAAAAGTAAATAAAACAAATAAAAACTACTAATCTAAAAATCGGGATCTTCTACATCCGATCCGTCATCTAACATATCATCATCTATAGCCTCATAGTCATCATTATCATGAGCATCAAAATGCCCTCTAGGAAGGTTTGTGAGAATCCTATTCTTTTGCTCCTTGGTGAATTGAAATTCAAATTTTGCGGTGAACCTAACTAAGAGGAAATAGTATCTCATTGCTAATGGTGATTCATCCTCATCATTCATTTCTTCCCATATTTCTTCTAAGGCTGCTATTACAGGATGGAAATCTTTAAACAACCTAATCACTAATACATATTGTTCTGTTGATCTTAGCATTATTTGTTTAGCCTCTTGAAGGCCACCTATTGCTTGGTGAAACAAAAGCAACCTTCGTGTAATCCTTTCTAAGGCTCCTACGGTGTTTCTTGGCTCCCTTATTCTTTTTAAGGCCTTAATGGCTCGGATATCTTGGTAGGTTAAAGCTCCATTCATTTTTAACTGAAACATAAACACTAAAGTTGTTAGCTATACACATAGACAAAGTAACTTGTAACTTGTAACTTAAACACTTACTTGGCGGTCCGATTCGGAGCTTTGAGCATGTGTATCGAGGAGAACTTCATGCGAAGGAACCGTTTTCTCTGATACCAACTGTAATGACCCACTAATCTAGACTAATTGGACCATTATCGAAACTATACATAAAAACTTACATTTTACGAAAATACCATAATTTATTGAGTAACTTGAAAATAAGAGTTATTTACAAAAAACGAATACTAAGAAGGATTTTGGGATCCCATTGTCTTTAAAACAAAATAAGATTTAAAATAAAAGACATTACATAATAATGCGGAAAATACATGTAAAACCATAAAAAACATAAAAGGAGACTACATCCTCGAATCGATAACGCTCGGCCCCTTGACTCCATTCATCATCGATACACATCCTCCCAAGCATCACGAATCTTACCGCCTCTAAGCTTATTTTCCTGCACATAAACAGAAAGGAGTGAGCCTAATGCCCAGCAAGGAAAAACCTAACACATAGTCATATACACAATTTCATAAGAAAACATAAAGACTTAACATAATACATATAACATACACTTATTATAATGGCCATTATTACTTGGGGTCCCATAGACTAAACAAGCATATGCCCATGGGGTTAATGGGGTCCTACTAGCTAAGTAGGTCATATGCCCATAACCCATTTGGGGTCTTGTTTAGTCTATGGGACCCCAAGTAATAATGGTCATTATAATAAGTGTATGTTATATGTATTATGTTAAGTCTTTATGTTTTCTTATGAAATTGTGTATATGACTATGTGTTAGGTTTTTCCTTGCTGGGCATTAGGCTCACTCCTTTCTGTTTATGTGCAGGAAAATAAGCTTAGAGGCGGTAAGATTCGTGATGCTTGGGAGGATGTGTATCGATGATGAATGGAGTCAAGGGGCCGAGCGTTATCGATTCGAGGATGTAGTCTCCTTTTATGTTTTTTATGGTTTTACATGTATTTTCCGCATTATTATGTAATGTCTTTTATTTTAAATCTTATTTTGTTTTAAAGACAATGGGATCCCAAAATCCTTCTTAGTATTCGTTTTTTGTAAATAACTCTTATTTTCAAGTTACTCAATAAATTATGGTATTTTCGTAAAATGTAAGTTTTTATGTATAGTTTCGATAATGGTCCAATTAGTCTAGATTAGTGGGTCATTACATCATTCGAGTCATTCAATGCAGATGTCGATTAGATCTAATCTTTATTGGCTTGCGTTAACACGCTAAAGCAGTTCTTGACTTATGAGTCAATCCCATGTGACCAGTGCTTAATACCACTGCCGAACTTGACTAATGACTCACAGCTTCATAGTTGATACTGACACCATTGCCAATTCTGACTATTCAGTCAGTGCCATACACAAGTGAGCAATATTTGTTAAGCATTCAATATTCAACACATGTCCACAACATTTAAACATTCAACATGCCTCATGAATAACCATGCATGTCACATATGGGGTGCAATTTTCTTACCTCTGGTTCGAGCAAGAATTAAAATAAGAACAACCCTTGAGAACGATCTGTCTTTTAGTTCTTTAGCGGTTACCTACTCATAACCAATTATGTGATTCCATCAATAAAATGAATAATAAAATGTTCTCGGACCAAGACCTAGCCTCCGGGACATCGAATCCCACTAAACCAGGTAGTAGGATTGATCCTGAAGCCTAAGGTTTGAATCCCTAAGTCAAAAACACACTTTTGGCCAAAATGGCTCTCAAGAGCCACAACCCTTAGCCAAAAACAAAGGCAACCCGCCTCAAGCACCTGCCTCAAGCGTCGCGGCCCTTAGGCCCCTTCAGCACCACCTTCTTCTTCAACAAGCTTGGGCCGCAGCGCTCTAGAACAGAGCTGCGGCCCCACCTAAAACTCAGCCAAAAACCTCTGTTTTTCCCCTTCGAACATACTTCAAAACCTTATAAAAACTCTCCCAATATCACCAAGCAACCCCACAAACTTCTTCCACAACTTATCCACCATACAAGCATCAAAACCTAAGCCTTACACCAATCAAAACCTCATCAATTTCGCCATTTTAATGATCAAATTCCAAACCTTAAAACCAGCACAAAAATAGGACAAGGTACTAGAAAATGGAACGAAAACCTTACCTCAAGGTTAGGTTGAATCCTCTTCAATGGCTGAACACTAGTCTACGACCTCAAGCTTCAATCTCCAAGCTTGAATCCCCAAATTTGTTTCAAAATTCAAAGGAAGGAGAATAGGAAGATGAAGATCGTGAGGGAGGTAACCAAACTCTGTTTTGGTTCTATTTTCTACAGCCTTCAGCCCATATACCAATCCTAGGGGTAAAAAGACTAAAATGCCCCTAGGTCAAATAAAAGTTTCTAAAGACTCCCATGGGAAAAACCGTCCTTTTACACCTATCTCGTTAATCATAATTAACGCTCACCAATTCCCGATATCCTCAAATATCAATAATTGACAACCCGTTACTCTTTAATTCTCGGTAACGCTCTAATCACCGAAACACCCCGAAACTCACCCCGAGCCCCGAGCTTAAGCCTGTTATGACCAAACCGATAGTTTATATTCAAAGATCGTCTCATGCCGAATAGCTCGAACAAATCCACATTATAATGTGTCCTCAACAATTAATCACAAGCATGCACCAAAATATACAAATATGCCCTCAATGGGCCAAATTACCAAAATGCCCTCACAATCAAATGTGGACCCACATGTCCGCATTTAACATAATATTATAATATAATTCACATAGACATGCATATAATTATTTAATGGTATAATAAAATAATTATGGCACTTCCGGCCTACTAATCCAGCCATTAAACCACATTAGGGATTTTGAGGCATTAGAGTTCAATTCTGAATTTATAGTGGAGAAATATCAGAATTAATAAATTATCTATTATGATTAAAGAGTTTAAATATTTAGTTTTAATTTATTGGAGCTTAATGTTATAGGTCCATGGTCCCCGAAATGGCTCAAACAAACACTCAGAAAGATAAATACAAAAATGGGCAAAAGGACTTATTTAATAAGTAAAATATTTTTCTATGCACTAAATATAATTATTATATAATTATGTGTAATTAATTAATTGATAATTAATTAATTATTTGATTTAACAAAAATATAATTAATTTATTTTTTGGATTTTTGGTATTTAAATAATTATGAAAATTGAGAAAACCACAAGCCCTCCCTCGCATGGGTTGGGCATGTAGCACAGTGCACAGACACTGTGCTACACGCACAAGAAGATTCCAAGGGAATCTTGGTTCAACAATTTTAGTTATTTAAATATTAAATAAATAATAAGATATTTTAATGTGATTAAAATCTAATAACTGATTAGTTATTTTTAAATTGTTTAAAATAACTAATATTATTTATTTTAATATATATTGGATATATTAAATAAAGGAGATCAGTTTTTCAGAGCGATACTTTTCAGAAATAGAAAATATATCATGAAATCTCCCTGAGAGAAATAGAACAGTGCTACAAGCATAGGTTATTTTTGTTCACAAATTTAGGTCCAAACTTTATCAGATCTCATGTGTTGAGAAGATCTAATAAATAGATTTTGCCTATTGTTTTGTATAACGAGCCCACACTCGTTCTTTGTGTGTTGAGAACTTTAGGAAGATCTTAGTGTGAGACTCAAGGGTTTTGCCACACAAAAAGATAGCAGCAAGGAAGGACTTGAGGTCATTTTTCTATTCATCTCTTTGATCCACTATATATATATATATATATATGTTTGTGAAGAAGTAGATCCAGAAATCTTGTGGAGTTAAATTAACAATTTTGATTGTTGTTCCACTGTGTATAATCTCTGATTTGATCTATAAAATACCAGCAATAGTTGCTTAGATAGCAAACCCCAAGATTTACCATGATCATGGGTTAGAGTTGTGATAAATGTTTTATAGTATGTGGTTATGATATAGTCTTATGTTTTTTATTTATAATGTATGTTGTTAGTAGATTTTCCTTGCTGAGCATTAGGCTCATTCCATTATGTTTAGTGTGATGCAAGAAAATATTTATGGAGGCAAAAGGATTCTTGGAAGTTTGGCTTGTGTGTTGAGGATGAATGGATTGCGTGTCGATCAAGGACGAAGTTATTTACTTTTAGTCTATTGAATTATGTTTCTTTTGTAATTCCGCATTTAGTTTTTGAACAATTGATTTAAAATTATGTTTTATGTTTTGTAAACAATGAGATCCCATACCCTATTATATTTTATTTTATACTTTTATGTTATTGATACAATAATTATTTTCGAGTTTTAATCAAGTTATGATTATTTCTTATGTTTTCTCCAAAAGTAGTAGCTAAGTCTAGTAGTTTTTAATGGTCCAAAGTCCTAGAAATAATTGGGTCATTAAATGGCGAGGTGCCTACTGAGTGGTCAAGGCATGATGGCCTCGTGAGGCACCTACTGTGTGGCCAAGTGGGGCGTGAAGCACTGGCGTGTGGCCGAGGTGTGATGGCCTTGCAATGCACCAGAGGGCGCGAGGCAGTGGCAGGTGTGCGAGGCGGCTGCTGAGTGTTCAAGGCGTGATGGCCTCACGAGGCGCCTACTGTGTGGCCGAGTGGGGTGCGAGGTGCTGCTGTGTGGTCGAGGTGTGATGGGATCGGGATGCACATGGGGGGTGTGAGGCAGTGGTAGGTGTGCGAGGCGCGTCCGCCAGTTCACGCGAGATGCTGCAAGGACCAGCCCGCTTGAAGTAGACCTAGAGTAAGCTGATTCGCGCAAGGCGCATCCAAAGTGAGCCTGTGTGGGGTAGCTGGTGATGCTCATGCACTTCTAGTTTATGCTTCATTTTATATTTCTACTTTCATAGTGCCTAAGCACCGCTTCGACAGACGAATAGTGCTTTAGATATGATTGTTTTGAATATTCATGAGACCTTAGACACGAGATGTGAGTCTTTCACTGGTGTGGAATTTTTAGCATCCACATATATCTATATACATATAAAGTTGGCCTTAAGAGCAATGAGGCGGCATCCTCACATTTCTTCATTCTACATTATCTAAATTTTCAGATTTTTCTATTTTTCTATTCATGTTTTTTTTAACCCATAAAAGTCTATATTTACAAGAATTAGTCTACTGTATGCACTCTTCGTCTTTTTATTGTAACATATAACTGCTCTAGAAATATAAATTATCTTCAAATCCTCATTATTATTCAAAATATTTATACACACTCTTATAACAATTTATCTCACCTTCCCATGCTTCATATATATATTTATATACATATATCTATTCTAATCGACTAATTAGAGTCCAAGATTTAGACAAAAACGAAATAAAAATTATAAACAATAATCATCAATATTAAGCCACTCCACTTTTCTCTCTATTATTATTTCAGTTAAAATAATTACTGATTTTATTATTTCAGTTTTCTTCTCTATTAAATTTTAATTAACGCAAACTTCATTATAATACTTGATTTTGTTCTTTCATTATTTTGTATAAATATTTACTATCGATTTTGGTTTGAATAAGCTTCAAGTGCATCTCATACGGAGATAAGTGCAAGTCTTTATAATCTTACTTTCAGTTAGTAATTTGTTAATATTGAAAATATATTAATTTTTTCCTCTATTTTATTCGGATTATAATTTCTTAGAATTAGTTATCGTGCAACACTGGATGTCTTTTTGGCATATATATTTGAATGTTTAGATTTATATAATCAATTAATATACTTATATGCTAAATATATGTTTTATTCTTTAGTGTTCATAGTATATAAAATTTACTATTTTTGTTTCCGTACTTTTTAGTTGTCTAAGAAGTTCTGATACGTACGCAACGTTTCATTGATTTCTCAGCAACAACGCCACACTGTTGTTATTTAGCCACTGCCACTCTTTTCTAATGTCATGAGTCCTAACAACAAACTACAGACTACATGTTTTGAAGCAGCTTGATGAGTTGACCATTGTCGCTCACGAAAAGCAAATTACAAAGAAACATTTCATTATTAAAATAAAAAAACTGGATAAGTTTGTGAATTTCAAAACATTTAATTATTTTGTGAATTTCAAAACTTAGTCTTGGCTGAGTAAGTTAGATTGACTTTGAAGGCTGACTAATTATGATAGTAATGATGTTTTGAATTGTGTTTCTTAAAAGAAAAAATGCAACATCCTAAATTTGGTGGAATCTAGTCCCAAGAAAATGCGGTCTTTGTTCTCCTCTAATTGGAACACTGAGGCTTGAGTTTTGTTTATGTATTTTGGATATCAATTTGATAAATTTATGATTTTGATATTATTATTAAATATACAATTAGTTAATATGTTATAACAGCCTTAGTTAGCTTTAGTTAGTTGTTAATTCCTATTTTGTTTTTTAGTTATTTTTTGCTACAGCCTTTTCCAGCTCTACACCATCACTACAAGAATAAAGCCTATTAGCGGCGTTATTATTAGCGGCGGACTAAGTCCGCCTGTAATATTCAGTTTATCAGCGGCGGACTTGGGGTCCGCCGTTAATAATAAGGGAGTATTTAAAAAAATATTAAAAAATTTATTAGCGGCGGACTGTACCACTAGTAGCGGTAGACCTCCGCCGCTAATATTCCAAAATAAATGCCCGGGAACAGTTTTTGAAAATTTATTAGCGGCAGATAATCACCTATATTAGAGGCGGACTATCCGCCGCTAATAGTATCAGCGGCGGGTAATCACCTTTTATTAGAGGCGGGCCCCGCCGCTAATAATATTAATGGCGGCGGGAGACGATAATAGCGGCGGGTCCCGCCGCTAATGCTCAACAATAATAGGCATTTGCACAGCCCTTTCTTCTCCGCGTCTCTTCTCTTCTCCGAAGGAAAACTTCTCTTCTCCGACGAGAAATTTTGCACAGGTTTGTTTTGGGTCTATTATATATATATATTAATTCTCTTTATTTCTTTTCTTTTTTCGTTTGGTTTTGATAAACAAACTCCATTTCTTGTTTTCTTTTTTGATAAACAACTCTATTGTTTGTTCTTTTCATTTTTGGGTTTAGCAGTCGGTGAGCATTCCGTGAGGCATCTTCCGTGAGCATTCCTGTGGCTCTTCCTGAGGTAAGCAAGTCATTTAGTTTTAAATACAATGGTTTTTCTCTATTACTGATATGCAAAATGTTAGTTGTAGAATGTTCACTTTAGACACTTAAATTATGAAACTGGTATATGTTTTTTGCACTTTTACTAATAGTGTTTTCAGATAATAATAATTTATTTTTAATTATTTAATACTAATTTAATTAATTAAATAATAAAAAATAACAAAAGGGTATCTGTGTGTGTGTTGTTTAAGGTCGGGGGATTGAGATTGTGGGTGGACCGGGGGCATGGGTTTGGGGTTGGACACTTAAATTTTGAAACTGGTATATTTGTTTCTTCTATTTTAGACTTTAAGTGTATTAGATTATTATCTGTAAATTTTGTGTATAAGGTTTTAAATATTGTATTGTGGAAATATTAATTATATTTCATAAAAGTATAAAAAATTAAGAATAAATATAGAAATTGATAATTATATTTCATAAAAGTATAAAAAATTAAGAATAAATAATTATATATATAATAAATTATTTGTTGATTAATTTTTAATAATTTAATGAATTAAATAATAAAAGTTTGATATAATATTATCTAAATAAATAATTTAATTTAATTTGTTTATTGAATAATATTGTTAAATATAAATTACATGAATATAGAAATTGATAATAATATTTAATAAAAGTATAAAAAAATTAAGAATAAATAATTATATAAATAATAATTTAATTTTTGATTAATTTTTCATAATTTAATTTATTAAATTATAAAAGTTTGATATATTATTATTTAATTAAATAATTTAATTTAATTTTTTTATTGAATAATATTGTTTAATATAAATTACATTAATATAAAAATTGATAATTATATTTAATAAAATTATAAAAAATTATGAATAAATAATAATTTATTTTTAATTATTTTTTATTAATTTAATTAATTAAATAATATCTAATTAAATTATATAATTTAATTTGTTTATTGAATAACATTATCCAATATTAAATAGTTATAAATTACATGAATATAGAAATTGATAATTATATTTAATAAAAGTATAAAAAATTAAGAATAAATAATTATATAAATAATAACTTATTTGTTGATTAATTTTTAATAATTTAATGAATTAAATAATAAAAGTTTGATATAATATTATCTAAATAAATAATTTAATTTAATTTGTTTATTGAATAATATTGTTAAATATAAATTACATGAATATAGAAATTGATAATAATATTTAATAAAAGTAGAAAAAATTAAGAATAAATAATTATTTAAATAATAATTTAATTTTGATTAATGTTTAATAATTTAATGAATTAAATAATAAAAGTTTGATATAATATTATCTAAATAAATAATTTAATTTAATTTCTATTCATGTCAAGTTTTTATTTCATATATTTGTTGGTAGCTTTCATTTATATCAACAATAATAAATTTCTTTATAATTTTTTTATGTAACTTATCCATATCATATTTTATACTTTCATAAACTTAATTCCTAGAATTTAGTTACTCAATGTAATTGATTTTATTTCTTAATTTAAATCAAACAAGTGCATCCATTTTAAGCACTTGCAAAAGTTAGATTAATAAATTGACTAAAATAAATATACTTGTGTATGTCATTGTTGTAAGTGGTATAGAAACACTTGTTTTATGCTAGCTACTTTTGTGCTCTCTACTTTAATCATCTTCAATGGTGTATTTTATACTTATTTACAATGTAATGCCTAACCAACATATTGCATTTTTTTTATACTTAGTTTTATATTATTTTGGTTTGAATTTTTTTCGTGTATCTTTTGGTATTAATTTTTTTTTTATCAGGACAGCGACACACCCACGACCCCGACACACACACGACCTTGGCACACTCTCAACAGGTGTGGATATATTTTTTGTAATTAATATCTTTTGTATTTTTTGAATAATTTATTTTGTATTTGTTTAGTGTATAATATTTGAGTTTTGAGTCCTTTAGTTAGTATCCTTGGTATGTAAATCTTGACATCTATTGTTAAGATATATGTGTTTGTTCTTACTTTATTTTTTAATCTTGGTATGTAAATAATTATAGGACTGTTTTGGTTAAAAACAAAATTTAAGTGATAATTTAAATTAATTTATAAAATATAATAATAGATGATTTATTATTAAGTAAAATATAGTGTTTTTGTTAATATTGAATAAAGAAGATTTAAACTTGATCAATCAGATTATTAGCACCCATATTTTCTTTCTCACCATTTTCTTAATTATATAATATTAATTAAACTAAGTGCTAGAAAAATATACAAATTCAATTAAAATTAATTTAAAATTTAAAATATTTTTTTAATGTTTGAATCATTTTTAAATTTTAGTAATAAATTTAGAATTATTTTTTATTTTAAAAAAATTTGTAATTATTTTTTAAATTAAAATTGAAACAAACTAATTATATCACGTCTGTGTTACTCCATTGCCATTATTAGCGGCCACATCAAATTTTTTGAACTACTTATTAATTTTTGTCAAAAAAAAAATGTATTTAGTCAAATAAGTGAAAGCTTTTATACTACTAACTAATTTTCACCGCAACTTGATATTTTTAATAGGGAAACTAATTTTGTTTAGATTGTGAAATTTTTTGAAACAAATTTAAGATAGTTTATTTAATAAAACAAGTGAGTATAGAAAAAAAAAAACAACAATAATTGCATATTATCATGTTATTTTGTTCTTTTTTCTCCTTTTTGCTTGAACATATATTATTATTATTATTATAATTTGTAAAAATAGAACAAAAAAATTAATTAGTAGTTAATTTATTTTCTTAGTCTCGGTATGTTTGTGATTGATGGTTGTTGACTACAACCATCAATTACATGGATATCGGCACATAAATGATAAGTTAAAAATATTATTAATAAAATTTATCTAATTATTTAAAAATATAAATTAGTCTTAAAGTCAAATAATAATTAATTTATAAAATTATTGATATTATTATTACAAATTAAAAAATTATGAATAAATAATAATTTATAAATTACATGAATATAGAAATTGATAATTATATTTAATAAAAGTTTAAAAAATTAAGAATAAATAATAATTTATTTTTTAATTAATTTATAATAATGTAATTAATTAAATAATAAAAGTTAGATATAATATTTAATAAAATTTTAATAAATAATAAATTAGTTTAGGAAAAAAAAAATAATTTGTTTATAAATAACATTATCAAATAAAACATCATAAAATAGCATAAGATATTATAATATTGCATAAGATTTCAAAAATGATAACAAATCTCCTTTGTTATCCATTTCTATTCACATTACTAAAACTCACACTCTTATAACACTTTAGATGGCGATTGACAAGACTTGGACAACATTGAGAAATCGTGGTTGTCAAGAATATTGGAATGGTCTGCAAGCTTTTTTGAGGATGGCGTCGGAACATAAAGATTCTGATGGAAGAATTAGGTGCCCGTGTGTAAGATGCAATAATAATAGATTTGAATCTTTGGATGTGGTTCGGGCACATGTATTCGATAGGGGTTTTCATCAAGCTTATGATAAGTGGATTTTTCATGGTGAGGTGGAAGAAATTGTTGCTGATGAGGTGGTTGATGAGAATGAAGACGATGAGATGATTCAAGTTGTGGAAGACTTCCTTTTACCAACAACTGAGGAAGTAGAAAGGGATCCCGGTGGGAGTCAGTATTATGACGAGTTATTTGAGGAGATTGAAGCGGAGTTGTATCCTGGCTGTGATTGGATTTCATCCCTGAACTTTTTAGCAAAGTTATTGCATCTAAAAGTTAGAGGGAAGATGCCTAACAACATATTTGATGAATTGCTGAAGTTGTTAAAGCTTGCATTTCCTAAGGAGAACAAAATCCCCGGATCGTACTACGAGGCGAAAAAGAGATTGAAAAAATTAGGGTTGGGATACGAGTCCATTCATGTGTGTCAGTATGATTGCTGCTTATTTTACAATGAGCATGCATCTAAAGAGACATGTCCAGTATGCGGAAGTAGTAGATGGATTACTTCCGAAATGACGAAAGGAAAAAAAGTGCCACACAAGGTGATGTGTTACTTTCCGTTGACCCCTCGGTTGAAAAGATTATACAGTTCAAGGATTACAGCAAAACACATGATATGGCATCACGCCGGGAAATCAAAAGATGAAGGGGTGATGCGACACCCGGTGGACGGCTCTGCGTGGAAGGACTTTGATGCCAAGCATCCTGATTTTTCAAGGGATCCCAGAAATGTTCGTCTGGGCTTAGCTGCTGATGGATTTAATCCATTTGGCAACATGAATCTTGCATACAGCATGTGGCCTGTGGTGTTGGCAAACTATAATCTGCCACCTTGGTTGTGCATGAAAGACAATTATTTCATGTTGACCCTCCTTATTCTTGGGCCAAAACCACCCGGTAAGGACATGGATGTATTTCTGAGACCATTGGTGGATGAGTTGAAGGATCTGTGGGTTAACGGAGTTGATACAAGAGATAGTACGACCAACAGGATGTTCAAGATGCGGGCAGCCCTTTTGTGGACAGTGAACGATTTTCCAGCTCGCAGTTGTTGAACTTTGTGAAGATGAAAATGTGTCTCCGATTACTGATTAAAATGATAGTGATTACTCTGTTTAGTTTTTTTCTATTTGTGTAACAGAACTATGTATTTAAATATAATGAAGTGTTTTTTTGTAATTATAATATAAGATATTTGAGCTTTGTGAAGATGAAAATGTATCTCCGATTACTGATGGAAATGATAGTGATTACTCTGTTTAGTTTTTTCTATTTGTGTAACAGAACTATATATTTAAATATAATGAAGTTTTTTTTTTGTAATTATTATTATTTTGAATTCAATGTGATATACTTCTATTTAATGCTAATTACTAACTAATAAATTTTAAACTGAAGTATAATGTCAGCTGATATAGCTACTTATCATGGCGGAGATGGTGGGGGTCAAGACCCGCCAGATCCTTCTAGGGTACCAACATTTTGCGAGTCAGGTTAAATATTGCATATCAAAATTATTTTTAGAAATTATATTGTTAGATAAATATAACATCAATACTAATACTGATTATTGTTAATAAATTTTAAAGCCCCGTCGACGAGAAGAAAAGGTCGTGGCCCTACTAGTAATAATGTTCTTGAAGAACGAAGGAAAAAAGCTGGGAAACCATTGGATCTAGAGCTTGATCCTGTGACCAAAAAAGTGGTTGGGCAGGAGGATCAAACTTTTATTCGCATGTTGGGAACTCTAGTTTCCATGTTGTGTCCGGGGCATTATTTGGATTTTGCTGATGTACCTCAACAGTTTAAGGATCAAGTGCTTGATCGTATGAGGGTAAAAAAATTACAAATCTTGTACTTTTCATTATTTAATTCCATTATTTACAAGTTATCTAATATTTTTTTTTCCTAATGCAGTATTACTATAATATAGACGGTCATCCACAACGTGAGTCAGTTCTGGCAACTCTCAACAAGGAGATGGGGGAAAGATATCGCGAGAGAAAGAACTATAGACATAGACACTTCAAAAATCATTATGCTGGACCAGAAGATTTGGAGAATGTCCTCTCTAAGCCACCTAACCATTGCACTAAGGAGGCTTGGCAGCTTATTTGTGAAATGTTTTTGAGCGAAAGATTTTTGGCTCGTTCCGCTAAAAATCAAGCAAACAGAAGACAAATGAAGTATGTAACAACACAAGGCACAAAGTCGTTGGCAGCTAAGCGTCACGAATATGTAAGTGAAGATGTTAATTTAATTTTATAAAATAACACATTCTGAAACATTTTGTTTACATTTGTATAGGAGAACCCGCATGCGCATGTTGTTGATACTCGGAGGGATGCTCATATGAGAAAATCGACAAAATCTTTTGTCAATGAGGCAGCTCAACAAGATTATGTAAGTGAATAGTATTGTTTTCTTGTTTCTAATATTTATAATGTTTCTAATTTTTGTTTATAATGTTATCTTTATACAGGAAAAAATGGCGGCTGAGGTTGAGAGGTCACAGAATGAGAGGCAAAGTCAACAGCAGAGTGAGGCATCTCTAAATGTATCTGGTGTTGATTTGTCCCCGGTCGATCAATACGAGATACTAAGTAAAGTACTCGGGGAGAGATCTGACTACCAACGAGGAGTGGGTTATAGGGCGAAAGGGAAGGCAAAAAGGACATCCTCTAGCTCTACAGATCAAAGTCAGTCCCAAGCAAATACTGCTGCTTCGCCTAATGAAGATATGAGAGTTATGGCTTTGCTGGTGAAGGCAATTCGTGAGACATTTGAGACTTCGACAACTGTGCATCCCAGTAAACTGTATAACCCAATGTTTGACAGTTTTCTGCAGAGGCATTTGCCACCACAATCCGAAGGTGCTTCGTCTTCTCAGTCTCCGTCACAGCAGTATCAGCCTCCGTCACAGCAGTATCAGCCTCCTTCACAGCAGTATCAGCCTCCTTCACATCAGCAATATCAGCCTCCTTCACAGCAGCAGTTCCAGCCTCCTTCACAGTATCCGCCGCAGCAGCTGTACCAGCCTCATCCAATGTATCCGCCACATATGTCGTCGCAACAACCTCCTCAGTATCAAAACCAATACATTTTTGGACCCCATTCTCAGTCTCCTCCACAATATTTTAGTTTTACCGATTTTCCAGGAGGATCGATGCAGCCTCCGCCATAGCCACAGCCTCGAGATCTGTTTGGGGACCTCACGCTCGGACGATCATCACAACCACCATATATTCCTTCACCGCCACCGCCACCGCCACCGCCGCCACAGCCACCGCCATCGTCATAGCCATCATCCTCACAGCCAGACCAAAATATTGAAGATGAGGACAATTTCAATATTAATCTTAATGACTTTCTTTAGTTACTATTTTATATATTTGGACTGAATTAATACTTTATTTATTTTTAATGACTATAGTGATATTTACTAGGTTGATAAATATTAAAACTATTTATATTAATTTTAATGTTAGTTATGTTTAAATTAATTAAATGTTTATTTTTATTAAATTATATTATAAATTATTGTTAAAAATAATTAAATTTAATAAATATTAATTTATTTAAAATTTAATTTAAAAAAAATTATAAATACAATAATAGCGGCGGACCCCACGGCTAATATTAATGCCTCCGACATAGTTATTAGCGGCGGAACCCGCCGCTAATGTCCGCTGCTAATAATTGCTTATTAGCGGCGGGTGTGTCAGTCCGCCGCTAATAATCATTATTAGCGACACTTTTTTAGGCGCGGGGTATTAGCGGCGGACGTGGCATTTATTAGCGGCAGAGTCCCCCGCCGCTAATAATGAAATTTGTTGTAGTGCATTATATGCTAATATAAAGTGCCTTATTCAAAGACATTCTTTTGTACATTTTTTCATTGAGCTATCAGTAATAAAACAAAAATATTTTTTTGGTTTTAGCAAAAGTAACATAGTATCAGACAAAAACCCATTTCACCATGAAGATATCACCAGTCACTATTTCCCTTGCGATGGTGACCATCCAAGACTCGTCCTAGCTTCTCCCCTGACCGACAAGAATTTTCATGCATGGAGATGCGATTTCAAGGTTTCCATTGGAGCTAAGAACAAAACAAACTTTCCTTATCAGAGCTCTTCCTCAACCTGCGTCAGATGATCCTCTGCTCAATTCTTGGCTTCGCTACAACCAAATGGTCATGTCATGGATCCTTCACTCTATTTCTCAAGAAATCAAAAGCAGCATCATGTATATTGACTCAGCTGCTGCAATGTGGAATGAACTCAACCATTGATTTGATCAAGGAAATGGACCAAGAATATTCGAAATGAATGAAACTCTCATCACTCTTCACCAAGGTCATGACTCTATAAGTACTTATTTTACCAAACTGAAAGCCATTTGGGATGAAATTGCTGAACTACGCCCCCGTACCCCCTGTACTTGTGCAGCTTTGGCTGATTCCCTTGACTTTCATAATCAAGATCAAGTTTTACAATTTCCAACTGGTCTAAATGAGTCCTTCCATGTTGTTCGTGCCCAAATCTTGCTCATAGATCCCTTTCCATCCCTGTCCAAAGTTTTCTCAAGTGTGGCTCAAGAAGAGAGGCAACGAAAACTTGGTCCTTCCTACAACACTACACCAATGGAAGCTTCAACTTCTGCCCCAAATTCCAACCAAAACCCATGTTCAAGAAACAAAAAGATCTGACCCACTTGTTCCCACTGTCACAAACCAGGCCATCTCAAGGACAAATAATATTTCTTACATGGGTTCCTTCCCGGATATGGTAATCGGAAACCCAATGTTGAGACTCCTGGCCAAAATGTTTGGAAGAACCAACTTGACAAACCAGTTGCTGCTACTTCTCAATCGCTCCAAGACACAACCAAATCAACTGCATCTTCCATCACAACACATTGTCAACAGCTCATCTCCCTATTGAGCCAACAACTCTAGAAAGATGCTCCATCCTCCTCTTCCGAGCAACCTGTAACAACAAACTTTACTCGTAAAATCTTACCCTTCTCTTCTAATCAATGGATTATAGACAGTGGAGCAACACACCATGTATGCTGTGGCATTCAATGTTTCTCTTCATTTCATGCTCATATACCTACCAAACATGTCCTTTTACTGAATGGCACAACTATACAAAATTGAACAAATAGGCACTGTTATCATCAATTCTACACTCACTTTATACAATGTCCTTTTTGTGCCACAATTTCATTTTAACTTGCTATCTGTGAGTTCTTTTCTTAGCAATTCTTTTCATAGCATTACATTCACAGAAAATACATGTTTCCTACAGGAACATTCAATGACTTCGAAGACTGGGATAGCTAAAAGACTTGGAAGTTTATACTATTTCAGCCAAGATTCTTTTCCATCTTCAAATTTTTCTTCTACATATGCCTCTTGTAACGTCATTGTGATAAAAACCAATGACATACACGCCTTGGTCATCCTTCTGTTTTGATTACTAATAAAATCAATAAAAGAATGAAATTTTCTCATGATATTTCTGCTCCCTTTCATTGTTCCATTTGACATTTAGCTAAGCAAAAAAAGTTGCCATTCATTTCAAATAATATTTTTGCATCTACTGCATTTTACCTCATCCATATGGATATTTGGGGTCCATATCAAACTTTGAGCATTGAAGGATACCGATACTTTCTCACAATAGTTGATGACAAATCTAGATATACTTGGATATATATGTTAAAACTTAAATCTGATGCATCTACTGTCATTCAACATTTTTTCACTCTCATCTACACTCAATATAAAGCATGCATAAAATAAGTTAAAACTGACAATGCAAAAGAGCTCAATCTTACTACTTTTTTTTAAAGCAAAGGTGTCATTCACTATCATTCGTGTGTGGATAGACCACAACAAAACACTGTAGTTGAACGAAAACACTAGCATATTCTTAATATTGCTAGAGCTCTAGCTTTTTAATCACAATTACCCTTATCTTATTGGAGTTATATAACACAAATTGTTGTATACTTACTTAATAGTACTCCATCTGTTCTATTACATGACAAAACACCTTTTGAAAATTTACATAATGAGCAGCCCTCTTATGGTCATTTAAGAAACTATGGTTGCCTTACTTATGCTTCTACTTTAGACTCCAAAAGACAAAAAATTTCACCAAGGTCCCGTGCTTGTGTATTCATAGGTTACCCTGCAAACATGAAGGCATACACATTGCTTGATTTACAAACAAATCAAAATTTTCACTCTAGAGATACTATATTTCATGAAAATATATATCCATTTCAAGATTCCAATCATTAATATTGACTCTTTCTATCACACTTCTATGTTACCTAGTATTACTATTACTGACTCTACTACAGGTACATTCTCTCTAGCACAACAACAAGAGTATACTAATCCCTCTATTCCAGATGCCTTGGATGTCCTTGCTTTCATTCAAGAACCATCATCCACAACTCAAAAACTGCCCACTATACAAACAAGAGCAGGCCGAAACATCACTACACCAGCTCATTTAAATGATTATTTATGTGATTATGTTCAACTTTCTCCATCTATAGCTCATCCTATAACAAATCATCTTTGCTATGACAGATTATCTACAACATTCAAAGCAGTTGTTTTGGCAGCCAACACAAACATGGAACCCACAAGCTACTCTCAAGCATGCAAAGATAACAAATGGAAACAAGCTATGATGGCTGAACTTACAACTTTGGAGCAAAACACCCACTACAACAAAAAAGGTAATTTGCGTCAGTTTATAACTGCCACAATTGAGTTTTTGCGTCAGTTTAATATGTGACGCAATTGCCCATGACGCAAACCAAAGTAGCATTTGCGTCAGTTGGGCACTGTCACAAATCTGGCGTTTGTGGCAGTGCCTCATTGACGCAAATGCCAGGCGTTTGTCCTCAATATACCTCTGGACCTGCGACCGCAGAACACTCATCCTGTGGTCGCAGGATTGCTCTACTTTAGCCCAGATCTCTGATCCTGCAGTCGCAGGATTGCTCTATAAACCACACTTTCATCCAAAAAAAAATTCGTCTTCTTTTTTTCTTTATTTTTTTCTTCTCCCCCAACTGACGCAAATGCCTGGCGTTTTGCGTCAGTAGCCCACTGCCACAAATGTTAAAAACGGGTATTTTCTGCGTCAGTTGGGAACTGTCACATAAAGTATTAACCAAGGAAATTGCAAATGTTTATGCCAATTTCCCTGGGCTATTCTGATTAAAAAAACAGCAGCAGAAATAGAAAAACAATTGTATAAATTTTTTAAACATTTATCTAAAGTTAACTTTTCTGTTCAAATCTACAAAAGTAATTCAGATTTCAATGTTAATCTATGTATATAGGGAGACTTGTGTTCTAAATCTCTAAGTATTAAACCTCATTTAACTAAAATTTCCTCACCAACTTGCTCATTTGCTAAGCAAGACACGCCAAAACTAATTCAGCCCACTCATCCCGTACCTCATTGATTTCGTTAGCCGAATATGGTGCCGTACTCGTAAACTAATTAGAAAATATTAAAAATAATAAGTTAGAAATCATCCAAATAAAATCATGAACGATAGATTAAATTAAAATTAAAAGGTAAAACAATACCTCATTTTTCAAGTAGGCCTTTGGTCTAGGCTGTGAAATCAACTATCTAGCAAACTTCATAATGTAAAAAGCCACACTCGGTTGGCCCAGTTTGGTTTCGACACTATTACAACATAGTTATACAAATTTAAGTATTATATTTAGCAAGTTATTATAATAAAAATATGCCAAAAACTTTAATACGATAAGTAATATAGTTTACTTACCTTAGGAACACAAACTTTAAGATTGATTGACTCTTTTTGTCTTCGGTGAGTATCATATAGATCCAATGCCCAGCACAAAATATTAATATTTACCCAATTATGAGTTTGAAATGAAATTATAAATTAATTAAGTAATATGTATAACTTACATGATAATTATCTCCTTGATTTCTGTGCGAAAATGTGAGTTTACAGGATCTAAAAAAGCTACCGAATGACTATGTGGCTGAATTAATATTAAGGAAACAACATGTCCAAAAAATATTGGGCAGCATTTCCCGTATTTCTATCACATTTCCCAAATTTAAAATGTGCATTTATATAGCACATGGTATACACAAAAATATCTAACTAATCAATCAAACATGCATAATTCTCAAATTACTAAATCCAAAAAAAAAATTGACCAGTATTTCCCCTATTTCTATCATATTTCCCAAAATCTAAATAAACATATATTCATCACATGAACACATCAAACCAATTAATCAATCAAACATACATAATTCTCAAATTACTAAATCTTACAAAAAATTGGGCAGCATTTCCCCTATTTCTATCATATTTCCCAAAATTTAAATAAACATATATTAATCACATAAACACAACAAGCCAATTAATCAATCAAACATGCATAATTACAGCCTTATATCACCGCAGCACATAGTCCCAAAACCTATCTCCACTATTTTATAATTCATACATTCCACTAAGTTCAATATCTTAATAATACATTAAGGTTTAAAATATTACCTCTAATATAAAATCCTCCAAAGCTTGATCTCACCAACAAAGTTGTCAACAAAATACCTACTCAAATATAACAATATACAAAAAAATAATATAAAGTTAACAAAATATAAAGAAAAATATCATAAAGCTATATTGTAACTAAATAAACAATAAAATGCTTAAAGAAAACAAATAATTGGTTATATGTACTCATTTGTTTACTTAAACTCGAAATAATTTTTTTTTTTTAAAAGTTAACAACTCACATAAATAAAAATCGACTATAAATATCCTAACTAAATCAATAATAAAATATAACTTAAAAAAACAAACAATTTTAATATATACCTATTTAACCAATTAAACCCAAAATTTAAATTTTTTTTTAAAAAGTTAACAAAATATAAACAAAAATTTACTAATAATAATCAAACTAAACAATTAATAAAATGAAACTTATACAAAATATATACATTAATCTATATATATACTCATTTACATAGTAAATTCAAAATTTAATTAAATTTAAAAAAAAAAAGTTAATAAAACTATCTAAAAATTAAAAATCCGAAATATAGTCAATTTATAAAAAAAAATTCACAAAAATTATATTTAAATGATAAATATTAATAAATTTACACTTGTGGTAATTGAGCAATGTGGGTTCTTGATGTAGAAATCCCCAAAAATCCAATAAAGATTATGGGTTTTCAAACTATAATCTTCAAAAAACAAAATCTATACAAAAAAATCCAAAAAAACTATATATAAGTTTCATAAACATATATAAATCATTATTTTAACATTAAAATTGAAAATAAATGGCTAAAAAGGTACCTAAATGTGGAGAACCTTGGTTGGGCACCGCTGGTTTGGGAAGAAAACGCAGTCTGAAACGGTTTGAATGAAATGGGGCTTGGCTGGGGATGAAGAGGGTTTTAATATTGGAGACCCAGTTGCGTCAGTGGCCCACTGACGCCGTTAACGACCCGTTTGCGTTAGTACCCCACTGATGCAAACGGTCCCATTAAACAGCGTCAGTGTAAGTTATGACGCAATTGGGCCCTCATTTATGGCAGTGTCCAACTGCCACAAATACTAATTCTTGGTCAACAGCATCAGTCAACTGCGTTGACTGACGTGTTTGATTGACACAATTGCCCATTTTTGTAGTAGTGACCACTTGGAAAATTACCACTCTTCTTCCCAATCAACATGCAATAAAAAACAAATGGGTTTACCGAATCAAATACAAACACAATGGTGACATTGAGTGGTACAAAGCCCGTCTAGTTGCCAAAGGATATACCCAACAACAAGGTATTGATTTTTTTGATACTTTTGCACCAGTAGCAAAATTTAATACTCTTAAATTACTCCTTGCCCTTGCTGCCATTAATCAATGTCACTTGCATCACATGGATAATAATAATGCATTTCTACATGGTGAACTAAATGAGGATGTTTATATGAAACTTCCTCAAGGATATAGCCCTAAAGGGCAACTTTCTATCAATGCAGTTTGCAAATTAAACAAGAGCTTAGATGGCTTAAAACAAGCCTCTCGACAGTGGTTTGCTAAACTTAGCACAACCCTAATTCAGCAAGGTTTTAGACAATCTCCTTCTAATTATTTGCTCTTTACCAGGCATCAATCCGGTGTTTTTCTAGCACTAGTTATATATGTTGATGACATCATTGTTGCAACAAACAATGAACATGCATTAACAAACTTTAAAGATACACTTGATGCCAAATTCAAATTGGAAGATCTTGGTCCTTTACATTTCCTTCTTGGACTTGAAATAGGCCGATCCAACAAAGGGATTTATGTTTCCCAAAGACCATTTACATTGCAGCTTTTAAAAGAAACAATTTATCTTGGCTCAAACACATGCCTCCACACCAATGGAGCCAAATCTAAAGATGAGTTCTGATGAAGGTACTCTCCTTTCAGACCCCACAAGCTATAGAAGTCTTATTGGTAAGTTGATCTACCTCACCATCACAATACCTGATATTAGTTATGCTGTAAATAGACTAAGTCAATACCTCCATTCTCCTCGACAATCACATTTATCATGAGCTTATAGAATTCTACAATACCTTAAAGGCACTTCAGGCCAAGGATTATATTTTTATGCTAACACTAATGTTCCTTTACAACTAAAAGTGTTTGCTATTGGAGTACATGTGTTGACACTCATCGTTCCATTTCTTGGTATTGTATCTTTCTCGGCCAAACTCTCATATCATGAAAGTCAAAGAAGCAACAAATAGTTTCTCGCTCTTTAGCTAAAGCTAAATATCGAGCTATGACAAATGCAACATGTGAAGTACTATGGCTCACTGCCATCATCAAAGACTTTCGCCAAGACTTGTCTCTTTTCCATCTTTGCTTTATTGTGACAACAATGCTGCACATTTATGAAAATCCAGTTTATCATGAAAGGACCAAGCATGTTGAAATAGACTGTCACTTAGTTCACGAAAAAGTCTCAAATGGCATCATCAAGATGATACATGTTTCCTCCAAAACAAACTTAGCTGATGTATTAACTAAATCTTTATTCCCTGCTCATTTTCATGACATTGTATCCAAGAAGGGTGTTAAAAACATATACACTACATCTTGAAGGGGCCTATTAAATATACAATTATTTAATATGTTATAACAGCCTTAGTTAACTTTAGTTAGTTGTTAGTTTCTGTTTTGTTTTTTAGTTATTTTTTTGCTACTTCTTTTTCCAACTGTACACCATTATATCCGAATATAAAGTGCCTTATTCAAAGGCATTCTTTTGTACATTTTTTCATTGAGATATCAGTAATAAAACAAAAATATTTTTTTGGTTTTAGCAAAAGTAACAATTATTGAAACTAACACAGAGGTGATGAGGTGGCTCTCTATACAATTTACTCATTAATTCCATATTATCTAATTTGTGGTTATTTTTAGTTTTAACTACTCTTTTATGTTGTTTTATATTTTTATTACTTTTTAACATATTAATAATGATGATTTTATATGTCATTAACAATTAGAATAAGTAATTAATATCTAAAATAATAATGATAATTGATTAAAAAACGATTTTATAGTTAAATAAAAAAAAAAATTATAAAAGTGAATATTGTCTCACTTCTGGCTCTGGCTCTGGTACTGTGCAATATACTCACAAGAACAACACAAAAAAAGTGAACCCTATAATTTTTTTAAGCATCATTATTTTTTTTATTGGGACTTTGCTTCCATTCATATCTGTTTTATATTATGCATTTTGTTAATGAATTAAGAATATTTGAATTTACGTTCTAGCACTTTATAATATATAAAAATAATATACTACGTATGTTACAATTGATCATCTAAAAAAAATACAATTGACATAATGTAAATTAGAAACAATTACTTAAACACGACACTTTAATAAGACAATCAATTTTAATTATTATGCATAACACTAAAATGTACTGTTATAAAAAAATATATAATTAATGTATTAAACTTATTTCTCTTCTTTTTTCCATGTAACCTATATATTCTTTTAGATGGGTTGGGTTGCTATATTTGGATTGTTTCCATTTCTTTATGTCATTGCTTCTATGGTTCTAATAATGGGCAATTTACACATGTATACTAATATAACTAAATAATAACAACTTTGTTTGAAATAAAATATTATACCCACAACTTATTAATTATTATTATTATATATAACTGATTTTATTTAATTTAATAAATAATTCACTTTTTCCAAATTACTTTCAACTATAACAACTTTTCTTAAATAACTGTTTTTTTTAATCTAATTCCTTAAATGGTTTATTTTTTTATCATACTTAAATCACATATTAACAAATCATTAATTTTATTACGAAATTTACACTAGGTCCTAAACGTGAATAGCAAGAGATTACCATTAAATGGTTTGACTATTATCAATATATCACCATTGTATGATTTGAGAAAAGTGGAATATACACAATTTACTACCTCACTTAACAATATATGATATATTAGTGAAAAGATGAAAATGCATACTCATTGGTAGTCAACACAATAATTTAGATAATTGTTGGTATAGTGGATGACGTTTATGGTATTCTTTTTTTTCTTTCAATTTTTGGATACCAATCTATAGAACAATAAATTGAAAGAGTATAAAATAGATTTTATAATTAGTAGAACAACAAGAATTCATTTATATAAAAAAATAGTAAAAAGCATAAGTTAGTAAAAAAATAGACGAAAATCAATCAATGTTATGTTTTGAATACTAATTCGCATAAAGAAAAAAAAAACTCATTATAAAACTTTAACTCCAAAAAGTATGCCAAAAGAGTAAACAATTAGGCTAAAAGGTGAATACTATGCTTTAGATACTAATTAGTAGAAAAAATCTCATTAAGTATCAAACCCAAAAACATCTCAATACAAACAAAGAGTAGAAAAATGGACCAAAAAAGCAATGTTTATAAATACCATAATTTTTGGATACCATTAGTAGAAAAAACTTGACAATATAAACTTATAAATACCACAAAACAAATAATATGATTATTTTCCTACCAAACATTATTTTCTTACTCCATAATTTCTCAAGATTTTGAAGCAAAAACATATATATAGTATAAAACATGTCCTAACTTAAAAACTTGCCAAATAAAAATTGGAATCAATCCAAAGTGTTGGTTTCCTAAATAAATAGTATGTTGGATACTAGTTAGTGGAATAAAAAAATTTGGTATAACACAAATGATACTATATACCATATAGTATATATTCTCAATCAAGTAATTTGAATAGTAAATAATAATAAATAAAATATTGTGTAATAAAAACTATTGGATATACACTCGAAAGTTACATCAAACACTACTATTCATATAATAATAATAAGGCAATAAAAACTACTTATTTATTCCTTTCCAAGATTCGACAGTTTCTTTTTCTCTGATTCAACCACAATTTCTTTTTTTAATTATATAAGGGTTTATACATTTTTAGACCCTGTGTTTTGCCTCATTACTTGTTTGGACCCTGTGTTTTGATAAATTATTTTTTGGATCCTGTGTTTTGTAAAATGGTTCAAATAAGCCCCTAAATCTGATTTTGATGAACAAAAATTTAAATATAACAACATAGTTTTTAGGCAGAATGACTGTATTTTTGTTCTGAGTTGTTAGTTTGATGAATTATTTGTGATTTTAGTTCAAAAAACTTTGATCAAAATCAAGTTTAGGGGTCTATTTGAACTATTTTAGAAAACACATGGTCAAAAAAGTAATTTTTTAAAACACAGGGTCCAAACATGTAATGAGCCAAAACACAGGGTCTAAAAAGACATAAACCCATTATATAATTTCTTTCAAGTTGATATTACAAATATGGTATTGCTATATTTAAGAGAATTGTATTTTAATTAAAATATAATGGGTATAATTAATTAGAAAATAAATTAATAATGTTGGTTATTTATGTTATTTAATATTAATATCTCCATATATAAAAAAATAACTAACTGATATTATTTTGTTATATATGTGTTAGCATGTAAATGTTCCAAATTAATATTGCAATCTTTTCTATAACTAACAAGCTAGCCACTCCACTCCAAGAATTTGGTGGCTTTGTTATATTAAAACTATAAATAATTAAAGGTGATTATTAAACAAATCATCATACAAGGTCTTCCAGTTGTTGGCATAAACATATAATTAATATTGGAAAGAGCTATCATAAACTATTTGTTTTGCTCCTCTGGGAGGTTGCGGCGGTGACCGCTTTCCAACTCCGTTTGCCATATCGTAGGTTGATGACAAGGTCTCTTTCTTGGACGGAGGTGGTGGTGATTTGTAGTAGTAGTGAATATAAGGCATAGTGTGTGGATCAGCTGTTAATTGTTTCTTCGGCGGAGATGAGTACGGAGGAGGTGGTGGCGGATTCATAGCTCTCCTCCTCCCGTCGTATGATCTGATTATCATCTCAAACGTCCTCCTAATTTGATCACCTCGAGCAACATCATTATTATCTGTTAAAATATAATTAAAGAGTATAATAACACATTAGTAGTAGTAATAATAATATGTTTACAATTACTAAACATTTATAAATCTTAATTACCTTGTAAGATTCTTGCATGAGCAGAAAAAAGTTCAATACATACAAGAAGAGCTAAGAGGGTCTGGGTGAACATGATAATATTCATGCTGTACAAAGAATTAATACTGCCAAAGATTATTGATGGCATAAGTGATAAGCCAATTGATTGTATTTATAGACACAAAATTTAAGAAATAAACAAAAGAAGTTCATTATAGGTTAGGTGAAGGGCGCATGTGGCCGTCAAATTTGAACGAATATTTTTATATCATACCAGAGACAAATATAGAGTTAAAAACTTTCAGAACCACGTAATCGTAAATGGTAGTACTAGTACTCATACGTAGTTCTACTTGCCATTTGTTCCATAATATAAAATTGAATTTTTGCTTGACTGATTAAGTCTCCACTGACACAGAACAGTTAGAATATATAGACTTTGTTCTATTTTATCTCTTTAATATCAACATGTTCACATTACGGTACGGTAGTTAGTATATACAGAGACTTGGTATAACATTTTAATATAAGTACAAATGGGTCAATTGTATTGTATTATATATTATCAGACATGAATCAAGTTATGGTTAGGTGTTCTTTATTATAATATGCAATTATAGGGAAATTGTACTATTCATCAAGAATATTATCTATATCCACTAGAGATTTATCCATGAGTTGAAGAAATATAATATTTAACGAATAACATTCTTGTTTTTTTTTCTTTTCTAATTTTAAGCAGTCATTCAATATTAAGTGACTGTATTTTTGTTAATTAATTACACTTGCCAATACTTATAAAAACTAAATCAGTCGAGGACCATTGGAACTTAAATAATAGGTTTTACATTTATTAAATTTAGTCTTGTAAACGGTCCAGGCCGTTAGAACCTAAACATCGGGTTCGAGATAAGTTAATCAACTAATTTCTACCTAAGAGCACTCCCATTCGGTGAGGTATAACATCAAAATCTGTAAAAAATAGCTCAAACTAAGAAAAAATGGTGTCCATCGGATGATGTATTTTACAAATATTTTTAGATAAATCAACAGTAAAAAGCTATATGTAAGGTATACTATTCATCATTCAACCCAATATATTATTAATTTTTCTCTTCTTCCCAAGATTGGCGCCAGAAACTGTTTTAGCACTTCTGATTTGGGTAAGTTTGTCTGGTTCGTGCTCCTCATTCCCCTCCCCTCCTCGCAGTGATCATCTTCTCTCCTCATTACACCCACACCAGCCACTTTAGCATCTCAGACTTTTAGACACGCCCACTCTCTCTCAATCAGGTAACAAAATGGCACACTCAAGTTCTTATTTTTTGGTACTACAAGTCTTGCATATATAATATATATATATTGATAATTTGACTATGGAACTGGCACACTCAAGTTCTTATTTTGGTACTGCAAGTCTTGCATATATATAATATATATATATTGGTAATTTGACTATGGAACTACTTGATTCTACCCTCTTCAAATTTCACCTTTATACCTAATTATCTTAGAAATTTCTTTTCATGGATTTCTACAAACACATGGAGATCATTACGTAGGAATATTATCTGAAATGGTATTTCTTTAGTGCTTATCAGATATTTCAAAGAATCACCAGGTGAGAAAGTACACCATTCAGCTTGGCGAGCATGAGCTTGTCCTCAAGGTCATTTACACTCTTTCCAATTCGTTTTCCATTTTAAAATTTCTGTTTGGTTTCTGTGTAAATAATTGTTTTTGAGGTGATATTTTATATTTAGAGCTTGTACGCCCTGGTTTTCCCACGGGCTGTTAGCAAGCTAAGACACGGCCTAATTATGAGAGTCGGCCTAATCATGTCTACCACGTGGACATCCCCAAGACCGGAGCTGCCTTCGTAAGGTCCTACCTCCTCAGCTCGAGGTAGCCTAAGGGTTCGCCAAGATTAGAGTGGGTTGGACTCTGAAGGCCACAGGTCGAGGGAAGCATCCAGCTCGTGGTACGAGCTAGAGTTGGAGGCTGTGACCTTTTATAAAGTCAACCACGCAAGGTAAACGTGCATATATCAGACATCACGTGTCTGATATATCCCTGACTTCTCGGACACGCATGAACGTGCGTATTCAGACACCCACGACTTGGTTGGGCCGTGCGGCCCATTATCCCCTTACCTATTGATTTGACCACACTTATGCGTCAGGTTTAGGAATTAATCATGAATGTCACAGAGTTGACATGATAGGTAAGAAGGTCACGGGATGACCTTCTTACCAACTCTCAGGTGCCTTCTCCTATAAATATGGAGACCTTGAGAGTTACAAACGGTTGGATTCTATATTGTAAGAAATACCCTGTAAAAGAATACCCAGTATATATCAATAATATTGACTGGTGGAGTAGAAGGATTTTAAACTTTGAACCACCTAAAAAAACGTATTTTGTGTCACCATCTCATTTCCAAGATCATGCATCTATTTCGGTTCAACATTAGCACTAATCCATTTCTCTTATCTTCTTAATTACCTGTTGGCGAAGAACCGCGTCAACAGAGCTCTACCCAATTCAGTTCTGTTGGTATATTTCATTGTTGGAAGTGCTTTATATTGATTTTCACAATTATATTCTTCAATACCCATTACTGAGGATAAAAATGAAGAAGATGCCCAGTTTTGTTATCATTTTTTTCTTTTGCACTTATTTATGTATTTATGTGGTTTCTGATTGTTAATCTGATTTTATTTTATTTTTGGTTTAGGAGTTAGACCTTTTGAAAGAAGATGCAAATGTGTACAAGTTGATTGGTCCAGTTCTTGTGAAGCAAGATTTGGCAGAGGCCAATGCAAATGTTCACAAGAGAATTGAATACATCTCTGCTGAATTGTATGTTTCTGCCTCTCTTTTCTTGTTACATGGATCATTGTAAACTTTGGAGCTTTCTTGTTATATGGATCATTGTAAACTTTTCTTGTTTCTGCCTCTCTTTTCTTGTTATATGGATCATTGTAAGATTTGGCAGAGGCCAATGCAAATGTGCCCAAGAACAATGTAGGATTGATCATATTTAATTTTATTAAATGGCTAGATAATCATATAGGTTCTTGACGTGAATTTTATGTTTGGAAGTTGATCAAGGGAGGATAAAAATTACCCTAGGTTTCGACTATAGTGCTTCAAGGTAAAATCACTTTTGTTTGGATTTGGGTAATAGTATTGTAATCCTTTGGACTGTGTAGTTTTGATGGTGATCTTGGCGTTTAAAAGGGGGATCATGGCTTGACCTTGTTAGTTGGGAAAAAGGCTAAGGTTTATCTTTTAAATAAAAATATTGAGTGTTGAAGCTTGGGCCCCTAGCTTTCATGGTGTTGGTCTTAGGACTTTTTCCCTGCAATAAAAATCCCTATAAGCTAAATAAGCTGAATGTGATTATGACTTTTTCATATGTAATACCCTGCAATAAAAATGAACGTTAGAAAAATGGTGGCAACAGTTATGGTAGATTTTAGAACGTGCAATATTGATATGTAATATTGAGATAAATATTTGAAGCAGACACCTTTCTTGTGGTTACATGGAATGGATGATAGAAGGGTATTGTTTGAAGCAGGACAAGCTGGCCCCCCTCTCCTTGAAAAAGTTGGTATAAGCTGCGAGTTTAAGGTAAGATAACTGCTGGTCAATAGATTAATTGACTTCTTTTTTTTCCTTTCCTTTTTGTACAAATATTTGATCTGTGACAAACTTTGCTTTATTATTTGCAGGCTTATCTTGGTCTACTCATTCAATAAGCACTGAAGAGCTCAAGTATCTGGAGTCATGGATCAAAACTCGTCTGCAAAGTTCTTCTTAGATATTTGATAGTAATATCACCTAATCAATAAGTCATTATTGCAGAGCATCATTTTTAATGGGAAAAAACAAAGTTTCCGACATCTTTTTTGGGGCTGGTATTATGTTGCTTGCTTATATGAACAAGTTTTGTTTTTAAATAACCATATTTATATGTTTTTATCTTAATTCAATAAAAGACAACTTTCACCCACCTCAAGATCATAGTAATAATTGTATGGAAGCCAATGTTGTTGGGAATCTCCTTACCACTTATCTCTCTCTTCATATCATTAAATAGTTTCCTTTTCTACCAAAAAAATTCTCCAGTGTTTGAATAAGAAAATAATGGTCTTTAACCTCATTTTCATGCAGTGGGATGAGATTCATACATTTTGCTTAAGAACAAGTCATTAATTTATCGTCCATTATATAATATATGTATATATATAATATATTTCAAGGGTACAAAATGATGCAACTGAGTATATCTGTATATATATGTATATTTATATATAGATGGTGAATGGTGTATGTATATGTATAGGCTTAAAGCCAAATTGAACTCTTGAATAAGTTATCAAAGAGGTCGCTTTCCAAGGTATCTCTGAGCACATTATTAAGTAAATTTCGATTATGACTTTTTCATATGTAATACCTTGCAATATATAAATATTTCAATGCCAAATTAAAATTTTAAATTTTATATAGTAATTTATAGAAGGTTTAGTAGTACATTGCTCAAGTCTGGGGCTTTTGGATTTGATTTATAAACTATTTAGCTTCTTGAATTTGTTGAGAAAATGTAGAGAATAAATAAGATTGATCATAATCTTCCTATAACAAAGTTGGTTTAACTTTATCATAGATCCTCCTCTCTCTCTTTTCAATTATTGAGAATTAGTTGGCATTTAAAGCATTGCAACATACATATTATATATGGAAAAAATTTATGATTATCTCTTGTCAGATTTTGAAAGATGGACTCACAACTCCATGGGGTTCATTCCTTCAGTACACTGTTACAACAGGGGGAAGAAAGCTACAATGACTATCTCCCATCTTTGAATGACTTAGAGTCGCAATATACTCCATCCAATCCAGAAGATTGGAGTAGTAGAAAAACTAAATCTAGGAAAGGAAATTTTAGCACAGAAGAGGACAACTTGCTAGTTTTAGCTTGGCTGAATACTAGTATGGACCCAATCAATTGGGTTGATCAATCAAAATATTCATTTTTGTCTAGAGTTCATGAATATTATGAGAAAAACAAAAAATCTATATCTTCTGAACGTAGTTCATGGTCTATTAGAAATAGATGGTCTACTATCCAACTTGCTACCAATAAGTTTTGTGGGGCCTTAGCTCAATATGAAAGAAGGTCTCCAAGTAGGGCTAATGAGCAAGATAAGGTGCATATGAATAATATAATATAATTTATATTGTTTATAACACTTTGAATTATATATTTCTCATCTCTTTTACTTGATTTTTTAGATTGAGAAAGCCAAAGAGTTCTACCGAAGTATCCATCCCACTTCATTCAACTTTCTTCATTGTTGGACTATTCTATGACACCATCCAAAATGGAAAGAATCTGTGGCTGAGGGTAGTAGTATGAAAGCTAAAAGAAGATCAATAATTCAAGATGGTCATGCACCAGAGTTCATAGATGAAGATACTGCAGCACCATCTTTAGATGTGAATTTAGAGAGACCAATTGGAAAGAAGGCTGCAAAGAAGCGAAAGAGGCAAGAGGACAACTCTTCCAATCTTATTGATTTGGTGATTGAAATAAAAGGGGAGAGAATCAAATCTAATGCTGAGAAGGGAGAAATTAGGAAAGAGTATGCCTGCATTGCAAAAGAAAGGCTTGAATTGGATAAACAGAAAGAAGAGAATGAAATCATGAGGAGGGAGTTAGAAATTATGAGAGTAGATGTATCAACTTTATCTCCAACGCAACAAGAGTATTTCCGTACCCTCCAATTGGAAATACTTGAGAAGCAAAGTCTAGAAAGCCATGATTTAGATGGTGTTTGGGCTGGTATTTTTGGTATTCTTGAAAGGTAACAATGCAACCACTTTTGGGAATTCTCTTTTACTGGTTTTTATCATAGTTTTTTTGCATATAAATTTGCATAAACTAGCAGTCCAATAGCTTAATTTTTTGTATAGAAGATTACCCATAGCTTTTCTATGTAGAAATTTGCATTGTACAAAACAAAAGCTCAATGATGGTTTTTTGTATAGAACACTTGAATGATGAAAAATTTTATTCTTGAAAGAAACTTTTTTGCATAAAATGCTTATTGCAATAGTTTATATTGGCTGTAAAAGCTTCCTAATGTAAAAGGCAATATTGTTGACTTGATGATTAATATCTTGAATTTAAGGTTACATATTTTATATCCCAAGGAAATACAATAAAACAAGACAAAAATACAATATTAGGCTTAACATAGTGAAAAGAAAGAAACTAAAGTTACATCTTCCTCAAAATAAGAACACAAATATTAGCCTAAACATAGTAATATATAAAATGCAAATACTTAAGATTTACTATATATTTCCCATAAATGTTCAATAAGATCCGACTGGAGTTGAAAATGAATTCCTCGATCTCGAATGTGATGACGGCGTTGAATGAAGTTTACAAATTCATTTGTATGCTCATGGGACATAGGCTCTTTGGTTATTTCATTGCTTTGTTCATAAACAAAGTCTTCTACTCGAAGATAAGTATGTCGCTCGTCTTCTACGATCATATTATGCAAAATAATGTATGCCATCATAATCTCCTTAAGTGTTTTTCGATCATAAAATCGTGCCGGTCCACGTACAATAGCAAATCAAGCTTGAAGCACTCCAAAAGCTCATTCTACATCTTTTCTTGCTGATTCTTGAGTTGCTGCAAAATGTTTATTTTTACGGCCATGTGGAGCATGAATTGTTTTGACAAACGTCGACCATGAAGGATATATACCATCGACAAGATAGTAGCCCATCGAATAGTCATTTCCATTTATTGAGTAGTTGACCTTTCGAGCATGTCCTTCAGCAAGCTCTCTAAAAACAGAAGAGTGTTCTAGGACATTAATATCATTATGGGAGCCTGGTAATCCAAAAAATGCATGCCATATCCAGAGGTCATATGACGCTACAACTTCTAAAATTATAGTTGGCTCGTGAATATGACCACAATACATTCCTTTCCAAGCACTTGGACAATATATCCATTTCCAATGCATGTAATCAATACTTCCTAACATCCCAGGAAACCCACGACTATCTCCAACAGCGCATAATCTAGCTATATCATTCTCATTTGGGGATCTTAAGTATTCATGGGAGAATATGCCAATGATAGCCTTAACGAATTTTTTCAAACACTCGGTTGCTGTATTTTCTGCAATCCGCAAGTATTTATCTACAAAATCTCCAGAGACTCCATAAGCTAATATTCTCATTGCAGCAGTTATTTTTTGAAGCGAGGAATGACCCAATCTTTTAGCAGCATCTCTTCTTTGGAAGAAATATGGTTCATATGCTTCGACTTCGGCTTGAATACGCAAGAAAAGATGACGTTACATTCGAAACCTCCTGTGGAATAAATTCGGTGGCGATGTCAGGGACTCAGAAAAATAATCTTGAAAGAGGCGTTGATGGCCTTCAAGTGAATTTCTTCGAATGAATGCACGACGGGGAATAGACCTACGATGCGATGTTGAGCCTACTTCATTACCCAAGCGTTCTTCTTCAATAGCAAGAGCTAAAATTATCTCCTCCTCCTCCTCCTCAGATGACGAAGAGTCAAATATCTCAAAGTCAGGATCCATAGGAACTATATAGAAAGAAGAAAAATAAAAAGTGTGTAAAGAAAGAAATGAAAGTGTTTGTAAAATTTTGTAAAAGAATGATATTATTTATAGGTGAAGTTTTGATAAAATCAAAAGAATATTCTTAGTATATACTGAAGAATATGCTAAGAATATTCTCTCACAATAATCAAAGAAGAATATCCATGGAATATACCAAAAAATATCTTCAAAATATTATATATATATATCAAAGAAGAATATCCATAGAATATACCAAAAAATATATTCACAATATTATGTTATATTTAAATATTTCCAATGAAAACTCCCAAAATATATTTTGAGAATAATAAAATTTCTTATTTGTAATTTTTTTTAGAATAATTGATATTTTATTTTATCTTATAAATTTGGATAAATTTAAATTATAATATAATTATGTGATATTACATATGGGTAGATATTGTAAACATTAAAATATATAAAGATATTATTGATATTTATAGAAAATATTTGAAATGAATAAAAAATATTTGAAAATATAATATTTAAATGATATAGAGAAAAAAATAGAGAATCTGATGTATGGTAAAATGTAAAACTTAGAGGTAAAATAGAAAAATGTGTGTTTTGGGGAGGTATTTTAAAGGATGGAGTAGAGCACCGGATGGGAGTGCTCTAAGTCATATTTTTAATGGTCTAGGCCATTAAAATTAAGTCATATCTGAAAAGTCCATAACGGTCCATGTCTTTGAAGCCTGAACATCAAAGTCAAGATAGATTAAACAAATGAAAATTAATAAATCCATAACGGTCTAGGCCGTTGGAACCTGAACCATGGAGCCTAGTTAAACCAGTGAAGTTATATTTGGTAAGTCCAAGATGGCCCAGGCCGTCAAGACCTGAACTTTGGTATCAGGGAAAGGTAATTATCGTCTACAATTTTTCCCTAATGGTCCCGGCCATTTGAACCTGGACTTCACACTTAACCCTAATTCATGCATAGTGGTAAAACACTTAGTGAATTTTTGTGAAAAAATAAATGAATGTAAAGCGAGAATCATTGTGCAAAGACAAAAACCAATATAATAACACTACAGACAGATAAGCAATTGTCTTAGACGCACTTGCGCCCGTAAAAAAATAATATGTTTACAAAAACAGAGAAAAGGAAAGAGGGAGCCCCAAATTAAAGTACAAAGGCTCAAGCCTGGGCTTCGTTCGGGTCCAGGACGTCTCGAGCGTTCTCATCTTGTTGATCCCAGCCACAAACGCCACATCCTCCTTTCCTTGGCTTCAAACTCGACCCTCTTCACAGCCGGATCCAGATAGAGTAGGTGATTCATATCCTTATCTTCATGCCAGGCCATGTAAACGACCTTGTCAAAAGTGGTTGTCAACAATTCGTCAGCTTGCTCCTTATCCTTGCAAATGGTTCACCGCAGTGACTTGATGACGGATGGCCTAAGAGAAAAAGGGTATACATGGTAGTCCCCACCTGGGCCAGCAAGTCCGCAGTAAGTGGGGTTATGTCCTGCCTCAACTTAGGCTGAAACCCCATCTCGGCTGCCAGCCGATCCATGATCTGTTGAGGGGCGTTGAAGGCCTCTGGGCATTCGAAAAACTCCACCTTCTGACGGAGGATCAAGTCCCGGGCTACCTCATCCCGCTTATCACACCCCTAGTTCCAAGCCTGAGTCACCATCTTCATCCTCTCCTCCAGGATGATTGAATCCTCTTCCCCAGGAAGAGTCTGGTTGACGGGAAGCTCAGGAGCCTCTGGGAGATCTGGCATAACAATGAGGCTTTCACTAGAGGAATGTTCCTCGTCCAGGGTGAAATCGTTTGTCTTGGCCTTCGTGGCCCGCTTCAAGGACTCCGCGGCAGTAGGGTCTGTCTTCCTTTTACTCTTCCCACCTCCTTCTAAAGGCTCCTGCTCCAAGTTAATAACCTAGAGAGGAGCAGATGGGGACATATGCTACTTAATCAGCACTGCCGAGACCAAAGCTGCCTCTTGAACTCCCTCGAAAGCTCCCAGTTCCGATTATGAGTCCCTAAGTATTAGTTTGATGATTTTCTTCTTGGCCGGAACCTCGACGTTTTTCTTTGCTAAATCCTTGGCCGCAGTAGCCCTGGCCTCGATCATTTCCTTCATTTTGGCCATGGGATTAGACATGTCTGGGTTACTTGAGATAGGAATAAAGAATGGATTAGTAACGTAAAGGAATAGGGGTGACAAATAAAGATAAAGGAAACATGCAAGTCTAAAGTCCTCTAGGACAAACCCTCATCCATGGAACTGACATGACTTAACTCTCCTAGTACAAAAGAATGAACTTGGTCCCCCATGTCATCTGGGTCCAAAAAGCTACCATACTGAAGGAACCAAGATGAATATTGAGGGTCAATGTGTCTACGGCAATGGGGCAAGGTAGCCCCATGTTGCTAATAGTCCTGGTCAAATAATCCCCATATTGTTGCCCCACGTTGCTCAATATGAGGGGCGTAAGTTAAAACTGGAGGTGTTTTACCTTGCCCTGAAATGCTGGCCCCGAGAGCTCCAATGTTGGGTTCCTTCCCCTCGAAAAGGGCATCCAACTCGTTAGACTCGACCCGCTCCACACGGCGCGCCTGCTCCTTCTTCGGCTTCTCTGCCTCTGCCTTGACCGCAACCTCCACTGACTCGATATGAATAAGGGCCAACTCCTCCGTCAGAGCGAGATCCTTTTAACATTGCAGTCCCTGAAAGCTAGGGGCATCTATCGATTGATGGCCGGTAATCAGCTTGACCAGTCGAAGGTTCTCCGTGGTCACGAACCCTCCTACATCCAACTCCTCGGCACTAAGGGTTGCGTAACACTTTTTTCGATCCAGGATCAACTTAGTGAGCTGGATTTGAGCATAGGGACCTATTCACAGGAACATCAGTTTCCAATAAACAAAACAAAATGCTAGATGAAGAGTGAAGAAAGACGACTTACCCACATGCTGAAAGTCCACCACAAGGGTGGGGTTCTTCTCTAGGAGGAACCCTGATGTCATGAACCAGTAGTGCCTAACGTCTAAGGGATGTTTCCACGTGTTGTATGGAGCTGGACTAATGCCACGAGCCTCCAACATATAAAATTCATCCTGCGTCATGTCTTTGGAATTCAGTTGCAGCTCCAATCGGTAAAAGTACAACACCTCCGCATGGGTGGGTGCCACGATCTCCGTTGAGGCGCAAAATATGTGCCATTCCGCAAGTAATTTGTATGCCTGGGGAAGACGCTGGAAAGGTTTGATCCCCACAAACTTGATGAATCATTTGAAGTAATCGTGAAGCGGGAGAGTGGCTCCCGCACTGATATGGCCTACGCTCGAGGCCCCGAATGTGCCCACTCCGGTTTGAGCCTTCTCTTCCTTCTAGGCCAACCTCTTGTAGAAAATCCTTGGAGTTGACTCTACTCTGAGGGCCTTTTCTAGCGCATTCAACATCCGATAGTTTCGGAACTCGTTCACTTCCCTGTCCATTTCCCAAGTGTTGTCGTTGGGGAGATTATGCCCCTCCAAGACCATGGGGTCTGCGTTGACAATATCTTCCGAGTGTAGAGTGACGCCACAACCCATGATTGGAGACCTGGAAGCAACAAGAATAGCGAGAACTAAGCCGTTATCACCAAAACCGAAAAAAACTGGTTAAGGTACGAGGGTTCTCCTAAAACTGCTTGGAGTGGTCCCCTCCAGACCCAGATTCAAGACCAATAAAGATCCCAGGAACATAAGTCGGAAACTAAAGGACAAGGGTATTTGCTAATAAACTAATTCACCTAAACCATTTTGAGGCGTCTGAGTTCAATGATTCGGGACAATCAAGCTCGCTCCATCAATCAAATTACCTATGGTATGGGGGGTCACCTAGAATTTTCCCTATTGTTCATCTCTACCACCGCCACTACCTAGGACCACCCTACACGGTGATCGCAGCCCTAACGGCTATATGGTCATGAAAACAACATGGCCATAAAAATAACGGACAGAAATAAAAAATTGACTAGAAAACATACTATGGGGTAGAGGATCTGGAATTTGTTTAAATTCAGGTCACAACGCCGAAAGAAATTCGGTCTTGAATCGGAGGAGGTGACACAACAGCTCGTCGACGTTTCCAGACCAGTCGGCCAGGACAGAGTTGTCTTCTTGTTGAGTGAAAGAAGGCTTCGTCGGAAACAAATGGGCACGAAGATGCAGTAACCGTCGGAGAAATTCATCGACAACATCAGACATATGAGGCTTTGGCTCTCTGCTCTCTAATTCGATAATTTGGGATTAGTAAAAATGAAGAAATGGTTCTATTGAGGTATTTATAGTAAGAGAAGTTACTATTCAATCCAATGGTCCATGATGAGGAACCCAAGATTATCCTCATCCGACGATCCCGGACAGTGCAGGGGCATTAATTGGCCTGATCGGGTACTAAATCGTGGATTCATCAATCCATGATCTGTGCCTATCTCATCCAACAATCCACATTGAAAATCCCAAAACAATCCCCATCTGACAACTCCGGATAGTGCAGAAGCATTAAACAACCCACTCGAGTGCTCAAGGCACCATTTCGTATGGACGGGACACTTCGAGAAATGCGCAAACACCCATCAGTCACCTAGGTCATCAAAAGATTTTCCTTAGATCTTTCGGGCACAGACGTACCATCGACTTGGAGACACGTGTCTAGAATGTTGGGAATGTGAAAGGATAGGATCGACGAAATGGATCTTAAGTAAACAAACCCAAATCTTGGTAAATGAACCGGGAATTAATTAAACGATTGATACATGTGAATTATCTGGTAGGAAGAAGGCAAGTCTCCACTGCATGAACATGAATGAAGACTTGGCGGTAAATGGTATCCATATTTTCTACCTATGACACATGGCACGGCCAAACGGGATACATGGGCCCATTGAAGAGGCACGGGCCCAACCTGGGCCCAATGAACAATGAACAAGGAAACCCCGTCGACCCGGACCATGCCGAACTCAGTTACTGGCAAGTAGCACTAGCATAGCGAAGGGGCCAGAACTAAGGTACAGGCCCAAATCACCTTCCAGATCATATTCAGTCTATATCCTCCATTATGTAAATTATGATGGCGAATGATCCATTCCAAGAGACGGATCCCATCAAGTGGGATCCAAGAAAAGACACCGCCATCAAGATGTCAGCCTTGGTGAATGAACCCGGGTCATGGTAAACGAACTAGGACTTAGGTAAATCAACTCGAATCACCTAGTAGGATAGAAGAACCCCAGTCCTTCCTATGGCTGACATGTCCCCAAGAAATCTGGTAGTTGGTTTGCCTAACTAACCTGCAAAATGGCGTATGCCACTACTCTAACAGATCTTGTCTCCAGGATCTCCTTGGTAACCCACGCAAATTAGTCAGTGCTAACATAAAAAGGACAGTTGTAAGGCTTCACCACGCCTAAGCCAGCCCAATGGGCCCAGATTAACAACCCTTAATTATGTTACATTTCTTGTATTATGGCTCTGTTAGCGACCAATTGTAATTATATCCTTATTAGGACTGGAATAGTCCGACCTAAGTGACATGATTGCCTATAAATAGGGCCAGTCGCGCACTGAGCAAGGATCCTAGATTTTCTCTTGTAAGCTAAACGCTGCTGAACTTGCATAAAACCTCCATTGTCAAAACACCCTAAACGCCTAATACTAGTGTCTCGTGGACTAAGGCTCATTAACCCTCCAACCACGCCAAAACCGTGATCTTATTTATTTTTTATCCTTTCTTTCTAGCTCTTATCTTTAAATATATTTATAGTTTTCAAAAAACTCGGTAAACAATAGGAATTGGAGCATGCACATTTTCAACAGGTTGAGTATCAAGAACAATGAAATCAATAGGAAAGTAAAATTTATCAATTTTTATCAAAAAATCTAATATAATGCCTCCAGGAATTTTTATAGAATGATCAACTAATTGAAGAGTTATAGAAGTAGGTTTTAGTTCACCAAGACTAAGTTTTTTATAAACAAATAAGGTAATAAATTCACTCTAGCACCTAAATCAAGTAAAGCTTTGTTAATAAAATGATCACCAATAATGCATGAAATTGTGGGACACCCATGATGTTTATATTTAACAAGACTCTTATATTGAATGATGGAACTAGCTTATTCAGTTAAAGATGCATTTCTTGGAACATTAGTGTTTCTTTTGATAATGCAAAGATCCTTCAAAAATTTAGAGTAGGTGAGAATTTGCTTAATGGCATCTAAGAATGGTATATTGATATTAACTTCCTTAAAAACCTCTAAGATGTCACTATATTGGCCGCTTTTTTTTATTTGAAGTCGTATTTGTGGGAATGGGGCTTTGGGAATGAAAGGAAGGATTGGGATATCCTCCCTTGAAAAGTCATTAGCATTGGAACTAGTGGGTTGACTCTTCTCTTTTTATTTTCCAACCTTTGGTATGTAATCGGGTTTGAGAATGTTCTTTCCTGACCTAAGAGTTGAAATTTATTTGGCTTCTTCAGTATGGATAGGATTTCCTATCTCACATTCGTGTTTGGAATAGTTTCCTTAAAGAAATTGTAGTTGACAAATGTTTTAAATTAAATAAATAATTTAATTGAATTATTATTATATATAGACTATGTCCTATATTATGTTGATAATATTAAGTAAATATCATAAAATTCTAAAGTTTATCTATGTGGTCATAATCTCATATTGGTATGAGAGGATCGAGATTAAGATAATAAAATTAAATTAGTTCGCAGTAAAATAAAGTTATAGAATCTTTAGATTAATTACTGCTAGTACGATTCGTTAGTATTATAGAATCCAGGTCACTAGTGTAGTAGGACACTTTAGTGAAGGTACTTTATATACAGTGATATATAGAACTCGACTAGATGTGATTTGTTAATACTTGTTTAAACACAGTTTCATGGTATTAATCAAACACATCAAATTATGATCATATACACAATGATCTTAATCGCGAGGTTCCTATGAACTCCTATATATGTCATCTATTTATTTGATTCATGCGTTAAGGTTTGTCAGAATGATCAGGCTAAGAACAATTATTTTGGGGACTCAATAATATATATGACTGGGGACATAGTTTAACAGATATGGAATCTATACCTTCTTTTAGATTGAATGATTGTTCCCTATTGGGTTGACTTTGGGAATTGAAAAGAATATGAGCGCTCACCTCGCAAACTTGTTGTGCCACAACCTTCACTAGTAAAGTCAATGGTACTCTAGGAATAAGATATAGTTAAAAGGGTAAGACGTTAATTTTATTCTCTTTTAATTATGAACCCTTAATAGAGGATTAACATTGTATGTAATGATTATATCAATAGACAATTTATTATTTAATCAAGTACTCTGTGAATATATGTTTATAATTATCAAGAGTTCAATCTCATATTTATAGCGGAGTAATCATGAGATTAATAAATATTATTATTTAATTAAAGTGCTTTGATTAATAATCTAATATTTATTGGAGCATGATATTATAGGTCTATAGGTCCACAGGGTGACTCTATCAACATCATTTCAAGGAAATAGTTGATATAAGGGTAAATCTGTAATTTTGAAATTTGAGAAGAATTTTATTCTTCGAATCAAATGTACAATTATATGATAACTGAGTTTTAATAATTAATTATTAAATTTTTGAAAATAAGTTTATTAATTGAAATATATATAAATAAATTTTTAAAATTAATTATTTTATTTGAGTGGGAGAAAATAAAATAGTTTTTTATTTATTGAATTTTAAAAAGATGATGATAATGATATCATCAATTTGAATTTTAAATTTTGAATTTAAAATTTAAATTTTGAAATATAGTTGTAATATTTTCCATAAAACATAATACCATATTTTGTGGAAGGATTGCTTTTAATTAAATAAATAAATAAAATAAAAAATGCAATATCCCTGAAAATGGAATACTAATATTCACGCATGACGCAATCTAGGGACTGTGCCATGCCAGTGGCAGTTTAAAGATAATGTATCTATGTTTTTTTTTCTATTTTATTTATTTATTTTGTTAGTAATTTAAAAATAGATATTTTTAAATTTGGTAAGTTAGATATTTACCTAAATCAAATTCCTATCATCATTAGGATATTATTATTATATTACTATTATTGTTAGGAATAATAAGGTAATACATAATCTATATAGAATAACAAGAAGAAGATAAAGAAGTCAGTGAGAATTCAGAAAAGTTTCAGAATTTTGTCAGACAAGAAATTGTCATCTTTTTCTTCTTTTATTCTAACCCTTCTCAAACCATAATCGAAGTTCTCATGTGTTGAGATATGCTTGTGATTCCTAAATTACAAACTCATGTTCTCTATGTGCCAACACACATCTTGAGGTGTAGAGAACATTCCGGAAGATCGTGGTTTGAGTACTCAAAGTGTTGGATAGGAAGATCGATATATATATACAAAAAGACTCAAGGACACTTGATAGGCTTCAAGAGGTAAATACTTTTGTTCTTGAATATTTGTATATATGTGTATATGATGTATATAAATATGTGTATAGTTCTATATATTGTGCATGATTAATAATATTTTATATTAATATTTCTGTCTGGATGTTTTCTTGAACATATAAATGCCCACCACGCCATTTCGCTGCGCACTCAGATTGTTTTACCAACAATGGGTACCTGATCAGGTAATTAATCTCTGTATACTATTAATTTATGTGTGGGTTTATGTGCATTTTTATATTATATGTGATATATGTTTGAATGGATAGATGTTTGTATTAAAGATTATAGATTATTAAGGGTTGTTAATAATAGTGCTTTTGGGTTTAGGAATTGTTCTTAAAATTTCTAGATAATATATGTAAGCCAATTTTGGGGCATAAGAATTTTGTAATTTTTTCTTTTAAAATTCTGAATGAAATTCCAAGAGAGATGGCCCGAGCCCCGAGCTCGAGCTTGAGTCCTAGCCCCAACCATGCCCCTACATCTGCGCACGCCCTTGTCGTGCCCAACTCTACCGAAACCCTACATCTGCGCACGCCCTTGCCTGCCCTATCATGCCCTTGCATTATTAAAATTGAAATTATTTTAATTAAAATATCCAAAATTAAAATTATTTTGAACTTTAATTTATTAAAAATTAAATTGTTGAATTTTATTTTTGAATTAAATTACCCAAATTCAAATTGGGCCTTAGAAACTATTTGTGTGTTAAAGCCCAAAGTTTTATTATTTTAAAAGTTTGTTTAAAATAATTAAAAATTTGTATAATTAAAAATAGATATGGAAAAGGTGGCATTGGCTCAACAAGAATACATCTCAAGGTACGAGATCATTGTGCTCTTCATCAGGTCTTAGTTAGTCTAGGTTACATTTTCATGTATTTTTTTCAAGCGTTGTAATTTTTCTAGAATTACCCAAAATTACCAACCCGCTTTTATTTACATATTATAAATGTTTGAATGTGATTAACGTGTTTAATATTATGTCATGGATTATAACATGTCATTCATATACCCACACAGTATGCAATGAGCATGCATTACATTCGTGTAGAAACATGCTATTTGGAACATCCTATATTTTATTATATGTTTATATATGATAATTCATGTAATAATAAATTTAGTATTAATTAGTTAAGATGGTAAATCAAAATTAAAGTTGTTTAATTTGTTATTTTAATGAAAAATATTTTATTAAAAAAAATGATATTCTCTTAATTACATCAAAATTAAAATTAGAATTAAGGACACAATTTAGTTTTGTTTTTGTTAATTGATTTAGTAATTATTAGAATATCATTTGTTAAAAATAATTAAATTTATTTTTACAATCAAATTAAAAAATATTGATTTTGTGAAAAACACAAATTTTCTAAATAGTGAATGGGACAGGGAGTTATGACAATAAGTCGCATGGTCTCCATTATTGGTTGAACAACGAGAGGTATAGGAAGGGCCTCGTGTGGTCTCCGTTTCCGACCTCTCTAAGGAAAGACTTCTGAATATGTTTATTTTATCTCAAGGTTGACTTCTCTTATGAGAATATAATTAGCAATGTATTTCAAGTTTGACTGATCCTAAGGCACACTCTTGAGTTAAGTCATTGATTGAAGTTAATGGGTTACTCTCCAAAGGTATATCTAGGATTTAGAGCACGACTAGTGCATCTTGACCAAACTAGCGGTAGTTCATAAGTCAAAAGAGAAAAATGTGTTTTTAAGTTTTTACTTATGAAATTGAGATTTGTCTCAAAATTAATTTGGAGTTAGTCTGACCTAACCCAAGGCGGTTCATTAATTTTCAAATTAATTTATCGTGGATTAGTATCTAATCTTTATGTGTTTTTACATGTTGCATTCATGCATCATGTTTACTTTTACAAATAAAATCTGGTATTTATTGTATGTGTTAATTCATTATATTTTATTTATTTATTTCCAGCAACAATATATGGTTAATTCTCTTAATCCTCATCAAGTACTTGAAAACTTGGGAAACAAACACACCTCATTGATAAACTATTGGAAAGGATTCCATTTAGTCTTAACCACATAAGAAGATGGCATGAAGGGATTTACATTGTCTTTGGAACACAAAACTTGTATGGAGCGATCTATGATCTACCTCCATAGGCTCCAAGATTTTCATCCAGCTTTGATGAACATGAAAAATGTTGTGAATGGATGAGACTGAATCACCTGGCACGTCAATGCAGGTTATCGACCATGCATGGCGACATTAAAGAAAGATATATGGTTATTGAAATTGCATACGAGATGTGGGTCATGATAAAGAATGATGCTCTAGCACATGCTTAATTTTTGAAATACGGGGTAAATTCGATTTACTCAATAACTATTCTTTAATATTTTGAATGGTTGATTCAAAATTGTGCCACTAATGTTATTTTTCATTTGTTCTTGTCATTAGGGATGCAGAAATCTTTTAAGAAAAAGAGTAATTGCATTGAAACCAAAGCGAATAAGAAATGATGAAGACGATTGAATAAATAAAAGATTAGTTTAGAAATTTATTTTGTTTACCTTAAAATAATTTAACTTTTTTCAGTCATTTTGACATAGTTGATTTTCATTATGAAAGAAACTAATAAGTTCTTTCTTTAAATTAGTTCTAGAAATCTTTCTAGAAACTATATTTAAGATTCCTTTATTTGATGTGTGAACAAGTTTAATATTTCTTTTGAATAATAAATTCAATTGTTATTTTTGGAATATATTTGTTCCACCTATTTCATCAATGAGTATACATGATAATTATGAATTATTCATTGTTGCACAAATCATAGAATTAATAAATAAGACATATCATTACAACCACAATTAAGTGAAACATATATGTGAATTATTTTTTAGATTGACTTGTGATTAATTAGACATATAAAATAAATAAAAGACAATCTTTTATTGGAACCATTTATTGGTTCTCTCCCTGTTTATATAGTCCATTTAATTACAGTTAACCAAAAGACATTTCTCTAATAAAGGCTCAAAAACTACATAATCATTTAGCTAATACATAGAGATGTATGTTGAACCTTTTAATGTTCAAAGCTAAAAGAGACAATAAATAGTAAGTCAAATATTGATTGACATTTATTTAAAATATGTTTATTTTTGTTGAATGCAAAATAAAATTTCTAGAAATTTTCATGCAACATTCAAAGTAAAGTCACTTAAAGACTTGTTTGATCTAATCAAAAGGAAGTCTAAACTTGAATTTTGATTTCAAGTAATTTGCATGTGAACTTGGAATTCAAATCCAACTCACATACAACTAGAATGCTAAAGCAATATTAGTATTTTAGAAATGGAATATAATCATATTAGATAAGATTAAATAGATAATGAGTGATCATTATCGTCTTTATTATTTTTATAATTTTAACACTTGTTATACTCTGTACATATTTGATTGTACAACATCAAAGACTTAAAAGTTGGGATTCACATGTGAATAAATTGAAAATTTTCCATGAAGTCATTTAGTGAAACAATTTTATAATCATAAAAGATTACAAAAGTGTTTGTATCTCTTAAACACTACTTTAATGAAGCATGATTATTATAATCACTACATTTTTCTAGTTAACTTGTACTAGAAATAATGAATGCAAGTCAAGTAAGCAAGTTAATGATAATTAACAATGATGAAACCAAAGAATATCACAAATTTTGTAAAACATTATTGTAGTGGGAGCGTTAGTTAGAAACTACTCGGTTACAAATATAAAGTTTAGTTGGTTGTGTGTAACACAATCTAACTATATTTTATTAACATACTAGTATGTAATGAAAATGTTTTTACAAAAAACAATGGTTAAAACACCATGAATCTAGAAATGGAATTTGGAATTCTATGACATCTAGATTCTTGAACATCCAACTAAAGTTCATTAAACTTCAGTTTGAAACAGGATATTCAAGATGAAGAGGAGAACAGAGGAAAGTACAGACTTTTCAAAGTAAGGTTAATAGCCTAAGGCTATAAACAGAATGAAGAATTTATTACTCGAATAAATACCTTCTAGAGTAACCAAGCTTAAATCTATTTACATACTCTTATCCATTGCTTTATGCATGGATTATGAGATTAATTTAAATGGATGTCTAAGTAATCTTTACTGAATGACTGACATGACAAACCGTTTGAATATCTCGACCAAAAAGATTCTGTTGGGATTCTTGTTCTTAACATTGATAACGTTCTGATCATTGAGAATGATTTAGAGAAATTATCAATAGAAAAAAAATGGTTAGTTGAACATTTTTTAATATTGTATTAAAAAAAGCCAAGAATGTTCTATACATTCAAGTCTATAGAGATTAAAGGAACAATCTTTTGGCACTTTCTCAAGCGACTTATATAGATAAAAAGCTTCAATAATTTAGTTTACAAAAATCCAAGAAATGCTTTTTGCCTTCCCGATCAGGAGGATGTATTATCTAAATAATAATGTCCATTTATTCTTTTACTAGAAAAGAAGGACATGAGACAGTATTCCTACAACACAGTGATGGATTATTTTTTGGAATAGTCAACAGTTGTCAATCCAATGATGGATTGGGTCATTGAATAATTATAAGGACTTAATTTTGAGTATCTTGAATATAATGGAGATTATATGTTTGTGCATTTAGGCAGTGACCTGAAATCCCAAAGGATAAAACTGGTATTAAACCAGATAGAAATCTTCAAAGATTGATATCAAAATCAGCTTCCATAACTATGAAGGAGACACATTAATCTGGAAATATATTGGACATTTCAGATTTATATGTTTCACCATAGAAGCTGAAATGTAACAAACTACGAGCAGTTAAATAGGTTGTTTAATTTAGTTGAGTTCTTTGTCATTCTGGAAAGGGTTTCAGACTAGACTAAACTACTAGTATCTCATTGCGAAAGCAATGGAGATACAACAATTGTAGAAGAACTAGAAATCATGAGAGGGTATATCACATGAAATGAAGTATCATTTAGTTCAAGAAGATTTTACATAATTGATGTAATGATCTTGAAGATAGCTTAAAAAAAATTCTTACAAAATTGATAACAAAGACTTTGTTAGACAAATTCGTTCAGGATAATGTAATTGAAACAGAGAGAGAGAGAGAGATGCCTCAATTTGCATTAGGGCAATTGGGAGATTGTTGGGCATAGTGCCCATGAAGCAATTGTAGCTGATTTTTTTTTTAAATGAAATAAATAATTGAATTGAATTATTATATATATAGACCATGTTCGAGATTATGTTGATAATATTTAGTAAATATGAGAAAATTCCAAAGTTTATCTTTGTGGTCTTAATCTCATATTGGTATGAGAGGATCGAGATTAAGATAATAAACTTAACACAATTCGCAGTAAAATAAAGTTATGGAATCTTTAGATTAATTAATCCTAGTACAGTTCGCTAGTATAATGAATACAATTGTCCTAGATTCAGGTCACTAGTGTAGTAAAACACTTTAGTGAAGGTACTTTATATATAGTGATATATAGAACTGGACCAGATGTGATTTGTTAATACATGTTTAAACACCATTTCATAGTAGTGATCAAACACATCAAATGATGATCATATACACGATGATCTTAATCCTGAGGTTGCTATGAACTCCAATATATGTCATATGATCCTTTGATTCATGCGTTAAGGTTTGTCGGAATGATCAGGGTAAGAATAATTGTTCTGGGGACTCAATGATATATATGGTTGGGGACATAATTTACTAGATTTGGAATATAGACCTTCTTATAGATTGAATGATGGTTCCCTATTGGGTTGACTTTTGGAACTAAAAAAGGTTATGAGTGCTCATGTTGCAAACTTGTTGTGACACGACCTTCACTAGTAAAATCAATGGTACTCTAGGAACAAGATATAGTTAAAAGGGTAAAACAGTAATTGTATTCCCTTTTAATTATGAACCATTAATAGAGGATTAACGTTGTATGTAATGATTATATCAATTGACATTTTATTCTTTAATAAAGTACTTTGTAAATATATGTTTATAATTATCAAGAGTTCAATCTCATATTTATAGTGGAGTAATCATGAGATTAATAAATATGATTATTTAATTAAAGTGCTTTGATTAATAATCTAATATTTATTGGAGCTTGATATTATAGGTCCATAGGGTGGCTCTATCAACATCATATCAAGGAAAGAGTTGATACAAGGGTAAATCTGGAATTTGGAAATTTGAGAAAAAATTTATTGTTTGGGTCAAATATATAATTATATGGTAATTAAGTTTAAATAGTTAATTATTAAATATTTGAAAATATATTTATTAATTTAAATATATAATTTCGAAATATATATATAAATAAATTAATTAATTTTTGAAATTAATTATTTTACTTGAGTGAGAGAAAATAAAATTGGTAAGTCAAAATAGTGTTTGATTTATTGAATTTTAAAAAGATGATGATAATTGTTGTACCCTAATTTCAGCACGAGTTCATTCACTCAGCTCGGGTACAGCTGGCTAATAAATATATGGAGACGTAGCATGTGAGTGGACACCTCGAGTTTCATGTGGTCACCCGTGGTGTTAGGCGTCCTGGGTCTAACCCGAGCAAGGGATATGAATGCTGTGAAGCGCAAGCACAAGATATTAAAATAGCTATCTAAGCACGAGCTTGGAGGAGACATCCAACTCGTGATAATTCTAATATATTGCATACCCGCGGATCCCCAGAGACCCGGGTCCTTTTATACGTTTATTTATGACCAAGTTGTCATATCTACTATCCCATATATTAAAAGAACATTTACTTTATGATCAAAATATATCCCATTTTAAATGGGAAGAATATGTATTAAATGTAATAATTATGTAAATGCGTGATTGACTCACGTGGTTACCCAAACCTGCCCATGGAATTCCCTTATAAATATTGGGAATATTGGATAGGGAGGGGGACCATTATTTTGTAACACCAAAACTCTGCCAAAATAGAGAGAGAAACAACAATAATATAGACTCGTGGACTAGGGGATTTTAACCACAGAACAACGTAAAAGTTCTGTGTTCTTGAGTGAAATCATTTATTTTTTCATTACGGTTTACTAAGCACTAATCTACCTTATTTTTTCTTAATACACGGTTGGTGAAAAACCACGTCAATAGTTTGGTGCTTTCATTGAAAGGAAAATTAGTGCTTCGTCAAAATCTCAATCGATTCTCATCATGGTGCTGACTTGCTTAATGCAAGACAATGAGATAGAACAACCTGGTGGGCAGGAGGCCCATCATACCGCTTTCTCGAAAGAGCGTGCCTCTGAAATCCAACAACGTCTGGGAAAACAACGGCGGGACAAGATGACACTGGGAGTTCAGCGTCACTACCACCGAATCCAAATCTAGGTTATCTAACTGCCGTCGAATTAGAAAATATGCAGTTGAGAAGCCATCTTGCTAAGGAAAACAAGAAAATTGAAGAGGTTTTGGCTCGATTACCCCCTCTTGCAACCGACAGTAATGTCAGAAAAAGGAAAAGTGTGGCTTACAAGTCCCACAGGAGTAATTGACCTAAACCAAGTCGATCAGTCAGAACCGCCACCCCAATTATGTGCCTACAGTGTGAGATCGCCAGAATGCTCAACCTAGTGTCCATCATAGGGGTCATCATCATATCAGTAGATCGGTTAGGACTGCGAGCCCCAGCTCGGTGCCTTCTTCATAGGTCCATAGGAATGCCCCTGGAAATCCACGAGCCGGGGGTGGGATAGGCTCACAAAGACAAAATGCTCCAGCAAACCCTCCTACGTCGCGACCGGATCGTCAGGCGGAGGAGCAAGAGACAGTGGGGGAGAATAGAGGCGGGATAATCTAGTTCGCCCTGATGGGACAAGGATTGCCTCACCAATAAGGCATCCCCCGTCACCTACTAGACATCCAACACCACCTCATCCTATGCGGGACATTCAAGCTTATGGAGACAGTAAGAGAAATCCTCCTATGTCTGCCCATACTTACGTCCCAGGGACATGTGTTGAAAATCCAGATCATCGGCCTCAACCGTGAGATGTAAGCTTCGCAAATGGAAGTTACTGGATCGAAATTCGTCGTAGTGGTAGGTCTGAGGGTGATCTAAGAAATTAGTTGAGTTCAGTGCAAAGTCCTCAGTACGATCCACAACCCGATCTGCGCGATCGTCTGAATTCACAGAGAAGGAATCCAGCTCGGAATGAAGATGTTAGTTATACTCGACAAAAGGGAGGTCCATCCATAGTACGTGATAATGGGAGTGCCCCACCAAACAAAGCTCAAGCTTGGAGGGAAAATAACCCATCAAACGCCTACAATAGGATGGGACCTATTGAACAGCCCCCAGACAACCTAGGGACCCGAGACCAATCCCTCGAGATGCTAGCTCTGATGGAAGAGAAATGAAGAGGCTTTTATCTAGAAAAGATAAAGATGATTGCAACTCAGAGGATGAGCTCGAGCCTTGTGCTCCAAACATTGCGGCGGCCACATATCCAGTAGGCTTCAGAATGCCACACTTGTCAAAATTTGACAGAGATGGGGATCCGTCAGACCACCTCGGAATGTTTAACACCATGATGATAGCCGACAATGTCGAGCTCGATCTAAGGTGTATTTTATTCCCTGCAACTCTGGTTGGGCCAGCTAGACAATGGTTTAAGCAATATAAGAGGCATTCTATAAGCTCGTGGAAGAAGTTTTCTTCCGAGTTCAAAAGAGCATTCCGAGCTTCACAAGCAGCTCGAGTTGATACCAATTCACTGGCCAATGTAAAGCAACAACCTAGTGAGACGTTGAAGGCGTATCTAAGCAGGTTTGCCAATGTCGCTACACGAGCTAGGGATGCTGATGACTGCTCCAAGGTCATGGCAATAAGGACGGGAATCCTTGTTGGGGGTGACCTATGGAAATAATTACAGAGAAAAGGAGTGAAGATTGTGGACGAATTTTTGGCCCAAGCTCAAGAATGGATTAGCCTAGAGGAGGCACGAGCTTCTATCGTAGGAACCAGCCAAACCCCCGTCCAACCCGTTAGAGCGGTAATGGATGTTGCACCTACGACTCAAACTGTTACTCAGAATAACCAAGGGGGAAACAACAAGAGGAAGGGAAATGACGAGGGCGACCAAAGCGGGACAAAGAAAAATAAGTCTGGGGAGAAATTCAAGCCTGTTTACGCCACTTACACCGACCTAACGGATACTAGGGAGAACATCTTCCTGGCAAATTCTACTGGCCTTCCATGGAAGAAGCCAGAGTCGTTGAAGAACAAGAGGGCGAAGAGAGATCCTTCGAAGTTTTGCCGATTCCATAATGAAATTGGTCATAACACTGATGACTGCCGACAGTTGAAGGATGAGATCGAAATTCTCATCAGGGCGGGACCTTTGGCCCAGTACGCCCGAAACAGGGTGGTCCCTAATCAGCCCAATGGACCTAACCCTCAATCAGTCCCCGAAGTTTCAATAAGTCAAACTGGACCTCAAGCAAGTCAGGTCAACCCTCCTCCAATAGTAGGTGGAGATATAACCACCATATCTGGAGGACCTCATCTGGCTGGCAAGAGAAACAGGGCCCATAATAGGTACATTAATTAACTAAAGTCCCATAACGGAGTGGAGTTCATCCTGGAACAGCGTTTATTGAAACAACAGTGATTGGAAAAGCAACCAATCATTTTCACAGAAGAGGATGCTAGCCACGTCCAATTCCCACATAACGATCCCTTGGTCATAACAGTTCCGCTCGCCAACCGGAGAGTCCGAACGATACTAGTAGATAATGGAAGTTTCATGAATCTACTTTTCAGGTCCACCTTGGAAAAAATGGGGATGTCTATAACTAATTTAAAGGCAACCTCAATGACTCTGTATGATTTTTCTGGTAAGGGGTGAGCAGCCATCGGAACGATCGGATTAGTGGTAACATTGGGAGAAGACTCACGGACTGTTTTCAAGTTACTTGAGTTTGTGGTAATTGATTGTCCAGCCGCGTACAATGCGATTTTGGGCTGACTTACACTGATGGAATTTGAAGCCATAACCTCTATCCGCCACCTAGCAATAAAATTCCCCTCAGCTGCGGGAATATGCACTGTCAGAGGTGATCAGCTCGTTGCTAGAGAATGCCATAGCATTTCTATGTAGGGAAAATCACAACCCGGGCAGCAAGCTATGGTCATAAATAAGGGAGGTGAGGAGTCCCAGGAAGAAGAAGTTTCTTGTCTGACGGAAGAACCTCAGCAAGCATAGGATAGTGACGTCGCCTCACATGAATACATTGACCAACGAATGGGCAAAGATAGGTCAAAACTCCAAGCTATAGTGGAGCTCAAGTAAGTAAGCATTGACCCTAAAGAAGCTTCGAGAGTCGTAAAGGTTGGGAAGAATATGGATGATAAAAGGAAGGAGGAGTTGATCAATTTCTTACAAGAGAATCCAGATGTTTTTGCCTAGTCACATGAAGATACGTTGAGAATAAGCCCGAGTGTAATCATGCACACTTTAAATTTGGACAAGAACGTGCCCACAAAATCCCAAAAATAGAGACGCTTGGGAACAGTCCGAGCTGAAGCTCTTGAGGAAGAAGTAGCTCGACTACTAAAGTGCGAGTTTATTCGTGAAGAAAAATACCCGATCTGGGTCGTAAATCCCGTTCTGATCCCAAAGCCAAATGGAAAATGGAGGACCTGCATCGACTTCTCTAATATGAACAAAGCTTGTCCCAAAGATTGCTTCCCACTGCCAAGGATTGTTCAGTTGGTAGATGCCATGGTAGGTCAGGAGCTCATGTCCTTCATGGATGCGTATTCTGGATATAACCAAATCGTGATGAATCATGCATACCAGGAACATACTAGCTTCATGACCCCAAGTAACGTATACTGTTATAAAGTCACACCTTTCGGGCTGAAGAATGTCGGAGCTACATATCAACGCTTGGTCAACAAGATGTTCGCTAATCAGATCGGGAGAAGTATTAAAGTGCATGTCGATGATATGCTTGGTAAATCAAAGACTACCGATAACCATGTGTCCGACCTAGAAGAATGTTTAGGGATATTTAGGCGGTATGGCATGAAGCTGAATCCTTAGAAGTCTATATTCGGAGTAGCATCTGGAAATTTTTTGGGATTCATAGTCAACACAAGGATGATAGAGGCGAATCTTGATAAAATCAGATCGTTGTTAGAAATGCCCTCGCCTAGGTCGTGTAAAGAAGTTCAAAGCCTAACTGGAAAGGTGGCAGCTTTAAATCGTTTCATTTCAAAATCAACAGACAAGTGCCTGCCATTCTACAACATACTCAGGGGAAACAAAAAATTTGAATGGACTGAGGAGTGCGAACAGGCTTTCCTTGACCTAAAAATGCACCTGGCCGAGCCCCTAGTGCTATCTAAACCTATGTCTTGAGAACCTGTGTTCTTTATTTGGTCGTGACAGAAAACGCAGTCAGTGTCGTGTTAGTCCGAGAAGAAAATCGAGCTCAAAAACCAGTATATTATATAAGAAGAGACTTCTCGGAGTTGAGTCACGATACCCACTGATAGAGAAATTGGCATTCTGTCTGATATTGGCTTCTAGAAAGCTCCATTATTATTTCCAGTCCCATTTGATCAACGTCATGACCGACCAACCATTAAGGCAGGTGTTGCAAAAACCTGAAATTTCAGGACGTCTGTTAAAATGGGCTATCGTACTTAGCCAGTTCGAGATATTGTATGTTCCACAGACCTCAATCAAAAGCCAGGCCCTCGTTGATTTTATGGGTGAATGCACTGGATTTCAAAAGGATCTCTTGAAGGAACCGGTGTAGGAGTTATGGAAAATCTTCGTGGATGGGTCATTAAATGAGAACGAATCGGGAGCTGGGATCATTTTAATCTCCTCAGAAGGGCATCGATTTCATACAACTCTGAGATTCAGTTTTGAAGCATCCAAGAATGAAGCCGAATATGAGACTTTACTAGCTGGGCTAAGAGTGGCAAGGGAGCTCAAAGCGAAAGCCATCCAATGCTACAATGATTCTCAACTCGTGGTTAATCAGGTGTTGGGAGAATATCCAGCTTAAGGTACCAAGATGGCGGCCTACCTAGATAAAGTGAAGGGAGAACTATTAGAGTTTGAGTTCAATACTGTTGAACAGATACCCTGCGAGCAGAACTCTAATGTTGACGCTTTGGCGCGGCTTGCCACCACCAAAGAAGCTGAGACATTGAATGTAGTGCCCGTGGAATTATTGGAGAGACTGGGTGTGGCAGAAGAAATGATTGAGGTCGAAATGATCAACACAAGGCCGACCTAGATGACTCCCATGATAGAGTACCTCACAACAGGAAGGCTACCTGATGAAAGAAAGGATGCAAGGAAGATACTTTATCACGCTCCATGGTATGTAATAATGGATGAGACCTTTTACCGACATGGTCATTCATTGCCTCTCCTACGATGTGTTCTTCCCGAGGAAGCCAAAACTATTTTACAATAATTACACGAAGGCTTTTGTGGAGATCATGCTAGGGGGCAAAACTTAGGACTGAAGATACTGAGGCAGGGCTATTTCTAGCCCACTTTAACAAAATACTCAATCTCGTATGTTCAGAAGTGCGACAAATGCCAGCGTTTTGCAATAGTTGGTCGAACTGCTCCAGTCGAGCTAACAATGATCTCATCCCCATGGCCATTTGTTGTATGGGGAATCGACCTAATAGGTTCTCTAACTATGGGAAAGGGAGGAGTTTGCTATGCGGTGGTGGCGATCGACTATTTCATGAAGAGCGTAGAAGCCGAACCTCTGGCAACCATCACTTCAAAAAGATTCTTGGACTTCGTAGTGAAGAGTATTATATGTCATTTTGGGCTTCCTAAAAAGATCGTGTCCGAGAAAGGGACATAGTTCGACAACGATCTCTTCACTGACTTCTGTGAAAAGTATGGTATCACTAAGAGTTTTTCCTCAGTGGCATATCTGCAGGCCAACGGGCAAGTCAAGGCTGTGAAAAAAACCCTTAAGGTGAGCCTGGAGAAGAGGTTAGATGAGGCCAAATGATTACAGCTCGAACAGCTTCCGCAAGTACTTTGTGCCTACCAAACTTCTCACAAGACATACTCTTATTTCCTTAACTTTGGAAGCGAGGATGTGCTCCAAGTCGAGGCCATGGTAGCCACTCATAGGCCATGGTGTTTTAGATTATTAAAAACATAAGTTTAGATTATTAAAAACCCCAGATATAACCGGGTTCAAGGCATGATTCTTAACAGGTATGATACAAATCAACACACAAAACTTGGATATAACCAAGCTCGATAAATTCTATCTTGATTTAAAAATCGATTCCTAAAATCTTGAATGTGCAAGTAAGGATTAATAATCATGAGAGATAGTAAAGGAAAGATAAATAGATCGAAAAGTTAGATTTATATTGAAATTATCCCGAGGAGAAAAAACCTCGAACGGAGCCCAAAGGCAATTGTTTAATAAAAAAAATCGTTACGAAATTACAAACAAATACAAAAAAGGTATCACTGAGCTCCATCAGCGCGCTCTAAAGACGTGACCTCCTCGCCATCCCCCTCGGCTGCTACGAAAGTTGCCTTAGTCTCTGACGATTCTTGCAAGAGCCGAGCCTTGAATTTTGCAGGGTACGGATCCCGCAGCCCAGGTTCCATAAAAGAGAAGTTCCCAGCCTGGTTAAAGGCCCAAAAATGGTACAACATCTCCTCCATGGCCGATGAGGACGCTACCTTTTCTTCTTTGGTTGTGGCCTCAGCCTCGAGCAATTTTTCTTTGGCCTCATCAACCTCGGTCCGAAGTTTTGCAGTTTGAGACTGGAGGGCGGACAATGCAGTCTTTGGAGCCTGCTTGCTTTCTTGGGACAAGTCGAGATCAGCCTTGGAATCGTGTTCATTCTTCTGAGTAGCCGCCAAGGCAGCTTTCGCGACTTTCTCGCCTTCTTGAGCAGCTGACAGGGCAATGTTAGAAGTGTTTAGTTCGACTCGAAGATCATCATTTCTAGCCCTTGCACGGGCTATGACTTACAGTGAGGTTCATCCCCATAGCTGATTCCATGACATTCTCTGGGCTGTACTCCTTGATGGTCCTCAGATCCCTCGAGCTAGCCTTATAGCCGTGCCCCACCATATGGCTCACCATCTCATAAATGATACCCCAAAAGGCTTCAGGGATCTTCTCCAAATCCTGGGGATCTAGTGGTATTCGGACGGACGGGGCTGGGACGATGGGAGCTGGAGGCTCAGTTTGTATCACTTGGGCCTGAGGAGGCACGAATCGTGGTGGTGGAGGAGGAGGGTTGGGGGAACCCTCCTTACGATAACAGAAGTCACCGGAGCTATTTCCTAAGCCCAGCTCGTGTTTTTCCCCTTAGCAGGGGATTTTGAGGTGTTTCCTGCAGCAGGGGGGTCTTCTTCGTAATCCAGGGCCTCTTCACGACGGGACCCGAGCCGGTTTTCCTAGCTTGGAAAGCAATTTAGAGGTCACAAGCTCTGGGTTGTTCCATTTCCTCGCCTAAAAAGAACAAAAGGAATTAGTTCACAAATAAAGTTGTAAAAAATATATATAAAGAAAGAAAATAAACAAAGATCCTACCCTCCGGGCTGGGGGAGGAGTCTATTATCACGACCTCCGGCCTTGGAACTAATGGAGGAGAGGGGAAATCTACAATTAATATTTTTGGGATCCTAACGGGCTCAGGTTTAGGTCCTTCCTCGGGGTTGGACTCCTCTGCATACTGTCTAAATCCAGGGGCAAATACACCCTGGAGCAGAGAAGGCCAGGTCATACGGTTGGTCCCATACTCTTCAAAACTGGCAGATCTAAAGTTTAAAGTGTTATCTACCACAACTGTGCCTTTAGGATAACTGTTTTCATGGCGTATGGATAGGTGATCTATGCACTGGGGTAGGGTTATATTTCGATCCAGGTTATAAGGATGGAAGTGGACGAGCTAGTTTGGATTATAACGAACTAACCTAAAATTAGAAACAACCCTATCTAAGTCCCTAAAGGGGTATGGGTTACCTTGGCCGGAGGGGCCGACTACTGCCCCTGACACAACTCGCTCTAGGTTAAGTTCTTGGACAACCTCGGGAGCCTGCCTTTTTTGCAATAGAGTCACCCGTCCTCTTCATCCTCCTCGTCCTTTATGGCTGGCAAGGCCTTCTGAGAGGAAGGGAGCTCAGGATCACTGGAAGGGGAGCCCGGTCCTCAAGGCTAGTGTTTGGCCTTCGCCAATCAGCTGGTGGTCCTCAAGGCCAGTGTTTCACCTTCGCCAATCTGCCTGGGTCATCGTGACATCATTCACGACCTGATGATAGTTCTTTTTGCTGAGGGGAAGCCCAGACAACTTCTCGTACTGACCCTCGAGGGTCACGTATTTTCCCTTCATCGCAAATATGGCTACACAAAAAATAAATTCAGTTAAGACATGTAAAATAAAAAATAAATATCTTAAGGAATAAAAATTTACGAGCTGAATTCACCAAGATGGAAGACTTACGAGGTCGGTTGAAATATCGGTGTTCGTAGTTTCGGAATCCATTCGACATAAAGAACAAGTCTATATAGTCATTTAGATGACTGGGAAGCCTGATGACGAAGGCCGAATTAGGGAATCGCGTGAGGTAGTAGAATCCATCACCGCGTCCCCTCTGGTCGGGGCTTGCCTTGAGGCAAAAGTAATAAAGAATGTCCGCCGGGGTGGGGACCTCCCACTCATGTTTAGGAAATAAATATTTCAGCCCTGCGAAAAGTCTATACGAATTTGGGGGGAGCTGAAATGGAGCCAACTTCACGTAATTTAAGAAGTCCATGAAGTATTGGTCTAGGGGAAGAAAGGCCCCAACCTTCAAGTGCTCATCACTCCATGCTGCGAAGTTGTCTTGGAGAGGGGAGCAGCTCCGTTCCCCTTCGAATGCAGGTCGGGCAAGGAGAGTTCCAGTCCCGACCTCTATGTTATGGCTCAACATTATTTTATTCACCCTCCCTTGGGTCGTGATCTTCGAAATGATACGCTCAGCCTCGAAGTAGGCATTGGGGTCAACCACGAGCTCCCAGACCGAAGTGCGGGATGGGAGATTCTAGGGTGATTTGCTTCCCCTTGTTCTTCGGCTGAGCGGAAGAGCTCGATGTATTCTTCTTTGGGGCGTTCTTCTTTTGAGGAGCCATCAAATTGCCTAATGACAGAACGACCTAGTTATTAGGCGACTTAAAGGATTTAAAACTATGACGCAAGAGTACAAAGGGAAGACGTTTTACTTTTGTTATACGAGCAAAGGTTAGCCTCAGTCCCATTGCGTGATGGCACGCGATGTCCTAAGCTATGCGCCTTGGTTTCCTAACAGACCCCTGATGTTTAGGGACCCGTGTGTCAGAGTGTCAGACCACTACTTTCCTTGGGTGGCGGTTTAATGTAAAACCATCCAAGAAAGCATAACCTCTAAGCTATCTGGTTTAAAACCTAAAAACCTTTCATTTCCTTTACCCTGAATGGGTGTTCTTTAAAGTAATTCACCATTAAGGTTACCCAGATTTACCCAGAAATTTCCCACTTTTATGAAAGTCTTATTTCTAAAATATTTTTGGACTCACCTGTTGAACCTAAGTCAAAACCTATTCCCTAAGACCATTTAGAAGTAGCCTAACAGTGTCTATAATGAATGTTGCGGATGAACATGGTAAAGAACAGAAAATCCACTAAAAACAAAATTTTCAAATAAAAGAATGAGATACTTACAATGTGTTCTTTGAGGGTAAGATGCAAACTCGACAACAGGAAGCTCCTGGAAAGCTTGTGAGTGACTGGGAACGATGAACAATTTTTGTGATTTCTGGGAAAACAGAGAGGCTCGGAAGTGCAAAAGAGGAAATTTTTTAAATGAAAGATGGTGAAGTTTGAACTCTGGTCATCCTTAAAATACATAAATTGTGTAAATTAATCTGGGCCATCCAATTGGGTTAGTTCGAGATCCAATGGCCAAGGTTCAATAGACCAAACAGCGGCAAAAAGGTGACAAGACAATCATTGCAATCCTCGAAACCCAAACAGACGCCAATTGTAGTATAACACGTGTCCAGTACTCATTTAGTGGGGAGGCGTGGTTTTATGCAACAGAAGTCTAAGAGCCTCTACTGTGTAGGTCAGAAAGTGCCGATGTCATACACGAGTAGGAGCTTGGGGGGAAAATGTTGTACACTAATTTCAGCACGAGTTCATTCACTCAACTCAAGTACAGCTGGCAAATAAATATACAGAGACGTAGCATGTGAGTGGTGTCTGATTGTAATGTACGTGAACAGCTCAGGTTTCATGTGGTCACCCGTGGTGTTAGGCGTCCTGGGTAACCCGAGCAAGGGATACGAAGGCTGTGAAGCGCGAGCTTAGGATATTAAAATAGCATTCTAATCACGAGCTTGGAGGAGATATCTAGCTCGTGATAACTCTAATATATTGCATACATGCAGATCCCCAGAGACCCGGTTCCTTTTATACATTTATTTATGACCAAGTTGTCATATTTACTATCCCAGATATTAAGAGAACATTTACTTTATTATCAAACCATATCCCATTATAAATGGGAAGAATATGTATTTAATGTAATAATTATATAAATGTGTGATTGACTCACACAGTTACCCAAACCTGCCCTTGGAATTCCCTTATAAATACTGGGAATATTCGACAGGGAGGGAGACCATTATTTAGCAACACCAAAACTCTGCCGAAATAGAGAGAGAAACAACAATAATATAGACTCGTGGACTAGGTGGATTTTAACCACTGAACCACGTAAAAGTTCTGTGTTCATGAGTGAAATCATTTATTTTTTAATTACAGTTTACTAAGCACTAATCTACCTTATTTTTTCTTGATACACTATTGGCAAAAAACCGTGTCAACAATAATGATATCTTGAATTTAAAATTTAAAATGTAAAATTAGAAATTAGAAATATGGTTGTAATATTTTCTTTAAAAAGATAATACCATATTTTGTAGAATGATTGATTTTAATTAAATAAATAAATAAAAGAGAAATGGCATATCCTTGAAAAGGGAATACTGTTGTTCACACATGACACAGTCCAAGGACTGTGCCATGCGTGTAGCAATACACAAATAATGTAATCGTGTTGTTTTTATTTTATTTAATTAATTAATTAATAATTTGATAATAGATATTTTCAAATTTGGTAAGTTAGATATTTAGCTAAATCAAATTCCTATCATCATTATGATATTATTATTATCTTACTATTATTATTAGGGAAAATAAGGTAATACATAATCTCTCTATATATGATATAGAATAACAAGAAGAAGATAAAGAAGTCAGTGAGAATTTGGAAAAGTTTCAAAATTTGGTCAGACAAGAAATTGTTATCTTTTGCTTCTTTTATTCTAACCCTTCTCAAAACATAATCCAAGTTCTCATGTGTTGAGATATACTTATGATTCCTAAATTACAAATTCATGCTCTCTATGTGCCCACACACATCTTGAGGTGTAGAGAACACTTCGAAAGATCATGTTTTGAGTACTCAAAGCGTTGGATAGGAAGATCGATATATATACGAAAAGACTCAAGGACACATAGGCTTCAAGAGGTAAATACTTTTGTTCATAAATATTTGTGTATATGTGTATATGATTTATATAAATATGTGTATATTTATATATATATATTGCATGATTAATAATATTGTATATTAATGTTTTTATCTGAATGCTTTCTTGGACATATAAATTTTTTATATGTGAGATGAAATTATGTTTTGTGTAATACACACTGGGCCCACCACGTCATTTCACTACGCACTCTGATTGTTTTTCCAACAATTGTCCCTTTCGATTTGGAATGGGTTTAATTGGAAAATTTTCCTTTTTCTCTATCAACCAATGCAATTGCAGTTTGTCCTACTTATATATCGAGTTTGGCAATTGATTGAGTCTTATTTTTTAGGATTTACTGAGTGGATTGCATAAACTGTTGTAAAGTATCTTCTAAGGAAGGTTTTCTTTGTTGAGAATATAGCTGATTTTGTGGGGCATAATTTTGGTTTTGCATATTGTATTGGTGCCCTTGATTTATTTGAGGCAGGTTTTGTCTCCATGAAATGTTTGGATGGTTTCTCCAATTTGGATTATAAGTGGAAGATAATGGGCTATCATTTTGTTTCTCTTAAGCATGAAGAGCATTGGCCACCTTGGAAAAAGCTTCTTGGTAAGGACATGATTGGGTATTTTGGCAACAACTAGAACATATAGAACAAACATCTTTTCTAAGTTGCGTTAGAGAGTTTTTAGTTTGCCATCAACTAGTGAATATAAGGAAAAAATACCACAACAAAATAAATAAAGAAAATTACAAAAAAAGGTAGAAGGCACAAGTGTCGTCAACTAAAAAAATTATAGAAACCATAAGTATAAATAGATATTAGTGGAACTATATGAGATATCAATTGTGAGATAACTTGTTAAGTATGTCTGTGTTGTATGAATTTCTGAAAAGCAAAGTGGTGTTAGCGTGCCGAACGCGACACAACATAGGAGTTACTAACGTATGACGTAACTCATAGCACTGACGCGTCGAGGATATTATCGGACCTGAGATCCCGGTTACCTCACAGAGGGGGATATGTCGAGTTATGCTTTACTAGTTACCTCATAGAACTATTTGCTGTATTTGTGACGATGAATTTTTAGTTAAAGTGTATGAGATTATGATATGTCTATAATATGTCATTTTAAGCTTATGTACGATGAGAATAGTTTTGTATTGTACTTATGTGAAATGTTGCTCTTGTTCGTATTTTATTACTAAGCTTTTATGTAACAACCCCAAATTTGCTAATGAGGCTTAAGGGCCTTGATTAGTGTGCCGGGAGGGCATTATTGGGTTAAATGTGATTTGAATGATTTTATTGATTTTAATGCATAATTGTATGATTAGAATGCTTGTATGATTATATTGGTATTAATGTGATATATATGCATGGTATTGTGAGAACCACATTATTATGGGGATAGGTCTGCAGAGCACGACTCGAGGCGATCCTAGGGCTAGATAGCGGGAAAAAGTCACGACAGGGCTTAACAGTTGACTTTGGATAAGTCAGGGGTATTTTAGGTATCAGGTAGTTATTTAGACTATCGGGTTATGAAAATAAATATATGGAGATATATTTGAGGTTAGAAAGTCTAGGCGGGGATATTGGGGAATTTTACCGTTTTTCCCTCGAGGACGTTTCCGGCACCCTGAGCCTCGGGATTGACTTAACGGGATTAGATTAGACTGAAGCTTTAGAAAACAGTAGACAGAAAAATAAACCGACCTTTACTTTCAGCTTTTCCTCGCTATTCTCTCTCAAGGAAAACACAAGGAAGAAAACACTGAAATCTTAAGGGAATTTGTTGGAATTTGAGCTGAGAACTCAGAGGAATTCAGGAGTGGTTTAGAGGCTTAGCTCAAGATTCAATTAATAACTTAATCAGGACTAAGGTAAGCACTGAATTTCCTGTTTAAGGGCAGAATTAAGGAGGAAAGCTTGGGAATTAGCTTGGTGAAGTGGTTTAGCAGAAGAGGTAAGTCTCAACTCGTGATTTGGAGGTTTTAATCTAAGTTTGTATGGTTGGTTTTAGTGTTTTGAAGTTCTTAAGTTTCAGAAATTGAAAAGAGATTTTAGTGTGTATTGGGCTGGGTTTTCTGTGGAATTATGTTGTTTAAGTCATTCTAAAGGTGTTCGGATTAATTGGTTTTGAATTGGGGAGCTTTGGGATGGCTTTGGATGAGGTTTTGATGTTGGAAATGGTGAGTTTTTTGGGCACGAAGGGAAGGGCCGCGGCTCTGTTCTAGAGCGCTGCAACCCTAGGATGAAGATGAGCCAGGAGGGCTCAGCCAAGGGTGAGCGTCATGGCACCCAAGGCAAGGGTCGCGGCGCATGTCTCCTTCCAGGCAAGCCCTTGGCTCTGTTTTGAGGGCAGGCGTAGCTAAGCTTCAAGGGCCGCAACCCTTTCGTGCACATTTGAACATTTGGGGATCTTAGGCATGGGAATGTGGTCTAGAATGCTCGGGATCGATTTCACCACCGTGCTTGGTGGAATTCGGATTCCCGGAATTTAGTTTTGTAACTGGAAACCCTAATTTGAATATTAATGGAACCCTATACCTTGGTTGTGACTAGGTGATAAAAGCTTAAGCTCAGGAACGGATCGTGCTTGAGGAGCGTTGCTCGTAATCCAAAAACGCAATGATCAAAGGTAAGAAAACTGCACCTGGTTGAATAAATGTAATGGGACTAAGGGTTCCCTATTTTGTATGCTTGAAAAGTTGATATTATGCCATGAAAGCTAATTAGTGAACCAACGACCTAAGGGTGCCAAGGGTTACACTAGCGCACAGGGCGCAGCTTGGCCACTGGTAGCCAAGGACAGCTTAATATGCATTGAGCTCGGTTTAAGTGGGCCGGAGTCAGTGGGGTAGACAGAGGGTACGGCCTAAGTTGCCGGCCCTGATTATCATGTGATATGAATGTTATAAGTGTTTGATTGCATCCATGACTCTGAATTTATGCTGAATGATTAATATGGATTATATGATGAAAGTTCATGCTTAGTTAGTTTGTTATCTGTTATTACTGCTTGTGTTGCACATCATGTTTTCTTGCTGGGCCTTGGCTCACAGGTGCTACGTGGTGCAGGTAAAGGCAAGGGAAAATCTGATCAACCTTGATTAGGAGAGCTCGGCGAGCGAAATGTACATGGCCAGTTGCTCAGCCGCCACGGTTGAGGTTTAGGCGGGGACGCAAGACCCAAGAATTATTCATTTTGCCTTAGTATGGCTGGCAGTTGTCTGTATTTTTGGGGAGTTTGTAATCCGACTTTTAAACTATTTTTCTTTTGGGATCCCATGTACGTAATTGATTAATTATATAAAATGAAACTTTTGAGACCAAAACCTTTTTAACCCTAGCTCATACATGTTTAGTGACACGATTTTAAATTAATGACTTGATTAGCAAGTCTTGCACTTTTATAAGTTCACAGTGTAGCGGTCCTGGCTATCCAGGGCATTACATTTTAGCTCACCCCCTTTCTTTACCCATTTCAGGTAGGCGATAGATTTTCTCATTGGCATGCATGGTGATGTGGTCACGTTCCATGGTCTATGTATGTATGTCGTGAGTCTCTAATTAATGGAAAACGGTCTAGCAATGCCTGAGAACATTTTTATGAGTTTATGTTCTTTAATTATATTGATTGTGGGACATTAACATTTTATTTTAAAATTGCATGAAAGACTTTATATTTTGATTAAAATAAATGGGCTCATAATGCATGTTTTAAGAAGGCCCCGCTGAACCTTTTGAACAATTGTGGTATTTTCTAAATAAGCATCGATTAGTAGTCTTTTGCAAATGATAGTAGAATAGGGCGTTTTACAAAAACTCTAACATGTTTTTCCTAATAATACATAAAATATTCTTACATCACATTTCTCGTGCTCATATTCCTTATGCTCAAATATTAAACCATGTCTCCTAACTAGAAACATGTTTTATCAAAATTGAAAAGAATAACATGAACCAAACACTATACGCTAGGCTGAAACATACACCCAACAATACACTCTTATTTCTTAAAAAATTATTTAAAACCTAATTATGCTTCTAATAAAAAGATATCCATCAAACTATATGATCAAACTTAGACATATTTTCTCAAAACATCAAATACTAATCCATGACACAATCAAATCAATCCTTAGGCACATAGGGATTTCAAAATACACCACCGAAAGAAAAGAGGAACAAGCTTCTTAGCATTGAGAAAAACAATCTTAGACTTACATACCTAAATAGTTTGAACCCCACCCTTCATCTTCTTCTTCTTTCTCTCTTTCTTTCTTTCTTCCTTTCTCTCATTTCCTCTCTTTATTTCTCTCTCAGTTTCAACAGCCACAAAGGTTTTTCCCAAGGCTCACACTCTTCCATTTATAACATCCTAGTGACCTAACCCTAAGAAAAGAACCTAAGTGTGAAAGCTCAAATCAAATCCCACCAAATAAGCCTAAATCCCACCATTTCCTCTCTTTACACCTCACCTAAACCCTATACAATGTGAAAAAAATACAATGGTTAATCCTTGTCATCTTATCCAAAAAGATGACAACTCAACAATTCTTTTATTTTTATCAAATTAAAATAAAACAAACTCCTTAACTCCTGCCTCTAAGATTTTCACTGGCTGTTCATCGTAACTCAGGTCTTGGTCATTATAACTCAGGTTCCAACAGCTCATAACTCAACATGTTGGAGGGATTGGACACATACTTCCACAACATGAAAATATGGAACATGTTATGTGTTTCAGCGAGTACTGGTGGTAAAGCCAAGCGATGGGAAAATTGCTCAACTTTCTCCAAAATCTCGAATGGACCTATGTACTTGGGGTTTAGCTTTTCCTTCTTCCCAAAATGCATAACCCCTTTAATAGGTGAGACTCTCAGAAACACCTGACACCTACTAAGGATTTCAACTCCCATCTCTTAGGATCCGCATAGCTTTTCTGTCTTCTCTGAGTAGTCAGCATCCTTTACCTGATCTTGGTGACTGCTACAGTGGCCTTTTTCACCGCTTCTTGTCCTAAAATCTATTTCTCCCCCACCTCATCCCAATGTAGAGGTGTCCTGCACTTGTGCCCATATAGTATATCATATGGGGCCATCCCAATAGTACACTTGTAGCTATGATTATAAGAGAATTCTATTAGAGATAAATATTGACTCCATGATTCAGAAAGGTCGAGTGCAAAGGATCTCAACATGTCCTCAAGAATCTATATTTTCTGCTCTGATTGGCCATTTGTTGGGGATGGAAGGTCGTACTAAGTTTAAGCCTCATCCCCATAGCTTGTTGTAAGCTCTTCCAAAACATTGATGTGAACACAAACCCTCCACCAGAGATTATAGATCTTGCCAATTTATGAAATCAGACGATCTAACTTACATATAACTCTACTTACTATTCTGTAGTATAAGTTGTCTCAACCTATAGAAAAAGAGCTGACTTAGTGAGTCTTTTGGTTAGTACCCAAGATGAATCGTGTTGCTTTGTGGTCCTTAGCAGTCCTACAACAAAGTCCATGGCTAAGTCCTCCCATTTCCATTTTGGGATAATGATGGATTGAAGCAAACCTACTGGCCTCTAGTGCTCCACTTTATCCTACTGACAAGTGAGACACCACATCATATACTCCAATATGTCGCGCTTCATTCCAGGCCACCAATACAATGCTATTAAGTCATTTTATAACTTGGTAGAACCTGGATGCAGGGAGTAAGCGGTAGCGTGAGCCTCCGACATGATGCTCTCGTTGTTGGCATTAAAAGAGCAAATCAGAGATACGCAGCAAGGAATGGGCCCTTTTTAATAATTATTAATACAAGCCAAGATAATACACAAACATATATATTAAACCACATAAAATAAGATTAGAGATTACCTCTGGTAGCTTATCAAGTGCCCTCAAATCTTTTTGTATAAAATCAACGATCTTCATATTCAAGTTCTTAAAGCTCACACCTTGATCTTCAAGACCAATCCTCAAACACACAAGGACGTGTGTGGGCATGTAGGATTAAAAAGGTGGATTTATGATTCTCTAAATGTACTCAACATATGAGATCTAGAGAGGTTTGATAGGGAGTAGAGGAATTAAATAGTTTTCATGTTTAGGAAAACTATTGCTTCTGTTTCTGAGAGAGAATTTGTGTTAAAAAATAACCTTCTTTTTAGGTTTATAAAGATAATTAACTAATTTAATTAATCTTTATTTTATTAAAATAAAATTGATCAGTTATAACCTTATTAAATTATTTCATTTAATTCATATTTAAAAAAGAATAATTAAATAAAAAAAATATCTGAAATTCAAAATTCAAATCCCAGGGATAGGGAATCCCTGTGTGTGGCGCCACACTCACTATACAGTGAGGGTAATGACCCAACTATTTCTAAGACCTTGGACCATTAAAACGACTAGACATAGCTACTATTTTGGAAAAGATACATGTTGACGGTGAAATCTCGTCAACGAAAATAGATCGGAAAACTTAAAGGTAAGTCAGAAGAAGTTTATATAAGAACTGAGAATAAACTTTAAGGAAAAGTAAACATAGATAAACAATGGAGCAAGCCTTAGTATATTTCTCAATAGCCTCTGCCTACAATGAATTTTCCAACCCCCTCTCATGTGGGAGAGGGGTCCTTTTTATAGTAGGCTCTGATGGCCTGGGAAACATGGTGGTCCAGGAGACCAAATGGTACATAAGTACTCTGTCAGGAGAGTGGTTTCAGAAGCTGAGGTCTTGCATCCAGTACAGGGGCAGGTGTCAGGAGGATGTCTCCACTACTTGTCCGTACCCATGTCAGTGGAGTGGGGACAGACATAGTGGCGCAGGTGGTAGTGGTGTCGACTCTAACTCCTGTCCGTAGACGTACGGGCCATAACTCTTATTCCAGCATTCCCACTCCCCCACTGGTACGGGTGTCCGTACTTCAACATACAGGGCTTTAAGGGCCGTACCCATTACTAGATCGTACATGAATGTTCCATTCGACTCGTACCCGGACCTCTAAGCATTGGGGTCTTCAAGGCATAGGGAATAGGACACTTGGTGCATGCAGTGGTCGTGACGTGAGGTGAGGCTCTCGGGTCCTTGGCATGGGATGCCTGAAGCACCCCGAGGTCACTCATGAGCATGGGTGATGGGCATGTGGCCTCAACAGATGTCTAAGGGTGCAAGGCGAGACGCCTTCCTCGTGAGCCCCTTGTGGACACGGCTCCCTTGGCGTGTCATCCCACTCGCGTGGCCACCTGGTGGCGTGGCTCCCATGCCACTCAGACTTTGACGTCCATGGCATGGCTCCTATTCCTTCGTGAGACCTCCTTGGAAGGCCTGTTGATGGCGTGGCGCGTGCGGGATGCGGGTCCTCGCATGGTGCTGGGCGCGCGCGGGACACGTGGCCTTGCCTGGTGCTGGGCGCGCGCGAGGCAGGGGGCCTCGCCTGGTGCTGGCGCGCGCGAGGGGGTGGCCTCGCCTGGTGCTGGCGCGCGCGAGGGGGTGGCCTCGCCTGGTGCTGGCGCGCGCGAATGGGTGGCCTCGCCTGATGATGGTGCGCGCGAGGGGGTGGCCTCGCCTGATGCTGGTACGCGCGAGGGGGTGTCCTCGCCTGGTGCTGGCGCACGAAAGGCCATCAAGGCTACTGCGCGAAAGTCCATCAGGGCTGCCGCGCGAGAGGCAACAGTGGCTCGGGGTCACCCCAACCCAGCCATATTTTTGGGCGTTTATGGGGCCTAAGCATACACTTTGAGTCTTTTATGGGAATGGAATATTGAGCATCCACAAAGGCCACACTTCATGGCTCACTGAGTGATGCTTCCCTTGGGACAATCTTTCAGTTTCACAAGACTTATAGGTTAGTGACCTTTAGCCTTGTATTTTCGCCATGTACTGGGGATTTTTTTCTTGGTGGATTTTTGGCATCCACACTTGCCCCCCAGTCTATAGGGAGGCCTTTAGGCATTCTTGTAGACTCTTCTCATCCTTTTTGTCATTCTTTTTTTTTTTTTTTTTATATTTATCACGTTCGAGGTCCTTTGGAACCCACGCGAAAGGGGGTTCGGTAGGCCTTTCTTTGGTGCATCTTGATTGTATCTATAAGGATATATTGACCCCTTGGGTTCTAGTTATCCTTTTATATATTTTTGCGCGCGCTTGTTATATCTTGCGAGAAGCGTCCTTCTCGTCATTAGGCATAGTACTATTTTTGCAAGCGTCTTCTTTGAGACCCTTTTTGCAAGCGTCTTCTTTGAGACCCTTTCCGGAAGCGTCTACTTTGAGACCCTTTTTGGTAGCGTCTACTTTGGAGACCCTTTTTTGGAGGCGTCTACTTTGGAGACCCTTTTTGGAGGTGTCTACTTCAGAGACCCTTTTTTGGAGGCATCTACTTTCGAGACCCTTTTTGGAGGTGTCTACTTTGGAGACCCTTTATTGGAGGCATCTATTTCGGAGACCCTTTTTGGAGTCATCTACTTTGGAGACCCTTTTTTGAGGCGTCTGCTTTTGAGGTGATTTCCCCTCGGGTGGGGACTTTCATGGTGAGAGGGTCTTCGTTCGATCTCAAACATGGTCAGCGACCCCTGTAGCACGATGCCCCCCTTCTATATGGAATCTCCAGACGTATTGGTAGTATGGCCACTGGAGGAAGGTTCGCTTCCTTCGACATGGAAGTTCTTATGGCCCTCTTCCACACGTATGTACTTCTGTGCTCTCTCGAAGAAGTCATCCAAATTTGAAACTTCTCTTTTGAGCATGCTTCCCCATAATTTGCTTCCTGGACGAACTCCGGCTATAATAGCCATCTCGAGCTCCGCTTTGGTTAAATCTCCCACCTTTGTTGCCACCATACTGAACCTATGGACGTAGTCCTTCATACTTTCATTCTCGCCTTGTTTTATGTTAGCGAGGTTGGTAGTTGGCATGGCGTAATCACAGGCTGCATGGTGCTGCTGAAGAAATTCATCAGAGAATTGTTGCCATGACTCAATTGTTCCTGGACTTAACCTCTTGAACCACTTGTATGCCACTCCTTTAAGCGTAACGACAAAGCAATGACACTTTGCCCTGTTGTTGACCCCTCTTAACCTCATCAAGTTATTGAAGGAGTCTATGTGATATTTTGGGTCTGTAGTACCCTCGTATGGGGTCATTCGAGGCTCTCTGAAGCTAGTGGGCACTTGCTCAGCCTGAATCTCCCTTGTGAAGGGTGAGTCACGGTCGAATTCTTCGTCATCCATGTGCCCCCCAAGCGCAGCGGTGATCTTGCCCCGAGGGCTTCGCATTTTGGTGTCTAGTCCCCTCCTCTTTTTGCATAAGGAGTCTTGTGGGTTCTTGGGCTGATCCCTTGCCTTGGTTGTGTTCCTTGGGGGAACCGCGGGGGGTGCGTGTCTTACTTTTGACCTCTTCCCATTGAGCTCTTTTCTTAGGCCAGGGGGTGCCTCTTTTGAGGGGACTTCGGCCTCGTCCTTACGACCATTATCTTCCCTCTGCCTATGCTCCTGGGGACATTTCGTCGGCCTAGGTCCCCCATGGTACTTTGCCTGGGGGGTTTTACTGGTGGAAGGTTGGGTTCCCCCATCATCTATGGGGACAGCGTTCTCCCCTCTTTCATGCTCCTTCCCTTTACGCTCTGGGATGGGTATGCTTGACTTCCCTTGCAGTAGGTCGTTTAAAACCTCCTGCATGTTCTCTATCATGGTTTCCAACCTTCTAGTCTTTTTATGCAACTTGTGAATCTCATCCTTGTAGAAGCGCGTCCTTGAGCTGGCACTTACCGAGCGTACCCCGGGACCCTTGCCTGGCCAGTGTGTCGAGGGACCGGGGTCCTGGTGGCCTGAGCGTGGGGTCAACCGGGGTCGGTTAAGTGGATACACTAGTGGCTCTGAATGACCTCCGTCAGGCTGGATAGCTGGGGACGATGCTTCCCTCTCCTCTCCCGGGGAAAGATGTTCTTCTGGCCCACCTCCATGCTCGGGCGGAGGGGGGTCTTTCTCGTAGGCCCTCCGCTCTACTTCGTCTCGGTGAACCTCAACCTCTTGTATTTGCCGTAGGCATTTTGAACGTCTTAGTATCTTTCTTTGTTGGAAGTGATGGAAGAACACTGGCTTGATGCTAGTTCTTCCCACAGACGGCGCCAAACTGTTGACGGTGAAATCTCGTCAACGAAAATAGATCGGAAAACTCAAAGGTAAGTCAGGAGAAGTTTATATAAGAACTGAGAATAAACTTTAAGGAAAAGTAAACATAGATAAACAATGGAGCAAGCCTTAGTATATTTCTCAATAGCCTCTGCCTACAATGAATTTTCCAACCCCCTCTCATGTGGGAGAGGGGTCCTTTTTATAGTAGGCTCTGATGGCTTGGGATACATGGTGGTCCAGGAGACCAAATGGTACATAAGTACTCTGTCAGGAGAGTGGTTTCAGAAGCTGAGGTCTTGCATCCAGTACAGGGGCAGGTGTCAGGAGGATGTCTCCACTACTTGTCCGTACCCATGTCAGTGGAGTGGGGACAAACATAGTGGCGCAGGTGGTAGTGGTGTCGACTCTGACTCCTGGCCGTAGACGTATGGGCCATAACTCTTATTCCAGCATTCCCACTCCCCCACTGGTACGGGTGTCCGTACTTCGACATACAGGGTATTAAGGGTCGTACCCATTACTAGATCGTACATGAATGTTCCATTCGACTCGTACCCAGACCTCTAAGCATTGGGGTCTTAAAGGCATAGGGAATGGGACACTTGGTGCATGCAGTGGTCGTGAGGTGAGGCGAGGCTCTCGGGTCCTTGGCATGGGATGCCTGAAGCACCCCGAGGTCACTCATGAGCATGGGTGATGGGCATGTGGCCTCAACATATGTCTAAGGGTGCAAGGCGAGATGCCTTCCTCGCGAGCCCCTTGTGGACACGGCTCCCTTGGCGTGTCGTCCCACTCGCATGGCCACCTGGTGGCGTGGCTCCCATGCCACTCAGACTTTGAAGTCCATGGCATGGCTCCTATTCCTTCGCGAGACCTCCTTGGAAGGCCTATTGATGGCGTGGCGCGTGCGGGATGCTGGTCCTCGCATGGTGTTGGGCGCGTGCGGGACACGTGGCCTCGCCTGGTGTTGGGCGCGCGTGAGGCAGGGGGCCTCGCCTGGTGCTGGCGGACGCGAGGGGGTGGCCTCGCCTGGTATTGGCGCGCGCGAGGGGGTGGCCTCGCCTGGTACTGGTGCGTGCGAAGGGGTGGCCACGCCTGATGATGGTGCGCGCGAGGGGGTGGCCTCACCTGGTGCTGGAACGCGCGAGGGGGTGGCCTCGCCTGGTGCTGGCGCGCGAAAGGCCATCAGGGCTGCTGCGCGAAAGGCCATCAGGGCTGCCGCGCGAGAGGCAACAGTGGCTCGGGGTCACCTCAACCCAGCCATATTTTTGGGCGTTTATGGGGCCTAAGCATACACTTTGAGTCTTTTATGGGCATGGAATATTGAGCATCCACAAAGGCCACACTTCATGGCTCACTAAGTGATGCTTCCCTTGGGACAATCTCTCAGTTTCACAAGACTTATAGGTTAGTGACCTTTAGCCTTGTATTTTCGCCATGTACTGGGGATTTTTTTCTTGGTGGATTTTTGGCATCCACAATACATAAGAAATAATATAACTTTATTAAAACTCAAAATATTGTATCCAATACATAATAATAGAAAATATTCATGGGTATCATTGTTTTGAAAAAAAAAACATAAAACATAACTTTAATTCAATTGTTAAAAACTAAATGCGGAACTACAGAACAGACATAATTCAAAAGACTAAAATAAACATCATCCTCGATCGACATGCAGTCCACTCATTCCATTCATCCTCTACACACAAGCCAAGCTACCAAGAATCCTTCCGCCTTCCATATTCATTTTCCTGCATCACACTAAAAATAAAGGAATGAGCCTAATGCCCAGTAAGGAAAATCTACTAAAATCATACATTGTGACATGAGCATAAGACTACATCACATACTATAAAACATAATACTATCTGAAACATATATCATATATCATAAGCATACACTAGAAAACATATGACTATAAAAACATGTATTACAATGGCCATCATACTTCTTGGGGCTTGCTAGCTAGGCAATCATATGCCCATAAATTTACGGGGCTTAGTTATCTAAACAAGTCATATAAATTTATGGGGCTCGTTATCTAAACAATCATATGCCCAAGGAATATATTATTGGGACTTGTTATCTAAACAAATTATATGTTTGTTATCTAAACAAATTATATGTTTGTTATCTAAACAATTATATGCTTGTTATCTAAAAAAAGCATATTTTCAAGAACTAAAATCATATCATACATAAACATATCAAACATAAACATATCAAAACATAAAAGCACATAAAAATCTATCCTATTTTCCTTACCAAAAGCTGGGATATTTGAGAACAATAACGGGATTAGAAAACTCCTATTAACCAACAGTAGAAAAAGGTGAGAATCTCTAAGAATAGAGATGAATATGAAAACTAATTCCTGAAGAAGAAACTTACCAAGAAGGACCTTAAGTTTCAAGAACTTAAATACCTAATCAAGAATCACAAACAAGAGTTAGGATCTAAATAAAAGAAACTAAAGAAAACTAAAGGATTATAAAGAACTGAACTTAAGGAATATGAATACCTTGGTTGATCTTATAGATTGATCTAAACCTCAACACCGAAATCACTCTATATCTCATTTCCCAAGTGTTTAGAAAGCTTAGAATGATAAAGCTTTTATCCCAAACCCAAGTGTATCTCTCTATACTAACACTAGCACCTTGGAGGCTCGGATCAAGTACTTGAAGAATGAAGAAAATGACTGAGCACTAGGTCCTATTTATAGAGTTTGAGCAGTGAAACTATCCTATTAAAAAAAAATACTTAAATCCTTAAATAAACATGATTATGACAAGTGTCATGCTCTTAGTGGTTCTGGAAGATTCTAGAGTTTCTAGAACTTTCTTTTATAATTAAATACTTAATTTCATTCTAACTATTTTCCAAATTTAAATTTAAATAAAATAGAATCATAACTTCTAACTTCCTAAATATCGTAACTCTAAACTCACCTGTAGTAAAATAAACATAACTAGAGCTGTAGGATTCCAATTTAGACCATCTTTATACCCTTAGAAAGCTAATTCAATTATCTACAACTTTCCAGAAATATTATTTTTTCGAAATTCATAATATAACTGGGTCAAAAATAGGTTGGAAAAATCTATTTAATTATCTAAATAACAACCTAATCCACAAATATCTTAATTAACCATAAAATAATAAACTCTAATTCCTTAGGCTGATTTCAAATTTACTAAGCCCAAAATCTTATTAGGCTTTTGGGCTTTATGTAGGCTCGATCCATAACACTTTTTAATAATACCATAATTAATTTATTCTTATGCAATAACCCATTTTCCACAAACAAGACTACTAATATCATAAACCTATACATAACTACTAAATAAAAATTAAACCTTATGTTATAATTAATATTCTTAAACTATAGGTTAAACTTATAAAATTCATAACTGTTGCTATGAGTTTCCAACTAAGTCCCGACTTCAACCCAAAATCCACGGAATCTAACATACTACAACTAATACTAACTACTACTACTACGCCTACTATCTAGCTAGTTAAGTAAAAATTTGGGACTCTACAGTGAGTGTGTCGAACATACCATTAGGGTTATTCCTAATTTTCTCATTTTTTTATTTAATTAATATTTAAGGCAATATATTTATCCCAAAATAAATATGAATTAATTCAAAATTAACTTTGTCTTAAAAATACTAGTTTTAAATAAATATATATCTTATTCTAAATAAGATAATTATTAATATCTCTTTATATATTAATAAAAACAAGATTAATATTTATTTTAACCTATAGTTTTCTAAAATAAAAACTATATATTTAAATAATTATTTAATTCATAATTAATATAAATTGCCCATAAATATCACCTAATTATTTTATTGCCCTAGAAAATTAATTCCACTGCAATTAAGTCATTCTCTCTACAAATCTTTCTTTTGACATCCTTACCATTGACAGTGTAGGACAAAGGTGATTTCGGGACTATGGAACTATAATTCGAAGCTCCAATAAACAAGATTATTAATTTAAATCTTTAATACAATAATCTTATTTATTAATTCCATGATTACTCCACTATAAATATGGAATTACACTCAAAGTATTTATAGAATTATATTTATAGAGTTTTCTCTTGTAGTCCATTGATATAATCAATAAATGTAGTTATGTCCCCCATTTATTGGTTCGTTAATTAGAGCTGGTCAAGATTACTGTTTTACCCTCCAATTACCTCTTGATCCTTAAGTACCATTAATTCACTAGTGAATAATTAATCTATAATCAAATTATAGATTTGAGCTCAATAACTATTCAGTTCCAGAATTAACCCTTAAGGGAATCAATATTCGATCCGTTAGGAAAGTATGGATTCCAACCATCCATGATATTGGATCTCCAAAACAAAAGTCATTGGCCTCATTATTCTTAGAAACATTAATGAGTGAAATAAAAGATCCAATAAACACAAACAGATGTTCATGAATACTCAGGATTTAGACTGATCTACAAATCATTATCTATTATGATAAGAATAAAATATTTATGTAAGTTTATAAAGATAATTAATTATTATCAGTCCTGTCATATATAATCTCTATTATATACAACACCTTTACTAAGATGTCTATCCACATCAGTGATCTGAATCTAGATCACTTGCATCTCGTATGCTTAGTAAACCATACTAGTAACCATTTATTAAAGATTCCTTACGTTAATATGTTACTGACTATTTTATTCATTATATATGATCTTAATTCTCTCGTACCAATACAAGATCATATTCTCATGAATGAATAAGGAATTTGCTTGATATCATCATATAATTAAGTCAAAAAATAAATATAATAAATTTTTTCAGTTTATTTAATTCAATAAAATGTCTTTACATTCTTTTAGGACATTACTCCTAAGACTCCATCAGTTCCTTATCTGATGGCACACAAATTCGATCCTTATATTGCAACAATCCACTCTTGGACTTAGTGAAGTTATTGTCACTCCCTTCCATGATTAGTGCTTCCTGCCTAACCAAAAGCTCATCTAGTTTCTGCTTCTCCATTATCTGCTTAGGTAAAGATGATTGCAGAGTTATGCTTGACAAGCTCCAAGGAACTAATTCAATTCTAGCTACTACCATTTCCTTCTGGAGTCGTGCTTCTATTGAAGTTAATGCTGAGAGAGTCTTGTAACTACGCCTCCTCAATGTGTCTGCCACAACGTTTGCCTTTCCTAGGTGATAAAGGATCTCCAAGTCATAGTCCTTTACTAACTCCAACCACCTTCTTTGCCTCATATTCAGCTCCTTATAAGTGAATAAGTAGTTTAGGCTCTTATGGTCTAGGTATATCTCATATTTCTCTCAATAAAGGTGGTGCCTCCATATCTTTAGTGCGAACACTATCGCAGCCCACTCTAAATCATGGGTAGGGTATCTCTGTTCATACTCTTTCAATTGTCTTGAGGCATAAGCCACTACTTTATTGTCTTGCATCAATACACATCCCAAGCCATTCTTGGAAGCGCCAGAGTATACTACAAATTTCCCTTCTTTAGTTGGTACACACAACACTATAGCTGATATAAGCTTATTCTTCATGGCCTGAAAGGTCTCCTCACACTTTTTCAGTCCAAGTGTATTTATGATTCTTTCTTGTCAATTTTTTTAGAAGTGAACTAATCTTAGAAAACCATTCAAAACAATTTCTATTATACCCCGTCAATCATAAGAAATTTCTAACCTTTGCTCTATATGTAGGTTGAGGCCAGTCCTTAATAGCCTCGATCATACCTGGGTCTATTGCTACTCCCTCCTTAGACACTATATGGTCCAAGAATCCCACCTTCTTTAACCAAAATTTTCACTTCTTAAGCATTGCGTACAACTGGTGCTCTTGAAGCCTCCTTAGTGTCAATCTCGGGTGCTCTTCATGTTTTGCCTCAGATTTGGAGTAGATTAAAATGCCATCAATACACACAACCACAAATTTGTCCAGAAAGTCCTTGAAGACTCGGTTCATCAAATCCACGAAATCCATGTCCAACAGTTCTTGTAGTTGTAGTTTCAGTTCCTTTAGTGATGTGGGTGCCATTCTATAGGGTGCCTTTGATATTGGTGCGGTCTCTAGAATAAATTCAATCACAAATTCAATTGCTCTATTTGGAGGTAGGCCGGGTCAGTCTTCTAAAACACTTCCAGGAAATCACACACCACGCGAGTGTAGCACGTCAATTTCTATTAGTTTAATTATTTTTGTGCTTTATTTTTTTTAATTGTTAAGTGTTAGGAAAAAAAATTTATTGTTTGAATAGTTTGGTAGAAATTGTAAAATTAATTGGTTAATTATTTTATTTAAATGTTTAAATTTGTAAGTTGATGAGTTTTGGTTGTATGCACCTAGGTGCATGGTTAGTAGAAATGAACCTTAGCAATTGTGTGTGTGCATGTGCGTGATTTTATGGTGAGCATGCAATAGTTTCCCATCCATTATTATAGATTTTTCCTTTTATTTGTTATTTAGTTTTAATTTAATTAGAAGAAAATAATGGGAGAAATAAAGAGAGAAGGCTCTAAAATGTTTGTATTCACACAAGAAATAAATGGGAAACAAATGGTAAGAAGAGGAAGATGTCCGATTTAGACAAAATTGATACTGTTAGAAAGATAATTTAATTATATACAACTTTTGTGAAATATTATTTTTCCTAAAACGAAACTAGTAAGAGCCAAAATAGAGTCCCAAGTCGCAGGACCCTAGAACTACGTACAAAAATTTGACATTTCTTTATTAGTGTGGTGTGCCAAGGAAGGAAAGAGAGAAGTTGGTGTGTTATAAATTTCCAAAGGGATTTGATTGGCTGAGTACAATTATTATTTGATTTATTGTTTAAATGAAATAAAGGATTAATAGAAATTAGGTTGTTTTTTCTTTATATTGGAAAGCTTAGTACACTATAAATAGAACCATAGAACCCAAGAGAACATTTTTGCTCATCTCCTCTCTATACCTGTAATGACCCACTAATCTAGACTGTTTGGACCATTAACGAAACTATACATAAAACTTACATTTTTACGAAAATACCATAATTTTATTGAGTAACTTGTAAAAATAAGAGTTACTTACAAATAAATAGAATACTAAGAAGGATTTGGGATCCCATTGTCATTAAAAACAAAACATGATTTAAATGAAAAGGATTACATAAGAAAATGCGGAAAATACATATAAAACCATAACAATTAAAATGAGACTACATCCTCGAATCGAGTAACGCTCGACCCCTTGACTCCATTCATCATCGATACACATCCTCTAAGCGTCACGAATCTTTCCGCCTCTAAAGCTTATTTCCTGCACATAAACAGAAAGGAATGAGCCTAATGCCCAGCAAGGAAAAATCTAACACATAGTCATACACATCAATTTCATAATAACGTAAAGACATATCATAACACATAATACACTTATTATAATGACCATTATTACTTGGGGTCCCATAGACTAAACAAGCTTATGCCCACGAGATTAGTGGGGTCCTACCAGCTAAATAGGCATATGCCCACAATCTTTTTGGGGTCTTGTTAGTCAAATAGGGCATAAGCCCAAGCCTACAAACATACACATACATAACATATTCATAACATAACACATAAGATAACATAAACATATAGATTCTAGCCTATTTTCCTTACCAAAGTTACCGGGATATAATGGACTGAGTTAGGACTTTTGGAACACTCCTAAAACCATATGAGAAAGAGTGAGTCTTAAGAAGAAGAAGAGATGAAAATGAATAGGAAGACTAAACCATTAAAAGAAAATATGCTTACCACAACTTATGTGCTTAAGAACTTGGATTCCCTAACCAAAATAAGAATGAGGTTAGGAAACTGAGTAGGAGACTAAGAGAAGGGAAACATAACATAAATCAAATGAACTAGAGTTTTGGGTTTACCTCAAAGACTTGCAAGATCAATCTAACCACAACCGAAATACTAACGAATCTCACTTCCCAAAGTGTTTGATAAGCTTATGATGTTTAAGCTTATGATTTTTCCCCAAACCAGGTGTTTACACTCTCACACTTACTTAGCACTAGCAGCTTCTGAACTTAGAGTAAAAGGTGAAGAAATGGCTGGGTACTAGGTCCTATTTATAGAGTTTGGGAATGAAAATATCTTGATTTTACTTGAATAAAAATAATGACTTTTTAGGTGAAAATCATTTGAATAATAGTTCAGCATAGGCTGAAGACTCGTTCAAAAGATCCTGGACTGTTGAAGAAGTTTGAATGGCTGAAAGGAAAAGAATTCAAAAACGTTTGAACATATGCTGGAGGAGGCGATATATCGCCCCCTGTAGGCGATATATCGCCTGGGCCAGTATGCCCGAGGCGACCGTGCATCGTCTCGTGTTTTCCGTATCTACGTACTGCGATATATCGCCCCCTATAGCTGCGATATATCGGCACACGCTGAATATTTAAACACGAAATTACACATTTTTAGCTAAGTTTGAATGGAGTAAACAGCCCTCAACGTACTCAAAGCTGCTGACTGACCCTATAACATTCAAACTTTACTCCTTATTAAATTTAATCCTCAAAAATACTTAATCCTTAATCACCATTCATAACATGTGCTTAAAATCCTATTGGTTGATGTCTAAACCTTATAATATAATAAATATAACCCTTAATATCAGTCACATTAATCAAACCTTAGGTTATACTTAATATTCTTAAACTATAAATTAAACTTAGAAAATCTATAAGTACTACTATGAGTGTCCAAATAATTCCCGGTCTGAATCAAAAATCCACAGTTACAAAGATAATACTAAACATACTATAATACTACTAACAATTAGCTAAGTAAAGTTCTTGGACTCTACAATAACTCCCCTACTAAAAATAATTTCGTCCTCGAAATTTACTTACCAAATAACTCCGGATACCGGCTCTGCATGTCCTCTTCCAACTCCCACGCCGCGTCGCGTTCAGAACTATTGCTCCATAGGACTTTGACTATAGGAAAGCTCTTGGACCGCAGCTGCTTCATCCCTCTATCTAGGATGCTAATCGGTCGTTCCTCATAACTTAAGTCTTTCTGGAGCGCTATGGTATCGTACTTGAGGACGTGAGATGGGTCTGACACATACTTGCATAACATCGAGATGTGGAAGACGTTGTGACTATTGGCTAGTGCTGGCGGTAGGGCTAGTCTATATGCAACTGGTCCTACTTTGTCCAATATCTCAAAAGGACCTATGAATCGGGGACTGAGCTTGCCTTTCTTTCCGAACCGCTTGACACCCTTCATAGGAGATATCTTCAGGAAGACTTGATCTCCAACTTGGAACATCACATCGCGTCGTTTGGTATCCGCATAGCTTTTCTGACGGCTTTGAGCAGCAAGCATACGCTGTCTAATAAACGCTACTGCTTCTTGTGCTTGTCTAACAGCTTCAGGCCCTAGAAGCTGTCTTTCTCCTACCTCGTCCCAGTGCAACGGTGATCGGCACCTTCTTCCATATAGCAACTCATAAGGTGCCATTCCGATCGTCGACTGGTAGCTGTTGTTGTATGAGAACTCGATCAGTGGTAAGTACTTGTTCCATGATCCTCCGAAATCAAGTACACATGCGCGTAGCATATCCTCTAAGATCTGAATCGTACGCTCAGACTGCCCATCTGTCTGAGGATGGAAAGTTGTACTAAGGCTTAACTTAGTATCCATAGCTTGCTGTAAGCTTCTCCAAAATCTTGACGTAAATATTGATCCTCTATCTGACACTATCGTCTTGGGGATTCCATGCAATCGTACAATCTCCTGGATGTAGATGTCTGCATGTTGGTCTGCCGTATATGAAGTCTTAACAGGCAGAAAATGAGCCGACTTGGTTAGTCTATCTATGACTATCCAAGCGGAATCATGCTGCTTATTCGTCTTTGGCAGACCTGTTACGAAGTCCATGGCTATATCATCCCACTTCCATTCCGGTATGCTAAGCGGTTGCAATAATCCTGCAGGCCGCTGATGCTCCGCCTTCACTTGCTGGCATACCAGACACTTAGATACATACTCCGCTATGTCCTTCTTCATCCCTGGCCACCAATAGACTGCCTTGATGTCATGAGTCATCTTGGTAGACCCTGGATGAACCGAGTATGGGGTGCTGTGCGCTTCTTCTAGGATTGTCTTCTTAATACTCTGATCGTCTGGGCACGCATACCCGATCCTTATATCTCAATAAACCTTGACTGGATATTGAGAAATTTGTAGTCTTGCCTTCTCTGACTGCATCCGTGTGTGCTGCTAGCGAGTCATCATGTCTCTGACCATTCTGTATGTCTTCTAGCAGATTTGATTGGATAGACAAGTTAGCCAGCTTGCCTACAACCACTTCGATTTCGGCACTGATCAGCTCCCGCTGTAGCGGGTTTTCTATTCTGGATAAGGCTGCTAAGTTCCCATAGCTTTTCCGGCTGAGTGCATCGGCAACTACATTTGCCTTTCCCGGGTGGTATAGGATTTCGCAGTCGTAATCCTTTACTAACTCTAACCACCTGCGCTGCCTCATGTTGAGCTCCTTCTGCGTAAAGAAGTATTTTAAACTTTTGTGGTCCGTGTAAATCTCGCACCGTTCTCCATAAAGATAATGGCGCCAGATTTTTAACGCAAAGACCACCGCTGCCAACTCCATATCGTGAGTTGGATAGCGTTGTCCATACTCCTTTAACTGACGTGAGGCGTAGGCTATCACCTTGTCGTTTTGCATCAACACGCATCCCAATCCTAGCTTTGATGCATCGCAGTAGACAACGAACTTATCGTTGGGTGTTGGGACACTAAGTACTGGTGTTGAGCAAAGCTTATCCTTAAGTAACTGGAAGCTTTCCTCACACTTATCATTCCAGTTAAACTTTTGTTGCTTCCGGGTCAGGTTGGTGAGTGGAGTGGCTATCTTAGAAAAGCCCTCTACAAACTTTCTATAGTAACCTGCTAGCCCTAAGAAGCTTCTTACTTCTGACGCGTTCTTTGGTCTAGGCCAGTCCTTCACGGCCTCTACCTTCGATGGATCTACTGCAACTCCGTCTTTTGATATGATGTGCCCGAGGAACGCCACTTGTGAAAGCCAAAACTCGCATTTCTTGAACTTCGCGTAGAGTTGGTGCTCCTTCAATCGCGTCAAAATCATCCTCAAGTGTTCCTCGTGCTCCACTTCATCCTTGGAGTAAATTAAAATGTCGTCGATGAACACAACGACGAATTTATCCAAGTAGTCTTTGAAGACCCTATTCATTAAATCCATAAACGCGGCTGGCGCGTTAGTAAGACCAAAAGACATAACCAAGAACTCGTAGTGTCCATAACGAGTTCTAAAGGCTGTCTTAGGAATATCTTCTCCCTTTACCTTGAGCTGATGATACCCGGACCGTAAATCGATCTTAGAAAATACAGTCGCGCCTCGGAGTTGATCAAACAAATCATCAATCCGAGGTAACGGGTATTTGTTCTTAATTGTTACTTTATTCAGCTCACGGTAGTCTATGCACATGCGCATACTCCCATCCTTCTTCTTCACGAATAGTACCGGAGCTCCCCATGGTGAATGGCTTGGCCTAATGAAACCCAAGTCTAGGAGTTCTTGAAGCTGTGTCTTTAACTCCTTGAGTTCCGTAGGTGCCATCCGGTATGGTGCCTTAGAGATAGGCTCGGTGCCCGGTACTAATTCTATCGTGAAGTCTATTTCTCTAGTTGGCGGCAATCCTGGCAAGTCATCGGGAAATACTTCTGGAAATTCTTGTATGACTCGAACATCTCCAACCTTAAGTGATGTCTCCTTCTCCACATTCGTGATGCTGGCTAATAATGCTTGACATCCTTTCTCCATCATTCTCTGAGCTTTGAGAGATGATACTAACGGGGTGCGTAGTCCTGAAGCTTGTCCTATGAAACATAGTTTCTGGCCGTCAGGAGTATCGAATGTCACCTTCTTGCGCCTGCAGTCGATCGTTGCGCCATGCCGTGCTAGCCAATCCATGCCTAGTATGACGTCGAAGTCTTTGATCACCAGCTCTATCAGGTCTCCTTCTAGTTCCTTGTCCTCAATCTTGATTGGTACACCTCGTACAATTCGTGATGATAGAACTACTTTGCCTGAAGGCAACTCGGTTGCAAACCTAGTTCTAAATCTTTCACTAGGTTTGTCTAGTTTATCTATCATTCCTAACGAAATATACGAATGAGTGGCTCCCGAATCAAATAATACATGACATAAATTATTGAGGATGGAAACCTGACCTGTGACCACCTTGTTGCTAGCATCCGCCTCTCCTTGGGTTAAAGCAAAAACCCGAGCAGGAACCATCTTTTCATCCTTCTTTCCGTCTGGCTTTTGCTGAGGACAATCTTTCTTGCGATGCCCCTCTTGACCACAATTGAAACACTCCTTGGTGTTGGCACGGCATTCTCCGGGGTGCTTCTTCTGACATTTGGCACATGGCGGGTATTCCACGTATCCCGACCTATTTCCCCCATTATTTGGTCGTGCCCTTTTATTACTGTCAGCTTGCTTGTTGTCAGGATACCTTCTCTTCTGTCCGTTACCATTGCTGTTGGACTGATTGTTGCTGCTATTGCTAGACTGATTGTTGTTCCGACTGGCCTGAGGTTGGCTCTGCTGTTTGGGTTCAGGCTTGCTAGCTTCTTCTTTGCTTACGTTGGCCTGCAACCTTTCTACTTCAATTGCCGTCTCGAGAACGTCGGCATATGAAGTGTTTCCCGGGTTTGCTAGCTTCACCCCCATCTCGATCTTTGGTCGGAGTCCTCTCACGAATTTGTTCACCCTCAGATAATCGGTTGGAACTAACTCTGCCGCGAACTTGGCTAAGCGGTCAAACTGACGAGCATATTCCGCCACTGTTAAATTCCCTTGCTTCAGATTGGTGAACTCCTCAACTCTCGTAGCAAGTACCATTGAATTGTAGTACTTCTTGTGGAAGAGCTCCACAAATCGGGTCCACGTCTTGGTGGCAGCATCGTGGGATTGCTGGACCAAATCCCACCATATCCTGGCATCTTTCTTGAGTAAAGACGAGACGCAGGATATGCGGTCAGCATTACTGAGGTTCATGTGGGCTAGGATCGGCTCCACATTCCTTAGCCATTCTTCTGCTTCAAAGGGATCCGAAGTCCCTTCGAAGTTCTGAGCGTGCTGCTTGCGGAACCTCTCGTACACTGGCTCCATGTGCTATACTGGATATGGAGCGTAGTTCGTCATAGGCCATCCCCCATATGGACCAACTTGTTGGGGTGCTGGGGCCATTGGCTGTGGCTGCGGCTGCGGCTATGGCGAAGGCTGAGGCTGAGATTGAGCCTGTTGGCGTTGTTGCTGCAGAAGTTCCTCGACTTGTTGTCGTAGTCTGGCAATCTCTGCAGTGTTGTCAGCTGGCTGTGCCGGCGCGTTACGGCGAGCAGTAGCACGCACTCCCCTTCGGCGAACAGTAGGAACCGCATTGGTCGCTGGAACATCGTTGGAGGCGTTTCTGTTGGTGCGTGCGGATCTTCGGAGAGACATCGTAGCAGAGTTCTAACAGTTGAAAGAAACATGTTAGAACTTTTCCTAATAGGCTCTAAGGCAAAAACTTATTCTAAAACAAACATATCTCGGACCTATTTATTATGACTTCTTATGAAAAATTATATAGGTCTTTATTTATTATTAGAGTGGGTTTCTATACTTAGAAAAACAAGTCATCTTTATTTTCTAAGTGTGTTTCTATTCATCCTATATGACTTAATTCTCAGGCTCGAAACTTATCTTTGTTCCAAAGTTAACCATATTGAGGGAGGGTTGGGATCAGTAAAATCGTTCCCACTACTAAGGCCCCCTAACTCTCAATAAGGAAACCAGGTTCATTGATTTGTATCCACCCTCACCGAACTTAGTCATTATTCATTTTATTTAGTATTTATTATGATTGCGAAAATAGAATCAAACTCACACATGATATTCAAATAGCATGTTATTCATTTGGAAAAACAATTTCACTTATTACAATCAAAAGTAAATAAAACAAATAAAAACTACTAATCTAAAAATCGGGATCTTCTACATCCGATCCGTCATCTAACATATCATCATCTATTTGTTCATAATCATCATTGTCATGAGCATCAAAATGTCCTATAGGAAGGTTGGTGAGAATCCTATTCTTTTGCTCATTGGTGAACTGAAACTCATTTTTGGCGGTGAACCTAACTAAGAGGAAATAGTATCTCATTGCTAAGCGTAGTTCATCCTCCTCATGCATCTCTTCCCATATCTCTTCTAATGCTGCTATTACAGAATGAAAATCTTTAAACAACCTAATTACTAATACATATTGTTCCGTTGATCTTAACATTATTTGTTTAGCCTCTTGAAGGCCACCTATCTCTTGGTGAAACAAAAGCAACCTTCGAGTAATCCTTTCTAGGGCACCTACGGTGTTTCTTGGCTCCCTTATTCTTTTTAAGGCCTTAATGGCTCGGATATCTTGGTAGGTTAAAGCTCCGTTCATTCTTAACTGAAACATAAACACTAAAGTTGTTAGCTATACACATAAGTAACATAACTAGTATCTTAAACACTTACTTGGCGGTCAGATTCGGAGCTTTGAGTGTGTGTATCGAGGAGAACTTCATGCAAAGGAACCGTTTCTCTGATACCAACTGTAATGACCCACTAATCTAGACTATTTGGACCATTAACGAAACTATACATAAAACTTACATTTTTACAAAAATACCATAATTTTATTGAGTAACTTGTAAAAATAAGAGTTACTTACAAATAAATAGAATACTAAGAAGGATTTGGGATCCCATTGTCATTAAAAACAAAACATGATTTAAATGAAAAGGATTACATAAGAAAATGCGGAAAATACATATAAAACCATAACAATTAAAATGAGACTACATCCTCGAATCGAGTAACGCTCGGCCCCTTGACTCCATTCATCATCGATACACATCCTCTAAGCGTCACGAATCTTTCCGCCTCTAAAGCTTATTTCCTGCACATAAACAGAAAGGAATGAGCCTAATGCCCAGCAAGGAAAAATCTAACACATAGTCATACACATCAATTTCATAATAACGTAAAGACATATCATAACACATAATACACTTATTATAATGGCCATTATTACTTGGGGTCCCATAGACTAAACAAGCTTATGCCCACGAGATTAGTGGGGTCCTATCAGCTAAATAGGCTTATGCCCACAATCTTTTTGGGGTCTTGTTAGTCAAATAGGGCATAAGCCCAAGCCTACAAACATACACATACATAACATATTCATAACATAACACATAAGATAACATAAACATATAGATTCTAGCCTATTTTCCTTACCAAAGTTACCGGGATATAATGGACTGAGTTAGGACTTTTGGAACACTCCTAAAACCATATGAGAAAGAGTGAGTCTTAAGAAGAAGAAGAGATGAAAATGAATAGGAAGACTAAACCATTAAAAGAAAATATGCTTACCACAACTTATGTGCTTAAGAACTTGGATTCCCTAACCAAAATAAGAATGAGGTTAGGAAACTGAGTAGGAGACTAAGAGAAGGGAAACATAACATAAATCAAATGAACTAGAGTTTCGGGTTTACCTCAAAGACTTGCAAGATCAATCTAACCACAACCGAAATACTAACGAATCTCACTTCCCAAAGTGTTTGATAAGCTTATGATGTTTAAGCTTATGATTTTTCCCCAAACCAGGTGTTTACACTCTCACACTTACTTAGCACTAGCAGCTTCTGAACTTAGAGTAAAAGGTGAAGAAATGGCTGGGTACTAGGTCCTATTTATAGAGTTTGGGAATGAAAATATCTTGATTTTACTTGAATAAAAATAATGGCTTTTTAGGTGAAAATCATTTGAATAGTCGTTCAGCAAAGGATGAAGACTCGTTCAAAAGATGCTGGACTGTTGAAGAAGTTTGAATGGCTGAAAGGAAAAGAATTCAAAAACGTTTGAACATATGCTGGAGGAGGCAATATATCGCCCCCTGTAGGCGATATATCGCCTGGGCCAGTATGCCCGAGGCGACCGTGCATCGTCTCGTGTTTTCCGTATCTACGCACTGCGATATATCGCCCCCTATAGCTGCAATATATCGGCACACGCTGAATATTTAAACACGAAATTACACATTTTTAGCTAAGTTTGAATGGAGTAAACAGCCCTCAACGTACTCAAAGCTGCTGACTGACCCTATAACATTCAAACTTTACTCCTTATTAAATTTAATCCTAAAAAATACTTAATCCTTAATCACCATTCATAACATGTGCTTAAAATCCTATTGGTTGATGTCTAAACCTTATAATATAATAAATATAACCCTTAATATCAGTCACATTAATCAAACCTTAGGTTATACTTAATATTCTTAAACTATAGATTAAACTTAGAAAATCTATAAGTACTACTATGAGTGTCCAAATAAATCCCGGTCTGAACCAAAAATCCACAGTTACAAAGATAATACTAAACATACTATAATACTACTAACAATTAGCTAAGTAAAGTTCTTGGACTCTACAATACCACAGCTGCCCGCCTGGAGAGAGAAAGAGAGAGGAGAGAGAGAGCTCGTGGAAGAGGGAAGGAAGAAAGAATGAGAGAAAGAAAAAAAGAAAGAGCAAGAGGAAGAGGTAGTTAGGGATTTCGAAATCCCTAAGGGTGTGTTCAAGAGAGTGGCCATAGTTTTTGGGTCCTTGATTTCTATCAAGAGAGGCTCGTTGTGACATTTCACATTTTACTTTGCTCGGACCTTAGGTAAGGAAGTTTTCTAGAATCTCTTATGTTTTTATGCTATGAAAGGTATGACGTGTTTTGTTGCAAGAAATAAAATGCTATGGAAATGGAAGTTCTATGTTTTTGATATGTCATGATGAGCCAAGTGTTATGAAAAGTGAAATTCTATGTTTGATATGCCATGATAAGATCTATGGTTTTGATGTGAATTGCATTACATGTGCTTGTATGAAGAATGAAAAGAAAAGGTTGATGGCATGTTGAATGCATTACAACAAATGAGTTACTAAGGATATGACGTAACTCGAAGGGCAGACGCGCCGAGGTTTTTCAAGGACCTGAGATCCTATTTACCTCATAGAGGAGGTTTTACCAACCTTCTTTTACTAGTTACCTCAAGATGTGATATGGACAATAGAGGTGCCATGATCACAAAGAGTATGTTTATTATGTGCGATTATGATGTATGAATATGATTACATTTATGATTATAAACTATGAGTATGAAGATAATATGTTTTGTCATGATTTATGATATATGTTCTTGTGTTTTCTTTGATATTGTTGTATTTGTTTTACTTCCTTACTGGGCTTTTAGCTCACCCCTTACTTTTCGCCTTTCAAGTAAATAATAGGGTTTCTCCTTGGCACGCGCAGTTATGTGGGGAGTTCGGACGTCTGAGTATGTATGGCGTGGGGTGTCTTATGAACGAACAACGATCAAGTTGAGCGCCAAGAATAAAAGAACCTATGTTATGATTTTTAATGTTGGGAAAACTTATACAGTTTCTTTATTTATTTTCATGTAGATCTAATATTAAAGAAATTAATATGAGATAACCTAGAACATGTTTCTAAAATTGAATTCAAATAGAAGCAAAGATAATAATACGTATAGTATACGCAACGGAATGAAAGAGTACTTCCTTCAGTTTCTCTAACTCTTGTATCCTTTTTGTCGTAGAGTATTATCAAGAAACTGAACCGTTCTTCTAATTTCTTCACAGTCCTCCAATGTATCCTTAGAATCACCTAGACTAGTGTGGGCAATTCTCAACACATGAGAAAAATATAGAGAGAAGAAGAGAAAATAACAAAGAGGCATAGAAAAGGACTTGTGTTTAGAGAGAATCTAAAACTATCAGAAAATCAGTGATTAAACTTCTGTTTAGACTTATGTTTTCAACTCTCCCTAAGCACTCCTTTTATAGACTCAATTCGTCCTTTTAAATTAATTAAAAAATCAATAAAATAAAAAGCCAATTTGAAGCCCTACGTCGAAATTATCAAGGGCTTTAGGCCCGTGAAATTTCCCATTTGATTGTAAGCCCATTGGCTTAAAATCAAGGCCTGTATTATTTTCTATTGATTTAATTAATTAAATAATTATTTAAATCCTTTATCAAATTAATTATTTATAATTTGAACCTAGATTTAAAATTATTTATTAATTTAGAAACCAATTTATCTTAATTAATAAATCTGCCATAATTTCTCTTTTCTTCTAAAAAATACATAACTCTGTCAAACTATCAAAAATTGACCTGGTCAACTTTGATAATTCTAATTGATAATTAAATCAATTCATTGAGACTTTCTAGATGATTTTATGCAACGTACAATGGGGACCATGGGCCTATGAAATCAAGCTCCAATAAGTTATCATAAATCTACAAATAAATTTACTAACATATTAATTCCTCGTGACTCTACTATATTCTCGGAATTGCACTCTTGAATTCATAGAACCCTCTATAAAAAAATATAGATACGCTATTAATTATCCATTGCTACAACCACAATAGTCACTCAATCCTCTATAGATGGTCTACAATGAGATAGAACTAAAATATTGTTTTACCCCTCATTGTATTTTATCCTTAAAACACTTAGTTCCTTGGAAATGATATTTCAGTAAACTAATATTAATTACTGAAATGACATCTCTATCATTTAGCACCTTAAACCAAACTAAAAGGAAACCATCATTTCACTTCTTCATCAGAAGCTATAGATGTTCATATCTATGATTAACACTCCCACTCAATTATACTACCGAGCTCCCAAGATGTAAGTATGGGCTAGTCTGTAGGGTAAGCTGGTAACGAACAAGTCCAAGAACTCAAATAATACAATCAGTTAGAATACTAACCACTCAGAATTGAGATTGAATTGACCTATGGTCAACTATATGATATGACTAGAATAGATAATAACCATATGTTTACTTATCTTATCAGCTGTCAACATCTGTCCTGTCTGATGTAACAAATACACCCGATCTTATAACTTTGCTAATGTTCTCGAAAGAACATAACACTGTAATGTGTAAGTAGATCATATCGTAGATTGGTAAGTTAGTGTAAATCCTGTGCACTGACTAATCTTAGGACTAACTTATTTTGAACATATAATCATATTTATATTCCATTGTGATTACGTCACTATAAATATGATTAGCTATATGCTCAAGATTTAATAGAAGTTTATATTAAACAAATAATCATGAAAATAAAACATGTGAGCAAAGTGATTGACCAAGTCAAAAAATTATTTCTATTCTTTTATTGATAATAAAACGAGATTACAAAGAATTTGAGTTTTAATTAGGGCATAAAACCCCAACAAACTCCCACTTGCACTAATTGAAACTAATGCCTTAATTCTAATAATCACATTTCCTTGATATGCTTATAAAATGTAGCTTTTGGTAGTGTCTTTGTAAACGGATCCGCAAGATTATCTTCAGATGCAGTCTTCTTAACCTTCACATCTACCCTGGCCACATATTCTCGAATAATGTGATACTTCCTTTCTATATGCTTACTCCTCTTGTGACTTCGAGGTTCTTTCGAGTTGGCTATTGCTCCTGTATTGTCACAAAACAACACAAGCGGTTTATCCCTGTCTGGAATAACACCAAGATCTGAATATAACTTCTTTAGCTAGACTATTTCCTTAGCTGCTTCTGACGCGGCTATGTACTCGGCCTCCATGGTTGAATTTGAGATTGCAGACTACTTTACGCTTCTCCAAATCACAGCTCCACCCCCAAGAGTAAACACCATTCTAGAAGTAGACTGCCTGTCATTGACATCAGTCTGAAATTTTGAATCGATGTAGCCTACAGGGTTCAGAACACCACCCTTGTAGACTAACATATAATCCCTAGTCCACCTTAAATACTTCAGGATATGCTTAACTACTATCCAATGTTCTGGTCCTGGGTTTGACTGATACCTGCTCACTACTCCCACTAGATAGTAGATATCTGGTCTAGTACACAACATGGCATACATCAGACTTCCAACTGCAGATGCGTAAGGAACTTTTCTCATTGCATCTTCCTCTTCAGGAGTCTAGGGAGACTGCTTCTTTGAAAGATGAATTCCATGGTGGGACGGTAAACGCCCTTTCTTGGAATTTGTCATTGAGAAACGTTCAAACACTTTATCAATGTAAGTTGCTTGAGATAAAGCTATGAGTTTGTTCTTTCTATCCCTAATAATCTAGATACCTAGAACATAACTTGCTTCACCCAAATCCTTCATCTGGAATTTCTTACCATTGTTTCCAATGAGTAAGATATCATCTACATAAAGAACCAGGAATACCACTATTTGATTTGCCTTCAGTAGGTAAACACATGGATCATCAATATTTTGTTCAAAGCCATAGGTTTTGATTATTTCATCAAACATAAGATTTCAGGAACGAGAAGCTTGCTTAAGTCCATAGATGGACTTATTCAACTTGCAAACTTTTCCTTCTTGTCCAGCAACTTTAAATCCTTCTGGCTGATTCATATAAATGACATCGTCAAGCTTTCCATTAAGAAAATTTGTCTTGATGTCCATTTGCTAGATCTCATAGTCGAGAGCAGCTACTATGGATAGGAGGATGCGAATGGACTTGAGCATGGCTACCCGACTAAAAGTTTCCTCATAGTCCACGCCTTCTCTTTAGGTATAACCCGTTTCCACTAATCGAGCTTTATAGTCTCGATATTTCCATCAACACCTCGTTTATTCTTGTAGATCCACTTGCACCCAATGGCCCTAAAGTCACTAGGTGCTTCCACAAGATCCCAGACGAAACTTGAGTACATGGACTACATTTCTTGTTTCATGGCTTCGAACCATAGTTCCTTTTCAGGGCTAGCCATTGCCTATTTGAAAGATAATGGATAATCATCACTAGTGTCACCAACAACCATATTGGTTTCATCATGCGAACCATAGATAACTGGGTTCCTAGAAACCCTCCCACTACGACGAGGCTCTGTGACAGTTTGTTCAGGAACAGTGGTACTTTCTTCATTTAAATCGACTTGCATCAGTTGGACATGAAGAGTGGGAATTTCATCATCAACTTGCATTGATGACGATGGAACATTGGTTGGAGTCAATTCTTTAACCATCTCCTCTAAAAGTACTTTGCTGCAAAGTTCTGGACATAGTCATTTTCCAGAAAAGTAGTATTTGTAGAAGTAAACACTTTCTTTTCTGAATGACAATAGAAAAGTCCACCCTGAGTACCTTTAGGATAGCCAACAAACATGCAAACTTCAGTTCGCGGTTCTAGCTTTCCCTCTTTTTTCCTCAGGACATGAGCAGGACACCCACATATTCTATAATGGTGTAAACTAGGTTCACGACCATTCCAGGGTTCTAAAGCTGTTTTAGGGATTGATTTAGACAGCACGACATTGAGAATGTCATTCGCGGATTCAATTGCATGTCCCCAGAATGAAGTTGGTAGAGTTTAGTAACTAAGCATGCATCTAACCATTTCCAATAAAGTTTTATTCCGGCGTTTCGCTACACCATTTTGTTGCGGAGTACCTGGGGCAGTAAGTTGTCATAAAATCCTAAGTTCAGTTAAATGATCTTGGAACTGCATATCCAAATATTCTCCACCCCTATCAGATCGCAAGATCTTTAACATTTTATCTAATTAGTTCTGAGTCATTGCTAGGAATTCCTGAAACTTTGAAAATGTTTCTGGTTTCCTATGCATTAGGTAAAGACATGAGTATCTAGAGTAATCGACAATGAAAGTGACAAAATACTCAAAACCACCCCTGGCTTGTACATTCAAAGGTCCACAAATATCTGAATGCACAAGACCAAGTGGTTATTTGGCCCTATCACTCTTTGCAGAGAATGGACGCTTTGTCAATTTTCCTTCTAGACAAGATTCACGGACAAGTAATTCACCTAAGGTGGGTTCCCCCAAAGGTCCGTCCTTTGTAAGTCTTTGAATCCTATCATAGCCAATGTGAACTAGTCTCAAGTGCCATAAATACGTCGTATTATCGTTATCGGCCTTTTGACGTTTATTGATCCTAGGTTTAGCTACTTTGAATAAATCATTGTTAAGAGCGAGGGGTTCGTTAGGTCTCACAACATAAAGCCCATTTTCAAAACATGCAATACACATTTGTGATCCATTGAAAGAAATAGATATATTAGAACTTGTGAAAATCATAACAAATTGTTCTAATTGCAACATGGAAACTGAAATTAAATTTCTACTAAAATCCATAATAAAAAATACATCTTTTAAAATTAAGTATTTATTTCTGAACTTCAGACGAGCTCTTCCTCTAGCTTGGACCGCAACGAACTCTCCGTTCCCAACTCTAAGCTTTAAGCCGCCTTCGTCCACTTCCTCCCACGATTCAAGAAGCTGTAAAGAGTTGCAAACATGGTTAGTAGATCCAGAATCAATAATCCAAACAAATTTATCATTCTCTAAAACACATGTTTCCAAGATAAATGAACTATAATAATTACCTTTGTTTTTAGCTGCTAGAAACTTGGGGCAATCTCATTTCCAATGCCCCTTCTCTTCGCAGTAAAAACACTTATCTTTACCTTTCTTGTTCTTCCCCTTAGGCGTCTGTACACTTGGTTGTGCACTCGTCTTTGTAGCCTTTGCAGGCTTGGGGTTGTTGTTTTGCCCACCTTTCCTCTTGTTTCCAGCTTTCGAATACGAAGCTTGGTTAGCTTCAACCTTAGCTGGATCAGCAGCAACAACAATTGTCTTATTTTCTCCTCCTTTACTAGGTCCACCCATGATAGGCTCAAAAATATGAAGCTCGTTCATGAGATGCGTCAGACCATAGTTTAGTTGATCATGAACGTGCAAACACGGTGTCATTCAAGCATTCACGGTGTCATCATGTATGTATGGAGACGGTGCTATCCAAGCATTTATGGTGCCATCACGAATGTGCGGACACGGTGTTCGTTCTGAGGATTCCTCAATCATGACGAACTCGGAGTTGTCACCAATCAACTCTATGTTGATATTCTTCTTCCAATTAAGGAAGTTTTCTCCAGTGAATTTCTCCATCGAACGTTGAGAAGGATGGGAGTAGACACAGACACTACTTAGGCTAAAACTACAAATTATCAATAAAATAGAAATCAATCACATTTGTTCAATAAAACTTCTATTCACACAAATTTCAAGAAATTGCATTACATATACCAAGAATATGTAAGATATGAGAAAAAAATACCAAAAACAATCATATCTCTATTTATTTAGGTTTTTAACTAATCTATGATATCCTTGTCCCGGTTGGCGAGAGTCAAAAATACCACTAGTCAAATAGAGTTGTAAACTCATTTAATAATGGACACCACTAAAGAGCTTTAGTAATGGAGTTTTCTCTGAGTTTGAGCAAAGTGTATGCTTACAAGAAAAAATTGGATCCTTTCCAAAGTGCACAACTGTTTCTATTTATAGGCAGTTGAGTGCTCTAGGTTTGGGTCAGACTAATCCGGACCCAATAAGGGTATAAACACAATTTTCTCGCTGATGGAGGCTTAATACAAAGGATTTTATTAAACAAAATACACTAATCAAGGCCCATTGGGCCGTCCTGAGCATAACCACGTTTTAAGACTGACAATAGTATGCAGCTTCAGTCTGGTTCGTGTGGGCTTCTAAGGAGATCCGGGGGACAATATCCGTCAAAGTAATGGCAGTACGATTCTAAATAACGACGTACATTACATATGTAACCTCTTTTGGAAGATAGTTGACAAGACAAAACTCTGTGTTCCTCGTGGTGATGTCAGTATCGGGGACAGCTTATCACATCCAACTTGGTTACCTGATCTGGGTTCGTTTACCAATGTCCTGATCTATTTAACAGAACCATGGTTCGTTTACTAGAGCCCAGGTTCATCCACTATCGTCCTGGTTCATTTTAGACTTGGAAACGTCGTCCTTATTGTCATCCCGGACGACATCTTACACTGGGTCCGGGAGGACTAAACGTGCCAACTTCATGGTCTCGACTTGTATTCTGGGATAATTTTTGGGCTTACTGATATTTGGACCACCAGGATGTACTCCTTCCCCGTCTACTGGGCTTTGTCTGGACCTCAGATCCCTTCAAGATAGCCCATAGACTTAGTGCGGGGCCACGTGTGCAGGGTGGAAACAGGGATAACTACGCTAAATAGACTACGAGAGCATCAACTATATCCTAAGTTCTCTGAGTGTGAGTTTTGGTTTGAACAAGTAACTTTCCTAGGGTATATGGTGTCCAATAATGGAGTAGTAATTGATCTGGCAAAGATCGAGGCCATTATAGACTGGCCCTAACCAAAGAATGCCTTAGTGGTTCAAAATTTCTTAGGGTTAGCGGGGTACTATCAAAAATTTGTTGAGGGTTATTCAAAGATAGCCACACCCTTGACCAACATGACACGCAAACACTAGAAGTTCACATGGACTGAGAAATTTGATGAAAGATTTCAGACTATGAAGGATACGTTGATCTCTACACCTATCCTTTGTGTTCCCATAGAGGGCAGGAAGTTCATGGTGTATTGCGACCCATCAAAGAACAATTTAGGTTTTGTGTTGATGCAGAATGGAATGGTATCCTATGCTTCAAGGAAACTCAAGGACTATGAGCAACGATATCCCACCCATGATCTTGAGTTAGTAGCAGTGGTGTTCGCATTGAAAATATGGAGACATCACCTTTATGGGGATAGATGTGAAATTTACACCGATCACAAGAGTGTGAAATACGTCTTCACTCAGAAAGAACTGAATATCAGTCAACGGAGGTGGTTAGATTTAGTTAAGGAGTATGATTGCAAAATTCTATACCACCTGGGCAAGACAAAAGTTGTGGCAGATGCATTGAGTAGGCGAGGACATGAGAATGTCTCAGCTCTGAGCACGATAGAGATACCTCTGCAAAAATAGATTATAAACACTGGTATTGAGTTCGTGACAGATTAGAACAGATTAGAGAAGGGAAAAAAGTGGATGAAGCCCTAATGAAGCAAGAGGCTTTGGTACAGAAAAGTGGTAGCAGCGAAGTCACTATGTTTAACGGTGGATTGATGTGATATCATGATAACATATGTGTTCCTAACAATGATGAGATCAAGGAAATTATTATGAAAGAGGTGCACACAACACCCTATTCCTTACATCCAGGGTTGACAAAGATATACCAAGACCATAAGGCATTGTATTGGTGGCCTGGAATGAAGAAGGACGTTGCTGAGTTTATTCAAGGCAGGGCACCAAAGGCCAGCAAAGCTACTTCTACCACTTTATGTTCTAGAATGGAAATGGGAAGATATGGCAATGGATTTTGTGGTAGGGTTACCTTAGACCACAAAACAACATGATTATGCTTGGGTAATAGTGGATAGGCTCACTAAGTCCGCCCATTTTCTACAAGTCAAGACCGCCTACTCGACGGACCAGTATGCAGAGTTGAATGTGAGCGAGGAAATGAGGCTTCATGGGGTTCCAAAGTCGATAATTTATGATCAAGGGTCAGTATTCAAATCAAAATTTTGGAAGGGATTACAGAAAGCTATGGGTAAGGGGTTAAGGTTCAGTACCACTTTCCATCCCCAGATATATGGGCAGTTCGAGAGGACTATACAGATTCTAGAGGACATGTTGAGATGATGTCATTGGAATTTTTAGAATCTTGGAGTGGATATCTACCCCTGATGGAGTTCTCTTATAGCAATAGATATCAGTCCACTATTGGGATGGCTCCCTACGAGATGCTTTATGGCGCAAGTGTAGATCTCCCTTGCGCTGGATGAGGTTGGGGAGAAGAAAATATTAGGCCCCGAGGTAGCTAGGGAGGCCAACAAGGCGATCGAGAAAATTCACCAAAGGATGCTTGTTGCTCAAAGTAGGCAAAAGAGCTACGACAACCTTAAGAGAAGGGACATCGAGTTTTCAGTAGGCGAATTTGTGTTCTTGAGAGTCTCGCCAATGAAAGGTGTTATACGTTTTTGAAAGAAAGGGAAATTGAGCCTGAGATTTATAGGTACATTTGAGATTTTGGATAGAGTTGGGCAAGTTGCGTACTATTCAGCACTGCCCCCAGTAATAGCAAAACCACATAACGTCTTTCATATCGTGATGTTGCATAAGTACGTGTCGGATCCCTCTCATGTTCTAAGTTATGAGTTGTTATAGCTGAAGCAGGACCTGAGTTACGATGAACAGCAAGAGCGTATCATCAAAAAGGGAATCAAGGAACTGAGATCCAAAAGGATTCCATTCACTACAGCAAAAAAGGTCATTTGCATCAGTTTATAACTGCCCCAATTGAGTTTTTGTGTCAGTTTTATATGTGACGCGGAATCCCATGGCGCCAACCAGAATGGCGTTTGCGTCAGTGGGGCACTGTCACAAATTAGCATTTGTGGCAGTGCCCCACTGACTCAAACTCCAGTCTTGTTTTCGTCAGTGAAGCACTGCCACAAATTTTAAAAACAAGTTTTTTTTTGCGCTAGTTGGGAACTGTCACATAAAGTATTAACCAGAGAAATTGAAAATGTTTATGCCAATTTCCCTGTCCTATTTTGATAAAAAAAAAATAGCAGTAGAAACAGAAAAACAGCAGTATAAATTTTTTAAACATTTATCTAAAGTTAACATTTGTGATCAAAGCTACAAAAGTAATTCGAATTTCAAAGTTAATCAATGTATATAGGTACTCTTGTGTTCTAAATTTCTAAGTATTAAACCTACTTAAACTAAAATTTCCTCCTCAACTTGCTTATTTGCTAACTGAGATACATCATAATTGATTCAGTCCACTCATCCCGTATCTTGTTGATTTCGTCAGCTGAATATGGTGCTGTATTCGTAAACTAATTAGAAAATATTTAAAATAATAAGTTAGAAATCATCCAAATAAAATCATGAACGATAGTTTAAATCAAAATTAAAAGGTAAAACAATACCTCATTTTTCAAGTAGGTCTTTCATCTAGGTTGTGAAATCAACTCTCTAGCAAACTTCATAATGTAAAAGCCACACTCAGTTGGCCCAGTCTGGTTTCGACACTATTACAACATAGTTATCCAAATTTAAGTATAATATTTAGCAAGTTATTATAATAAAAATATGTCAAAAACTTTAATACGATAAGTAATATAATTTATTTACCTTAGGAACACAAATTTTAGATTGATTGACTCTTTTCGTCTTCGGTGTGTATCATATTGATCCAGTGCCCTGCACATAATATTAATATTTACGCATATATGAGTTTGAAATGAAATCATAAATTAATTAAGGAATATGTATAACTTACATGATAATTATCTCCTTGATTTCTAGACGAAAATGTGAGTTTATAGGATCCAAAAAAGCTACCGAATGATTGTGTGGCTGAATTAATACTAACATCAAATGATAGCTACAATAAAAAAACTTGTGTAAGATATTTCTCAATAAACAAAATATATGAATATAAAATTAAGTTGACTTACTTGTTGTTCCAAGGACAAATTAGAAACTGTGTCTCTAACTCCATCTGGAGAAACTGATCGAAGAGATTTTTAGCATGTATTTCATTAGTTCCTGCATTAGTGGACTCTAAAGCAGGATGCATGAAAGTGTACATGTGGTTCAACCCCTTCGTTTGCACTAAATCATCGAGGAAGCTACATATAATTAAAAAAGTCAATAAACTATTAAATTTCAAGTTAAACTAAATAAACTGAAAGATTATAAACATCATTGTACCTCATATATAATGCTAGCTCAGTCTTTCCAAGCATCTCATAGTTGCAAAAGTGGAGGATATCATTTTTCCCTAATAGAGAGATAGTTTGGAATCCAAATTCCCTTTCAACAATTGGAATTTCTACCACGCAGTCATCTTTCAATTTATCAATAAACTTCACCAAACACTTCAACATTCTTGTCATAGGCACTTATGTAGGCTCCTGTGTCAATGCCTCTATTCTTTTCTTTGATTGTCTTGGTTGTTGAGTAAAGGGCGCAAGTCGCTCTTTCGTTTGTTGATTAGTAAGAACCCAATGTTGTGGCCATCCAACATCATACCCGACAACTTGTCCAACCAATGTATAACCTTCCATTGTAAGCAGATATGGTAAACTAGCGTTCTCTTGAATGGATACCTCAACTCTCACACGATAATTTCCAGGAGGCAGTTGAACACTATGTATTTCTATGCAACAGGTACTTAAAAGTTTCCCCTCCACAACTATATTTTGTGTCGAACCAAGACACAACTTACAATTAATCTGTTACATTACAATTACTCAGTTAGATTTTTCGATAAACTAGTTTAGTTTACTGTATCAAATATATGCAATAATGAATTAATAAGAAACTATTACCTCATTAGGAAAATTTGACTGTGGTGGTGGGGGAGCACATAGTGCCTATGTCAGTGGTGGAGGAGCATGTGGACCTGTGAGGGTTGTCGGTGAGCATATGATGTCCATGTCGATGGTGGAGGAGCATATTGTGCTTGTGTCGGTGGTGGAGGGGCATATGGTGCGTGTGGTGTGTTTGAGGATCCTCCTACACCTAAACCAGATGCATTTGATGATCCAAATTCACCGCTCTGTTGAGATGCAATATGCGCCATCAACTGGTTTAACTTTTCCTTCTGTTGATGTACCCTTTCTTCAGAATGACACCATTTCTCTTCAAGGTCTTTATAACGAGCATCTTCCACACCTTTTTGTTTGTGATTGAATCTTTTTGGCGGTGGGACATGAGAAAATTGACGGGGAGCAACATGTGCACCAACCCCCCTAACACGTCCCCCATGCTCTGGAGTGCCTAATGCCATTGTTAGTATATCGTTTGAACATTCCTCCACCAACTCGCCTTCTGCTACTTTTTTCCAGTATTCCACTTATATACATAGTAAATAAATCAATTAGAATATAACACACACATTAATCATTAAAATTATTTTAAAAAATCGAAGAACACTTACAATCTTCTTCACCACCTCTCGAGCTTCTTCATCAATAACTTCTCCTTTCTTATTCATCCGTGCCTGTGTCCACATCTCACCTCTGTCATATTTGGTCAACTCATGACCCAATTCCTCTTCCATTTTTTGTTCTACCAGTGCATAACCACCACGCCCTGATTGATGTGGATACTTGTTCTGAGCCCGAGCATCTTGTTTTGTTTTCTCATCTCTTCCCAATCTGGGGTTAGTCTTTTCGCAACAAATTTATTTCAATCTTCAGGTTTGTAATACTCGATGTAGTCTGATGGGGCCTTGGAAAGAAGCTCAAGAGCTAAATTCTTATATACATAACTAAGATCTTTTGTTAGTCTTGTTTTCCTGTTTCTCCATGTTTTTCCTGCTTCTTTGAGGACGTCTGTTTTAGAATAATTTGGAAGTTTGAACGTAGTCTACACAAACGAACCCAAAAATATTAAACTTTTTTCAATATATTAATTTGTTCGGATAAATTTAATAGTTAATATTATAGCTTACTTGTATTTGACCCCATAAAGTCTCCTTTTTATCCTTCGACATTTGTTTCCAATTGTCGATATCTAAAGGAAGGGTTGTCCGTGATAGAAGACCAATGGTGTTGTTCATCTTGATCCCCCCTTTTCCCATCGCTCGACCAAAATGATTGTACTCGACCTCATAATTGCGGCTCACTTCTTGCTTTGAATACATCACTACAATTCAATTTACCCCTATACTTCTTATCTCGTGTATTTGTTGGTGCGGTAGGATTAGTCCCCTCCAAACCAGTACCATGATCATCAACAAACGGATCACCCTCATCATCATATGATGGATCCATAATCAATAAATCTGCAATTAAGTAAACACAAATATTATCTGGTATAAACTTCACAAAATACATAAAAATAAAATCACAAAATTAATATATATATATACCTTTAATTATCTACCCGTAACCCTTCACCATTCTCGCGTATATAGTCATCATCATTATCAATGGTGACATCAATAGGCGGTGAAGCAATTGTAAATGTTTCTTGTTCAAGTATAGTATCATTGCTCCTAGACTCATTGATCAGATAATCTTTCGGTTGACTTGTTAGGACAACTGACCATCGAGCATCTACTAGATCACTCACATAAAATACTTGCTTGGCTTGTGACGCCATTATAAAGCGGTCATATTTATGTCCTATTCAGTTTAAGTCCACCAGTGTGAATCCTAAGTCATCTGTTTTGACCCCAATATCTCTTTTCAACCAATCACGCAAGAAGAGAGGAATTCGAATAGTCACATAATCTAGTTCCCAAATTTCTTTGATCACCCCATAAAATGTCGTATCACATTGTATGGGATTTTTATCTTTGGAACTAGATATTTGAAAAGTCTAGGCGATAATAGTAACACCACTATTTTGTGTCTTTCTAATATTATCACATTCCATGGTGTTGAATTGAGTACCGTGAATATAATAGCATTGATACTTAATTACACTTATTGAAGGACCTCGTGCTATCCATTTTAATGTTTCAGACACTGTTTGTGGTGTTATTCAGAACCTAGAATACAATAAAATAAAACAAAGTATATTAAATTCCAACAAGACAAAATACAATAACACTCAAACAAGAACAACACAAGTATTTTACCTCAGTCTCGAACCAAGTACTGAAATTTCAATAATGTTCATCTTGTACGCATTTTTTCTCCCGAGACTTATTAGGATAAGTGGTCTTGATCCAATTGAAATGTTCTCTTCAATAAAATTCATTTATATCAACAAACTACATTCATTGCCAATATAATGAAAGAGAAAAATAAGATTGACCGTGCATATGTATAGGAACTTACTCGATGTATGGTTGAACATCATCAATATTTTTTAAGACTAGGCAATGTGCTTCATCTCTATCAGATTTATTTACATCGGAAACAACACCACCTCTAATCCCTTTACTTATTTCAAACTCAATTTTAGAAAAACATAGTCCAATGCTCGCAACACCTGATAAGTATTCTTAGCAGAACTCCATTGCTTCTTTAACGATGTAGGATTCAACTATGCAACCCTTGGGTCTACTTCTATTTCTGACATAACCTTTTAAAACCTTCATATACCATTCAAATGGGTACATCCATCTCAAGTATACTTGTCCACGCAATTTTACTTCTCTCACCAAATGAACTATTAAATGAACCATTATGTCAAAAAATGGTGGGAAATACTGCTCCAACTCACACATAGTTATCACGATATTTGTTTGAAGATTGTCCAACTTTGACACATCTACCACTTTACAAAAAATAAATTTAAAGAAGAAGCATGGCTTGGTAATTGCATGTTGAACTTTTTTGGGTAACACAGAACGGATAGCTACTGGTAGAAGATGTTCGAGTAGTGTAAGATGGTCATGAGATTTCATTCCATCTAAATTCAAAATTTTCATATCTACCAGAGAATAAATATTTGAAGAATAACCTTCTGGTACTTTCACATTCGACAAAGAATGACATACAATTTTTTTTATCTTCTTTAGAAAGTGTATAACACGCATGTGGTAAATAGGTTCGTCTCTCACTAACCTCTGGTTGTAACTTACTGCATATACCCATTAGTTTTAAATCCAACCGAGGTTTAATTCCATCCTTACTCCGACCAGGAATATTAAGCAATGTACTAATTAAGCTATCTGACATGTTTTTCTCAATGTGCATCACATCCAAGTTATGCCGCAAAACCAAATGCTCCCAGTATTCAAGCTCAAACAAATAGATTTCTTCTTCCAACAACCTGTCGCACCATCCACAACCTCCTTTGTTTTTTCACGTCTAACATTTTTTCTCTTATTTGTATAATTTCTAGGCTTACCGAACTTGCATTGGATTTTTTTCAACTTTGTTAACAATTTTCCTCCAAGTAAAGGTGGTGGAGCCTTTCCAAATTCAGGTTTACCATTAAATGCATCTGTCAAACATCGAAATTTATGTTCTTCGGATAAGAACTTTTGGTGTATCATATAACAAATCTTTCTAGAATGTTTTTGTTTGGTTCATTTTAGGTTTGTTTTAGAGATCGTTTTAGGTTGTGTTTTTAGTTATTTAGGATTGTTTAGTACAAATTTATGCTTGTTTTCTTTTTGTTTCAGGTTGTAATGGTCAATTACATAATATGGAGTGAAATGAGAAGAAACATGTTAAATATGATAAATACGATGGATTTTGTGTTGATTGTGGAGTTTCAAGACATTATGTGTGAAAAATAATACATTGAAGATGCTCAACACACGTCATTTATGCTCTATAACGCAAGTCTGAAACTTCAAGCCGCATGTTTACCATGATTTATTCACTTTCTGGAAAAACATCTATAAATAGAAGTTGTAGATATTTATCTTAGCTTTCCATAGCTTTTTGAATCATTCAATTCGGAGTTATATCGAAGGAGTTATGATCAAAATACGATGAGCTGACGCTGCAGGCTGTTCGAACTGAGTTTTGTCGATTCTGACTTTAGCGCTACAGCGCCATAATAAGAGCGCTACAGCGCTCCAGAAGTAGCGCTACAGCGCTAGAGACGCGATTTTAACAGATATGATCATTTTTTGATGGGCAATTTGGTCCTTTCACTTGGAATTTGGTAGGGATTTTTGGAGAAACATAGTGTACGACTAGAAGGGGCTGAATGGGGGGACGACGGCTGGGAGTTAGAAAACCATCTTGGAGGATTCATCCCTGAATTTTTTATCTTTTTCTTTAAAATTTTATGTTTGTAATTGAATTATCTTATTGCTAGAATGAATATCATGGGCTAAATTCTTTTTTAAGGATTTTATGTGAATCTTTTGGAAACCCTTGTTATGGTTTAATGCAAAATTTATGTTCCTCTTCATCTCTTTCAATTCCTTACAATCTGTGTTAGTTGTGCGATTATTGATTTATCACCTCTAATTGCTATTTCATGAATCAAATTGAAATCTGAAAAGTGAAATTTGATATGCTTTGATTGTTTGGATGCAAATTTAATTTAGAACGAAGGTATCTAGATTGTTTGCCTATTTTTTCTGAGTTGCGTGGTTAATGCCTTCTACATGATTCAACTTACCATAGAAATATAGGAAGTTGTCATTTAGATTGAATTTCATAAATCTTGACCAGATTATGAATTGTTTTTGCAACTTATTCTTGAATAGAGAGAAGGGGATATAAATTATTGCATTAGGAAATAAAAGGATGGAAAATAGAGGATCATAATTGTCCTAATTTCATTTTCTCTGTTATTTTCTGTTTAAATTTTCATTGTGCTTCGTTAGTATTTTTCTTTGTTTGAAATCTCTGAAATCGTTCAATCAAATAGAATTAAAAAGATTGGTTGATTGGTAATTGATAAATCAGTCCTTGAGGACGATACTTGGTTTTTACCATTTTATTACGAATTGCGACTGTGTGCACTTGCATAGCATATAAATTTCGCAACAAGTTTTTGGCGCCGTTGCCGGGGACAAGGAATACACACCAACTTCTGCAATATTGTGGATCATCAATCATTTCTGCAATATCATCAACTTCGTAATCCACATCAAAATACTTATTATTCTTAGATTGTCCCTCATCAGTGACTTTCATTCTTTCTCCGTGAAAAAACAATACTTTATAACTTTTGTCTATTCCATTCCTAAATAGGTGATCTTTTATTTTAAAAATTGGCATCCTGACAACATTACCACACATAACACAAGGACAAGGAATACAACTAGGAGATTGAGTATTTCTTGCACAAAATTGAAAGAAAAACTCAACTCCATTCATATATTTCACGGATAACATATCCACTTACATCCAATCTCTATCAATTGTCAAACTTCACACAAAAAAACAAACAAACAAACAAACAAAGCATCCAACATTAATAATTTGATTCGTGGATTACCTAATTGACAAGTAAATAAAGGAAACAATATATCCAAAAAAAATTGGCCAGCATTTCCCCTATTTCTATCACATTTCCCAAATTTAAAACGTGCATGTATACAACACATGGTATACATAAAAATATTCAACAAATCAATCAAACATGCATAATTCTCATATTACTAACTCTTAAAAAAAAATTGGGCATCATTTCCTCTATTTCTATCATATTTCCCAAAATTTAAATAAACATATATTAATCACATAAACACAACAAGCCAATTAATCAATCAAACATGCATAATTACAGCCTTATATCACCGCAGCACACAGTCCCAAAACCTATCTCCACTATTTTATAATTCATACATTCCACTAAGTTCAATATCTTTTTTTGGCAATAATACATTAAGGTTTAAAATATTACCTCTAATATAAAATCCTCCAAAGCTTGACCTCACCAACAAAGTTGTCAACAAAATACATACTCAAATATAAAAATAAACAAAAACATAATAAAAAAGTTGACAAAATATAAAGAAAAATATATTAAAGCTATATTTTAACTAAATAAACAATAAAGTGCTTAAAGAAAACAAATAATTTGTTATATGTACTCATTTAAATACTTAAACCCGAAATAAAATATATTTTTTTAAAAAAAGTTAACAAATCACATAAAGAAAAATCGACTATAAATATCATAACTAAATCAATTATAAAATATAACTTAAAGAAACCAAATAATTTAATATATACATATTTAACCAATTAAACCCAAAATTTAAAAATAAATTTAAAAAGTTAACAATATATAAACAAAAATTTACTCAAAATATTCAAACTAAATAATTAATAAAGTGAAACTTATACAAAATATATACATTAATATATATATAATCATTTACAAAAGTAAATCCGAAATTAAATTAAATTTAAAAAAAATTGAAAAAGTTAACAAAAAATAAAGCAATTATAATAAAAAAAATCAAAAAAAAGAAAATATTAAAATGCAAAGTTTAAATCTAAAAAATTACATAATCATTAATATAAAACTATCAAAATATTAAAAAAATCCGAAATATAGTCAATTTATATAAAAAAATCACAAAAATTAAATTTAAATCATAAAAATTAATAAAATTGAAGTTACTTGTGGTACTTGAGCAATGTGAGTTCTTGAATTAGAAAAGCTCAAAAAACTAAGAAAGTTTATGGGTTTTCAAACAATAATCATCAAAAACAAAAATATATACAAATTTAAAAAAAAAAACTATGTATAAGGTTCATAAACATATATACATCATTATTTTTACATTAAAATTGAAAAAAAGTAATAGAAACTTACCAAAATGAGGGAAAACCGAAGAGGGCACCGCTGGTTTTCTCTAGTTTTTTTTTCTGAAACTATTTAGGTCAATGTGTTTAGCGTCCCAAATTCGCTAATAAGGCTTAAGGCCTTGATTAGCGTGCCTGGAGGGCAATAAGTGATTAATTATGTTAATGTGTGAATTTGATGAGTATGTGATTAGAAATGCATGTTTAGGTGAATTAAATATTCATGTGGACCGCATTTTGTTATTAGGGGCATGTTTGTAATTTTAGCCCGTTGAGGGCATAAATGCAATTATTGTGATATATTTGTGTTGCACGATCTGAGACAGTCCTAGGGAGCAGTTTAGCTAGAAAGTCCCAACGTGGTCAAATACCCGACTCAGGGCGAGTCAAGGGGTATTCTGAGCATTAGATGTTTTATGGGGTTATCGAGTTATGAAAATAAATATTTGGAGATGTATTTGAAGTTAGAACGTTTAGGAGGGAATATCGGGGAAATTTACCATTTTTCCCTCGAGGACGTTTTTGGTATCCCGAGCTTTGGAGGTAACCTTAGAATTAAGTAAAACAAAACTAAGGGAGCATTCAGAAACTAAGAAAGCGACCCAAACATATCTCTCTCTCTCCTTCAGTTCTCTCCCTTCTCTCTCTTGTGTTTGAAGATTTTGATGAGTTACAGAATTAGCAAGCTTAGTTCTTAAGGGATTGAAGCTGGGTGTGATTGAGGATTAGTTCAAGGGCAAAGCTATGAGTTGATGTAAGGATTTTAGCGCTTAATTAACTGAATTAAGCTGAGTATTGTTGCTGTTTCAAAGTTATGCATGTGAGCTAGGTGGTGGATCACTCTTGAGTATCTAGATGAGGTTTAGGGTTAATTCATGTTAGGTTTTGTTGCTAAGACTGTAGTAGAACTTCTGTGGTGATTGAATTGGATTATTAGAATGATTTTGGGGGTAAATTGGCTTGGTTTTAGTTATGGAAATAGAGGATTTTTCTGGGTTCGAAGGGGTTGGGCCGCGGCATTGTTCTTACTGAGCCGCGACCCACTAGAACACTTGGGAGGTCAAGACGAAGGGCGGGCCGCGGCGCGCATAGGCTGATTTTGAGGGTCGGGGTTTCTGGTTGAGGCGGGCCGCAACATGGGATCTTGGGGCCACGACGCTTAGTGGGTTTTTGGACCCCAAGGAGGTTTCAGGCTCGGGAATCCAAAAGTTAAGGCTCGGGATGGATTTTATCACCCGGATTGATAGAATTCAAGGTCTGGGAGACTAGAATTGTAACCAAAGTTATTTAATGGATTAGAACTTGATGGGTGGATGTTGTTGATGCGTTGTGACTAGGTTTTCAGCAAGGCTCAGACTAGGGAACTGTGCTCGGGATATCGGTGCTCGGAAAGCTCGTGACACAGGTAAGAAAACTGTTTTACCCATAGAGCAGGGCATGGCCCTATAGTTTGTGTTGCAGGGCACGACCCTATGTGACTATGATACAAGGCAAAGCCCTATTGTGTATGCTTGTATTTTCTTAAGTGTTTATTGAGTTTATGCTATGTGTTGCATATCCGTAAATGTACGGCAAAGGGTCGGGAACAGTGAAGGCTGAGAACAGCAAGACCGGATACGACAAAGAGCCAGGAACACCGTCAAGCACGTGGAGTGCAAGGCCGAGTACGGCAAGGGGCAGAGAGCAGCGTTAAGCATGCGGAGTGCGAGTTGCCAGGGTGAGACCCTATTTGATACCTAGGATATCCTTACAGTGTAGACCACGAACCCAGAACCTGGTAAAGCGCCTGGGATGGCATGGTCGTATGTGTTGAGCCTGTTGGCGGTTTTATTATATGCGAATTGGTAGCTATGCATATGTTGTTTGCCTGTGTGAAGTTTTCTTGCTGGGCTTCAGCTCACGGGTGCTCTATGGTGCAAGTAAGGCAAGGGGAAGGTCGACAAACCATGAGAACGGAGAGCGTGAAGTGACGTGTACATGTTTGGCCTGCCTGGCTGCCATGGCCAGGGTATTTTTGGGAGATGTTTGTATAAAACCAGATTTTGTCGTTTAGTCGACTTTAATCTTATTTTGGAGTTGTAAATATTTCTAAACAGTATTTTGGGATCCCAAATGTTAAAGGCTTTATGATTTTCAATGTATGGTTACATTTTTTAATTACATGACTCTTATTACAGTTGAGTTATACTTTTAACCTAAAACCTCGATTAGCGAGTTGACTGCACGTTTATAACTCACTTAGTAACTGCTCTAAGGCGATAGGGCATTACAATGTGGCTGTCGGGGATGAAATGGGGCTTAATTCACTTAATGGGTCATTTGCGTCAGTGACCCACTGACGTAACGACCTGTTTGCGTCAGTGGGGCACTGATGCAAAAGCCAAAGTAAAATGCGTGTTTTACTTTGGCATTTGCATCAGTGCCCCACTGATGCAAAAGGGTCGCTATTGTCAGTGGGCCACTGACGCAAACAACCATGTTAACAGCGTCAGTGGCCCACTGACGCAAACAGTCCCATTCAATGCCGTCAGTGTATGTTATGACGCAATTGCCCCCGCATTTGTGGCAGTGCCCAGCAGCCACAAATGCTAATTCTTGGTCAACATCGTCAATCAATTGCACTGACTGACGCGTTTGACTGACACAATTGCCCTTTTTTTGTTGCAGTGATTAGTTAAGGTCATGTGGAAGAATAGAACAAGAGAAGCAACATGGGAGTTGGAGGAAGACATGAGAGAAAGATACCCAGAGTTATTTGGTAAGAAAGAATTTCGGGACGAAATTCCTTTTAAGGACGACATATTGTAGCACACCAATTTTTTTTTTGTTAGTTTAATTAATATTGTGCTTTATTTTTTTAATTGTTAAGTGTTAGGAAATTATGTTTATTCTTATTTGAATTGCCTGGTAGAATTGTGTGAAATTAATTTGTTAATTCTTTTATTTAAATATTTTAATTTGTAAGTTCATGAGTCTTGGATGTATGCACCAATGTGCATGATTAGTAGGAATGCACCTTAGCACCTGTGTGTGTGCATGTGCATGAATAGAGAGCACACAATAGTTTTCCCATGCATTATTATAGATTTTTCCTTTTATTTATTATTTAGATTTAATTTAAATAGAAAGAAAATAATGGGAGAAATAAAGAGAGAAGGCTCTAGAGGGCTTGTGTTCACACAAGAAATAAATGGGAAAGAAATGGTACGATGACAAAGAGTTACCATTTTTTTTAATTCCTGTAACTCTCGACCCAGCCACAGTAAAACAGCCATAACATGAGTTGTAGGTGTCTGATTTAGACAAACTTTGTACCGTTAGAAAAATAATTTAATTATCTACAACTTTTGTGAATTATCATTTTTTTCCAAAACACATCGAATATGTACGAAAATTGAGTCCCAAGTGGCTGGACCATAGAGCTACGAAAATTTGACATTTACTTATTAGTGTGGTGTGCCAAGGAAGGGAAGGGATAAGTTAATGTGTTGTAAATTGTCAAATGGATTTGATTGGCTGAGTACAATTATTATTTTATTTTATTTTTGATTTATTGTTTAAAGGAAATAAAATATTAATATAAATTAGGTTGCATTTTCTTTATATTAAAAAAACCTAGTACACTATAAATAGAACCTTAGAATCCTAGAAAGCATTTTCGCTCATATCTTCTCTTTACAACAACCGTTTTCCTAGAGAGAGAAAGAGAGAGGAGAGAGAGAGCTTGTGGAAGAGGGAAAGAAGAAAGAAGGAGAGAAAGAAAGAAAGCAAGTGCAAGAGGAAGAGGCGGTTAGGCATTTCGAAATCCCTAAGGGTGTGTTCAAGAGAGTGGCCATAGTTTTTGGGTCCTTGATTTCTATCAAGAGAGGCTCGTTGTGACATTTTCACATTTTACTTTGCTCGAACCTAAGGTAAGGAAGTTAGATAAAATTTCTTATGATTGCTAAGTGTTATGAAATTATTTTTATTATTATTTGAATTGCTTGGTATAAATTGTGTGAAATTAATTTGTTAATTATTTTATTTAAATATTTAAATTTGTAAGTTCATAAGTCTTTATTGTATGCATCAATGTGCATGATTAGTAGAAATGCACCTAAGCACTTGTGTGTGCATGTGCATTGTTATCCCCGTTTCTTCCCCACACACGTGGCCCCGTACACTAAGTCCATGGAGTATCCTGAAGGGATCCAAGGCTCAAACCAAGCCCAATAGACGAGGAAGGAGTACATGCTGGTGGCCCAAATATCAGTAAGCCCAATCTTTATCCCATAATACAAGTTGGGACCATGAAGTGGGAACGTTTAGTCCTCCCGGACCCAGTGTAAGACGTTGTCCGGGATGAAGATAAGGACGACGTTTCCAAGTCTAAAATGTTTAGGGACGATAGTGGATAAACCCTGGCTCTGGTAAACAAACTAGGGTCCTGGTAAATGGATCAGCATGTTGGTAAATGAACCCGGATTAGGTAACTGGGTTGGGCGTGATAAGTTGTCCCTAATACTGACATCACCCCGAGAAACACAGAGTTTTGTCTTTTCAACTAACCTACAGAAGAGGTTATATATGGAATGTATGCCGTTATTCAAAACAGTACCGCCACTACACTGACGGATCCTGTCCCCCGGATCTCCTCAGAAGCCCACGCGAACTAAACTGAAGCTGCATACTATTGTCAGTCTTACAATGTTGTTATGCTCAAGCCGACCCAATGGGCCCTGATTAGTGTATTTTATTTAATAAAAACATTTGTATTAAGCCTCCATCGGTGAGCAAATCGTGTTTATTGTTAGGAAAACTTATACAGGATCTTTATTTATTTTCATGTATATCTAACATTAAACAAATTAATACGAGATAGCCTAAAACATGTTTCTAAAATTGAATTCAAAGAGAAACAATGAATAGAAAACTTACAATATACGCAGCAGAATTAAAGAGTCTTTCCTTCAGTTTCTCTAACTCTTGAATCCTTTCTATCGCAGAGTATTATCAAGAAACTGAACTGATCTTCTATGTTCTTCACAGTCTTCCAATGTATCCTTAGAATCACCTAGACTAGTGTGTGAAATTATCAACACATGAGATATATATAGAGAAAAGAAGAAAAAATAACAAAGAGGCTTAGAAAGAAGGACTTGTGTTTAGAAAGAATCTAAAACTATCAGAAAATCTAACTTGTGACTTATCAAACTTATGTTTTTACTACTCTCTAAGCACTCCTTTTATAGACTCAATTAGGCCATTTAATTTAATTAAAAAATCAATAAAATAATAGCCAATTTGAAGCCCTAGGTTGAAATTATCAGGGGCTTTAGGCCTGTGAAAATTCCCATTTGATTATAAGCCCACGAGACTTAAAATCAAGACATGTATTATTTTCTATTGATTTAATTAATTAAATAATTATTTAAATCCTTTATCAAATTAATTATTTATAATTTGAACCTTTGATTTAATTTGATTTATTAATTTAGATACCAATTTATCTTAATTAATAAATCTGCCATAATTTTTCTTTTCTTCTCAAAATTACACAACTCTGTTAAACTATCCACAATTGACCTGGCCAACTTTGATAATTCTAATTGATAATTAAATCAATTAATTGAGACTATCTAGATGATTTTATCCAAGATACAATGGGGACCATGGGCCTATGAAATCAAGCTCCAATAAGTTATCATAAATCTAACAAATAAATTTACCAACTTATTAATTCCTCGTGACTCCACTATAGACTCAGAATTGCACTCTTGAATTCATAGAACGCTCTATAACAAATATAGATACGCTATTAATTATCCATTGTTACAACTGTAATTGTCACTCAATCCTCTATAGACGGTCTACAATGAAATAGGACTAAAATACCATTTTACCCCTCATTGTATTGCATCCTTAAAACACTTAGTTCATTGTAAATGATATTTCAGTAAACTAATTTAATTACTGAAATGAGATCTCTATCATTTAACACCTTGAACCAAACTAAAAGGAAACCATCATTTCATTTCTTCATTAGAAGCTATAGATGTTCATATCTATGATTAACACTCCCACTCAATTATACTACCGAGTTCCCAAGACGTAAGTATGGGCTAGTTCGTAGGGTAAGTTGGTAACTAACAAGTCAAATAACTCAAATAAAACAACCAGTTAGAATTGAGATTGAATTGACCTATGGTCAACTATATGATATGACTAGAATAGATAATAACGGTATGTTTACTTATCTTATCAACTGTAAATATCGGTCCTGTCCGATGTAACAAATACATCCGATCTTATTGACTTTGCTAATGTTCTGGAAAGAACATAACATTGTAATGTGTAAGTAGATCATATCGTAGATTGGCAAGTCAGTGTAAATCCTATGCACGGACTATTCTTAGGACTAACTTATTTTGAATATATAACCATATTTATATTCCACTGTGATTACGTCACTATAAATAAGATTAGCTATATGCTCGGGATTCAGTAGAAGTTTATATCATTTAAATAATCATGAAAATAAAACATGTGAGCAAAGTGATTGACCAAGTCAAAAAATGATTTATATTCTTTTATTGATAATAAAAGGAGATTACAAAGAATTTAGGTTTTAATTAGGGCATACAACCCCAACATTTATACCCTTATTGGGCCTCGATTAGTCTGTCCCAAACCCAGAGCACTCAGCTGCCTATAAATATGAACAGTTGTACATTGTGGAAAGGATTCGATTTTTCTCCTATATGCATACACTCTGCTCAAACTCAAAGAAAACTCCATTGCTAAAGTTGTTTAAGCTCTAATACAACAAACTCATGGACTAAGGCTCTTTAACGCCCCAACCACGTAAAACCCCTAGTGTGATTATCTTTAAATCTTTTCTCTTATCGCTCTAAATCTTTCATAATTCTAGTTTCTAAAAATCTTGGTAAAATTTTTGGTGCTTTCATTGAGAGCTGAAGAAAGTTTTAAAAAAGAAATATATATATATCGAGTATCTGCAACAATGGTGAACACGAGGCATACTACATTCGATCCTACTCACCAAGAACAGCAAGGCAATGGGGAGCCATTGCCCAATCAACCTCTCCCTCAAAACCAACCTGAGGGTCCACCCTATCAAATGCCTCAGCCTGACGATTCCATGAATTTTGAGGACGAAGCAGACTACGAGGATGGTTACTATGAGGAAGATGAGGAAAATGAAGGGGGATACCATGATCACGAAGCTGAGGATCCGGTGATCCCTGAAGAAGAACTGGATCCTGACGAGGGTGACCCAGAAGTGATTAAACTGAGACAACTAGTCCTGGATCAAGAGGCCATGGTAGTTGAACAAAAAGAAGCCACTCGCCAGATGCAAGAATCCATCCTGGACCTGCAGGCCTTCATTGCTGCCCAAGGACTGGCGACCAATCCTCCAACTATTCCTCCCCCAGGAACACGGCCGTCGGCCCCACCACTTAGGACCGACGTGACCGAGAACATGAGGCTGATCTCTCCTCCAGGGAAAGATCCCAAAGTCGGCCCATCTAACCCGACTCAAGAAAAAGGGAAAGCCAAAGCAGCTAACTCTGTGGGAAAAGAAAACTCCCGGAAGAAAACTCATCCCGTCTTGAAAACCGGGGCCAACCCAGGGTCGCTCCCTAGGAAAGAGAAGATGCATCCTGTCCCAGGACGAGATCATCTGATCGATCTGCAAGGGATGCACCCCCAGGGTACCATGCCCTGGCCTGTCACTAAATAGATCAAACAAGAGCAACGTTTCCACCCCAGTGCCTCCGTGAATAAGGATCAACAAGGGCGCCCGCATGTTGATGAGCTGGAAACCGTTAGTTTAGGGGACGACACATCCTGGAAAGATCTACACGATGGTCTAAATGCCCGAAAGGAGCAAGCTTGCAAGGAGAAGATCTGCCCCCGAGGGGGAGATCTGAGGAATAACCTCAACGACAGGCGGAACGAAAGGGTCCACCTGGACGACAGTTCATGGAACAGCTGGCCGAATTAAAGAAAGTCATGGATCGTCTAGTTCGAATAACAAGAGGGAGGAGGTTCTAATTCTGAAAAAGGAGGAAAAAGAACCATGCACCAAACACAACCTAGATGAGGTGCTCCCAAAGGGTTTCAAAATGCCAAACTTGCCCGCTTACACCGGGAACACATACCCCATGGACCACTTATCCCGCTACAATCGTTTGATAACCGTAGCCCACGTCTGTGACAATGGCAAATGCCTACATTTTTCAATCACTCTAGATGGACCCATAGAAGAGTGGTGGAAGAGGCTCAAGCCGGGATCTATCCTATCCTGGTCTAGACTACAGTCGGGGTTACGCAAGCAGGTGGCCGCCATGAGGATGGACATGCAGATCAGTGCCCTCACCAACATTAAGCAGCTCCCCACGGAGACTCTGAGGGCCTACATCCAGTGCTTCACGAAAGAAGCCTCAAAAACCAAGGTGGATGATGGCACAAGGATTTATCAACTGGGAGGAGGCCTGAATCCAAGTATTCGGATGGCAGCAAGGCCCTTAGCCGAGTGCCCAAACCTTTCCCGGGTACGGGATGCAATATCCGGCCCCTCACTATCCAACACCCCTAGCAGCGCCTGGGTCGACGAGTACTCCCGGAATGACCTTCGCAGCCCCTACGGTCTACGGTCCTGCTTCCTCAGGATACGCGCCGGCCCAATCCGCCCCATCTTCTGGATATGGGAAGGCACCGGTCAGGTATAGTGCTGCCCCTAGTGGGGCCCTGCCGTCTGTAATGGGGGGGATGGAGGCAAGCGTAAACCCCTCCCGGGAGAAGAGATCGGGGAAAGGACAGAACCGATCCGAGCCTTCTAAAAAGGGCAAGAGGGATTATGAGCCCCAATACTTAGAGTACACCAACTTAGTGGACACCAGGGAAAATGTATACCTGGCCACGGAGAGAACGGTTCATTACCAGAAACCCATCCCTATGTTCAAGGGGGGAAAGAACTCAAGGGACACCAACAAAAGATGTGTGTATCACAAAAATGTGGGTCACTCTATCGAGGAGTTTCATCAGTTGAAAGATGAAATCAAGATTCTTATCAAGTTGGGGCATCTCCACCAGTGTGTCAGGATGCTCGTGGGAGTTCCGGGACTGTCAGCATCTCCAGGAGAACCTGCGATCCCGAGTGCACCTGGATCGTACCGACCTCCCCATGGAGGGTACGTGACAGGACCGAGAGCACAGGCCCCTCAAGGGACCCCAATCGTGCAAGCACCTGAACCTGGGATGCCTTTCCCCTCTGGAACCATGCCCCCACGGATAGATGGTCATGTGGCCACCATCTCGGGAGGGCCACACCTAATGGGACCATCCCGAAATGATCAAAAGCAGTATCTCAGTGACCTCAACCATGACCATGAGGTATGTGCCTTGGTCCAGACCCCGGCTCAATGCCCGAAGTTGATGAATTTACCCATCACCTTCAGAAAAGAGGACACCCGGAACATCCACTTCTCTAATCATGATCCTTTGGTCATCGATGCCTAAATCACCATCAAAATGGTGTCCTAAGTGTTGGTGGATGATGAAAGTTCCATCAATGTATTGTTCAAGCCAGCATTCATTGCAATTGGCTTGACCGAGGCAGATCTGGCCTCATGCCCAACGCAGTTCTACCGGTTCAATGGAGATTCAACATTTCCGATGGGGAAAATCCAGTTGCCTGTAACATTGGGGAACGAGATTTAACGCTCGTTCAAATTTTGTATGTTCATAGTGGTGGATTGCTCCACCACTTACAACGTCATCTTTGGTCGGCCCGCGCTGGTCGACTTCGGTGCCATCACCTCCATCCGTCACCTCTGTATGAAGTTCCCATGTGACAACGGAGGGGTAGGAATAGTCCGAGGGACCAGAAGAGCGCTCAAAAATGTTACCACATATCCACTCGACCAATTTATATGGTCCGCGAAGAACCTCTTCAGGAGGAAAATATTGATCCAGTCCCACCTCCTCCCTCGGCATGTAGGATGGTTTGAGACAAAGATGAACTAGATCCGCGGATAGGGTTGGACCTTGAACTAGAGCCCATGGAGGAAATTGAAGAGGTGTGCATCAGTGACACCGACCCGACCAAAGTAATCCAATTCGGGAAGAACCTAAATGCAGAGGTCCGGGCAGCCATCATCGCCCGAGTAAAAGAGAACCAGGACGTCCTGGCCTAGTCACACTCAGATATGACCGGGATCGACCGTAACATCATATGTCACGCCCTAAACATCAACAAGGGCGTGACTCCAGTCTGGCTGAAATGGAGACCTCTGGGGGCGGTGAGGGCAGGGGCCCTCAAGTTAGAAGCTGAGAAGTTATCTTCGATCAACTTCATTCGGGAAGCCTTGTATCCCATCTGGCTAGCCAATTCGGTGGTGGTGCCCAAGCCGAACGGAACGTGGAGAACTTGCATCGACTTCACAGACCTCAACAAGGCCTGCCCTAAATGTTGTTTCCCTCTACCCCGAATTGATCAAATAGTAGATGCAATGTCTGGATATGAGATATTAAGCTTCATGGATGCTTATTCTGGCTATAACCAGATCTCAATGCACATAGCAGACCAAGAACACACCAGCTTCCAAACCGAAAATGGGGTGTGCTACTGCATTGTCATGCCTTTCAGGCTCAAGAATGCTGAGCCACATATCAAAGAATCATCAACAGAATGTTCCAAGCCCAGCTGGGAAGGAATATGGAGGTCTACATAGATGACATGCTAGTCAAGTCCAAGACCTCCGAAGGACACGATGATGATCTGGCAGAAGCGTTTGTCATCATTTGAAAGTATGGGATGAAGCTGATGTTGGATTTTATGCCCTTATAAAACCATGTCAGACATGTAACGCGATTTTATATTGTCGATAGAAGTAGTAGAAATTATTTAGTTTCAAACCCGTGTTGCTTGCTTGTTTTATTACATGATTATTGAAATAATACAAACATTTATAAATATTGAACATATGGAAATTACAATTATAGTGACTAGGTCACAGTGGATTATAGTTGTAATTATATGTTCAAAAGAACGAGTCCTATGATTAGATCAGTGCATTGGATTTTCACTGATTAGGAAATCTACGATATGATCTACTTACACATTCAGAGTGTGATGTCTTGTCCAAGACATTGACCAAGTAGATAAGATCGGATGTATTTGGTTACATCGGACTAGGACCGATATTATTTATTGATTGATAAATAAGTATCGTTGTTATCAAATTTAATCAATGTCACAATGTTGACCATAGGTTAAGTCAATCTTAATTCTGAGTGATAATATTCTACTAATTATACTATTTAAATTTTTTGACTTGTTCATTACCAGATTACCCTACGGTTTAGCCCATACTTACATCTTGGAGATTTAGTAGTGTAATTGAGTGGGAGTATTATTCATAGATATGAAATCTATAACTTCTGTATGAGAAGTGAAAAGATGATTTCCTTAATTTCTTTGTTCAAAATGTTAAATGATTGAGATCTCATTTCTGTGATTAACTTCACGGAAATATCATTTATAAGGAACTTAGTGGGAGTTAAGGATAAAATACTGATGAGGGGTACAACAATAATTTGCACCCATCTTGTTAGTACGTCATCGATAGAGGATTGACTGGCTGTAATGGTTATAACAAAGGATAACGTATTTGTGGTTTGAAAAAGAAGTTCTATGAATTCAAGAGTTCAATTCCGAGTCTATAGTGGAGTCATGAGGAAATAATAAAGTAGTGAAATTATTCGTAAAAAAATTCAAGGTAACTTATTGGAGCTTGATTTCACGGATCCATGGTCCCCGCATCACCTTTGAGTAAATCATATAGAATTTCTCAATTAATTGATGTACTTATCAATTAGGATTTTTAAAGTTGACTAGGTCAATTTTGGAAAATTTACAAAAATATGAGATTTAGAGAGTAAGAGAGAATCTTTGGGTAAATTTATTAATATTGATAAATTAGTATCAATATAAATAAATAATATTAAATCAAATTTCAAATTATTTTTAGTTAATCTAAATAAGGATTTAATTAATTAAATAAATAAATAAATGGTTTTAAATTTAGGCCCAATTGGGATTTAAATTCAAAACAAAGAGATTGGGCCCAAGTCCATTTATGGCAGCCCAATGCTTTTATTTTTGTTTATTATTTTTAATTAATTTAAATTTAAATTTAAATAAAGCCCATTAAGTTGCCTATATAAGGAATATGATGTCTAGGGTTTTCATAAGGAAGTGAGTTTTCAGTTGATTGGTAAGGGAAAACCTAGACAGTCTAACCTTTCTTGGCCACTCTCTCTTATTCTTCTCTTCAAGATCTCTATCTCATGTGTTGAGAACCAGCCCACACTATTTCTAGGTTGATCAAAGGCTTGGTGAGGAAGACTGTGTTGCTAATCTTGTTCAATCTCTTGATAATACTCTGCTACAGAAAGGAATCAAGGGTTAGAGAGATTGAAGGAAGGAGCTATTCCAGTTCCGCTGCGTATTTGTAAGTTTCTACATCTTTGTGATTATGTTAATTTACGAATCTGATGTTCATACGTATGTCATGTTATTCTATGTATCTATTATGTGTTTGGAAAAATAATAGGAAGCATGCATCTAGATTTAAATTCCAAGATCCTACAGCTGAACCCCAAGAAGTGCACCATTGGTGTGGCATCCGGGAAGTTCCTAGGCTTCATAGTAAGCTCCCGGGGGATAGAGGCCAACCTAGTCAAGATCAAAGCATTGGTCGATATGCCTTCGCCATAGAAGCACAAAGACGTTCAAAACTGGATGGAATGAATAGCTGCCCTGAGTCGTTTTGTCTCGGAAGCCACAGACAAGTGCATCCTGTTCTTCAACATCCTTCGTGGAGGCCAAAGGTTCGGATGGTGGATCGAATGTGAACAGGCTTTCCAGAGACTGAAAAAGCATTTGGCTCGAGCACCAATCTTAGCAAATCCGGTGGATGGGGAGCCATCAGTGCCGCACTCGTACGGGAAGAAGGGAAGGCTCAACTACTGGTCTATTATGTAAGCAAAAGCTTATTGGTTGCGGAGTCCAGATACCCACTAATTGAAAAATTGACATTTTGCTTAGTAATTGCATCCTGGAAGCTTAGGCCTTACTTTCAAGCCCTTTCCATAAGAGTACTAACCAACCATCCCGTACGGCAAGTGTTACAAAAACCCAAATCATCAGGGAGACTCCTGAAGTGGGCCATGGAACTGAGTCAGTTCGACATTGCATATGTCCCCAGGATATCAATCAAGGGGCAGGCTCTGGCCGACTTCATCGTGGAGTGCACTGGGATCACTGAAGGTGACGATCCCATCGACCCCGCAGCACCCTTATGGAAGGTCTTCGTAGACGGGGGCTTGAACGAAAATGAGGTCAAAATCATCTTAGTATCACCACAAGGATACCAGTTGCAAAGTTCCCTACGTTTCCAGTTTGATGCATCGAACAACGAGGTCGTTCATGAGGCCATGTTGGCCAAATTACGTCTGGCTAGGGAGGTAGGGGCAGCGAGTCTAGAAGTCCATAGCGAAACCCAATTATTTGTCAGACAAATCTCGGGGGAATACAAAAAGAAGGGGGAAAAGATGGCAGCTTATGTGACACAAGCCCGAGAGCTACTCCAGTCTTTCAGAAAATATTCCATCCGACAGATCCCTAGGGAACGAAATGTGTTTGCAGACACATTGGAAAACTGGCCACGGATGCCGAGGCGGAGCTCTTTGGGCTCGTCCCGATCAACCATCTTCCCACACTGAGTATTCAAGCCCCCACGATCAACACCATAGACTATTCCACGTCCTGGATATGACCTATCGTCCACTACTTAACAACTGGGGGGTTTCCCGCGGACAGGGCAGTGACCAGGAAGCTTCAGTACCAGGCCCCCAGATACGTCATGATGGAAGATAAACTCTATCGCATAGGGTTATCCATGCCATACCTCCAATGCGTATCCGGAACCGAAATGAGTGCAATCATGCACGAGGTGCACGAAGGTTTCTATGGAGATCACACAGTCGGACTCAGCTTGTCCAAGAAAATCCTAAGGCAAGGATATTTCTGGCCAACAATGAAGAAGTATTGTGTCGATTACGTCCGCAAGTGCGAACAATTCCAAAGGTACGTGAAGATCCTGCGAGCCTATGCCATCGTGGTCGTTGATTATTACACTAAGTGGGTCGAGACGAAACCAATGAACACCATCACCTCAGAAAAGGCCCTGGACTTCATCATCAACAAAATTGTGTGCCGATATCGCCTCCCTCACAAAATCGTGTCCGACAACGGGAAGCAATTTGACAGTGTCCGCTTCACTGACTTTTGTGAAAGACATGGCATCATCAAAAGCTTCTCCGCAGTTTCAAGGCCTCAAGAAAACGGGCAAACAGAGGACGTGAACAAGATTTTGATGGGAACACTGAAGAAAAAACTTCAAGCTTGCAAAAGCAAGTGCCCGGAAGAGTTGCCCCGCGAACTATGGGCATACCGAACCACCGAAAGAATGTCTACCAGGCATACTCCCTACTCCATGGTGTACGGATGTGAAGCAGTCATCCCAGTGGAAACAGCTATCCCGTCTCACCGACATGACACATATGATCCCGTCTAGAACCACGCCTTACTCAAAGAGTCTTTGGACATTATTGAAGAGATCCGGGAAGAATCGCAGGTTCAGCTGAAGATGTATCAGGGAAAGATCACTAGGCACTTTAACTTTAAAGTTAAGAGTTAAAGGTTGGAAACTGGTGATCTAGTCCTAAGAAGAGTCTTCCCTGCAACCCAAGATCTGGGAGTGGGAGTTCAGGGCCCAAATTGGAAAGGACCGTACGAAATCCAACATGAAGTATGTCTGAGAACGTATCGCTCAAGGCGACTTGACGGAACAGAGGTCCTAAGGGCCTGGAACGCAGAACACCTCCGTAAGTACTATCAGTAGTCAGGATGACGTGTTTCTATTTTTTATTTTTCTTTTAAACAATGTACGCCCCAGGGTGATTTCTTATTTCATGAAAATGATGTGTACAAAACATCATAAAAAATATTGTAAAGAAATAAAATTTCGCATCCGTCTTTACAAACAAGTGACCCAAGACTACAGTCTTCGCTCACTCGGGGGGGTATAACCATCTGTACGAACAAGTCCAGGAACATAATGCAAAGTTTAGTCGTAATATGGACCGTACAGACTGGGGGTAGCAGAAATCCAACTCCCAACAAAAGGACGCAAGGTTATGTCCTAGTCCCATCCCGGACATACATGGTCTAGGGGTTACAAACGCAATAGGACACAAGGCTCAGGCCTAGTCACAACCTGGACATGCATGGTTCGGGGGGTACAAACCCGATAGTGTATAAGGCTCAAGCCGAGTCCCAACTCGGACATACATGGTTCGGGGATATAAAATACCTAAAGATCGATTGACCGAACGTGGTCCCAAATAACCAAATACCTATCCACATCTTCTCTATAATGATCCAAAACCATTGGAACATGACCCATAGGTTCAAAATAAGCTAATCAACTAATCTCTTATGGCCTAGGTCGTTGGAACCTGAACAACAGGATTAAAGCAAGTTAATAAGTTAAGTCACACCTAAAAGGAAATCTCTGATGGTCCAGACCATTGGAGCCTGAATTATAGAGTCAGGATCATTCACTCCAGGCCCTAAAGACCCGAACATGGGTCCCCAAACGAGATAAACATTTTCTACAACTTTTCCCTAAGGGTTCCGGCCATTGGAACCAGGACCAAACATTCAACTCATTCATGCAAGGTGGTAAAACACTTAGTGAAATTTTAACGAATGGAAACGGGAAAACCTTGTGCAAGAAATAAAGTAAATATATATATAAAACTGTCTTGGACACACTAGCGTCCATAATAAATTATTATTATTACAAAAAAGATAAACAAGTTAAAGCCTAGGCTTCACCCTGGTCTGATACCTCTAGAGCGGCTCCATCTGTTTCATCCTCGACCACAAGCTCTACATCGATTTTCTCCTTAGCCTCGAACTCAGCTCTCTTCATGGCGGGATCGAGGTAGACTAGGAGGTTTGTATTCTTATCCTCAAGCCAGGCCATATAGATGGCCTCGTCAAAGGTGGCCTACAACAAAGCATCCACCTGCTCTTTCTCATGGTGAACTTCCTCGTGTCTTTTCACCTCCACTTGAAGCAGGCCGCCCAAGGCTTGGACCCTGGATTCAAGAGCAGTGATCTTCTCCCGATCCTAGCGAGACTGGGCCTCGGCCGCCTCCAGGAGGATCTTGGAAGATGCCTCAGAGCCTCGAACATAAAGAAGCTCCGTCTCGAGGCTATCCACCAACTTTTTATGGTCGGCTTCCTTCCTGGACAAAGTTTCTTCGAGTTGGAACTGAGTCTGGGCAGCCTCCTCGCAGTCTTCCATGGATTGAGCAGCTTCCTTGGCCAGGGCCTCCGCCTGGGCAACCTCCTTGGTTAGGGCCTCCTTAGCAGCTTCCCAATGGTTCATAACCCCCTCCAACTTCAGTTGGCCCGTCTCCAGCTTCATCTCCGCCACCAAATCGGCATTCCAATGGGCCAGCAAGGAATCCTGGAACAAATAAAAGTTAGAAAACATATGGGTTAAAAATAATGAAAAGGATTAGGAGGGAAGACTACTTACCCACGCGCTGGAAGTCCAACACTAACGAGGGGTTCAGATCCAAAAAGAACTCGGATGTCATAAACTAGTAGTGTCTGACATCCGGGGGTGCTTTCAGGAGCTGGTAGGGGCAAGATAATTGTCGCGAGGCTTCTGTCTGTGGAAGCCATCCCGGGTATTATCATTGGCGTTGACTTGCGACTCTATCTTGTAGTATTACAGCACCTCTGCCGGGGTAGGCTCCAGGATGTCCTTCACCACGCAGAAAATACGTCATCCTGCAAGAAGTTTGTAAGCTTGGAGCAGGAGCCAGAAAGCCGCAATCCCCACAAATTTCAGGAACTGTGCGAAGTAGTCATGGAGCGGGAGAGTATCTCCCGCACTGATATGGCCCATGCCCCAGGCCCCGAATTCACCCATGCTGGTGTGGGCCTTTTCCTCCTTCCTGGCCAGGTGGTTGTAAAAGAGCCCAGGAGTCAATTCCACTCCCATGTGCCTCTCCAAAACATCCAGCATCTGGTAGTTCCAGAATTTATTCTTCTCCCCATCCATCTCCCATGTGTTGCCACTGGGAGGTTTGCGTCCTTCCATGATGAAGGGATCCGACTGAATGTATTCTTCTGCGTGAAGAGTAACGCCTAGACTCATGGTCGATGATCTGGGAACCAAAAAAAAGGAAAGAAAACAACCAAGCAGTTAGCACAAAAACCCAAAAAGGTTGGTTAAGGTACGGGGGCTCGCCTAAGAACTTCTTGGAGGAGTCCCCTTTGGATCAGATCCAGGATCACTGAAGATCCCTGGAATTCTGATCAGGAACGAAGAAGAAGGATTTTTTCTATGTTTTCCCAAGTCGGCCTATTACCGCTTGTTCAGGGACGACCGAGACCTAAGAAGATCTAAGATGACCTAGACCACTTGTTCTACAAACCTAATATGCCCATAACCAACCTAAACGGTGGCCCCAACTCTAACAACCCTATAGCCACAAATATAACACCTCAAAACAACAAGCACGAGAAAATAGAAATAAATGTTATGGGAGATTACTATAAATTGTTGGTTGTGGAGGGTAAAACATTTCTGACGATAGGGAAGGCAAGATCACGGTCTTGAATAGGCGAAGGTGACACAAGATTTCGTCCACTGGTCAAACCGGGATCGCGTTGTCAAATACTTGCACCAAAATGAGGCATGTGGGAAAGAAACGGCGACGAAAACAGAGCAGACGTCGGAGAAGTTCACCAGCAATTTTGAACATAAAAACTTCTTTGTATAGCTCTGGTTGTTTAGAACGCGTAAAATTGCAAATGAAAAGCTGGTGGTATTTATAGGGCCAAAAAAACATTTCTCGATTCGATGGCTCATGATGACTTCCCCCATCTAACGGTCCCGGATTAGGCAGTGGCTTTAATTAGCCCACTCGAATATCGAATCGCGGATTCGCCAACTCACAATCCACGCCATCCCAATCCAATGATCCTAGAAAGGAAATTTTTAAAATTTTATCATCCGACGGTCCCAAGTGATGCAAGAGTATTAAAGGATCCACTCGATTACCCTATCGACATCACTCGTACAAATGGGACACCTTGAGTTCACGATAAAGTTTGGTTGCCAACACAATAACCAAGAGATTCTATCCAAATTTGTCAGGTGCGAGTAATATTGACACACCAGTTATAGGAAGACACGTGCGTGTAGCGTGATGAAATCGAAAGGTCGGGGGTCACCCAAACGACCTCGAAGTAAAAGAACCCGGGCTCTGGTAAACGAACTAGGGTCCTAGTAAATGGACCAGGATGTTAGTAAACAAATCGGGCCTTTGGGATTTGATTATGTGAGTATTCGTGCAGGCGATCCCCCACGAAAACGGACCCGTTTCCCGGGGAGAAAACCGGGATGCCAAGAATTGATCCGGGAAGTGAAGCAAGCCTCTACTGCGTGAGCACAGATAAAGGCTTTGGGGTTAAATGTTATCCCTGTTTCCTCCTAGCACACGTGGCCCCGTACTCTAACTCCATGGGCTATCTTGAAGGGACCCAAGGCCCAGAGCGAGCCCAATAGACGGGGATGGATTACATCCTGGTGGCCCAAATATCAGTAAGCCCAAACATTATCCTAAATACAAGTCGGGACCATGAAGTCGGCACGTTTAGTCCTCCCGGACCCAATGTGAGATGTCGTCTGGGATGACGATAAGGACGACGTTTCCAAGTCTAAAATGAACCGAGACGATAGTGGATGAACCTGGGCTCTGGTAAACAAACCAAGGTCCTGGTTAATGGATCAGGATGTTGGTAAACAAACCTGGATCTGGTAACTGGGTTGGGCGTAATAAGCTGTCCCCGATACTGACATCACCCCGAGAAACACAAAGTTTTGTCTCCTCAACTAACCTGCAGAAGAGGTTACTTATGGAATGTATGCCGTTATTCATAACCGTACTGCCACTACTCTGACGGATCATGTCCCCCAAATCTCCTTAGCAGCCCTTGCGAACCAGACTTAAGCTGCGTACTGTTGTCAGTCTTAAAACGTGGTTATGCTCAAGTCGGCCCAATGGGCCCTAATTAGTGTATTTTATTTAATAAAAACCTTTCTATTAAGCCTCCATCGGTGAGCAAATAGTGTTTATACCCTTATTGGGCCCAGATTAGTCCGGCCCAAACCCAGAGCACTCAACTGCCTATAAATATGAACAGTTGTGCATTGTGGAAAGGATCCAATTTTTCTCTCGTAAGCATACACTCTACTAAAACTCAGAGAAAACTCCATTACTAAAACTCTTTAAACTCTAATACAACAGACTCATGGGCTAAGGCTCTTTAACACCCCAACCACATAAAACCCCTAGTGTGATTATCTTCAAAAAAAATCTTTTAGCACTCTAAATCATTCGTAATTCTAGTTTCCAAAATACTCAGTAAACATGCATAATTTTATAGAGAGAATGCAATAGTTTTGCCATGCATTATTATTGATTTTTCCTTTTATTTATTATTTAGTTTTAATTTAATTAGAAAGAAAATAATGGGAGAAATAAAGAGAAAAGGCTCTAAAGGGCTTGTGTTCACACAAGAAATAAATGGGAAACAAATGGTAAGATGATAAAGAGTTACCATTTTCTTTAATTCGAGTAAATCTAGACCCAGCCATAGTAAAATAGCCATAATATGAGCAATAGGTATTCTATTTAGACAAACCTATTACCGTTAGAAGGATAATTTAATTATCTACAACTTTTGAGAATTGTCGTTTATCCCAAAACGCAACGAATAAGTGTGAAAATCGAGTCGCAAGTGGTTGGACCATAGAATTACGAAAATTTGACATTTCCTTATTAGTGTGGTGTGCCAAGGAAGGAAAGAGATATGTTAATGTGCTGTTAATTATGAAAGAGATTTGATTGGCTGAGTACAATTATTATTCGATTATATTTTTTATTTATTGTTTAAAGGAAGTAAAGGATTAAAAGAAATTAGGTTGCCTTTTCTTTATATCAAAAAACCTAGTACACTATAAATAGAACCTAAGAATCCTAGAGAGCATTTTTGCTCATATATTCTCTATACAACAGCCGCCAGCCTAGAGAGAGTAAGAGAGCTCATGGAAGAGGGAAGGAAGAAAGAAGGAGAGAAAGAAAGAAAGCAAGTGCCAGAGGAAGAGGTAGTTAGGGATTTCAAAATCCCTAAGGGTGTGTTCAAGAGAGTGGCCATAGTTTTTGGGTCCTTAATTTCTATCAAGAAAAGCTCATTGTGACATTTTTCACATTTTACTTTGCTCGGACCAGAGGTAAGGAAGTTAGACAGAATTCCTTACGATTGGTAAGTGTTAGGAAAAGATTTTTACTACTATTTGAATTGCTTGGTAGAAATTGTGTGAAATTAATTTGTTAATTATTTCATTTAAATATTTTAATTTATAAATTCATAAGTCTTGGTTGTATGCACCAATATGCATGATTAGTAGAAATGCACCTTAGCACTTGTGTGTGCGCATGTGCACGATTTAATAGAGAGCATGCAATAGTTTTCTCATGCATTTTCATAGATTTATCCTTTTATTTGTTATTTAGTTTTAATTTTATTAGAAAGAAAATAATGGGAGAAATAAAGAGAGAAGACTCTAGAGGGCTTGTGTTCAAACCAGAAATAAATGAAAAACAAATGGTAAGCTGATATAGAGTAACCATTTTATTTTAATTCATGTAACTCTAGACCCAGTCACAGTAAAACAACCATAACATGAGCTGTGGGTGTCCGATTTAGACAAACTTGGTACTGCTAGAAAGGAAATTTAACTATCTACAACTTTTGTGATAGTGTAGAAAACAAGTCCCAAGTGGGTGGACCATAGAACTACGAAAATTTGACATTTCCTTATTAGTGTGGTGTGCCACGGAGGGAAAGAGATAAGTTAATGTGTTGTAAATTGTCAAAGGGATTTGATTGGCTGATTACAATTATTATTTGATTTTATTTTAGATTTATTGTTTCAAGGAAATAAAGGATTAATAGAAATTAGTTTGCACTTTCTTTATATTAAAAAAGTTAGTACACTATAAATAGAACCTTAGAATCCAAAAGACTAATTTTTTCTCATATCTTCTCTATAAAACAGGCACCTGCCTTGAGAGAGAAAGAGAGAGGAGAGAGAAAGAGATCGTGGAAGAGGGAAGGAAGAAAGAAGGAGAGAAAGAAAGAAAGCAAGTGCAAGATGAAGAGGTGGTTAGGGATTTCGAAATCCCTAAGGGTGTGTTCAAGAGAGTGGCCAAAGTTTTTGGGTCCTCGATTTCTATCAAGAGAGGCTAGTTGTGACATTTTCAGAGTTTACTTTGCTCTGACCTGGTTAAGGAAGTTAGATAGAATTCCTTATGATTATTACATATTAGGAAATTATTTTTATTATTATTTGAATTGCGTGCAAGAAAGTATGTGAAACTAATTTGTTCATGAGTCTTGGTTGTATGCACCAATGTGCACGATTAGTAGAAATGCACATTAGCAGATATGTGTGTGCATGTGCCTAATTTCATAGAGAGCATGCAATAGTTTTCCCATGCATTATTATAGATTATTCCTTTTATTTGTTATTTAGTTTTAATTTAATTAGATTGCCTTTCAAGAAATGCATCCCGTGCAAGAAATGCACATTAAAAGGATTAATAGAAATTAGGTTGCCTTTCTATGTATTAAAAAACCTAGTACACTATAAATAGAACCTTAGAATCCTGAAGATATTTTTTTCTCACATCTTCTCTATAAAACAGCCGCCCGCCTAGAGAGACAAAGAGAGGAGAGAGCGAGAGATCGTGGAAGAGGGAAGGAAGAAGGAAGAAGAGAAAGAAAGAAAGCACGTGCAAGTGCAAGAGGTAGTTAGGGAATTCGAAATTCCTCAGGGTGTGTTCAAGAGAGTGGCCATAGTTTTTGGGTCCTTGATTTCTATCAAGATAGGTTCGTTGTGACATTTTCACATTATATTTGCCCGGACCTAAGGTGAGGAAGTTAGATAGAATTCTTTACGATTGGTAAGCGTTAGGAAATTATTTTTATTATTATTTGAATTGCTTGGTAGAAATTGTGTGAAATTATTTTGTTAATTATTTTAATTAGTAAGTTCATGAGTCTTGGCTGTATGCACCAATGTGCATGATTAGTGGAAATGCACCTTAGCAGTTGTCTGTCTGCATGTGCATGATTTCATAGAGAGCATGCAATAGTTTTCCCACGCATTATTATAGATTATTCCTTTTATTTGTTATTTAGTTTTAATTTAATTAGAAAAAAAAAATAATGGGATAAATAAAGAGAGAAGGCTCTAGAGGGCTTGTGTTCACACAAGAAATAAATGGGTAACACATGGTAAGATGATTAAGAGTTGCCAATTTTTTTAATTCCCGTAACTCTAAACCACGCCATAGTAAAAAAGCCATAACATGAGTTGTATTTTTCCTATTTAGAAACACATGGTACCCTTAGATATATAATTTAATTATCTACAACTTTTGAGGATTATCGTTTTAACCAAAACGCAAGAAATAAGTGCGAAAATCGAGTCCCAAGTGGCAGGACCATAGAACAACGAAAATTTGAAATTTCCTTATTAGTGTGGGGTGCCAAGGAAGGAAAGTGATAAGTTGATGTGGTGTAAATTGTCAAAGGGATTTGATTGGCTAAGTACAATTATTATATTATTTTCTTTTTGATTTATTGATTAATAGAAATAAGGGATTAATAGAAATTATATTGCCTTTTCTTTATTTTAAAAGACATAGTACACTATAAATAGAACAGTAGAATCCTAGAGAGCATTTTTACTCATATCTTCTCCATACAACAGTCGCCCTCCTAGAGAGAGAAAGAGAGAGGAGAGAGAGAGTGAGTTCATTGAAGAGGGAAGGAAGAAAGAATGAGAGAAAGAAAGAAAGCAAGTGTAAGAGGAAGAGGTAGTTAGGGATTTTGAAATCCCTAAGGGTGTGTTCAAGAGAGCTGCCATAGTTTTTGGGTCCTTGATTTCTTTCAAGAGAACCTCGTTGCGACATGTTCACATTTTATTTTGCTCGGACATAAGGTAAGGAATTTAGATAGAATTCCTTAAGATTGGTAAGTGTTAGGAAATTATTTTTAATATTATTTGAATTGCTTGGTAGAAATAGTGAAATTAATTCGTTAATTATTTTATTGAAATATTTTAATTAGTAAGTTCATGAGTCTTGGCGGTATGCGCCAATGTGCATGATTAGTAGAAATGCACCTTAGTACTTGTTTGTGTGCATGTGCATGATTTCGTAGAGAGCATGAAATAGTTTTCACATGCATTATTTTAGATTATTCATTTTATTTGTTATTTAGTTTTAATTTAATTAGAAAAAAATAATGGGATAAATAAAGGGAGAAGGCTCTAGAGGTCTTGTGTTCACACAAGAAATAAAAGGGAAACAAATGGTAAGATGATTAAGAGTTGCCAATTTTTTTAATTCTCGTAACTCTAGACCAAGCCACAGTAAAAAAGCCGTAACATAAGCTTTGGTTGTCCGATTTAGACAAACTTAATACCTTTAAAAAGACAATTTAATAATCTAAACCTTTCGTGAAATATGGTTTTTCCCAAAACGAACAAATAAGTGTAAAAATAGAGTTCCAAGTGGCTAGACCATAGAACTACAAAATTTTTACATTTCCTTATTAGTTTGGTGTGTCAAGGAAGGAAAGAGATACGTTAATGTGGTGTAAATTATCAAAGGGATTTGATTGGCTGAGTAAAATTATTATCTTATTTTATTTTTGATTTATTTTATAAAGGAAATAAAGGAATTACAAAAATTAGGTTGCCTTTCCCTTATATTTAAAAACCTAGTACACTATAAATAGAACCTTGGAATCCTAGAGAGCATATTTGCTCGTCTTCTCTATACAACAATCGCTTGCCTAAGAAGTGAAAGAGAGAGGAGAGAGAGAGAGAGATCGTGGAAGAGGGAAGGAAGAAAGGAGAGAAAGAAAGAAAGCAAGTGCAAGAGGAAGAGGTAGTTAGGGATTTCAAAATCCCTAAGGGTGTGTTCAAGAGAGTGGCCATAGTTTTTGGGTCCTTGATTTCTGTCAAGATAGGTTCGTTGTAACATTTTCACATTTTATTTTTGTCGAACAGAGGACAGGAAGTTAGATATAATTCCTTACGATTGGTAAGCGTTAGGAATTTATTAGTTTTATTATTTGAATTGCTTGGTAGAAATTGTGTGAAATTAATTTATTATTTATTTTATTTAATTATTTTAATTTGTATAAATGCTCCTAAGCAGTTGTTTGTGTGCATGTGCATCATTTTATAGAGAGCATGCAATAGGTTTCCCATGCATTATTATAGTTTACTCCTTTTATTTGTTATTTAGTTTTAATTTAATTAGAAAAAAATAATGGGATAAATAAAGAGAGAAGGCTCTAGAGGGCTTGTGTTCACACAAGAAATAAATGGGAAACAAATGGTAAGATGATTAAGAGTTACCAATTTTTTTAATTCCAGTAACTCTAGACCAAGACACAACAAAAAAGCCTTAACATAAGCTTCGAGTGTCCAATTTAGATAAACTGGGTACCTTTAAAAAGACAATTTAATTATCTAAACCTTTTGTGAAATATCGTTTTTCCCAAAACGAACAAATAAGTGTAAAAACAGAGTCCCAAGTGGCCATACCATAGAGCTACGAAAATTTTAATTTTCCTTATTAGTGTGGTGTGCCATGGAGGAAAGAGATAAGTTAATGTAATATAAATTGACAAAGGGAATTGATTGGCTGATTACAATTATTATTTGATTTTATTTTTCATTTATTGTTTAAAGGAAATATAGGAATAATAGAAATTAGGTTTCATTTTCCTTATATTTAAAATGCTAGTACACCATAAATAGAACCTAGGAATCCTAGAGAGCATATTTGCTCATATCTTCTCTATACAACAGTCGCCTGCCTAAAAAGAGAAAGAGAGAGGAGGGAGAGAGAGAGAGAGAGAGATCGTGGAAGAGGGAAGGAAGAAAGAAGGAGACAAAGAAAGAAAGCAAATGCAAGAGGAAGATTTAGTTAGGGATTTCGAAAACCCTAAGGGTGTGTTCAAGAGAGTGGCCATAGCTTTTGGGTCCTTGATTTCTATCAAGATAGGTTCGTTGTGACATTTTCACATTTTATTTTGCTCGGATCTGAGGTAAGGAAGTTAGATAGAATTCCTTAAGATTGGTAAGTGTTTTGAAAGTATTTTTAATATTATTAGAATTGCTTGGTAGAAATTTTGTGAAATTAATATGTTAATTATTTTATGGAAATATTTTAATTAGTATGTTCATAAGTCTTGGCTGTATGCACCAATGTGCATGATTAGTAGAAATGCATCTTAGTACTTGTGTGTGAGCATGTGCATGATTTCATAGAGAGTATGCAATAGTTTTCCCATGCATTATTATAGATTATATTTTTATTTGTTATTTAGATTTAATTTAATTAGAAAAAAAATAATGGGATAAATAAAGAGAGAAGACTCTAGAGGGCTTGTGTTCACACAAGAAATAAATAGGAAACAAATGGTAAGATGATTAGGAGTTGCCAATTTTTTTTATTCTCGTAACTCTTGACCAAGCCACAGTAAAAAAGCCTTAACATAAGCTTTGAGTGTCCAATCTAGACAAACATGGTACCTTTAAAGAGACAATTTAATTATCTAAACCTTTTGTGAAATATCGTTTTTCCCAAAACGAACAAATAAGTGTAAAAATAGAGACCCAAGTGACCATAAAAATTTTACTTTTCCTTATTAGTGTGGTGTGCCATGGAGTGAAAGAGATAAGTTAATGTGCTGTAAATTGTCAAAGTGATTTGATTGGCTAATTACAATCATTTTTTTATTTCCTTATATTTAAAAAGCTAGTAAACCATAAATAGAACCTAGGAATCCTAGTGAGCATATTTGCTCATATATTCTCTGTACAACAATCGCCCACCTAAAAAGAGAAAGAGAGTGGAGAGAGAGAGAGAGAGAGAGAGAGAGAGAGAGAGAGAGAGAGAGAGAGAGAGAGATCGTGGAAGAGAGAAGGAAGAAAGTAGGAGAGAAAGAAAGAAAGCTAGTGCAAGAGGAAGTGGTAGTTAGGGATTTCAAAATCCCTAAGGTTGTGTTCAAGAGAGTGGCCACAGTTTTTGGGTCCTTGATTTCTATCAAGATAGATTCGTTGTGACATTTTTACATTTTATTTTGCTCGGACCTTAGGTAAGGAAGTTAGATAGAATTCCTTAAGATTGGTAAGTGTTAGGAAATTATTTTTAATATTATTAGAATTTCTTGGTAGAAATTTTGTGAAATTAATTTGTTATTTATTTTATTGAAATATTTTAATTAGTAAGTTCATGAGTCTTGGCTGTATGCACGAATGTGCATGATTAGTAGAAATGCACCTTAGTACTTGTGTGTGTGCATGTGCATGATTTCATAGAGAGCATGCAATAGTTTTCCCATGCATTATTATAGATTATATCTTTTATTTGTTATTTAGTTTTAATTTAATTAGAAAAAAATAGTGGGATAAATAAAGAGAGAAGACTCTAGAGGGCTTGTGTTCACACAAGAAATAAATGGGAAACAAATGGTAAGATGTTTAAGAGTTGCCAATTTTTTTAATTCTCGTAACTCTTGACGAAGCCACAGTAAAAAGCCTTAACATAAGCTTTGAGTGTCCAATCTAGACAAACATGGTACCTTTAAAAAGACAATTTAATTATCTAAACCTTTTGTGAAATATCGTTTTTCCCAAAACGAACAAATAAGTATAAAAATAGAATCCCAAGTGGCTGGACCATAGAACTATGAAAATTTGAAATTTCTTTATTAGTGTGGGGTAACAATGAAGGAAAGAGACAAGTTGATGTGGTGTAAATTGTCAAAAAGATTTGATTGGCTGAATACAATTATTATTTGATTTTATTTTTGATTTATTGATTAATGGAATTAAAGGATTAATAGAAATTAGATTGCCTTTTCTTTATATTAAAAAACCTAGTACAGTAGAATCCTAGAGAGCATTTTTGCTCATAACTTCTCCATACAACATCCGCCCTCCTAGAGAGTGAAAGAGAGAGCAGAAAGAGAGAGAGTACATTGAAGAGGGAAGGAAGAAAGAAGGAGAGAAAGAAAGAAAGAAACTGCAAGAGGAAGAGGTAGTTAAGGATTTCGAAATCCCTAAGGGTATGTTCAAGAGAATTGCCATAGTGTTTGGGTCCTAGATTTCTATCAAGAGAAGCTAGTTGTGACATTTTCACATTTTATTTTGCTCGGACTTGTGAAGGAAGTTAGATAAAATTCCTTAAGATTGCTAAGTGTTAGGAAATTATTTTTAATATTATTTTAATTGCTTTGTGGAAATTGTGTGAAAATAATTTGTTAATTATTTTATTGAAATATTTTAATTAGTAAGTTCATGAGTCTTGGTTGTATGCACCAACGTGCATGATTAGAAGAAATGCACGTTCGCACTTGTGTGTGTGCATGTGCATGATTTCATAGAGGGCATGCAATAGTTTTCCCATGCATTATTATAGATTATTCTTTTTATTTGTTATTTAGTTTTAATTTAATTAGAAAAAAATAATGGGAAAAATAAAGGGGGAAGGCTCTAGAGGGCTTGTGTTCACACAAGAAATAAATGGGAAACAAATGGTAAGATGATTAAGAGTTGCAAATTTTTTTAATCCTCGTAACTCTAGACCAAGCCACAGTAAAAAAGCAGTAACATAAGCTTTGTTTGTCCGATTTAGACAAACATGGTACCTTTAAAAAGACAATTTAATTATCTAAACCTTTTGTGAAATATGATTTTTCCCAAAATGAACAAATAAGTGTAAAAATATATTCCCAAATGGCTAGACCCTAGAACTACGAAAATTGTTCATTTCCTTATTAGTTCGGTGTGTCAAGGAAGGAAAGCCATATGTTAATGTGGTGAAAATTGCAAAGGGATTTGATAGGCTGGGTAAAATTATTATATGAATTTATTTTTTATTTATTGTTTACAGGAAATAAAGGAATAATAAAAATTAGGTTGCCTTTTCCTTATATGTAAAAACCTAGTACACTATAAATAGAACCTTGGAATCCTAGAGAGCATATTTGCTCATATCTTCTCTATACAACAGTCACCCGCATAAAAAGGGAACGAGAGAGGAGAGAGAGAGAGAGAGAACGTGGAAGAGGGAAGGAAAAAGAAGGAGAGAAAGAAAGAAAGAAAGAAAGTGCAAGAGAAAGAGGTAGTTTGGGATTTCGAAATCCCTAAGGGTGTGTTCAAGAGAGTGGCCATAGTTTTTGGGTCCTTGATTTCTATCAAGATAGGTTCGTTGTGACATTTTCAAATTTTATGTTGCTCGAACCTGAGGTAAGGAAGTTAGACAGAATTCTTACGATTGGTAAGTGTTAGGAAATTATTTTTATTATTATTTGAATTGCATTGTAGAAATTGTGTGAAATTAATTTGTTAATTATTTTATTTAATTAGTTTAATTTGTTAGTTCACGAGTCTTCGTTGTATGCACCAATGTGCATTATTAGTAGAAATGCACCTTAGCAGTTGTGTGTGTGCATGTGCATGATTTTATAGAGAGCATGCAATAGTTTTCCCATGCATTATTATAGATTATTCCTTTTATTTGTTATTTAGTTTTAGTTTAATTAGAAAAAAAATAATGGGATAAATAAAGAGAGAATGCTCTAGAGGGCTTGTGTTCACACAAGAAATAAATGGGAAACAAATGGTAAGATGATTAAGAGTTACCATTTTTTTTAATTCTTGTATCTCTAGTCCCAGCCACAATAAAAAAGACATAAGTTGAGCAGTATTTTTTCGATTTAGAAAAACATGGTACTGTTAGAAAGATAATTTAATTTTCTACAACTTTTGAGGATTATCGTTTTACCCAAAATGCAAGAAATAAGTGCGAAAATCGAGTCCCACTTGGCTGGACCATAGAACTACGAAAATTTGAAATTTCTTTATTAGTGTGGGGTGCCAAGGAAGGAAAGAGATAAGTTGATGTGGTGTAAATGTTCAAAAGGATTTGATTGGCTGAATACAATTATTATTTGATTTTATTTTTTATTTATTGATTAATGGAATTAAAGGGTTAATAGAAATTAGATTGCCTTTTCTTTATATTATAAAACCTAGTACACTATAAATAGAACCGTACAATCCTAGAGAGCATTTTTTCTCATATCTTCTCCATACAACAGTCGCCCACCTAAAGAGAGAAAGAGAGAGCAAGAGAGAGAGCTCATTGAAGAGGGAAGGAACAAAGAAGGAGAGAAAGAAAGAAAGCAAGTGCAAGAGGAACAGGTAGTTAGGGATTTCGAAATCCGTAAGGGTGTGTTCAAGAGAGTTGCCATAGTTTTTGGGTCCTTGATTTCTAATAAGAGAAGCTCGTTGTGACATTTTCACATTTTTTTTTGCTCGAACCTTTGGTAAGGAAGTTAGATAGAATTCCTTAAGATTGGTAAGTGTTAGGAAATTATTTTTAATATTATTTGAATTGCTTGGTAGAAATTGTGTGAAATTAATTTGTTTATTATTTATTGAAATATTTTAATTAGTAAGTTCATGAGTCTTGGCTGTATGCACCAATGTGCATGATTAGTAAAAATGCACCTTAGCACTTGTGTGTGTGCATGTGCATGATTTCATATATAGCATGCAATAGTTTTCCCATGCATTATTATAGATTTTTCCTTTTATTTGTTGTTTAGTTTTAATTGAATTAGAAAAAAATAATAGGATAAATAAAAGGAGAAGGCTCTAGAGGGCTTGTGTTCACACAAGAAATAATTGGGAAACAAATGGTAAGATGATTAAGAATTACCAATTTTTTTAATTCTGGTAACTCTAGACCAAGCCACAGTAATAAAGTTGTAACATAAGCTTTGGGTGTCCGATTTAGACAAACCTGGTACCTTTTAAAAGACAATTTAATTATCTAACCCTTTTGTGAAATATGGTTTTTCCCAAAACGAACAAATAAATGTAAAAATAGAGTCCCAAATGGCTAGACCATAGAACTACGAAAATTTTACATTTCCTTATTAGTGTGGTGTGTCAAGGAAGGAAAGTGATACGTTAATGTGGTGTAAATTGTCAAAGGGATTTGATTGGATGAGTAAAATTATTATACGATTTTATTTTTGAGTTATTGTTTAAAGGAAATAATGGAATAATAAAAATTAGGTTGCCTTTTCCTAATATTTAAAAACCTAGTACACTATAAGTAGAACCTTGGAATCCTAGAGATCATATTTGCTCATATCTTCTCTATACAATAGTTGCCCGCCTAAAATAGAACGAAAGAGGAGAGAGAGAGAGAGAGAGAGATCGTGGAAGAGGGAAGGAAGAAAGAAGGAGAGAAAGAAAGAAAGAAAGTGCAAGAGGAAGAGGTAGTTAGGGATTTCGAAATCCCTAAGGGTGTGTTCAAGAGACTGGCCATAGTTTTTCGGTCCTTGATTTCTATCAAGATAGGTTCGTAGTGACATTGTCACATTTTATTTTGCTCGGACCTGAGGTAAGGAAGTTAGATAGAATTCCTTACGATTGGTAAGTGTTAGGAAATTATTGTTATTATTATTTGAATTGCTTGGTAGAAATTGTATGGAATTAATTTGTTGATTATTTATTGAAATATTTTAATTAGTAAGTTCAAAAGTCTTGGCTGTATGCACCAATGTTCATAATTAGTAGAATTGGACCTTAGCACTTGTGTGTGTGCATGTGCATGATTCATAGAGAACATGCAATAGTTTTCCCATGCATTATTATAGATTATTCCTTTTATTTGTTATTTAGTTTTAATTTAATTAGAAAAAGATAATGGGATAAATAAAGAGAGAAGGCTCTAGAGGGCTTTTGTTCACATAAGAAATAAATGGGAAACAAATGGTAAGATGATTAAGAGTTACCATTTTTTTTAAATCCTGTAACTCTAGACCCAGCCACAGTAAAATTGCCCTAACATGAGCTGTATTTTTCCGATTTATAAATACATGGTACCGTTAGAAAGATAATTTAATTATCTACAAGTTTTGAGGATTATCGTTTTGCCCAAAATGCAAGAAATAAGTGTTAAAATCGAGTCCCAAGTGGATGGACCATAGAAATAAGGAAATAAATGAATAGTAGAAATTAGGTTGCCTTTTCTTTATATTTAAAAACCTAGTACACTATAAATAAAACCTTAGAATCCTAGAGAGAATTTTTGCTCATATCTTCTCTATACAACAATCGGCCGCCTAGAGAGAGAAAGAGAGAGGAGAGAGAGAGCTCGTGGAAGAGGGAAGGAAGAAATAAGGAGAGAAAGAAAGAAAGAAAGAAAGTGCAGGAGGATGAGGTAGTTAGGGATTTCTTAATTCCTAAGGGTTTGTTTAAGAGAGTGGCCATAGTTGTTAGATCCTTGATTTCTATCAAGAGAGGTTCGTTGTGACTTTTTCACATTTTATTTTGCTTGGACCTGAGGTAAGGAAGTTAGATAGAATTCCTTACGATTGGTAAATGTTAGAGTTATCCCCGATTCTTCCAAAATGTACGGATCCACACTCTAGGTTTATGGGTCGCCGTCCCATGAGTTAAAGCCTAGATCGGGCCCAGTAGACGAAGAGAAAATGAATATTGGTAGTCTAACTCTCGCACGGCCCAAAGGGCATCCACAAGTGTGTGCTAGGACCATCGCCGGGGCAGGTCGCATAAATCCGGGACCGCGTACCGGGATGTCTCCTGAGATGTGGCAAAAGAGGTCGCGATTCCCAAGTCCGAGATTAGGCCGGGATTGCTATGAACCCGGATCCTGGTAGACGAACCGGACCCTGGTAAATGGATAGGGATGTTGGTGAACAGACCTGGATCGGTTGGCCAAGTTTGGCGTGATAAAGTATCCCCAATACTGACATCGTCCCAAGAAGCATGGAGCAGCGTCCCCATAAGTAACCTGCAGAGGAGGCTACCTCGGGAATGTACGCCATTGGTTCAGAACTACGCCACCACTACACTGACAGATCTTGTCCCGCGAATCTTCCTCGTAGCCCATAACACCCAGACTGAAGCACCCGTTTGTCGCGGGTTTTATAATGTGATCGTGTTTGGGCTGGCTCAATGGGCCTTGGTTAATATATGTTTTATATATTCAATCCTTTGTATTGAGCCTCCATCAGAGAGAAAATAATATTTACGCCCTTATTGGGCCTAGACTAGCCTGGCCCAAGCCTAGTGCACTCGCTTGCATATAAATATGAATAGTGGTGCATTGAAGAGGGGATCCCAGATTTTTCTTGTAAGCTATTACTCTGCTCAAACTTGCAGAAAACTCCATTGTGAAAAGCTCTCCAAGCTCTAATACAATTGACTCGTGGACTAAGGCTCATTAACTCCCCAACCACGTAAAAGCCTTGCTTGCATTTTGTAAATCCTTTCTTTTTAAGCTCTCTTATCTTTTATAATTCTAGGTTCCAAAAAACTCAGTGAACATTTTGGTGCTTTCATTATGAGGTGGAGTCCCTGGCATTTCGCGGTATGGGGAATCGACCTAATAGGGTCGCTCTCGACTGGGAAAGGTGGAGTGAAGTATGCAATCGTGGCCGTCAACTACTACAACAAGTGGGTCGAAGCAGAACCCATAAACACCATCACCTCAAAGAAGGCCTTGGACTTCGTCATCAACAACATCGTGTGACGGTACGGGCTCCCCTATAAGATCGTGTTTGAAAACGGGAAGCAATTTGACAGCATTCACTTCACGGACTTCTGTGAAAGACATGACATCATCAAAAGCTTCTCTGTGGTCGCCAGACCTCAAGCAAACGGGCAAACTGAGGCTGTCAAGAAGATCTTGAAGGGGACGTTGAAGAAAAAGCTTCAAGCTTACAAGAGAAAATGGCCAGAAGAGTTGCCCAACATACTATGGGCGTACCGGACCACCAAACGAACATCTACCGAACACACTCCTTACTCAATGGTGTACGGGTGTGAAGTCGCTGTCCCAATAGAAACAGATGTCCCATCCCACAGGAGGGACACGAATGATCCTGCCCAGAACCACGCCTTACTCCAGGAATCCTTAGATCTTATCGAAGAGATCCGGGAAGAATCTCATGTTCAATTGAAGATGTATCAAGGCAAGATCTCTCGTCATTTTAACTCAAAAATAAAGAGCCGAAGGTTTGAAACCGGCAACGTAGTCCTAAGGAGAGTCTTCCCTTCAACCCAAGATCCAGGAGTGGGGGTTCTGGGCCCAAACTGGGAAGGACCATACGAAATCCAAAAGGAAGTATGTCCGAGAACGTACCGCTTAAGGCGATTTGACAAGACCGAAGTCCCAAGGGCCTGAAACGCAGAACATCTCTACAAGTACTATCAGTAGTCACGAGAGCATGTTTCGGTTTTTAATTTTCCTTGTAAACAATGTACGCCCCAGGGTGATCTCATGAATAATAAAAATGATGTGTTCAAAGCAAGTGACCCATAACTAGTCCTCTCTCACTTGGGGGGGGGGGGGGGGGGATATATCCATTCATAAGAGCAAAAAAAAATAGGAGGCTAAATGATCTTGGTTCGAACCGTACAAACGGATAGTAATCCCAACCTAGACCGACAAGGTCCGAGGGGTACAAGCCCAAAAGGACGCAAGGCTAATGCCTAGTCCCAGCCCGGATCGCCAAGGTCCGGGGGGTACAAACCAAATAGGATGCAAGGCTCAGGCCTAGTCCCTACCCGAACATACATGGTCCGGGAGTACAAACTCAATAGGACTTAAGGCTCAGGCCTAATCCTAGCCCAGACATACACAGTCCAGAGGTATAATATCCAATAGGACATGCGGGCCAACCCTAATCCTAACCCGGGCACGCTTGGTCCGGGGGTATGAATTACCTAAAAAATCGGTTGACTAAACGTGGTCCCAAATAACCAAATACCCCTCCACGTCTCCTCTGCAATAGCACAGGACCATTGGGGCGCGAGTCCCAAGTATAAGTTGTCTAAAATTAGTCTTATAAACTGCCCAGGCCGTGGGAACCTAACCCATGTTTCAAAAAAGCTAATCAGGTAATCCCTGATGGTCCAGACCATCGAAACTTGAACACTAGAATCGGGACAAATAAATTTAGTGATAATTATCAACTCTCTAATGGCCCAGGTCGTTGGAACCTGAACAATAGAGTTAAAGCGAGTTAATAAATTGAAACCTAAAAAGAGATCTCTAATGGTCCAAGGTGTTGGAGCCCATATCGTAAAAATTGGGATAACTCGCTCCAGGCCGTAAGGATTTGAACACGGGTCACCAGAAGAGAAACATTTTCTACAACTTTTCCCCAATGGTCCCGGCCATTGGAGCTGGGACCAAACATTCGATTCATTTATGCATGGTGGTAAAACACTTAGTGAAAGCTCAACGAATGGAAACAGGAAAACCTTGTGCAAGAAATGAATAAATGCGTGTATAAAAATTGTCTCAGACGCACCCGCGTCCATAAAAGTGTTACAAAAAAAAGAGGAGAAAGAAAAACAAGTAAAAGACTCGGGCCTAGGCTTCGCCGTGCCGTGATGCCTCCGAGTTAGCTCCACCTGATTCCTCCTCGTCCAAGGGCCCCGCGTCAGCTTTCTCCTTAGCCTCAAACTCGGCTCTTTTTGCGCCAGGATCGGGGTAAAGCAAGAGGTTTATGGTTTTGTCTTGGAGCCAAACCATGTAGATGGTAGCCTCCAGCAAGGCATCCGCTTGTTCTTTCTCTTGATGGGTCCCCTCGTGCACTTTTACCTCCATTTGAAGCAGGTCGTCCAATCCCTGGATCCGAGACTCAAGACCGGTGGTCCTCTCCTGATCCTGGGTAGACTGGGCTTCAGCCGCCTCCAACTGAGCCTTAACTCAGAGAAGCTCCACCTCCAAATCAGCCACCAGCTTTCTATTCTTTGCTTCTCTCCGGGACAAAGTCTCTTCGAGTTGAAAACGAGTCCGGGCAGCCTCTTCACGGTCTGCTTTTCCCTGAGCCACCTCCTTGGCCAGGGCTTCTCGCTGGTTCACGGCCGCCTCTAACTCCAATTGGCTCATCTCCATTTTAATCGCCATCTCGGCCACCAAATCAGCATTCCGATGGGCCAGTAAAGCATCGTGGAACGAATTGAAGTTAGAAAAATTTGAAGAACTAAAAATATGATAAGAAAAAGGAGGTTTAAACGGATAACTTACAGCGGTGGCCTGATGGCGAATCGCCTGGGAAATGAATAGCGTGATTTGGTTGGATATAGTGGCGTACCACTTCAACTTCAGGTTGGACATAGTACCCCTAACCTGCTCCAACAAGTCTGCGGCGAATGGAGCCATGTCCTTCCCCAGTTTGGGACGAAACCCAGTCTCAGCAACAAGCCGATCCACGATTGGCTGGGAAGCACTAAAGGCTGCCGAACGCTCTGAGAACTCGACCTAACGACGAATCATCAAGGCTGGTAAACCTCCTCCCTCTTCTCCCGACCATTCTCTCCCACATCCGGGACACCATTTTGGACCGCTCCTCCTGCAAGATCGCCTCTCCCTCTACGAGCAAAGCCAATGGATGGGAAGAACGGGCGCTTCCGGATGTTCCTGGGTTATGAGTTGACTTTCCCCGAAGGACTCCTCGGCCAAGCAAGCGTCTTTGGTCTTGGCACTCTTCGCTCCCTTTGTGGACTCACTCGCGCCTAAGTCCACAGTTCTCTTCCCGGATCCCCGACTCACCAGCGGTTCTTGCTCCAGGTCAATTACTGGAGGATGAGCAGGGAGAGGCAGGACAGTTTCTGTTAGAGAATATATTTTTATACTCAATGGAATTATGGAAAAACCAAATACAACTCTATGCTAAAATACAATGTTCAAGATAATATTGATTAAATAAGTATTACAACTCAATTGCTCAAAATATAAGTAAATAAAAAGATGTAGAAGAGGAAGATTACAAACTCAATACTATAACAATACAAGTAAATAAGAAGAACAAGAAGAACAAAAGAATGAAAACACAAACAAACTCTCACACAACCAAAGTGTAGAGTGGTGGGGATCACCAACTTGAACAAGGTTCAAGACCTTTGTCCAAGAGCTTATTTCCCCCTATTCTCTAAGCACTAAGGGATCTCTCTAGGAAATAGCTCTCTGGAATTATCAAGCCTTTTGGTATATTTTTCAGCCAAGTGCTTTGTGGATGAAAAATGGTGTATCTTACAAGTGAGCATTAGGCTCCTATTTATAGAGTTTTGAGACACCCTTTGAATTTCAAATTCCACCAACCCCCATGGCTGTTACCAATGATTAATTGGATGTTTTATGGAATTAAAATAGAGATTTGGGAGTTACTTGGCTGTTAGAAACGTTCAAAATTGGATAAAAACCGAAGTTGGAAAATGCTGTCAGTCGCTCAGGCCGCGGCTTGAAAAACACGAGCCGCGGCCTACGGTGTGTTTTAGCCTATTTTCGCCTCTTAGGTTGCAGCCTGAAAAACATAGGTAGCGGCCTAAGTCGTTTTTCAGCAACCAATTTTTCAGCTTTTTTCCAAAACGTTCCAATTTATTCCCACTTGATTTTGTAACTTCCATACACATTATGGGAGTTAAAATCACATCTATAACAGCCATGTTTCACATATATCTTTAAGAAATTCAAATCAAAATGTGTAATATCAAATCTACAAATTATTGGGTAATATTTGGGAGTTACAAGTTTGTAACTCCAAAATATGTCACATTTGGGCACATACATGTGTCCAATTTTTTGACTCTCAATAATATGTTACAAGGTGTGACAAATCACATTTGTGTGACAAATCACATTATGTCACATTATTTAATCTAACATTATATTATTTAAAATAATATAACAGTTTCAGCGCGAACTGTAGTGATAGGGGCCACGACTGAGGCCTCCCCGATGGAGTTCATCTTCGGCACTGAACCCCCAAGGATCGCGTCTGGCGCATTCGGCTTGGGTGCACCTTTAGCAGCTTTCTTAGCTGAAGCCCTGGCCTTGGAAGCCGGGGCCTCAAGGGCCTGTTTCATCTTCTCCACTGGGTTGGACATGTCGGAGTCTTCTGAAATGGATAAACAGAAAGGGAATTAGCAAAATAAACAAGCCAGGATAAGTGAATAAAAACAAAGCTAAAATTACTTCGAGATGAACCCATACCTAGAACTCAGACTCGACTTAATTCTCCTAAGGCGAAGGAATGGACTCGGTCTCCCATGTCATTTGGGTCCAGGAAGTTCCCATATTGAAGGTTCTCAGATGAGTACATGAGAGTTTCCGGATCTATAATGGTGGGAGATGAAGGTCTCGTTTCTCCATTAGCCTCAAACAAGGGGCCTCGATAAACTAGTCTATCCCTAAGTTCCCAAAATGGGGAGCATAAGTCAAAAGCAAAGGTGAATTACCTCGCCCTGATACACTAGCACCGGGAGTCCCCTTGTTCGGATGGGCCTTGTCGAAAAGGGATTCCAACTCCTCAGAGGTGGCACTCTCCCTTTGTTGAGCCTTGTCCCTCTTCCTTTTTGCCGCGTCTGCCAGGGCCACAGCTTCCACATCCTTGATGTGCTCGAGTGCCAGTTCCTCCCTCAAGGCTGGATCTTTCTCGCATTGTATCCCTCGGAGGCTAGGGGTCTTGATCGTCTGGTTGGCTGCCAACATCCCAACCACTCGAAGATTTTCAGTGTTGATGCATCCCCCTACGTCCAGGTCCTCTACACTCAACATGGAGTAGAACTGCCTCTTGTCAAGGATCGACTGGGTGAGGGGAGTTTGACCATAAGGTCCTGTCATCCGGGACAATAAGTTGAAAACAGAGAACAAAAATTGAAAGAACAAAATTGAACTAGGAAACGAGAAGCTACTTACCCACTCGCTGGAAATCCAGCATCCGTGTGGGATTCTTATCCAAAAGAAACTCGGATGTCATGAACAAGTAGTGTCTGAGATCCGGGGGGTGCTTCCAAGAGCTGGTGGGGGCCGCATAATTGCCACGAGGCTTCAGTTTGTAGAAGTTGTCCAAGCTCTTGTCCTTAGCATTAAGCTGCGGCTCCAACTAGTAGAAGTACAGCACCTCTGCAGGAGTCGGGTTCGGGATTCCCTTCGCTATGCAAAATATACACCATCCCGCAAGCAATCAGTATGCTTGAGGCAAGAGCTAGAATGGCACAATCCCCACGAACTTGAGGAATTGAGCAAAGTAATCATGGAGCGGGAGAGTGGCTCCCGTGCTGATGTGGCCCATGCTCCAGGCCCCAAACTCGCCCACAGCGGTGCGGACCTTTTCTTCTTTCCTGGCCAGGCAGTTGTAGAACACTCCAGGAGTTGATTCCATGCCCAAATGCTTCTCCAGGGCATACAACATTCGATAGTTCTGAAATAAGTTCTTCACCCCGTCCATTTCCCATCTGTTGCCACTCGGAGCCTTATGTCCTAATAGAGTGAAAGGGGTTGTTTGAGTGTGTTCTTCTGAATGGATGGTGACGCCGGAAGTCATAGTTGATGATCTGAGAACAAAAGGAAGCAAAACAAACCAAGTAGTCAGCACCAAAACCCAAAAAGGTCGGTTAAGGTACGGGGGCTCTCCTATGAACTTCTTGGAAGAGTCCCTTCCGGATCAGATCCGGGATCACCAAGGATCCGCAAGATCCTGATCGGGAACAAACAAGAAGGGTTCTTGCTAAAGTTTTCCTAAGCCGACGTATTGTCCTTTGTCCTAGGACAGCCCAAACCTAAGAAGATCCGGGATGGCCTAGACAACTTTTTCCTCGCCTACTCTAACACACCCAGAGCCACCCTAAGCAGAGGCGCTAGCTCTAGCAACCTTACAGTTATAAAAAAATAGTAGGATGATATGATATACATGAGAAAATAAAAGCAAAAAGTTAGGAAAACTTACTGGAAAGGACTGGTCGTGAAGAATGGCGTGTGTCCGGCGACAGTGACGACAGAATCACCGTTTTGAACGGGTGGAGGCGACGCAAAAGTTGGTATAATGGATAGGCCGAGGTCGTCTATTCAAGCGGAGGTGCGGAGATCAGGCACATGGGAAATAAAAGGTCATCGGCGAGCTCAGACATAAAAGGTCCCTTGTGCAATTTCGTGTTGAGAGTGTAAAAGTTTGAAATGAGAATCTCAAGGTATTGATAAGAACTGAGAGGCTGTTTTTGATCTAATGGTTCGGCGCGATCCCACCCATCGGACGGTCCTGGATCATGCAGGGACATTAATTGGCCTACTCGAGTACTGGATCACGGTTACCCAAAGGTGCGATCCGCGCCGCCCCGATCCAACGCCCCAGAGGAAGAGCATCTCAAAGGTCATCCCATCCAACGGTCCTCTTTGACGCAGAGATAATAATGGGGCCATTCGTGTGGATGGGACACTTCGGAAGTCAAGCTGACATTTAATTGCCAACACGGTAACCAATAGAATGTTTTCTGACCATTCAAATCCAAGTGCCATTGATGCGCCAGTCGCAAGACTACACATACGCACTTCACGATGAAGCAAAGCAAACGGGAGGCTTCCAGACGGCCCTAAAGTAATGAACCGAGGCTCTGGTAAACGAACCCGGATCATAGCAAAAGGACCAGACATTTTGGATTCGGTCTAGGACATTGAAACAGGTGTTCACTCCATGATCGTTCAACAAGAAATGCCCCCAATAGCAGACTCGTCGCCTTGGAGATGAACCGGGAAGTGTTGAGCTGGTCTGGGAGGGAGACAAGCCTCCACCGCGCAAGCCCAGATGAAGGCTTGGGGGGTAATTGTTATCCCCATTTCTTCCAAAATGTACGGATCCACACTCTGGGTTTATGGGCCGCCTTCCAGGGAGTTAAAGCCCATATCGGGCCTAGTAGACGAAGAGAAAATGAATATTGGTAGTCCAAGTCTCGACAAGGCCCAAAGGGCATCTAGAAGTGTGTGCTAGGACCATCGCCGAGGCAGGTCGCATAAACCTGGGACCGCGTACCGAGATGTCTCCCGAGATGCGGAAAAAGAGGTCGCGGCTCCCAAGTCTGAGATTAGGCCGAGATTTCTGTGGATGAACCAGGGTCTTGGTAAACGAACCGGGAGCCTAGTAAATGGAGAGGGATGTTGGTAAACGGACCTGGATCGGTTGGCCAAGTTTGGCGTCATAAAGTCTCCCCGATACTGAAATCATCCCAAGAAGCGTGGAGCTATGTCCCCATAAGTAACCTGCAGAGGAGGCTACCTCGGGAATGTACGCCGTTGGCTCATAATTGCACCGTCACTACACTGACAGATCTTGTCCCCCGAATCTTCCTCGTAGCCCATAACACCCAGACTGAAGCACCAGTTTGTCGCGAGTCTTATAATGTGATCGTGGTTGGGCTGGCCCAATGGGCCTTGGTTAATATATGTTTCATATTTCAATCCTTTGTATTGAGCCTCCATCAAATAGAAAATAATATTTACGCCCTTATTGGGCCCAGACTAGCCCGACCCAAGCCCAGTGCACTCGCTTGCTATAAATATGAATAATAGTGCATTGAAGAGGGGATCCAAGAATTTTCTTGTAAGTTATTACTCTACTCAAACTTGCAGAAAAATCCATTGTCAAAAGCTATCCAAGCTCTAATACAATTCACTCATGGACTGCAACGCCCTAGATAGCCAAGACCGTTACACTATGTGTTTATAAAAGTGCCAGACTTGATAATCAAGTCATTCAATTAAGAATGTGTTTCTGAAACTATAATGGAACTAGGGTTAAAATGTTTTGGTCTCAAAAGTCACATTTCTTATAAAGAAACATTTCCTTTTTACACGGGATCCCAAAAAAAATATTAAGATTAAAAGCATTTACAAAAGATTCAAGAATTAAATACAGTATTAGCCATATTAAGGCAAAATAGACAATTTGGCAATCTCTGTCCTGATCTGCTCCTCGGCCATGGCGACCGAACAGCTGGCTATGTACATTCAGCCCCGCAGCTCTCCACCTCAGGACTGGTCTAGCTTGCTTTTTCCTTTACCGGCACCACGTAGCACCCATGAGCCAAGGCCCAGCAAGAAAACAAAACAATAGAGCATAAGCAATCAATAGATAATTCAATATCACATATTCCATAAACATGTTCTCAACCATTTAAACATTCAGAATAACCAAGTATTCAGCATACCAAACATAACAACTCATATCATACATCAATTCATGAATGATAACTAGGGTTAGCGCCCTCAGGCCGCACCCTCCATTATCCCACTGACTCCGGCCCGCTTAAACCAAGCTCAGTGAATATTAAGCTGTCCTCGGCTACCAGTGGCCAAGCTGCGCCCTGTGCGCAAATATTGTGTACGGCACCCTTAGGCCGCTATCACATGTCTCAAGGAATAATACCATCATTGACATTATACAGATATCGGGAGCTCTTAGTCCCATCACAAACATATAACCGAGTGCAGTTTTCTTACCTTTGGATTTGTTGGCTTTGTTCACTGTTATCCTCAAGCACGATCCTTCCCAAGCCCTAGCGCGAACCTAAACACAATCATAGGCCGGAGTCATCACCAATCCTAAAGTCCAAAACCTAGCCTGGGGACCAATCCTGAGCCCTCGGGAAGTCCTAATTCCACCAAACAGGGTGGTGGAATCGAACCCCGAACCCTTGGTAAAAAACCCTTGAAAATAACCCTAAAATCCCTTTATGAAGAAAGGGTAGCGCTACAGCGCTCATTGGAGGGCGCTACAACGCTACAAACAAAACCAAAATGCCCTCAGCAAGCTTGGCCTAGCGCTACAGCGCCCAAAGGCTAGCACTGTAGCGCTAGACACAGACTGCCAACACCACATTTTCCCCTTCCTGCGATTTCCCCGAGCCAAACTTAACCAAAACTTCTCCAAACCTTCACCAAACTCAAAAACAAGCTCACTAACATGTCTAACTCATCCCAAGCATCATAACCACATAAAATCTTACCACATGCACCTCTAATCCCAAAATCCACCATAGTCACTCCTAGACTTCAGAATTCAGCAAAGCACAGTCAAAACTTCAGAGTTTAAAGTTCAAAATTTATACCTTTGATGGAAATTCTATTTCAAGTTAACTTCTTGACCACCTTAGCTTGTTATTCCCCAATTCCTTGGCTTGAATTCCCCTAAAGTTCCCATCAACTGAGCTTAGACACCATAGTTTAAACTAACCAAACCAGAAACTGAAAACTCTAAAAGCTTACCTCAAATATTGATGTGTTCTTGCTAATCCCTTGCCAACCTTTCAAGTTTAGCTCAATACTCTTGTTGCTAAGCCTAACCTAGCTCCTTTCTGAGTTTTGCTCCAAGAAAATTGAAGAGAAAGGGTGAGAGAATCACCAACCGACCCTAAGAAAACTGCTATGTTTTCCTTCCTTTTTCATCTTCTTTCTTTCCTTAGCCTTCTACCTTTTTCTACAATTCCCACTAAGTATAAAGCCTCAGCATACTTATCTCTTACAAGCCAATTGACCATAATGCCCTCCCTTTTAATTTTAAACCTTTAAGTGCATCTAGGGCGTTTTGGTCATTTCACCCCAATTCCCGCTAATTCCTCGAATGTCTCTAACATTTTCCGCTTAATTCCCGATACCTAACTAATCTCCAATTATATTCCTCAATACCAAATAATTTCCAATATATTCCCTAAATTCCCATTTATACCCCTAGGCTCGCCCCGAGCCAGGTATAAATCCCCACCGTGACTTTTTGCTAACTCGCTCACTAGGATCGTCTTGACTCACAGATCACAGATATATCCACATAATAATTTGGTCTCCGCAATTATCACATATATACACAGTTATGCCCTCAATGGGCCAAAATTACAATTATACCATTCCTACTCTAATCAGGGCCTACATGCTTACTAATACACATAGTCATGCATCTCAAATATTCAAATAGTCATATAACATGCTTTAAATCATTAAATCACATATGTTCCGATTATGCTTTCCCGGCACACTAATCAAGGCCCTTAAACCTCATTAGTAAAGTTGGGTCGTTACAACTATCCCCTCCTAATGAGAATTTTGTCCTCGAAATTTACCTAAATATCTCGGGATACTGATCCCGCATCGCTGTCTCAAGCTCCCAGGTCGCCTCCTCGACCTTACTATTCCTCCATAGCACTTTAACAAGAGGAATCATCTTATTCCATAATACTTTATCTTTTCGATCCAAGATCTGAACCGGTTTCTCTTCATAAGCCAAATCTGTCTGTAACTCCAGATCTTCATACTTCAACACATGAGTCACATCTGAGACGTACCTCCGAAGCATAGAAACATGGAATACGTCATGGACTCCTGACAACGATGGTGGCAAGGCTAACCTGTAAGCCACCTGACCAATCCTTTCCTGGATCTGAAATGGTTCAATGAATCTAGGGCTTAGCTTGCCCTTCTTTCCAAACCTCCTCACCCCTCGCAATGGTGAAACTCGAAGGAACACGTTGTCCCCAACCTAGAACTCCACGTCCCTACGCTTAGGATCAGCGTAGCTTTTCTATCTGCTCTGAGAGGCGAGCATCCTAGCTCGGATCTTTTCTATAGCTTCATTTGTCATCTGAACCATATCTGGTCCCAAATATCTCCTCTCACCCATCTCGTCCCAATGAATGGGTGATCTACACTTCCTCCCATACAACATATCATATGGAGTGGATATACTTACTCCATGAACCTTCCAAATCAATCACACACGCTTTGAGCATATCCTCCAATACCTGAATCATCCTCTCAGACTGTCCGTCAGTCTGAGGATGAAAGGCTGTACTGAACTTTAACTGAGTTCCCAAAGCCTTTTGCAAGCTACCCCAAAATTTGGAGGTAAAGATAGGATCCCAGTCTGACACAATAGACTTAGGAACCCCATGGAGACGAACAATCTCCCTCACATACAACTCAGTATACTGATCCACAGTATATGTCGACCTCACTGGAAGAAAATGGGCTGACTTGGTGTATCTATCCACTATCACCCACACCGAGTCATGAAGCCCAACCGTTTTAGGTAAACCCCCCACGAAATCCATAGTAATATCCTCCCATTTCCATTCTGGAATACTCAAGGGCTGAAGCAACCCTGCTGGTCACTGATGCTCAGCTTTTACTTGCTGATAAGTCAAACATTTGGCCACGCACTCTACTACATCCTTCTTCATCCCGGGCCACCAATACAAAGTCCGCAAATCTTGGTACATCTTCGTGGTACCCGGATGAAGTGAGTACGACGTCGTATGAGACTCATCCAGTATCTCTTGTCTGATCCCCTCATCAGCTGGAACACATATCCATCCCTGATACCGAAGCAAACCAACCTCAGAAATAGAGTAATCCTTAGCTACTCCCGCTAAGACATCCTTTCTAACCCCCTGTAACTAAGCGTCTGCCAACTGTCCTTCCCTGATCCGCTCTAGCAGGGTTGACTGCAGAGTAATATTAGCCAACCAGCCAACCACCAGCTCTATTCTCGCTCTGACCATCTCATTAGCTAACTCCCTTGAGATCTGGGTGGAACTGTACAACTGACCTGGGCCTCTCCGGCTTAATGCATCCACCACCACATTGGCTTTCCCCGAATGGTAAAGAATATCACAATCATAGTCCTTTACCAACCCAAGCCAACGCCTTTGCATCATGTTCAAGTCCTTTTGTGTAAAGAAGTACTTCAGACTCTTATGATCAGTATATACCTCGCACTTCCCTCCATACAAATAATGTCGCCAAATCTTCAGTGCAAATACCACCGCTGCTAACTCCAAATCATGGGTAGGATACCACTGCTCATACTCCTTCAGCTGTCATGATGCATAAGCTATAATCTTCTCATTCTGCATCAACACATAGCCTAGGCCTAACCTTGATGCATCGCAGTAAACAACAAACTTCCCTTCCCCCGAAGGAAGACTCAACACTGGCGCTGTAATAAGTCGTCGCTTCAACTCTTGAAAACTGTCTTCACACTTGTCTGACCAGATAAACTTCAGATTCTTCCGTGTCAATTCTGTCATCGGTGCTGCTATCTTCGAAAAGCCTTCTACAAACCATCTGTAGTAACCCGCCAAACCAAGAAAACTCCGCACCTTCGAGGTGTTCCTTGGCCTCGGCCAATCCCTAACTGCCTCTACCTTAGATGGATCCACCTTAATCCCATCTGCACCCATGATATGTCCAAGGAATGTCACTTCTGGTAACCAAAATTTACATTTCTTAAACTTGGCGTACAACTAATGCTCCCTCAGCCTCTAAAGAACCTGTCGAAGATGAAGCTCGTGTTCTGTCTCTGAACTGGAGTACACCAAGATGTCATCAATGAAGGCAATAACAAACAGATCCAGAAAGTCCTTGAACACCCTGTTCATTAGATCCATAAAAGTTGCTGGGGCATTGGTCAAACCAAATGACATGACCAGAAACTCATAGTGCCCATACCGCATTTGGAAGGCTGTCTTAGGTATGTCCTCATCCTTGATCCTCAGCTGGTGATAACCAGATCGAAGATCAATCTTTGAGAACACCGTCTTACCCTGCAGCTGATCGAACAAGTCATCAATCCTTGGTAGGGGATACTTATTCTTGATAGTCAACTTGTTCAATTCCCTATAGTCTATGGATATTCTCAAGGTCCCGTCCTTCTTCTTCACAAACAAAACTGGAGCACCCCATGGCGAGTAACTAGGCTTGATGAACCCCAAATCCAGAAGCTCTTGCAGCTGTATCTTTAACTCTTTCAATTCCGCCGGTGCCATCCTATATGGTGCCCTCGACACTGGCTCTGTCCCTGGCGCCAACTCAATAACAAATTGAATCTCTCTTCACGACAGCAACCCTGGCAAGTCCTCAGGAAACACATCTAAGAACTCGCAAACCAATCTGCTCTCCTCCGGTCCCACTGGTGGTATCCACCACACTGGCCAGAAAGCCTATACATCCCCCCTGTAACAAGTCTCTGGCTCTCAACGCCGATATCCTAGGCACGCGGGGTCCATGCACAGCTCCCACAAAAACAAAGGGATCCTCGCCCTCTGGCTCAAAAGTCACCATCTTCTTGCTGCAGTCAATGGTATATCCATATCTAACCAACCAATCCATACCTAAAAATCATATCAAAATCCTCCATACTCAACTCAATCAAATCTACTGACAACTCCCTACCATCAACTATCACCGGCAGTGCTCTAATCCACCTCCTAGATACTACCAGTTCCCCTATAGGCAAAATAGTCCCAAACTCTGAAACACAATACTCACTAGGTCTACACAGTCTATCAATCACCTTACTAGAAACAAATGAGTGTGTAGAACCAGAGTCAATCAATACAGTAAAAGGAGTGCCAGCACTAGAAAGCTAACATGTCACTACCGAGGGACTAGCCTCGGCCTCCGCCTGCGTCAGGGTGAACACTCGAGCTGGAGTCAAGTTGTCCACCTTCCCTGTATCTCCCTTCTTCATTATCGGGCAATCTTTCCTGAGGTTTCCCACCACCCCACACACATAACAGGCCTTAGCCCGACACTCGCCCAGATGGCGTCTCCTGCACCTCGTGCACTCAGGATAAGTCCTCCATGTATCACGGCCTCCTTGAGTACCCCGACCTCTCCTATCAGGACAAGAGTGATCGAAGCATCATGAGTCTTTCTCTTCAAATTACTGAGGCCTCCGCCCCTACCAGAACCAGAATATGGAGGCACCGCCCTGCGGCCCTCCCTCCTCACTGCACTCTCTCTCTAAATCTTGTTTTCCGCTTCCTCAGCGGTAAGAGCCTTCTCCACAGCCTGGGCATAAGTTGTCCCTCCAGGAACTATGGTCATTCTCACATCTTGGGCTATCATAGCATTAAGCCCTCTGATAAATCTGTCTTTCCTAGTTGCATTAGTAGGCACAAGATCTGGTGCAAACTTCACAAGTATGTCAAACTTCAAGGCATACTCTGTAACTGTCATGCTGCCGTGAACTAGCCCCACGAACTCATTTATCTTCGCTGCCCTGATGGCAACATTATAATACTTCTGACTGAATAGATCCTTAAACCCTTCCCAAGTCAAAGCAGTAACATCCCTAGTCTGTGATGCCACCTCCAACCAGATTCGGGCATCCTCTCTTAGCATATATGTGGCAAAGACCACTCTGTCATGTCCCTCTACCCTCATGAAATCAAGAATGGTGGTAATCATGGTCATCCACTGCTCAGCCTTCAGTGGATCAGGTCCTCCCTCAAAGATCAGGGGCTGTTACTTCCTGAACCGCTCATACAACGGTTCCCACTTATTTCCAACCTCAGCTGGCTGCACAACAGGTACCACTGTAGGTGGCACAACGGGGGAAACACTCTCAGATGGAGCCTGCTGCCGCAGAATTCAGATCTTCTCATCTTGGCTCTGTAGCAGAGCCTGCATGTTTTCCATTAACTGCTGCTAGTTCTCAGGGACTGGCGGAGGGGTCTGGCCCTAATCATCATCTATAGCCCCAGACCTTCCGGCTAGTCGCGTGGATTTTCTTGGACGCATAATTATCCAAGTTAATCTGCAATCAACAACTCGGCAATCAGACTATGATGACAGGGTGATAATTCTTTCATGATCCATCACTGGAACTCCAATCATTCACAAGCAATCAAAATATAGCAATTTATCCAGATATTCATCCACATGCACAGCAGTGCTGATAAGCACACCTTAATAGCATCATGCAATAGTCAAGGGCCAGGCCCTATCAGTATCTCATACTCCCTATTAATCAAACAGATATCAACAGTCATATCTCGCTCAAATCATTTAAACACATAATCAAGTGTACACAATTACCAAACCCTGATTCGAGCTTGTCTCTCACGGTGAATGTACATATCTAGCCAGTCTTCAGGAACCCATAAACCTAGGACGCTCTGATACCAAGTTGTAACGCCCTGGACAGCCAAGACCGTTACACTGTGTGTTTATAAAAGTGCCAGACTTGCTAATCAAGTCATTCAATTAAGAATGTGTTTCTGAAACTATAATGGAACTAAGGTTAAAATGTTTTGGTCTCAAAAGTCACATTTCTTATAAAGAAACATTTCTTGTTTACACGGTGTTGACGCGGTTCTTCGCCAACAGGTAATTAAGAAAATAAGAGAAAGGGATTGGTGCTGAGTAATGAACCGAAACAGATGAATGATCTTAAAATGAACTGATGACACCAATACGTTTTTAGGTGGTTCAAAGGTTAAAATCCTTCTACTCCACCAGCCAATATTATTGGTGTATTTTTGGTATTCTTTACAGGGTATTTTGTTATGCAATAGAATCAAACCCATTGCAACTCCGAGGGTCTCCATATTTATAAGAGAGGGCACCTGGGGGTTGGTAAGGGGGGTCATCCCGTGACTTTCTTACCCATCATGTCACTTCTGTGACATTCATGATTAATTCCTAAAACCTGACAAATGAAGTGTGGTCTAATCAATAGGTAAAGGGGATAATGGGCCGCACGGCCCAACCCAGTCGTGGGTGCCTAAACACGCACGTTCATGTTGCGTGTCCGAGAATTTAGGGATATATCAGACACGTGATGTCTGATATATGCACGTTTACATTGCGTGGTTGACTTTATAAAGGGTCACAGCCTCCAACTCCAGCTCGTGCCTCGAGCTGGATGCCTTCTTGACCCGCGGTCTTCATATTTCTGACTCGACCCTTAAATAATCTTCATAAACCTTTGGCTACCTCGAGCTAAAGAGGTAGGACCTGACAACAGCAGCTCCGGCCACGTGGTATCCACGTGGCTGATATAATTATGCCATATCTCAGCTCGCTAATAGCCTGTGGAAAATTAAGGCGTACACACGGGATCCCAAAAAAAATATTAAGATTAAAAGCATTTACAAAAGATTCAAGAATTAAATACAGTATTAGCCATATTAAGGCAAAACAGACAATTGGGCAATCTCTGTCCTGATCCACTCCTCGGCCATGGCGACCGAACAGCTGGCTATGTACATTCAGCCTCGCAGCTTTCCACCTCAGGACTGGTCTAGCTTGCTTTTGCCTTTACCTGCACCACGTAGCACCCGTGAGCCAAGGCCCAGCAAGAAAACACAACAACAGAGCATAAGCAATCAATAGATAATTCAATATCACATATTCCATAAACATGTTCTCAACCATTTAAACATTCAGAATAACCAAGTATTCAACATACCAAACATATCAACTCATATCATACATCAATTCACGAATGATAACTAGGGTTAGCGCCCTCAGGCCGCACCCTCCGTTATACCACTGACTCTGGCCCGCTTAAACCGAGCTTAGTGAATATTAAGCTATCCCCGGCTACCAGTGGCCAAGCCGCGCCCTGTGCGCAAATATTATGTACGGCACCATTAGGCCGCTATCACATGTCCCAAGGCATAATACCATCATTTACATTATACAGATATTGGGAGCTCTTAGTCCCATCACAAACATATAACCGAGTGCAGTTTTCTTACCTTTGGATTTGCTGGCTTTGTTCACTCTGATCCTCAAGCACGATCCTTCCCGAGCCCTAGCGCGAACCTAAACACAATCATAGGCCGAAGTCATCACCAGTCCTAAAGTCCAAAACCTAGCCTCGGGACCAATCCTGAGACCCCGGGAAGTCCTAATTCCACCAAACAGGGTGGCGGAATCGAACCCCGAACCCTTGGTAAAAAACCCTTGAAAATAACCCTAAAATCGATTTATGAAGACAGGGTAGCGCTACAGCGCTCATTGGAGGGCGCTACAGCGCTACAAACAGAACCAAAATGCCCTCAGCAAGCTTGGCCTAGCGCTACAGCGCCGAAAGGCTAGAACTGTAGCGCTAGTCACAGACTTCCAACACCACATTTTCCCTTCCTGCGATTTCCCTGAGCCAAACTTAACCAAAACTTCTCCAAACCTTCACCAAACTCAAAAACAAGCTCACTAACATGTCTAACTCATCCCAAGCATCATAACCACATAAAATCTAACCACATGCACCTCTAATACCAAAATCCACCATAATCACTCCTAGACTTCAGAATTCAGCAAAGCACAGTCAAAACTTCAGAGTTTAAAGTTCAAAATTTATACATTTGATGGAAATTCGATTTCAAGTTAACTTCTTGACCTCCTTAGCTTGTTCTTCCCCAATTCCTTGGCTTGAATTCCCCTAAAGTTCCCGCCAACTCAGCTTAGACACCATAGTTTAAACTAACCAAACCAGAAACTAAAAACTCTAAAAGCTTACCTCAAATATTGATGTGTTCTTGCTAATCCCTTGCCAACCTTTCAAGTTTAGCTCAATACTCTTGTTGCTCACCCTTTCTCTCCAAGAAAATTGAAGAGAAAGGGTGAGAGAATCACCAACCGACCCTAAGAAAACTGCTATGTTTTCCTTCCTTTTTCATCTTCTTTCTTTCCTCAACCTTCTACCTTTTTCTACAATTCCCACTAAGTATAAAGCCTCAGCATACTTATCTCTTCCAAACCAATTGACCATAATGCCCTCCCTTTTAATTTTAAACCTTTAAGTGCATCTAGGGCGTTTTGGTCATTTCACCCCAATTCCTGCTAATTCCTCGAATGTCTCTAATATTTTCCGCTTAATTCTCGATACCTAACTAATCTCCAATTATATTCCTCAATACCAAATAATTGCCAATATATTCACTAAATTCCCATTTATATCCCAGGCTCGCCCAGAGCCGGGTATAAATCCCCACCGTGAATTTTTGCTAACTCGCTCACTAGGATCGTCTTGACTCACAGATGACAGATATATCCACATAATAATGTGATCTCCACAATTATCACATATATACACAGTTATGCCCTCAATGGGCTAAAATTACAATTATACCCTTCCTACCCTAATCAGGGCCAACATGCATACTAATACACATAGTCATGCATCTCAAATATTCAAATAGTCATATAACATGCTTTAAATCATTAAATCACATATGTTCCAATTATGCCCTCCCGGCACACTAATCAAGGCCCTTAAACCTCATTAGTAAATTTGGGTCGTTACAACTATCCCCTCCTAATGAGAATTTCGTCCTCGAAATTTACCTAAATAACTCGGGATACTGATCCCGCATCGCTGTCTCAAGCTCCCAGGTCGCCTCCTCGACCTTACTATTCCTCCACAACACTTTAACATGAGGAATCGTCTTATTCCATAATACTTTATCTTTCCGATCCAAGATCTGAACCGGTTTCTCTTCATAAGCCAAATCTGTCTGTAACTCCAGATCTTCATACTTCAACACATGAGTCACATCTGAGACGTACCTCTGAAGCATAGAAACATGGAATATGTCATGGACTCCTGACAACGATGGTGGCAAGGCTAACCTGTAAGCCACCTGACCAATCGTGGAAGAGGGAAGGAAGAAAGAAGGAGAGAAAGAAAGAAAGCAAGTGCGACAGGAAGAAGTAGTTAGTGATTTAGAAATCCCTAAGGGTATGTTGAAGAGAGTGGCCATAGTTTTTGGGTCCTTGATTTATATGAAGAGAGGCTCTTTGTGACATTTTCTCATTTTACTTTGCTCGGACCTGAGGTGAGGAAGTTAGATAGAATTCCGTATGATTGTTAAGTGTTAGGAATGTTTTTTTTATTATTATTTGAATTGCTTGGTAGAAATTGTGTGAAATTAATTTATTTGTTATTTATTTAAATATTTTAATTTGTAAGTTCATGAGTCTTGGCTATGTGCATGATTTGTAGAAATGCACCTTAGCACTTGTGTGTATACATGTGCATGATTTTATAAAGAGCATGCAATAGTTTTCCCATGGATTATTATAGATTTTTCCTTTTTTTTGTTATTTAGTTTTAATTTAATTAGAAAGAAAATAATGGGAAAAATAAAGAGAGAAGGCTATAGAGAGCTTGTGTTCACACAAGAAATAAATGGGAAACAAATGGTAAGATGATAAAGAGTTACCGTTTTTTTTAATTTGCGTAACTCTAGACCCAGCCACAGTAAAACAACCATAACATGAGTTGTAGGTGTCTGATTTAGACAAACTTGGTACCGTTAGAAAGACAATTTAATTATCTACAAGTTTTGTGAATTATCGTTTTTCCCAAAACGCAACAAATGAGTGTGAAAATCGTGTCCCACGTGGCTGAACCCACTACTACAAAACTGGGCTTTCTCGACACCCAACCAAGACAATAAACTCTGTTGACTGTTGTAATTGCTTAGCAGGACTCTACGCCGAGAGTTAAAAATTGTAGGCATAGAAACCAAAGCTGACAGTTAATAATTGTCTTCGTTGCTTTTGACTGTCGCTATTGACTCCAACGCCGACAATTAATTCTAGACCAATGCCGATAGTTAAAATTGTCGTTATTGACCCCAACGCCGACATTTATATCAAGACCAATGCCGACAGTTAAAAATTGTCACTATTGACACCAACGACAACAGTTAATTCAAGACCAATGCCGACAGTTAAAAATTGTCGTTATTGATCTCAACCCCGACAGTTAATAAAAGCCCAATCCTAACACCTATAAAGTGTTGCCAAAATTCAAATAAAAAATATCTAAAAAATATAATTAATGAAAAATATAATTTAAAAAAAACTAAATTATGTAAATATATTTATAAAAATGATGTATTAATTAAAAACTTTAAATTCTAGATTTTCTTTCCTAAATTTTTAATATTATTAATTTTTTATTTATAATATTTTTTATATCAAAATTTAAATTAATTATGATATATAGAATAATATATTTGAATTTTATTTTATTTATTTAACATATTATGATAATATTAGTTAAAAACGAGTTATTTTATTAATTGGTTAAATATTGTAAAATAATTTAAAAATTTTACTAATTATATTTGTATTTTTATTTTTTATATTTTAAAATCTATGTTGAAAATATTTTTTTTTTAAAAAAATAAGCAATAGTTGAAAGTTATTTATTGATGGTTAAATGTTTTAATAATTTTTTAAAAAAAATTATAAGAGGTTAGTTTTTAAATATAATTAGAAAATAAAAACTAATAATATATCATTAATTTTTATTGTTTTTTTTTCTTAATATCATTAAATTTTGTATTTAAAATTAAAATAAAAACTAAAAATTCTACCCAGCCCACGGTTTTTTCCTTTTTCCCTAAACTCTCCCTCATTATCTCAAAGGCGCGCGGGGGTTTTGGAAACAAGACGAACAATATGAACGACGAACGATCGCGGGTATTGGGCAAACGATGGGGGCTTGGGGGCCGGTCATGGGCAGACGGCGCAAACGATAGGGGCTCGGGGTCGGTCATGGGCAAAAGACGCAAAAGGCGCAAACGATAGGGGCCCGAGGGTCTTGGGTGGCTCGGTCTGGCGGAGGGGTCGTGGGTGGCTCGGTCTCGCAAAGGGGTCGTGGGTGGCAGTGGAGGTAGCGGTGCGACAATGTGGCTGGGCTCGGCATCGTGGATGCAGGTGCAAGCGGGGGACTCGACATCATTGGCTCAATCGACAATAAGGCGTGGGGCAACCATGAGTGCTGGGTAAGTTTTATTTCCTTCTTTTCTATGGGTTAGCTTCTCTCCATTTCACATAGCTCACTTGTTGTTCTGTCTCTCTCAAATGCTCACTAGCTCAGTCTGTCTTTAAATCTGACTTGTTTTTGCTTTAAAAAATAATAGGTTTCTGGGTTGATTACATTAGTGAGAGGTATGTTTGAATTTGTTAATGTTGCCATGAGTACTCTTAAGCACTACTACCTAACAATTTAGCTAGTGTGGGGACGAAAGTAACGTTTGTGACTGGGAATTTTGTACAGTTTAATAATGTGTTACCACATGATATGAGTTATGTTCATTTCATATGCTAGTGGATGAAATTATGTATCTTTAATAAACATATACTATATCATTGGACATGGTAGATGGTTGGGAAGACTAAAACATTGGGCTGCCTGTTGTGTTCAATATAAATATGTATTGAGAAATCTGAAATTGATGCATTGAGAGTGCAGTTTATTGTTTTACTCTTCGTCATATATTGAGAAATTTTAAATTCATGAATTGAGAAATCTGAAATTTGCCATTTGGCATTCTCATAAGTTTATTTTTTACTGTGAAATCTGAAATTTGTGTGCAATTTGTTGATGTATCGAGAGTTTTGATATTTATTTGAGTGAATATTGATTGATTGAGTTAGGAACACTTGAAGAAAATGTACCCAACACAACAAACATACAGGGAAGAAAATGCGACTATATAGTTGTTTTCACACTCTTCATTTATCATAACCAATGCTGTGATTGTTTTTGTATTTTACTTGATGAATTAAAACATAATGTGTCAAAAATTATGCAGGTTGTTTGGCAAGATAACATTGACCCGGATAACATGACTTATAAGGTGTTAGTCTTCCATCTCTATATTTTTTTTTGTTCCTTTTGTTTCTCAAGAAAATTTTAGGGGCAATTGGTTGTTTTGCAAGTTTGTAAAAATATATATTAATTATTTACTGGGTGTTACAATTACTTCAGTAGTTTAATCCAAATTCTACATGCCAAAATCAGATATGATATCGGGTTTAAAGCTTTGTCCTTTTTTTTTTTTGCTAGGAGAATCTTGTGTTTCTATTGTGATTTTATAATTTTTTCCCTGTTTTTGTTTGTATGATGTAGAATTAAGAGAGAAAGAAAGAAGAAAATCTTTGAGGTTTGATACCAATTCATGTTGACCTAAGAGAAAAAGGAATAGAAAATGGAGGAATTTAGAGAGACACAGAACGACAGACCAAAAAGTTGAAGAACTAGAGAGAGAGAATCAAAAGAAAAACAGAGATAATTTTATAACTCACTGTCATCTCTAAAACTATGTAGATAGCTAGATCTATTTAATTATTTATTGATAGACAGTTGAGCATAATAAGAAACATGGAGTTTGCTGAGTTCCTTCATTTTGAGTTTCTTAAGGCTTTTACTGTATATTGATCTATTTGAAACTCATTCGATGGTTAAAAAAACATATTATATATATATGACAATATGTATATATATTTGAAGAAACCTTTATACACGTATGCTTATGACTTTGAAATGATTTTTTTTGTATTAAGAGCTTGAGTTGTTTGCTTATTAATGAAACGAACTGTCCAATCTGGTTTCTAAATTCTAACCAAGAAGCTAAAGCTTTTATTTTGAAGCCTTAATATTATATTGGTATTTCAATATGTGCGAGTCTTTTACATATTTTCTATTTCAGTTTCAAAGCTCTTTCTCACAAAAAATCTCTCCCAAAAGTTTGTTACATCTAAATGAATGAGAGTTTGTGATATGTATAGAAAGAGTGGCTGAAGTAGACAAACTGTTATGACAGTAAGGATTTGATGAAATAATTCCACAATGGATATGTCAAGTTTATCAGTAAGTAAAATATTTGAGTTGAAACTTTCATGAAAGTTAACTGGACTGGCTCATCTTGATTTCTCTCTCACCCACTACATAAGCTAGCTAGTTAGCGTTGGGCTTTTAGCCGTATCTGATCTTGTGCTGTTGCAGGTTGTTGAGAGCAATTGTGAAGAGCAACAGAAACTGTGGGCCAGGCATTTTGAGATGGTAGATGAGATTGTTGGCCATATCTCACGAAAGTCCATTGACATTCCAAAATTCATTTTGATGTTTATTTGTTGTTTTAGATAATTTGTTGTGTAAATATGAGTACAATTTGTGTATATGAGTTTGCTTTTGGATAATTAGTAAAGATGTATTTTTAGAGTTATGATATGGAATGAATTTTTGGTTTAAAATTTACATTATAGTTGGAATGTTATGTTTTGGTAGTCTCTCATTTGATTCAATGTAATTTTTAAAATATATATAACAACAGTGACAATATTTTTAAGCAATTTTTTTCTAATTTTTAATATAATTTTAGTGACAACTATTAATTGTTGTTGTAGAAAGCAACAGTAACAGTTTTTAACTGTCGGCATTGCAAGTAACAACGATAGTTTTTAACTGTCGGCGTACTTATGCCTACGTTGATATAGACAATTGCGACAGTTAGTCGACTGTTGTTGCTTAATAGCGACATTTAAAAACTGTCGGGAAAGCTCAGTTTTGTAGTAGGGACCATAGAACTACGAAAATTTGCATTTTCTTATTAGTGTGGTGTGCCAAGGAAAGAGATAAGTAATTGTGTTGTAAATTGTCAAAGGGATTTGATTGGCGAGTACAATTATTGTTTAAAGGAAATAAAGAAATAAAAAAAATTAGGTTGCTTTTCTTTATATTAAAAACCTAGTAAACTATAAATAGAACCTTAGAATCCTAGAGAGTACTTTTGCTCATATCTTCTCTATACAACAGCCGCCTGCCTAGAGAGAGAAAGAGAGAGGAGAGAAAGAACTCGTGGAAGAGGGAAGGAAGAAAGAAGGTGAGAAAGAAAGAAAGCAAGTGCAAGAGGAAGAGGTAGTTAGGGATTTAGAAATCCCTAAGGGTGTGTTCAAGAGAGTGGCCAAAGTTTTTGGGTCCTTGATTTCTATCAAGAGAGGCTCGTTGTGACATTTTCACATTTTACTTTGCTCGAACCTAAGGTAAGGAAGTTAGACAGAATTCCTTATGATTGTTTTTTTCTTTTTGATCAAGAAAGAATGACTTCATTAATCACAAACACAAATACAAACAAACAACCGCCTTCAAGGAGAGGACATCAGCAACACTACAAGGAGCACACTTTCCTCACAAAGATCCTCTCATTTTCTTTTGAGTAAAGCTACTAACTCTAAAAACTATATCTCTTTTTATCATATTTACAATTACATTCACTCTATGAGAGTAACTATTAAAAAACACAAGTATTCCTATTTTGCCAAATGTAATAAATTGTTGCTGAAAAAACTGCTGCCACAATCGCTACCTTAACACCATTGCTCATATCTTCAATCCAACGGGTCCAATCTCTGAACCGTAAAGACCAATTGCAGCCAATCCAAGCTTGGATCTGGTGCACAACTTGCTGAGAGAAATCACAATTAAAAAATAAATGATCATGATTCTCTTCAGTCTTTCCACAAACCAGGCAAATGTAGCAGTCTAGATGCATAAGCACCCTTTGCAAGTGATTCCGGGTTAACAAATTGTCATTCACAGCTTGCCAAATTATAACACAATGCTTTGGCACACTCATCCTATTCCACACAAAGTGTTGGTATTTGACTTTATCTTGGTGGATAAAACTCTTATAGAAATTATTATTTGATTTTATTTTTGATTTATAGATTAATAGAAATAAAGGATTAATAGAAATTATATTGCCTTTTCATTATATTAAAATACCTAGTACACTATAAATAGAACGGTAGAATCCTAGAGAGCATTTTTGCTCATATCTTCTCCATACAACTGCCGCTCTCCTAGAGAGAGAGAGAGAGAGTAGAGAAAGAGAGAGCTCATTGAAGAGGGAAGGAAGAGAGAAGGAGAGAAAGAAAGAAAGCAAGTGCAAGAGGAAGAGGTAGTTCGGGATTTCGAAATCCCTAAGGGTGTGTTCAAGAGAGTTGCCATAGTTTTTGGGTCCTTGATTTCTTTTAAGAGAACCTCGTTGTGACATGTTCACATTTTATTTTGCTCGGACCTGAGGTAAGGAATTTAGATAGAATTCCTTAAGATTGGTAAGTGTTAGGAAATTATTTTTAATATTATTTGAATTACTTGGTAGAAATTGTGAAATTAATTTGTTAATTATTTTATTGAAATATTATAATTAGTAAGTTCATGAGTCTTGGCGGTATGCACCAATGTGCACGATTAGTAGAAATGCACCTTAGCAGTTGTGTGTGTGCATGTGCATGATTTCAAAGAAAGCATGCAATATAATTTTCCCATGCATTATTATAGATTTTTCCTTTTATTTTTTATTTAGTTTGAATTTAATTAGAAAGAAAATAATTGGAGAAATAAAGAGAGAAGGCCCTAGAGGGCTTGTGTTCACACAAGAAATAAATGGGAAACAAATGGTAATATGGTAAAGAGTTACCATTTTTTTTTAAATCGCGCAACTCTAGACCCAGCCACAGTAAAACAACCATAATATGAGTTGTGGGTGTCCGATTTAGACAAACATGGTATCGTTAGAAAGATAATTTAATTATCTACAACTTTTGTAAATTATCGTTTTTCCCAAACTGTAACAAATAAGTGCAAAAATCGAGTCCCAAGTGGCTGGAACATAGAACTACGAAAATTTGACATTTCCTTATTAGTATGGTGTGCCAAGGAAGGAAAGAGATAAGTTAATGTGTTGTAAATTGTCAAAGGGGTTTGATTGGATGAGTAAAATTATTATTTTATTTTATTTTTGATTTATTGTTTAAAGGAAATAAATAAATAGTAGAAATTAGGTTGCCTTTTCTTTATATTAAAAAACCTAGTACACTATAAATAAAACCTTAGAATCCTAGAGAGTGTTTTTTCTCATATCTTCTCTATACAACAGTCGGCCACCTAGAGAGAGAAAGAGAGAGGAGAGAGAGTGCTCGTGGAAGAGGCAAGGAAGAAAGAAGGAGAGAAAGAAAGAAAGCAAGTGCAAGAGGAAGAGGTAGTTAGAGATTTCTTAATTCCTAAGGGTGTGTTTAAGAGAGTGCCCATAGTTTTTGGGTCCTTGCTTTCTATCAAGAGAGGCTCGTTGTGACCATTTTACATTTTACTTTTCTTGGACTTGAGCTAAGGAAGTTGAGAATTTATTATGATTGTTAATTGTTAGGAATTTATTTTCATTATTATTTGACTTGCTTGGTAGAAATTGTGTGAAATTAATTTGTTAATTATTTTATTTAAATATTTTAATTTGTAAGTTCACGAGTCTTGGTTGTATGCACAAATGTGCATGATTAGTAGAAATGCACCTTAGCAGTTGTGTGTGTGCATGTGCATGAGTTCATAGAGAGCATGCAATATAATTTTCCCATGCATTATTATAGATTTTTCCTTTTATTTTTTATTTGGTTTTAATTTAATTAGAAAGAAAATAATTGGAGAAATAAAGAGAGAAGGCTTTAGAGGGCTTGTGTTCACACAAGAAATAAATGGGAAAAAAATGGTAAGATGATAAAGAGGTTCCATTTCTTTTAATTCCCGTAACTCTAGATCCTGCCACAGTAAAACAGCCATAACATGAACTGTAGGTGTCCGATTTAGACAAACTCGGTACCGTTAGAAGGAAAATTTAATTATCTAAAACTTTTGTGTATTATCATTTTTCCCAAAACGTAACAAATAAGTGTGAAAATCGAGTCCCAAGTGGCCGGACCATAGAACAACAAAAATTTGACGTTTCTCTTTTAGTGTGGTGTGCCAAGGAAGGAAAGAGATAAGCTAATGTGTTGTAAATTGTCAAAGGTATTTGATTGAATGTGTACAATTATTATTTGATTTTATTTTTGATTTATTGTTTAAATGATATAAAGGATTAATAGAAATTAGGTTGTTTTTTCTTTATATTAGAAAATCTTGTACACTATAAATAGAACCTTAGTGTTGACCTGTGAAATTGGCCAACGGTCGCATGTACAGTATACGACACCTTTTGAACGAAATAAATAGAATAAAGGACAGAGTACGATTATCTTAAATAAACACACATGAATTTTATAGTGGTTCAGCCCTGTTCTGATGAACACTAATAACCTAATCCACTTACTCTTTAGTATTGAATTACTCAACAATAGTACAAACTAATGAGTTCACTCGTCAGCAAGATTTTTCTCCCAAAATTCCAGAAAAAGAGATCATTTGTATTGAAGCTCAGGGTCCTTTATTTATAGTACCCAGGGGCTGTTACATGACCAGCAATACTGAGATCGTGGTTTGGCACACGATTATCAAGTAGTGGAGATACGTGTCCACCTCCCCATGATTATAAGATCGTGGGTCTTCTCGTTGTTTCTCTAGATCGTGGTGGATAATGCACGATAGAAACCTCTGGGAAGATGTTAAGTCTCTGTTGGTATATGGGACTTAGATGCTAGGCCTGATGACCCGAGCTTGGGTGCGAGGCCTGTGACCTTCTAGGTGCTGGACCTGTTGATCCTCTGGGTGCTAGGCCTGTGACCTTCTGGGTGCTAGGCCTACTGATCTCAATTTGAACGAGAGCATTTCTCAATAAAGTGTACTTAGGGGTTTGGGCCTATCACCCTATGAAGAATAGGGTGGGGCGACCACCTAGGTGGTTTCTTGAGCATGTCAAGCCGCCACCCTAGGGGTTGGGGTCAGGCCGACCACCCCTAGTGGTCCTTGGGCATACTTGGGCCGATCACCCCTGTGATAGGAGTTTGGCCGACCGCTCTTTTGGACACACGGGGGCCGACAACCCTGGGGTAGAGGTCAGGCTAACCACCGCTAGGGCCCTTTGACCTCCTTAGGTCGACCATCGTAGGAGTGGGGTTAGGCCGACCACCCCTAGGGAGCTTAGGCTTGGTGGACTTCCCCATAGGCCCTAGACCTATCCTTTGTGCCTGTCGGTCTTTTCTCAATATTTTGTCGTTTTTCCTTGATTTTTGATGTCACGTGCTGCATTCTCATTCGCCACATCATCTTCGTATTTTTTAGGGATAGCATTTGCCTCCCAAGTTTATTGTAATATTTTCAGCATCACGGTAAACTTGACCCTAGCCCGAGAAATATACCGTAGCAGTACTTAAATAGTCAAGTCCCTCAGGACATTACATAGTACTTTTCTAACTATCGATAATTTGCTCGTTACAATTAGAAATTCCTAAAAATAATTAGGGTTTTAAAGGAAAATTAATTTCCTAAAAATCTAATATGTTTTTCAAGGAAATTTGAAATCCTAAAAATATAACATATTTTTCAAGGAGTTTTTAAAGTCCTAAAAACATAATATAATTTTAAAGGATACTAATTCCTAAAAATAAAAAATATTTTTCAAGGAATTTTAATTCCAAAAAATATAAGATAGTTTTTCAAGGAATTTGATTTACTAAAAATATAAATATTTTTCAAAGAATTTTAAATTCATAAAAATATAGATATTTTTCAAGGAGTTTAAATTTTAACCATATCAGATATTTTTTAAGGAAATTTGAATTCCTAAAAATATCTTGTCTGCTTGAGAGGTTATAAGTAGGTCTTCTCTTCTCATTCCTGCTCTGTGCGCCACTTTCAAACAGGATCCAAGTCTGATTTCTCTAGTTCATCATCAAACTCAGATTTTTGGTTTGTACTTTCTTCTAACCCTCACAACATTTAATTTAAATGTGCTTGGATTTATAAGAAGCACTTTGCATTTCAGAGGAATTTTTGTCTGAATCTTCTTGTTTTGTTGTATCCTGATCCAAAATAATTGACTTACTTGAATCAGGATTTCTCTGTAAAATTCCTTAGTTTGGGAAATTTCAAGGGTTATAAACCCCAGACTGGAAAATTTCTAGGGATGCAAGACCCTAGGCCGACCACTCACTAGTCCTAGTTATTTTTGGGACTCCAAACCCCAATACCTGCGATTTCCAGGGATAGGATCATGTTTGGGCCGAGCACCTCCATGGCACCCAATCATGGGCCGAGTACCTCCTGGCTTCTTCTTGTGCGATTTCCAAGCCTAGGAACAGGTTTAGGTCGAGGACCTTCATAGTTTCCAACCCTTGCCTTAGGCAATTTCCAGGCTTAGGAACAGTGTTTGGGCCGAGCACCTCCAGGGCTCCCAATCATGGGGCGAGTACCTCTAGGGCTTCCCTTCCCTAGCCTTAGGCGATTTCCAGGTTTAGACTTAGGGTTAGGCCGACCACCCATAGAGCTTCATGGGCTGAGTACTTCCTTTCCCTTGGACGATTTTTAGGGACCCAGGGTGGTCGGCCCAAGCATAAGTCGACTAACTGGGACCCTAAAAATAATTTTTTCACCTCAACTAATCTCCTTGGGGGCCTTCCTTATACTGTAAAAATTACTTATCCTGGAGACTTGAACGGTCCTTTGGCACTTTTCTGAGGCTTGCTTCCTTGGGGTGGTCGGCCTAAGGTGGTAGGCCGACCACCTATGCCCCATTTTTCATGTTTCGTAATTTGATGGATTCAATAACGACCCAAAATTACTAATAAGGCTTAAGGGCCTTGATTATTGTACCGGGAGGGCATAACTGGATTATGTGTGATTTAAATTATTAAATGCATGATTATGTGATAAGCATATCTATATGATTATCTGGATATATGAGATGCATGATTATGAGTATTAGTATGCATGTAGGCCCTGATTAGGTTATAAAGGCATAATCGTAATTTTACCCCGTTGAGGGCATAAATGTAAATCTTTGTGATAAATTATTGAGACCGCATTATTATGTGGATATATTTGTAGCTTGTGACTCGAGGCGATCCTGGTGAGCGGTTTAGCGGAAAAGTCACGGCGGGGAGTTATACCCGGCTCGGGGGAGTGCGGGGGTATTTCTTGGAATCTAGGAAATATATTGGAGGCTAATTGACATTGAGGAAAATAATTGGTGATTAGTTAGGTGTCGGGAAGTAAGCGGTAATTATTAGGGACACTCGAGGAATTAGCAGGAATTGGGAACAAATGACTAAAATGCCCTTAGTATGCGGCTTAGGATTTAATTGAAGGGCAAAATGGTCATTTGATTTAAAAAGAAAGGGATAAGTATTGTTCTGTTTTTAGCCTTAGTGGAAGTTGTAGAAAATTGTAGAATCAAATAGAAGCTGAAGGAAAGAAAAGAAGAAGGAAAACAAGGTATCTTTTCTCTCTCTCGGTTTAGGCCATTCTTCTCCATCTCTTGAGAAATTTTGAGGCTGTAACTCAGGGAAAACTTGGGCTGGAGCTTGGGACTAGGGTCCTTCATAAAGCTTGAGGATTTAGCAGGAGTTACTCAACCAATTAAGGTAAGGCTTTAAGGTTGTTCTTGAGTTTTTGAGTTTTGTTGGAATGAATTTCTGAAACTTGGTTTTCGGTGGAAGTTGAGGGAATTAAGCTTGAAGAATTGAGGAGTTAAAAGCTGGGAAGGTTTGGAGGATACCCTAGGGTCGAATTCCCCATCTAAGGTAAGAAAATTATGAGCTTGATCAACTAAGTTGTTGGGTTAGTTCTAAGTTTCTGGTTGAGTTCTTGAGTTCAATTCTTGATTTCTTTGTTTGATGGTGCATGTGGCTAAGTTTTAGGTTGTTGGGTTATGTGGGATGAGATGAAGGGAATGGTAGGCTCATTTTGGTGTATGGTTGAGGTTTGGAGGAGTTTTGGTTCGGGGAAATTCGAAGGAAAACTCAGGGGAAGTTTTGGTGCTGTAACTAGCGCTGTAGCACTAGCCTTTGGGCGCTACAGCGCTAGGCCTTGGTTGTCTGGGGCTTTTGGCTCTGTTTGTAGCACTGTAGCGCCCACTTTGTGGCGCTGTAGCGCTACCCTGCCTTCAGAAGTAGATTTTTGGGTTGTTTCTCAGAGTTTTTGCCCGGGGGCTCGGGGTTTGATTCCACCACCCCCTTTGGTGGAATTAGGGCTTCCCGAGGGCTCAAGATTGGTCCCGAGGTTAGTTTATGGAATTGAAGTTTACTGATGGTTCTAATTTGTCGCTGTGACTAGGTGTACGCTAGGGCTCGGATGGGATCGTGCTTGAGGGTTGGTTCCACTAATCAAGCTATCATAATCTAAAGGTAAGAAACTGCACCCGGTTATGTGTTTGTGTGGGACTAAGAGCTCGCTATATTCATATGTGATGTCATGAGATGGTATTATGCCATGGGACATGTGATAAATGGCCTAAGCATTCCAGAATCAATATTTGCGCACAAGACGCGGCTCGACCACTGGTAGCTGAGGTTAAATATATAGTCATTGAGATCAACCTAAGCGAGCCGGAGTCAGTGGGATATTCAGAGGGTGCGGCCTAAGGGCGCCGGCCCTGTATATTGGCATGGTATGTTTAATGTTGATTAATTATTAATTGTGATGGGTTTTTTATCTGAATAAATGATTATTGGATTGAAGATTGATGCCACTGCTTATGTGAGCAGTATGACTTGTTATATATCTGATTGTTGTTTATTGTCTATACACTGTATTGTGGTTTCTTGCTAGGCCTCGACTCACGGGTGCTTCATGGTGTAGGTAAAGGGAAGAGCAAGGTGGACCAGTCCTGAGTTGGAGAGCTTCGGGGGTTGAATGTACATAGTCAGCTGATCGACTGCCACAGTTGAGGAGTGGTACAGGACAGGAGAAGCCTAAATGTTTGTTTAGCCTTAGAGTGGCCAGAACATGTTTATAATCTGGAATTTTTGTAAACTGTCTTTTAAACTCTATTTCTTTTGGGATCCCATGTACAAAATTCTATGTACAAAAGGAGTTCCATTTATTAGATTCTGGGGCTACCTTCACCAGTAAGATCATATGGAAACCAATTGAGAAGCCTCACCCCCAGTTGAGAAGCCTCACCCTGCTGATTATGAGGTTGTTTGGTTCAAGGGGGCGACTTTTGACATGACTGAAGAAAAGGTAAAGAACTTGAGGAAGACCTTTGACATCTCCCGTGTGTCCATCACCATCCCTAGTCCAGATGACAAAGCTGAGGACCCCCCTCTAGGTATGTGCACTTGGACACAGTCTGCCATTAGGTCTGGGGCCCTACTATTTTGGTATAGCGTACTATTTTGGTATTAGTCCTTCTCAATTGGCCCCTAATGAGATCCTGGCCTTATCTGCATTGTACATTATCTATCACCACAGAAAATGGGCTGCTTTAGTGCCCCACGAGATCCACTACCTGTTTGACCTGAAGACAAACCCTTCTCAGCGCAACTCGGGGTATTTCCACTTCCACCATTATATGAGCAAGGGAACCAAAACCTTCTTGGAAGAGATCTCTGGAAATAGCAAGGCAATTAGATATGTCGACAACTATTTCTTTACTAAGGATACAGACGCCAATTACTCCATGTTTAAGCACGTTGGGCACTTTTATAGACCGCTCCTGATCTAGGATATGACAGTTAGGGCCAAGGCACTGATTGCCATGACCCCTGAGGAGAAGAATGTCAAGATCCTCATTACTCCAAACAACCTTAGGAAGGTGGGGCTATTTCATCCTACCATAGCAGATGTTCCGGATGACGATGGTCCCGAGCCCGTGATAGCCATAGACTCTCCGGGACCCATCATGTCGAGGAGATACCGTCTTTGCCGGTGCCGGTGGGACATGAGGGCGATGAGGTGGGTACATCTGTTGCTTGCTTTAGACAAATTTGATGAGACTACATTCAAACTTGAATCTCATTCAGAAGGTTCGACATTCTATCACTTTTATTTTATGATTCATATGTGCTTAATATCTTTCTAACATTTGATCTTCTTTTGCAGGTTCAGACATGTTTGGTTTTGTCCATACCCAGCGTAGGTTGACTCCCACCGAGGCCAGTCCTTCTATTCGAGTGGCAAAAAGGGTTAGGGATGAGGATGAATCGGTTATGGAGGTTCCTCTTGAGGTGTCTCCTCCAACTCCTTTGGCGTCTAGTCCAATTCTTTTGGTGTCTAGCCCTGTCGCAAATGTAGAGCCATCTTTGTCTACACCAGTTCCTCCCATTTTAACTGATACAAGTGCTTCTTGTTCTGCGCCTGCTCCTTTATCTTAGCTACATCAGTCTGCTATACTAAACTTAAGTGCCCTCAGGGACCGAGCATTGCATCTAGAGCAAACAACAACAACTTTGAATGGGATTAAGAATGAGGACTTGAACACCATTCTCACGAAGTCACTCTTAGACATTCAGAGTGTGAGTCCTTATCAGCTCCAACAGTTTGAAGCTGAGAAAGAGAAGCTGATTGCTTACATAGATCAATTGCGGAAGGATTCTCTTGTCGAGAAGGAGCAAGAGGTCAAAGTTGCTCGGGACAAGGCTCGAGAGGAGTATTCAAATTCAACTTTCTCTTGCTTCTACTTGATCTGGAAGTCCAACAATGATCTGAACTTAGATTTCCTTCCTAAGAAGATGCGAGCGAAGGAGCTTAGGAAGTGTCTAGCTCATGAGGTTTCCGAGGCTTAGGGTGGTCTTTCAGATGATACTCCTCACCCTAGTTAGTCTTTTGGGTCCTTTATTCTATCTTTCCTTTCATGCCATTGGTTGGGCACCTTGTACTTGACAGTTTTTACATATGACATTTTATGCCTTTATGCTTTTTTGTTATGAGTACTCAGTGTATTGATTGAAATTTTTTATTTCCAATGCTTACTAAATATATCTACTCACAACCCTCATTGGTTCATGTATCAGTATACTTTGAACACATGTATTTTACGTGCCATACTAACCTTACTCCTTTACGCTTTTCATGCTAACAACTATGGTAATGTGAGTAGTATGATACTTCACCAAGTACCATGAACAAAATAGGTCAGGTTGACCACCCCATGGGTGATAGGCCGACCACCCTATAAGGTCGATGGACTGGCTGACCACCCCATAAGGGACATGGCTAGGAATCTCCTTACCAATTCCTTTTTTGTTTTTGTTTTTTGCACTTTCGGGCCATTTGTTGAACAAATGTTCTAGAAAAACTTGAGCTTGCTTAGTACTTAAGGTCACACCCTCATTTCTCGTGTATACCCCGATCGGTAAGTACTATATGCCCCCCCAAGTGATCATGGGTTTAAAATCCCTGGTCACTCGCTACTTGACCATGCCTTGCTTCGAGCATTTAGACACATAATACTATCATTTTCACCCAATGGTGCAAGCAGCAAATGCTTGTCCCTCATTGGTAGTCGGGTGATGGTTTCATACTCAGTAGTAATGATACCTATACACAGATGCAGATTGTGTAGCAAGTGTCGATCATGATCTACATAATCTCTGGTGTACTCGTTATAATGATTGTAGACAGAAATGTCTAAGTTGGACCAACCGGGTCTAGATGGGCTAATCAAGCCTGTAACGAGTCTTAGATCAAATTATCAATTGGTCCCTCATGGAATAGATTCAATTATGATCCGATAATGGCGACTGGTCCTCGGACCAGTCTCTTTTGTTGATCGTATAGGTCGATAGGTTCCTCAAGAACCAAGATGGAATGTGATCAAATAAGTTGGAAACAAGGTCCTCGAACCAGTCTCTTGTTTGGATCGTATGGGCCGATAGGATCCTTAAGAACCAAGATCGAACATGATCCATAAATTTGGTGACAAGGTCCTAGGATCTGTCTCTTTTGTTGATTGTGTGGGTCGATAGATTCCTCAAGAACCAAGATCAAACATGATCAAATAAATTTGGCGACAAGGTCCTAGGACCTGTCTCTTTTGTTGATCGTGTGGGTCGATAGGTTCCTCAAGAACCAAGATCAAACATGATCAAATAAATTTGTCAACAAGGTCCTCATACCAGTCTCTTGTTTAGATCGTATGGGTCGATAGGCTCCTCAAGAACCAAGATCGAACATGATCTATAATTTTGGCGACAAGGTCATAGGATCTGCCCCTCGTTTGTATCTTATGAGTCGATAGGTTCCTCAAGAACCAACATCGAACATGATCCATAATTTGGCGACAAGGTCCTAGGACTTGTCTCTCTTGTTGATTGTGTGGGTCGATAGGTTCCTCAAGAACCAGGATCAAACATGATCAAATAGTTTGGCGACAAGGTCCTCAGACCAGTCTCTTGCTTTGATCTTATGGGTCGATAGGTCCCTCAAGGACTAGAATTGAACATGATCCGATAACTTGACGACAAGGTCCTAGTATAGGAAAAGTCCCTCGTTGAAAGAAATTTAAAGAATTGAGTGAAACTTAAGAAATTAAATTCATTCATTCATTAAAGCACAATGGCTGTTACACAAATAATTTGAAAATAATACTTTTGCCTCCTACTCGGCTATGCTTCTTTCCGCCAAGTATTTGATGGGAACGACATTCAGGGTGTCCGCATCTTTAGCACTGGCAAGCATGGCTAAGGCATCAACATTGACATTCTGCTCCATCGGGACTTGTGTAATTGAGTATCTCTTGAACTGCACCAACAAGTCCTTCACCTTGTTCAGGTACTGCACCATCCTAAGTCCCTTGGCTTGATACTCTCCCAATACCTGGTACACCACTAGCTGGGAATCGCTGAATATCTCTAGGGACTGTGCATGTACATCCGGAGACAAGCGTAATCCTGCTAATAATGCCTCGTACTCAGCCTCGTTGTTTGAAGCGTTGAATCCAAATTTGAGAGCACAATGGATTTGATAATTCTCCGCAGTGATCAGTATGATTCATGTGCATGAGTTGTGTTCATTGGATGCTCCATCAACATATAGCTTCCATACAGGAGTATCTCTTTCCTTCTCGGTATCTCCATTTTCCGATTGGTAGGAAGGTTCTTCAAGGTTGGTGCCTTCGACTATGAAGTCCACCAATGCTTGTCCTTTTATCGTCATCCTCGAATGATAAGTGATATTAAACTGTCCTAGTTCCACTGCCCACTTGAGTAATCGTCCTGAGGCCTCTAGTTTCTGAAGAACCTGTCTCAGCGATTGATCGGTCAGGACTCGGATCGAGTGAGCTTGGAAATATGGACGTAGATTTCAAGAGGTGATTACTAAAAAGTAGGCTAGTTTTTCAAGAGGGGGATAACTATATTTTGCACCTACTAGCCTTTTACTGATATAGTATATAGGGTGTTGTACCCTATTCTCTTCCTTTATCAAAGCAGCACTGATTGCATGCTCGGTGATTGCCAAATATATGACTAGTACTTCACCATATACTGGCTTTGCTAGGATGAGAGGTTGGGAGAGGTGCCCCTTCAGAGCTTGGAAAGCGTCCTCACATTCCTCGGTCCATTGGCTCTTCTTGCTGCCCTTTAGTAAGTTAAAGAAAGGGACACACTTGTCCATAGACTTTGATAGGAACCTATTGAGGGCAGCTACTCTCTCAGTTAAGCTTTGCACTTCTTTGATTGTGGTAGGTGACTTCATGTTGATCAATGCTTTTATCTTCTCGAGGTTAGCCTCAATTCCACATGAATTGACTATGTATCCGAGAAACTTACTAGAACCAACTCCAAATGAGTACTTAAGAGGGTTTAGCTTCATGCTATACTTTCTAAGTATTGCAAAGCATTCCTCCAACTCTTGAACAATCCCTCCAGCTTCTTTTGACTTGACCAACATGTCATCGACGTATACCTACATATTTTTGTCGATCAAGTCTCGGAACATGCCATTCACTAAACGTTGGTAGGTGGCTCCTACATTCTTCAAGCTGAATGGCATCACCTTATAACAGTACAATCCCTTGTCTTTCCGGAAGCTGGTATGTTCCTCGTCGGGAGGGTGCATACTTATTTAATTATACCCAGAATACATATCCATGAATGAGAGTATTTCATGTCCTGCCGTTGCATCGACCAGTTGGTCTATTATGGGTTGTGGGAAGCAGTCTTTGGGGCAGGCTTTGTTCAGATATGTGAAGTCCACGCATGTTCTCCACTCCCCGTTTGGTTTTGGGAGCAACACTGAGTTTGATACTCAATCAGGGTAGTAGGCCTCCCTTATAAAACTATTTTCCTTGATCCCCTCGACCTCCTCCTTCAGGGCTTGAGATCGGTCTTTGTCAAGCAGTCTCCTTTTTTGTTGCACTGGTGGATAGTTCTTGTCTATATTGAGGACATGAATTATCACGGATGGAGAAATTCCAACCATGTCCTTATGTGACCAGGCAAAGACGTCTTGGTTTTTCTTCAAAAATTCCACCAATCGTGCTTTAATTTCCACCTTTAACTCCTTCACAACTTTGATTACTCTAGTCGGGTCCTCTTCATCTAGTAGGAATTCGTCAAGATCTTCGACTAGTCCTACCCCCATGATGTCATCCCCAAAGCGAAGATTGATGTCGTTTCCCTCGCTTTGGAAAACTTGCTATAATAAAAAATCTTCGTTAAAAGGAGCCCTCGACTCCAGTAAAATGTTTCTTTCAACGTCAACTTCCATGTTGACAACCTCATAGATTCCTTCACCTTCTTCGCAGCAGGTTACTATCATATTGTTTACGCACGATCCTTTCTTTGTCTTGACCACTAACACATTATAGCATTCTCATGCCTCCCTTGGGTTACCCTTTCGCATCCTTGCCCTGCGCTGGTGGGGAACTTCAAAGATATATGCAAGATAGATAATGCTGCGTGTAATGCCATCAGGAGGGGCTCTCGAGCACTACCTTGTAAGTCGATGAGCAATCAACCACCAGGAACTCTGCCATCACAGTCTCGTCCCTGGGGGCATCCCCCACCATGACCGATAGTCTGATAATTCCTGCTGGTGCTAGGCATTCTCCCGCGAACCCATATATCACCTAGGAACACGGTGTCAGGTCCTTCACCGTGAGCTTTTTTTTTACCCAAAAATGGCTGCTAATGATGTGGCAAGAATTTTTCACATGTGGTTGACATGTGGCAGCGTCAAAATGAAGGGGTGTTGTTCGACTATCGACCAGCCCCTTATTACTTCATCAAACCTCACGATTAGATGCGACCAGACTGGTCGCATGCTTCGATTTATTTCCTTTAAAGATATGTAATCTTCTAATAATTACATTTATTATTTCCTCTTTATTGCCTCGATACACTGATATTAAGGATAATTAAGGCCCATTGGCCCATGTAACCCCCTTGAGCCTATAAATATGAATGAGAGGGCTCAAGCAAGGGACTTTTGAACCTATTTTCTGAATACTCATAACAAGAGCGTGAGTGTTATTATCCATCATTTTGTTGTAATTCTCCTAAGGCTTGTGAAACTCAAGAGCCCTAGTTCTTTGATCACGACATTGTAATTCAACATCAATAGTAACACTAAGTGGACGTAGGTTGTTACCACATTGTTGGGGCCGAACCACTATGAATCATATGTGTCATTTCTTTACTATTTGATTACATTCTTGACCTCCTTCTCATTTCTTTGTCGTTAATCTTACTCTGTGTCGTTGGCGAAATTGAGGGTCAAAATTCTGGTGCTTTCATTAAGAGTTTGATCAAGAAGTCTTAAGAAGATCAAATGGAAAAGACATCCAAGAGAGCTGGACAGGCCGCTGGCACTGCATCATCTCAACCTCCTCTTCCAAATGTGGCGAAGAATGAACTACATTTAAAGTTTGAAGAGGAGGAGTTGGATTCAGAAATACTGAGGGCAACACTGGGGGTGTTGTAGGATGAGTTGGCCAGTCTGAGGGCCAATCAGGAGAATGCAGCAGAGACCCTGGCGCTGTAGCAGAGGGAGATTGAGAGTCTGCGCCAAGAGCTGAATGAGCGGCAGATGGACATGGACCATCGGTAGAGGGATGCCATGGCTGCTCTTGAAGCAGCCATTCAATTGGCTCAAGGACAGGCTGCTCTAGCCTCTCAACCAGATCAGCCACCGAGTGCGCCATCTCAGTGGGCTCCCAATCCAAGTCCTCCGCTCCAACCAGCAAGCCCTCAAAGGCTGGAACAGCCACCTGTGGCTCAGGATGATGTCCCAATTCGAAATCCTGAGCAGCAACCTCCATTTTAGGTTGGTCGAAGCAATCCTCAGTGTCAGAGGCAGAATAGGGATGGGCAGCTGCCCCGCAGCCCTAGACACCCAGGGGACGAAGAGCCAAATCCACTGAGCAGGGGGTAGCGTCTTTCTGCCAACAGAAGGAACAACGAGTCAGGCTCTGCGGTCAGGCCCCCCCCCCCCCCCCCATGGCATAATAATGCACGGGGCCCAACGAACAGCGCAACCCTCCCCTTGACGCTCAGGAGATGCCAGCTCGAGGAGGAAACAACATGAACAGCCGATCGCGCCATAGTCGGCCATAGTTTAGAGATGGCCATGACTATAATGAGGCTGATTCTGGCAGGTGGAATGCTAGTCGGAGGAATGAAGAAAGAGGTGGAGACAGAAACCCCCCACCTAGAGAAAATAGGCCAACGAGCCATAATGCTGGGGGGCAACCCTGACCAAATAACATCTTTGATCGGCTAGGAGTTAGCAAACAGAGGCACAGGGATGCTGATTTGAGGGACGTGCTCAACGGCCGTCGTGAGAGGCATGATGAATACGCTCCTCTGGCATCGGTCGCTCCAGCGATCCTAGATGTGGTTCAGGCACAAGTTGATGCTCTGAACCAGGAAGTACAACAACTAGTTGGGGGTCGAACATCCCACATAGAGTACGATCGGAGGAGAGGCACTCTGTTTGTGCAAAGGCTGTGGCAGAAACCCCCAGTAAATTCAAAATGCCAGTATTGCCAAACTTTGATGGGTACGGAGACCCAGTATCTCATGTCAACAAATTTGAGATACAAATTGATATTCAGAAGGTGTCAGACGATGCTCGCTGCAGGATCTTCCCTGCCACACTATCTGACACCGCCCAAGAGTGGTTCTTTAAGTTCCCTCCTACTAGCATAGTATCCTGGGAGATGTTCATGAAGGAGTTTTACAAAAAAATTTATGCGGGTCGCGTACACCCCACTGAGGCCAACCAGTTGGTCGAGATACGCCAAAAGGAGGGAGAGCCCTTAAAGGAGTATGTCCAGCGCTTTATGCGAGCAGCAACTGGAGCCAAAACAGTAAGTGACGAGGGAAAGATGATGGCCCTAACTACCGGGGTCAGACGCCGTTCTCCCCTCTGGAATAACCTGAGGAAAAATGGGGTAAAGAGTACCCAGGAGTTTTGGATCGAGTTGATCGATACATCAAGCTCGAGGATGCGATTACCAATGAAGGGAAATCGCCTACGAAAGGCAAGGGACAGAAGGAAGAACCCGCCAAGGCTACCACTGGGTCAGATAAACCCAATGGCAACAACAAGGGCAACGGGAACAGAATTGGCAGAAATGGTGGAAAAAAGGTGGGCAACGAGCCGGTAGCACCTGAGAATAAATACCCCAAAGGCAATAGATATGAGCCGAGATTCACCAACTATACGACCCTTGTAGAAAGTCGAGCAAAGTTTTACCAGGCAACCAGCTCTAATGTTCGTTATAAGCGACCTGCACCTATAAAGAAGGATATCTCCAAGAGAGATACAACAAAATTCTGTCGTTTTCACAACGACTACGGACATGACACCAATGAGTGCAACTAGTTGAAGGACGAGATTAAGTTCCTGATCAGGCAGGGACATCTAAGGAGATATGTGCGAGCCACAGGAGGGTCTCAGCGAGAGGCTCAAGGTGGCAACGAGCAGGCACCTGCACGCCAACACTCGCCACCTTTATAACCAACTCCTGTGGCAGGCACGTTACTCACCATCTGTGGTGGCCCACACATTGCAGGGGACAATGGGAAGGCAAGGGAACGATACGCTCGAACCCTACGCCATGACCAAAACATTGAGATGATGAGTATGGAGGATCGAGCATCAAAGAAGGCTCGAACAGAGGAGGAATTAATAACCTTCTCTGAGGACGATGCCCAGCACATGCGATTCCCACACTTTGATCCACTGGTCCTTGACGTTCAAATCGCAAACATGGTGGTTAAGAGGGTGTTGGTTGACACAGGAAGCTCAGACAACATCTTATACAAGTCTTCACTGGAAAGAATGAAATTGTCTATCAAGGACCTAAAGTCATGCAACCAAACCATTTATGGTTTTTCTGGCGAAGGGCTCGCCCCAACTGGGTCGATTAGGCTTCCAGTTACAGCAGGTACTGCACCTGCGAATAGGACATTACTCACTACTTTCGTAGTAGTTGATTGTCCTTCAGCATATAATGTTGTAATTGGGAGGCCAATTTTGGTCGACCTGCGATCCGTTACCTCGATATGGCACCTGACCATGAAATTCCCAACCGACGCAGGGATAGGATGCGTGTTGGGAAATCAGCGGGAAGCGAGGGAGTGCTACAATGCCTCGATATCTAAGGTGAAGAAAGGCGTATTGAAGGAAGTTGCCGGAAAAGGATTGCAAATGGCAATTGATTTACAAGCCTAATCAGGTGATGATATCACCAAATAGGGCGTTGCCCAAAGTGAGGATAGAGATTTAGATCCTCGCTTTGGAGATATTGATGAAGAGATAGGACCCATCGAGGACTTTGAGGAGGTCTAACTCAATAAAGAAAATCCGACCAGGGTTGTGAAAGTTAGTAAAAACTTAGAGAGAACAACGAAACAAGCACTGGTAGAATTTTTCAGGAAAACCAGGAAGTCTTTGCCTGGTCGCACAAAGACATGGTTGGAATAGACCCTGCAGCCATTAGCCATGTCCTGAACATAGACAAGAGTTTTCCACCAGTACAGCAGAAAAAGGAGGCTGCAAGACAGAGATAGATTGAAGGCTCTAAAGGAAGAAGTCGAGAAGCTGAAGGAGAATGGATTCATTACGGTAGCATTTTATCCATCATGGGTCTCTAATCCCGTGCTTGTTCCTAAGCCAAATGGCAAGTGGCGGACATGCGTGGATTTCACAGACCTTAATAAAGCCTGCCCTAAAGATTGTTTCCCACTCCCTAGAATTGACTAACTAGTCAATGCCATTGCAAGGAACGAGATTTTCTCATTCATGGATGCATACTCTGGATATAATCAGATCATTATGCATCCTCCTGATGAGGATCACACTAGCTTTCAAACTGACACAGGGATTTACGGTTATAAAGTAATGCCCTTCGGTTTGAAAAACGCTGGTGTGACTGGTCAACCACATGTTTAAGGAGCTGATCAGCACAAACATGGAAGTATATGTCAATGACATGCTAGTTAAGTCGAAGAAGGAAAAAGGGCATATAGGGGACTTGCAAGAATGCTTCAATGTCTTGAACAAATTCCAGATGAAGCAGAATCCCCTCAAGTGCTCCTTCAAAGTAGGATCAGGGAAGTTCTTGGGTTTTATAGTAAACTCGCAAGGAATTGAGGCTAATCCTCAGAAGATCAAAACCCTGGTCAATTGTGGAATCCGGGGAAAAACAACAAAAAATTGCGTAATATAAGGATATGAAATCGCCAGCAAAGATCAAGGATGTTCAAAGCTAGACCGGAAGAATTGCTGCTCTCAGTAGATTTATTTCCAAGTCTACGGACAAATGGGTCCCATTTTTTAATCTACTCAGAGGCAGCAAGAGGTTTGAATGGATGGAGGAATGCGAATAGGCTTTTCAAGCTTTAAAGACGCATATGTCGCAACCACCGATTCTATCAAAGTCGGTTGATAAAGAAACTTTGTTCATCTACTTAGCGATCACAAAATACGCTGCTAGTGCTATCCTAGTAAGAAAAGAGGAAGGCGTGCAAAAGGTTGTTTATTATGTAAGCAAGAGGCTAATAGGAGCGAAGTTGCGGTATCCACCTATTGAAAAATTAGCCTATTGCTTAATCTTAGCAACCAGGAAGCTACGTCCCTACTTCCAAGCTCACCCAATCACAGTTTTGACCGACCAACCACTACAGCAAGTCCTGCAGAAGCCAGAAGCCGCGGGCAGATTGTTGAAATGGGCGGTCGAACTTGGACAGTTTGATATATCTTACATGCCATGAGCAACGATAAAGGGACAGGCTCTGGCCGATTTCGTCGCAGATGTCACTAGGCTGCCAGATAGCGAGCAACCAGAAGGGTCTGAAGAACCTGAGTCTCAAAGCCAAACTCCTTCTTGGAGGTTGTTCACGGAAGACTCTTCTAATGAACATCACGCAGGAGCAAGAGTGATTTTGATAACTCCTGAGGAGCATTGATTTCACTGCGGAATCAGATTTCACTTCGCTGCCTCTAACAATGAAGCCGAATATGAAGCACTGCTCGCAGGATTACGGCTAGCCAGAGACATGCACATAAAATCGCTTGATATCTACAGTGACTCCCAACTAGTGGTCAATCAAATCAATGGAGAATATCAGGCCTGAGGCTTAAAAATTGTTGCTTACTTAAATAAAGCAAATGATCTATTGGCGCAGTTTGATAAGTACACCCTCCAACAAGTACCTCACGACCAGAATTCAAACGCTGATGCTTTGGCCAAACTAGCAAGTGCCAAGGATGCTGACACTTTATATATAGTGCTAGTTGAGCGACTATCGACACCGAGCAACCAAGCAGAGGAGACCACTTTGGTGATCCGAGCGACGGATACATGGATGGCACCTTACATATAGTACCTGACGTAGGGTGTGTTACCAACAGACATAAACAAAGCCAGGACCCTCCAGCGGTAGGTTGCTAGGTATATCCTGGTCGATGGAATCCTGTATCGAAGGGGATACTCAATGCCACCCCTCAGGTGTATTTCGAAAGAGAAGGCCAAAGAATGATGAAAGAGGTCCATAAATGCTTTTGTGGAGACCATGCTGGGGGGTTGAGCTTATAAAAAAAGATCCTAAGGCAAGGATACTTCTGTCCAACTATGAATGAAGACTCGATGGAATTTGTGCGGAGATGCGACAAATGCCAGAGGTTCTCAAAAATTCTGCGAGCGGCCCCTAATGAACTAAAACAGATGCAAAGTCCATGGCCATTCGCAGTCTGAGGTATATACCTAATCGAATCTTTTCTCACAGGAAAGGGCGGAGTCAAGTATGCTGTGGTGGCCATTGATTACTTCACAAAATGGGCTGAAGCTGAGCCACTTGCAACCATAACGATCAAGAAAGTGCTGGATTTCATGGTTAAAAACATCGTGTGTCACTATGGATTGCCAAGAAAAATTCTCTCGGACAATGGCACACAGTTTGATAGTGATCTGTTCACAGATTTTTGCGAACGACATGTAATTATCAAAAGCTTTCCTTCAGTCGCTCATCCTCAAGCAAATGGGAAAGTCGAAGCAGTCAATAAAACGCTAAAGGATACTCTGAAGAAAAGACTTGAGGAAGCAAAGGGGGCATGGCCAGAGCAATTACCTGAAGTCCTTTGGTCGTACAAAACTTCCCATCGAACAGCAACAAGCCATACTCCATTCTCCCTAGCTTATGGATATGAGGCTATGTTGAATGTCGAATTAGATCTGCCATCGCATCAGAGAATGACGTACGATCAAGGCCCTAATTGCCATCTATTGATGGAGTCTCTAGATTTGATCGATGAAAAGCGTGAGCAAGCCCAACTCCGAGTAGCAGCTTACCAGAAAAAGGTTGCCTGGTATTTCAACTCTAAAGTACGAGAAGGGAAATTCAATATCAGAGATCTAGTACTTCGAAGGGTTTTCCTCAACACCCGTGACCAGGCTGCTAGAGTACTTGGACCTAATTGGGAAGGACCGTACCAGATTGAAGAAGTCCTCCATCCAGGCACTTACAAACTTGCTCGCTTAAATGGAGATCTCATTCCTTTCTATTGGAATGGAGAACACCTGCGCAAGTACTATCAATAAACAATTCTTCTTAAAGAATTGGCTTGTATTAATTTTACTTTTTACAAGTTATGAAAAAGGGTTGGTCATTTTATGTGACTGATCGCTTATAAGTCTAAGATCATTTCGATGATCACTCGTACAGAAACGATTTGTCCATTTATTATGAGAAATATAAGGGACTGTGCGCAACCAGTCATTCTTGCCAATTATTGTATTTATTACAAGTATTTGCTCATTGCGTGTGTTGTTTTACTATATTATCGTTCTAAATACTCTACTACGAGCAGTAATGTTCGAACAGGTTTTGGTCAAGGCAAGTGACCGAGGACCTAAAGCTCCTCAATCACTTGGGGGGCATATAAGGAATCTATTAAGCAAAGCATATTGACAGGTATGTAAACACACGAGCAAAATAAGTGAAACCATGCTACGGTACTTAGAGTATTTTTCAAAACTTTGTATTTTGTTAAATCAAACCAAAGTACTATGCTAAGTTCGGTCATGCGAACGGATGTTATAATAAAACGCAAATATTATAATATCAAAAGGAATCCCTTTACACCGCGAGCAGTAACTGCTCGGATGTAATTGGTTGTTAAAAGGAAAAAAGCTGCCCATGCAACAATAAAAGTAAAAATTGTCTTTACATCACGACTCGTAGGTCGTGTATCTACAAGAGAAAATTAAAATAAAAATACTACGAGGCAGGAGGGTCTTCTGGATTTTCTTGGTCGACTGCAGCAGCGGCTTCATTATCCACCCCTTCAACGCCAGTGGCCAAAGAGATTTCGGGCGAGGCTGGGGTCTTCGCTCTCTCTTCTTCCGCCAAGCGAGCAACGCATCGGGCTATCTCAGTGTGCCTCATGCGGTTGGGAAGATAGCTGAAATCAGCCCCTTGATTGTGTTTCTAGAAGTCATAGAAACACTTAGCCGTGGCACCCTTGTACCTCTCTAGGTTACTGGTGTTGGCTTTTTCAAGTTCGTCAATTCGAGCCTCCAGCGTTTCAACCTCTTGCTTGCTCGCAATCAGGTCTGCCTCGAGCTTTTTGGCCTCGCAAAAAGTGATGAGGTTAGACTCTTTGTACTTTGCCTTGGCCTCGATGGCTTTCTCCAGGGCAGTCTGCTTTACCTTCACCTCCTCAGCCAGAGTATTTTCCTCCTCGAGCAATGTCGCATTTGCCTTCTGAGCCGCCTCAAGCTGCTCGACATGTTTCACTTCACCGGCCCTGAGCTCCTCTGTGTGCCGTTGCTCGGAAACCTTGGATTGCTCGATGATGACACCTGAGCGGAGACAGCCGGCAGTAATGGTCAGCATTGCCTGCGATCAACACAAAAGTTAAATTGACTATAATAGATAAAAGGATTGAATCTCAACAGGAAAAAACAACTTACACTTGCAAGCTCGTTTAGTGCGCGGGTTAAGATCTGGTTGATGCCCATCGACTCTGTCCTAGCCATAGCTTCTCGGCAGCGCTCATGCCTCAGGATCCTGGCCATCCTGTCCTTAGTCGATCTTAGAGCGCGGCTCGATATGTCGTCCCCTGTTGGAGCAGGGGCAGCTGGCTGAGTCTGGTCAATAGGAGCCGATGGAGAAGGGGTAGAATCGATTGGGACAGGCGAAGTCTGCTGCTCAAGGGGAGAAGGAGGTGGTGTTGTATTTGTTGAAGGACCAGCTGTTGGAGGATCCACAGTGTGGGTTTTCTTGGCTGGAGGTGATTTGCTGCATTCCCCGTGATGCCGTCGGCTCGTTTTCATCTTGTTTGCAGGAGCTTCGAGTGCACTGTACATATTGAACATGTCATCGAATGCCATGTATGCAAGAAGGCAAGTACACAAACAATGAGATAGTATAAATAAATGAGTGTGCTATGTCAGTGAAGGAAACAAAGAATATTGCAAGTAAAATACCCGAACTATCATTACTGGTCGCTACATTATATACTCTACTAGTGTTACACTCACTCTCTAGCATGAAGAAGTCTGAATCTAAATTGGGAGTGTACTTAAAGTTGTCATCCCCGTCAAATAAGTGATAGGGAATTGGCAAACTATCTAAGAGCGAGAGATCAATACTGTTCTCATCCGAAGACTCGTCCATTGGTGCATGGGGTTCAGCGGCTTTCTTTTTTCCCTTTCGCTGAGGGGTAGGGGAAGCAACCGCTCGTGGGGTGCTAGAGGGTTCCCTGATTGTCACACCAGTTGGTCTCCCCTTGTGAGGTTGCGACACATCTAGGTGCTACTCAGGAATTTCCTCGCTGGTGGTAGTCCCTGCCGTGGACTCCCTCACCTCCTGGTGAGGAGCCAGAAGTCCAACCAATCTCAGGTTGGCCTCGGTAACTAGATGTTTGACGCTCTTCTCTATGTCGGACATATTGGCAAGTAGGGTTGCTCGTAGCTCCATCTCTGGAGTAGGAGCTGGTTGCAGCCATGGACCTGAAGAAAGCTAAATTCCTAAGGAAAATGTAAATAAAATAAATGAAAATAAATGACCATGAGAATGAAGGGGTTGCCTCCTTGGGTGAAGACTAAGCTGTTGGCGACCAGGCCAGTGGTTAAAAAGTACTCCTGGTAGTACTTTCCTACATTAGACTTGTAGGTGGCCTCACTCAGGAAGGTACGAGTCGTTTCCTGATGGCAAAGATGAAAAAACCCTGTATTTTCTTGATTGGGGTTGGATTTGAGGTCGAACAGGTAGTTAACCTCATGTGGCATAGGAACAGGCCGCTTCTTATGAATGTAAAGGATATAGAGTGCGCAAAGTATTCTATACCCGTTAAGGGTTATTTGGAAAGGAGCAACCCCAAAATAGTTGGCCACTCCTTGGAAGAAAGGATGGATAGGCAGGATTGCTCCTGCCTCAATGTGAAACCATGACCAGGCGCCTCCAGGTAGGTTTGCCCGTTGGTCTCTGGTGGGAAGGAATAAAGTAACCCCGGAAAGTCCATACTTTCTAAGGAAATTATTTATCATCCTAGTAGTGATTGTGCTAGGAGGAGCAAGGTACCATTCAACGTTTGGTTGAATGGTGTTTCAGAGTTGGGCTTGAGTTTGGATTTTTGGGTCGGGGGTATTTTCTTCTCGACCATTGGTCGAAGGGATTTCAGCCCGAGGAGCAGGCTGATTTGAAGGAGGAGTGGATGGTTTCTTTTCTAGGCTTTGGACTTTACTCGACCCATGTTTTGAGGTGGGGTTGATGGATTGTTTGAGGTGATACGAGAAAAAGGGATCTCCGAAATTAGCTATGATGGTTGTTCTTCGTCCTCGAGCAATTGGGCCAGCAGATCATCTTCAATAGGCCTCTCACCTCCCCACGGATCTTGCATCAAAGTCTGCGAACAGAAAAGGGGAGATGAGAATCTAATGGCCAAAAGCATCAAGATGTTTAAAAGTTGGAATAATGTTGCTCGTGCATAAAAGTTAAGCTTTTATACGACCAGCAGCATTCTGACAAAAACACTATATTTCACACGAACAGTTTGGAAAATGGATTAAAAAGCAGAAGCGAAAAGTTTTTTAGGAAAAACTTTTCGACTCTGAAAGGGCAGGAAAAACCCAGTTTTTTCTACAAGCTTAGAAATCGAATTTTTACTTTGATTTCATGCCCTAAGTTAAAAATCCTGACTACCAAATTGATTCCTAACCCCAGCAAAGTGTTTCTTTCCTACCATATCAAACATCGACCAATATACCCATTTACCCTAAAATAGTTTCGGTCAAGAACATTCAAGAAATCAGATACGAAACAAATAAACAAAAATATGTTGCATGGCATTTCAACGACTGGAAAGGTTGATAAACTTACTTGGGTAAAGGATTAAGCAAGTTTCTGGAACACTAAGTCGACGGGTTGGGCAAAAACTCCGTGAATCGATGGAATCGTTTGGGTTTTCGGGGCTCTAAGCATAAAGTTCTTCAGAGTTCTTCAGGAAGAGATGATTGGTAAAAAGTGAAAAGTAAAAAGAATGGGTTATTTATATTAATCATGGCACTGTAAAAGAGGTAATCATGGAATTACATTTTTTAAAGCATGGGGAAACGCAATAGCCGTCATACAATTTCTTGGAAACTGAAAAGAAATGATTGGTTTCCTTTTTCGAAAAGGCATGGGCGGCTCTGACAGATTTTGTGGGAAACTCGAAGGGTTAGTTTCCTAAGTTTACTTTATGCTGGTCGCAGTAAAATAAACTTGGGGGGCAAATGTTAAACAAAAATGGATGCTATGATTTGGCAAGAATTTATCACACGTGGTTGACACGTGGCAGCGTCAAAATGAAGGGGTGCTGTTCGGCTATCGACCAAAATCTTATTGCTTCACCAAACCTCATGATTAGATGCAACCAGACTAGTCACATGCTTCGGTTTATTTCCTTTAAAGATATGTAATCTTGTAATAATTACATTTATTATTTACTCTTTATTGCCTCGATACGCTAATATTAAGGATAATTAAGGCCCATTGGCCCATATAACCCCCTTGAGCCTATTAATATGAATGAGAGGGCTCAAGGAAGGGACTTTTGAACCTATTTCTGAATACTCATAGCAAGAGCGTGAGTGTTACTATCCATCATTTTTTTGTAATTCTCATAAGGCTTGTGAAACTCAAGAGCCCTAGTTCTTTGATTACGGCATTGGGATTCAACACCAATAATAACACTAAGTGGACGTAGGTTGTTACCACATTGTTGGGGTCGAACCACTATAAATCATCTGTGTCATTTCTTTACTATTTGATTACATTCTTGACTTCTTTCTCATTTCTTTGTCATTAATCTGACTCCGTGTCGTTGGCCAAATCAAGGGTCAACAAGCTTCATCTTCTCGAGGGATGATTTGTAGATGATATCTACTGAGCTTTTCATATCCACCAAGAATCTCTTCACCCGGGCATTGGCGATTTGAATGGTAAGGACCAGAGGGTCATTGTGGGGGTACATCACGTGCTTGGCGTCATCTTCTGTAAAAGTGAGAGTTTCACTTTCATACTTTGGATTTTTTGGAGAGTGCTCCTCGATTGCCATACACTGGGAAGACTCCCCTACCTTATGTCTGAGGGTCCTTGCATATCGCTCACGACCATTGTTATTGTTGCCTGCTATGTGGGGCCCTCCACATATGGTATTCAGTGTGAAGTCTACAGCTGCCGGCTCTAGTGGTGGACTCCTCTGCCTTCAGAATTTTGGGTTCCTGCTTGGGGCTTCAATCTTGCCTCGGTACCTCGAGAGTTTTCCTGATTGGAGAAGAAACTCTATTTCATTCGTCAATTGTTTGCACTCATTTGTTTCGTGCCCATAATCATTATGGAAATGACAAAACTTATTCTTGTCCTTCTTTCCTTCTGAACGCAAGGGTGATGGATTTCGGTAAGGTACCTCCTGGTATGTTGCCAAGTAAATCTCAGCTCTTGATGTGGTCAGGATGGTATAATTGGTGAACCTGGGCTGGTAGGGCTGATGCTTCGCTTGTTTTTCGGCGGGTGCTGACTTAGCTTTCTTTTCTCCACCCTGATCATCCCTTGAGGTATTCCTCTTCTTATCGTTGCCCCCATTGCCTCCCTAAGGGTTTGCGCCATTTGTATCTGCCTTGAAAGTGGTCGGATGGTTTATGCCTTTTTCTTCCTTCATGATAGCATCATCTAGCTTCATGTATTTGTCGGCTCGGTCCAGGAACTCCTGAAAAGTCTTGATAGGGTTCCTGTGTATACTATCCCATAAGGGACAACGGTAAATTATTCCTACCGAGATGGCAATGAAATTCCCTTCATCTCCTACCGTGGACACTCGGTTTGCCTTTCTCTTGAATCTTTGAATGTAGTCTTTCAGGGATTCATCTTTCCATTGTTTGATGTCAGCTAACTGACTTGCATAAACTGGTTGAATCCGCTTGACACTAAAGACCTTGCAGAATTCCTTCCTGAACTGCTCCCAGGAAGTGATGGATCTAGGTTTGAATTTCCAATACCATTCCTGAGCTGAGTCAGAGAGAGTGGTAGGGAATACCCTGCACCTATAATCATGTTCCATATCCAGTAACTCCATCTGATCCTTGAATTTTCAATGTGTCGTACTGGGTCCCTCTTCCCAGTGTATGTAGGAAGTTTCAGGGTCTTATATTTTTGTAGAGGTTGGGTAGCTTGGATCATGGCACTGAAAGGACTCCCACTTCTATGAGCCAACTCGATATCTAAAGGTTTCTTTGTTAGACCTTGAACAGCGATAACGAGTGCATCTATTTGAGCTTGCACTGCTGGTAGGATCGTTGCTCCAGGTGGAGTGGATATCACCGGTACCCCCTCCTGAGCATTGGTCCTCCTGTTGATGACCTCCCTCAAATCATGAGGTTGCGCATCTTTCCCCATCCTATCGAACACAATATTTGTGTTATTAATCGGTTCCTTTCCCTTGCGAGACTAAGGGTGTAAGGGTTCTAGGTCCGCCTTGCCCTTGTCGGTGCGACCCTGCCCCTGAGCCTCTCCACCTACATGGCTTTGAGATTTTGAGCGACCATTTCCATTCCTGTCATGCCTCTCAGATGTTTGACCCTCATCTCCTGTGTTGTTTCATTGGCCCCCCTGAGATGGGGCCTTCGGGTTGGTAATACTCCTTCTCCTAGAGGGAGTGTTATTCTTCTTAGTCATGGAGGAGGCAGTCCTGGACTATGCCTCTTCATCCTATCTCTAGGAAAGTGGTTTTGAGAGTTTCCTTGGGGTCCTACTCCTCCCCTGAGACTCTCTATTACTGTTGTCTCGCATTCCTGCTGCTTTGGCCTGAGCCTCCTTCACCGCCTGAGCAGAAGCTTCAGCTTCAGCGTTAGCTTAGGCTAACTGAGCAGCCTCCTGCTGGTGTCTCCAGTCAGCCTCCTGCTCCCTCTAGATCATTCTCTGGACCTACTCATCTATCTCCCATCATTGTCGTTCCATAGTCGCCCTCTGAAGGGAAATTTCTGCAGCAAAGGCCTCCTACCTCGCCAGAAATTGTGCCATCTCCTCATGGTGAGTGTCCTGTGGATCTTCCACATCAAGTTGATCTCCAACCTCCACCTAAGGTTCGTTAATGGGATCTATGGGATCCTGAGTGGTGGAATCCCTGGGAGCAGTCTTCTTGGTCTGACTGGATTTTGGAGGCATCATAAAAATGATGAAAGTGTGTTTCTTAATCTCGTACTCTCAATGAAAGCACCAAAATGTTGACCTGTGAAATTGGCCAACGGTCGTATGTACAGTATACGACACCTTTTGACGAAATAAATAGAATAAATGACAGAGTACGATTATCTTAAATAAACACAAAGGAATTTTATAGTGGTTCAGCCTTGTTCTGATGAACAGTAATAACCTAATCCACTTAGTCTTTAGTATTGATTTACTCGACAATAGTACAAACTGATGAGTTCACTCGTCAGAAAGATTTTTCTCCCAAAATTCCAGAAAAAAGAGATCCTTTGTAATGAAGCCTTGGGTCCTTTATTTATAGTACCCAGGGGCTGTTACATGACCAGTAATACAGGGATCGTAGTTTTGCACACGATTATTAGGTAGTGGAGATACGTGTCCACCTCCCCATGATTATAAGATCGTGGGTCTTCTCGTTGTTTCGCTAGATTGTTGTGGATAATGCACGATAGAAACCTCTAGGAAGATGTTAAGTTTCTGTTGGTATATGGGACTTAGGTGCTAGGCCTGACGACCCAAGCTTGGGTGCTAGGCCTGTGACCTTCTGAGTATTGGACTTGTTGATCCTCCGGGTGCTTGACCTGTTGATCCTCTTGGTGCTAGGCCTCCTGATCTCAATTTGAACGAGAGTGAGCATTTCTCAGAAGTGTACTTAGGGGTTTGGGCCAATCACCCTATGAAGAATAGGGTGGGTCGACCACGTAGGTGGTTTCTTAAGCATGTCAGGCCGACCACCCTAGGGGTTGGGGTCAGGCTGACAAGCCCTAGTGGTCCTTGGGCATACTGGGGCCAACCACCCCTAGGGCCCTTGGGCCTGCTTAGGTCGACCACCCTAGGGGTGGGGTCAGGTTGACCACCGCTAAGGGGCTTAGGCTTGGTTGACTTTCCCATAGGTCCTGGACCTATCTTTTGTGCTCGTCGATCTTTTCTCAATACTTTGTCGTTTTTCCCTGATTTGTGATGTCATGTGCAGCATTCTCATTCACCACGTCATCCTCGTATTTTTGAGGGATAACACTTAGAATCCTAGACAGTATTTTTGCTCATATCTTCTCTATACAACAGTCGCTCGGCTAGAGAGAGAAAGAAATGGGAGAGAGAGAGAGCTCGTGGAAGAGGGAAGGAAGAAAGAAGGAGAGAAATGAAAGCAAGTGCAAGAGGAAGAGGTAGTTAGGGATTTTGACATCCCTAAGGGGGTGTTCAATAGAGTGGCCATAGTTTTTGGGTCCTTGATTTCTATCAAGAGAGGCTCGTTGTGACATTTCACTATTTACTTTGCTCGGACCTGAGGTAAGGAAGTTAGATAAAATTTCTTATGTTTTTATGCTATGAAAGGTTTCACCTGTTATGTTGCAAGAAATAAAGTGCTATGGAAATTGAAGTTCTATGTTTTTGATATGTCATGATTGGACAAGTGTTTTGAAAAGTGAAATTATATGTTTGATATGCCATGATAAGACAAGTGTTTTGAAACATGTAATATCTATGATTTTGATCTAAAATAAATTACATGTGCTTGTATGATGAATGAAAAGAAAAGATTGCTAGCATGCTGAACGTGACACAATAAAGGAATTACTAAGGATATGACGTAACTCAAAGGGCGGATCCGCCGAGGTTATTCAAGGACCTGAGATCCTATTTACCTCATAGAGGTGGTTTTACCATCCTTGTTTTACTGGTTACCTCAAGATGTGACATGGACAATAGAGGTGCCATGATCACAAAGAGTATGTTAACATCGTAGCATGTTAATGATATTTGTTACCCTAATTTACGATATATGTTCTTCTTGCGTTTTCTTTGATATTGTTGTATTCCTCAGGCCTAATTCTGACTCTTTTGTCTTATCTACTACATTTTCAAGATACGCCTGACATCCATTGCGAATCATGTTATGTGCTCTTAAGGCCGAGGTTTTTGGTGTATGAAGTCTTGCTGTGTCGCCCACAAAGGTGAACTGATCTCTGTCATCTGGCTTAAATATTTTTGTCCTCTTGCAACAGTCGAAGGTTGCTCCATCCTTAACCAACCTTTCCATACCAAGAATCATCTTGTCATCGGCTATATCCAACTTGATCAAATCTCATGGACATACTCTCCCTTCAATCTCTATCGGTGTCACCTGTATGCATCTTGTTGACACCATTACATCACCCGAGGTTAACATCGTAGCAAAGCCCTCACTAAAATCCTTGTATGGTACTCCTAGGCTATCTATCATTTCTACAAAAAAAAAGAGTGCATATCTCCTGAATCAATAAGGGCTTTACATAACTTTTCCTCTATATAAATCTGACTTGTCACAACTATGTTGCTTGCCTCAGCTTCTCCCTTAGTCAATGCGAAGACTCAGGCTGGTACAACATTATCATTGCCTCTTTGTCCTGCCCCTACCCTAGTCTGTGGGCAGTCTCTCTTTATATGACAATCTTGGCCACACTTGAAGCATTTTCCAATGTTTGTCCTACACTTACCCTTGTGCTTATGGTTAAACTTTGGACAAAATGGGAACTCGGCTTTGTGGTCCTGCTTGTTACCGTTGCCATTGATTTGGGAAACTTGTTCAGGCTTCTTGCATGACCTACTTTCTTGTCCTTCATGAAATTTTCTCTTGTTATCACCCTATCTCGAGTGATTCTTCCTTGTTTCTCTTCTATCCACCCCATCTTTCCAGATACGATTTTCCATGAACTTTGCTTCTAAGGCTTTGTTCAGTATTTCAACATAACTGGGTACCCACACACTAGTCAACTTGAAATCTCTTGCTATCATCGGTTTTAGTCCCCTAATGAATCGATGGTTTCTTATTGCTTCTATCGAATCTATTTCCAGTGCAAACCTAGTCAATCTATGAAATTGTTGTGCATATTCTGTGACAGTACAGTTCCCCTAAACCACCGTAACGAATTCATCGACCCTAGTGACAGTACTTCTTATTGAATGCCAACATGAAGTCACTGCAAGTCATAATGGCTAAGTTCTTAGTATGTCTGGTGACGTCCCACCAGATTCTTGCATCCTTCTTTAGTAGATGGGATGCACAGGATATCCTCTCCCTGTCATTCAACTCCATATGTTAAAAAATAGCCTCCACTAACTTGAGACAATCCTAGGCCTCCAAAGGATCTAGTATCCCTTCAAACTTTTGTGGGGATTATTTCCTAAACCTTTCATACACAGGTTCAAATCCATGAATTTGTACCCCCAAGACCACAGACACCTGTTGTGCTACTGCTGGTGCGGGTGGCACTTGCCCAGTGTGAGCAAATTCTTCCTCTCTTGCCCTTAACTTCTCTGTCATCCTTGTCACTTCTCCTACTAGGTTGTTAGCGGTGGGTGCTACACATACCTCGGGAATCTCAGCCATGGGAGGTATTGGGTCCTCAGGAATGCCAACCATGTTTTGGTTAGCGACCTTACCACGACCCCCGCCCCTTCCTCTACCTGGGCCAGCTCCCTTCTCTCTGCCCCTTACTGCTCTTTCAGCTGACATGATAGAAATATATAGTGTATGAAAGGATCCAATCACAAGAAAAGAGTGAATATGATTCTTTTTGGATCTACTACTAGAAGGAATAACAAAAGAAAAACAGATATTTTAATTCTAACAAAATAAAGAGAAAACAAAACAACTTACGACGTGGTGAGTTAAGTCTTTTCCCCAGTCTTCAATATGTATGCTGAGGGATTCCTTGAAGCAAAGAGTCGAATGACCGTCTCTGATACCATTTATAACGCCCTTAATATCTTATCTTTATTAAAATACTAGTTTTGATAATAACATAAAGGATTTCATAGTATGACTGAAACCTCTGTGGGTCCTTATTGAAAATAATGCTGAGTTGGATCCAATGTTCAAAAACAAAAGAGAATCTGATGCAATCTTAAAATAAATAAATACATCCCACTGATAAATTAATATAAGGAAAGACTATAAGGCACTATGATGTTCCGGATTGTTTCCTCGTTCATTGGCTTCCCGTAGCTTACATACATACTCTTTACCCAAAAATGGCTCTTGATGACGTGGCAGGATTTTCTTACACATGGATGGCACGTGGTGGTTTCAAGTGAATGGATCCTTTTCGACCATCGACCAGAGAATCTATAATTAATCAAGTCTCACGATTAAGTGCGACCAATCTAGTCGCATACTTTCATTTATTTCCTTTGGGATATGCAATCTTGTAATAAGTACATTTATAATATTTTCTTTTATTACCTTGATACGCCAATCTTAATTGTAATTAAGGCCCATCGACCCATCTAACCCCCTTAAGCCTATAAATAAGAATAAAAGGGACTCAAGGAAGGGACTTTTGGATTTTTGATCTTTGTATTCAGAGAGAAGAACATAGTGTGATTATCCATCGAAATTGTAATCCTCCCAAGGCTTGTGAAACTCGTGAGCCCTAGTTCATTGAACACAATATTGGGATTTAATATCAATAAGAACACTAAGTGGACATAGGTCATTACCATTAAATTGGGGCCGAACCACTATAAATCGTTTGTGTCATTTGCTTTCCATTTGATTTTCTTCTTGTTTTCCTCTCATTCTTTGTCATTTATCTAACTTCGTGTTGTTGACCAATCCGAGGGTCAACATTTTGGTGCTTTCATTGAGAGGTTAATTCAAGACTTCAAGAAGATCAAATGGCTAAGACATCCAAGAGAATTGGGCAGACTTCTGGCGCTGCATCCTATTAGCCTCCTCCTCCAAATGTGGCTGAAAATGAGCCAAAATAGATTTTGAGGAGGAAGAAATGGATTCTGAAACGTTGAGGACAACATTGAGTGTATTGCAGGAGGAGTTGGCCAATCTGATAGCCAATCAAGAGAATGTAGCTGAGACCTTGGCACTACAGCAGAGGGAGATCGAACGTCAGCATCAAGAACTGAATGAGAGGCAGGCAGACATGGACCGTCGGTAGAGAGATGCCACTGCACCCTAGAAGTAGCCATTCAGTTGGCTCGGGGACAAGCTACGCTGGCTACTCAACTAGAGCAGCCACCAAATGCACCACCACAACGGGCCCTAAATCCAAGTCCTCCGCTTCAGCCAGCGAGCCCTCAAAGACCAGAACAGCCGCCTGATGCTACACAAGATATCCCTGTTCAGGGTCCTGAGCAGCAACCACCTTCTCAGGCTGGTCTACACAATCCCCAGGATCAGAGGCAGAATAGGGTCGGGCAGCCTCCTCGAAGCCCTAGACGCCCAGTGGCTGATGAGCCCAATCCACCGAGCAGGGGGAAATGTCCTTCTGCTAATAGAAGGCATGCCGAGTCAGGCTCTGTGGTCAGGGGACCCCCATGACATAATAATTCACGAGGACCCACCCACCAATGCAGACCCTCCCCCTGACGCTCGGGAGATGCTAGCTAGAGGAGGAAACAGCGTGACCAGCCGGTCGCGCCATAGTCGGTCGCAGTTTAGGGACGACCATGATTATAATGAAGCCGACTCCGGCAGAAGAAATGCTGGTCGAGGGCATGAAGGAATAGTTGGAGACAGGAACCCTCCACCAAGAGAAAATAGGCCTGCGGGCCAAAACACTGGGGGGCAGTCTAGACAGCCTAACGTCTTTGATCAGTTGGGCGCTAGCGAGCAAAGGCATAGAGATGATGACCTGAGGGATGTACTCAACGACAAGCGCGAGAGGCACGTGAGGACGCTGCTCCGGCACCAGTCGCCCCAGCGATCCTAGATGCTGTACATGCCCAAATTGATGCACTGAATCAGGCTGTCCAGCAGCTGCTGGGAAGCCAGACATCCCACATCGAGTATGATCAGAGGAGAGGTACTCCATTCGTACAGAGGATTGCTGTAGCAGAGACCCCCAGCAAGTTCAAGATGCCCGTACTACCAAACTTTGATGCGTATGGGGACACAGTATCTCATATGAACAAGTTTGAGATACAGATGGAAATCCAGAAGGTATCAGATGATGCCAACTGCAGGATCTTTCTGGCCACCCTATTTGACACTGCTAGTATAGTATCATGGGAAATGGTCATGAAGGAGTTCTACGGACAATTCTACGCTGGTCGTGTACACCCCACTGAGGCCAACCAGCTGGTCAAAATACGTCAGAAGGAGGGAGAATCCTTAAAGGAATATGTCCAACACTTTATGTGAGCAGCTGTTGGAGCTAAAAGAATGGGCGATGAAGGAAAAATGATGGCCCTGACTGCTGGAGTAAGGCGCCATTCTCCCCTCTGGAACAACTTTAGAAAGAATGGGGTGAAGAGTACCCAGGAGTTTCTTGATCGAGCAGATCGATACATCAAGCTCGAGGATGCGATTGCCAATTAGGGGAAATCGCCTGCGAAAGACAAGGGACCAAAGGAAGATCCTGCCAAAGCTTCCAACAGGTTGGATAAACCCAATGGCAACGACAAAGGCAACGGGAACGATAAAAATGGAGGGAAAAGGGCTAACAATGAGCCATCAACGTCCGAAAATAAGCGCCCAAAGGAGCCAAGATTCACCAACTATACGGTCCTTGTCGAGAGCAGAGCAGAGGTCTACCAGGTGACCAACTCCAATGTCCCTTATAAGCGACCAGCACCTATAAGGAAGGATATCTCCAAGAGAGATACAACAAAATTTTGTTGTTTTCACAACCAATATGGTCATGACACTAATGAGTGTAACCAGTTGAAGGACAAGATTGAGTTCCATATCAGACAAGGACACCTGAGGAGGTATGGACGAGCCACAGGAGGTTCTCAGCGAGAGGCTCAAGGAGGTAATGAGCAGGCACCTGTACGCCAATGCTCGCCACCTTTACAGCCAGCTCCTGTGGTAGGTACGTTGCTCACCATCTATGGCGGCCCACACCTTACAGGAGATAGTGGGAAGGCAAGGGAATGATACGCTTGGATCTTATGCCACGACCAGGAATCGACCAGGAATAATCTCTTGTCTTCTTTATTATTTCATCATCACATTCTTTCCAACGTGTTTGTCCACATCAAGCAAATTTGACTTCGTGTCAGTTGGCCAAAATCAGGGTCAACATTCTGGTGCTCTCATTGAGAGCTTGATACATTATCGTTGAAAGATCAATGGCAAAAACTACCAAGAAAACTGGACAGGCGGCTAGCGCTGCACCATCTAACCTGCCTCCTCTCCTCCCAGCGATGCTGAAGAATACCGTAGGGGTATTGCAGGAGGAGCTGGCCAATCTAAGGGCCGGCCAGGAAAGTGCTGCCGAAATCATGGCGCGGTAGCAACAAGAAATTGAACGACAGCGCTTGGAGCTGAGTGAAAGGTAGGCGGAGATGGACCGTCGCCAGAGGGAGGCCATGGCAGCCCTCGACGCAGCCTTACAATTGGCTAGGAATCAGGCTGCACCTGCCTCGCAGCCTGATCAACCCGTGAATGGGCCACCCCACAGGGGTCCCAATCCTAGCCCGCCTATCCAACCCTCGAGCCCACAAAGGCCCGAGTAGCCACCGATGCCTCAGGATGATGTCCAGCTAGGAGACCCTGAAGCACAGCCTCCATCCCAAACTGGCCGCGGCAATCCACCACAGTAGAGGCAGAATAGGGCCGGGCAGCAGCCTCGTAGTCCTAGATGCCATAGGGGAGACGAGCCTAATCTTCCGAGCAGAGGACAGCATCCTCCTGGTAACAGGAGGAACTCAGAGTTAGGCTCTGCGGTCCGAGGCCCCCCACGACATGATAATGCACGGGGACCTAACGACCAACGCAGACCACCCTCTAATGCTCGGGAGGTTCCAGCCCGGGAAGGCAATCGAGGGAACAGTCGATCCCCCCATAGCCAATTAAGATTTAGAGATGGCCATGGTTATAACGAGGCCGACTCAGGTAGATGAAATGCCGGTCGGAGGAATGAAGAAAGAGGTGGAGGCAGAAGCTAGCCACCTCAGGATGACCAACCCGACAGACGGGACGCTGGGGGGCAGCCTAGAAAAAATAACTTCTTCAACCAGCTCGGAGCTAGTGAGCAGCGGAGGAGAGACGAGGACTTAAGAGACGTACTCAATGGTCGCCAGGAGCGACAAGACGAGAATGTCTCCCCAGCTCCAGAGGCCATGGCGATTCCTATCGCCGTGCAGGCCCAGATAGATTCCCTCAACCAGGCAGTGCAGCAGCTGGTCGGGGGAAGAACATCTTATATCGACCACGATAGGAGAAGAGGTACTCCTTTCGTCCAGAGGATAGCTATGGCAGAAACTCCTAGCAAGTTTAAAATGCCTACGCTTCCAAACTTTGATGGGTATGGTGACCCAGTATCTCACGTCAACAAGTTTGAGATACAAATGGACATTCAGAAAGTGTCCGAAGACGCTCGGTGCAGGATCTTCCCTGCAACACTTTCTGATGCCGCACAGGAGTGGTTTTTAAAATTCCCTCCTGCAAGTATAGTTTCCTGGGAAATGTTCGTAAAGGAGTTTTACGGACAGTTCTACGGGGGTCGTGTGCACCCGACTGAGGCAAACCAGTTGGTTGAAATACGCTAGCAAGATGGAGAACCACTGAAGGACTACGGCTAGCGCTTTATGCGAGCAGCTGCTGGAGCAAAAATAGTGGGAGATGAAGGCAAGATGATGGCCATAACCGCGGGGGTTAAGCGCAGCACGCCTCTCTGGGAAAGCCTCAGAAAACATGGGGTTAGAACTACCCAGGAATTCTTAGATCGAGCTGATTGCTACATCAAGCTCGAAGACACCATCACCAATGAAGGAAAACCCACAGGCAAGGACAAGGGAACTGCCGAGCCCACCAAAGCCGCCAATGGGTCCAAGCCCAACGGCAACGGCAAAGGCAACGGGAACGGCAATAGCAATGGCAAGAGTGGGGGGAAACGGCCACACAACGAGCCTTCCACCTCATCCAAGGGTAACCGTTATGAACCTCGGTTCACTAACTATACTGCCCTTATTGAATCTAGGGGAGAGGTTTATCAGGCCACGAGTTCCAGTGTGCCTTATAAGAAACCTGCTCCCATTCGAAAGGATATTTTGAGAAGAGACACTACCAAGTTCTGTCGTTATCATAACGACTACAGACATGATACCAACGAATGCAACCAGCTGAAGGATGAGATCGAGTTCCTTATTAGACAAGGACACTTGAGAAGATATATACGGGCCTCGGGAAATTCCCAACGAGAAGCTCCAGGTGGCAACGAGCAAGCGCCCACACGCCAACGCTCACCGCCTTTGCAGCCTAACCCCGTAACTGGCACATTGTTAACAATATATGGAGGCCCGCACCTCGCGGGAAACAGCGGAAAGGCCAGAGAACGATATGCTCGGACTCTGTGCCACGACCAGGACATCGAGATGATGACTGTGGATGACCGCGCGCCGAAAAAGGCTTGGTCAGAAGAAGGCAAAATAACCTTCTCTGATAGCGATGCCCAACATGTCTGGTTCCCACATTCCGATCCGCTGGTCATGGATATCCAAATGGCCAACATGATGGTGAAGAGAGTGCTAGTTGATACAGGAAGTTCGGTGAATATCCTGTATAAGTCTTCGCTGGAACGCATGAAGTTGTCCGTTAAGGACCTGGAGCCCTGCAACCAAACAATACACGGCTTCTCTGGTGAGGGACTCGCCCCCGCAGGGTTAATCAAACTACCATTGACAGCAGGTACAGTGCCTGCTACCAGGACATTACTCACTACTTTCATAGTAGTCGATTGTCCTTCGGCGTACAATGCCGTCATTGGGAGGCCTATACTGGTTGATCTACGGGCCGTCACCTCTATGTGGCACTTAGCCATGAAATTCTCGACAGACGCAGAGGTAGGACGCATGTTGGGAAACCAGAGGGAGGCTAGGGAGTGCTACAACGCCTCAGTCATGAAGGCGAAGAAGGGAACGTCAAAGAGCACTCCCCCAGATAGGTTGCAGATGGCAATTGATACACAAGCCCAATCCGGTGATGAAGTCACCAAATAGGGTGTTGCCCAAAGTGAGGATAGAGATTTAGATCCTCGCTTTGGGGATTTTGAAGAAAAAAGTTGGACCCGTCGAGGACCTGGAAGAGGTCCAACTTGACGAGAAAGACCCGACCATAGTCGTGAAGGTTGGGAAAAACTTAGAACCAACCACGAAGCATGCATTGGTGGAGGTTTTGCGAAAAAACCAGGAAGTCTTTGCCTGGTTGCACAAAGACATGGCTGGGATAGATCCTGCCGTTATCAGCCATGTCCTGAACATAGACAAGAGTTTTCCACCCGTGCAACAAAAAATAAGGCTGCTCGATAAGGATCGGTCGAGAGCCTTAAAAGAAGAAGTTGAGAGATTAAAGGAGAATGGGTTCATCAGGGTGGCGTTTTATCCATAGTGAGTCTCTAATCCAGTACTGGTTCCCAAGCCTAACGAGAAATGGCGAACCTGTTTGGATTTTACAGATCTCAATAAATCCTGCCCGAAGGATTGCTTCCCACTCCCAAGGATCGACCAGTTGGTCAATGCTACTGCAGGACACGAGATCCTCTCTTTCATGGATGCGTACTCAGGCTACAATTAGATCAGCATGCATCCCGCTGACTAGGATCACACCAGCTTTCGGACCGATAAGGGATTATACTGTTATAAGGTAATGCCCTTCGGACTGAAAAACGTAGGTGCGACTTACCAGTGGTTGGTTAACCACATGTTTAAAGAATTGATCAGAGTAAACATCGAGGTATACGTGGACGACATGCTGGTAAAGTCAAAAAAGGCAGAAGGACATGTGAAGGATTTACAAGAGTGTTTCGATGTATTGAACAAGTACCAGATGAAATTAAATCCTCTCAAATGTTCCTTCGAAGTCGGATCACGGAAGTTCTTGGGGTTTATTGTCAATTCAAGAGGAATCAAGGTCAACCCCGACAAGATAAAGGCTCTGATCGACATGAAATCACCAGAGAAGATCAAAGATGTACAAAGTTTAACTGGGAGGATTGCAGCCCTAAGTAGATTTATTTCAAAGTCAACGGATAAGTGCGTCCCTTTCTTCAATCCACTTAGGGGCAACAAGAAATTTGAATGGACAGGAGACTGTGAGCAAGCTTTTCAAGCCTTGAAAGCCCATATGGCACATCCTCCTATTTTATCAAAGCCTATCGAAGGAGAAACTTTGTTCATTTACCTGGCGATCACTGAAGTTGCTGCTAATGCGGTACTAGTACGAGAGGAAGAAGGCATACAAAAAGCGGTTTACTATATAAGCAAGAGGCTAATTGGAGCAGAACTGAGGTATCCTCCCATTGAGAGGTTAGCATACTTTTTAATCTTGGCCTCAAGGAAGCTACGTCCTTACTTCCAAGCCCATCCCATTACAGTCTTAATTGACCAGCCCCTTCGGCAAGTCCTCCAAAAACCAGAGGCGGCTGGGCGTTTATTAAAATGGGCAGTCAAACTGGGGCAGTTCAATATTACATATTCACCGCGAGCAACAGTAAAGGGACAAGTCTTGGTTGATCTTATTGCAGAGCTCACCGAACTCCCGGACAACGAGCAGTGCGAAAAGCCTAGTGCGCCTGAGCCTCAAGATGAAGCTCCCTCGTGGAAGTTATTCACAGATGGGTCGTCAAACGAATCTCACGCAGGAGCAGGAGTGATCTTGATAACGCCAGAAGGGCATCAATTTCACTGCGCCATTAGGTTCGACTTCACAGCGTCGAATAATGAAGCCAAATACGAAGCACTCCTTGTTGGATTAAGAATGGCAAAAGACATGAGTATAAAAGTGCTGGATATTTACAGTGATTCACAGCTGGTAGTGAATCAAGTCCTAGGGGAATATCAAGCACGAGGCCTGAAAATGGTGCCATACTTGAACAAAACTAAAGACTTGTTAGCCCAATTCACGAAGTATACCCTCCAGCAAATCCCCCGGGATCATAATTCGAATGCAGATGCCTTAGCCAAACTCGCGAGTGCAAAAGATGCTGACACTTTGAATATTGTGCCAGTAGAAAGATTGAGAGAGCCAAGCATACGAGCAAATGAAACCAGTATGGAAAGCCGAATGGAAGATACATGGATGGCGCCTTACTTGGAGTATCTGACAAATGGTGTACTACCAGCAGATAGAAACAAAGCCAGAACTCTTCAAATGCAGGCTGCTAGGTATATACTGGTCGATGGTGTTCTATACCGAAGGGGATATTCCATGTCATTGCTCAGATGTATTACACCAGAGAAAGCTAAAGAGCTAATGAAGGAAGTACATGAAGGCTTCTGCGGGGATCACACTGGGGGGCAAAGTTTGGCGAAAAAGATTCTAAGGCAGGGCTATTTCTGGCCAACTATGAATGAAGATTCAATGGAGTTTGTGCGAAATTGGGATAAGTGTCAGAGATTTTCCAAAATCCCACGCGCAGCCCTAAACGAGTTAAAGAAGATGCAGAGTCCTTGGCCTTTTGCAGTATGGGGTATAGACTTAATTGGATCCCTGCCAACGGGAAAAGGCGGAGTGAAGTACGTAGTAGTAGCAGTCGACTACTTCACCAAATGGGCCGAAGCTGAACCACTCGCTACCATAACGACCAAGAAAGTTCTTGACTTTGTCATCAAGAACATTGTTTGCCGATATGGTTTGCCTCGAAACATTGTCTCAGACAACGGCACCCAATTTGACAGTGACTTATTCATCGACTTCTGCGAAAGGCACGAGATTATCAAAAGCTTTTCTTCAAACGGGCAGGTCGAAGCAGTGAATAAAACGCTTAAGGACACCCTGAAGAAAAGGCTTGAAGACGCTAAAGGAGCATGGCCAGAGCAGCTGCCTGAAGTCCTCTGGTCGTATAGAACTTCTCATCGAACAGCAACAGGTCATACTCCATTTTCCTTAGCATACGGGTATGAAGCTATGTTGCCCATCGAATTAGATCCCCCCTCACATCGACGTATTACATACGACCAGGGCCAGAATAGCCAACTAATGATGGAGTCCCTAGACTTAATTGAGGAGATACAAGAACGAGCCCAACTTCGAGTCGCTGCGTACCAGCAAAAGGTCGCCTGATATTTTAACTCAAAAGTAAAAGAAAGGAAATTCAACGTCGGTGACCTAGTGCTACGACGGGTTTTCTTGAATACCCGCGACCCCACTGCTGGAGTGCTCGGACCAAACTGGGAAGGACCTTACCAGAATGAGGAAGTCCTTCATCCGGGCACCTACAAATTTGCACGCTTAAATGGAGATCTCGTTCGACGCTATTGGAACGGTGAACACCAGCGCAAGTACTACTAATAAACAATCCTTTTTAAAGGACTGGCTTGTATTAATTTTTACTTTTTACAAGTTTCAAAAAAGGGTTAACCACGTTGTATGGCTAATCACTTATAAGTGTAAGATCTTTTTATGATCACTCGTAAAGACATGTTTAGTCCATTTTAATACGAGATTATAAGGGACTGTGCGCAGCCAGTCATTCTTGCCAACATTTGTATATTTATTTTACAAGTATTTGTTCATTACGTGTGTTGTTTTGCTGTATTACAAGTGATATATTTACTATCGAGCTGAAATGTTCGCACAGGTCGTGGTCAAGGCAAGTGACCAAGGACCTAAAGCTCCTCGATCACTTGGGGGGCATATAAGGTACATCGATAGCAAAGCATACCAAGAGGTATGTAAACACATGAACAAAATAAGTGAAAGCATGCTACGGTACTTAGAGTATTTTTCAAAATTTATATTTTGTTAAGTCAAGCCAAAGTACTATGCTAAGTTCGGTCATGCGAACAAATGTTATAATAGATAAAAATATTATAATATCAAATGGCATTCTTTTACACCGCAAGCATCACTGCTTGGATGTAATTTTTTTAAATAAAAGGAAAAGTTCCTTGCCCGTGCAGCAAACTTAAAAGTAAAAATTGTCTTTACAACATGACCCGCGGGTCGTGTAATTGAAGAAAAATAAAAAAGAAATGAGTTTAAGGAGCAGGAGGGTCTTGCTCAGCAGTCTGATTGGCTGCATCCTCAACAACTCCTCCTTCCTCTGCGTCAGCGGTCGGCTGGATGCTTGGGGAAGCAGGAACCCTTGCTCTTTCTTCTTCTTTAGCCAATCGAGCAGTGCAGCGGGCCAACTCAGCGTTCCTGGCATCTTCTGGAAGGTAGTTAAAATTGACACCTCGGTTGTGTTTCCAAAAGTCATAGAAACACCAAAGTGTCACATTCTTGTACCTCTCCAGATTATTAGCATTGGTAAGCTTCAGCTGCTCCACCTAGCTCTCAAGAACAGCTATGGCCTTGTCCTTATCTAGGAGCTCCTCCTTGAGCCTCTTGACTTCACGATATTGGGTTCGGCTGGAATCCTGATATTCATCCCTCTGCTTCTTCATAGCTGCCTTAGAAGACTCAGCCTCTACCAGCTTTACCACCGCAGCATCCTTCTGCTGAGTAACCACTTCCAACTCCCCAGCGTGCCTGGCTTCTGCAGCCTGAAGCTCCTCAGTGGCTCTCACCTGGAACTCCTCGAAGGCCTTTGCCCGAGCCTGGTCGATGGAATCTAGGGCACGAGTGCGAGCAGCAGTTATTGTCAGCATGGCCTGCAGTCAGGGAAATAAAAGTTAGACTATACTACAAAAAGGATAAGTAAAATCCAAGAGGAAAAATACTTACACTGGCCACTTCGTTAAGAGCCCTGTTGAGGATCTGGTCAACCCCCATGCTCTCAGCTTCAGCCATTGCCTCCCTGCAACGGTCATGCTTCAAGATATGGGCAAGGAAATCTTTGGCTGACCACAGGGAGCAATTCGAGAGCTTGGTCCCAAGAAGCTCTGCTTGCGGGGTGTGCTCCCTCCGGGCTGCAGGCGGAGGGTTGGCAGCAGGGGCAGCCTCCTTCTCAGCAGGAGCAGAAGGCTGAGCAGGGGCTTGTCCAGTTGGCACATCCTTGGAAGGATCTTCTGTTCGACCCTTCTTAGCCGGAGGTCTTTGGCTCGATTAGCCATTATGCCTCCTGGATGTGTTTCGTCGAACCAGGGGGACCTCTGCCTCCTCTTGAGCCTGGTACAGATCGAAAACGTTGGGAGTAGCCATCTCTGCGTACAAAGAAAAATATGCAGATGTTAAGATAAAGGCAGATGAAAATTCTTGCTAAAACAGAAAAGAGGTCACAAAGTTTAATACCCGAGCTACAACTACTGGTCGCTATACTACTAACTCTATTAGTCATACTGTAACGTCCTACGTTTTCGGGTACCTTTAAACGACTCGGGTAGGGATTTTTCCCCCGGGTTAAGAATATTATTTTAAATAATATTATATTTTGTTTGGAAGTATTCCATGAGTTATTGCTAGCCAAAATATGAATTTTGTGATTTTAAAAGTCAAGATAAGACTTTCGGTCCTGGACCGACACAAAAACCTTGATCGGGTAAAAATCTCAGAAAATAAAACGAAAAATCATGGCAATTATATTTTGGGCATAAAATACATTCATAAAAGTTAAAGTTTGGTCAAAAATAATAAACCTAAAAGAAATTGGAAATTTTAAGGCATTTTGTGCTAAATGCCTAATTTTGCCGAAATGGGGAATTTATTCCATGAATGGACCTTAGGTTAAATTTTATTATGTGATTAATTAAATTAAATGTGAGAGACATTTAATTTAATTAATTAATGTTAAGTTTGGTGATTAAAACTTAATAAGAGTGAAAAATGTGTCAAAAGCCAATTTGGACTTTTCTTCTTATGAAACATTAATAACCTTTATAAAAAAAAAAAAATTTGAAATGGTCATATATATAGCAAGGGTTGGCCGGCCATGTGGTATTTTAGAGTGGTGTGAACCCAATTTTATAAAGATTAAATCCCATTTAATGAAGAAGTCAAGTGGGCAAGTGGGTAGAAAAGCACTCAAGTACTTTGTGATATTTTGAAGAGTTTTGTGAGCAATTCCCACACTAAGAACCGATCACTCTTCCTCTCTCATTCACTCATCTGATTTTTTTGAGGACCTCTCAAAGTGTTCCCTCAATATTCAACCTCAAGAACACCAAGGAAAACTTGGAGGCTAAGTCTTGGTGTAGGAAGTATTTTTCCCTAAGGTAAAGCTTCACTAATCTAGGCTTTTGTAAAGTTTTAAGCATAGAGTATCAAATAGCTAATTAACTATGTTGTTAAGGGAACTTGGTTAGGGTTTTTGAAAGGTTTTGAAGGAGTCAAAGCTTATAGGAAGGTCCAAACCTTAAGCAAGAACACCAAAGAGGTAAAAAGTTTACTTTTGATGATTTTGTTGTAGGGTTTTTAGTTTTAAGCATTATTTTGTATATCTAATGCTTAAAGTTTCTTGTTGGTGATGTAATAAGGTTATGGTAGTTGTTTAATAATTTTTATGATGCATGTGTATTGATTTTTGAAAATGGGAACCAAAACCCCCAAGGGTTTTGTAGGATACCCTAAAACAAAACATGTTTTGAGCTGTGACTTCCAAGGGGTAAAGCAGCAACTGTATATTGTTTTTATAAAATTAAATTGTACCGTGATGTTTTTGAGATTGAGTACATAAAATTGAGCTTTTGAAACACAAAAAAATGTTTAGAAATGAGTAAGTTATGCTATTTCAAAGTTTAGGTAAAAAACTGTTTTTTCGTATTCTTATTTTCGGAACCAAGTTTGGACAGCCACTGTATAGGGAAAATGAACCAGTTTTTTCTAAAATTTTGTGGACATATTGGTGGAATAACCTATTATTCCACTGTAAAATTTGGTAAGAAAATATTGAACGGTTTGAAAGTTATTAACTGTCAAAGTTTGGAAAAAATAAGGACTTGAAAATAAGGTCATTTTTACCTCATTGTTGGAAAATGATTTCACCAATCAAAAATGCTCATTTTGACCTAAGATTTTACAAAGACCTAAATGGCATAACAAAAAAGGAATTGGGAAATTTTGGTAACAATTGGGTAAGTAAATTTCAAGTTATGAACTAACGAAGTATGTAGTTAAAAATGTGAAAAATAGGTTTTTCACACTTAGTGTAAAAATGAGATTTTGGAACATAAGGTAAAAAGTAAAATTTTGCTTATTTCAAGATATAAATTGGTAAGTCTTGAAATCATATTTTCACTAAAATTACCCCTTTGATTTTAAATGAATTATTTTTCTAGTAAGTAAAAATTGATTAATTGCTTTCGGAAAATTAATTAGTCAAGATGAGAAATTTATAACGGTTTTCCTAATTAAGACAAATTAGGCAATTTTCTTAAATCGGTTTTTAGATATTAAAACCTTAAGAAAACTAAAAGGAAAATTTAAAGAGTTTATTTTCTTTAAAAATAATTAAGGAATTTATTTGTATTTTCTGGATATAATACCGGCTAAAATCTTACATATTTTAACCGACTAGTCGAATGTGCGGGTTAATAGCGATACCTTGAAAGAATAAGATTTTTAGCGGGTTGTGGGGAAATACCATTGTGATACCCGAGCCTAGGTATCGAGACCTTAGGATAGGTCTCCCCGAGACTTAGGGTTTAGTCTCGAATATGTTGTATGACTTTCCTTAATAGGTTTAAAACCAAATAAGGATTATAAATCCCTACAAATGACTTTTATTAAAATGACCAAACTGCCCAAAATAATAATAATGAATTATGAGTGCCATAATTAATCCGAGTATACTGTATGGATAACTATAGTATTGGCTAAGCGTAACTGGAGTGAACGTTGGAGGGTGAAAACCTGCTGAGCGCTAAGGACTCCAAGTAAGTCAACTTATATTGTATGGCTGCAACATGAAATGATTATTGTCTTGTATGCTAGTATAGGGATACATGCATATATATAGGCTGTCATAGAAAGTTGCTTAGAGACGTTAGTCTAGTGAGTGCTGATTTAGAAAATATGAACGGTAGAAGTCCGTCATATCCTAGACGGTTGATCCCCGTCACACTGCTTGATTTTATTTTTGTCCGATTCATTACCGCGATGGGTGGCCATGAGATGAGGATAAGCTGGTTAAACCTAGGGGCGCGAAGATAAATGGGACCTAGGGGCCCTCATGCTTACTTAATCATTGGACGGTTAGAATCCGAGAAAGTGCTCTGATAAGTTATTCCCGGATAGCAGCCGTGAATATTGGCCATTCAGTGAGAGTGCCTAGAGATACTAGGGGTTGCCAAGATAGAGTGAGGCTGAACACCCTAGGGGCAACTGCTCACCAGCACCACTGATTAACATAGAAGTCTCCGTAAAACCGTGTAAATTGGATTACACTCTTGAATAAGTAGCGATGCCCTAGGTAACACGATAGTTACCCTTGATGAGAATATTTATAGGCTAGATCTTAGTGTGGATACTCAGTTCTCTTTTATAGATTAGCAATTATGTTGGAGGGCGCGTTACGCCTGAATTGTTGGAAATTGTCGAGCGTTGGTTTCGAATTATATGGTGATATAATATATCTGCTTGCTCTGGGATTTTCTGAGTGCAGGGATATAATTGTTGATAAGATATAGTTGTGATATAATATATCTGCTTGCTCTGGGATTTTCTGAGTGCAGGGATATAATTGTTGATAAGAATTAGCTGTGATATAATATATCTGCTTGTTCTGGGATTTTTTCTGAGTACAGGATTTTTATCTAGTTATGAATTAATTTATCATTGGTTATCAGGCATGACCATAAGTTTGCCAGGACACTTTAGCGTTCTTGAAATTGATTGTGTAGCGTCCGGATGGGTCCGGAATCCTAATTCTCTACATGCTTTGTTTGAAAGTTGATCTTACTAAGCGTTTTCGCTTACCTAGTTGTTTCATGTTGTAGGTAAGAGCAAAGGCAAGGCAGAGTAGTGAGCGCTGGAGTCTTCCTTGCAAATGTACATGTGGACCGACCTTTTGGGAAGCCTTTTTATTTTTGGAAATGTCGTGTAATTTTCCTAAACTAGGCTCACTCTAATCTTTATAAAACATGTTTGTAACTAAATGTTAAGTATGTCCATAAAACTTTTTTAAAAGTTTTTTTTTTTATGGGTTTTTGAGACATTTTGTTAAATGAAAACATTTATATTTCCGCATTATCGAGTCTTGAAAATCCGGGTCGTTACACATACACTCACTATCTGGCACGAAGAAGTCTGGCCCTAGATTTGGAGTATACGTAAAATTGTCGTCCCCGTGAAACAAGTGACAGGGAATTGGCAAGCTATTTAAAAGCAAAATAACAATACCGTTTTCATCTGAGGATTCATCCAGGTCTATGACAGACTCTGTTGCCTTTTGTTTCCCCTTGCCTTGGGGCGCAGAAGGCCTCTCTGCTGAAGGGACGCCAGTGGCTTCCCTGATTGTAACCCCCGTCGGCCTCCTTCGGGGAGGAGACACCGGGGGTTGCTGCTCGGGATCCCCCTCGGCCATGGCATCTGCTACCACAGGTCCTCTTGTTTCATGGCGAGGAGCTAGGAGGCCAGATAGCCTCAGATTTTCATCAGTGACAATGGACATGACACTTTTTTCTGCGTTTTCCATCCTGGCCAGTGCGTTTGACCTCAACACCATGTCTGGTGTTGGGTTCGGACGTAACCATGGTCCTGAAAGGCATAGTATACTTCAGAAAGGTTCAGGAGAATTTTTTAAGGAAAAGTAGCGACCAGGGAAAGAAGCATTTACCTCCATGAGCGAAGGCCAGGGTTTTCGTAGTCATATTCGGCATGAGGAAGTACTCCCTACTGTACTGCCCCACGTTGGAAATATGGGTAGTGTCACTCAGAAAAGTTCGGCTAGTTTCTTGGTGACAGAGATGGTGTGCCAGATGCCTACAACCAAACAAGGTCAAAAGGCCACTAGAAGTACAGGAAGCATTGTGCCAGATCCATATATATGTAGCATTGAAAAAGAAAGATTCACTAATAATATTACTGAATGTGTTTTTATTAATTACTGTACATAGTATTACTCACTATTATAAATATGCCTTAGTTTCTTGATCTTGCACTAGTTACCTGTTGGTGTCTATAGCCCTTGTTCTAACCCCAACTTTAAAGCTAGATATAAGCCACAGAGAGGCCTTTAGTGCTGCTGCAAAGAATGTGAGACACCATTCAGGATTCCTTAATTATAATATACTTAATAAGCTAGCTATAACAAATAAAAACACTTAGTGACACTTACTTAATAAAAACATTTACTTAATAAGCAAATGTTTTGCAACTGTTAATGAGACAAGAAAACAACAACAGAACAAAAACCTGAACACCAGGATGTGTCTCATGCATGAACTCAAACAATTTGTTCACAACAGTTTTTAGGAACTTCCAGTGAGCTCTTAGAAACCTCGGGTACTGTCCAACGACATACCTACAGAAAGAGAGGAGGATTATGTACAATATTTCAAAAAAGTACTGGTTGTATACCTCCAACCAAGTTTCTCATAGTTCTCAAATTTACTCAAATTTACACATGTGACTATCTTTGATCAAAATAAACATTTTTTTGTAGTCAAAACAGAAATGCCGTAATAAATAAGAGTTCAAGCAATTTTATACCTTAATTCCCTTTATTACATCCTCAAGAGTAATAACCTGTAACAGAGACAAAAAAAATAAGTCTGGATTAATAAAAAAAATGTTTTGCAACTGTTAATGAGAACACAAAACAGTAGCACCACCAAATTGCATTATTTAACTTTTTTATTTCTGTATTAGTAATTTATTTCCCTTTTGTAGAATAAATAAAAGAGATCATGTTGGACTTCACATTAATCAATATCTGAAACCAAAGTTAAAAATAATCACCTCAATTAAAGTAAGTCCAAATGGCTCAATGATGGCTGGATTTATGAAAACACCCTACCAAAACAGAGATACTCAAATCAGGTTGAAAAACATACCTCCTAGATAAAAGAAGTGATAGATTTCAGGGACACACGCACACATATGATATGTACCTTTGTTTTTGCTGCTAGTAGGGATTTTGATATACTTATTAAGATATATAGTAGGGATTTTGATTCCAAACAAGAACAAACAGTGACTATTTAAGAAAAATGCTCAACCTGAAGCTAAGAACACACATGTATGTATATATAAATCATCCAACTAATCCCCAACAACCCATAAATCATTTACTTGTATTAAAGCTGTTTGTTGAAGTAAGAACTAAATAAATTGATAAGATAAGTATATTTGTTCAAGTAAAACTGAAATAACCCCAAAAAAATCAAACACCAACTCTAATGAATGAAAGCCAAGGAAGGAAGAGCTTACCCCACAGCTCAACAACATTTTCCAATTTCTAAAAACAAAATCTGAAATAGAATGGACTAGAGAGACGTTAGGGCAAGAGATTGAAATAAAATAGAAAGATTCAGATTTTACCCAAAATTGTAGAAAAAAAAGATGAGAGACTTGGATTTCTAAGAGAAAAATCTAAAATGACAGAGAGTAATCTATATTCATAATTCTACTTTGGTTAGGAGTGCCCAGCAAGAGTAATAGTTGCCCACTTAATTGCTACATTGTACCTAAAGATATGAAATGATAAAAGAAAAATTATGCCAGGCATAAAGAGTATAAGCAAGGGAAAATGATTTCACAGCACAATAAGATTAAAACAAGAGGAATTATGTATATGTATAAGACAATGTACAGACATGGGTTTCACAAGTCTATTAAAAGTAGGGATAAGTATATTGTTGGTTCAATAACAAACATAGAAAGCTAGATCAAGGTTATATGTACAGAGAAGATTCACTTCATCATGGTGAGCTCTATTAATAAATCAAGTTCAAACAAACACTCAATTGAAATTTGTAATGTGTCTTGACAAAAATTGATTGGCTCGGACAATATTCAATATTCAAATTTATTACTTACATAAACTATATTCAATTGTATAAAATTCCCGGTCATGACGACATATATATTTATTTTCTTCATCATTTATAATTTGTATGTTCATCCAAAATCATAAATCATAGAATTATAAAAGTAATGACAACCAAGGTGAACAAACAAGCATATACACAAAGGCAAACTGCCCAAACAGAACCAATACAATCCAATCTAGAACCCACCCTCACATTACATACATTTGAAGCTTTTCCAATTAATAGCAAACTTTTCCAATGCTTCGGGCTAATTCCATACACTAAAATATTAAATTATTTTAAAAAATATTAAGATACCAAAGTATAGCAAACAAATTTATTTGACACTTTCAAATTTTATGACTTTGATATAACTTGATATACATATTGTAGTAAATAATTGCATGTTGTAATAATGTAGTCTTTTGCTCAAATATGAATCTTTATATTACATTGAGAGACTTATAAAGATAGATGGTAACACTCACTATGTATAGTTAATATTATAGTAGTGAAGTCCCAGTTATGTGAGATATTCAAAGCCTGAAAAGATTAGTACTATTGTGATGATGATCGTCATATATATGATAGTTTTGTGATCCATCATCTTTAAAGGCATAACCTTATAACTTATATGGTCCAAAAGTTTATATTATACTATTATTGGATATATAGCTAATGTCAAGTAACAAACTAATGAGCCACATAGGCTAGAACTTAGATTGAAGGAAAAGCATAAAGACACATGACTTGATACATAATTCAACACCTACTTGAGGGTGACCTTTACAAGGTAGTTTATTTGGTTAGCATCTTTTTAAGTTTCTTGAAAATTAAACAAGCAATAACAAAGAAAAAAATGCAGAATTATAAAAGTAATGACAACCAAAGTGAACAAACAAGCATATACACAAAGGAAAACTGCCCAAACAGAACCAATACAATCCAATCAAGAACCCACCCTCACATTACATACATTTGAAGCTTTCTTAAGAAAAGCTTGAGATGAGGGACATCTTTCCTGCTATAAACCATATACAACTATATTTAACAAAAGTAATAATCTCTTTAGCTATACAATAAGCTGACAGTGAAAACCCATAAAAAATGCATCTATTCCTATTCCTCCAAATATTATAAACCACTGCAGAAAGAATCATATTCAGAGTTAAACTAAAGTTGTCATTTTTCCTAGCACTAAGTCTAACTGTCCAATCCAAGAACTTAGTGCCCCAAGCAGGAAACCCAATTTTTATTTTTTTTTACTTAGTTCTTTTCCTTAGACATGTGACTTTTAAGTTGAGATATGAAATATTTGATAATTTTGAGGAGTCCTCTCTATCGATTGGGCTTTAAGTTTCTTTATTAATGGTTAAGTTTTCAATACTTATACAGACAAATATACTCTAACATATTCCTAGCTGTAGGTGATTGTATATTCCTATCCTTTTCTTTTTCATTCACGGATGAGAGAAACGAACCTGAGATAGTGGGCGTGAGGCAGAGAACTGATCGTGAGGAAGAGAAGCTCCACTCTGGAGCGTGACTTCGTGAGGCGGAGAAAGAGCTCCACTCTGGAGCGAGTCTTCGTGAGGCAGAGATGAGTTGAGAAGACTTCGTGAGGCGGAGAGACGAGACGAGAGAGAGACTTCGTGAGGCGGAGAGGGCGGAGTGAGTCTTCGTGAGTGAGAGATGGAGGCTGAGAGAAATCTTTAGGGTAACTTAGATTTAGGGAATTTGGCAGATGAGACTAACAAAAAAAAATTCATTTTGGCACCTGAGTTTTATTCATATGGCGCCAAAAAATGTCTTCCGTGTGTTTTTAATCCCCCACCAATAATAGCACTTCTAAATATATGCTATTCTTTAATGTAATATATACTAAATATTGTTGTAGTGTGGAAGAAGCCCGTCCCGTATTGTTGAGGGTTGGACTTAAGGTCAAAGAGGAAATTGACCTCATGAGGGGTATGTTCCAGCCATTTTTTAAGTTTATAAAGGATATAGAGTGCGGCCAGAATTCTATATCCATTGGGAGTAATTTGAAAGGGGGCGACACCAAAATAGTTGGCCACCCCCTGGTAAAAAGAATGTAGAGGGAGGATAGCCCCCGCCTTTATGTGGTATCTGGACCAAGAGCTATAGGCACCCTCGGGAAGGTTAGCTCTTTGGTCAGCAGCTGGGATTGTAAGATTAACTCCTGTAAGAGGATACTTCCTGCAATAATTGGCAAGCATCTGAGGAGTCACTTGGCTGGTGGGGGGAGAGATACCACTTGACATCAGGAAGGTTTTGATGTCGAGGGCGGGCCATGACTTGGATACGAGGGTCTGGGGCCGCATTTTCTCGACCACTGGTTGAGGGAACCCTAGCCTGTGGATCAGGCTGGGCAGGAGAGTTTGGACTGTTTTCGAAGTCCAGTCTTTTCTTGCCTAAGGACTTAGAGCGGGCCATTTGAGGTGGTGATGGACGAGGTCTAGAAGAAGATCGTGAAAATGGAATCTCGTGAACTCGGTCGGTCGGTCGTTCTTCACCTTCGAGCAGCTGGGCAAGAAGATCGTCGTCAATGGGTCTTTCACCTCCCCACAAATCTGGCATTAAAGTCTACAAATAGAAGAATGGGGAGGTGAGGATTAAGAATTTTGAAAGTTTTTTAGAATAACGCTGGTCGAGTATAAAAGTTAAGCTTTTATACAGCAGCATTCTAACAAAAAACTAATTTTTTTCACGCGAACAGTTTGACAAACAGATCAAAAGTGAAAGCAAAAAGTTTTTTGAAAAAGCTTTTTCAACTCCTTTTAGGGCGGGAAAAACCTAGTTTTTCAGCTAGCATAAAAATCGAATTTTCACTTCGATTTTACGTCCTAAGGCCATGATCTTAACTATCAAACTAACTCGTAACTCCCTAGTAACAGAGAAATATCATGCAACATTCAGTATCACCTATTAAACCTCCCTACTGACATGTGTTTCAACCCAGAAATGAATGAACCCAACAGTCGGTCTACAGAAGCATGCACGGCAAAAATATAAAGCGTAAGAGTCCAGAAACTTACCAAAGTGAAGATCGTGGAGATTTGAGGGATTTTCCGGGCGTAAAAGGGGCTCACGGGCTGAATCTTAAAATGCTGAAGAACGGTCTTCCAAGGGAAATAGGAGCTCTGGTGTTAGGGTTTCTTGAAAGAGTGATGGCTTGCGTAAAAAGAAAAAGGAGACTTCAAAGAGGCTATATATATATTTTTGTCCGTAAGCATTAAAAGGAAGTAATCATCAGCTTCCCCTTTTTTGAAGTATGGGGAAGGATGATAGCCATCGAAACGATTACTTGGGAAGCAAAAAGCCGTGATTAGACAAGGGTAGGTTGCTTTTTTCAAGATTGCACGAAGTGTTCTGATAGGTATGGTGGGGTAACCGAAAGGTCGTTCCCTCAAAAGTTTATTTATTGCTCGTAATAAATAAACTTGGGGGGCAAATGTTATCCAAAATACAGGCACGAATGACGTGGCAAGTGACTTCTGGACACGTGGCTGACACTTAGCGGAATTCTGCTAGGGTATCGACCAGAAGAGATATTACAAGCAAAAGGCAGTCGAAGCTTACCTGCGACCAGTATGGTCGCAGGTTCCGCGTATCTCATGATATTTTTATAAAGATATTAGTCAATCCCGAAATTGACTCCCATGATTTCCTGAGTATCCTATTATTTAGGAAAGAATATCTGTAACAAATGAATGTAATCCCCCTTGAGCCTATAAATAGAGAAAGATAGCTCAAGGAAGGGACTTTTTGCCTTCGAATTATTTGAGACTAGAGTGAATCTATTTGACATATTGTATTGTTCTTTAGAGGTTGTTGAAACTCATTGAACCCTAGTTCTTTGATCACTCATTTGAATCCTATATCAATAATAATTCAAGTGGACGTAGGTTATTACCAGATTCTGGGGCCGAACCACTATAATCTCTTGTCTTCTTTATTATTTCGTCATCATATTCTTTCCAACGTGTTTGTCCACATCAAGCAAATTTGACTCCGTGTCAGTTGGCCAAAATCAGGGTCAACACTTAGCAGGTTCGATTCCCACATTCGGACCTACAGGTCATGGACGTCCAAATTGCCAACATGATGGTTAAGAGTGTGTTAGTTGACACTGGGAGATCAGTCAACATCTTGTACAAATCTTCATTGGAGAGGATGAAGTTGTCCGTCAAGGACCTGGTGCCATGCAACCAAACCATATATGGTTTTTCTGACGAAGGGCTCTCGCCAACAGGGTCAATTAGGCTCCCAGTTACAGCAGGAACTGCGCCTGTGAAAGGGACATTACTCACTACTTTTATAGTAGTTGATTGTCCTTTCGCATACAATGCTATAATTGGAAGACCTATTTTGGTCGACCTGCGAGCTATGACCTCGGTTTGGCACCTTGCCATGAAATTCCCAACTGACGCAGGGATAGGATGCGTATTGGGAAACCAACGAGAAGTGAGGGAATGCTACAACTCCTCGATATCTAAGGTGAAGAAAGGTGGCTCGAGAGAAGGTGCCAGAAAAGAGTTGCAGACAACCAATGAAGTACAAGCCCAATCAGGTGATTGCGTCACCAAATAGGGTGTTTCCCAAAGTGAGGATAGTGATTTGGATCCTCGCTTTGGGATTTTGATGAAGAAGTAGGACCCATCGAGGACCTCGAAGAGGTCCAACTCGATGAAGCAAATCCGACCAGGGTTGTGAAAGTCGGTAAAAACTTAGAGACAACAATAAAACAAAAGCTGGTGAATTTTTTTAAGAAGAACTAAGAAGTCTTTGACTGGTCGCATAAAGACATGGTTGGAATAGACCCAGCATTGATCAGCCATGTCCTGAACATAGACAAAATTTTTCCACCAGTGCAATAGAAAAGAAGGCTGCTCGACAAAGATAGATCGAAAGCTTTAAAGGAAGAAGTCGCGAAGTTAAAGGAGAACGGATTCATCAGGGTAGTGCTTTATCCATTGTGGGTCTGTAATCTCATACTATTACCCAAGCAGAAGGGCAAATGGAGAATATGCGTGGATTTCACAGACCTTAAAAAAGCATGCCTGAAAGATTGTTTCCCACTCCCGAGGATCGACCAGGTGGTCGATGCCACTTCAGTGCATGAGATCCTATCATTTATGGATGCATACTCTGGGTACAATCAAATCAGTATCCACCCACCTGATGAGGATCACACTAGCTTACGGACCGATACAGGGCTTTACTGTTACAATCGACTAGTCAATCACATGTTTAAGGAGCTGATCGGTACAAACATGGAAGTATATGTTGATGACATGCTAGTTAAGTCGAAGAAGGTAGAAGAACACATAGGGGACTTGCAAGAGTGCTTCAACATCCTGAACAAGTATCAAATGAAGCTGAATCACTTCAAGATTTCCTTCGGAGTTGGATCAGGGAAATTTTTGGGATTTATAGTAAACTCACAAGGAATTGAAGCTAATCCTAGAAAGGTCAAGGAACTGGTCGATATGAAATCGCCGACGAAGATAAAAGATGTTGAAAGTTTAACCGGGAGATTTGATGCTCTGAGTAGATTTATCTCCAAATCTACAGACAAGTGCATCCCGTTTTTAATCTACTTAGAGGCAATAAGAAATTCTAGTGGACGAAGGAGTGTGAACATGCTTTCCAGGCTTTAAAGTCTCACATGTCGCAGCCACCAATTCTATCTATGCTTGTCAAAAAAGAAACTCTATTCATCTACTTGGCGATCACATAATATGATGCTAGTGATGTTCTAGTAAGAGAGGAGGAAAATGTGCAAAAAGCTCTATATAAGCAAAAGGCTAATAGGGGCAGAACTGCGGTATCCGCCCATTGAAAAATTATCCTACTGTTTGATTTTAGCCTCCAAAAAACTGCGGCCGTATTTCCAAGCTCACCCAATCACAGTTTTAACCGACCAGCCTCTACGAAAAGTTCTGCAGAAGCCAGAAGCCGCAGGCTGATTATTGAAATGGGCGGTTGAACTTGGGCAGTTTGAGATCACTTACTTACCACGAGCAGCAGTAAAAGGACAAGCTCTGGCCGACTTCGTCGCAGAGCTCACTGGGCTTTCAGACAGCAAACAGACAGAAGAGCCTGAACCTCAAAGCCAAACTCCCTCTTCGAAGTTTTTTACAAACGGTTCTTCTAATTAGCACCACGCTGGAGCTGGAGTGATTTTATTAATGCGTGAAGGACATCGATTCCACTGTTCAATCAGATTCAACTTCACAACGTCCAACAACGAAGCAGAGTATGAAGCACTGCTCGCCGGGTTACAATTAGCCAGAGACATGAACATAAAGTTCCTTGAAATATATAGTGACTCCCAGTTGGTGGTTAAGAAAATTACTAGAGAATATCAAGCTCGAGGTCTGAAGATGGTTTCTTACTTGAATAAAGCAAAGAATTCATTGGCACAGTTTGAAAGATATACTCTATTGCAAGTACCTAGCGGCCATAACTCAAACGCTGATGCCTTGGCCAAACTAGCGAGTGCGAAGGATGCCGACACGCTGAACATAGTGCCCGTTGAACGGCTGCCCGTGCCTAGCATCAGCACAGAAGAGACTTCTCTGGTCATTCAGACAGCAGATGCTTGGATGGCACCTTTCACTGAGTACTTGACGCATGGAGTGTTGCCTATGGACAGAAACAAAGCTAGGACCCTCCAGAGGCAAGCTGCTCAGTTTATCCTGGTCGATGGAATTCTGTACCAAAGGGGGTACTCAATGCCACTCCTAAGGCGTGTCTCGAAGGAAAAGGCAGCAGAATTGATGTGAGAGGTCCATAAAGGTTTTTGCGGAGATCACGCTGGGGGGCAGAGTTTATCGAAAAAGATCCTAAGGCAAGGGTACTTTTGGCCAACATTAAATGAATACTCGATGGAATTTGTTCAAAAATGTGACAAGTGTTAGAGATTCTCCAAGATTCTGCGAGCAGCCCCTAATGAGCAAAAACAGATGCAAAGTTCATGGTTGTTCGCAGTATGGGGAATACACCTAATGGGGTCTTTGCCCACAGGAAAGGGCGGCGTTAAATACGTTGTAGTGGCTGTCAATTACTTAACAAAGTGGGCTGAAGTTGAGCCACTTGCAACCATAACGACCAAGAAAGTTCTGGACTTTGTGGTCAAGAATATAGTATGTCGATATGGGTTACCAAGAAAAATTGTCTCAGACAACGGCACACAGTTTGATAGTGATCTGTTCACGGATTTTTGCGAGCGGCATGGAATTATAAAAAGATTTTCTTCAATTGCTCACCCATAGAAAAACAGGCAAGTCTAGGCTGTCAATAAAACGCTAAAAGATACTCTGAAGAAAAGGCTTGAAGAAGCAAAAGGGGCATGGCCAAAGTAGCTGCCTGAAGTCCTTTGGTCATACAGAACATCCCATCGAACAACAACAGGCCATACTCCATTCTCCTTGGCCTATTGATATGAAGCTATGTTGCCTGTTGAATTAGATCCGCCATTGCATTGGAGGATGACATATGATTAAGGCTTTAATAGCCAGTTATTAATGGAATCTTTGGATTTGGTCGATGAAAGGCGCGAGCAAGCCCATCTCCGAGTAGCAGCTTACCAGCAAAAGTTCGCCCGGTATTTCAACTCTAAATGTGGGAGATCTGGTACTTAGAAGAGTTTTCCTTAACACCCACGATCAAGCTGCTGGAGTACTCGGACCTAACTAGGAAGGACCATACCAAATCGAAGAAGTCCTCCATCCAGGCATTTATAAACTTGCTCGCTTAAATGGAGATCTCATTCCTCGCTATTGGAATAGAGAACACCTGCGCAAGTACTATCAGTAAACAATTCTTCTTAAAGAATTGGCTTGTATTAATTTTACTTTTTACAAGTTTATGAACAAGGGTTAGTCATTCTTGTGACTGATCGCTTATAAGTGTAAGATCTATTTTTGATCACTCGTACAGACGTGATTGCACATTTATTACGAGAAATAAAAGGGACTGTGCGTAGCCAGTCAATCTTGCCAACTATTGTATTTATTACAAGTATTTGCTCATTACATGTGTTTTTTTGCTATATTATCATTCGAAAATTTAGGTTACGAGCAGTGATGTTCGAACAGGTCTTGGTCAAGGCAAGTGACCGTGGACCTAAATCTCCTCAATCACTTGGGGGGCATATAAGCTGTCTAGTAAGAAAAACATATCAATAGGTATGTAAACACAGGAGAAAAATAAGTGAAAGCATACTACGGTACTTAGGGTATTTTTCAAAATTTTGTTATTTTGTTAAATCAAACCATAGTGCTATGCTAAGTTTGGTCATGCGTATAAATGTTATAATAAAATGCAAATATTATAATATCAAAAGCAAAATCCTTTACACCGCGAGAAGTCACTGCTCGGATGTAATTGTCTATTAAAAGGAAAGTTGCTCGTGCAGCAATAAAAATTGTTTTGACATCACAAAATGTAGTTCATGTGTCTTAAACTACAGGTTAAAATTAAAGAAAAACAAGGAAAAATTATGAAGCAGCAGGAGGGTCATGAGGAGTTTGCTGGTCGACAGAGGTCGCAGCTTCCTCTTCCACGCCGTCAATGCTCATAGCCAAGGAGATTTCGGGGGAGGCTGGGATTTTTGCTCTCTCCTCTTCCTCCAAATGAGCAAGGCTCCATTTTATTTTAGTTTCGCTCATGCGCTCGGAGAGATAGCTGAAGTCTGCCTCGCAGTTGTGTTTCCAGAATGTGTAGAAGTAGTTAGAGGTGGCTCCCTTATACCTCTCCAAGTTGCTGTCATTGGTCTTCTCGAGCTCTTTGATGCGCCCCTCCAGCCCTTCAGTTTCCTTCCTGCTAGCGATTAGGTCATCCTCAAGCTTTTTGGCTTCTTGGAAGTTAAGTTTAGAAGCCTCCCTAAACTTCTCTTTTACTGCAAGGGCTTTGGTCAGGGTAGCCTGAAACGTCTTCAGTTGTTCGGCTAGCTTGATGTTTTGATTGAGCAGTTCTGTGTTTTTCCCCTCAAGCATCTTGACCTTCTCAACATGCCTGGCATCGAAATCTATGAATTGAGTAATCAAAGCCCCCGTGCGGCGCCAGCTGGCAGCCATAGTCAGCATTCCCTGCGATCAGACAAAAAGATAAGGTGATGGAAGAAAATGACAAGATAAATAAATAAAGCTCAGTAATAGACAACAGCTTACACTGCCTATTTCTTTCAGTGCTCGATTAATTATCTGGTCGGCCTCCATGGAGTCAGTGTTGATGATTGTAATGCCCCGAAATCCCTAATGCAGTTTAATGGCTGGATTAGTAGGTCGGGAGGGCCATAATTGTTTAATTATGCCATTAAATGATTATAAGCATGTTTATGTGAATTATATTATAATATAATGTTAAATGCATGCATGTGGGTCCACATTTGATTATTAGAGCATTTTGGCAATTTGGCCCGTTGAGGGCACATTTGTGTATTTTGGTGCATATTGTGATTTATGGATGAGATCCCATTATTATGGAGATATATTCGAGCTATTTGGCATGAGACGGTCTTATATTATAAATTAGCGGTTTTGTCATAACGAGGTCAATTATTGGGATATTGGGTAATGAGAATGTTTATTTGATGATGAATTGGGAGTTATTGAGATCAAGAGGAAATTCTGGGAGTTTTGACTATTTTGCCCCTGAGGATGTTTTTGGGACCCCGAGCATTAGGTTTTATTTGAGGTTACTTAAGCCTGAAGTAGTTCGTCAGATAGAACCATACGTTAAGAAAACACTTTTTGTCTCTCCCGTTAACATTTGTGAGGTTCGTGACAATTTCGAAGAAATTTTGAGTTCTAGGAGTCGGAATCAAGTGAGGATCGAGGCATAGCGATCCTAGGAAAGATTAGAAGCTTCTTGACCGAAAGACTTAACGAGAAACAACCCAATCAAAGGTAATCTAAGCTTTAAGTTTAGATTTTTTAGAGTTTCTAAGCTTTGAATTGGATTTTGTGAATCGATGAGTTTTTGGTTCGTTTGAGCTTTAGGATTTGATGATTTTGGATCATTGGATGTTTGGGAACTTTGATTTTTGGATTTGGAAGTGTTTAGGTATGTTTTTGGAAGATTTCAAATGAAGAAAAATGAAGTTATGGCAGGTTCCCAGGTGGGGGCCGCGACCCAAGCTCGAAGAAGCAGGAGGAGAAGTTTTGTCTATGCTGGGCACCGCGACACTGAGTAGTGGGCGCCGCGGCCCTTGCTCCTGGTGTGGCTAGAGTCGTGGTTCAAGGTTCTAGGGCCACGACTCAGGAAGGGTTTTGAGGCCAATTGGGTGTTTGATCATGGGAACTCAGTTTTAGGCCTTAGGATCGCTCCTACTACCCGGATTAGTGGGATTCGATGTCCCGGAGGCTAGATCTTGGTTTGGGAACCTTTGTTATTCATTTTATTGATGGTGTCACATATTTTCTTATGACTAGGTGACCGCTAAGGAACTTAAAGGTTGATCATTCTCAAGGGTCGTTTTTATATTAACTCTCGCTCGAATTAGAGGTAAGAAAACTGCACCTTGTATACATGACATACGTTGTTGTTGTTGAGGCATGTTGGTTATTAAATGTGGACATTGATTGTATATTAAATGCTTAGCAAATCTTGCTTATTTGTGTATGGCACTGATTAGTCAGGGTCGACATTGGTCGCATATTACTGACTTGAGAGTCAGAAACGGCATAAGCGTCCTGAACGCAGGGCCAATAAAAGATTAGATCTAATCGATATCAGCGTTGAATGACTCTAGGAGCATTAGTGCTGGACCGACCCTAAGGTCGATGAAAATTATAAGCGCTTGACTAGTCTAGGACTAGTTACTCAGAGCCAGGGGCTAAGGCCTAGGTGACTGCTTGTCACGTGGCTAGGGAGCAGAATCCCATGGTTATGACTCTATGGTCATGCGGTAGGTTATATTGGTGACTAGTTCATCAAACACCTGTCTTGATAAGCTAGTGAAAGGATCACTTATTTGTAAAGCCCAGGTGACCCTATCGTCACATGGCCAAAGGGACTGGAACCCACCTTAGTGACTTTTCAACTGTCACTCATTTATTTTTGACTGAGAGTCTTGAATGATTATTATGATCATTGTTGATATTATATTCATGCAATATTGTGTTTTCTTGCTGGGCCTTGGCTCATGGGTTCTATGTGGTGCAGGTAAAGGGAAAGAAAAGCACACCCAGCCTTGAGTGGAGAGCTTAGGTGGTGCTGTGCACATATGCGGCCGCTTGACCACCACGACCAAGGAGTTCTTAGAGGAACTAGGGGGTTTACCCTATTTTTGCCGCTTAGGTCGGCGGGTTTGTAAATTTGAAACTGTAATGACCATTTTGAGTTGTAAATAACTTGTAAATGTTTTTATGGGCCCATGAACAATTTTATGTTTCAAATAAAATATATCCTTTCCTTTTGATTGGTTTTCCACCTTAACCTATTAATAACACCTAGAAGCACATTTTTAACCAAAGAACTCGGGTAGCGAGTTAAATTCACGGTTCATCGTTTACCGTAACGGTCTTGGGGTAACTAGGGTTTTACAATGATGGCCTCTCAGCTACGTTGGTGCTTCGACAGTTTGGACATTCTCTCTTTGGCCAAGCTAACCACGACATTTGTGAGGACATCTCCAGTTTGGTCAGGAGGTGTCTGGTCGACAGGTGCTGGTGGAAGAGGGTTCTGGTCAGCTGGTGCTGGGGGAGACGTCTAGTTGAGGGGAGATGGAGGGGGTGTTGTTTCCTTTGAAGAACTGCTGCTGGAGGGACCCCAGTTCGAGCTGTTTTGGTGTGACCTGCTCTCCTTCTTCTTTCTCGAAGGAGCGACAGGTACGCTGTAGAGTTTGAACATGACTTCAGATGACATATCTGCAAGTAAGAAAACATATGAACAATTAGACAATATGAATAGATGTACTTACTACATCAAGGAAACAAGAGCAGGGAAATCGTAAGTAAAATACTCGAGCTATAACTACTGGTCGCTACATTATTTACTGTACTACCGCTACACTCACTCACTGTATGGAAAAAATCTGAATTTAAATGGGGTGTGTGTTTAAAGTTGCCTTCCCTGTCAAATAAATGACAGGGAATGGGAAAACTGTCTAAGAGTGAGAAGATAGTACCGTTCTCATCTGAACATTCGAGAATGGGCGCAGGGTGTTCGGAAACCTTCTTTTTATCCTTTCCCGAAGGAGGAGGGGCGGTAGCTACTTGTGGGGTGCTAGAGGGTTCCCTAATAGTCACTCCCGTTGGCCTTCTCGGAGGTTGTGACATGTCTTGGTGCTGGTCGGGAACTTCTCCACCAGTGGCACTCCCCGCAGTTGATTCCCTCACGTCCTGGTGAGGGGCCAAAAGGCCAACCAGCCTTAAATTGTTTTCCGTGACCAGCCCTTTGACGCTTTTTTCTATATTCATCATGCTGGCCAAGGAAGCTACTCATATCTCGATTTCTTGAGTAGGAGCTGGTCGGCGCCACAGAACTGAAGGGCACTAAAATTCTAAAGAATGTGCAAAAAAACTAAAAGAAAGTAAGCGATCAGACAATAAAGAAATTACCTCATTGAGTGAAGGCTAGATTGTTGGCGACAAGGTCAGTTGTTAAAAAGTACTCCTGGAAGTACTTTCCTACGTTGGACTTGTAGGTAGTCTCACTCAGGAAGGTGCGAGCCGATTCATGGTGATAAAAATTGAAGAACCCCATGTGGTTGTGATTGGGGTTGGACTTGAGATCAAATAGGTAATTGATCTCATGTGATGTAGGCACATGCCACTTCTTGTGGCTGTACAGGATATAGAGAGCAGAAAGCACTCTATATCCGTTTGGGGTGATTTGGAAGGGGGAGACCTCGAAATAGTTAGCCACCCCCTGGAAGAATGGATGAAGAGGCAAGGTTGCCCCTGCCTCAATATGGTATCTCAACCAGGTGCTGTAGGCGCCCCCAGGCAAGTTTTCTTGCTGGTCAATGGAAGGTTTATTTAGGGTTATCCCAGAAAGTCCATACTTTTTGAGATAATTCCCTACCATCCTAACAGTAATGTTTCTAGAAGGTACCACGCACCATTCGAACTTTGGTCGAAGGATGTCCTGGAGGTGGGCCTTTGTTTGGATTTCTGGCTGGGAGGTGTTTTCGGGTGGAGGTCTGGTCAAAGGATTTTCAGCCTGAGGAGTAGGCTGTTTGGCAGAAAGAGTGTTTGTTTGCCTTTTCTTTTGAGAAGTGAATTTTACTCGACCCATGTTTTGTGGTATGGTCGAAGGATTATCTGAAGGGTTGTGAGAGAAAGGAATTTCTCGGATTAGCAACGATAGCTATACTTCGTCTTCGAGAAGTTGGGCTAGCAGGTCGTCGTCGATTAGCCTCTCACCTCCCCACGGATCTTGCATGAAAATCTGCGAGCAGAGAAGGGGAGATGAGAATCTACGGCCAAAAGACCAAGAAGTGTGAAAGTTGGAATAACGTTTCTCCTGTATAAAAGTTATGCTTTTATACGACCAGTAACATTCTAACAAAAATACTAAATTCTATGCGAACAGTTTGAAAAATTTATTAAAAAGCATACGTGAGGAAAAACTTTTCTACTTTGAAGGGGGGGGGGGGGGAAACCCAATTTTTCTACAAGCTTAAAAATCAAATTTTTACTTCGATTTTATGCCCTAAATTAATAATCCTAACTACCAAACTGATTCCTAACCCCTGCAAAGTGTTATTTTCCTATAATATTAGGCTCAGATCTACGTGCCCTATTTACCCCAAAGCAATTTCTTCAAGAACGTTCAAGAACTCAGAATCTGAAACGGATGTAAAATAGTTATGGCATGGCATTTCAACAACTAAGAGTTTTGAGATACTTACTTAGATGAATATTGGAGTGAATATCAGAGATGCTAAGTCGAGTAGCTGGGCAAAAACTCCGTGGATCGTCGAGGTCGTCTGGGTTTATGAAGTTTTCTGCGTATTTTTCTTTAGTGTTGTTGAGGAGAAAGTGAAAAGTAAAAAGTAAATGGATGATTTTGAGGGGTTATTTATATTGCTTGGGGAGCAGTTACAAAGGTAATCATAAGGGGTAACTTACCGAGGCATGGGTAAGTGTAATAGCCATCAAACCACTTTTGGGAAGCTGCAATGATGTGATTGGTTGCCTTTTTCGAGAAGGCATGGACGACTCTGACAGATTTGATGGGGCATACAAAAGGACGGTCACCAAAGTTTACTTTATGCTGGTCACAGTAAAATAAACTTGGGGGCAAATGTTTATGATGACGTGGCAGGATTTTCTTACACGTGGCTGGCACGTGGCAGTTTCGAGTGAATGGATCCTATTCGACCATCGACCAAAGAATCTTTAATTCATCAAGTCTCACGATTAAGTGGCGACCAATCTGGTCGCATACTTTCATTTATTTCCTTTGGGATATGCAATCTTGTAATAAGTACATTTATTATATTTTCTTTTATTACCTTAATACGCAAATCTTAATTGTAATTAAGGCCCATCGACCCATGTAACCTCCTTGAGCCTATAAATAAGAATCAAAGGGGCTCAAGGAAGGGACTTTCAGACTTTTGATCTTTGTATTCAGAGAGAAAAACATAGTGTGATTATCCACCGAAATTGTAATCCTCCCAAGGCTTGTGAAACTCGTGAAACCTAGTTCATTGATCACAATATTGGGATTTAATATCAATAAGAACACGAAGTGGCGTAGGTCATTACCATTCGATTGGGATCGAACCACTATAAATCGTTTGTGTCATTTGCTTTCCATTTAATTTTCTTCTAGTTTTCCTCTCGTTCTTTGTCGTTTATCTGACTCCGTGTCGTTGACCAATCCGAGGGTGAACACATACTTATACGAAACTAACTCAGCTCACCATGAGTGCCAAATAAGGATGCCTAGTGTCAACCTACAAGGGGGAAAGTAAGGGGGTGAGTTAAAAGCCAAGTAAGGAAGTACAAACACGATGTAAATGCATAAGTGACCTATCTCATACATGCTTAACATACTTTCTTATGGCAATCATTATTAACATAAGTCATAATCATAAACATGAGACTATTTGCGACATAAGTATAATTATACATTATATAATCATAATCATAAACATAAAATCAATTGCAACATAAGCATAAACATAAATCATAAAATCATGGCACCCCTATTGTCCAATGATCATTATAAGAAAACAACATAAGATCATTGCTCCCTTATTATTCAATAATCAGCAACATAAGAATACAACAAAAGATCATGGCTGCCATATTCTCAAATAATCACATGTGACTCTCCTTTTTGTCACTTACACGGCATCCCTATTGTCCATGTTTTCACCTGGCACCCCTATTGTCCAGAATCTTAGGCACATTTTCCTTTATAATGTTGCAGCACAAGACTAAGAAAACACGAAAAAAATCCATACATATCTCATAACTAGAGTCCATTCAGAAACAAAACAGAAATCTAGCTAACTTCCTTACCTCAAGTCCAAGCACAAAACCTGAAAAGCACAGAACCACTTCCTTAAAAGCCTAAACATAGCATGTACAATTTTGTATCAATCACAATTCACACTCACACAAGCATATCACAAAATTTTGCATGAACTTTATACACTTGCTAGATGCCTATGCCAAAACCTATAGGTTACAAAGAATTTCACAAAACTCATAATACATGAAATACCACTTACCATGCAACTATTTGTACATAAAATCATATGTTTAATAACATACGAATTTTAAACAAATCCAAACTTGAAATTCTAGGCCTGGCCGAAATGTAAAAAAAAAAATGTGACACTTTGTTTTACAAAATTTTGACCAAAACTCATGTTTCACATTACCTAAAACTCATATCATGTTTGAATAAAATTTAAAAAGAATCTCTAAGGACCTAAAAGTTGGTAAAAAGGACTACTAATACTCACAGTTTTAATAAACCAATTTCTAAGCATCTTTTTTAAAAAATAGTTTTCTCGATCTTTAAACCATAAAAATCTGCATGTTTTTATTGAAGAAAATACATTATGAAAATGTAAAAATCATATTTTACATATATTAATTCTAAAAGGTGAATTTTTAAGACATAAATTGTGCAATTTTTAAACTATGGCTACATTACCATAAAATATAAACAAAAAGTCAGCAAGCATTAGTCTATTTAAATATCCACATATTCATGTTTAATCATTATAACCTAGCATGTTCCTATATTTTCATGCATTCTAAAATACAATTAGCATGCATCAAATAGTTAAATCATTTCAAAAACATAGAACCCCATAAACAATGCCTTCGCCGAATAGACCATCAAACATAAAGAAATATATGATACCTAATTCAATCATACATCCTCAACACATTATATTTTATATTAATAGAAAAAATGTAACATGCTTTTCCTAATGTTTGGTTCTCATATTCCTTATGATCATGAGGATATGGTTTAATATTTGATCATGCTCATATTCCTTATGTTCAAATCTTAAACCATATCCCCTAATCAAGATACATGTTTTATCAAAATTCAAAAGAATAACATGAACCGAACACTATACTCTTGTTTCTCCAAAATTTAATTAAAACCTAATCATGCTTCTAACAAGAGATATTCGTCAAACCATATGATCAAACATAGATATATTTTCTCAAAACATCAAATACTAATCCATGACCATAAACAAGAATCAAATAAACATTAAATCATCTAAAAGGGTAGGGAATCCCATTACCGCCTTGGAAGTGTTCAAGAACACAAAGAAAATCAATCCTTAGGAACCCCACTTATGCATTAATTTAGACCAAAACCCTTCAATTCTAGACTGTTAGACTTGTAGAAAGTAGCTAAATGGCTGAGTACAAAAAATCTTAATTTAACCAATATAAATATAACTAAATGGCATAAATAAAACATAAATATATGTCCATAACTCCTCCAAACTGAAAGGCCACGTTTTGGGAGGTTAACTAGCCATTTAAATTGCTTTAATAACATTAACTAGGATTTGATCTCCATTTTGAGTAATTTCTGACTTTATCTTTCCATAATCACCCCTTATATCTAGGATTAGCCCATTAAGTGCTTCTTTGAACCTTCTAGCTCTTGTTCTTGTAATTGGCCCAATTGGAACTTGCAATGACTCTTTTAGTGTTGCTCCTTTGTTCTCATCATTCCCTCCCTCTTGAAAAGGATTTGTCCTCAAATCTTCACCTACATCAAAAGGAGACAAATCAGAAACATTAAAACTTCCACTCACATTATACTCACCTGGAAGGTCTAACTTATATGCATTGTCATTAATCTTTTCCATCACTTGAAATGGCCCATCACCCCTTGGAAGAAGTTTAGATCATCTTTGAATAGGAAATCATTCCTTCCTCATATGCACCCAAACCCAATCACCAGGTTCAAATACAACTTTCTTTCGCCCTTTGTTGGCTTGAGTTGCATATTGTTCTGTCCTCTTCTCAATGTTCTGTCGAACCTTCTCATGAATCTGTTTAACAAAATCAGCTTTCTTTTTTCCATCTAAGTTAGCACGCTCAGTTAAAGGCAATGGAGTTAAATCCAAAGGTGTCAATGGATTAAAACCATACACAATTTCAAAAGGTGAAAACTTAGTTGCATCCCAAAGGATAGGTGATCTACACTTCCTCCCATATAACGTCTCATACGGAGCCACTCCGATAGTCGCCTGATAACTGTTGTTGTATTCAAACTCAATCATTGGGAGATACTTACTCAAAGATCCCCCAAAATCCAGCACATAGGCTCGTAGCATATCCTCTAGTATCTGAATTTTCATCTCGGACTGTCCATCCATCTGAGGATGATATGCGGTTCTAAACTGCAACTGCGTTCCCATAGCCTTCTGCAGACTCTCCCAAAACTTGGAGGTGAAGGTGGGGTCCCTGTCAGATACTATCGACCTCGCAGCCCCATGAAGTCGAACAATTTCCTTCACATACAATTCAGCATACTGCTCCACAGTATAAGTCGTCCTAACAGGCAAGAAGTGGGCGGAATTGGTATACTTATCCACGATCACCCACACTGAATCATGTTGTCTCACGGTCTTCGACAAACCAACCACGAAGTCCATGGTGATATCCTCCCACTTCCACTCTAGAATCCCTAGAGGCTGCAATAACCCTGTTGGCCTTTGATGTTCAGCCCTTACCTGCTGACAAGTTAAACACTTGGCCACATAATCCACCACGTCCCTCTTCTTTCCTGACCACCAATACAAGGTTCTCAAATCTTGGCACATCTTCGTTATACCTAGATGTAAAGAATAGGGAGTGGTAAGAGACTCATCCAGAATCTCTCGTTGAATATCAAAATCCTTTGGAACACAAATCCAACCCTTGTACTTCAAGAGTCCTATCTCTGAAATAGAGAAGTCCTTAGTCGCTCCGGCTAAGATGCTTTCTCTTCGTTCTACTAACTGGGGACCCTTCCCCTGTACCTCTATTACCGTTTCTAGAACATCTGCATCAGTAGTATTTCCAGGGTTCGCGAGCTTTACCCCTAGCTCAATCTATGGTCAAAGTCCTCTAACGAACTTGGTCATCCTTAGAAAGTCAATTGGAACCATTTCTGGTGCAAACTTGGCTAATCGGTCGAACTGCCGAGCATACTCTGCTACTGTTAAGTTGCCCTGTTTCAGACTAGCGAACTCCTCGACCCTTGAAGCGATGACTGCCGAATCGTAGTACTTTTTGTGGAACAGCTCCACAAATCTGGTCCAAGTCATGGTTGCGACATTGGGAGTCTGCTGAACTAAGTCCCACCATATTCTAGCATCTTTCTTAAGCAGAGAAGAAATATAAGATATGCAGTCTGCGTTGCCTATATTCATGTGCGCTAGGATTGGCTCCACATTTCTGAGCCATTCTTTCACCTCGAAGGGGTCTGTTTTCCCTTCAAAGTTCGGAGCGTGTTGCTTACAAAACCGCTCATAAATTGGCTCCATGTGCTGAGCTGGGTATGGTGCATAGTTCGCCATTGGCTATCCCCCATATGGACCAACTTGTTGGGGTGCTTGAGCCATTTACTAAGGCGTTGGTTGCGGCGGAGGCGGAGGCTGAGACTGCTGTCGCTGTTACTGCAGCAATTCCTTAACTTATTGTCGAAGTCTGGAAATTTCTGCATTGTTATCGTCCTGCGGCGGTGGTGCACTTCGGTTAGCACCATCATTGGTAGCACACGCTCCCCTTCTACGAACTAGAGGGGATTCATTGCTGTCAGGAGCGGAGTTGGAGGCATTGGCATTGGTGCGAGTAGACCTTCTGAGCGACATCTTCAGTGGAGTTCTAACAGTTGAGAAAAACATGTTAGAACTTACCCTAATAGGCTCTAAAACAAAACATAATCTAAGCAAACATAACTTAGACCTATTAATTATGACTTTTTATGACAAGAATTATATAAGCCTTATTTATAGTTAGGGTGTGTTTGTAAACTTAGAAAAATAAGCCATCTTTATTATTTTCTAAGTGTGTTTCTAATCATCCTATATGACTTAATTCTCAGGCTCAAAACTTGTCATTGTTCCAAAGTTAACCATATTGAGGGAGGACTGGGATCAGTAAAATCATTCCCACTACTATGGCCCCCTAACTCTCAATATAGAACCCGGTCCATTGATTTGTATCCATCCTCATCGAACTTGGTCATTATTTATTAAATTTATTGTTTATTATGATTGCAAAAGAAAATCAAACTCATACATGTTATCAAAATAACAATGATATTTATTTGGAAAAAAGGTTTTCCCTAAGTACAATCATAAATGCAAATATAATAAATAAAATAAATAAAGAAACTAATCTATTCTAAAAATCAGGATCTTCTACATCTGACCCTTCAATTAACATATCATTATCTATCCCCTCATATTCATCATTATCTTGAGCCTCAAAATGCCCTCGAGGAAGATTCGTAAAGATTCTATGTTTTTGCTCATTTGTGAATTGGAATTCCATTTTAGAAGTGAACCTAAGTATGAGAAAGTAATATCTCATAGCTACCGGTAATTCATCTTCATCATCTATAGTCTCCAATATATCTTCTAAAGCTACAATTACAGTAAGATAATCTTTAAAAAGTCTAATCACTAAAACATATTGCTCTGTTGCTCTCATCATGATTTGCTTAGTTGTTTGGAGGTGACCTATCTCCCTGTGGAATAAGAGTACTCTCCGAGTGATTCTTTCTAGCACTCCTACTGTATTCCTTGGCTCTCTAATTATTTTCACGGCCTTAATGGCTCGGATATCCTCATAGGTCAAGGCTCCATTCATTCTTAACTGAAAACACAAGGCTAAAATGTTAGCTAATCACATAGGCATAATAACTATAACATAAACACTTGCATTGGTGGTTAGATTCAGAGCTTGAGCATGTGTATCAAGGATAACTTCATGCAAATGGACCGTTGCTCTGATACCAACTGTAATGACCCAGCTATTTCTAAGACCTTGGACCATTAAAACTACTAGACATAACAACTATTTTTGAGAAAACATACATAAGGAATATTCATAACTTTATGAAAAACTCCAAAGTAATTGTTGAAATATATAAATGAGCGATACTGGATCCCATTTGTTGAAAATAAAACATAACTTTAAATTAAATGAAGTTTTTTACAAAGCTAAATGCGGAAAATACATAAAAACATAATTTAAAGAGACTAAAAATAACGCCGTCCTCGAATCGTCACACAGTCCATTGAATCCCTTCATCCTTAATACACAGGCCAAGCTACCAAGAATCCTTCCGCCTCCATATCTATTTTCCTGCATCACATTAAAACTAAAGGAGTGAGCCTAATGCCCAACAAGGAAAATCTACTAATCAATCATATAACATAAAACATAAACATAAGACTATATCAAAAAAACATATACTATAAAACATATACCACAACTCTAACCCATGTCCATGGTAAACATTGGGGTTTGCTAGCTAAGCAACTATGAGCCTCAAAATACATTGAGGTTTGCTAGCTAAGCAACTATGAGCCCCTAGCAACATAAAAACATTGGGGTTTACTAGCTAAGCAACTATGAGCCTCAAATTACATTGAGGTTTGCTAGCTAAGCAACTATGAGCCCCAAAGAATACAAGACATATTCATATATATCATAACATATTATAACATAAACATATGATAAAATATAAGCATACAAAAAACTATCCTATTTTCCTTACCAACACCAGGATATTTGAGAACAAGAATGAGATTTGGAACACTCCTTGATACACTGGGAGAACGTGGGAGGGACAGACTGACTTAGTGGTAGTCCATATGGATGACTTCGATGTAGTTTTGGGGATGGAATTTCTAACCGAGAAAGGTGCCATCCCAATTCCTACCACTGGGAGTTTGCTCATAATGGGAGAGACTCCTTCAATGGTGCCCACAAAGGTGAAACCGCCCCCTGGTGTGAAGCTTCTATCAGCTTTATAGTTCAAGAAGGGTGTGAAGAAGCAGGAGCCCACTTATGTAGCAGTACCCACCATGTTCGAAGAATCAGTGGAAGAGATTGTTCCACTAGAAATTACGAGGGTCTTCAAGATGTATGGGGATGTGATGCCAGATAAACTCCCCAAAGCCTTGACACCAAAGAGGGGGATTGATCACCAGATAGAGCTGGTGCCAGGGGAGAAACCTCCAACAAAAGCGCCTTACAGAATGGCACCCCCTGAGCTAGAAGAGTTGAGGAAACAACTAAAAGAGTTATTGGAGCTAGGCTTCATCAGACCGTCGAAGGCGCCATTTGGCACACCTGTGCTATTCCAGAAGAAGCACGATGGGAGCTTGAGACTGTGCATTGATTTTAGGGCTCTCAACAAGGTGACAGTTCACAACACCTACCCCATCCCTCTTATCGCTGATTTGTTCGACCAGCTAAGTGGAGCCAAATACTTCACCGAGTTGGACTTGAGATCGGGCTACTATCAGGTGAAGATTGCCGATGGGGATGAACCAAAGACAATGTGTGTTACTCGTTACAGAGCATTTGAGTTTCGAGTAATGCCGTTTGGGTTGACAAATGCACCTGCTACTTTCTGTACACTGATGAACCAAGTATTCTACGAGTATCTAGATAAGTTCGTGGTGGTGTACTTGGATGATATCGTGGTTTATAGTGCCACGATTGAAGAACATCAAGAACACTTGGCTCAAGTGTTTCAGAAGTTGAGAGAGAACCATCTATATGTGAAGAGCAAGAAATGCTCGTTTGCACAGGAGAGCATCAAGTTCTTAGGCCACATGGTGGAACGTGGCCGTATTCGTATGGATCTGGAGAAGGTGAGGGCAATCCAAGAATGGAAAGCCCCCACAAATGTAAAATAACTCTGCTCCTTCTTGGGCCTAGCCAACTACTATAGACGATTTGTGGATGGCTACTCAAGAAGGGCGACACCCTTGACCGAGCTTCTGAAAAAGGGTGTGATTTGGGCGTGGACTGACAAGTGTGCCGAAGCATTCAGGAGTTTGAAGGAAGCCATGATGAAGGATCCTGTTCTTGCCTTGCCAACTATTAGCAAGCCCTTCGAATTATAGACAGATGCATCAGATTATGCTCTGGGAGGGGTACTAGTACAGGAAGACCACTCGGTCGCATATGAGAGCCGCAAGCTGTCTGAAGCTGAGAGGCGGTATACTGCCCAAGAGAAGGAACTCCTCACAGCTATCCATTGCTTGCGAGTGTGGAGACATTACTTGCTGGGGTCGAAGTTTTTGGTGAAAATGGATAATGCAGCGGATAGTCATTTCCTTACTCAGCCAAAACTGACCCCTAAGCAGGCTCGATGGCAGGAGTTCGTGGCGGAATTCGACTTCCGTTTTGAGCACAGGGCAAGACGCTTGAACCAAGCAGCCGACACCTTGAGTTGCCAAGCAGAATTGGTGACTCTAAAGATCTTGGCTAGTTTGTCGGCTAGCGTGGTGAACATTCCACTCAAGGAGCGCATAAAAAAAACCTGGAGAAAGACCCAGTTGTCAGGACCATCCTGAAGCTCGTAAGAGAAGGCAAGACTCGCCAGTTCTGGGTGGAGAATGACCTTATGTGGGCCAAATGGGGTCGCTTGTATGTTCTGAAAGTTGGAGATTTGCAGAGGACATTACTAAGCGAGTGTCATGACACCTTGTGGGCAGGTCATCTAGGGTGGCAGAGAACGCATGCCCTTTTGAAACAGGGATACTAGTGGCCACAAATGTGAGATGATGTAGTGGAGTACACCAATACCTGTCTCGTCTGTCAGCAAGACAAGGTCGATAGGAATAAGACACCTGGGTTGTTGGAGCCATTGTGAGCCCCAAGCTCACCATGGGAAAGTGTGTCGCTTGACTTTATAACCAGTCTATCGAAGACATGGGATTTAAGTGCGATCTTGGTGGTCGTGGACAGATTCTCGAAGTATGCAACATTCATCCCGGTGTCGAAGTACTATTCGGCAGAGGAGACAGCCCGACAATTCTTCAAGCATATTTTCAAATATTGGGGAGTGCCCCAGACCATTGTTAGTGACTGAGATGGAAGATTCACTGGGACCTTTTGGTCTGAACTATTCTGTCTCTTGGGGTCAAAACAGAACATATCCTCGAGCTACCATCCACAGACAGATGGGCAGACAGAAAGATTCAACGGGATGTTGAAAGAGTCCGCAAGTGTCGCACGTTCCGTCAACCACTACAAGAAAAAACAGTATTCATAACACTTAAAAACTGCTAACCGAGACTATTGATAACACTTCTAAAAATGCTAACATAGCCCCTATTATTAAAAGTCCAGTGTTTTCTATAACAGTATTTGAATGTTATGTTCGGTGTTATCTTAAACTATTCAATAACACATTTTTAGGTGCTATAATATTCAAATAACAACATTTAGATAGAGTTTTTGGTTATAAATTTGAAGTTTAATCTTATACTTTTTTCATAACACTTTTCAACTGTTACATTTGATTATTTTGATAACATTTTTAGTTTGTTATATTATATAAACCATAATGACTTTTTACGCTTATAATATGTTTTTAAATCATAACATATAGTAATAAAATTTTTAATTTATTTTGATAAGTATACTTATATGGTTTTTTTTTAATTAAAAGATTTTCATTATTGTATTTTGATAAAAAAAAATTCAAAATTAATCATAAAATGTAATTATCAATAGATTGATAAATCATAAGTATTACATTAAACAATAACTAATTCAAACCATGAATGTGCCTACTTCATGAGATCTTAGTTCTAACTTAAGTTTGAAAGCATAACATAATAAAGTTTTATAATCTTGAACAATTTTTACTTCAAAAATGAAAAATAGAAACATTACAAGATACACAAAAGTAAACGAAACTTGCTCCATCCTTCAATTCATCATCATTTTTGCACTTGTCTTTGTTGTGATTCCATTTGCTTAGCTACAACAAAATTTAAATAATTAATGCTTCAACTTAAAGTTATAGTAAACTAAAAGAGTACATAAAAAAAGTTAATTACCTAATTATAACTTTATCAGCTGGCCATGCAATTATACTTATAGCATCTTCTATATTAGACATAACTGTTGAAGGTCTCCACAGAAATGCATCATTCTTTCTCACAAGATCTATCCCCACTTTCATAGCACTAGGCCCAAGAGGAACATGGTGAACCTCATCCTTTGGATCACTTGAAATAAAATAACCTTCTGCAACAATTTCTCCAGATCCAATCCAATCTAATATTTTGCATTTGGAGCCATTGATTTTAATGCAGATATTAGTGAAATAACAACTATAATTGATACTACAACTCAAACTAATCCATACCTCTATAGGTGTTTGGCTAGAGTCAGAAAGTTTTAATGACAAACGTATGACCCCAATCCCATCATAATAGGGAGGTACCTGCCAAGAAAGAGATGAGGTTAACCATACAATCTTCAACACAAAAATTATTGGGTTCACATATTCATAAGTAAATTCACGACATAAAAAAATAAGCCTATAAACAGAACCAATACAGGGGAATATTTATCCCCAAGAGATTAAAATGGCCATGGCACTCACATGGCTTCAACAATAGTTGGGTATTTTTAGTTAATAAAATATAAAATATTAAATAGATCTTAATAAATACCTAAACTATAGCCGCTATAAAGAAAAAATAAACTTCATTCACACAAACCAAAAGAAACACAACTAATTGGGCTTCACTCAAAGACACATAGATATTGAATAAAACATTTCACAAATCCAAATTTTTAGACAATCAACCCGAGCTCTGATTTAATTTTTTTAATAATTTTCTACTCAAACTACTATTCACTATTCTCATAAAACTGTATTGCATTATTATTATTATTTGAAAAACAGAGAAGAAGATAAGACAATGTTAGCAGCATATACATATGTATGTATATGTTTTAGTATTGTTATTATTATTTGAAACTCTTGTTTTAGTGTGTACAAAATATATTTAAAAAGAAAGTCACCGCCCCTATAAATGTGCACAACAAGCAGGAAAATCAGAAAATAAAAAAAAACATAAATATATATTATCACATATATGGTGTATTCATATATCCACTTGATATCTTTTTAATAATTTTGTGTAGTGATGAAGGTTGATAATGCTATAGTTTGTGCTAATATAACTAGTTTTACTCAGGGTTGTACTGCAACAGTGCTTCTGGTATGGACTGATGGTGCTGAAAATTTCTTTGCACAATGTGCAAATGTGGGGGACTCAGCATGTGTTATGAAGTACGTATCATGTTATTTTTGTCTTCCTTAAATATATCTCTGTAAAATTAAAATATCATGAACCAACCCAACCAGCAATGAAATTCAAATAAATCACAAACTCATAATAAACTTAAGCAATTGATGAAACACATTAACGCACACATGATCATGACAATGAACTTATGATGTTTTAATACAGTTTAGTAACTACTTTCACGTATCATATTATTTTTGTCTTCCTTAAATATATCTCTGTAAAATTATTATTGTTTAATACTTATTAGATGTGGTCCAAATATAATTATAGAAGTACCTGCATTGTAATTTATACCAGCAGCATGATAATTTATACTTAATATGTTTAATTGTAGCAGTGCCAATGGGAAACCGATTAAGATGACGGAGGACCATATAGTAGTTAGTCATACTGAAAGACTGAGAATGGAAGAAAGAGGAGAGCCACTGAGAGATGGGGAAACACGATTATGGGGTACTTAAACTTCATTTTTTTTTGTTTTTGGACTACCATAACCTTAAATAAAGAAGTAGTCAATTTTTGCCTCTTCATCAGGCTTGAATCTTGCTCGGATGCTTGGAGACAAGTTTCTTAAAGAGCAAGATGCTCGGTTCAGTTCAGAACCATTTTATATATTGGTTCTAGTCTTTGTACTATTAGAAGGGATAATGGTTTTTGTACACAGTTATAGACAGACAGTTTCCTTCATGTTTATGTTTCTGGATCATAATTTTGATTCTATTTTCTAATATAAATTTCTAATTCTATTGTGACTATCAGTTTTTCTCTTTCTTTCCTTTATGCCTAAATATAGTGAGGCTTGGACTCTACTTTGACTCTCAGATGATTCTCTTCTATGGATGAATATTCTGCTGAACTATAAAGGTGTGATTTAGTTTGGTTTTAGTATTTTAGCAGCTGACTATATAAGGTGTGATGCAACTGTAGTGGTCAAGATGTATATGAATTATAATGGGTCTCTTTTTATTAAATCCATAATAGTCTACTTATATGCACTGCAAATAACATATGCCCATGCATCAGAGAAATTACACTTGATAATTGAAATGATCTATTGCAACATCTAGGAACTACTATATAGGAAAAGTTTAAGCTGCTACATGTTGCAGTATCTGGTTATTCTAAAAATTACTAATACTATCAGTAGGAATTGGTTCGATCAACTATGCTGACCTGTTCATTTCAGTCACTAACAACTTAACTGTTTTACTCTTCTTAGTAATGTTAGTTAAGTATAATTGTCTATAAATAGACATTACATTGTATAGGTTATTTTTAATGACAATTTACATTGTATTAGCTCTGTAATCTTGTAAACAAACTGATATAGAAGGCTTTCAAGATTGTAATGTGGATTGATATTCAGCAATAAAGAAAGTGGCTATTTCATTCAAATTCTCTTCTTCTTCTCACCTCTGTTTTTTAATTTTCTCTGTCTAAAGTTCTATAAGATTATTCTTAAGCTATTTGATCAATTGTATTTGATTAAGGATTCACAACACTATCAGCAGAGATGATTATAGTCATAATCATTTTGATCCATTTGCACTCAATACTTGTTATGCACATGTATTGAAGATCAAGTTAAAGTTTGAGCTAATGGGCCACACCGTTAATTGTTTTACGATGAGTAGTAGTTTGAGGAGTAAGAACCCATGGATGAGTATATATAGAGAGAGATAAGACAGAAATATAATATTATTGAGAAAAGCTCCTATCTGTCCATACGAAATGGGGCTGAAAATGCAACTTATTCATTATCTTACTCCAAAGGTAACAATCTCAAAACCAAATTCCATGATACCAGTTCACTAACATTTATTCTCTTATCTTCATAGATTTTATTGGAAAAACAAACTGGAATACCATAAAAAGTTTAGTTTCCTGGGATACAAACAGAACATTAAACTACCATGTGAAAATGACTTGTCTTGACCAGGGGAAAACTACAATAAAAAACTTCAGTTATTTGTATACTTTATATATAGAAGAAATATATTTATTATGAGAATCTCTCTAATCTTTCTATTTAGTTATATAAATATTATATTCTTAATAATTTTTTTTTTTGATATAGTATTAATGTTTGTTTGTTTTGCATAATTTAATTGGGAATCGTATGAGTTATGATGATTTTTGTATATAAAGCTCGATCTTGACTCTGTTTTTGATTTTTGTGGAGTACCCAAATAGCCGGCCCGTGACAACCAGCAGGGCTCCCCTGTCCTGATTCAACACAGAGCTGCAACACGGAAGAACAGAGCCGCGTCGCTCATACGCGAACCCAGAAAACTGGGTTTTCCCCACTATTTTTCCTAAGCCAAAACTTACCCAAATCATCACCCAAGTATACCCAAGTCCCAATTCGACCCAAACATCCAAATGAACAACATCATAACACATAAATACCAGAAAACTAACTCAAACACTTATCCAATCTCAAAATCTTATAGTGGTATAAAATTCCTCAAAACTTAAACCACAACTGAAAATTCATTTCAGAAATCAATGAAATCCTTACCTTGAGTAGGAATTCGACCCTGAGCTACTTTCAAGTCCAATTCCAAGCTTAAATCCTCTGATTCCCAAGCTGAATCTTCACAATCATTAAGCCACAAATCAAATTTTCAACATTCAACCCCAAACTCTCAAGAACAAGTAAGGAGACTCAAAATCTAAGATGAAGCCTTACCTCTGTGTTAAACACACCCTTGAGCTGATTTCCCCAGGCACAGCAAGTAGAATTCTTCAGTTCTTAGTCTAAAATCCTCAAAGTTATTCAAGCTCTCAATCACCAAGGACAGGCAAAGAGATTGCCGAGAATGAGAGAGAGAGAGCTGAGAAATTTTTGTTCTTTTTCTTTCCTCTGCTTTTGTCTAAGTGCCTCTTAAACCCCCAGCTCCCATTGAGTATATCCACTTGCCAAAATGACTTAATTGCCCCCCTTAAGTTAGTCTAAGTCCTTAAATACCACCAAGGGTACTTTAGTCATTCGACATATCCTGTTAAGTCCTCGAGTACACCTAAAAATCCTTGTTAATCCTAGCATACTTAAATCATTACTAAATTACTACCCGATACTTAATAAATCCCAAACTCATATTATATACCCAAAATACCCCTAGGCTCCTCCCGAGCCGGGTATTTGACCCCGTTGTGACATTCTAGGTAAACTGCTCCCTAGGACCGTCTCAGATTGTGCATCACAATTATATCACCACTCACACGTGGTGTCAATCACAATATACACAAATATTGCATTTGTGCCCTCAGCGGGCTAAAATTACAAACATGCCCCTAATAACCAAATGGGGCCCACATGCATATTTAATTCATCTAAACATGCATTTCTAATCACATACTTATCAAATTCACATATTAACATAATAAATCAATTATGGCCCTCCAGGCACGCTAATCAATGCCCTGAGCCTTATTAGCAAATTTGAGACGCTACACAAACAGCTTGGAAGAATGAGAATTTAAAAGAGCAAAAGGAAAGAAGGAAAACTTTTAAGAACTAAAGAAAAATACAAGGATAAGATGGATACATACTTTTGAGGTATTGAAATTGGAATAATACCCTTATGTATTAGAAATCTTGAATTTCAGCAATATTCCAAATGTAACTTCTAATCAGATTTTTTTTTTCTAATGTTGAAATGATAAGTATAAAGAACGACTTCTGCCAAAGAAAAGAGAACGATTTTTTTTCTTCCTTTTTTTTATGAAATTTTCATAAGATGGAATAAAATGAAATGAACAACTATGAAATATGAATAAGGATAGATAATAACCTGATTTAAACACCTTATGCTCTAATACCAAATGATGTGATTCTAAATTATTTGAACCCCAATAATGGGAACCAAAAAAAAACAATTTAGAACAAGGAGGCCTTGGATCGTTCTAAAATTCAAATTCTATAAAAAAAAAAAGAACCTTGACCAGTCATCTATAAAGAGATAAGAACCAAAGGTATAAGAAAGATATGAGATGCCACACTCAAGAAATGAGAAGGATTGTGAGTGATAAGTCAAGGATTTGAACGCCACAAGAAAGATATTGATAAGTTCTAAGAAGTTCTTTGAAGAACCAAAGAGAAAACACTCTTAAAAATATTGTAATTCCAAATCTGATTTGCAAACTCATATGTCCCCCTTTTTATACTTGGAACAACCCTCCAAGAATAGAAAAAGTTCTATTTTAAGCATTAAATTTATACATGAATTAATTTAGACCAAAACCCTTCAATTATAGACTATTAGACTTCTAGAAATTAACTAAATGGCTGAATACAAAAAGTCTTAATTTAACCAATAGAAATATAACTAAATGACATAAATAAAACATAAATATATGTCCATAACTCCTCCAAACTGAAAGGCAACATTTTGGGAGGTTAACCAGCCATTTAAATTGCTTCAATAACATTAACTAGGCATTGATCTCCATTTTGAGTAATTTCTGACTTTATCTTTCCATAATCAGCCCATATATCTAGGATTAGCCCATTAAGTTCTTCTTTGTACCTTCTAGTTCTTGTTCTTGTAAGGGCTCAGCTTGCCCTTTTCCCCAAATCTCCTCACCCCTCGTAGTGGTGACACTCGCAGAAACATGTGGTCCTCTACCTGAAACTCCACGTCCATATGCTTAGGATCAGCGTAGCTTTTTTGTCTGCTCTGCGAAGCGAGCATTCGAGCTAAGATATTCTCATTGGCTTCATTAGTTTTATGAAGCATCTCCAGTCCCAAATACTTTCTTTTACCCATCTCATCCCAATGAATGGGTGATCGACATCTCTTTCCATATAACATCTCATATGGAGCCACTCCAATCGTTGATTGATAACTATTGTTGTACGAAAACTCAATCTACGGAAGGTACTTACTCCAAGACCCCTTAAAGTCCAATACACATGCTCTAAGCATATATTCCAATACTTGAATTGTCCTATCAGACTATCTTTCAGTCTGAGGATGAAAGGCTGTACTGAACTTCAACTACATCCTCATAACCTTCTGCAAACCATGCCAAAACTGTGAGGTAAATATGGGATCCCGATCCTATATTATAGATTTAGGAACCCAATGGAGACGTACAATCTCCCTCACATAAAACTCCACGTACATATCCACAGTATAGGTCATCCTCACCAGTAGAAAGTGAGCTGACTTGGTGTATCTGTCCACTATCACGCACACCGAGTCATGTTGCCCCACTATTCTGGGTAAACCTCCCACAAAATTAATGGTAATGTCTTCACACTTCCACTCGGGAATACCCAAAGGCTGTAGCAACCCCATTGGTCGCTGATGCTCAGCCTTCACCAACTAATAAGTTAAGAAGTTAGCCACCTACTCAACTACGTCCTTCTTCATCCCAGGCCACCAATATAAAGTCTGTAGATCTTGATACATCTTCGTGGTGCCTGGATGGAGTGAGTATGGTGTAGTATGGGATTCATTAAGTATCTCTCGTCTAATACCCATATCTATAAGAACACAGATTCGGTCCTTGTACAATAGTAAATCGGTCTCTAAAATGGAGTTATCCTTAGCTACTGTAGCTAGGACATTCCCTTTAACCTCCTACAACTGTGTATCATCCATCTGACCATCTCTTACTCTTTCTAGAAGGGTCGACTATAAGGTAATATTGGCCAACCAACCCACAACTAGCTCTATCCTCGCTCTAGCCATCTCCTCTGCCAACTCCTTTGATATCTGTTTAGAGCTAAATAACTGTCCCGGGCCCCTCCGGCTCAACGCATTTACCACTACATTGGTTTTCCCTTGGTGGTAAAGTATATCACAATCATAGTCCTTCACCAATTCCAGCCAATGTCTTTGTCTCATATTCAAGTCCTTCTAGATGAAGAAATACTTCAAACTCTTTTGATCGATGTATATCTCGCACTTCTCTCCATACAAGTAATGTTGCCAAACTTTTAGTGCGAATACCACCGCTGCGAACTCCAAATCATGGGTAGGATACCGCTGCTCATAATCCTTCAACTATTGTGACGCATAGGAGATAACATTCTCATTCTGCATCAGCACACATCCCAACCCCAACCTCGATGCATCACAGTATACAACAAACTTTTCTTCCTTTGAAGGAAGACTCAACACAGTAGCAGTAATCAGTCATCGCTTCAGTTCTTGGAAGCTACTCTCACACTTGTCTGACCAGAAGAACCTCAGATTCTTTCGTGTCAATTTTTTCATCGGTGCAGAAATCTTTGAAAATCCTTCCATGAACCGTCTATAATATCTCGCTAACCAAAGGAAGCTCCTAACCTCTGAGGCATTCCTTGGCCTCGGCCAATCCCTAACTGCCTCTACCTTCGTTTGATACACCTTAATCCCATCTCTTTTTCATGTCCAAGGAATGTCACTTCTGGCAGATAGAACTCACACTTCTTAAACTTAGCGTACAAATGATGCTCTCTCAATCTCTATAATACCTGTCGGAGATGCTGCTCATCCTTTGTCTCTAAACTGGAGTAAACCAAGATATCGTCGATGAAGACAATCACAAACTGATCTAAGAAGTCATTGAACACCTTGTTCATCATATCCATAAATACTGCTGGGGCATTGATCAAACCAAACAACATGACCAAGAACTCATAATGCCCATACCACATTTGGAAGGTCGTCTTCGGAATATCCTTGTTCTTGATCCTTAGCCGGTGATACCCAGATCGAAGATCATTCTTTGAGAATACCGTCTTTCCCTATAGTAGATCGAATAGGCCATCGATTTTTGGTAAGGGGTATCTGTTCTTGAAGTCAACTTGTTCAACTCCCTGTAGTCTATACACATTCTCAAAGTCCCATCCTTCTTCTTCACAAATAGAATTGGAGCACCCCATGGCGAGAAGCTAGGCCTGATAAACCCCAAGTCTAGAAGCTCTTGCAATTGTATCTTCAATTCCTTCAGTTCCACCAGAGCCATCCTATATGGTGCCCTAGACACTAGCTCTATACCCAACGCTATCTCGATGATGAATTGAATCTCCCTGTGCGGTGGCAGTCCTGGTAAATCCTTAGGAAACACTTCCTCAAACTCGCTTACCAATCTGGTCTCTCTCGGCCCCACTAGCATAACTCGGGTTGTATCCACCACACCAGCTAGAAAACCTATACAACCCCATTGTAACAGGTCCCTAGCCCTCAATGTTGAGATCATGGGTATGTGGGGTCCTTGCACAACACCCACGAAAATAAAGGGATCCTCACCCTCAGGCTCAAAGGTCACCATCTTCATCCTACAATCTATAGTGGTCCTATATCTGACTAGTCAATCCATTCCCAAAATCATATCAAAATCATCCATACTCAACTCAATCAAATATACTAATAGTTCCCTACTATCTACCATCACTGGCAGTGCTCTAATCCATCTACTAGAAACTACCAGCTCCCATATAGGAAGTATAGTCCCAAACCCCGCAGTATAATACTCACTAGGCTACACAGTCTATCAATCACCTTACTAGAAACAAATGAATGTGTAGCACCAGAGTCAATCGATACAGTATATGAAGAGCCAGAGCTAGAAGCCTGACCTATCAAGGACTAGCCTCGGCCTCTGCTTGCATCAAGGTGAACACTCGAGCTGGAGTCAAGCTGTCAACCTTCCCTGGTTCCTCTTTCTTCAATGTTGGGCAATCCTTCTTGAGTTGTCCAACCACCTTGCACAGGTAACAAGCCTTTGACCGACATTTGCTCGGATGGCGCTTCCTGCACCTCGTGCACTCTGGATAACTTTTCCATGTCTCACCACTCCCCTGGCGGCCACCCTGGACACCTCGGCCCAAACTATTAGGACCAGTAGTGGTAGAGGTGACAGGGGTCTTCCTCTTCAGATCACTAGGACCTCCGCCCCTACCAGACCCTGTATATGGAGGCACTTCCTGCGAACATCCCGTCTCACAGTGTTCTCCCTCCAAATCTTATTCTCTGCCTCCTCACCAGTAAGAGCCTTCTCAACAGTCTGGGCATAAGTCGTTCCCCCAGGTACTTATGAGATTCTCACATATCGGGCTATTATAGCATTAAGCCCTCGAATAAACATGTTCAGTCTAGCTGCACCAGTAGGCACTAAATCTGGTGCGAACTTCACAAGCCTGTCAAACTTCAGGGCATACTCAATAACTGTCATGCTTCCCTACACCAACCTAACAAACTCATTCACCTTCGCTACCCTGACAGCAACATTATAATATATCTGGCTTAACAGGTGTCTGAACCCATCCCAACTCAGAGTAGAAACATGTTGGGTTGTTATGCCACCTCCCACCAAATACAGGCATCCTCTCTAAGCATATAGGTGGCACAGGCCACCCTGTCATTACCTTCCACCCTCATAAAATCTAGGATGGAGGTGATCATACACATCCACTGTTCAACCTTTAGTGGATCTGGTCCTCCCTCAAAGGTTGGAGGGTACTGCCTCCTAAATTGTTCAGAAAGTAGGTCCCACCAGTTCCCAACCTCAGGTGGCTAAATAGCTGGTGCTACAGCAGGTGGCACAATAGGTGCAACACTCCCCGATGGAGCCTGCTGTCTCAAAATGCGAATCTGCTCTTCTTGACTTTGTAACATGGCTAGCATATCAGCAAGTATCTGCTGCCAATTCTCAGTGACTGGCGGAGGGTTCTGGCCCTGCTCATCATCTCTTGCCTCGACCCCTGTGCCAACTAGTCATATTGATCACCTTGGACACATAATTACCCAACTGTATTTGTAATCAACGGCTCAATAGTCAGACAATGATGACAAGTTAACATTCTTTCCATGGTCCAATATCGAAATTCAACCGACAATATGCAATCAGGATGCAAACAAGCATTTAAACATTCATTCACATATAGTAGCAATACTAATAAGCTTGCCTCATCATAATCACACAACAGTCAAGGGCCAGGCCCTATCAGTATCTCATGTTCCCTATTAATCATGCAACAACGCATTTATATTTTATTAAAACATTTAAGCATGTAATCCCATATACATAGTTACCAAACCCTAAGTCGAGCTTGTCTTTAGCGGCGAGTGTACATGCCCAGCCAGTCTTTAGGAACCCTTAAACCTAGACGGCTCTGATACCAAGTTGTAACGCCCTGGATAACCAAGACTGTTACACTGTTTATTTTAAAATAGTGCAAGACTTGATGATCAAGTCGTTTGAACATAAATGTGATCCTAAAGTCTACTAACAGGTTAAGGTTAAAAGATTTTTAACATAAATGATTAATTTTCATTAAAATAAATGTTTGATACATGGGATCCGAAAAATATCGTATAAGTGGTAATTACAATTCCCAAAAGTTGATAAAAAAAAAAAAGCCAGTCTAATGGAAAAATACAATTTAAAGCTCTATTCTTGTAACTTTCCCTCGGTTGGTCCAATTTCCCTTTGCCTTTACATGCACCATGTAGCACCCGTGAGCCAAGGCTCAGCAAGAAAACCATGAACAACAAACACATATAGCAACAATAACAGTCAATAACCTTTAATCCAACTAATTCAGTTATTGAGCAGAGTACAAGCATTAGGCTAAACAACAGTAAACATGTATTTTCAAGCATACATCTTAATCAATAATACAAATGTTCAGGGTCGGCGCCCTTATGATGAGCCCTCTGTTTATTCAGCTGACCCCGACTCTCTTAGGCTGAGTCCTTTGATTACTTAGCTGGCCCTGACTCACACTGGTCAAGCCAGATCCGATAAGCTTGTCATCAGCCCCGACACCCTTAGGGCGTACTTTCATATTCCACATAACAAATATACAATTCACAGAATTCATATATATAACTACAGAGAATCTCAGTCGTAATCACAACCACAATGGTGCAGTTTTCTTACCTCAAACCTCGAGCAATAAACTAAGAGCGGTCCCGAGCACGATCCTCAGTCCTGAGCCTTAGTGATAATCCTATTCACAACTATAATGGGTAACTATCAATCTCTAGTCCAAATAAATGTCTAGGGAACAAATATTAGCCTCTGTGACCTCGAATTCTACTAAACTGGGTTGTAGAATTCATCTCGAGTGCTTAGGTTTGAATCCCCAAGCCTAAAACGTTGGAGCTCTTTAATTCCTATTTAGGGTTGCGGCTTTCCCCTAAGGGCCGCATCCCACCCTTTATACAGAGGCCCAGCCCTCCCTGCTGGAGGGCACGGGCCGCATCTTGCACCCCTCCAGGTCATGGCGTACTTGTAGAACCAGAGGCATCCAGCCTCTAAAGACACGTGGGTCGCGGCGCCTGAAGAACAGGGCCGCAGCTCGAGGCGCCAAACCCATAAATTCCCTCCTTTTCTCAATATTTCCCTCGAGCCTTGACCTTAAAATCCAATCTAAACCTCTAGGCAAACCACGATTCAAGCCCAGAATTCCTATCCTTATATTCTAAACATCATATTCAGTCCATAAACAATTCCCTACTCCCCTCTAACACCCAAAATCAGACCTAACAACCATGATCATGAAAGCTCTAAGACTCAATATTATTCTAACAAAATTTAGCAATCAAGGGTTAGATTTTTACCTAAATTAATAGCTTGAATCCCCAAGCTAAACTCTGTCCACTTCTATGTAATGCCTCGACTAATTCTAAGACATCTGACCATTAAAACTACTAAACATAACAACTATTTTGGAATACATACATAGGATAATAGAACTTTATTTTAAAATCCAAAATACAGGATCTCATTGTTTAATACATAAAAACATAAAGAAAACATAAACTTTTAATTAATTGTTAAAAAAATAATTGCAGAAATACATAAATTAAAGTTGTTGAAATATCAATGTCATCCTCGATCTTCCTGCAATCCATCCATTCAATCCACCCTCAATACATATTCCAAAGCTACCATGAATCCATCCCACCTTCCAAGCTTATTTTCTTACACCATCTAAAATAAAAAGGAATGAGTCTAATACCCAGCAAGGAAAATATACTATAACATATATAAATCATAAGACTAAAAACATATGGCGTAAAAACGTATATCATATAAACATAGGACTACAATATTAATGGCCATGAACTCATTACCATAGTATATGATAAAACCATCTAGGTCCTCTATCTACTAATCGAGGTAGGTTAGATCACAAAATAGTATATGATAAACCATCTAGGTCCTCTGTCTACTAATCAAGGTAGGTTTAATCATAACTCTAATCTACGATAATGATAAAAATCTTGGGATTGATTTGCTATCTAAGCAACTATAATTCCCAAGTGACTATAACATAAAACATATACATATACATATACATATACATATATAACATATCAAAATCATATAGCATATAAACATATCATAACACATATAATGTAACCTATTTTCCTTACCAAAAACAAGGATATTGGAGACAAGAGCGGGATTGGAAAACTCCTAAAACCAACAGTAAAAATCATAAATTTTTAAAGAAATGGAGATGAAAAAGAGATCTAAACAATCAAGATAGAAACTTAATGAAAAACCTTAAGTTTCAAGAAACTTATACACCTAACCAAAAGCCATAATAATGAGCTAGAATCTGAAAGAAAATAAAAGATCTATAATGGACTAAACCTAAGGATAAGAATACCTTGAATAGACTAGGACTTTGATCTACACCTCAATACCTAAATGTCACTCTATCTTACTTCCCAAGTGTTTAGAAAAGCTTAGATTGGAAAGCTTTTCATCCCAAAACCCTAGTGTTTTCTCTTTAGAATAAACTTAGCATCTTGGAGGCTCTGAAGAATGCTTGAATGATGAATGAAATGGTTGAGTACTAGGTCCTATTTATAGAGTTCAAGGAGTGAAACTAACCCCTTTTAAAAAGAATAAATAAATTAATATTAATTGAATAAATTTGAATTTTCTGTTCAATAGACGCCCAGAACTCGGTCAAAAAACGTTTAGGAGAAAATCTAAGTTGTTGAGGGCTGTTTCTAATTTGATTCCACGAAGTCTCAAAAACACAAAGGGGAGCTGATATATCGCCTGTCCCTATATCCCAAGCCTTCGTGGTTTCGTTCGTGCGAAATCGACATGTTTTCCGTATCAACCTTAGGCGATATATCAGCCCCTATAGCTGTGATATATCAACATACGTTGATATATCAAAAATGATTTTGCACAATTTCATCACACTTTGAATTTGTTTAAAGAGCTTTGACTAAGTAAAACGTGATCCTAACAGCTGCTGGAAGGTTCTAGAGCTTCTAGATCTATCCATAAATCATTAATAAACATGCATGTGACAAGTGTCACATTCTTAATTATTCTATCTAAACCTTAGGATATAATAAATATATTTCTAGGACCAGCTATATTAATCAAACCTTATTTTAAAATTAATATCTCTAAACTATAGGTTGAACTTGTAAAATCCATAACTATTTCTATGAGTTTCCAACTAAATCTCGTCTTGAACCAATAACCATGAAAACTACTACTACTGTTGCTACTGCTACTGCTACTGCTACTACTTCTACTAATACCAATTAATCATGTCGTGTCCAATTAATTACCAAATACTTATTCATTACTAAATAGATCCCAAAACATTCTCTAAATTCCCCAAAGACCCCTAAGCTCCCCCGAGTCGGGTATTAATCCCCACTGTGACAATTTTTTTATTCTGCTCACTAGGATCATCTCGAGCCATATACTACAATTATATCCACATAATAATGTGGTCTCAACCCTTTATCACATATAATCACATTTATGCCCTTAACGGGCCAATATTTTAAATATGCCCTTATAAACAGTAAAGGGTCCACATGCGTATCTAATACTTATAAACATCCATATAATATATTCACAAAATCACATTAATCATGCATGCCACATAGTCATGCATTTAACCAATTAAATACACACATATCCAATTATGCCCTCCCAGCACGCTAATCCAGGTACTAAACCCTATTAGCATTTTTGGGTCGCTGCAATATTTATTCCAAAATAAATATTAGTCAATTCAAAATTAATTTTATCATAAAGTATGAGTTTTAAATAAATAAATAAATATCTCACTATATTAATCCAAACATGATTAATATTTATTTTAACATAAATTTATTCAAAATAAAAACTATATAGTTAAATAATGAATTAATTCATAATTATTCAATTACCATCACTATCACATAATTATTTCCTTTACCTGGAATATTAATTCCTTTACAATTTAGCCCTTCTCTCTAGAAATCTTTCTTTTGGCATCCTTACCCTTGACAGTGTAGGACATAGGTGTTCTGGAGACCATGGACCTATAATACGAAGCTCCAGTAATCCAAATTATTAATTAAACTCTTTAACATATTAATCTTATTTATTAATTCCACGATTACTCCACTACAAATATGGAATTGCGCTCTAAGTATTTATAAAATTTTATTTACATAGTTTTCTCTTGTAGTCCGTTGATATAATCAATCAATGTAGTTTTGTCCTCCATTTATTTGTTCATTACCTAGATCTGGTCAAGATTACTATTTAACCCTTCTAATTACCTCTTGATCCTTAAGTACTATTAATTCACTAGCGAACAATTAATCTATAATCTAATTATGTATTTACGCTCAATAACTATTCAATTATAGAATTAACCCTTAAGGGAGCCATTATTGGATTTGTTAAGAAAGTATGGATTCCATTATTGTAAATCATGTTCCCAGCCATTCATGATATTGAATCTTGAAAAAAAAAAGTCATTAGCCTCATTATACTAAGAAACCTTAACGAGTGAATAAAAAGATCCAATAAACATAAATAGGAATTCATGAATACTCACTCAGGATTGAGATTTATATACAAATGATAATCTATTATGATAAGAATTAAATCTTTTTGTCAAACGGTAAGTTTATAAAGATATTTAATTCTCATTGGTCCTATCATATATGATATCTATTATATACAACACATTTACTAAGATGTGTATCCACATCAACAATCTAAATCTAGATCACTTGCATCTGGTATGCTTAGGAAAACGTACTAGTAACCATTCATTAAAGATTCCTTACTTCAATATGTTACTGACTATTTCATTCATTATATATGATCTTAATTCTCTTGTACTAATACAAGATCAATATCTCATAAATGAATAAGGAATTTTCTTGATATTATTATATAATTAATTCAAACAATAATTGCAACATTCAAATATAATAAAATTGCCCTTTTATATAAATCTATAAAATATCTTTACATGCTTTTAGCGTATTAATCCTAACTATCTCCCACTTTCCCTTAAAGCAAGTGAGGCATCTCCCTTAATCCCATGTTGCATATATGTCCTATAAATGACTTAGAAGGAAGCACTTTGGTAAATGGGTCTGCCAGGTTATGTTCCAATGCTATCTTCATAACAATCACATCACCTCGCTGCACAATCTCTCCAAGCAGATTGCATTTCCTTTCTATAAGCTTTCTTCTCTTGTGGTTTTTGGGTACCTTGGAGTTATCTACTGCTCCACTGTTGTCACAGTACAGGATTAGTTGCTTATCCATATTTGGAATTATTTCTAGATCAATATAGAACTTCCTTAGTAAAACCGCCTCCTTAGCTGCTTCACAAGCTGCTATATACTCGACTTCCATGGTTGAATCTGCAATACAAGATTGTTTAATACTTCTATAAACTACATCTCTTCCACGAAGAATGTACACTGACCTAGACGTCGACTTACCACTGTCTTTGTCTTATTAGAAATTAGAATCAGTGTATCCGGTAGGGTTTAACTCACCCCCTGAATATACATGCATATAATATATCGTTCTCCTAAGATAGTTGAGAATGTGCTTTACTGCAATCGAGTGTTCAAAAGAAGGATTGATTAATAATGACTCACAATCCCTACTGCATAGCATACGGGCCTAATACGCAACATAGCATACATAAGACTCCCAACTTTTGAAGCATAGGGATACTTTCTCATGCCCTCTTTCTCCTGAGGTGTCTTTGGACATTGCTCTTTGCAAAGAGTAATTCCATGTCTGGTAGGTAACTGACCTGTAACATCCCAAATTCGTTAATAAGGTTTAGTGCCTTGATTATTGTGCCAAGAGTTCATAATTGGATGTCTATGTGTGAATTTTATGAGTTATATTATGATATGACTACCTATGCATGTTTAGGTGTATTAAAGGCTTGTTCTTGTTAAAAATGACATTTTTGTAATTTTGACCCGCTGAGGGTATATCCATAAATATATGTGATTTGTGAGTGGGACCACATTATTATGTGGATATATTTGAGATGTGTGGCACGAGGCGATCCTAGAGAGAAATTTGGCGGAGAAGTCACATTGGGGATTAATGCCTGGCTCGGGGTGAGCCTAGGGGTATTTTAGTAATTTTGTGAATTACCAGTGGTATTGGAGTTTGAGTTATAATTAGGAGAAAATAGTAGTGTTTGGAAGATTTATGTGATTAATTGAGAATTTTAAGTGGAATTCGTGGTTTAGCGGGAAAGTGGTGTCAAATGACCTTCTTGCCCTTGGGGACCTAAAGGATAGATTTTTAAGGTTGAGGCTTTCTGGTCTTTCTCCAAGAGTCTTGCCAAGACTTAGCCAAGTCTTAGCCATACTTTACTTTTATGTTTTTTTCCAAGCACTAGTCTCTCTCTCTCTCTCTCTCTCTCTCTCCCTTCTCTCTCCCTTCTCTCTCTTTCTCTCTGTACTTTGTTCCAAGAGGGAAAAGATAACCTTGGAGTTTTGACCCTAGAGGTGATTTAAAGCTTGTGGTTGGGAATTGGAGGCTGCTAGGATTGCTACCTACTGAGAAATTTGAGTTTTCATAAAGGAATTCAAAGGTAAGATCCTTGTTTTTGATAGTTTATGTGTTAATCTTGGGGAGTCATTAAGTTTGGAATTCTAGGGTGTTCTTAGGGCTTTCTGTTGCTGATTTTTGGGTGTATATGTTACAATATCTATTCTGTGGTCAGATTCTATTAAGAGACTATTAATTGGGTTAAAAATAGAGTTTAGGGTGGATTTGGATTGGTTTGCACTTTCCAGAATCGCAGAATTTTCAGGGTTGCACTGCGGCCCGCATGAACTCAGATTCTAGAGCAGTTCTCTGGATTGCCTTTATGCCACAGGGCCTGGTGGGCTGCTCTATGGCGTGTGATTAGGGAGATGGTTTGGGGGGACTCTTTGACTTGAGGTGCGTTGCGGTCCTTCAAGGGTGCACCGCGGTGCTAGTTGGGAAAATTAGCCAAATGGGGTTTTTAAGTACGAGAACTCAAACCTAAGGGATATCTAAGGATTCTACTATCCGGTTTAGTAGAATTCAAGGTCCTCGAGGCTAGGATTCGATCTTGAAGATTTTAATTGGTTTTTTTCTTGATGGTTATCCATTATTATGTTGTGACTAGGGGTACCGCAAGGCTCGAATGGAAAGGATCGTGTTCGTTGTCGCTTTACCCCGTTGCTAAGGACTTGAGGTAAGAAAATTGTATCTTGGACCTAGTGCAGGGCATGCGCCCCAATTATATGGCACGTGAATGATCGTGTCCTGAAACCATTTATAGTTGAATGTCTGCTGTGTTTGAATTTTTGTTGATATAATTGTTTGTACTGATTTCTCGGTCGGCAGGCCATTAACGACATTGCATGTGTAATGTGTGTTGTAGTGGCGGGGCCATAATGCAGATGCAATATTCGCCATAGTTGCGAGGCCATTGTAAACATGTGGCATCATCTACTCGGCATGAGTCATATATTGTTTGGAAATTATGTGTGAATCAGTTGAGGATATAGAGTATGCAATACATGTTAATGTTATCTAATTATTTGTATGATTGTTTGGGTTTTCTTGCTGAGCCTCGGCTCACGAGTGCTTCATAGTGTACGTAAGGGCAAATGAAATCTTGACCAGCCATGAGTTGGAGAGCTGTAGGGGCGGCGTGTACATGCTCAACCTTCTCGGCCGCCACGGACGAGATATTTTGGGGAATAGGAGTCTTTAATTGAAAATTTGCCGCCTAGGTCGGTTAAGTTTGTAATTTGTGATAAACTTGTATTTTATTTGGAAACTCTTTGGATCCCTTGTAATTATTTTAACCTTTTAATGAAAATTTCAACTTTTTGATAAAAAAAAACTGTTTAAACCAAACTATCATTTAATCTAATCACACTTTTAAGTCCAAATGACTCTCTTAACGAGTTAAACACTATTTTTAACACACACTGTAACGATCCTGACTACTTAGGGCATTGAATGACCTTTCTTGGAATTCTCCATAGAGAACCTTCAAGCACCTTATCTATATAAATAGCTTGAGAAATTTCCAAAGAGCTTGTTTTTCCTATCCCTTAGGATTTGGATTCCCAGAACATAGCTCACCTCGCCCAAATCTTTAATTTGGAACTTTTCAGCTAACCACTTCTTTACCATTGATAGTGTCTCTACATCATTGCCAATGAGGAGAATGTCATCCACATAATGAACTAAGAAAACCATATAGATACTTTCATCAAGATAGTCATTCATGAAGGTTGTCTTAAAGACCATCTGCCATATCTCATAATCATCCGTGGCAATTATGGATAAGAGGGTGTGAATGGATTTTAGCATGACCATAGGAGAAAATTTTTCTTCATATTCAACACCTTCTATCTCAGTGTAACCTTTGGCTGCTAGCCTTGCTTTAAAAGTCTCTAGTTTCCCATCTACACTCTTTTTTCATCTAGTATATCCATTTGCACCAAAAGGGCCTGACATATTCAGGTGGGTCTACAAGTTTGCAGACAAAATTGGAATACATAGATTCCATTTATTGGTTAGTGGCTTCTTGCCATATCTCCTTTTTAGGATCAACCATAGCCTCATTAAAGGTTAATGGATCATCCTTGTCTATATCAGAAACAAGGGCATGTGCCTCATGTTTATAGCAAACAGGTAGTCTCACAACCCTCCCACTATAACGTTGCATTGGGTTTTCCTTTCTCAGGAATAGTGGTTTCCTCATTTTGTTGTTTATCATTTAATGATGATGATGAAGGTGATGGAATCTTATCAGCTGTGAGTTCTTCCAAAATTAGTTTGATATGAGGTTTATAGTTATTCATATAGTCGTGTTCAAGGAAGGTCGCATTTGTTAAAACAAATACCTTTTTATCCTTGGGACTATAGAAGTAACTGCCTCTTGTTTATGGAGCATAGCCCACGAAAATGCATACTTTAGACCTTGAATCAAGTTTCCCTGATTTAGGTGTAAGAACATGAGCAGGACAGCCCCAAATGCAGAAATGGTGCAAGCTAGGTTTGTTTCCATTACAAAGTTCTAGTGGTGTTTTGCTTATGGTCTTAGATGGGACCACATTCAAAATGTAAGTCATCGTTTGAAGTGCATATCCCTAGAATGAGAGAGAAAGTGAAGAGTAGCTTAACATAGACTTGACCATCTCTAATAAGGTCCTGTTTCTTTTCTCTAAAACACCATTTTCCTTTGGCATTCCAGGTGTTGTGAGTTGGGATAGAATACCATGCTCCAGCATGAAATCATTGAACTCTAAAACCAAATATTCACTACCTCGATCTAATCAAAGTATTTTAAGAGTCTTACTTAATTGCTTCTCACAACCTCAGCTTTGAACTCTTGAAACCTCAGCTTTCCTTCTAGATTCATTGGTTGGATTATGACTTGTGTTTCCAAAACTTCTTATTCCTTAATTATGAATGGAAGGATTCAAGGAAATTTCAAAGGGGTGAAGGGGCTGCGACAGGGGGATCCTTTTTCCCCTCTCTTATTTGTCTTAGTTATGGAATATCTGACTCGTAGTCTTCATTTAGCTGCGCAGAACTCAGCCTTCAGATTCCACCCTTTATTAAGAATCTTAAGCTCATTAGCCTTTGTTTTGCTGATGACTTGTTAATTTTTGTAAAGGGGTGTTATCTTCAGTTAAAATCATCAAGAATGTGTTGGGGGAGTTTAGCTCTTTGACTGGTTTACAGATTAATGAGAGTAAATCTCAGGTTTTTTATGGGGGAATCTCAGCTTCTGACCGTGAGTTGCTGTCAGCTGAGTTGAATCTTGTTGAGGGGGTTTTTCCCTTGAAGTATCTTGGAGTCCCAATGAGACCTACTAAATGGAAGCATGAAGATTGTGAAGTCATCATTCAAAAAATAAGAACGAGATTACACACTTGGGCTAGTAGACATCTATCTTTTGCAGGCAGAATGCAGCTTATTCATTCTGTTTTGTTTGGTCTAAGGAATTATTGGATGAGTATATTTGTTCTCCCTCAAAGTATTATCAAGAAAATTGAGAGGCTTTGTCGAGGCTTTCTTTGGGGTCTCAATGGGAATAGGTGTAAGATTCATATGGCTTCTTGGGACAAAGTTTGCTTGCCTAAGGCTTTAGGGGGGCTCGGGTTCAAAAATGGCCAGCGTTGGAATCATGCTATCTTAGCCAAGTATGTTTGGGCTGTCTCTGAAAAGCATGATGTTTTGTGGGTAAAGTGGGTCAATTCAGTTTATTTGAAGGGTACTGATATCTGGTCCTATAATTTACCCCAGGATACTAGTTGGTATTGGAGGAAATTATGCAATATCAGAGAAAAATTTAGCAAAGAGGATATCATTTCTGCTGGTTTAAATGGGAAGTTTAAAGCTACCAATCTTTATATGCAGTCCCTGAATCATGCTCAGGTAGGATACTACAAAGCTGTATGGTGTAGATTCTCTTATCCTAAGCATAGATTTTTACTTTGGCAGGCCATTAACTCATAGTTACTGACTAGTGACAACCTTTTGAGGTTTAAAGTTCCTCTTGAGTCTGTCATGTGCCCGGTTTGTGGTGTTAGTGAAGAGAGCCACTCTCACTTATTCTTTGCTTGTCCTTTATCTGGTAAAATCCTGGAGTCTTTAACTGACTTGCTGAAGATCAGTTTATGGCCGGTTGAGTTTGACAGATGGAAAGATTGGCTGTCAAGTAGGAACAATGGATTACTTTCTCACATTTATAACTTGCTGTTAGCTACTGTGGTCTACTGCATTTGGAGGAACCGAAACTGCTGTATTTTTGATCTCTGCTCTCGATCTGCTTCTAGTATAGCTGCTGAAGTTAGACTATTACTGCAGAATAGAATTAGTGGTATTAGTAAGAAGAAGTTATCTGTTCAGGGAAAAAGTCTAATTGCTCAATTTACTTTGTAATCTGGTTGTTTCTTGTTCTGTTTTCCCAGTTTGGATTGGTTGTACCTTCTGGTCTTTTGATTTTTGAGGCCTGCTTTGTTAGTAGGTGTTTTGCTGTTTAGCTGGTTTAGTTTGTAATCTTGGTTGTTTGATTAATGAAGCTCATTCCTTCTTCTTGATCAAAAAAAAACTTACCAAAGGTTTTAGATTTCCTAAGCATTAAGTAAATATGACCATATCTAGAGTAATCATCTATAAAGGTGACGAAGTATTCATACCCAACTCTTGCTTGTACATTGATTGGACGACAAACATCGATGTGTATAAGCTCCAAAGGTTCTTTAGCTCTATTTCCTTTATATGAGAAAGGGCGTCTGGTCATTTTTCCTTCTAGACAAGATTCACAAACCGAAGGAGTTCCAACTCTTAGTTCTCTCAAAGGTCCATCTTTTGTTAACCGTATTATATTCTGTATAGTCCTATATGACTGATAGCTCTATATTTTAGAGCTATTAATTGAGCTTTTGGACTTAAAAAGTTAGGTGAAATTGAGTGTTTGTGCTGTTATTGTGTGGTTTTAGTCACTTTGTCTCTTAACTTTGTTTGCGTAATTTGTTTTAATTAATGATAACTCTTGTGGAAAATAATGGAATTATGTTCTAAAAATGTGGTATTTATTTTGAAGGCATAGCAAGAGGGTGCTTGGAAAGCTTAGTGAAGCATGTGGAAGGAAATCATATTAGAGCTGAAATTCTAGCTGTTGTTGCAACATCAATCAACTTTGCTGCAGCAAAGTATGGACAGTCAGCAGCATAAAATCTATACACTTGGCATGTACTTAGATGAGGTGGAAAGGTGCTGCAACTTCTGAAAAGGAACAGAATTTTGTCCCCCACGTGTAGAGAGAGAAGGAGAGGGTTTATACCCTTTGTGAGCCCAAAAAAAAAGGGGTTATCTTCTTCACCAAAAAAAAATATAGAGAGAGAAGGAGTGTACCAGCCGCCCAAGCTCCATTGAAGGGGTTTTCTCTGAATTTCTTTGAGCTGAATCATCAAGAAGAGAAGAGGAAAGAGAAGGAAGCTAGAAGAAAAAGAGGATTAAGAGTTAGAAGACAAGAAGAGAATATCTCTATCAATTTGGCTTGTTTTTCTAAACTCTACTTTCATATAATTTATTTTCTTTTTCTCTTTCCTTGAACTCTTGAGATAATGCTGAATATTTATTGTGGTGATTCGAGTATTTTTACTATGACTTAAGTTATTTATGTTAGGGGTATTGATGAACCCTAATTTGCAATTGCCCCCAAAGTGTTGACTATTTTATGAAATTTTTCTCTTGTTCAATTAAGCTATTTTTATTGTGCAAATCTCTTGCTTGAGAATGATCAACTTATGTGAGAGACAAGCTAGTTTTAATTCCGGAAGGGTAAAAAGTAGTGGAAATGCTTGATTGATGCACGTTGGTACTTTTGTATTGATTAGTGAATAACTTAGGAATATTTTATTCACCTTGCAAACTTGAAGGATTGATGTTAGGAATTATGTTCTTGAAATTAAATTTAGCATAGGAATGTGCGAATCTAATTGATGGAATTTTAACATGAGCATTTGGAAAAATGGCATGTGCATTAAATTGGAAATCCTAGTTACAAGAGAACTTTGCTATGAACTTTGTTGCAACATCAGGGGCAAAACTACAAATTAGGGGGATTTGATATGCCTAACTTTTATCATCATAGTAATCGCAATTTTTCATTTTCCAGCTTTATTGTTAACCGCTTAAATTAATTATTTAATTCTTTTTGTCCTTTAGTTTAATTGATTAGTCATAAAAAAAAAAGGGATAGTTAATTGCACCCCAAATTGTTTGATGATGATTTTTACAATATTTGTTTAGCAATCCTTGAGGAGACGATAAAAATTACTTTCATTATATTACTTGTTTAACGATTGTGTACACTTGCACACACTTAGGAAAATCCGCAACAAGTTTTTGGCGCCGTTGCCGGGGATTGCTTAAGTCAATTATTGTAAAGTTGATTATCTTGCAATTTGTTTTAATTTTTCTTTCTGTTGTGCTAACTTGGGTGATTCTCGTGCATTTTCAGGTTTATACGGTGTATGAACGAGAATCAAGACCCTGAACTACTTCCCATTGATCTAGAAATTGAGCGCACTTTTAGAAGAAGGCGAAGAATACAAAAGTCAAAAAGGGAAGTAGTAGTGATGGATGCTGAGCAAGGACCTCAACAGGGAGCCGCCCAGACGGTAGCTCCTCTACCAAGAGTCGCTCATGATCCACCAGTAAATACAATAGGAGTAGCTCAAGGGGGAGTAGCTGCCAACAATGGGCAAAATGCAGTTATTGTGGCTGATGACAGAGATCGTGCTATCAGGCAATATGCTCTCCCCCTCTTCAATGAGCTCAATCCAGGCATCGTCAGACCAGAAATTCAGGCAGCCCAGTTTGAATTGAAGCCAGTCATGTTCCAGATGCTTCAAAATGTGGGTCAGTTTAGTGGGATGCCAACAGAGGATCCCCACCTTCACCTTCGCTTGTTCATTGAAGTAAGTGACTCTTTCAAGCTGCCTGGAGTAACAGAGGATGCTTTGAGACTAAAGTTGTTCCCATACTCCTTGAGAGACAGAGCTAGAGCTTGGTTGAACTCTTTGCCTTCTGATTCTGTGAGTACTTGGCAAGAGTTGGCTGAGCGGTTTTTGATGAAGTATTTTCCCCCCACTAAAAATGCCAAGCTCCGCAATGAGATTACTTCATTTCAGCAACTTGATGAAGAATCTTTATATGAGGCATGGGAGCGGTTTAAGGAGTTGTTGCGCAAATGCCCTCATCATGGCATTCCTCATTGCATCCAGATGGAAACATTTTATAATGGTCTGAATGCCCACACTAGAATGGTGGTTGATGCTTCAGCGAATGGGGCTCTTCTTGCTAAGTCCTATAATGAGGCATATGAAATACTTGAGAGGATATCCAACAACAACTATCAGTGGCCCACTTCTAGATTGTCTACAGGTAGAAAGGTGGCTGGTATTCATGATGTAGATGCCATCACTTCTTTGGCAGCCCAAGTCTCCTCTATTTCTAATATGCTCAAGACAATGAATATGGGAATGAATCAGTCAATGGGGCAGCCCATGGGGACACAAATGGGGCATTTGGAGAGCATTTCTTGTGTGTATTGTGGTGAGGGTCATACTTTTGATAACTGTCCTTCTAATCCGGCAGCTGTATGTTATATGGGGAACCAAAATAGGAATGGCCCTTATTCTAATTCCTACAACCCATCATGGAGGCAACACCCTAATTTTTCATGGAGTAATCAAGGAACTGGCCCTAGTAATCCTTCAATCCCTCCAAGACCAAATTTTCCACCGGGTTACCCCCCTCAAGCTCCACAACAACAGACAATGCAATCTAGCTCTCTTGAGAGCATGTTGAAGGAATATATAGTGAAGAATGAAGCCATGATTCAGAGCCAAGCGGCTTCATTGAGGAACTTAGAAAATCAAGTTGGGCAACTAGCTAATGAGCTCAGAAATAGACCCCACGGTACACTGCCAAGTGATACCGAGAATCCAAGGAATATGGGGAAGGAACATTGTAAAGCTGTCACTTTGAGGAGTGGAAAGGAGTTGGAGAAGGACAAGACCGAGTCTGGGCATGAGGGTGAGCCCTCTTCAATCCAAATAAATGAGGAGTTCCAAAAAGATGTTGAACTTCCTAGTGCACAAAAATCTGCCTCTGCCCATGATTCTGCAGGGATACCGCAGCATTGTCAACCAGCAAGCTCAATTTCAAAGAAACCACCTCCATTTCCTCAACGTTTTCAGAAGCAGAAGTTGGATTCTCAATTCAAGAAGTTTCTAGATATGTTGAAGCAGTTGCATATCAACATCCCACTGGTAGAGGCACTTGAGCAAATGCCTAACTATGTAAAATTCATGAAAGATATTCTTACAAGGAAGAGAAGGTTAGGAGAATTTGAGACAGTGGCTCTTACCAAGAAATGTAGCTCATTCTTGCAAAACAAGCTACCACCGAAGATGAAAGATCCTGGGAGTTTCACCATTCCATGTACCATTGGTAATTCTTATTGTGGCATGGCATTATGTGACTTGGGTGCTAGTATAAATCTGATGCCTATGTCTGTGTATAGACAATTGGGGATTGGTGAGGTCCGACCTACCACAGTGACCCTACAACTTGCAGATAGATCTCTTGCTTATCCAAATGGGAAGATTGAGGATGTCTTGGTAAAAGTTGATAAGTTCATTTTCCCAGTTGATTTCATTGTGTTGGATTATGAGGCAGACAGGGAGGTACCAATCATTCTAGGGAGGCCTTTTCTAGCTACTGGTAGAACTTTGATTGATGTGCAGAAGGGTGAACTTACTATGAGGGTTCAAAATGAGCAGGTGACTTTCAATGTTTTCAAGGCTATGAGATTTCCAGATGAGGTCGAAGAGTGTTATGTGGTTTCAGTGGTAGATTCTTTGGCTTCAAAGGAATTAGAAAACAATTTTGATGATCCTCTAGAGAGACTCTTGATGTTTGATTCACATGCAGAGGATGAGGATGAATACTTGGCTTGGCTAGAAGCTAGCTCACAAGGATTGCATACAAGAAAGCATTTTGAATCTTTGGAGCTCTCCTCAAGGTCTTTCGCAGCCCCTAAACCATCAGTGGAAGAGCCTCCGGAGTTGGAATTAAAAGCTTTACCGTCACACTTAAGATATGCTTATTTGGGTAAGTCTTCCACCTTACCTGTGATTGTTTCAGCTGAGTTAAGTATGGAGCAAGAAGAAAAGTTGCTGGATGTATTGAGAAAGTTCAAGAAGGCCATTGGGTGGACCATTGCAGACATAAAGGGCATTAGTCCTTCTCTATGCATGCATAAGATTCTGTTAGAAAACAATGAAAAAGGGTCTATTGAAGGGCAAAGAAGACTAAATCCTATCATGAAAGAAGTGGTGAAAAAGGAGATTATCAAGTGGCTCGATGCAGGTATTATTTATCCCATCTCTGACAGCTCATGGGTCAGTCCTGTCCAGTGTGTACCAAAGAAAGGTGGGATTACAGTAGTGGAAAATGAAGACAATGAGCTGATTCCTACTAGAACCGTTACAGGGTGGCGAATTTGCATGGACTATAGAAAACTTAACAAGGCTACTCGAAAAGATCACTTCCCTCTTCCCTTCATTGATCAGATGTTGGACAGACTTGCAGGGAGAGAGTACTATTGTTTTCTAGATGGATACTCTGGTTACAATCAGATTGCAATCGCTCCAGAGGATCAGCACAAGACAACTTTCACTTGTCCCTACGGTACTTTCGCATTTCGGAGGATGCCTTTTGGTCTATGTAACGCACCTGCCACATTTCAGAGATGTATGATGGCTATTTTCACTGACATGGTGGAGCAGTTCTTAGAAGTATTCATGGATGATTTCTCTGTTTTCGGTGATTCATATGATGAGTGCTTGAGCAACTTGGCTAAGGTTTTACAAAGATGTGAAGAAACAAACCTTGTTCTTAATTGGGAAAAATGCCATTTTATGGTTAAGGAAGGTATTGTTTTGGGTCACAAGATATCAAGGCAAGGAATTGAAGTTGACCGAGCTAAGATTGAAGTTATTGAGAAGCTCCCTCCTCCCACTTCGGTGAAGCATATTAGAAGTTTTCTTGGGCATGCCGGATTCTATAGGCGATTCATAAAAGATTTCTCCAAGGTTTCTAAGCCTCTTTGCAACCTATTGGAGAAAGAGGCGCCATTCCACTTTGATGAAGCATGTTTGAAAGCCTTTGAAGAGTTGAAAGAGAGATTGATTTCAGCACCAATAATTGTAGCTCCAGATTGGGACTTGCCTTTTGAATTAATGTGTGACGCTAGCGACTATGCAGTGGGAGTTGTTATGGGGCAGCGAAGAAGCAAGATATTTCACTCCATTTATTATGCTAGCCGCACTTTGACAGGTGCTCAACTTAATTACACAGTGACGGAAAAGGAACTCTTGGCTATTGTCTTTGCCTTTGACAAGTTTCGGGCTTATTTGGTGGGCACCAAAGTAATAGTCTACACAGATCACTCCGCTATAAAGTACTTGATTGAGAAAAAGGATGCCAAGCCTCGTTTAATTAGATGGGTGCTCTTACTCCAAGAGTTTGATGTGGAAATTCAAGATAGGAAGGGAGTCGAGAATCAAGTGGCGGATCATTTGTCAAGAGTGGAAGGTGAAAAAGGATCCAGTGTTCAAGTGCCCATCAAAGAGACATTCCCAGATGAGCAATTGTTTGAGGTCAACCACTCTCATGTTGTTCCTTGGTTTGCGGATTTTGCTAATTACTTGGTTAGTGGATTGTTGCCTCCGGATTTGACAAGCCAACAAAAGAAGAAGTTTTTGCATGACGTGAGGCATTATTTTTGGGAAGAGCCATTCTTGTTCAAACAATGTGCTGACCACATGATTAGAAGGTGTGTTTCCGAGCAAGAGATGGAGGATATCCTGCATCATTGTCACTCTTCACCTTGTGGTGGTCATTTTGGGGGATCGCGCACCGCATCTAAGGTACTTCAGTGTGGATTCTTTTGGCCTTCCTTATTCAAAGATGCCCATGCTTTTGTGTTGAGGTGTGATCGATGCCAAAGGGTTGGTAATATTTCCATAAGGAATGAGATGCCCTTAACTAATGTTCTTGAAGTTGAATTGTTCGATGTGTGGGGTATCGATTTTATGGGCCCTTTCCCTCCATCTTATGGCGACTTGTACATTTTGGTAGCTGTGGATTACGTTTCAAAATGGGTGGAAGCAATTGCCTCTCCCACTAATGATGCTAAAGTTGTCATGAGATTCTTACAGAAGAATGTTTTCACTCGTTTTGGCACTCCAAGGGCAATTATTAGCGATGAGAGGACCCATTTCGTGAACAAAGTGTTGGCTAGCTTATTGGCTAAATACGATGTGAGGCACAAGATAGCTACTGCTTACCATCCCCAAACTAATGGGCAAGCTGAGTTGTCTAATAGAGAGATAAAAGGTGTCCTTGAGAAAGTGGTGAGTCCCAACCGCAAGGATTGGTCCAAGAGATTAGATGACGCATTGTGGGCTTATAGAACAGCTTTCAAGACCCCATTGGGGATGTCACCATATCGGTTGGTATTTGGAAAAGCATGTCACCTGCCAGTGGAACTTGAGCACCGTGCTTATTGGGCTATTCAAACACTCAACATGGACTTGCAACTTGCAGGAGAAAAGAGAATGTTGCAGTTAAATGAATTGGAAGAGATGCGATTATTCTCTTATGAAAATGCCAAACTTTACAAGGAGAAAACAAAAAGGTGGCATGACAAGCATATTCAGCCAAGGGTGTTCGAAGAAAGCCAGCGAGTTTTGTTGTTTAACTCGCGTTTGAAACTATTCCCAGGCAAGCTCAAGTCAAGATGGTCAGGCCCATTCTTGGTGGTTAAAGTGCATCCTTATGGAGCAGTGGAATTGCGTGAAGAAGGCTCCGGAAGGGAATTCAAGGTTAATGGCCAAAGGATCAAGCATTATTGGGGAGGTGAGGTTGAGCGAAACAAGTGCTCAATCTCCTTGGAGGATCCTTGAAGAATATGTAAAAACTCGGGTTGCTGTGGAACTTTGAAGATTTAATTGTAGAGCAACCCAAGTTTTATTTAGATGTATACTATATATATATATAAATAAATAAATAAAAAAAAAGGGGGGGGGGGGGAGAAGACAAGAAATATATTTCTTTGGAACATCGGATTTTGATGGTTTAATGTGCTTATGGGTGTAGAAAAAAAAAGAGGAATTAAAAAGGGGTTGAAAAGTTGGAGTAATGTAGCATCATATTGGGCTTGCTCTCTGACTTGGCTGTTGCTGCAGCAAAGTTCCATGTTGTTGCAACATCGAAATTCAGGATGCTCTCTGACTTGCCGTTGCTGCAGCAAAGTTCCATGATGTTGCAACATCGAAATTAAGGATGCTCTCTGACTTGCCGTTGCCGCAGCAAAGTTCCATGATGTTGCAACATCAAAATTCAGGATGCTCTCTGACTTGCCGTTGCTGCAGCAAAGTTCCCTGATGTTGCAACATCAGCATTAAAACAAACACATTTTTAGTCTTGCTCTCTGACTTAACTTTGCTGCAGCAAAGTTGTATGATGTTGCAACAAAGTTGTTCAAAGACCCATAGAGTAAAAATTTGACCCACTCCATTTTTGAACCCCTAAACCTATCATTTTCACCATCCCCATCTCTCTGTAACACACCCAGCCGCCACCCACCACCTCCCAACCCCCTCACCCACGGCGCCACCACCTCACGAACCCAGCCGCCCCTAGACCCCACGACCCAGTCGCCCCACCTCACGGACCCAACCCACGGCCCCCCGCCTCTCACGAACCAGTCGCCCCCATCTCACGAAACCCACCCCAACCAGCCCCAAACCTCACGACCAACACACCCCAGCCACCCCGTCGACCCCACCTAGCCCCCACGAATCCAGTCGGCACCCCATCTCACGGACCCAACTCGACCCCAAGCCGACCCACCCACGGCCACCACACCCAGCCACCAACCCATCGACCCCCGACCCCACGGCCATCGCCATCTCCGCCATCCCCGAACCCACAAACACGCCGCCACCACCACCCAGCGACAACCCCCCCCCGATCGGCCCCGCCTCCTACGAAACCCCACAGCCACATCGACCCCCAACATTTTTACGAACCTCCCAGGCCACCACATCCCGCGAACCCAAGCCGACCCACCCACGGCCACCACAACCCAGCCACCCCGACCCCACCATTCTCACGAACCCACCCCGATCCACCCACGGCCCACAACCAAACCCGACCCACTCCCCCTCTTGCACACCACCGAGCCCACCCACACCTCTACACCGGTATTCACCACATCGCGCTTTGGGCAGCCCCTTGTCTTCCCTGCCTTGGAGTCTCACGACAATTCTGCCACCACCCAGTGCATTCACAAGGGTGTCCGACTCCTCTAAGGTACTCTATTACACTTTGGGCACCCCCCTATCTGTGGCTATTGCACTTTTGGTTATTGCGCGTTATGCCTCGCAGCAAACAAGTCGCCAATCGAAAGAAAAAAACTGTGGCCGACGAACCACCTGCTGTTGCCAAGTTTATATCCCCGAGGGCTGCCGACAAATTCAAGAAACTTATTGTGCGCGACATTTGGTTTGAAAGAGCTTTCCCCACTGATGGCAATCCTGATTATGTAACCAATGTGCTTAGTGATCGAGGATGGCTTAATTTTTGCACAGCCCCTCGCGAGGCGGTTGTCCCTTGGATCAAAGAATTTTACGCCAACTTTGTCTCACAAAAATTGCGAGAAATCACAGTCCGGGGCAAGCAGGTTAGTTACGCCCCTCAAGCCATAAATGCTGTTTTTGGGCTGCCCAATATCGAGGCAGCTGAGTATGGGGACGTTGCCCCTCACCAGAGTGAGGCAGACCTTGCTAGGATGTTGGCCGAAGTTGCTTTGCAAGGCACCCAATGGAATGTTTCGCCAAAGTTTGGGGCCTACACTATACCCCGCACCTCCTTGACGACTCCTGCTCGTCTGTGGAATCATTTTATCAAGACCAATATGTTACCCACCACTCACGATACCTCGGTAAGCAAGGATCGTGTCGTCCTCCTTTATAGCATCTTGACTGGCCTCTCGATTGATGTGGGGGAGCTCATTTCCGAGGAGCTTGTTGCATTGGGTGTTATCAAGTCTAAGGGCCCGTTGTTTTTTCCCACGTTGATCACTGCTCTATGCCGCCGCGCGGGTGTTCCCCTCGCTCTGGATGATGAGTGCCGTCACTCTCCCGATTACATCAATGCCCATACCATTCGGAAGGTGACCAAAGTTGTTTCCCATCCGAGAGAGCAAGGGCCACCCTCTGCCCCACCGCCCTCATCTAGCCATAGCTCTGCTGAGCCTTCCAACCCCACTATCGCGGATCTTTACGCCACTCAGCAGAGTATGATGAGCATGATGCATCATATGGAGGCCCAGCAGCACACCTATTGGGACTATGTGCGCCAGCGTGATGATGTTTTGCGTCAATCCTTCCGGCCCCCCGAGCTTTTTCCACCATTTCCTGACACCATCATGGAGCGGTGGCATGCACCTGAACCATCCGCTGCGCCTGCCTCTTCCGACGAGCAGGAGGACAGCGAGTAGAGGGAGTTTCTTTATTTTCCGCAATCTTTTCCTTTTTTTTTTTTTCTGCTCTGTTTATGTTCTTTGTTTTTTTTGTTTCCTGTTCTTTTTGCTCTGTTGATTTTGTGCACTGAGGACAGCGCTCTCCCTTAAGTTTGGGGGGGGGGGGGTGTTGTTGATAACTGCTGTCATGTTTTAATTTCCTTTATGTTTATTATGTTTTAGGCATTGTTAGGCATGTTTTGTTTGAAGTCTTGAGTCTTGAGTCTAGTTATAATGGAATCAATTTGGTTGTGCTTAAATGTGGAATAGCTCGATGATAACATGTCAAAAAAAATAAAAAAATTGCAACCCTTGTGTATGAGCGAGCCTTTAATACTTAAAGTTTTTTATGCTAATTCAACCATAATGAGAATGTGTCCCAATTTTGTGTGCATAGATCGACCAATAATTTCTTAAACCCTTAAAGTAGCTAGATTTTTGGGAGAGCTTAAGTTTCTAGAATTGCTTAGTGGTTCCCTTGAGGCGAAATCCTAGACAACACCAAACCAAGGACATGATTTAGGCCATTTGAGCCGTTCTAGCCAACCATTATATACTATTTTATCCTTAGTCACCCCATTGAGCCTATTAGACTCCCTTTCTTTCTTCACCACATGCTAGCCCAACTATATACATATCCAATCACCATACCTTTTGAGCACCTTGATCTTTCTTGAATATATGTTGAGTGTTGCATCATGAGAGAGGGTGAGAGGAGTGTGCCTTTATGAGTGGTATTTTAGTGTGGATTTCATTTTAAGTTTGGGGGGAGTGGATCTCATGTTGTGTCACTGCCATTGTTTTATTTAAATTTAGATATTTTATGAAAAAAATAAATAAATAAATAAATCAAAAAAAAAATCAAAAAGAAGAAAGAAAATAAAGTGTTTTTGTAAAGAAAGAGTGCATCCCTTATCCATAAGGTCGAAAGTAAGTTTGGGGGTGTAGCATCTTGTTAAAAAAAAAAAAAAAGTATTGTCTCATTTCCTTTCTTTCTTTCTTTGTTTCTGTCCATGTTAGCAATAAAGAATAATGGCAAGAGTGACTTTGATTTTTGGGGGGTAATCTTTTGGGGAAGTAATTGTGAGCTCTTACTTGGTCTTAGGAAAATTAAGGTGCTTTTAAAGTGAAATTGAGCCTAAAATGACTTATCTTAACCACCCGCACCTAAGCCTTACACTACAAGCTTGATAAAGACCTTTTGATCCTTGGTTAGTGTTTGTCTACATTAGTGGAGAGGGAATTATTAAGTCAACTTATGGAGACAATAATTAGGCTTTAGGATCAAGATCTAATCTACTTTAGGGAGAATTGAGAATGTTTGGGAAGAGCTATGTATACACTTTAAGGGTAAACACTTGATTTTTGGTTTGATAGCATCTTAATACTTGAGGAACTTGGCTTGCATATACACTTGAGTTCTATTCCCACTTGATATGACCATGTCCAAATTGATTCCTAGTTTTGTTTTATTTTGAGTCTTTGTGTTGTGGGTTGTCTGTTATAGTTGTGTGGAGTGTTATGTCGTCTTAAGTTGTTATTTTGCGTGTGTGTCTTGTGTTAAGTTAGATTTCTTTGTTTCTTTTCTTGTCTTTTATTTTTAAAGTCATCACTCGGGGCGAGCAATGAATTAAGTTTGGGGGTGTGATAGCTCTATATTTTAGAGCTATTAATTGAGCTTTTGGACTTAAAAAGTTAGGTGAAATTGAGTGTTTGTGCTGTTATTGTGTGGTTTTAGTCACTTTGTCTCTTAACTTTGTTTGCGTAATTTGTTTTAACTAATGATAACTCTTGTGGAAAATAATGGAATTATGTTCTAAAAATGTGGTATTTATTTTGAAGGCATAGCAAGAGGGTGCTTGGAAAGCTTAGTGAAGCATGTGGAAGGAAATCATATTAGAGCTGAAATTCTGGCTGTTGTTGCAACATCAGTCAACTTTGCTGCAGCAAAGTATGGACAGTCAGCAGCATAAAATCTGTACACTTGGCATGTACTTAGATAAGGTGGAAAGGTGCTGCAACTTCTGAAAAGGAACAGAATTTTGTCCCCCACGTGTAGAGAGAGAAGGAGAGGGTTTATACCCTTTGTGAGCCCAAAAAAAAGGGGTTATCTTCTTCACCAAAAAAATATATAGAGAGAGAAGGAGTGTACCAGCCGCCCAAGCTCCATTGAAGGGGTTTTCTCTGAATTTCTTTGAGATGAATCATCAAGAAGAGAAGAGGAAAGAGAAGGAAGCTAGAAGAAAAAGAGGATTAAGAGTTAGAAGACAAGAAGAGAATATCTCTATCAATTTGGCTTGTTTTTCTAAACTCTACTTTCATATAATTTATTTTCTTTTTCTCTTTCCTTGAACTCTTGAGATAATGCTGAATATTTATTGTGGTGATTCGGGTATTTTTACTATGACTTAAGTTATTTATGTTAGGGGTATTGATGAACCCTAATTTGCAATTGCCCCCCCCCAAAGTGTTGACAATTTTATGAAATTTTTCTCTTGTTCAATTAAGCTATTTTTATTGTGCAAATCTCTTGCTTGAGAATGATCAACTTATGTGAGAGACAAGCTAGTTTTAATTCTGGAAGGGTAAAAATTAGTGGAAATGCTTGATTGATGCACGTTGGTACTTTTGTATTGATTAGTGAATAACTTAGGAATATTTTATTCACCTTGCAAACTTGAAGGATTGATGTTAGGAATTATGTTCTTGAAATTAAATTTAGCATAGGAATGTGCGAATCTAATTGATGGAATTTTAACATGAGCATTTGGAAAAATGGCATGTGCATTAAATTGGAAATCCTAGTTACAAGAGAACTTTGCTATGAACTTTGTTGCAACATCAGGGGCAAAACTACAAATTAGGGGGATTTGATATGCCTAACTTTTATCATCATAGTAATCGCAATTTTTCATTTTCCATCTTTATTGTTAACCGCTTAAATTAATTATTTAATTCTTTTTGTCCTTTAGTTTAATTGATTAGTCATAAAAAAAAAAGGGATAGTTAATTGCACCCCAAATTGTTTGATGATGATTTTACAATATTTGTTTAGCAATCCTTGAGGAGACGATAAAAATTACTTTCATTATATTACTTGTTTAACGATTGTGTACACTTGCACACACTTAGGAAAATCCGCAACAATGACCAAGCCTAAGATGCCAAAGATATGTGTTGTAACGCCCTACTACCATAGAGCCATTACCATGTGATTTTAAAGCGTGTAATTAACTCGCTAATTGAGGTATTAGACTAAAAGTGTGGTTAATTAAAATGAGGACTCATTTAAAAAGGATTTTAGTATAAAAGGTTGGACACTCATTTAAATCATGAAAGAGTTAAATTGGGATCACAAAATATTGTTTAAAAACATATTTACAACTCAAAAGATACTTTACAGTCGACCTAGGCGACAAAATCAAACATTTATAACACGTTACTCAAAATACCCCAGCTGTGGCAGCAAGGTAGGCCAAACATGTACGCATCGCTCCATGACTTCCAACTCATGGTTAATCGACCTTTTCCTTGCCCTTACCTGCACCACAAAGCACCCGTGAGTCGAGGCCCAACGAGAAAATATCACATCACAACATATAATAATTTATTTCAACAAATACATAACTTCAAGAAGATAACACCAACAATACACATAGCGGCCCAAGCCATCCACGGTGCATTACCAGACACTGGATTCACGGTCTTTAGTGAACAGATGAGTATAGCATCCTAGATGGTCATTGTAACGCCCTGGATAGCCAAGACTACTAAACTGTGTATTTATAAAGGTTCAGGACTTGCTAATCAAGTCATTTAGTTAAAACGTGTCACTAACCATGAATATGCTAGGGTTAAAAATGGTTTTGGTCTCAAAAGATACCTTTTATATAATTAAACAGTTTTACACATGGGATCCCAAAAAGAAATAGTGTTCAAAAGTCGGTTTACATAATTCCCAAAATACAGACAACCATCAGCCATTCTAAGGCAAAACAGACATTTCTAGTTCCCCTGTTCCTGCTTTCCCCTCAACCGTGGCGGCAGAGCAGCTGGTCATGTACAATCAGCTCACAGAGCTTTCCAAGTCAGGGCTGATCAAGTTTTCCCTTGCCTTTACCTGCACCACGTAGCACCCGTGAGCCAAGGCCCAACAAGAAAACATAATATGCATCACAAACAACAATCACAGATAAATAACCCTTTAGGCATGATCAAACACTTAACACTCATATTAACCACATAACATGTACTCAGAATCAAAGATGCAATTAAACGTTAACAACAATCAAGTTACATGATTATCAGGGCCGACAACTTAGGCCGCACCCTCTGTTTACCCCACTGACTCCGGCCTGCTTAAACCGAGCTCAGTGCATAATAAGCTGTCCTCGGCTACCAGTGGCCGAGCCGCGCCCTATGTGCTAGTGTAACCTTGGCACTCTTAGGCCGTTGGTTTTCTGTTTACATGGCGTAATACAATCCTTTCAAAGCATACATATTAGGGAACCCTTAGTCCCTTTACAATTACACAACCGGGTGCAGTTTTCTTACCTTTAATTTCCACCTTCACTGACTACGAGCGACGTCCCTCGAGCACGATCCGTTTTCCATGCCCTAGCTTAACACCTAGTCATAACCAAGGTAATAAATTCCATTAATATCCTAATAAATTTTTCTGGGTATAGTTCTAGCATCCGGGACATCGAATTCCTCCAAGCACGGTGGTGGAATCGATCCCGAGCACCTTAAGTTAGATTCCCGTGCTTAAAACCCCAAAAGATCAAGAATGCACCTAAGGGCTTCGACCCTTGAAACCTAGCCGTGGCCCGCCCCTAAAACAGAACCCAAGCCCTTTAGTAGGCAGACACGCGTCGCGGCCCTGCCCTGTGGCGCCACAGAACCGCGGCCCAACCCTTCATGCCCAGAAAATCCACCATTTCTAACATCCTAACCTTATTCAAAACCACCCTAAAACACCCTAATTCAAAACCTATTAATCACAAAACTTTTAACATGATTCTAACAGCATAATCCAACAGAAATCCAGCTTAAAAGCCTACTAAAATCCCATTTTGATTCCTGAAATCCAGCCACTCAAAAAACCAAAAACCAATCATGCAAAATCATATTTTAACCTCTAAATTACGAATTGAAGCTTACCTTCTTTGTTGAACCACTTCCGTAACAGATTCCTAAGCTAAAATCCAAGCTTCTCAGCTTTAATTCAACCCTTAAACATCAAAACCATAAACACCCTTATTACTCAGCCAAAACTCAAAATTCTAATGCTCAAAAATATGATCCAGCCCTTACCTTAATCTTGGTTGAGTTTCCTTAGCTGAGCACTAGATTAAACCTTCAAGATTCCAGCCCAAACCACTGAATTCAAAGTTGATTTCCCTTAAATTCCAGTGGTTTTTCTTTGAGAGAGAGAAGAGAAGGAAGAGAAGAGCAAAATAGGTTAGTTTGTGTTTTATTCTACCAGTTTCTATTTTGTTTAGTCTAACCCTAAGTTAATTAAGTCAATCCCGAGGGCTCGGGGTGCCAGAAACGTCCCCGAGGGCAAAACGGTAAAATTCCCCAATATTCCCGCCTAAGCTTCCTAACCTCAAATATATATCCATATATTTATTTCCATAACCTGATAACCCAGATAATCATATAATACCTGAATTTCCCCTTGACTTGCCCCAAGTCCACTATTAAGCCCCGTTGTGACTTTCCCGCTATCTAGCTCCCTACGATCGCCTCAAGTCGCACACTGCAGATCTACCCAATAATAATGTGGTTCTCACGGATATAGAATTTAACCACACTTACATTCATATAATCACACAATCGTGCTTATCATACAATCATGCATTAATTCAATAAATTCACACATAAACCAATTACGCCCTCCCGACGTACTAATCAAGGCCCTTAAGTCATATTAGTGATTTTGGGTCGTTACAACTATCCCCTCCTACTGAGAATTTCGTCCTCAAAATTAACCTGAATCGCTCGGGATACTAATCCCGCATCGCTGTCTCTAACTCCCAGGTTGCTTCCTCGACCTCACTATTTCTCCATAACACTTTAACTAATGGAATTGTCTTATTCCATAAGACTTTGTCCTTCTGATCCAAAATCTGAACTGGTCGCTCTTCATAGTTCAAGTCTGACTGCAACTCTAAGTCCTCATACTTCAGCACATGTGTTGTATCTGAAACATACTTCCGCAACATGGAGACATGGAACACATCATTAACTCCTGACAGCGACGATGGCAAGGCCAACCTGTAAGCCACCTGTCCAATCCATTCTAGAATCTTGAAAGGTCCAACAAACCGAGGGCTCAGCTTGCCCTTTACTCCAAATCTCCTCACCCCTCTCAATGGTGAAACTTGAAGAAACACATGGTCCCCAACTTGGAACTCCATGTCCCTATGTTTAGGATCAGCGTAGCTTTTCTGCCTACTCTGCGAGGCAAGCATTCTGGATCGAATCTTCTCAATAGCTTCATTAGTCTTCTGAACCATATCTGGCCCTAAATACTTCCTCTCACCCATCTCATCACAATGAATGGGTGATCTACACTTTCTCTCATATAACATTTCATAAGGAGCCACTCCAATCGTGGATTGATAACTGTTGTTATATGAGAACTCAATCAACAGTAGATACTTACTCCGAGATCCCTCGAAGTCAATCACACACACCCTAAGCATGTCTTCCAACACCTAAATTGTCCTCTCAGATAGTCCATCAGTCTGAGGATGGAAAGCTATGCTAAACTTCAATTGGGTCCCCATAGCTCTCTGTAGAGCTCCCCAAAACTTAGAGGTAAAGATAGGATCTCGATCAGATACAATAGACTTTGGAACCCCATGGAGACGAACTATCTCCCTTACATACAACTCTGTATACTGTTCCACTATATAGGTTAACTTCACTGGCAGAAAATGTGCTGACTTGGTGTATCTGTCTACTATCACCGACACTGAGTCAGAAAGTCCCACTGTCCTGGGTAGTCCTACCACAAAATCCATCGTGATGTCCTCCCACTTCCACTTTGGGATACCCAAAGGCTGAAGCAATCCTGCTGGCCGCTGATGCTTAGCCTTTACCTACTAACATGTCAAACATCTAGACACATACTCTAACACATCCTTCTTCATCCCGGGCCACCAATATAATTTCCGTAGATCCTGATACATCTTCGTGGTACCCGAATGAAGCGAGTATGGCATAGTGTGAGACTCATCCAGTATCTCTCGTCTGATCCCCTCATCTTGTGGAACACAAATCCATTCCTGATATCGAATAATCCTTAGCTGTCCCAGCTAGGACATGCTGCCTAACATCTTGCAACTGCGCATCCACCAACTGTCCCTCCTTAATCCTCTTTAGCAGGTTTGACTACAAGGTAATATTAGCTAACTGGCCCACCACCAATTCTATCTTTACCCTGGCCATCTCATTAGCTAACTCTCTCGAGATCTGGGTGGAACTATACAATTGTCCTGGGCCCCTCTGGCTCAATGCATGTGCTACAACATTGGCTTTCCCTGGGTGATACAGAATATCACAATCATAGTCCTTAACTAACTCTAGCCAACGCCTTTGCCTCATATTCAGATGCTTCTGGGTGAAGAAGTACTTCAAACTCTTATGGTCAGTGTATATCTCGCACTTCTCCCCATACAAATAATGCCACCAAACTTTCAATGCAAATAACACTGCCACCAGCTCCAAATCATGGGTAGGATGCCGCTGTTCATACTCCTTCCGCTGCCGCGATGCATAAGCTGTAACTTTCTCATTCTGCATCAGCACACAGCCTAAACCCATCCTCGATGCATCACAATAAACCACAAACTTTCCTTCCTCCGAAGGAAGACTCAGCACAGGTGCAGAAATAAGTCGTCGCTTCAACTCTTGGAAACTGTTCTCACACTTCTCTGACCAAACAAACCTCTGATTCTTTCTTGTCTACTCTGTCATCGGTTAAGCAATCTTTGAAAATCCCTCCACAAATCACCTGTAATAACCTGCCAACCCAAGGAAACTCCGCACCTCCGAGGCGTTCCTTGGCCTTGGCCAATCTCTCACTGCTTCTTCCTTGGATGGATCCACCTTAATCCCTTCTGCGCCAACTATATGTCCAAGAAAAATCACCTCAGGCAACCAAAACTCACACTTCTTAAACTTAGCATATAACTGGTGTTCCCTTAATCTCTATAAAACCTGTCGAAGATGTTGTTCATGCTCTGCCTCTGAACTGGAGTACACTAGAATGTCGTCGATGAAGACAATGACGAGCTGATCGAAGAAGTCCTTGAATACCATGTTCATCAAATCCATAAAAGCTGCCGGGGCATTGGTCAAACCAAAAGACATGACCAAGAATTCATAGTGCCCATATCGCGTCCGGAAGGCTGTCTTCAATATATCCTCTTCTTTGATCCTCAGCTTGTGATAACCAGATCGTAGATCAATCTTTGAGAACACCGTCTTTCCCTGTAGTTGATCGAACAGGTTATCAATCCTTAGTAGAGGGTACTTATTCTTTATAGTCAACTTGTTCAATTCTCTGTAGTCTATACACATCCTCAATGTCTCGTCCTTCTTCTTAACAAATAACACTGGAGCGCCCCATGGTGAGTAACTAGGTCTGATGAATCCCAAATCCAGAAGCTCCCGCAGTTGTATCTTTAGTTCCTTCAACTCAGCTGGTGCCATTCTATATGGTGTCCTTGATATTGGCTCTGTCCCCGGTGCTAACTCGATCTCAAACTGGATCTCCCTGCACGGTGGCAATCCTGAAAGATCTTCAGGAAATACGTCTAAAACCTCACACACCAATCTGCTCTCTCCCGGCCATGCTGGCATAACCCTAGTGGTATCCACTACACTGGCTAGAAAACCTATGCATCCCCCCTACAGCAAGTCTATGGCTCTCAATGCTGAAATCATGGGTACGCAGGGTCCAAATACCACACCCACAAAGACAAAAGGATCCTCGCCCTTAGGCTCGAAAGTCACCATCTTCTTCCTGCAGTCAATAGTAGCCCCATATCTGACCAACCAGTCCATCCCTAAGAACATATCAAAATCCTCCATATTGAACTCAATCAGATCTACCAAAAGTTCCCTACTTTCAACCATCACTGGTAGTGCCCTAATCCATCTCCTAGAAATTACCAGTTCCCCTATAGGCAATAAAGTCCCAAACCCTGCAATCCGATATTCACTAGGTCTACACAATCTATCAATCAATTTACTAGAAACAAAGGAATGTGTAGCACCAGAATCAATCAATACAGTAAAAGGAGAGCCAGCGCTAGAAAGCTGACCTGTCACTACCGAGGGACTAGCCTCGGCCTCTGCCTGCGTCAAAGTGAATACTCGAGCTGGAGTCAAGCTATCCACCTTTCCTGCTTCACCTTTCTTCACTGCTGGGCAATCTTTCCTGAGATGCCCCACTATTCTGCACACAAAACAAGCTTTGGCTCGACATTTGCCCAGGTGACGCCTTCTACACCTCGGGCACTCTGGATAGGTCCGCCATGCCTCGCCGCCACCCTGACAGCCACCCTGACCACCCCGACCCCTCCTATCAGGACCAGCAGCGGTCAAAGTGTCAGGAGTCTTTCTCTTGAAGTCACTGGGGCCTCCGCCCCTACCTGTCCCTGAATAAGAAGGCACCACTCTGCGGCCCTCGCGCCTCACCACACTTTCCCTCTAAATCTTTTTCTCTGCTTCCTCAGCGGTGAGAGCCTTCTCAACGGCCTGGGCATATGTTATTCCTCCAGGTACCGTTGTAATCCTAACATCCCGGGCTATCATAGCATTAAGTCCCCTGATGAATCTATCATGCCTAGCAGCATCAGTAGGCACAAGATCTGGTGCAAACTTTGCAAGCCTATCAAATTTTAGGGCATACTCAGTAACAGTCATATTGCCCCTGCACCAAACCCATAAACTCATTAACTTTTGCTGCCCTCACGGCAACATTGTAGTATTTCTGGCTAAACAAATCTCTGAAACCTTCCCAATTCGGAGTAGTAACATCCCTGGTCTGTGAAGCCACCTCACACCAGATGCGGGCATCCTCTCTCAACATATACGTGGCACAGGCCACTCTGTCATGTCCCTCTATCCTCATAAAATTAAGGATAGTAGTAATCATAGTCATCCATTGCTCGGCCTTCAATGGATCAGGTCCCCCCTCAAAGATTGGAGGTTGCTGCTTCCTGAACTGCTCATATAACGGCTCCCACCTATTCCCAACCTCCCCAGACTGCACAACTGGTACCACTGCAGGTGGTACAATAGGGGCAGCGCTCCCTGATGGAGCCTGTTGTCGCAGTAGACAAATCTGTTCATCTTGGCTCTGTAATCTAGCTTGCATGTCTACCATGACTTGCTGCCAGCTCTCAGGGACTGGCGGAGGAATCTGGCCCTGGTCATCTCCCCCGGTCCCAGACCTAGTGTCGGCTAGTCGCGTAGATTTTCTTGGACGCATAACTATCCAACTCAATCTGCAATCAACGACTCGACAGCCATACCATGATGACAGGGCAAAAAAAAACTTCTCCAAAATCCACCAAGGGAACATAACCAATCACAAACAATCTGAATATAGGCATTCATCGACATGCACCGGCTGCTGATAAGCATGCCCCAACATTACCACATGACAACTAAGATAAAAACATTCATCCATGCTCAATATACAGTTAATCATTCAAATATTCATTTACATGCACAGCAATGCTCATAGGCATGCCCTAATATTTTCATACAGCAGTCAAGGGCCAGGCCCTATCAGTATCTCATACATCCTACTAATCCAGGTAACAACAAAATTCATAATCCATTCCAAGCATATAAGCATACATGCACATTACCAAACCCTGAATCGAGCTTGTCTCTAGCAGCGAATGTACATGTCCAGCCAGTGTTCAGGAACCCTTAAACCTAGGACGCTCTGATACCAAGCTGTAATGCCCTGGATAGCAAAGACCACTACATTGTGTATTTATAAAGGTGCATGACTTGCTAATCAAGTCATTTAGTTAAAACGTGTCACTAACCATGAATGTGCTACAGTTAAAAAGGGTTTTGGTCTCAAAAGATACCTTTTGTATAATTAAACAGTTTTACACATGCGATCCCAAAATGAAACAGTGTTTAGAAGTCGGTTTACATAATTTCCAAAATACAGACAACCATCAGCCATTCTAAGGAAAAACAAACAGTTCTGGTTCCCTTGTTACTGCTTTCCCCTCAACCGTGGCGGCAGAGCAGCTGGTCATGTACAATCATCTCACAGAGCTCTCCAAGTCAGGGCTGATCAAGTTTGCCCTTGCCTTTACCTACACGACGTAGCACCCGTGAGCCAAGGCCCAACAAGAAAACATAATATGCATCACAAACAACAATAACAGATAAATAATCCTTTAGGCATGATCAAACACTTAACACTCATATTAACCACATAACATGTACTCAGAATCAAAGATGTAATTAAACGTTAACAACAATCAAGTTACATGATTATCAGGGCCGACAACTTAGGCTGCACCCTCTATTTACCCCACTGACTCCGACCCGCTTAAACCGAGCTCAGTGCATAACAAGCTGTCCTCAGCTACCAGTGGTCGAGTCGTGCCCTGTGCATTAGTGTAACCTTGGCGCTCTTAGGCCATTGGTTTTTCTGTTTACATGGCATAATACCATCCTTTCAAAGCATACATATTAGGGAATCCTTAGTCCTTTTACAATTACACAACCGAGTGCAGTTTTATTACCTTTAATTTCCATGTTCACTCACTACGAGCAACGTCCCTCGAGCACGATTCGTTTCCCAAGCCCTAGCTCAACACCTAGTCATAACCAAGGTGATAAATTCCATTAATATCCTAATAAAGGTTTTCGGGTATAGTTCTAGCATCCGGGAAAACGAATTCCTCCAAGCACGGTGGTGGAATCGATCCCAAGCACCCTAAGTTAGATTCCCGTGCTTCAAATCCCCAAAAGATCAAGAATGCACCTAAGGGCTGGGACCCTTGAAACCTAGCCGCGACCCTCCCCTAAAATAGAACCCAAGCCCCTCAGTAGGCAGATACGCACTGCGGCCCTGCCCTGTGGCGCCGCGGCGCTCCCCTTTGGTCGAGCCTCCCTGACTTCTTTGCTTCGTAGGGCTGCACCGCTCTAGAACAGAGCCGTGGCCCAACCCTTCATGCCCAGAAAATCCACCATTTCTAACATCCTAACCTTATTCAAAACCACCCCAAAACACTCTAATTCAAAACCCATTAATCACAAAACTTTTAACATGATTCTAACAGCATAATCCTGCTTAAAAACCCACTAAAATCCCATTTTGATTCCTAAAACCCAGCAGCTCAAAACACCAAAAACCAGTCATGCAAACTCAGATTTTAATCTCTAGATTACGAATTGAAGCTTACCTTCTTTGTTGAACCACTTCCTTAACAGATTCCTAAGCTAAAATCCAAGCTTCTTAGCTTTAAATCAACCCTTAAACATCAAAACCATAAACACCCTTATTACTCAGCCAAAACTCAGAATTCTAATGCTCAACAATGTGATTTAGCTCTTACCTTAATCTTGGTTGAGTTTCCTTAGCTGAGCACTAGATTAAACCTTCAAGATTCCAGCCCAAACCACTGAATTCCGAGCTGATATCCTTTAAATTCCAGTGGTTTTTCTTTGAGAGAGAGTAGAGAAGGAAGAGAAGAGAAAAATAGGTCAGTTTGTGTTTTATTCTACCGGTTTCTATTTTTTTTAGTCTAACCCTTGGTTAATTAAGTCAATCCCGAGGGCTCGAGGTGCCGGAAACGTCCCCGAGGGCAAAACGGTAAAATTCCCCAATATTCCCGCCTAAGCTTCCTAACCTCAAATATATCTCCATATATTTATTTCCATAACCCGATAATCCAGATAATCATCTAATACCCGAATTTCCCCTTGACTTGCCCCAAGTCCACTATTAAGCCCCGTTGTGACTTTCTCGCTATCTAGATCCCTAGGATCGCCTCAAGTCGCACGCTGCAGATCTTCCCACATAATAATGTGGTTCTCACAGATATAACATTTAACCACACTTACATTCATATTATCACACAAGCATGCTTATCATACAATCATGCACTAATTCAATAAATTCACACATAAACCAATTACGCCCTCCCGGCACACTAATCAAGGCCGTTAAGCCATATTAGTGATTTTGCGTCGTCACAGTCATGCCATGGCGGCCTGTATTCAGAATGCTTGTTGTTGTTCGACCAGCATTAAGCATGCTTGTTGCCATTTTTGGCCTTCGCCGATCCCGGCCTTTGCCTATCAATCACAATCATGAAAACGTAGCATAACAACTACAAATAATCACACACAACATTAAACACAAATTATCAGGCCATGCCTTGCAATACATGCACAAATAGTTTTCTTACTTCTATCCCAAGCTGACCGAATAGTGCGATCGCGATCGCAAGCACAATCCTCTAAACTCGAGCCTTTGCGGTAAAACCTAGTCCCAACGCAATAATAAATATCCATCACAATGTAAATCAATTGAAAGCCTTCGGTATAACATACTAGGCTCCGGGACCTCGAATTCTACTAAACCGGGTAGTAGAATCCTTCCAGAGCCCTTACGTTTGAGTTCCCACGGTTAAAACCTTGTTTTGGCCATTTCTCCTAATTTGAGCCGCAACGCGATACATGTAGAGAGCCCCAAGGCTCTCTTCTGGGGGATGCGGGCCGCAGCGGGCCCTAGCCTGTGCCCTGCCACTTGGGCCTTTCAGCCACCTTCCCAGGCCTGTTGGGTTCATGCAGGCCACAACGCTCAAGAACAGCGCCGCGGCACGTCCCCGCGAACCCAGAATTTCCCCTTGCCTTTCTCCAGCCTATTCCTACATTCCACACCTCAAACTTGCCCCAATGTCCCAATTGAGTTTTAAACTCTAAACAACACATTAAAAACAGTATAAACACCTATGAAAACCATTCAAATTCCTAGCTCAAGTCAAAACCAAACCTAAGTTTAAAACTCAGCTAAACCTCAAACTTAACCAGGGAAATTCATGGAAAAGCATGTTCTAAACCTTACCTCAGTGATGATCACGACCTTCAGATGCTGGTAACCACTTCCAATCTTCAACTCCCTTAAATTCCAATGCCATTTTCCACTAGAAATTCAGAAGGAAATATGGTCCATCAAGCCTAAGGGGGGGAGGGAGAGGAGAGAAATGTGTGGGAGAGAGCGAGAGGCTAAGAGACTAAGTTTCCTCTGGCCCCTTCTATAGAATTCCAAGCCTATGTGTATCCCTTGGCACCACAATGACCAAATTTCCCTTAAAGTATAACCTTATCCTTTAATGGCCCCAAGGGAGAAATCGTCATTTCCCACATTTCCTGCAAATCCTCAAGTAGTCATATAAATTTCCAATTACTCCCGACATATCCAAATAATCACTACATAATTACTTGTTACTAAAATACTCCTAGGCTCACCCTGAGCTGGGTATTTGACCCCGTTGTGACTATTCCGCTAATCTGCCTACTTGGATCCTCTCGAACTACACATCTAAAATATATCCCCATAATACTGGGGTCTCACTCATAAGAAATACATAATGCAAATATACCCTTAACGGATTAAAAATTATAGATATGCCCCAATTTAAAGAAATGGGCCCACATGCATATTTAATACACATAAACATGCATATCTAGTCACATTACCACACAAATCATTTATATCACATAATCACACGAATAATCCCAATTATGCCCTTTGGGCACAGTAATCAAGTCACCCAGACTTAATAACAAATTCTGGACGTTACAATTATCCCCTCCTTATTAAAATTTCATCCTCGAAATTTATTCAAACTTCTCGGCATATTAAATCCACAAACCTTACTACAACACCAGAGCTAGGTCCCTTAACTTGCCACTTCTTTGTAGCACCTTCACAGGAAGAATAGTCTTAATATGTATGACTTTATCTCTTTATCTAGAATTTCCACTGGATTTTTCTTACACAATAAGTTTCACCGAATTTCTAGGGTCTCCTAACCCAATCAGGGGTCGTACTCGACACCCCTTTCCTTAACATTGGCATCGGTAACACCTTATGAGCCTCTACCCATGCTGGGGGTAAGGCTAATCTTTAGGCCCCTGACCTAATCCTTATTAGGATCTCACAAATATATCAAATCTAGAGTCAAACTCCTCTTTCCTTTTTGAACCATCATATCCTTGTTAGTTCACAATACTCGGGGAAATGGAAGGTCCCCATTCCCAAAAATCCACATTCCCATAATTAGACTTGTGAACTCGTATGCCCCTTAAATAACGCAGACATCCTGTTAAATGATCCATAATAATTTAACTGGTTCTCCAAGCCAATTTTGAACTAGGAAACTGCATGTCCCTGGTTTCATTTTCCTAGAATAAGTACTTCTCCTGCCCTATTTCACAATATTATACTCAGAGCCATTCTAGCCATCGACCTTCATCACCGTGAAAATCCACTCCAGGGACCGTATTTACCTCAAGGTCCCAAAACTCACATATTTGAAGTAGAACACTCAAAATCTGAGTTATTTCTTCATGTTATTAGTTTGTCTGAAGGTAACCAATAATTCCAAATCCTAATTGTATACTCATCTCCCTCTACGACCCTTTTCCCGAACATGGGAACCTAAGGGTCTCAATCTGACACTTTCAACTTTGGTGTCCAGTGGAGACGTACGACCTCCTTTCGTACACACTCCCTCTTTTGATATCTCACTTACACAAACCACAGTATGTTATCCCCATATGTCAAGTCACAAATTTTCGCATCCACTCACCTCATATGCAATCTGATGTGATCAACCCTTACAGTCCATGATTATATCCCTCCATACTAACCCCAGGATACCCTAGACTCATAATAGCCCTTATGGCTTCTGATTATCATCTCTCGTTTTACTAGAAGATTAGGCAGTATGCTTGTAATGACCCAAATTCCTAATAAGGTTTAGGACCTTAATTAGAAGGCCGGGAAGGCCATAATTGATTTATTATGCCATTAAATGATTATATGCATGTTTATATGAATTATATTATAATATGATGATAAATGCATGCATATGGGTCCATTTTTCCATATAAGGGTATTTTGGTAATTTGGCTCGCGAAGGGCGTAATTGCCTATTTTCAAGCATGTTGGTAAATTGTGAGTAACACAACATTATATGTGGATTTGTTCGAGCCATTCGGCATGAGACGATCTTTGAATGCAAGTTATCAATCTCGAGGTCGGAGTGGGTCTCGAGGTAATTTGGTGATTAGAACATTGCCAGGAATTAAAGGGTAATGGGATATGATTTATTAATTATGATTAACGAGATAGGTGGGAAATGATGCTTTTTCCATTGGTGGCAGTTAAGGGTTTTATATAGGTTTGGGGGCATTTTAGTCTTTTCACCTAAGGATATAAATGTACTAAGAAGGTTGTGGAAAGTTAAGCAAAACAGAGCATCATCATCTTCTTCAACTGTTCATCATTTTCTTCTTCATTTCTCTTTGAATTTTGAAGCTCTTATTGAGGAACCAAGCTAGGGAACCAAGCTTTGATAATCTAGGGTTATGTTCTACCATTGAAGAGGGTGTGATTATGAGATTGTGGTGAGTTTCTAGCATTTAAAACTCTGGTTTTTCTCTGTCTTTCAATTGGATTTCAGATTGGATTTCTAGGTTGGATATTGAGAATTTATGGGAGTTTTTGGGATGGGTAACTTGGGTTATGATGCCTAGGACTTGTGTATATGGTTTTGGGGTTCAGTTGGGAGTTTAAATGAGGTTTGGAAGCTTGTTTTGAAAGTTGGAAATGGAGGACTCGAAGGAGGGAAAAACAAGGGTTGAAAACCCTGGTTGTAGCACTAGACCGCCCAGCTATGGGCGCTACAGCGCTAGCCAGGGGCATTTTTTCCTGCTTGTAGTGCTGGGGCGCTAAGGGGTAGCGCTACCTTGCTTTTTCAGATTCCCGTTTTAGGCACTTTTGAGGGTTTTCGGCTTGAGGTTTCAATTCCTAAGGCTCAGGATCGAATCTACTCACCGTTTGGGTACAATTTGGGGTCCCGGGAGTGAGGTTTAGGTCAAGAGCCTTTTATGGTTGATTTTCATTAATGGAAGTTATATTTGGTTATGACTAGGTGACCCCTAAGGAATCAAAGGGTCGATCGTTCTTAAGGGTCAGTCTTTTACTATTTCTCACTCGAACCGGAGGTAAGAAAACTGCACCCAGTATATGATGCATGAGAAACATGTGATTAGGGCATGACATGAATGCTGATTATGAGATTGTTCAGAGCTTGAGTCTCTACATTTGTGCATGATCATAATTATGCTAGCCTGTGTTAAGTAAGCATGATGAATGCCCTACATTTAGATATTTGACATATGATATATGCCTAGTTGCATTGCTTACTTGTGAGTGGAACTGACTCCATAGTCAGAATCGGCAATGATGTCGGTATTAACTGTGAAGCCATGACTCATTAGTCAAGTTCGGCAGTAGTACTGAGCACTGGTCATATGTTATTGGCTTAAGAGTCAAGAACGGTTTTAGCGTGTTTAACGCAAGCCGAAAAGATTAGATCTAATCGACATAAGCATTGAATGGCTCATCATGTGCATTAATGATTGACTTAACTCAAGTTCGATGAAAACTAAAAGCACTTGTCTAGTCTCATGGCAAGTCACTCAGAGCCAGGACCAGAAGTCCCAGGTAACTGCATCGTCACATGGCTAAGGGTGCGAAACCCATGTCAATGATGCACTCATTAGTCACTCATTTGATTTAAGTTAGTGACTTGATCTTCAGTCTCTCATCTAAGGGTGCGGAACCCATGTTAGTGACTCACTCATCAGTCACTCATTTCATTTAAGTTAGTGACTTGCTCATCAGTCACCCGTATAAGGGTGCGGAACCCATGTTTGTGACTTACTCCTTAGTCACTCATCTGATTAAGGCTATAAGCCCCACCATGGTTATCGAAACCTCCATCGTTAATCACTCATTTGTTTACGATTGACTTGATAGTCATCCATACAATAGAGCATGGCCCATAACCATTATTATTTGGACTTATTTGCATGCGTGAATAGGGCTATTATTGCTAGGCATGCCTGTTATGATTTGGTAACATGCTATTACTGTTCATGAGCATATTAAGTTTTCTTGCTGAGCTTTGGCTCACGGGTGCTATGTGGTGCAGGTAAAGGAAAAAGAAAGATGGACCATCCTTGAGCTGGAGAGCTCAAGTGATGATGTGTACATATGCGGCTGCTCGACCGCCATGGCCGAGGGTTGAAAGAGGAAGTAGGGTTAAACCCTATTTTGCCACTTAGGTCGGCTGGTTGTAAATAGTTTGTTGTAATTAACCTTTAAATTATATTTTTGGGATCCCAATGTATATGGTAAACGTTATATGTTAACCAAATTTTTTAACCCTAAATTGCTAATCAAACATAATTACACGATTATGGCCAAATTTCTTAGTTAGCGAGTTTAGCATTGTTTAAAATGCACACTGTAATGGTCCTTGGAGTTTAGGGCATTACAACTTTGTATCAGAGCGAGCCAAGGTTAAGGGTTCCTGAAGACAAGATGTGCATGTACACTCGTCATCAAATATAGCTTCACTCAGGGAATGGTAACTATTTCTGTAGTTATGTGCTTAACTGCTTAAATAGAATGTAAATGCTTTACCTGCACATTGTACTAGGGAGCATGAGATTCTGATAGAGCCTGACTCTTGACTATATGATTACCTGCTCCATGAATATATATAAATGTGATCTTTGCATGCTGGAGTTGGAGGCATGGTAGGTATGTTAGAAGAGAAGGGATTATGATTAATGTATGCATGTCATGGGCATGTGTTTACCACTGCAGTGGGTTTGTGTATGTAGATTTGTGATGTAGTATGGTAAGATTGTTCCCATGGGGAAAACTCTTGATATGCTCATCATATTTAATGGGTCAAGTTATTGACTGGAAATTCAATAAGAAGGTATGTATCCTAGGCAGATAATGAGGCTTGAAGGTGGTTATATCGAGGCTAGAAGTTTCAACCAGGGTTGGAGTTCTTCATCTACCCCTCAAAATTTCGAGCAAATGTTTACAAATTTGCAATTAAGATTGCAGAGGCAAAAGGAAGAGATTAGGTGTTTGAAGCAACATCGGAACCTATCGGGGAACACCTCTTCCTTTGCTATGCCAGGAGTGGCATCGGTTTTGGCTCAGCCTAAGGTTGAGAACAGACGGGAATTTCTTTGTGAAAGATTCCATGAGTATTACCCTCTATTATTTGAGGGAGGCCTAGATCCATTCAGAGCTGAGTAATGGATGGCCATGATCAGTTCCATTCTTAACAATATAGGGCTGGTAGGACACGATAGGGTGATTTGTGCTACATATGTATTGCAGGATGATGCCCGGACGTGGTGGGAAGTAGTATCCCAGACGCAAGACACATGATTGGAAAGATTTAGGCAGCTATTAAATGAAAGGTATTACTGGGATGTAGCCAAGACTGCTAAGATGAATGACTTTATGAACCTTGTTCAAGGAAATGCAACAATAACTGAGTATGTTAATAGATTTGATGTGTTGTCCATGGTTGCTTTTGATATGGTACCCACAAATGTAGCTCGGTAGGAAAAGTTTATCCAAGGATTGAATTCCAAGATAGCTCAGTGCGTTTAAGTTTCCCCAGTGCTTGAAATCTCTACCTACGCTCAGGTGGTAGGGAAGGCTCATGATGTTGAGAGCACATTAAATCAGATTGAGAAGGAGGGTGCTGGAGAGCATGGAGCTCAGATAGTGATACCTCCATATATTGGATCGAGAAAGAAAAAGAACTGGAGGACTTACCAAGAATGTGCTCGGTGTAAGAGGCATCATATGGGAGAATGCCGAGCAAAGGCATGTTTCTTATGTGAAATGGTTGGGCAATTCAAGAAGGATTGCCCGAGGCGAAGGAAGGATGAACAAAAGGGGATGGACAACTCGACTCCAGCTCGAGTGTTCATTCAGAGGCAATCAGAGTCAGAGACTGAGACTGATTCTTCAGGGGTGGCAGGTCAACTTTCTAGTTATGATTCTTGTATTATGCTGACTGATTTTGGCACCATGTTGTTTCTTTGTTTGTAGCTTATAGAGAAACATAGAGTTGTTATGCAGGTTGTATGGTTATTGTAGAGTCCAAGAACTTTACTTAGCTAAGTTAGATAGTAGTATAATAGTAATAATAGTATTATCTTTATGACTGTGGATTTTTGGTTTAGACCGGGATTTATTTGGACACTCATAGTAATACTTGTAGATTTTCTAAGTTTAACCTATAGTTTAGGAATATTAATTTTAACCTAAGGTTTGATTAATATGACTGATATTGAGGGTAATATTTATTATATTATAAGGTTTAGATAAGACCCAATAAGATAATAGCACATGTCATGTCTATGTTTAATAATGATTAAGTATTTTGAGGAATAAATTTATTAAGGTTAAAATTTGAATATCCTAGGGTCAGTCAACAGCTTTGAAAACGTTAGAGGGCTTAGTCAAGGCTATTTACTCAATTCAAATTAAGCTAAAAATGTGTAATTTCGTGTTTAAATATTCAGCGTATGTCGATATATCGCAGCTATAGGGGGCGATATATTGCAGCACGAAAAAAAAAAACGTCGCGCGATTGCCTCGGGCATACTGACCCAGGCGATATATCACCTACAAGGGGCGATATATCGCCTCCTTCAGGGCATTTTGAAACATTTTTAAAATGTTCTCCATTAAAATCTTCAACCTCTTGATAAGTCCAGCATCTTTCTGAACGAGTCTTCAGCCTCTGCTGAACGATAATTCAAATATTTTTCACTTAAAAAGCCATTATTTTTATTCAAGTTAAATGAAGATCTTTTCATTCCTAAACTCTATAAATAGGACCTAGTACCCAGCCATTTATTCTTCTATTAAGCTAAGTTCAGAGGCTGCAAGTTGTTAGGTTAATGTGAGAGTGTAAACACTTGGGTTGGGAATTAGAAGCTTGATCATTATAAGCTTACCAAACACTTGGGAAGTAAGGTTTTATAGCATTTCGGTTCAAGGTTTAGATTGGCTATAGAAGCATTCAAGGTATTCCACACTCTAGTTCATTTGGTATTATTTTCTTTATGTTCTTGTAGTCTTCTACTCAGTATTCTAACCTTATTCCTTATTCTTGGTTAGGAAATCTAAGAACTTGCACATAAGTTTTTTGGTAAGTATATTCTTAATTGTATAAGTTCTTCCATTCTTTTCATCTCATTCTCTTTAGTATACTCACTCTCCCATTTATGGTTTTTAGGAGTGTTCCAAAGTCCCAAAATTTGTTCTCATATCCCGGTAATTTGGTAAGGAAAATAGGATAGGATTTATGTGTTATATGATTTTATATGTTATCTTATGATTTTATGTTATGTAATATGATATGCTAAGTATGTTTGTAGACTTGGGCATATGACCTATACAACTAACAAGCCCCAAATAGATTATGGGCATATGACTTGCTTAGCTAGCAAGCCCCACTAATCTAATGGGCATATGACTTGTTTAGCTTATGGGACCCCAAGTAATAATGGCCATTATAGTATGTATGTAACATAAGTGTTATGATGTGTTTTATGTTTCTTTATAAAATTTATGTATATGGTTTATGTGTTAGATTTTCCTTGCTGGGCATTAGGCTCACTCCTTTTTGTTTATATGTGCAGGAAAATAGCTTTAGTGGCGGGAAAGGTTCTTGGTAGTTTTGGGCATGTGTATTGAGGCGGAATGGATTCAAAGAGCCGAGAGTTTCGATTCGAGGATGAAGTCTTTACTTATGTTTTTATGTGTATTTTTCTGCACTTATTTATGTAATCTCTTTTAATTACAATTATGTTATGTTTTGATTTTAAAACAATGGGATCCCATATCCTAACTTAAATTTTATGTAAGTTTAACCTTTATTTTTACAAGTTTTAATAAAGTTATGATCTTTTCACTTGTAAGTTCTATTAAGGATTAGGGTCTATGTGTAGTTTTCATTAATGGTCCAAAGTCTAGAGTAGTTGGGTCATTACAGTTATGTAGTGATGGGAATGTGATACTGTATTGGTGATTTAAGAGATGAGTTAGGTTATGATGGAAATGACTCATCAGTGGTTTTGATAGAGTTGGTTATGACTGACTTCAGTATGATCCTCGATATGGATTGGTTAATCAAGTGTGGGACAATGCTTGATTGCAAGGAAAGGATAGTAACTCTTGGGTTTGAGAGTGGGAAACCCTTGTGGTAGTTGGCACTGTGCATGGATCTTATATGCTGATGGAATTTGTATTGAGAGCTAGAGATCTATTGCAGGAGGATGAATAGAACTCTTAGCTAGTGTGGTGGATACCACTTAGGTTGTGCCAGTGGGATTAGGACAGACATGATTAGTCTATGAGTTTCTGGATGTGCTTCTAGGGGATTTGTCAGGATTACTTTCATATAAAAAGATAGAATGGTGATTGGATTGGTGTCAGGAATGGAATCAGGTCTAGGGCACTACTTTGAATGGCTTCAGCAAAGTTGTAAGACCTAATAGACTCAGTTATTGGATAAGGTGGTATTCTCCAAGGTGGATCTTTGATCTGGTTAGTACCAGCTAGAGATCAGGGAGAAGAATATGCAGAAGATTGCTGTTATATTAGATAAGAGCACTGGGAGTGCTGGATTATGTTTAGAGGAATTGGTTAATGCTAAGTTATGTTTTGATGAATAAGATTAACAGAGTATTCAAGGATTATCTGAATTGGATTTGTGATCGTCTTGATCAATGGTATTGTGATATAATCTTGGTTCTGAGTCTTCTTATAGATCATAATCTGTTTGTAAGTTGTTATGACACCTGAGTGACATGGAAAAGTGATTGCCTATGCATCATGTTGGTTAAAGGATCTGACCAGCACTAGAGTAGAGTTTATGGTGGGCCAAGTGGCCAGCTGTATACTTGAGTTTACTCTTGTAGAGAAGATCTAAAGGAAGACAGCTAAGTGAACCACAGATGGGAGAATTGAAGGGAATGTCTTAGATAAGGACTATGCAGTGTCAGGTATGAGTTTATTGTGATATAATGATCAGACTTGGGATCCGATGGACACTGAGATTAAATGGGAGATTCTAGATGAATCTTATACTACTCTCTTTTTCTCTTCATCCAGGCATCATGAAGCTGTAACCGAGTTTGGAAGCTTTATATAGATGGCCTGGGATGGAGAGGGACGTAGCAGAATACGTGGCAAAGTTCTTAACCTGGTAACATGTCAGGACAGAGTATCAGAAACAAGTAAGGCTATTGTAGCCTTTGAGTATTCCATAGTGGAAATAAGGAAACATCGCGATAGGTTTCGCAGTGGGACTGCCCAAGATAGTGGGTTAGCGTGATTGGATGGGGTCATTATGGACCAATATCTAAAGTGAGTTCACTTCTATCAACAAGGACAAGTAACACAACTGATCGGTATTCAGATCTCTATGTGGGAGAGATAGTATGCCTTCATGGAATTCAAGGTCTATCTTACCAGATGAAGACTCTATTTTTACTTCCAGGTCTTGGAAGGGTCAAGGAAGGCGATGAGTATATAGATGGAGTTTAGTACAGTTTATTATCCTCAAACTGATGGTAAATTAGAGAGAGAGAGAGAGTTATCCAGTTATTGGAGAGGCACTCTATGAGTTGAGGTATGAAAGAGAATGTATATCACTTGTTCATTGGAATGAGATGGGTGAGATGTTGGTTTTGGATCCTGAGGTAGTTCAGGGGATCATTGAGATTATTGAAAGGCTTAGAGCCTGGATGCTAACTTCTTAGAGTAAATGGAAAAGTTATGTTGATTTGAAAAGCAAGAACATGGAGTTCCAAGTAGAAGATTGTATCTTCCTTAAACTATCGCCATGGAAAGGGGTGGGGAGGTAAGGGTAAGTTGAGCCCTAGATTAATATGACCATTTGAATCCTCGATAGGATTAGTCAGGTTGCCTTTGGATGGGTCGTAGTTTTGGCACTGTTAGCTGTACACAGTGTATTTTATATTTCCATGTTGAAGACATCGGTTAAAAGAGACTCATGTATTGAGTTATGATAATCTGGAGATTGAAGCTAAGTTATACTTTGAGGAATAACCAGTTCAGATTTTAACAGAAAGAACAAGGATCTGAGGAACAAAATTGTACCTTGAGTCAAGGTAATGTTACAGAAACAGTGAGGTCGAGGGAACAATTTGGGAAAGTGGAATCAGATATGCGGAATTTATATTCCGGGCGGTTCAGATAAATTTCGAGGATGAAATCTCTGTAAGAAGGGGATAGTTGTAATGACCCAAAATCCCTAATAAGGTTTAGGACCTTAATTAGAAGGCCGGGAGGGCCATAATTGATTTATAATGCCATTAAATGATTGTATGCATGTTTATGTGAATTATATTATAATATGATGATTAATGCATGCATATGGGTCCATTTTTCATTATAAGGGAATTTTGGTAATTTGGCCCGTTGAGGGCGTAATTTTGTGTTTTCATGCATGTTGGTAAATTTTGAGCAAGACCACATTATATGTGGATTTGTTCAAGCCATTCGGCATGAGACGATCTTTTAATGCAATTTATCGGTCTAGTCATAACAGGGTTAATTTCAGGGCTCGGGTGAGTCTGGGGGTGATTTGGTGATTAGAACATTGCCGACAATTAAAGGGTAATGGGATATGATTTATTAGCATTTGAGAATATTGGAAATAACGGGAATTGGAGGGTATTAACTATGATTAACGAGATAGGCGAGAAATGATGATTTTGCCCTTGGTGGCAGTTAAGGGTTTTAAATAGGCTTGGGGGCATTTTAGTCTTTTCAAGGATATATATGAACTAAGAATGTTGTGGACAGTTAAGCAAAATAGAGCATCATCTTTTTCTTCAACCGTTCATCATTTTCTTTTTCATTTCTCTTTGAATTTTGAAGCTCTTTTTGAGGAACCAAGTTAGGGAACGAAGCTTTGATGATCTAGGGTTATGTTTTACCATTGAAGAGGGTGTGATTATGAGATTGAGGTGAGTTTCTAGCCATTAAAACTCTAGTTTTGCTTTGTTTTTCTATTGGATTTCATCTTGGATTTCTAGGTTGGATATTGAGAATTTATGGGAGTTTTTGGAAAGGGTTACTGGGGTTATGATGCCTAGGACTTGTGTATATGCTTTTGGCATTCATTTGGGAGTTTAAATATGGTTTGGAAGCTTGTTTTGAAGGTTGAAAATGGAGGATTCAAAGGAGAGAAAAACCAGGGTTGAAAACCTAGGTTGTAGCGCTACAGCGCCCAACTATGGGAGCTACAATGTTAGCCAGGGGCATTTTGCCTGGCTTGTAGCGCTAGGGCGCTAGGGTGGTAGCGCTGTAGCGCTACCCTGCTTTTCTAGATTCTAGTTTTGGGCACTTTTGAGGGTGTTTGGCTCGAGGTTTCAATTCCTAAGGCTCAGGATCGAATCCACTCACTGTTTGGGTACAATTCGGGGTCCCGAGAGTGAGGCTTAGGTCAAGAGCCTTTTATAGTTGATTTTTATTAATGGAAGTTATATTTGGTTATGACTAGGTGACCGCTGAGGAATCAAAGGGCCGATCGTTCTCAAGGGTTGTTCTTTTACTATTTCTCAATCAAACCGGAAGTAAGAAAACTGCACCCAGTATGTGATGCATGAGAAACATGTGATTAGGGCATGACATGAATGTTGAATATGAGATTGTTCAGATCTTGAGTCTCTGCATTTGTGCATGATCATAGTTATGCTAACGAATATTAAGTAAGCATTCTGAATGCCCTACATTTGGATATTTGACATATGATATGTGCCTGGTTGCATTGCTTACTTGTGATCGGAACTGACTCCATAGTCAGAATCGACAATGGTGTCAGTATTAATAGTGAAGCTGTGACTCATTAGTCATGTTCGGCAGTAGTACTGAGTACTGGTCGTATGTTATTGGCTTAAGAGTCAAGAACGGTTTTACCATGTTTAACGCAAGCCGAAAAGATTAGATCTAATTGACATAAGCATTGAATGCCTCATCATGAGCATTAATGCTTGACCGACCTCAAGTTCGATGAAAACTAAAAGCGCTTGTTTAGTCTCATGGCTAGTCACTTAGAGCTAGGGCCAGAAGGCCCAGGTGACTGCATCGTCACATGGCTAAGGGTGTGGAACCCATGTTAGTGACTCACTCATCAGTTACTCATTTGATTTAAGTTAGTGACTTGCTCATCAATCACTCATCTAAGGGTGCGGAACCCATGTTAGTGACTCACTCATCAGTCACTCATCTACGGTTGTGGAACCCATGTTAGTGACTTACTCCTCAGTCCCTCATCTGATTAGGGCTATAAGCCCCACCATGGTTATCGAAACCTCCAGTGTTAATCACTCATCTGTTTAGGATTGACTTGATAGTCATCCATCTTGGAGGGCATGGCCCACAACTGTTATTATTTGGACTTAATTGCAGGTGTGAATAGGGCAATTATTGCTAGGCATGCCTGTTATGATTTGGTAAACTGATATTACTATTCATGAGCATATTGAGTTTTCTTGCATAGCTTCGGGTCACGGGTGCTATGTGGTGTAGGCAAAGGCAAAAGAAAGCTGGACCATCCTTGAGTTGGAGAGCTCAGGTGACGATGTGTATATATGCGGTTGCTCGACCGCCATGGTCGAGGGTTGAAAGAGGAACTAGGGTCAAACCCTATTTTTCCGCTTAGGTCGGCTGGTTGTAAATATTTTTTTGTAATTAACCTTTAAATTATATTTTTGTGATCCCAATGTATATGGTAAACGTTTTAGTGAAACATTATATCGTAACCAAATTTTTTAACCCTAAACCGCTAATCATACTTAGTTACACGATTATGGCCAAATGACTCGATTAGCGAGTTTTGCATTGTTTAAAATGCACACCGTAATGGTCCCTGGAGTTTAGGGCTTACAATGCCACCTAGTATATAAATTTTGGTCTTAACACCCTTTCAAACATCCAGGATACAACAATCATAAGAGGTTGTATAAGATTTATCTAGGATCTCCCCCTTGACGCCAGCATCCATCGGATCACTCATTTGACCCACATATTTCAATCTATCCCTTTAAAAATAGTAGGATTTTTAACCATTCCTACCCAATCTTCTTTTTGTATTTCATTTTCATAGAGGTATATCTGTCAACTATCAATCACCGATTCTATACCAATCCCCGTCATTACCTCACTTGACCATACTGTAGTCCACTATGAATCATACAACTAGCACAGACTTTTCCCACTCAAGGTGTCAGCCTCCTCAATAGTTTTCTCTAAGTAATACAGATTTCAATGTGGGCCCTTCACTAGTTCCCACTAGTGCCTTTGTCTCATGGTCAACCCCCCTATGGGTGACAAAATGCTTTAACGTTCACGCTAGTATATGCACTCCTTTTTCCATAGGTGCCGTCACTGTAGAATAACCCTGGCTATCTGGCATTACTGTCAACTCAAAGCCCCATGTAGAGCATCTATGTTCTTATTCCTTTATCCATCGTGAAACATAAAAAACTACTATTCTAGTCTACACATGGCTGCACCCTAGTCCCTGATGCGTCGCACTATAATTTCATGTTTTAAGCAAGGACAGTGTCCGTCATGCCGTCCTCATGTATCATTCCATCACATGCATATTCTAATACCCTTGTGTGCTAACCAATTTTTATTTTAACTTTTGAAAATCAAATATGCAGCTATCAACTTAGACAAACTTTAGGTTCTTACATTACTTCAGTCAAGGTGTAGCTGTCCTCGAAGATGCTTCAAGTAGTAGCTTATGTATCTTACCGGTCTCACTGTAGGCGTTCCTTTATAAATTTCCTTACAATTAATGTCTTAACTAAATCGTACATAATCCCATCACTTCCCATAATATAACCTTGAATAGTATCTAGAGAAATCGAAACCTATCCTTTCTGAAACCTTACTTGTAATCCCTTCTTCCTCGACCTTAGTAGTATCAACATAGGCACTCATAGTCTGTTCTTAACCTGAAGTAGTCCGAAATATTATTGATAGAGCTAGACATGACTTGTCCAAATCATCCTTGTATAAACTACTTGTGTAATTTACGTGGGCCACTGAAGCATCAATCACTTCAAGATCGAGGGTCGATTCTTGACAATATTGTCCTATCCTTGCAACTGGGCAATGGATCTTTCATTCTTGGCATTTGGTACCTATTCTTAACAATTACTTTACTTGGCTATCTATATGCGGTACACATTCTCACAAACTTGGCCAATCTACGATATGATCTATACATCTGACTTGCCAATCTACAATATGATCTACTTACACATTGTAGTGTTATGTTTTTTCCAAAATATTAGCAAAGTAGATAAGATCAGATGTATTTGTTTCATCAGAGTGGAATAATAATGACAGTATATAAGACAAGTAAACATACTGTTATTATCTATTCTGGTCATATTATATAGTTGACCATAGTTAAATTCAACCTCAATTCTGAGTGGTTAGTATTCTAATTTTTTGTATTATTTGAGCTCTTTGACTTGTTCATTACCAGCTTACCCTACAGACTAACCCATACTTACATCTTGGAAAATCGGTAGTACAATTGAGTGGGAGTGTTAATCATAGATATGAACATCTATAGCTTCTAATGAACAAGTACAATGATGGTTTCCTTTTAGTTTTTTTTCAAGGTGCTAAATGATAGAGATCTCATTTCAGTAATTGATATTAGTTTACTGAAATATCATTTACAGTGAACTAAGTGTTTTAACGATAACATACAATGAGGGGGTAAAACGGTATTTTAGTCCCATCTCATTGCAGACTGTGTATAGAGGATTGAGTAATAATTATGGTTGTAACATTGCATAATTAATAATGTATAGAGTGTTCTATGAATTCAAGAGTGCAATTCTGAGTCTTTAGTGGAATCACGAGTAATTGATAAGTTAGTAAATTTATTTGTTAAATTTATGATAATTTATTGGAGATTGATTTCATAGGCCCATGGTCCCCATAGTACCTTGGATAAAATCTTCTAGATAGTCTCAATTAATTGATTTAATTATCAATTAGAATTATCAAAATTCACCAGGTCAATTTTGGATAATATCACAAAGTTATGTAATTTAGATAAGAAAAGAGATTTTAGGGCAGATTTATTAATTAAGACAAATTTGTGACTAAATAATAAATATGTTTAAATCAAGTTTTAAATTATAACTGATCAATTTTACAAATGATTTAAATAATTATTTAATTGATTAATCAATAGAAAATAATACGAGCCTTGAATTTAAGTCCAATAGGCTTATAATTAAATGGGAAATTTCACGGTTCTATAGCCCTTGAGAATTTCGACCTAAGAGCTGTATTGAACTATTATTTTATTGATTTTTTAATTAAATAAGTGACTTAATTGAGCCTATAAAAGGAATGCTAAGTGAGTTGAAAATAAGAAAATAGAACATCTAGTTTTGATGCTTTAGGGTTTTAGACTCTCTCTACAACTCAAGTCCATTTATAAGCCTCTATATTCTCTTCTTCTCTTCTCTTTGTGCATCTATCTCATGTGTTGAGAATTTTCCACTCTAGTCTAGGTGATTCGAGGATACTATGGAAGAGTAAAGAAATTTGAATATCAGTACAGTTTCTTGGTGATATTCTGCGCAATTAAGGATACAAGGGTTAGAGAAACTAAATGAATGACTTATTCATTCTACTGCATATAATTTAAGTGTTCTTATCATTATCTCAGTTTAATTCAATTATAGAAACATATTCTAGGTTTTCTTATATTAATTTGTTTAATATATGATTTACATGAAAATAAATAAGATCATGTATAAGAAATTTCCTACATCGTGCCTATATCACAATCTTTTTCAACTATTAATTTTAAACAAAGAGTTTTGAAAGATTCAAAATTGCCAGATTTTTCTCTCAAAAAAACAACTCAAGTAAAATGAGAGAAATCAGCTGTACACACAACAATGTATAATTTTTCATTTATGCTTTCAACCTGAATTGGACCCATTAGATCCATGTGAACAAATTTTAAGACCTTGGTTGTATTCATATATTTGATACCTTTGTGAGTGATCTTTAATTTCTTACCAAGTTGGCAAGATTCACACTTACCGGTAGATCTTTAATTGCTTTGATTTTCAAATCTTCTAGTTTTAATTTTTTTTAATTGATGTAAATATGATTCAGTATTTTGTTGCATCCTCTCCATTGAGCCGATACAAGATGAGAAGCATGTTGCGTTGTCATCCTAATCTTTTATATTTTTTAAAAAATGAAGAATTTTTTTTAATGTAATAGCCAATGTTTTGGTATATTTTTTTTGTTAATTTTATGTCACCCATTACATTAAACATCTTTTTATTTTGTATTTGTAACATTATTTATTTATTTAAAATTAATATGACAATTAAATGAACTTAATAAATATAAATTAATATATTTTCTAAATAAAATTAAGCATATGTGTACGAGTACATTACTTTCACCTAGTATATATATAGGATAATGTTTAAATGAGGGCATTACTTTTGCCCTCATGTGTAGGAACATTTTCTTCACATGATTATTGGTTGAATGTTGAGAATGTATGAACTTAGAGTGGATTGTGAAGCATATTAGTATTTCTTTTTACTATAATTCTATTTAAAATTTTCAACATATAGACATATAAAAAGGTAAAAAGTTGTACCGAATACAAGGAAGAATTGAAATTTAGAAAATATTTATATACATAGAAATTTTGTTAAGGATTTTAATTATTTTTAACTAAATTTTTTTAAATATTATTTCAAGTATATTAAATATTAATTGATAATTTAAGAAATTCAATTTTGAAACAAATTTTTTATTTAAAATGATTTAGAATTTGAATATCAAATTTACAAAGTAAAATTCAAAATATCTTTTGTCTACCATATAATATGGTAGATTTTTTTTCTACGAGATTGATTAATTTCATAAATTGAAGATATTAAAATAGTCCTTGAAATTTTTTTCTTAGCAATTATTGCTTTAATTATCTTGCCTCTTAAATTCACTTCATATGTGATTATGGGGAAATTTAGTGCATATTTGTAATGTAGTTCTTGATCTTTCCATCAATTTGCACATATCCCCTCTCAAAAAAATTATTATAATTTAATTTTACAAATTGTAGTTGTAAAACCCTAAATTGGCTATCTTAAATAAACAATATATATTATAACTCAAAAATATTTTTTAACAAGTTTGAAACAGTTGTCCCAACAGGTTTATGATCTATCGCGATAACTTGTTTTTTCCAGATTTGTTTTCTTAAGTCTTAATTCTCTAGAAATCATCATATTTGTTTATGAAAAAAAATTTGACTTGAAATTTCGTCCATATATGTTGATATTTTGTACATATATGTTGATATTCACTCACAAAATATTATTTTATTTATAAGAAGATTTATCGTTACATAAAATATATTTTTCCTTTTTTAAAACTTTGAGACTTTTGTCAATTGATTAAAGAATATTTTATGATATTTTCTATTGACAAATTTCGTGGTAATGGCTGGCTGTGAAAAGAAAGATTAAAAAAAATGTAGTTTCATTTTTTGAAAAAAGGAAACTTTGTGTAATAAAGAAATTTTTTATAGAGATATATTTTTATTTGAAAGATGATTTTAAATTCATTTTTACTGTGATTTCATAATTAATATCTTGGATTAATTTGTAAGGTTAGATAATTCATTTTTTAGTTTGATATTCTCACAATATATTTATAAAAATAATTTGTATCTTAGTTTTAAAAAGAAAATATTCTGTGCTTATTCGAATTCATTTATGGAATATTTGTCTATTGTTTTTCGTGTTGCTCAAGATAATAATCCTCAAGAAATACAATCTTTGAAGGAATTAATTGTTATTTCTGTCTTGAGAAATTTGTTCTGACGCAAGTAACTGCTGTCCCTGCAAAAACAGTGTCTGTCAGATTAGAATCAACTAAAAATGGCAAATCATCATTAATCAATAATATTTTTCAAATATTCTTGCTTTTATTAGGAGATTCTTTCTCAGGCTTTCTGAGCATGAAAGAGTCTCTATAAATAGGCTTCTAGGGCCTTGAGAAAAAGTGAACTCTTTGGTGGATAGTTTCTGAGTGAATTGTAATATTTGTGAGAGTTCATAATTTGTATTCAAGATCATTGTATTCACGCGATCTTGTAGAAAAATGAGTCTTTAGTTTTCTGGTGAGTCTGAACCACATTCATGAGTGAATACATGTTATAATTTGAACACAATTGTTATAGTCTCCGGGAGAAGATTTTTACAAGCCTTGCGTCGGGAGGATGCAAGCACTCACTGCCCATTGAAGGGAGCTCAAGTGGTTGAGCGTTTCAATCAGAATCACATTAGTGAAGAGAAGTGCAACAAAGTTGCGGAAAATCTCAAGTGGGAGTCTTGTTTTTATTTAAGTCAATATTTTGTACTTGTGATTCTTTATTAATTGGTTTTATTCTTTGGACATGGCCCCAAGGAGTAGGTTATCTGAAAGGGTTTCTGAACCTTGTAAAAATTCGTTGGGTTCTTTATTGTTTTATGCACTGTATTTTTATTGTGTTTAGTTTCTGTTGTGACAATTTCTTATTCTGTTATGACAGATCTGAAATATGTTTCAGCATTTAATTACCATTCCACACCTTAATTGATTCACATGGTTTAATTAATTTGGTAATTATTAAAAATAGAATTTCAATTGGTATTAGAGTGGATCACTAAACTCTTAGTGAGATTTTGTGGTTTTCTTTTTGTTTTGTTTCTTGTGAAATGTCATTCTTTACAGAACGTGGATCTATAACTCGCCCTCCATTGCTGATTGATACTAACTATCCATACTCGAAAGTAAGGATGAAAGATTTTGTCAAATCCCTTGATGAAAAGGCTTGGAGATCAATATTGGCAGGTTAGACACCACATGTCGAGACATATTCGAAATCTGGTAAGACACATGTAAAATCTGAACTTCAATGGTCTAATGAAGAAGATAAATTATCAATTTCTAATAATAAATCTTTACATGCAATTTTCAATGGTGTTGGTGAGAGTTATATAAAATTGATTTCATCTTGTGAGTCCGCCAAAGATACTTCAAAAATCTTTCAAACTCAATTTGAAGGAAACACTCATGTTAAACGATCTACGCTAGTATTGTTGACAACAAGGTTTGAAAATCTTCATATGTCTGAAAAAGAAAGTTTTATGAAGAATTCTTTGACATTGCTAATGAATATTTTACTTTCAGGAAAAAGTTATCTGACTCTGTTTTGGTTAGGAAATTTTTTATATCTCTTCCTGACAGGATTCAATCCAAGATCAAAGCCATTGAGGAGGTAAAGAATCTTGACACCTTGAAAGTTGAGGAACTGATGGGATCTCTTCGAAGTTTTGAACTTAATCAAAAGATCCGCCGACAAGATAAATGAATTGCTGTGAAGGAGAAATCGATTGCCTTGAAGTCTTCCAAAGAGAAAATGGAAAGCTCAGATGAGGAAGATGATGATGAAATGATCTTGTTATAAAAAAACTATAAGAAGTTTATGAAAAAGATTGGTACCAAGAAAAATATGTCTAAATCCTCCAAAGGTAATAATTTTTCCAAATCTTTTGAATCTACTAATAAAAAACATATTCAATGCAGGGAGTGACCAGGACTCTGAAAGTAGTGATGAGGAAGAAAAATCTAATCTTGCCTTAACTTTAGGTTTTTCTTGCTTACCTCTTTCTGTGCAGGTGAATGAGAACCTTGTTTGTTTAAATAATACTATTTACACAGATGAAGGTTCCCATGGTGATTCGGATGAATCCGATTTTGGATGAGGATTCCTTGAAAGTATCATACAAAAAACATGTATTATCAATGGTTGAAAATATGTTAAGATAATCGTTTGATGGCAAACAATAACAAAGTTCTCAAGAAAAGAAATGAAGAACTTGACTCTCTTGTTAAAAAATATGAAATTAAGAATGGTGCTAAAGATTCTGAAATCAAACATTTGTCTAATGAAGTTGGTAAAATTGTGAAAAGTGTCAAAATGCTTAATCATAGATCTATGGTTTTGGATGATGTTCTGCTTGCAAGTCAAAATGCTTGTGATTTTCTAGGTTCGGATCAAAAGGGTCTAAACCTAAAGGAAAATTAATTTTTATTTTCAGAATTCTTCCTGTTGTTTTGATGACTAACCCTTCTGCAGGAACAACTCACACTCATGTGGCCTCATCTTCTCAATCTGTCACAAAACACGAGAAACATACCAAAAATTTCAAGAATAAAAAAACTGGTCATTTTATTCCAATTTGCAATTTCTGTGGAGTGAAAGGTAATATTCGACCAAAATATTTTACCTTGATGAATTTTCTTCAAAAAAATTACTTTAATCATCATAGTAATTTGAGACAAATGCCCTTGAAGAAAAGGACTCCACCTATGAATGTTTGGGTGAAGAAAAATAAATTCAAATGTCTTGCTCAGTTTACTTGTCTTAGAACATGTGCTTCTAACTCTTGGTTTTTTTATAGTGGTTGTTCTAGGCATATGATGGGTAACAAAAGCAAACTCACTCACTTCAAGACTTTGAAAAATGGGGAAGTAACATTTGGAGATGGTAAGTCTTGTAAGGTGCTTGGTAGTGGCACTCTAAATTCTGAAGGACTACCAAAGTTGCAAAATGTTCTTTTGATTGTTGGACTTAAAACTAATCTAATTAGTATAAGTCAAATTTGTGACTAAGACTTGTTTGTAAATTTTTCTCATGATAATTCTTTTGTGCTTGACCAAGATGGAAATTGTGTTTTGAAGGGTTATAAATCTGTTGATAATTGTTACACATTATCTCAATCACACAGTTGTCACACAAACACAATGAGTGATACTAATTTGTGTCACGAAAAACATGGTCATGTGGATTTTGAAAATTTGAGAAAAAATGGAAGTGTGAGTCATGTTCATGATTTATCAAATTTAAGTAAATATTCTTTTGTTAAATGTGAACCATGTCGATTGGGAAAACATTTGAAAATTTCCCCTGAAAAATGATTTTGTGTTGATGATGTGTCGCGACGCACAAGGGAACTTGTTGAAAATAAAACTTTGGTCTTAGAATATGTTGAGATTGCCAAACAAATTGTAAATATTTTCACAAAATCCCTAGATACGATCAAGTTTGATTCCCTCAAGAAATCCTTGGGGGTTTGTACTAATTAATTTTTTTTTTTGCCATATCCTTGGCATTGTGTTGCTCCAAAGTTGTCTTGTTCTTGTCCAAATTGAGGAAATTATAAAAATTAGTTTTAAACATTATTTTACTACTTGGTTAGTTTTTCTAGTTAATATATCTTGCTTAGTGGTCTTGAAAAATAGATAGGTCTATCAATTGAACATTTTTATGAATCAATATGTGTATGTCCTGTGTGAGTATATAACATTTTTGATCTTGTCTCAGGCTCCATCTTAAGAATAGAGCTACCTGCATTGGTGTGTGAAAGCCATCCATGAGTAAGTTGGAACTATGTAACAAAAATTATGTAGAAGATACTCTACCATGTGAAAATGGCTACCAACGATGTAGTGTGAAAGCGTCTAAGATGAGTACTTCATGCATCTTGCGAAAAAGACTAAAATTTACCACCAAAGGGCATTGTCCCATGCTTTCACATGCACGCACAAATGCTTGAGAGTAATTTAGTGGTAACACAAATATATTAAAATGCATATACACCATTTGATTCACTTTAAATATTTCATGGGATATGACTAACTATTTTTCTTGAGACAAATAAAAGCAAGATATGTTAAATAGATTTACTAAACATTATAGTAAATTTTTGTTAAAATGTACTAATGTTTGGTTTTTTCTCAATGGACAGGTCATGAAAGATTTTTTGGGCACAAAAGGATATTTTGTCATTTTTATATTTATATGCATAAATTTGTCCTATTATAAAAAAAAAGTTGATCGTTGGTGGGAACAGTGAAAATATTGACAATTTATTTTATGCATTGAAGGTCGTATTTTTAGACAAGAAAAAGTTTGCATTTTCCCAATTTTGTGGTGTTTTGGTTGGTACCCATTTTTTTTCCCTTCCACTTCATTTTCTCTTCTTCTTGTTTCTTTGTTTCGTTTTTCATCTAACAAGTGTGCACGCAACCATGGTGATGAACTATGATTGATGTGTGTTTGGCCCTTGATGGTGTTCTGTTGGCTCTTTTGATAGACAAAAAAGGGGAGAATAATTATTTAGGGGGAGAATAAAAAGTTTCATGTTCTTGTGCTAATTGATCTAGTTTGGAACATGTTTTTTATTCTGTGCCTAATTTTTTGTTATATCTTACTGTGGATGCCAAAAATTCATCAAGGAAAAGTCCCTGGTCCCTGGTCCCTGGCTGAAATACGTGGAAAAGGGTCGCTTAGTTCTGCTATCGGGCTAAGGCCCAAAGGTCTCACAAAACCATGTATTAGACCCTCTCTTAGGAGTCTTGCTCCCATGCGGCTCATGAGGCCTCTGCCTTGTAAAGAACGAACCGCCTAGTGCCAAGGTATGGCGCACCCGTGTAAGCGTCTTGCGAGGAATGGCCTCGCGCCATCAGCACCTACCTCGCGTCTCACACAGCTTCTCACACACCTAAGCGTCTCGCGAGGCAGGGCCTTACGCCACCAACACCTGCCCCGCACCTCACGTGGCGTCTCGCGCACCTAAGCACCTCGCGCCTCACGCGACGTCTCGTGCACCTAAGCGTTTCGCGAGGCATGGCCTCGCGCCATCACCACCTGCCTCGCGCCTCACGTGGCGTCTCGTGCACCTAATCTCCTTGCGAGGCATGGCCTCGCGCCATCAACGCTTGCCTCGCACCTCATGCAGCGTCTTGCGCACCTAAGCACCTTGTGCCTCACGCAGCGTCTCGCATACCTAAGCGCCTCGCACCTCACGCGGCGTCTCACACACCTAAGCGCCTCACGCCTCACGAGACATCTTGCCCACCTAAGTGTCTCGCGAGGCATGGCCTCGCTCCATCAGCACCCGCCCCGTGCCTCATGCCAATGCACCTCGAATCGTGCACCTTGAGAGCGTGTCTCCTAAGAGGACCCATTAGGACTTCAATATCTAAAGGTAAAAACTAAGTATAGCTCAAAGAGATCATACATGTACAAAGAATGTACGGGGTACGACCCTTAAGACCCCGGATGCTGATCTTAATATACACACCAGACAAGTAGTGGTCTTAAAAGTGAGGTACCTATTGTGGTCCTCACCAGCCAATCTCTGACACTCGTACTAAGCAAGTAGTTGAGGCATAATCAAGTACTAAAGTGGAGGCCCTCCCACAGACTCTGACCAAGTACTGAAGCAGACACCACAACCTTCTGCTCCACAATGACCTGTGCCATGACCCTGACAATGTACATACGTACAATCTTGTCCCCTGGGGCCATAATGTATCAGGGGCCATTAGAGCCCCACTATAAATGGATCTTCTCCTCTCCATCTAAGGGGCTCGAAAATTCTTGTAATATCAGACTATTCTAATAGTAATATACAAGTTTTTCTTCTATTGTTCACTAGAAATCCTCCTCCATATTTCTACAAGTTCTTTTGCATTCATGAGGTTTTGATTAATTCTTTGAGTTTTCCATCCATATTTCGTTGACGAGTTTCTATCGTCAATAGTTTGGCACCGTCTATGGGAAGGATAAGTGCCAAGCCACTGTTCTTCCATTGATTCTGGCTGAAAAGATGCCAAGACACTCTAAACGACTGAGAGAGCCACGAGAGGTCGAGGTCCACCTCGACGGAGATCAGCTGAAAGTCTGCATGAAAATTCCTCTGCCACCCAAAAATGTGGATGCACCAAAGGAGCCCACGGTTCCTGGGAATGAAAAGGAGGCTTCATCCCCAGCTGTCCAGCCTGATGAGAACCATCTGCGATCCGTGACTGCTCCCGCGAGAGATGCCGAAGATCTCCCGTCCCCAAGGCCACCACGGTTGCCAAACTCCGGCCGGCAAGATCTGAGTCCATCAATGCGTAAGCCAGGCAAGAGTCACCGAGTGCATTCTATAAGCTCGAGCTCTAGGTCTCAATTTTATGAAGAGGAGATACACGAGTTACACCGGAAGAACCAAAGGCTAGAAACTGCCTTAGAAAATATGCAAGAGGTGTTGAACGACCTGCTACAAGGAAAATCAAGCGTGCCCCTTCCTAGATGAAAGGAAAAGTGCCCAGAGGGTGGAGAAACCGCGGTCCCTATGGATGATGGGAGGACTCGACTCTCCACTAGTAAAATCCCTCGGGAAAAGCAGTGTGAATGTCCTGGGAAGGCGAAGTAGCCCCAGAGGCCAGAGCAGAAGAACAATGTTAACCCTCATAATGACGCCGAAGTCACCTCTAGGGAGGTGCCACCTGACCTAAGAGAAAAGCTCAATAGAAGGAGGTCTGAAGTAAAGACAACACCTCCTGTGGCCCCTCCGAAGGGTAGAGAAAAGATAAATGCTGACCCTACCGAGCTAAGGGACTCCTTGAATAGGAGGCGACAGGAGCTACACACCGAGATAAAGAGGCTTCAGAGCAAGATCAGCACGTCGTCTGGGGGACATTACCGATGTTCGACTACGAGTTGCCCTTCATGCGAGAAATCCAGTTGGAACGGCTCCCAACTAACTTTAAAGAACCTCATATGACCCCTTATGAGGGATATACGGACCCCAAATACCATCAAGACGCGTTCAATGACCTGATGAAATTGAGAGGAATTAATAGCAGGGCCAGGTGCCACTACTTCACTGTCACGTTAAAAGGACCTACATACAAATGGTTCAAGAGACTTCGACCAGGGTCTATTAGGTCATGGCAACAATTTTTTGACGAGCTTCTCCAACCTCATGCCGTACGCGATTATACCTTATCGGGAACTAGCCTCACTAATATAAAGTAAGGTGAAGGAGAGAGCTTGAAGAGCTACATCCACAGGTTCAACATGGAGGTGGCTAAAGTGGGAAGCCTGACAAGGGGAGAACTCAAGATGGCGATCACGACTGGAGTGCACCCAAGCAGTAAGCGTTGGGATAATATGATCAAAAGGGAGGTCACAGACTTAGACGATTTCTACGAGCGGGCAAAGAAGTACATTCATGTAAAAGACGACCATGAGAACTTGAAGGCATCCTTTGTCAAGCCCTCAGCCCCTGAAAGTTGAATGTCGCAAAAAAGAAAAAGGTGTGTGAAGGCTTAAGAGATGACCACCAGAGGAAGCACAAACACGGAGGTAATCCTAAGCAAACATCCCACACCTTCTACATTGACTTGACACATACTAGGGAGCATATCTTCATAGCAAACAAGAATCAGGTCCCGTTCAGGAGACCCCCACTAATGAAGAGAGATCGGTCAAAGAGAGACCCTGGAAAGTACTGTCAGTATCATAAAGACATTGGCCACACCACCGTGGAATGCACTCATTTAAAGGTGGAAATAGAGGAACTCATACGTAGGAAACACTTGGGTAGATATGTTTGAAGAGAAAATGAAAGACCAGATGATAGACCGCCCTCGCCACGAACGCGAGACGTAGCCCCATAAATGCAAGGAGAGGTGAGGAAGATCTTTGGATGACCGGGATTCAGAGGAGAATTGAGAAAATGGCGAGATAGGTACGCCAAGGAAGCCAGACGAAGCCCACCCTCATGCATTCTAAGCTTAGAACGACCCCAAAAAAACTTTAAAGGGGAAAATGACTCCGTAACCTTCAGCGAAGAAGACGCGCAGGGTGTGCATTTCCCCCACAATGACCCCTTGGTGTTGACTATTCACCTTGCAAACATGAGGGTACATCGGCTCCTGGTGGACAATGGAAGCTTCATAGACATCCTATATCGCCAGACCTTAGAGAAGATGGGACTAGGTATCATGAACCTAAAGCCCTGTAACACCTCCCTGAGTGGGTCTACAAGAGACTCGATACAGCACCATGGGAGAGACGCCCAAATAGACCACTGTGATGAAGAACTTTGTCATAGTAAATTGTTCCTCGGCCTTCAATGCAGTATTAGGGAGACCCTCCCTGAGAGAATTGAAGGCGATAACCTCAGTATACAGCTTGGCCATAAAATGCCGAACTCCTTGGGGGGGCGGGTGGCGAGCGTGAAAGGGGAACAGGAAGAAGCAAGGGAATGTTATAACACGTCCCTTTGCACAGCCATGAGACCGCCACAACTTATGGCGATGGTAGTGCACAAGGGTACAAACCCGAGAGAGTTCAACACCAAAGTCACTTAGGAGATCACAATTGATGGTTATGCATACGCGCCTGAGAGGGAACACCGGGTAAAGCTCCACTTTTAGTATGATAAATTAAAGGGGTTACCATAGTTAGCCCCCCAACTGCTATGAATTAGAAGGGTAACTTAGATGCCCTGATATGTAGTAAGAACATCGTCGCCACAAATACCTTTGTACTCTCCTTATTCTTAATGAATATGTTTTTTATTGGCATGTCACACCCCTCGTTTACATGAGCACGTATCTAACTTTTGTACCTATCATCAATTGGAATTATCAAAGCGCGTGAGTAAAATGATCAAAGTGCCCGACGAGATAAATCTCGCCAACCACCTTGGGGGCAGGGTACACAGCCAAATATGGTTCTAAAAGAGACGCTTATAAGAAAAATAAGGAAGAAAACCTTGCAAGGCATCTCTCAAGTTCACAAGGATTAGCTACCCTTATGAACATCAAGAGGGTCAAAAGGCCCTACAGGAAGAGCCACCTAATAAAGGCTGATACCTCCATGGGATGTAAGGCCTCAAGAAGAGACTCCTAATAAAGGATGATACCTCCAAAAGAGGAAACGCCTCAGGAAGTGTCTCCTAATAAAGGTCGATACCTCCACGAGAGGAAAAGCCTTAGGAAGAGCCTCCTAATAAAGGCTGATACCTCCACGAGAGGAAAAGCCTCAGGAAGAGCCTCCTAATAAAGGCTAATACCTCCATGAGAGGAAAGGCCTCAGGAAGAGCCTCCTATTAAAGGCTGATGCCACCACAAGAGGAAAGGCCTCAGGAAGAGCATCCACCAATAAGCCTAGAGTGGCCACCAAGCCGTCTAGCCAAAAAGGGTCCTAAAAGAGACCCTTCCAAAAATAGTACCATGCATAATGACGAGAAGGACGCTTCTCGTAAGACATAATAAGCATGCGAAAAAGTATATAAAAGGATGACTTGAACCCAAAGGGTCAACATATCCTTATAGATACAATCAAGGTGGACCAAAGAGAGACCTATCGAACCCTTTCGTATGGGCTCCAAAGGACCTTAAGCATGATAAATAAAAAAGTATATAAAAAAAACCTATCAATCCTCTTTTTGTGGGCTCAAAAGGACCTCAACATAGAGGAACAAAAGAAAATGATCGCACATATATATATAGAGAGAGAAAAAAAGGAGTTGCGATAATGTAGCAGGACTTGTAAAAGTTCAAACAAAATAAAAAAAAATGATTGATAGGCTCAGATGATCATACAGCCAAATCAAATTAAATGATAATGTTGCAGAAGGAAAATCTCAGGGCCTCCCTTTGCGAGCATTCCACTCAGCCACCTTGGCGACAGTGTGCTCACCAAAGGAGGAGAAATCGAGGTTAGGATGTTGCCTCCACACTCCATGGAGGGCGCACTCTATGGATTTGTACTCGATTTCAGCCAAATTCGCCTCTAGGAGAATGACCCTCTCCTGCAACATTGCAACATTAGCTTCTGCTCTCCCAAGATCGGCCTCTACGCGAGCAAGCCTCTCCTGCAGCATCACGGCCTTGGCATTCACCCTCTTCTTCTTTTTTGATGATGAAGGTACCTTCGTCAGGGCCTTCTCAAGCTTAAGTTTGGTATCAGTGAGTTCCCTCTCAAGCTCCTGAACCTTGACCATTAGACGGTCCCTTTCAACATTCGACGAGGAGTGGTCTTGTGCCGAGTTGGCAAAGCGTTGGGCCACCAGAGAAGCCTGCATAAGAAAAAAAAACTCGTATGTAAAAAATAATGATGATGAGCAAACAAAGAATAAAACAAAAAGAGTAAGGTCAATGTAAGACGCATGAACTCACCCTAGTTGTGAAGCGCACAAGAGTCTCCCCATGCTCCGACATGGAAAAATTCCCGAGAATTCTCCATTCAGTCTCAGGAAGACACTCGGCGACCCGGGTATATCATTGCCCATAAAAGGCTGCCATATAACCCACCCAAGGTGCCCCTTCCGAGTCAGGGGCACCCGGCTGAGCAGGGACTGATGACCCGCTCATCGAAGGAAGAGGGGCGCGGGAACACTAGGAAAATGAGCCCCCGACGGACCAGGATTGATGGGAGCATGAGGAAAAGTATCATATTCCTCAGAAAAGGGAAAGACGAAGCACCCTGGCATGGCCTGCGGACTGCTGGAGTGAGAGGCCATGTCACGGTCCATAGGGGCCAAAGGAAGGCACCCCATGGGAGACGAAGATGATCGGCGTGGTCGTCTGGGCTCTGTGAAAACCTCCTTGGGCACCCACTTCGGGTCGCCCCCGTCAGAGTGATGCTCAACTAAAGGCGTCTTTTTCCTTCACTCGGAAATGTGCCACAATGCATCAGGATCCGAAACTGTGAATAAGTTATGGCTATTCATGTTTGCCACGGTGAAGAGGCGGGCAACCATTTTCTTGACGGGGTCTGCATCGAGGAAGTTGTCCACTGGTGTTTCCTCCGACTTGGGAACATAAAGGTTACCAAACTCCTCTGCACAATCAACACAATTACAAATATAAGCATAAGTTCCAAAATAACCAATTCAAAGCAAAAGGAAGATGAGCTTGAAGTACTTACTTGGGGACGAACGAAAGCGTTCACGTATGAAAAGGGGACCTTTTACGAAGAAAAAGTCCTGCTTACAAGACCCTGGGTTTGATACAGAACCCTCTACGAGGGAAACCTAGGAATTGGCCTTCTGTAAGAAATAGAAGCCTTTGGATTTAGGGGTTGGGATGAGGTTATACATAAAATGCACCTCTCGAGCTGTAGGAGCGCGTTGGTTGAGCTTAGTAAATGCCATGTATAGGAAACTTAAGGTCAGCCAGCTGTTAGGTGCCAACTGGAGCAGCATAAGGTCGAAGTGATTAAGCATCATGATGAAAAATGGGTGTAAAGGAATGGTCCCACCCGCTTTCAAGATATGCTTGCTCATGGTCACGCACCCCTAGGGAGGATTATTGGCCCGACAGTTATTGGAAGGCACATACAACTTGTATTCCTCACCAATGCGATATTTAGTGGATAGCTCCAACAGCTGATTCTCTGACACATTGGACACAATAGAGGACGCCAGTAGAGGACCAAAATCATGCCCCTCGGAAGCTACCTGCCGCCGCACTCTCTTTGCCATATTTGCAAAACCAAAGGAAAAAGGTGAGGTAGAAACTGGGCACTTTACCCTCCATTTTTTCTTCCTAGCAAGGGTCTTCCACCGAGGCGCTGAGCAAGGGTGAATCGAAAACAAGGGTTGAGGGGAACCCGGGGTGACCTTATGGCAACCGGGAGAATGGTGCAGGAGGTTCAGGCAGGAAATTTCCCTCCATGAACTCCAACTCCATCTATAGATCGAAAAGGGTCACCCTATGGTTTATAATGTGGTCGCTAAGGTCAAACGGGAAAGGAACTTCATCGCCCCTTAGAACTGACTCTATTTCTCTCTCCACCATCCAGATTTTATGCCTAAGTTCAGCCATATGCTCAAGGTGACGTATACGAGCCTGCCTCAAAGTGTCATAGTCCTTGTGAGGGTTGTTTTCGGGGGACTCCAAGTCTGAAGATAAGTCTACAAACTCGACCCCCGGAGGAGCACCAGATGATCCCTCACATGCCATGGAACCTTGTCTCATAGGTAAAAAGGGTGGACATGTAAATGAGGGGATTGCTACAAAACACAAAGGAATGGGCTCAAAACCTCTATACATGAGCGCTCTAAATGACCAACTACGGGCGACAAACAAGGGCATGTAAGTGGATTAACTCACAACGAGCTCCGGCCAAGGAAACCCATCTCGAGTAGTGCTAATTTGGACCCAATGAAATAAGAAAGAACAAAAGTATACCTTATGTAAGAAAAATCGAGCACTGTCACGGTTGAAGGGAGGCCGAACACTACAAGAAAAAATGCTTTTAATAAGACCAAAAATGTGTTATCAAAACATGCCATAACACTTTTTGACGTGTTAAGATCGACTATGTTATCGTAGGTCAGGGTACTTTACATAACATTTTATCATTGTTATACAGATGTGTTATTATACTGTCAACGATAACACACTTTCTGTGTTATTTTAATAAATAGATAAGTGTTTAATTATATTATTCATAGTCGATTATATAACACATTTCAATACTTATAAATTTGTGTTATACTACACTTTAGTATAACACATTTTTTGTGTTATATAATGAAGTTTGCATAACAAAATTCTTTACTTATAAAAAGTGTTATTGTAATAGATATTATAACACATTTTTCGTATTATTTTAATATTTAGATAAGTTCAAATTCTCATTATATATTGATTTATATAACACTAATTTATTCTATTACATTTTTATTTTTATTTATATAATTAAAATTAGCTTTCTAATATATACTAGCATCATCAAATGAACTTGATTTTCAAATAACAAAAAGTAAAAACATTCAACATTGTATTAACAATCCACAAATTAGTTTAAAACATTCAACCCTATCATCAACAACAAAATGTTCTTTAAGTATTCAAGTAGTCTTAAATATTCAACATATTGAAAAGAAACTACTTTCAGCACAAAATATTCTACGGCTGCCCAACACAAAACCTTAAAAATTAAGTATCCTTTTCTATTTCGCTTGTCACATCTGCAAAATAAACAACGAAATATTTTATTGTTATTCTCTAGCATCACAAATTACTTCAAGAAAAATGCTATGGAAATAACTTGGTCCTTGATAGCTTGGGACTGTGCGACCAAATTAATAACAAGTAGACCATTTTCAGAAAGATTCTTCTTTACAATCTTCCACAAAATCCACAGCGGGGCAAGTCATACCAGAGCTATGCAAAACAAATGATCTCATTGAAATATGTTCCTTGTAGTCAATTTGAACATATGTCATAGGGATGTATTAAATACAACATACATAACACATCTATCCATTTAACTTGAATCTGCAGAGTCCACATCAATGATGATTATGTCCACCTTTGTATTCACACCGCCTTCTTCGGGAAATGTCGTGCAAATTCCATTAGAAGCATCAGTGGCATTATTATTTCCAGGAATAGAAACCACATTAGTTGATGCACATCTTTTACTGTCTCTAATAAATTGGATACCATTTGCAATATGTACCTGATGCATGCACCAAATAGAATCTATAAGTCATCAATACAGTACAGAGTACAAAAAACTATCAATTGGTGATTTTTTTTTTTTAAAAAAAAATTCATTAGCCAACTAGAATTGTAAAACTAATAGTCCTCGACAGTCTACCATTCCCACAGAAGGTGCAGTGTAGTACCTAAGAACTAATGTACAAAGACAACTTAACTAGAGGGATCAGAAATGGGACCCTGAGTTTCATTCCTGTCCGCCAAAAACTTGTTGCGTAAATTTAAGCAATTAAAATGTGCAAGTATACACAGTCGACAACGAGTAATATAGTAGTAAGTGAGTATCGTCTCCACAGGGATTTCAAATTAAGCAAATGCAAAACCAACTAAATAACAATTTAAAAGTAAAAGAAAAAGGAATTATGAGAATGAATGTAATATGGATCTGAAATTAAATGGTTGCAATTAATTCTAATTAAAATATAGCTAAGATGCATCAAAATTTAGTTCGAGAAAAGTGTCTATGGACTAATGGATCTGAATGGCTATTTCCCCCTATGTTGATCTGCCCAGTTGTTATAGCAATCGTTCAGCAATTATGCACAGAGTTAACAGATTTCTAAATAAGCCAGTGAGATTTTTCCAAAACCCACTGAGGTAATTCCACAACGTAATTCAATACATTCCTATATTAAACCAGGTTGTAAAACATGCAATTACACACCAAATCTCAGGTTATACAAGGTAGCAAAATATTCCTATTTCACTCACTAAGAACTACCTAAACATGGTATTCCTCTTGTATCATTCAAGTTAACTCCACTAGATAGATTCTTCCCAAAATCAAATCTAGCTAACTAAATTGTTAGTCATGGCCAGTAATTAACAATCATTTAACATTCATCTCACTTGAATGAACAAAGGAAAATTACTAAACTCATGCATTTCATTAATAAGTCATAACATAGGGTTCATAGCCATCCAAATCTCAAAATGATTAGTTCATGTCTAAACTGAAAATTACAATCCCATGTAAAAATAGTTCATCCATGGTAACAACAGTTCACAGATTAATCAAAATAAGAGTATACACTACAAAAGAAGGAATGTAGAAGAAAGAGAGAGTAGTAAAGTCTTGTGCTAAAACCCTCTTCCTTCCTAGCCGTGAGCTTCTTTGATCTTTCCCTTCTGTGTATCTCTCTGTTTTTTCTCTTTTTTTTTCTGTACTCTTCTTGCTGAAAAAATGTATATTCCTCACGTACTGTGTCCTCCACCCTTCTATTTCGGCTGTCCTCTTCTTCTTAGGGTACTTTCCTTTTCACCTTACCCTAATTAGAAAGTCCATTTCCATCTTTGGTCCATTACTCCTTTCCACCTCAGCCAGCTGACTTAATTCTTTAAATGGGTGCCACATAGGCGCTGAGATCAGTAAATAAATGCAGCTGGCTTTTGTCCACGTCAGTCTTCATTTTCCAGATTTGCTAACATTTTGGCCTACAGCATTCGAGCAGCAATTCCAACTTTTTGTCCCCTTTTTCTTTTGATTCCCTTGGCAAGTTTAAGGTTCCTTCCCTAGATAACAAAACACACATATTTACATAAATATTTACAATTACTACCAACAAATCACAAGACTCTTGAATTGACACACTAATTAGAAAATAAAGGTAAAAACTAAACAAACTTACAATTAACAACACCCTCATTACTCTTTTCACCCAAAATTCAAGTTCAAAGTTAATAAAAATAACTCTAAATCATAGAGTTATCAATTCCCAAATTTTCACCCGTAGACACAGGTATGGTCCACCCAAAGGTATTTTTCTATGTATATAGTTTTTTTGGCAAATAGTACTAAAATGGTCCAAAATGTCTTTTTTCATGACAAAATGGGGAGGGGGAAGGAATCATGAATCATGATTACATGATCAGTAAACTTACCTGCAAATGATCTTCTTCAGTAAAACCAAAGTTGCCCTTTGCCAGATCAAGAACCACCGGATCTAGCTCCACCACCTATATGTCATAAAGCACAACCAAATTGTCACCACTTACAGTTATTCATATTGGATGAAATAATAACTCTAAATCCACAAGTGGTTCATGATGTAAACCTAGTATTACCTCAATATGCAAAAAGGGCATGCATCCATGAAGGAACATAGGGAGCAAACCAGCTCCAAGACCAATTACAACTGCTTTAGCCTGATTAAGATTTTCAGTTAGGAAAAAATAAGAAAAAAATAAAAAATACTGAAAACGAGAGGGGGGAAATCTTGAACTGCAAAATGGCACAGTTGAGTTTAAATGCCATGTAAGAATGTGTAACAAAGCATAGTCATTTTCCTTCACATTTCACAAATATAATGAAGAAACAAGATAGTTCTGCCAACCAATCAATCTCGTTATAAGATTTGCCTCCTAATAGAACAATAAATGTCGTAATTCCACAATTACAAACAATAAAGAATCAATAGAAAACACCTTTTTTCTTGATATGAAGTGTGCATATAAAAGAAAATGAAAGCTATTCTTCTTCTGATTTATAATATGGAAAACTAAATTCTCAACAATTCCTCTTAACAAAGACAAACAGAACTCGGAAGTACAGTGCTTACTGATGTCTTACTAGATGCCACACTTTCCATGTAAGAAGAAATCAACACAAATCCAGAAAGAATCCCAGTATGATAAGAACTAGCCAGATAACCGTGATAAACCTTCAGCTGGTCGCATGGTTCTACCAGAAAAGAAACATAAAGATTTATACTTAAGACTTCAGAGCCACTTTATTAATGGAAAATTGGATGGAGTAGAAGATAAATATTTGGCAGACAACATACTTACTACAAATAGTGAAAGATGAAACAGAGAAAAATTACCTAAGCAAATAAGTGACATGTGCAGAGAAAAATTTGACATAAGACACAATTAGTTTGTCCATTTACTCTACATATTCAACAGGCAAGGGAATCAACTCAAATATAGCAAATGTTTTTCTTGTATTAACAATAAGCTCTTTCAACCAATCAGAATCCTAGCTCTCACTCTCTTCTCAAAAACGCATGCACCTAGATAGAAGCAAAGAGCATGAAAGTGTTCGAACATTTTAAAAGACTCGTACCATTGAATGAAAAATATATAAATATATATATACCAAAATAAAAATTACAACAAAATCCTTTGTTAAGCAATGCACTTATACCATAACTCATCATTATTGAATTCAAGAGCTAATTTCATTCAAATTTTCATGTGTAGTTATCATTTTTTTTCTAAGAAATTCAACCTCATAATTATTCATATATGGTGTCCAATTTAGCCTTATTTTAACTAAAACAAATATTGCTTACCTTCTGAACAACATTTTGTTGCTTGATACCATCACCGGCTGCCATAAACCTGCAAAAGTAATAAATGCATATAACCACATGTGAGAATCATTGGATCACAACAAAACAAAAAGTGTCTTACTGAATCTCATTTCCAAATACCATGGAGTAATAATGATTCCTTTTCTTTTCAATAAAAAGAAAAGCATGCAAGTAAAAAACTGTGTTTTTTTTAATAAAGTAAAAAACTATGTTAACAAAACCATTTCATAATAAATGCTACAATATTAAATTTAAATCTATTAATGGCATTAATATCTAAGAATGTTTTATTAATGTTTAATTTTGTGCATAAAACATGAAAAATTATATCTAAGAAAAAGTATTGTTGAAGATAGTAAAAATTCAGAAAAGCATAGAAACCCATAAAAAAAGATTTAGATATTTTAACAACTTCTGGACTACTAATATAAAATCAAATTTGCATTTTACTAGTCTTAACCATACCTATGCAATAGCCACCAACTAAACTCCAATACTAAAGAAACTAATTGCCAAGTGAAATCTCAAGAAGACTAGGAATTTCAGAAGCTACCAACAGTGGTACTTGAAATATTGTGCTTACAAGAAATGCAAGATGCTCCAATAAAATCTCAGAACTAGTAACTTTATACTATACTACTATCTGCTAGCCATATTAAAACTGAAAAAAAGAAAAGAAAAAAGAAACACTTCCATTAATACTAACCAATAATTGAGGAGATAGCAGAAAACTCAACATCTCCATCCTTGTCAAAAAGACAAAAAGCTTCTTTAAACTCAAAAATCTGTTCCTCATTTGGTACATCTGCCATGTTATTTCCCATGCAAACTTAATCAGAACACTCAACTGCTTAGACAGAAAGACAGAGAGGATAGGGAGAGAAAGGGTTATAGTAATAGTATATGTTATGATTGTAAAGAACGCCCTAAACTAATACTTTACAAAACATTCGCATAACATAGTTTATAAAAGAATACCATCCATTATTAAAGTCTCAGGGGGACTTATTTAAAATCATGCAAGTTGGCGCCATAAGTTTAAAATAAAACATAGGTTTTTATGCAAAGTTCAAAGAAAACCAAATAATTTAAATAACAGAGTCCCGCTGATAATTTAGGAAAGTCTCTTAAAAACAAAACATAATTTAAATGGCGTTCTACGTTGATCATTTTATCGTCCATAGGATTGCCCCACGCCATACACCCCACGATGAAAGAACTCCTCACGTCACCACGCGTGCCATAGAGAAAACCTATTTGCTACCTGGAAGGAAAGTAAGGGGGTGAGCTAAAAGCCCAGTAAGGAAGTACAAGCAAATAAGCAAGTAAGAAAAACAACAAACAACCAAACACTAACGTTCATCTAAAACATCATGGTATATCATAACACAATCGTAACATTTCATCATATCATAACATAAATATGACATATCATCATATCATAACATAAATGTAACATTTCATCATATCATAACATAAATGTGACATATCATCATACCATAACATAAATGTGACATATCATCATATCATAACATAAATGTGACATATCATCATATCACAAACATACAGCATACATGATGAGCATGGAACGCTAGTTGTCCATGTCACCCTATGAGGTAAACAGGAGATCACTGGTCCTTGAATAACCTCGGCGCGTCCGCCCTAGGAGTCACGTCTCAATGTCCTTAGTAACTCGTTCGATGTATCTGACATCGTAATCTGTTTGATGTATCTAACATCGTAATCTGTTTGATGTGAGCTACGTCTCAATGTCCTTAGTAACTCGTTCGATGTATCTGACATCGAAATCTGTTTGATGTATCTAACATCCATACACATATCACATTCAACATATCATCACATTAAGGCATTCATAATTCATAACAAATCATTCATACAACAGTCTTACCATTCATAGCATAAAATCATAGAATCTATCTAACTTCCTTACCTCAGGTCCAAGCTAAGAATTTCACAATCTTTTCAACGAGCCTATATCATAATCAAAATAACGTTTCTTAGGTTCATAAAATTACTATTTTTCCCTTCCATACAACTCATGTGTGCATGGGCCATGCACTCATGATAACAGTTACACTAAAACATGCAATTATTACCAAAAAGAATAATGCTCGTTCTACCCATTTTACTAACATGATTGCTTTATAAAAATTACATAGTTGAATAATAATCATGATTTTGGACGTAAAAGTTGATTTGCATGTAACATGCATACGTGGGAACGTTGCGTAATAAAGACGTTTTCAAAAACGATAATTCTACATTTCTTTTATTATTTTAAAATCAATAGACATATTACATGCTTTATTTTCTTAAAATTTCTAAGTTGATTAAATTTCTCAAAAACTTTATTTTATTTTATAAATTTATTTTATTTTAGCTCAAAATAAAATATGTGACATTTTCATTAAATAAATATTAATTTACCAAGAATTTCCCAACAAGCTTGGATTTAATTAAAATACCTATTTTAATATGTTTCTTTAGAAAAATATATTTTATTATTGTGTTACAAAAATGATGTGAAAAATATATTTTAAGTCTGGAAAAATACATTTTGATTTAATTTATTTAAGACTTAGTTTTTAAGTAGTAAAAACCCATATGTGACAATTTAATAACAATTGTTAACCTTTTTAAAACAAACTTTCAGCCACTATTTATTTTATTCAAAAATCACAAATAAATAGAGTCTAAATATTTTTCTCAATCAAAATAAAGAAAAATCATTATTTATCAAAATATGCATTCATACCATTAAAATATCATTTTTCAATATTACCATAACTTAGGAAAAATAATTTATAACAAAAATTAATCAAATTCATTTTTAGTGAAACTTACTTCATATTTTATTACAAAATTCCAGCAACCATTTTTTTATCATTAAAATCACCATATTCAATTTTATAAACTCATTTTTTCTCAAAATTCAATAAAAATTCTGTAGGAAATTAATTGGGTAAAATATCATAATATGAGACTTAAAATCCTCTTTTAATTTCATAAAAATTAACACATTCATCAAGAACATTATTTATGCATGCAACTCATCTTTTTATCAACTTTTACCCAATTATTTTGAAAAAAAACAGCAAGCTTAATTCTTTGTAAAACTCAACTTTTGTCTTAAAAATTACATAAAATCATTCATGCCTAAAATCTCATTATGCTCTTATAATATGCATGATTCTAATATCACTAACATAATCACATGAATCCTTTTAAAAACCATTTGTTGCAATTCCATGAAAACCAACAAAACATTATCAATAAAATAGCATATGGTAAATTTATAAGCACCATATTCACATATGCCTTATATTAACCTAGCATATTTCTATCATTATTTTCATGCATCTCATAATTTAATCATTCAAAATATAACATGCATCTAACAAAATTTCATGATCAAAATATCAAGATTACCACTTATTCTCTTACCCACATATCATAGGTCCTAAAACATGGATCAAATATATTGTAAATCACTCAACATATCAAGAACACCCTTGGGTGTACCTAGGCCGAAATCACCATACAAGTATTCATAGATTATTACAATTTTTTTTATGCATAGCAAAATCAACATCACAACCCTTAAACACAAATCATACTCTCACAAAATCCAAATCCTATACATCAATCCTACCAAAATCAACCATTAGCACCATTAGCAAAACCTCATATACAACCCACCAAAAACAATATAAGGCTAAGGAAAAGACCATTACCTCTCTTGATTGTAAAAATCAAGAACACAAAAGATCAATACCCCAAACTCCACACCCTTGTTCAAGCCTAGGGTTTTTATGGGAAAGCCACCATGAGGAGGAGGAAGAACCCAAACACACACAAGAAAATAACACAAATCAAAATCATATTATCAAAAAAAAGATTATGCAAAGAGAAAAACAAGAAGACATACTCTAGGGGGTTCCTCTTCACTTTCTCCTTCCTTCTACCTTTCTTTCTTTCTTCCTCTCTCTCTCTCTCTCTCTACACGCCACTCTCTCTCTCTCTCTCTAGGTCACGGCAGCCACACACACACACAAGAGCAATGGCTCTTCTCTCCTTTCATAGCCCCTTTATCACAAATCCTCCCATAAAGTCTCCCCAAACAATAATAAGGTAAGTTTCCATTTCTCTTTCATTTTTCTTAATTTCTCTTTATTTCAAAAAGATACAAGGGAATAAAATGTGATCATGCCTATCCCCAAATGATCATGGTCTTCAAGTTTTGATTTTTACCATCTTAAGGAAATTATTCCTCTCCCACTAGGTCACACGCCCACTTCCTATTTCCCTCTTCTTTTCTTTTTTTTTTTATAAATAAATTACCCAAATAAATCTAAAATAAGGAAACAAAAAAAAAATGTGTAGAAAATGTACACATGTGCACCATGCTACCATGCACTAGCACACACTAAATCACTAGGGTGCATTACTATCTATCATGCACCTTAGTGCATTCCACCATAGCTCACATAATTACCTCATTTGTCACACTTAAATAAAATGTAACACTAATAGTAAAATAACATGTTACACAATTATTCACTTATTAAATTAATTAACCAAAACATTTCTAACAATTAAATAAAATAACAAACAATCAAATAAAACAAATAAACAATTAAATAAAATAACAACACTTAAATAAAACAATTCATCACACTTAACATTTAAATCAAATAAAGCACAAAATTTAAATAATCTAAAAAAAAATAATTTGGTGCACTACAATGATATTGTTGAGTATAGTTAAGAATTTGAACTATTTTTATATAGAAGGAACAATATTCAAAGGAGAGTTATTGAAAAATAACAATATTTGTTTTCCTCTCTTTATATTGTATCCTAATTCAAGTATTCAACCACATGCAGAGTAAGATATTTAGGGTTTGGGGACCAAAATCCCATAATCATAATCATCATATGCAGCTAATATAATGTAGATGAATTATAGTATATATAAAACGTACCACTAATTGGATTGAGTATCAAGTGTTTCACTTAGAAAATACAAACAAATCAACATATATCTAAATGCCAAAAACATAAAGCAAACTCACATATTCGGAAAATTATAAGTAAAAAAACGGAAAGTCCAAACAATTTAACAGAAGAGAACATAATGCTTTTAGTTTTAAAAAAAAATATCGGCAAACAAACAAAATCTGTACATTTGAACGGAGAAAAACAATAAATAGATAATCAGTATAGAGATATAAAAACCTACTGCCATTTTTCTTCAACCAAACAATCCTTAGCTAGTTTGGCATCTGCAAAGTTAACAAAATATCGTAATAAATAATTCAGTTTTCTTATATACCTGATGATCTTCTCTCTAACTGCTTGCATATGCCCAATTAACTTTAATAGGCTGGCCATACCTAGAATAAAAATAAGTTCTTAGCTTATAATCAAATAAATATTAATTTTACAAGATAGGGTCAACGAAAAAACCATTTAAGATTTCTACTTACGGATGCCTGAGTTATAATAGCAAAAGCAGCTGATCTGCGATCGAAGTAGTCAACGAAACCATAAGAAGACTGCATAAAAAGTAAGAGCCACATCAATGAAATCAAATGAAAATCTATCAAAACTAACTAATTTATCACCATATATACCATAAGAAGAACCAATATGAAGACATGTTGACAAAATAATAGCTTTGCCTAATTTAGCTAAAACTACTAAATGTTTCATTTTTATTTTTCCCAAAAAAAAAAATGTCCTATTTGAAATTTAGGTTGATAAAGTACAAGTGAGAAGTTGAAATAAATGAATGGTGGAAATGGATCCAAATAGATTTGGTTCACAAAGAATAAGATTCTTCTCAGTCAGCTCATCAATTACCAAAACCAAAGAAAGTCATAAATCCATATTCAAATGGAATTGAAAGGCTCAGTCTGATGGACGCCAACGGTTGAAACAGCCATAAATGCAAGAGAACAGAAATCGCAGTGTCTAATTGAATAAAAAATGCAGGTAGATCTTGCAAATAAGGATAAAAAAATTATAAATCAATAGAATTTGAGATGAGATCTGAAATCATAAAGAAGAAGAAGAATAACAACAACAACAATGCATACGGATTTGAAGCCAAGAGGAAACCCTCCTCACCGCGCTCTTCTATATTCATACTTCATAAAAATTCCACCACCAATCTCAAGTCTCAACCAGTTGAAGAAGCACGGCGATTGAGGTCTTCTAGAAATGGCACGTTTTGATTCAGTATAAGAAAAAGGACAAAACAAATTTCAATGTGATAGATACTCTAAAGTGTTATAGTTAATATTTAAAGGGCTATTGAGTTAGCTTAAAATTTTGGCCCAATTTTTCAATAATAACATTTTTTAAACAATGTTTATTTTTTAATGTATAATAGAAACTCTAAATTGATGTAATTATAATACTTTTTTAATAGAGTTATAATCATGTGTTATAGAAAGGGTATATTGTTGTAGTGGAAGGTCGAAAGTACCGCCACGATCGAAAGGAGGACAAGGGTCCAAAGCACCACCGTGATCGAACAAATACGAATCGTCGAAGATTTGCACCTGCAAAAATGGAGGAGAAAATAGTTTTAGTCCCCAAGTACCTGTATGGATATTGGCATAAAAGAAATGAACTTAAATAACAAAAGGGAAGGACAACCAGAGTGAGGTTGTGGGGGATCGAACCCCTTACCTCTTGAAGGATAAGGACTCCAAAACCACTAAGCTAAGGAGATCAAATGTAAAAAATAGGCTAGATATGAAGGCCTATTTATAAGATCCATAAGCTCATCTTAGCCATTTGATCTGATGCTTGATCGATGGTCAAGAAAGGGGATTGGAACTTGCCTTGGAATCCGCAGAGCACAATGACAGGCTCACATTCACCCTCAACATCTCATAGCAGTCTTCAACTCCAAAGTGTGTTTTTTCAATAATGCAAAAAAGAAGAAGCAAGTTGATACCTCACGGGCATATCAAAAGCATCGTGCTTTGAAGTCTACCAGAGAGCCTGAAGACCCTCTCATAGACTGGGGGGCAAGTGTGGATGCCAAATATTCACCAAGGAAAAATTCCCTGGTCCCTGGCTGAAATACGTGGTAAAGGGTCGCTTAGTCTTGCTATCATGCTCAAGCCCAAAGGTCTCACAAAACTACTTATTAGACCCTCTCTTAGGAGCCTTGCTCCCATGCGGCTCACGAGGCCTCCGCCTTGTAAATAACGAACTGCTTAGCCCCCAGATATGGCGCACCCGTGTAAGTGTCTCGTGAGGCATTCCCTCGCGCCATCAGCACAAGCCTCGCAGCTCACGCGGCGTTTTGCGCACCAAAGCACCTCGCGAGGCATGGCCTCAAGCCACCAGCACCTGCCTCGCACCTCACACGGGGTCTCATGCACCTAAGCACCGCGCGCCTCATCCAGGGTCTCGCGGACCTAAGCGCCTCACACCTCAAGCGACGTCTCGTGCACCTAAGCACCTCGCACCTCACACGGCGTCTCGCACACCTAAGCATCTCACACACCTAAGCACCTCGCGTCTCACGTGGCGTCTCGCGCACCTAAGCGCGTCGCGAGGCATGGCCTCGCGCCATCAGTGCCTGCCTCATGCCTCACGTGGAGTCTCACACACCTACGCGCCTCGTGCCTCACGCGGCGTCTCGCGCACCTAAGCACCTCGCATTTCACACGGTGTCTCGCGCACCTAAGCGCCTCGCGCCTCATGTGGCGTCTTGCGCACCTGAGCGCCTCGTGAGGGAAGGCCTCGCGCCATTAGCACCCACCTCGTGCATCATGCCAACACCCCGTGTGTCCTTCAGGATATACCTAGCGTCGTGTACCTTGAGAGCATGTCAACTAAGAGGACTCAATATCTAAAGGTAAAAACCTAGGTATAGCTCAAAGAGATCATACATGTACGAAACATGTACGGGGTACGACCCTTAAGACCCCAGATGTCTGATCCAAATATACACGCCAGATAAGTAGTGGTCGTACGAGTGAGGTACCTGTTCTGGTCCTCACAAGCCAATCTCTGACACTTGTACTAAGAAAGTAGTGGAGGCACAATCAAGTACTAAAGTAGAGGCGCTCCCATAGGCTCTGACCATGTACTAAAGCCGACACCACAACCTTCTGCTCCACAATGACCTGTGCCACGACCCTGACAATGTACATACGTACAATCTTGTCCCCTGGGGCCACAATGTATCAGGGGCCATTAGAGCTCCACTATATATGGATCTTCTCCTCTCCATCTAATGGGTTGGAAAATTCTTGTAATATCAGGCTATTCTAAGAGCAATATACAAGTTTTTCTTCTATTGTTGACTGGCAATCCTCCCCCATATTTCTACAAGTTCTTTTGCATTCATGAGGTTTTGATTAATTCTTTGAGTTTTCCATCCATATTTCGTTGACGATTTTCTGTCGTCAACACTTGTGCAGGGGGAGTTTTCAGTAAACTCTATGCTTCAACTAATGTGTGCTTTGCACATACTTTGTCATGAGGATAAAATAAGAGATTTTTTTCTAAAAAGATGCCAAGTGGGGAGATTGTAAAACCCTAAATTGGCTATCTTAATTAGACAATATATTTTATAACTTAAAAGTATTTTTTTAACAAGTTTGAAGCAGTTGTCCCGACAGGTTTATGATCTGTCACGACAACTTGTTTTTTCCAGATTTGTTTTCGTAAGTCTTAATTCTCTAGAAATCATCATATTTCTCTATGAAAATTTTTTGACTTGAAATTTTGTCCATATATGTTGATATTCACTGAGAAAATATTATTTTATTTATAAGAAGTTGTTGTACCCTGATTTTAGCACGAGTTCATTTACTTAGCTCGGGTACAACTAGCAGATAAATATACGGAGAAATAACCAAGGGGAATAATAACTGCTTATTATCCATGTGGAAAACTCAAAATTCATAGTGGTCATACGTGGTGTTAGGCGGCGTGAGTTTATCCCAAACTAAGGATGCAATGGCTGTGAAGCGCGAGCTCGGAATATTAAATAGTTGTCGAAGTGCGAGCACGTGGTAATTCTAGTATATTGCATATTCACGGATCCCTAGAGACTCAGAATCCCTTTATACATTTATTTATGAGCAGTCTGCCAGATTTATTATCCAAGATAGTAGGAACCTGTTATCCTGTTATCAAATCATATCCCAATATAAATGGAAATTATTTGTATTAAATGTAATTATTATGTAAATGCGTGATTAACTCATGCGGTTACCCAAACCTGTCCATAGAATTCCCCTACAAATACTGGGAATATTGGATATGAAAGGGGACCATTATTCTGTAATACCAAAACTTTGCCAAACTAGAGAGAGAAACAACAATAATATTGACTCGTGGACTAGGTGGATTTTAACCACTGAACCACGTAAAAGTTCTGTGTTTTTTAGTAAATTCATTTTATTTTTCATTATGGTTTACCATTAAGCACTAATCTGCCTTTTTATTTCTTAATACACTGTTGGCGAAAAAACGCGTCAACAGATGCATTTTCTTTAAATAAAATGTATTTTTCCTTTTTTTAGATTTTGAGACTTTTTGTCAACTGATTAAAGAATATTTTGTGATATTTTTTATTGACAAAGTCCGTGGTAATGTTTGGCTATGAAAATAATGATTAAAAAAATGTAGTTTCATTTTTTGAAAAAAGGAAACTTTGTGTAATAAAGAAAATTTTTAAAGAGATAACTTTTTATTTACAAGATGATTTTAAATTCCTTTCTATTGTGATTTTCAGAATTAATATATTGGATTAATTTATAAGGTTTGCAAATAATTCCTTATTTAGTTTGTGTTTACCCAAAAAAGATTCATCTGATGACGTGGCAAGATTAGTATGCACGTGGGATGTGCATGACTATTTAGTTGGTTACATTCTGGTCGACCATCGACCAGAAAAGAATTCACTCGGCAGAATGCATATTCCGTAGGCGACCAGACTGGTCGTAGTATATCAGATATTTTCTAAAGATATTTTATCTTGTATTTATGTGATAATTGTAATTTCCATTATGATTGAGATAAGCTTGTATTGAATGTAATCAAGGTCCATGGGCCCATGGACTCAAAGGGCTCAGGAGAAGGGGATTGTTTTTACACAATAATTTGTATCATTTGTTGAGCATGTGAAACTCGGTAAAACCTTGTTCACTGATCGCAGGTTTTCATACATTAATAAGAACACTAAGTGGAGGTAGGTCATCACCATCATCTGGGGCCGAACCACAATAAATATTTGTGTCATTTGTCTTTTTGGCTTGAATTCATCTTACTTTTGTCGTTTTACTTGACTCCGTGTCATTGACCAAATCAAGGGTCAACATTTTGGTGCTTTCATTGAGAGCTGAACTAAGGACCTCCGAGAAGATTAAATGGCGAAAAAACTAAGAAAACTAGGCAAACCTCTAGTAATGTGTCAACCCAACCTCCTCCACAAGGTGTAGCTAAGGATGAGCCATAAGTGGAATTGGAAAAGGAGGTGATGGATTATGAAACTTTTAGAATGACTCTAATTGTGCTGCCAGAAGAATTATCCAATTTGAGGGCTAATCAAGAAAATGTGGTTGAAACAATGGTGTTGCAGCAAAGGGGGATTGATAGGCAGCGCCAAGAGCTTAATGAGCGGCCGAGGATAGCTTGCACCTGCCTCTCAACCGGATCATCCAAATAGTACTCACCCACAAAAAAATCCATAATCAGATCATCCCCAGCATTACCACAATCTGCCACAACTGGTAAATCCTCAGAGGCCAGAGCAACCCCCTGCTGCTCAACAGGAGAGGCCGTTCTAGGATCCTGAGCAGCAACCACCACCTCAGGCAGAATAGGGTTGGACAGCATCCTAGAAGCCCTAGATGCCAGACTGTTGAGGAACAAAACCCTCCAAGCAGAGGACAACGACCTTCTGCAAGCATAAGATAGGTGGAGTCAGGTTATGCGATTAGTGGTCCCCCACGAAAAAATAATGCCAGGGGACCTACCGAATAGGGTGTTGCCCAAAGTGAGGATAGAGACTTAGATCCTCACTTTGGGGATTTTGAAGAAAATGATGAACCCATGGAGGACCTCGAGGAGGTCTGAATAGAAGAAGCAGATCCGACTAGGGTTGTGAAAGTTGGTAAAAACTTAGAGACAACAACAAAAAACAAACTGGTGGAATTTTTGAAGGAGAACCAGGAGGTGTTTGCCTGGTCGCATAAAGATATGGTTGGGATAGACCTAGCGGTGATCAGCCATGTCTTAAATATAGACATAAACTTTCCACCAGTACAACAAAAAGAAGGCTGCTCGACAAAGACGGATCGAAGACCCTAAAAGATGAAGTCGAGAAGCTGAAGGAAAATGGATTCATCGGGGTAGCATTTTATCCATCTTGGGTCTCCAATCCTGTGCTAGTTCCCAAGCTGAATGGCAAGTGGAGGACGTGCGTGGATTTCACAGACCTTAATAAAGCTTGCCCGAAGGATTCTTTCCCACTTCCAAGGATCGACCAGCTGGTCGATGCTACATCAGGGCATGAAATTTTATCATTCATGGACGTATACTCTGGGTACAATTAGATTAGTATGCATCCACCTAATGAGGATCACACTAGCTTTCGAATAGATATAGGACTTTACTTTTACAAAGTAATGCCCTTCAGTTTGAAAAACGCTGGTGGGACTTACCAGGGACTGGTCAATCATATGTTCAAAGAGCTGATCGGCGTTATCATGGAAGTATATGTCGATGACATGCTGGTTAAGTCAAAGAAAGCTGAAGAACACATCAAGGACCTAGGAGAATGCTTCAACATCTTGAACAAATATCAGATGAAGTTGAACCCCCTCAAGTGTTCTTTTGGTGTTGGATCAGGGAAATTTTTGGGATTCATAGTAAACTCACGAGGAATCGAAGCTAATCCCAAAAAGATTCAGGCATTGATTGAGATGCAGTCTCCTGCCAAGATTAAAGATGTTCAAAGTCTAACTGGGAGGATCACCGCCCAAAGTAGATTCACATCTAAGTCAATGGACAAGTGTGTTCCATTTTTTAATCTACTCAGGGGCAACAAGAATTTTGAATGGACAGAAGAGAGCGAGCAGGCTTTTCAGGCGCTAAAGTCCCACATGTCGCAACCACCAATCTTGTCCAAACCAGTTGAAAAAGAGACTTTGTTCATCTATTTGGCAGTCACAGAGTATGCTGCTAGTGTTGTTTTAATCAGAGAAGAAGATCACACACAACAAGCAGTGTATTATGTAAAAAAAAGGTTAGTGGGAGCATAATTATGGTATCCACCCATTGAAAAGTTAGCCTATTGCTTAATTCTGGCCTCTAGAAAGCTGCGACCCTACTTTCAAGCTCACCCCATCATGGTACTCACCGACCAGCCATTACAGCAAGTCTTGCAGAAACCAGAAGTCACTGGTCGGTTATTAAAATGGGCAGTTCGACATTTCTTATTCTCCACGAGGAGCTGTGAAAGGACAAGCTCTAGCAGACTTTGTCACAGAATTCACTGGGATCCCAATTAACGAACTGATGGAAGAAACTGAAAGCAAAAATCAAACCCCTTCTTGGAAGTTGTTCATAGATGGCTCTTCCAACGAGCACAATGCAGGAGCAGGTTTGATCTTAATCACACCCTAAGGACATCAGTTCCATTGTTCAATAAGATTTGACTTTACACCGTCAAACAATGAAGTTGAGTACAAAGCTCTGCTCGCAGGATTAAGACTAGCTAAAGACATGGATATAAAGTCACTAGAAATTTATAGCGATTCCCAGCTTGTGGTTAATCAAATTATGGGAGAGTATTAGGCTAGGAGTCTCAAGATGGTTGCTTATTTGAACAAAGCAAAGGACTTATTGGCACAGTTTGAAAAGTATACCCTCCAACAAGTGCCTCGCGATCATAATTCAAATGATGATGCCTTGGCCAAGTTAGCAAGCACGAAAGATGCCAACGCCTTGAACATACTACCAGTTGAACGTTTGTCGGCACCAAGAATTCAAATTGATGAGTCTTCACTAGTGATTCAATCAACAGACACATGGATGACGCCCATCATTGAATATCTCGAACAGGGGTTACTATTAGCGGAAAGAAACAAGGCGATGATGCTTCAGAGACAGTCGACTCGATTTATTCTGGTCGATGAAATTTTGTATAGAAGAGGATACTCGATGCCTTTGTTACAATGTGTTTCTAAGGAGAAAGCTAAGGAACTGGTGCAAGAGGTCCACGAAGGCTTCTGTGGAGATCACGCTGGGAGGCAGAGTTTGTCAAAAAATATCTTAAGGCAAGGGTATTTCTGGCCTACCATGAATGAGGACTCTACGGACACTACTACAAAAATTACATGATAAGTCGGTTAAAAACCGACTTCTGAATGTTCATAAGTCGGTTGTGAACTTACTTCCCATGCAGTGACTTATGATGTAAAAACATGGTAGGTTGGTTGCACACCGACCTATGGTGTAAAACAGGGTAAGTCAGTTGCAAACTGACCTCTAGTGTAAATCATGATAGGTCAGTCTGGCACACCGACCTCTAGTGTAAAATAGGGTAAGTCAGTTCCCAACCGACTTATGGTGTTTTTTGTTTTACATGAAAAGTGTATTATGCCAAAACAAATCCTGCTTTTTATACAAACAAACATAACAAAACAAAACATATATCACAGTAATATAAAATACTAGAATTTGAATTAAATATCCAAAATAATGATGAGTCTTAAGTTAATTACAAAATTACTCATATAAGCAACAAAAGTGTAAACTATAGTTAGACAATAAAAGTGTGTGTATCTCTAAGAAAGTCTAAGTTATTCTAAGTATATCTCTTTAAAAGTCTAAGTTAACAAAAGTGAGTAGACTTATGTAGTACTCATCAAATCCATAATGCATTGTGCCCATTCTTCACGTACTTCATTGATCTCATCCTTTGTGTAAGAATTCTTCCCGCCACACTAAAACAAAATTCCTTGCGTGAGTTGAATTAATATAATTAATCTTGAGGTAAAGCTATAACTTTAATAATAAATATTTTCACTTACTTTACTAGTTAGCCATCGCATTGAAAACTCATTTGTCACGAAGTCTTTCATCATCCTCATAACATAGAATCCACATTGTACTGATTTTGATGGTTGACGAGGACACTTAACAGTTCTCCATGCGACTTCCTTAGTTTTCGCATTATTTGTGCGCAAATGTTGAAAAACACTATGCAATAAAAACATAAACATTTATATGTTGTTAATTTTTAAATGAATTTAAGAGTATATAGTTAATTGGTTAGATTATTACCAAGAAATGAGAGATTTGATTTCATCTGGTGGAAAATTGTCAAGAGAATCCAGGAAATAGCACAATTGGTGATCAAAATCCATTATTATAAGCATCCAATGATTTCTAACAGAAACACAAAAATATTTCATTATTAATATTATATATAATCACTAACAAAATACTAAAAGTAAAAAACTTACCCCTTATGATATGGCAACAACCACATTTGACCTGGATTTGAATCAATCATACGCTTTGATATCCATTCAACTCGTTCTTCTTCAGTAGATCCAACATTTGATAACCAAATTGGCTCAACAAAACAAAAAAAGTGACTGATCTCTCTTTTCACTAATTGGAAGTATAAAATCCTACATAAAAAATATATATCTTTGTTAAATTTATAAAATAAGTTATCTACAAACTTATAATGGTTTTAAAAATCTTTGATACCTGATATATAACGATATACATGATGCTCCAATCTCCTCCATTAAGCCAAAGTGGACTATATCTTCTTGTGAGATATATAAATCATTCTCATGACCTAATATCTCGAAATCCATCGGAACTTTGACCATGAAACTTGGCTCCACATACTTCACAGTAGTTAATAAACACTTGAGAGAGTGAGGAACCCCACTAGGAATCTTGAAGAGTATCGGAACACTAGCTTTACTTGACACTACTTCATTTTGACTAGGAAGTCTTTGGGAAGGATGAGACTTGTCTTGTGTCATTGGGGCATTAGGTATTGGTGAACTATTTCTTTTTTGCTTCTTTGTCTTCTTAGGTAGCTTCAACATGAAAGTAACACATGTTAGTCTTGAAAAATAATTTAATCAGTAAATATAACTATTTGTTAATATCTTACCAAATTTGAATCGTATGGAATGATCAGATGAAATGGCCACTCAACAAAGTAACCGACAGCATGACAAACAAAAATGATCTCATCCTTAATAGGAAAAATAAGTTTAGCATCATTATTGCAGTACTCATCCACCCGCACACGATAGTTACCCTCTCTTAAGTCAACACAATGAATTGTTCCGCTTGTTGCCATTATTCGTCCAATAGCAACAGTATCACCATTTTCTGCCAATAATCTAGACTTCTGATTATCCTACAGGCTCAAGATGAGGAAAATAATAATATTTATGTCATAATAGATATTTTCTTCAATAATAATATAAATAGGTGAAGAATAAAATACTTTTGAAGAAATTAAAGACTCATTTACCACCTCCATTGGTGTAGGGGTCTCACTTGATGGTGAAACTATCGTAGGCAAACTCACTTCACTTCCTTTTAATGATGAAATTTGATTTGCTAATTCTGTAAACTTTGTCAAAAACAACTATCGTTCTCGTTCTCGTTCTTCTCTTTCTCGTTCTCGTTCTTCTCTTTCTCGTTTTTGTTCTGCTTCAAATTGTTCAGCTTGATTATGTAGTCTTTGCTCAAACGATTGCTCTAACTTTTTAAAGTCATCTAAGTATTTTTGCGATTGGTGTTGTTGAAATTGAAATTGATATTGTTGAAGTCCACTAAAACCTCCTGCTGGCTTCAAAACGTAGTCTCTTTGTGTAACGCCACGACTTTGGCCTCTTACTCTACCAGGATGCTCCTTTTTCCCTAACACTTGTGTCAATATATCGTTTGTCCCAACTTCTACAAGTGTCCCCTCGTTTCTTTGATCTAGAAGGTCATCCTGCGATATTTAATTTCATAAATTTAGTAATAAAATATAATGAAGGATAAAAAAGAATCCAAGTTCATATAGTTTACAACATACAATGGCATTTCCTATAAGTTTGTCACGTTCATTTACATAATTTCCCGATGCATCTTTCCTTGCCTCCTTCCAAAGTATAGATCGGTCTATTGGCTCATCTGTGCCTAATTTCGTTTGCTATAACAAAATAAAACTCAATTAGTTGTATATAAAATAATTACAAAATTAAAAATAGAATTAAAAGCTCACTTACAAGGTCAAATTCTATTTCTTTAGAACTGCGCCGTGATGAACGATGAGGATACTCCAAAGCAGCACGCCTCTCTTTTTGTTTTTTACTAAATTCCTAATCCAATTGGAATAATTTAACTTTTCAAAAAATTAATATATGAATTAAAAAATTGAAACTTGGTATTGTACACTTACTTGAAATTCTTTACTTTTTCTTTTGGTGACGAAGATTTTCCATTCTTCCTCAGGAATGCTATATCTTTTTGGAGGCACATCTAATGCAGTGGGATAATCTTCCAATAAATGTGGGTTGGTAATGAAAGGTGCTACAAATCTTCTAGTCAAAAACGTTTTGAATGCCCTCCACTTGATGCCTACTGAACTCATCACTTCCTTTCTCATTCCCTCGTTAAGATGAAAAGCTAGCTACGAAGTTAAACAATACAAGTTAATATAAATAATGTACAAGTTCATTAAAAGATTACCTTCATTCTTACATTTACATCTTTCCAAACATTCTCTAAAGTTGCAGCAAGAACATCATGCCAATTATCATATGTAATCGACACCATTGACTTTGCTTGCATCCCCAAATAGCATTGTAACGCTCTCTCCGGAGTTCCAATTGATTGCCCTCTCTTGTTAAACCTTAAATTTATCTTTATCCCTTTGATTTTGTCAGCAATTATTTTTGCCAATCGCACTATCCCCTTAGTTTTCCTACTTATCTTCTTCTTTGTCGTTGGATCTTCAGTACCAGCCTCTTCTACATCAATGCCTTCGTCTGCATTGTCTTCAAGTTCCTCTTTGGGATGCTCTTCAGGATTGTCCATGATCCTATTCAGGAAAAAAACAAGTATAACGATTAGTATATAAAATAAACAAATGATAAGAATATTTTAAATACAAACTTACAATCCAAATTCCATCACAATCGCGTCGAACATATGGTCCAACTATTGATTCGATTCCCTCAAATTCATTGATATCTCCAATTTCTTTCTCAAAAGTTTGAAGTTCGCCAATCTCATAATCACCATCATCATCACCACCTATGAATTTTGGTTGTGATGCAAGTACAAATGACCATCTTGAATCTGATGGATCTTGAATATAGAACACTTGTTTTGCTTGACTTGCTAATATAAATGATTCTTCTTTATGTCCTATTTTATTGAGATCCACTAAAGTACATCCTAACTCATCTGATATGATATATTTGTCTTCTACCCAATTGCATTTGAACATTGCCATCCTAAAATCACGATAATCAAGCTCCCATATTTCTTCAATGACTCCATAAAATTTCATATCTCCATAAAATGGTTTCTTATCACGAGCTGAAGCAAATTGAAGAGTTTTTGCAACAATACATACACCGCTATTTTGTGTCACTCTAACATCATCACGAGCTTTTGTACTAAATCTATAACCATTGATGACAAATCCATCATGCTTAATTGCCATTGTAGTTGGACCTAATGAAATCCATCTTAAGTTTTCAGATACTTTGTGAAACTCCTTACTCAATTCAGATTGAATCTGCATAATGTAAAATAAATTATAGACTTTAAAATAGTAATTTTTTAAAACTAAGAATACTTATGATGAAGTAATTAGCATAGGTTACCCTATCACGAAACCATTGATGAAAAGTCCGATGGTGGTAATCTTGGATCCATTTTCTTGATTTATTTCGATTCTCATGATGAAGATATTCCAAGTGTTCTCTAAAATAAAGAATATTGTTATTATGACAATAAATCATTGCTTAAATATCATTTCACATGATATTAATACTTACTCTATGTAAGCTTGAACTTCAATTGTATTCTCTAGAACATTTCGATGAGCAACATCCTAGTCTTCTTTTTTGATCAAGGTGAGCCTTCCATTGTTGATGCCTCTTCCAGTAACATCTTCACTCATTGTCTTTTTGGGAATACCAATCGCTTCTGCATCAGTAATGTACTCAGTCCATATTCTATCTATTCCATACATACATATATTTTGCGCTCAAAAATCTTCAAAAGTTTCGGTGATGGGCAAGCCAAGTTCATGGTACTACTGCCATGGCATTAATTTTTTTTTTACTAGTCATAAATAAATTCATGAGCTTCATGGGTACTAATTTATGTGGTATGCAAGTCAGATTCGTCGACCAAGGTCGATCGCAAGTTTGAAAAGAAGCTCAAGTTTTATTCCAGTGAGTTTGGCTCTATGTACTATTTTTTGGTAGTTTTAAGCCTCTACATTCTTATTATTAATCGATACTTTTTTTCAAGTCTACTCTCACTACAGATGATTAGTATTGATGCTCTAAATTTCATTCTTGAGTTTGTAATATGGTTTCAGATGTTGTAAACCAAATTATAGTTATAGTTTGATAAAGTTGAATTTATTGAACCTTACTCAATAGTCTCTTCCTAAATTTGCAATGCAGAGGTTAGAGATACTGTTGCCACCTTGACTGCCCAAAAGACTATTGCCAAGGTCAGAATCTTGTTCTTACTGAATCATTTGAATGCTCATTTTGTTTATTATATATATTTATATATATGATCCAGGCAAATTTCAAATATATTATGACCATATATAACTATTAAACAAAAGGAAAATTACTCTGTAATTTCCCTACTGAGATTATGAGCTGAGATTTATTCAATTACTCTACTCCACGTTATTTCCAAACTCTACTCGAAATGAAAATATACTTATTAGTTGAGTTGAAATAAAACAATAGCAAGCAAGAACTAGAGGATTATAAAGGTTCTTGAAAAAGAAAATGCAAGAACGGGCCGATTAAGAAAACGCAAGAACTAAAGAATAGCAAGAAAATGCCAGTAAAAATTTTGCCGATGAAGAACGAGCCGGAAAATTTTGGGGTAAAAATTCAGGCAAGCTGAAACTGACCTTGGAGAACCAAAAACATCTAGATTGCTCCCAAATTCAACATAAATATATACACAACCCATGACTCCCATTTATATATGATATATATATATAAGATTGACCTGATAGAACCAGAACCAACTTTCAGCTTTGATGTTTTCTATTTGACAAAGAAAGCTGATAATACACTGTTACTACGTACAGGGGCACAGACAATTTGTCGATTTTGGTTGTCAAAAGACCTCAAAGCTATCAAAGGTTTGGACCCCTCTAACGCATCCTGGAAAAAGGGACACATATTAAGTATTTGATATTCTCTGTTCTGAAAAGAAAATCAAGAATAAGGGGACTTGGAAGACAAATAGTATATACCCTGCCATGAAGTCTATATCGTATAAAAATTTCCTTTGGGTCGCTGGCAGAATGAAGTAGAAGAAGATAAAGAAATGGCGGGGTGTACACAGTGAAGAAGACGCGAGATACTTAAAAAAAAATTGGCTTTTATTTCAATGCCCTAAATTTTACATGGTAAGTCGGCCCATTATTAACTGACTTACAATGTAACACCATAAGTCTCTTCTACAACTGACTTAGGATGCCACATATTAAGTCATTTACCACACAACCGACCTCTCATGTCCTTTAAAAAATTATTAAAGAGATACACTAAATTATGTTATAAATTTTTTTATTTTAAATTATCACTATTATTAAATTAAAATATTTTCTTGTTTATAAAAATGAAATAAATATTTTTAATTATAAATAATTTATTAATTTATTTATATTTCAAAAATTATAATATATGTAGTATTAATAATTATATATTTTTTATACTTATTTCATACCCAAATAAATTTTATATATTTATTGTTTAAATAAATTAATATATTTTAAATTTTCAATAATATAAACAAATTAGAGTATATTTAATAATGTATTTTTATAATGACATGGTAGGTCGGTTCTACACAACCGACCTACCATGCCACATGAGAAGTCCTTTCCCACACAACCGACCTACCATGTCCTCTAAAAAATTATTAAAGAGATACATTAAATTATGTTATTTTTTATTTTAAATTATCACTATTATTAAATTAAAATATTTTCTTGTTTATAAAAATGAAATAAATTTTTTTAATTACAAATAATTTATTAATTTATTTATATTTCAAATATTATAATATATGTAATATTAATAATTATATATTTTTTATACTTATTTCATACCCAAATAAATTTTATATATGTTTTGTTTAAATAAATTAATATATTTTAAATTCAAATAATGCAAAATTTATATTTGTTAATATTACATTATAAATATATTTTATAAATAAAAAATATTTTCATTTAATAATATTTACAATTTAAAATAAATAAATAAAAATTTGATAAGAGTAGTTTCTTAAATAATTTTTTAAATGACATGTTAGTTCGATTGTGTGTCATTATTACACAAATATAGTGTTAAAGATATTCTAATTTGTTTGTACATTATTAAAATTTTAAAATATATTAATTTAATTTATTTATTTATATTACAAAACATTATAATGTAAAATTAATAAATATAAATTTCTTACAATCATTTCATACACTAATAGCTTACATATAGATATATATATTTATAGTTTAAATAAATTAAAATATTTTAAATTTCTTACAATGTGACATGATAAGTCGGTTCACATAGTAGCGACCTACCATGTCAGCAAGGTAGGACATGGTAGGTCGGTCGACACAGAACTGACCTACCATGACAACATGGTAGGTCGGTTTTGCATGAACCGACCTATTATGTCTTCTACAAGCATGGGAGGTCGGTTCACACAGAACCGACCTACCATGTCCACATTGTAGGTCGGTTCTCGCGTAATCGACTTCCCATGCTTACCTTGGACATACATGATAGGTCGGTTCTGTGTAAACCGACTTATGAACATGTATTAAGTCGGTTTAAAGAGAGCCGACCTCTTATGTCCGATGGATAATATCCAAATTGTAGTAGTGGGATTTCGTTCAAAAATGTGACAAATGTCAAAGATTCTCAAAGATACCGCGAGCAGCCCCAAATGATCTCAAACAGATGCAAAAAACGTGACCATTCATAGTATGGGGGATTGATTTGATCGGGTCTTTTCCTGCAGGAAAAGGAAATGTCAAGTATGCAGTAGTTGTTGTTGACTACTTTACAAAGTGGGCCGAAGTTGAGCCATTAGCAACAATAACGACCAAAAAAGTACTAGACTTTGTTATCAAAAACATCGTGTGTCGATATGGGTTGCCAAGGAAAATTGTCTCAGATAATGGCACACAATTTGTTAGTGATCTTTTCACTGATTTCTACGAGAGGCATGGGATTATAAAAAGTTTTTCATCGGTAGCTCATCCATAGGAAAATGGACAAGTTGAGGCCATCAACAAGAATCTGAAGGACACACTAAAGAAAAGGCTCGAGGAAGGAAAAGGGGCATGGCCAGAACAATTACCAGAATTACTTTGGTCGTACAAAACATCCCATTGAACAGCAACAAGCCATTCTCCATTTTCCTTGGCCTATGGGTATGAAGCCATGTTGCGTGTTGAGCTAAACCCACCATCACATAGAAGGCTGACATACGATCAAAGTATTAATGATCAATTATTGATGGAGTCCTTAGACTTGGTCGATGAAAGGCGCGAGCAAGCTCAACTTTGAGTGGCAGCTTACCAGCAAAAGGTCGCTCAATATGAGAAAGTTTAACGTGGGATATTGGTACTTAGAAGAGTTTTTCTCAACACTCGCTATCAGGCTGCCAGAGTGGTCGGACCAAACAGGGAAGGTCCCGATCAGAATGAAGAAATTCTTCAACCAGGCACATATAAACTTGCTCGCTTAAATGGAGATCTCATTCCTCGCTACTGGAATGGATAACACCTACGCAAGTATTATCAATATACAGGTCTTCTTAAAGAACTGGCTTGTATTAATTTCACCTTTTACAAGTTATGAATAAGGGCTAGTCAATTATGTGACTGGTCGCTTACAAGAGTAAGATCAATTTTTGATCACTCATACATACACGATTTTGTCCATTTATTACGAGAAATAAAAGGAATTGTGCACAACTAGTTATTCTTGCCAATTATTGTATTTATTACAAGTATTTGCTCATTACGTGTGTTTTTTTGCTATATTATTGATAATTATTTATATGTGCGCAAGTAGTAATGTTTGAACAGGACTTGGTCATGGCAAGTGACCGAGAACCTTAAGCTCCTCAATCACTTGGGGGGCATATAAGATACTAAGTAAGTAAAGCATATCAACAGGCATATGTAAACACAAAAGAAAAATAAGGGAAAGCATACTACGACACTTAGAGTATTGTTCAAAAAATTTAAATCTTGTAAAATCAAAATAAAGTGTTATGCTAAGTTCGGTCATTCGAACATATGTTATAGTAATAAGCAAACATTATAATATCATAATGAAATGTTTTTACACTGAGAGCAATTGCTACTCGGATGTAATCAATAATTAAAAGAAAAGCTACCTTATGCAGCAAAATTGTTTCAATATTACGAACCGTTGTTCAGAAGTTCTAGTTACAAATATAAAAAAAAAATATTTAAATCATTGTGTAGCTGGAGGAGGATCTGGCTGGGATCGTCGGTCGACTGTGGTCCCCACATCCTCTTCAACGCCTTCGATGCCAGTTGCCAAGAAGATTTCAAAAGATTCTTGAACGTTCTTCTCCTCTTCTAGGCGAGCGGCACACTTCGCCAGTTCAGCTTGCCTCGTCTGCTCGGGAAGATTGTCGAAGTTTGCCCCTGGGTTGTTCTTTCAGAACAGGTAGAAGCAGTTGAAGGTTGCTCCTTTGGACTTCTCTAGATTCTGCGAGTTAGTTTCCTCGAGCAGTTTAACTCACCCCTCCAGCTCAGTGACCTCCTTCATGCTAGCCACCAGGTCATCTTGGAGTTTGGTCTCTTCTTTGAAGTTGTTCTCCGAAACCTCCTTGAAATTTTCTTTGGTGGCAATAGCTTTGGCCAACTCCTCTTGGAACTTCTTCAACTCTTCAGTTAAGCAGGCCACCTTGTCTTCGCATGCTTTGATCTCCTCAGCATGCTAGGCATCGGTCTCCTCAGAATGGCACCAGCCAGTACTCACGGTCAGAATACCCTGCAATTAAGAAGAAAGTAAAACTGTTAGCATCATGAAAGGAAATATTGGTCGACTAAAGAACAAAAAGGTTGTAACTTACACTGAGTATTTCGTTCAGCCCACGACTAAGAATCTGATTGGTCTACATGGTGGGGAGTCTGGTGAAAGCTTCTTGGCTATGACAATGCTTCGATAGTTTCTGCAACTTGTTGTATGCTGAGCTATAGAGATTGTTCAGAAGAGTTTCAGAGGGGTATTATGAGGAGGTGGAGGAGGGGTCGTGTTCCTGGATGGTGTTGGTGCTGGTGGATCTTATGTTCGAGCTCTTCTCTTGGAGGGATCGTTAATGCTCTTCCCAGAGTGTCGCCTGCTCGCTTTCTTTTTGCTTGCAGGAGATTCAGCGTTTGCGTACATATTGAAACTGTCTTCAGAAGGCATGACTGCAAAACAAAAGCAAATGATCAAACAAAGTAGTTTGGAGAAGTAATAAAATAATGGAAAGGGAAATTCTAAGTAGTATGGCCAAACTATTTTTACTGGTCGATATATTATTTGTAGAACTACATCTACACTCATTCTCTGCCTCGAAGAAGTCCGAATTAAAATTACTGGTCGTAAATTTAAAGTTTCCATCCCTATAAAATAAATGACAGGGGATGGGCAAGATATCTAAGAGTGAGAAGTCTATACCGTTCTCGTCAGAAGACTCAAGTATAGGGCTGGTATACTCCGGTAGTTTTTGCTTGCCCCTCCCATGTTGGAGAGGGGTAGCAGCAGCCTCAGGGTTGCTGGGTGGTTCTCAGATGGTCACTCCCATTGGTCTTCACCTCTAGGGTTATGACACATCTTGTTGTTGTTCAAGGATTTCCTCTCAAGTGGCACTCCTTGCGGTGGATTCTCTCACCTCTTGATGAGTTTCTAGAAGGATGACTAGCCTTAGATTACTCTCAACTACCATCTCATTGATGCTCTTCTCTATGTTCGTCATGCTAGCTAAGGCGGTGGCCTTTATCTCCATCTTTAGAGTGGGGTCTGGTCGGTGCCATGGACCTGTGCACAACACCCATGTGCTAAGGGCAATGACGAAAAAACTGACAAAAAACAAACGACCAGAGATTGAGAAATTTACAACCTCGTGTGAAGACTAGATTGTCGGCGACCAAGTCCGTCGTAAGGAAGTACTCCTGGAAGTACTTTCCTACTTTGGATTTTTAGGTGACGTCACTTAGGAATATGCGAGCAGATTCGTGGTGGCAGAAGTGGAAAAACTCTGTGTTGTTTTGGTTGGGGTTGGATTTGAGATTGAAAAGATAATTGATCTCGTGAGGTGTAGGCACAGGCCATTTTTTGTGGTTATAAAGGATATACCGTGTTATTGGGTGTTATTTGGAAGGGGCGACCTCAAAGTAATTGGCCACCCCTTAGAAAAATTCATGCAAGGGCAAGATTGCCCCTGGCTCGATATGAAACCTCAACCAGGCGCTGAAGGCGCCTCCAGGCACGTTTGCCCTTTGGTCAGGTGTGGGTTTGTGTAAAGTGATTCCAAGAAGCCCGTCCTTCTTGGAATATTTGGCCACCATCTTGGTCGATATGACGCTAGGAGGGGCGACGTACCAATCAGTCTTTGCTCGAGGGCCATCACAAGGACGGGCCTTTGGTTGAATGTCTGCAGGCGAGAAATTTAAAGGTTGGGATTCATTTGGTAGACCCTCAATGTTGGTTGCTGGTTGGTTAAAAGGAGAATGGGTGGTTTTCTTTTTCTTTCGAGCTGTGTATTTAACACGACCTATGTGTGGCTGATAGTCTGAAGGGCTGGTCATGGGGTTTTGGTGTGAAAATGAAGGCTCAGGGAAAGGAAATGACGGTTGTTCTTGACCCTCAATGTAACATCCCAAATTTCCTAATAAGGCTTAGTGCCTGGATTAGGGGGCCAGGAGGCAATAATTGAATTATTATGTGAATTATATTATAATATAATCATGCTTGTATTTTAAAGATATTAAATATGTGTATGTGGGCCCGTTTCTTATAAGAAGGGTATATTGGTAATTTGACCCGTTAGGAGTATAAATGCGAATATGTGCTCGTGTGATTGAGACCACACTATTATGTGGATATATTTGGGTTACTTGACGAGAGGCGAACCTGATGAGCAAGTTAGCGAAAAAGTCACAACGGGGTCTAAATACCCAGTTCGGGGTATTCTAGTAAGTTAGTTCATTACTGGGAATTAGTGGGTAATGGGAATTTATTGGTGATTGTGTGAGTATATTGGGAGTAACGGGGACTATAGGACGAAAATTGTGGATAGCGGGAATTAAAGCAAAGGACAAAATTGCCCTTGTGAACACTTGATGGATAAGATAAGGGCAAGGTGTAGAGTGGTCATTTTGGGCTAAGTTTAGTGTTTGAGTGAGCTGGGATTGCTGAGAAGGTTAAGGAACAAAAGAAAAACAAAGAACTCAGTAGCTTTCCTTTTCTCTCTCGTTTATTCTAGGTGCCAAGGAAGCTTGAGGAGTTTTTGGAGAATTGAAGAGGATTAAAGCTTAGGAAATCAAGGTGTTAGGCTTGGGGATTAGTTCAAGGGCGTTTTCATCACAGCTGAGGTAAGAATCTTGAATTGAATTTGTTGGTTAGCTTTGCTGAATATTTAGAGAAAATATGTTTATGCATGCTTGATGATTGAAGGGATAGGTTTGGATAAATTTGATGTGTTTCACTATGATAATTGGTTGGGTTTGATTGGTGAGAATGATTATATGAGTTTCGGAATTGAATTGGAGGAGTGGGACGGATTTGGTTAAGTTTTTACTGGGTTTGGTTGCAGAAAAACCCAGAAAATTCTGGGTTCGTGGTGATGAGCCACGGCTCTTTTATGGTGAGTCGCGGCCTGCGAAGAAGATTTTGAGCCCGCAGGGCTCGAATGCAGGGGCGCACCACGGCGCGCATTGGTTTCTAGGGAGGCCAAGCCTCTGGAATCAGAGGCGGGCCACGGCTCGGCTGTGAGGGGTCGCGGCTCTTAAGGGGAAAATTGACCTTGATGGGATTTTTAGGTTGGAAACTTAACCGTTTGGGCTCGGGGTCGATCCTACTTCCTTGTTAAGTGGAATTCGATGTCCCGAGGGCTAAGAGTTGGTCTAGAAGTTATTATTTACTTGTTATTGATGGGAACTTCCTTATCATGGTTGTGACTAGGTTTTCGCTAAGGGCTTGAATCGGGGATCGTACTCAGAGGAATGTCGCTAGTACCTGCATACGGACCAAAGGTAAGAAAACTGCACCTGTTATGTCAATGCATGATTAGAGCATAGTGAAGGTGACGAACATGATTATAATTATGTTGTGAATGTCTGATTAGATACGTTGTAACGTGCATGATTATGATTATGCTTATGACTGTTGAGTGAATGTATTATAATGCATTGTGTGATTATCTGTTAAGTATGCTATGTGAAACATGTGGCTGTCTGTTATGTGTGTGAGGCTTAGTTTATAAACTAGGGTATTATTAGAATGTTAAAAGGAGATCAACTTATTAGTTGAGAAAATGATGGGCTCTGGGAGATTCTTAATAGTTAAGAATCTCAAGGCTTCAAATTATAAGTTGGAGGCATGTGGTGGCTTGACTTATAAGTCAAGGGCATAAGGGACTTAGTTTATAAGCTAAGATGTGCATAATGCACGTGGAGTGCAGGCCACCATGGTTGGGCCACCCTGGGAGTGCAACATGCACTTGACTGACTCGGATGCCAACAACTTGAAAGAAAGTGCGACATGCACTTGTGTGACTCTATGGTCTCCAATTGAGTTTAATGAATGCACTGGATTCAGTTATTACTGTTTAATGGTTGTTTTATTCACTGAACTGTTGATTAAGTTTTCTTGCTGAGTCTTTTGGCTCATAGGTGCTTTGTGGTGCAGGTAAAGGTAAAGAGAAGCTCAACCAGCCATGAGTCGGAGGGAATTAGCAGTGGTATGTACATATGTAGTCCGCTCGACCACCACGGCCGAGATGCTCAGAGGGACTAAGGTTAAACCCAACTTTTGCCGCTTAGGAAGGCTTAGTGTGTAATCTGAATTTTGTAACAGACCTATAAACTAATGTTTTTGGGATCCCATGTAAAGAACTGGTTATTAACTTAATGGAAATGTTTATGAAATGTTCAAAAGTCTTTAATACCCAAACCTTAGCGGCTTAATCACATGTTTAGTTTAAATGACTTGTTAGTAAGTCCAGCACTGGTTTCAAAACACACCTGGTAATGGACCCTAATTAGCAGGGCATTACACTCAAATAGCAACGCGAGGAGATCGTCGTCTATTGGCTTCTTACCTCCCCAAGGATCATGCATGAATATCTGAGAAGAGTAAAGGGGAAGTGAGAATCTATAACCAATAGATAGAAGAAGAATATATATGAGGATAACGTTGCTCGTGTATAAAAGTTAAGCTTTTATACAACCAGCAACATCCTAATATTAACACTACAACCATGCGAGCAGTTTGGAAAAACAGATCAAAAAGTGAAAGTGAAAAGTTTTTTCAAGAAAACTTTTCGACTCCGAAAACAGGCGGAAAAACCCAGTTTTTCGAAAACAGAAAAATTGAATTTTCACTTCGATTTTGAGCCCTAAATCAGTACTCCTATGTCCCACATTAAATTCTAAACATTGCCTAGTGTTTTATACTACCTAAAATCCCTATTCTAACATGTTTCTGTACATCTATGTATGAACCCGATTACCCAGAGGTTCTTTCTCAAGAACAATGGAGACACACTAAGAAAAACTTACGAAATTTGTTCTAGATTGCATAAAAAAGGGAGGTGGGTTCAAAACTTACTTGAATTATGGCTTGCGAAGGAGTCACGAAGGTTGTTTCTCGAAGCTGATCGAACGCTTCTTGGATCACCAAAGTCTTCTGGGTTTTTCTTGAAGATTGTTTTTTGAGTTCCTAAAGAGAGAGGATTCGGTAAAAACTGAAAAGTGAGAAAGGAAGTATATTTATATTGATCGTGGAGCAGTTAAAAAGTAATGATTGTGGTAAGATTTTGATGTGTGGGAAATCACATTAGTTGTCAAAATATTTTTGGGAAACCGTAAAGGTCATGATTGCTTACTTTTTCGAAAAGGTGCTGACAGATGTCTCAGGTCAGACGAATAGTTGGTCGAGTAAGTTTATTAAATGCTGGTCGCAGTTTAATAAACTTGGAGGGCAAATGTTTACCCAAAAAGATTCACCTGATGACGTGGCAAGATTAGTATGCACGTGGGATGCGCGTGACTATTTAGTTGGTTACGTTCTGGTCGACCATCGACCAGAAAAGAATTCACTCGGCAGAATGCATATTTCGTAGGCGACCAGGACTGGTCATAGTATATCATATATTTTCTAAAGATATTTGATCTTGTATTTATGCAATAATTTTAATGTCCATTATGATTGAGATGCGCTTGTATTAAATGTAATCAAGGCCCATCAGCCCATAAGGAGATCCTTGAGCCTATAAATAAGACTCAAAGGGCTCAGGAGAAGGGGATTGTTTTTACACGCTACTTTATATCTTTTGTTGGGCTTGTAAAATTCGGGAAACCCTTGTTTACTATCGCAAGATTTCATACATTAATAAGAACACTAAGTGGAGGTTGGTCATTACCATCATCTGGGGTCGAACCACTATAAATATTTGTGTCATTTGTCTTGTTGAATTGAATTCATCTTACTTTTGTCATTTTACTTGACTCTGTGTCGTTGATCAAAGCAAGGGTCAACAATTTGATATTCTCACAATATGTTTATTAAAGGAATTTGTATCTTGGTTGTATACAGAAAATATGATGTGCTTATTTGAATTCATTTATAGAATATTTGTCTATTGTTTTTCGTGTTCCTCAAGATAATAAACTTCAGAAAATATAATCTTTGAATGAATTAATTGTTATTTCTATCTTGAGAAATTTGATCTAACGCAGGTATTAGTTGTCCCCGCAAAATCTGTGTCTGTCGGATCAGAATCAACTAAAAATGGCAAATCTTCATTAATCAAGAATATTTTCAAATATTCTTGCTTTTACGAGGAGATTAATTCTCAGCCTTTCTGAGCATGAAATGGTCTCTATAAATAGGCTTCTAGGGCCTTGAGAAAAAGTGGACTCTTTGGTGCATAGTTTGTGTGTGAATTGTAATATTTGTGAGAGTTCATAGTTTGTGTTATAGATCATTGTATTCATGTGATCTTGTAGTAAAATGAGTGTTTAGTTTTGTGGTGAGTATAAACCACATTAATGAGTGAATACATGTTGTAAGTTGAACACAATTCTTATAGTCTTCGGGAGAAATTTTTACAAGCCTTGTGTCGGGAGGATGCAAGCACTTGCTGGCCATTGAAGAGACTTCAAGTGGTTGAGCGTTTCAATCAGAACCACATTAGTGAAGAGAAATACAACAAATTTGCGGCAAATCTCAAGAGGGAGTCTTGTTTTGTTTAAGTCAATATTTTGTACGGGTGATTCTTTATTAAATGCTTTTATTCTCCATGCATGGCCCCAAGGAGTAGGTTATTAGAAATGGTTTTTGAACCTTGTAAAAATTCGTTGTGATCTTTATTGTTTCTGCACTGTCTTTTTATTGTGTTCAGTTTATATCGTGACAAGTTCTTATTCTGTTACTACAGATCTGAAATCTATTTCAACATTTAATTACTATTCCGCACTTTAATTAATTCACCTATTTAATTTTAGTAATTATTTAAAACAAAATTTCACTAGTTAATGGCCAAAAAATTAATAATAGGAGTACATGGCAATTCCTGAAATTTTTATGGGGAATTATGCCTATGACTAATATTTTATTTCAAAATGTGAAATAATTTATTTGTTTTAATATTTTTATAAAATGATTGAAAATATTAAAAAAATCAAGTAAATAAATAAAAAAAATTATTATTTTATTGTCTAAAAATAAGTGTTTCGTTAATCACACAAGTATTATTATTGCTATTGTAAAAATTACAATAATAATATTAATAGATGCTTAAGCAAAAACGATAAAAATGATTAATTAAAAAGGAGATACATTCAAGTGTATTTTACATAAAAATAGAATATCATGAGCCTGAAAGATTCAATAAACATTATTAAATAAAATATTAATATTTTCTCACATAACTGTATCATGAATTGCGGTTAAAAAAACTGTTCCATTAACAACAGATTATCAAAACGAGCAGGAAAGTAATTACTATTGCACGTGATTAACGACATAATAAAATAGAAGAAAAAAATCAAATGCAACATATTCTATTGTAACCAAATAAATAACAACTATGTGATGGAAAACTAAGGTCTACAAAATTACCCTTAGATGTGAGGGCAAAAGTGATGCTTTCTCCTAAGCATTATCATATATATATATATGTGGACCGATTCTATTCCGTGGAAGGAACCATTCCGTGAAAATCATTTAGCCGTTGGATCAAATCCAAGGGCTGGGGTTCAATTGGTGATTAAAAAGTTTAGCTGACAATGGCAGCCTTTTGTCAGCAGGGGCAAACAGTGTTTTCACTGTTCACTCAGTCTTCAATCAACCGGTTTCGTCTCTCTCCTCTCAGCCTTACTCGACCTCTTTCTTGAAGAAAAACCCACTGTTTCTTTAAAAAAAAAAACACAGTCTCTTTAGTAATTAAATTTTTGGGTATGGTTTAGTATGGTTTAATGGATTCCTCTGGTGTAGATCAAGGTTTTGCGATTTCAAGGTTTGAGCAGGTATATTTTTTTATCATGATCAGTTATTGTGTTATGTTTTGCTTCTTCAAAACTCAATTTTTGTGTTAACTCAGTCAGTCATTCTCTCCTCGTTGAAGCTCAAAACAAGAAGCGAACTCTGTACCTGAACTCTAGGAGAGCCATTGCTATTTTCGAAGGTAAGATGGATAAAAAAATTTAATTTGTCTCGGAGAGTGCAGAGGAGGGCATGGAGCAGTTGAGTTAATTTATTGATAGAGTTAGTTTTCAAAGCCTCCTTTAATTTGATTTGTTTTTTTTTTTTAAAAAATAGTGGGAAATGCATGCTGGCTGTTGCTGAATATTGGTTGATTGTAAAGATTTAGTGTTTCATATTTTTGTTTGTGATAGTGATGATCAATTGTTTTTTTGAGAGAGACACATTTTTAGGATTAATCTAGGACATTGCCGAGGGAAGCATTTTAGAATTTGTGATACATTTTTGTTGAATATAGAATTAGGAGATTAAAATGTTAGTCGAAGAAGCTAAATTATGAGCATAAAAACATTCATTTAAAACTCATTTATCAAATCCCCATTACAACCAAGGGACTAAAAACCAATATTAATATGTGTAGTTGCTAGTTACAATCAAACTAAGAAAAAATGATCTCAAATGAAGAATGATGAAAAAGCCATGTCCTTACTTGAAATCCCTTCAAACAAAAAACTATTTACCCTGACAAGAAAGAATGAATGTCTCTGTTTCCTTGTAGAGGCAATGAAACGAGATATATGTACATAAAGAAATTGAGTAAGATGATGCCTTAGAACAAGAAATCATGAATATATATGTAAAAGCACCAAAATCCAAATCATATACTAACTACCAATCGAAACAAAAGTAAACATAGATAAAGAACAATAAGACTTTCAAAACAAATATAAACATTTTCACTTTAATTTTCTCTCTTAAGTTGCAAATATAGTTGTCTTCTTTCATCGACCATAAAAATTCATATAGTATTAAAACTTGAACTTAGTGCTATTAGTAACAAGTAAATCCACTCTTGACAACCTTTTGTTGGTTGCTAATTTACTGCATTAAAACACTTCACCTAAACCTGGTTAAGCCCTTGTAACCCATGATCAGTAGCTATCAATGTCTTTCCAAGTTGGTATCCTAGTGCAATATGAACCTTAATTTCTTGCCATGAAACAACTATTGAATAAACTAATAGCTATACATGGAAAATGAATAGCTAAGACTTGAAACTCATATGATGGACACTTATAGGAAGCCAAAGTTAACCAATATTTAATTAAGCAGTTGTTGTTATTTTCTAGAGATCAATATTGTAAGATCAGTGAATGTCACTTTTATTTTTCCATGCTACTTTAGAGTGTACATGTTGAGTGGTAGAGAAATCCACAAGTTAATTTCCATTAACTGTCCCAGACATGGAAATAAACCACTTTCAGACTCTTAACATTTTATCTTTTGAACTAGTAAGAGTAGAATTATTGTTAATTTTGGATTTTGTCTGAAAACTTGGAGGTTAAAAATGTATTTTTCATGAGACTAATCATAGTAAGAGATGAGACTTGTTAATTTTTTTAATTGGTGCAGTTGGAATATAGATTTCGATATTGGATCGTATTCTCAGATGGAGAATTATTTGTGAGGGAAAAGTTTTATGTACCATTTTTTATATGCATTTTTTATCTAGGGCAGCTATTAGTCGGCACGATTTATTTAATTTTTTGTAATGTACTATCTAGATCGTAGTCGATTATTCTAGATGGTCATCTAGATTTGTGGTTTAAATCGGGTTGTGAAGCATTTTTTTAATTTAAAGACCAATTTTTTTCATTAATATTCGAACTTGTAATTTAATTTTGAATTTGATAAGTGTTCAAATTTGTTAAAACTGATTATGTACGTTGTTTATAGGTTGTTGTGAAGAATATTAACATCATAAATTGATTTGTATTTTGACAGCTACTATTTTGGGACAGCATCCAAGCAGACTCTACACCATTAAATAAGATTGAACAAGTTTCTATAGAGACATGTTCCACCTATTGTATCCAACTGAGAAAGATGCCCCGTTACCCCCCCAAAAAACAACCACCTCGAAGACTGATCGGGTCGAAAAAGTAATAGAAAAAAATCATGATGCAGCATCAGGGGATGAGGGAATATCAAAGGCTAGGGACATCATCACCCGGTGCTCGTTCGAGAGAATTGGCCGAATCTTATCAGTCATGTCACCAGACCAAAAGGAGGTGGCTGCAATCACAGGATACGGTTCTCTAATGAGGATTGATGGTCCGAGCACTAATAGTAGCTTAATTCAATGGTTGGTTAAGAACTTTGACACGACCGATAACAAGTTATGCATATATGGAAAGGAGTCCTACATCAACGATGCTGCCTTTGAAAGGGTGATGAATATAAAAGATGGGGGAACAAAGATTAAAATGACCGGCAATGGAGTGCGAGGTGGAGAGTGTTGGAAAAAGACGAAAGAATTTTTAGTTTATAAAAAAACAGAAGGGATTTAGTGAGAAAAAAAGTTATACAGAGAACACCGAGCCTGCGGCTGAGAGGGTAGTGCATGATCTTACGCACATGGAGTTTGACAGGGATAGTAGCCCCACAAAATCAAAGTCCCCAAAACAAAAATTACTAGCGCAAATAGGTCCTTATGGTGAGAAAGCCATTGAAGTTTTCTCTAGTTCGGGGGGAAAGGTGGTGGGCTCTTTTCACCTAGATGTGCCAGTCCTACTTGAGGTGATGAAGCTTGCGAAATGGATGTTCAACCCATACTTGGAGTGGAGGTATGGAATCGTGCAATTAAGTGTTATACCATTTCAGATGATTAAATAAAATTTAAATACCTTCCAGCAGTGTATTAATAATGTGCCTTTATTTTTTCTGTCTCCTTCATTTCAGCTACACTTTGGTGAAGTTTGGGAAGATGGAACTGTTCAGGAGCTCCATGTGAACCTTGACTCCCGAAAGAGACATTTCTGGTGATGTAAGTCGTTACTGCATGTGGATTTTATATTTCCGACGTGATTACTTTGATCATTAACATTTACATTGTGGTTTCTTGATTTTAGATCATTACTTGCTTTTCCCGGGTGTTGACACACGAGGAAAGGCAGCGACAAGAGGTTCCTCAAACGACTTCCATTTGGTATATGCCAACTCAAATATCGGTAATTCACCTAAAGTCCATAACCGGAAATTCAACCCACTTTTTATGTTTACTATTTTGTGTTGTATGGCGCAATTTGACAAACGTCGTGAATATAATAGGAGGCATACTTGGGGAAAGGGAGGCCAGTGGAAGATTACGCCGTAAGCCAACAATGGGCTGATTTCCACTTTGGGCAGTTTTCCTTATGTGAACTGGTTTGTATTAAGCCTAATCCTTTCATAAATTGTATTTGTTAAAGTTAACAATATCCCCTCTGCTGAAATGGTGATAATCTAATGAACGCCTGACTATCATCTAATTTTGATGTATTCTTAGATGCTTGTACCCGTGTTCGTCACTGAGATTTTCAATCATTGGTTCCTAGTCGCGGTGAATATAATCAATAGGTGTGCTGATATTTGGGACCCCCTTGTTGCTGCCAGAAGCAAAACCGTAAGCATGAAAGCCACAAAAGAGATGGTGAGAATATGCCCAAACACCCTTGTCATTGTTATTCCTTTTAAAAGTTTTGTTTTTTAATTTTTCATGAGTACTAAACATTTTCCACGTAAGCTAAGTACTCTTGATCGCCTTTTCAAGTCCGAGATAAAGCAACATAAACATAAGGTTTCAATAAAGAGCGGTACACCCCAGTAGGACAATGGGCACGATTGTGGAGTATATGTCATGAAGTTTATGGAGTCCTTCTTCAAACGGGAGGAATCCATGTCTCTGGTATGTAGTTGTTAAAATTAATTATTCGTCTACCTGTGTGTTAACACTGAAATTAACCATTTTAATCAATGTGTCCTTGCAGTTTGCTCCAATGGATGAGCGGCTGAAGATAGCATGTCGGCTTGTAACACATGATCGAAACGAGGTGAGAGCGGTTGTTTTCGCTGACAAGGCAAAATACTACATGCAACAGACTCCTCTACCCGTAGGTAGCCCTGTGAAGACCCATTCGGACCCCAAATTTTCAATGAAGAAGCTGAAGTTGAAGAACTCCATTCCCACACGTCCAGTACCAACAAGGACTAGAGGTAAACTGAAGAGAATTAAGTATGAGAAATAGTTAATCAAACCATCTATGTTTTTTGGTATTAGCCATGCCCACTTTTCCTTCTCCCGGATGTATTAAATCAAGTTAGAAAGGGTTGAGGAATTGTAAAGGAGAACTAGTTTCGATTTTTAATAGGCATTTTGATTTATTAGGTCGAGATACATTTGTCTACAATCGACATTGTAGATCGTAACCTCTAAATTTGGCCAGTACGAAGTAGATATGTTTGTATACTGAGTTAATGTGTAATAATTAAGTACTAAGTTAACTTGTCTTAAAAAAGTATAATTCCATTTTAATATTCAAACTTACTATATATATCCAATAATTTATTTCTATTCAAACTATTGTGTACAAATTTAAATTTAGTAGGAAAAGCCACCACAATTGTGGCCTTAAACTACACCATTCAATTTGTATTTGGTGAAAATATAATAAATAAATTATGCGGTAATCTTTTGATTAGAACAATTAATGAAAAAAAAAATTATCTTCAAAATTGGAAGTTATTTGACATTTTTTTTTTACTTTTGGGTAATCTAGATGGATCTAGATGGCAGTCGAATTTAGTAGCAGTTTGTATTTCTCTGTTGAATTGATATTTAAATTTAGAAATCTAATTTTGTTTCATCCAAACCACGCGGAAATTGTGAGGGGGTGATTGTTTTAGAAATTTGAAAGTTTATTTTCCAATAAGATATGAATTTAAGGAGAGAACTCAAACGTTAATATGGAAAATTATTAGTTCGAACATGATTTCACTAGATGGAACATGTGTCTTAATTGTTCCTTCGTCGCTGTGATGGCCTTCTAAAATTAACATTAGGGACATCATCATCATCATCGTGTTCAGCATGGCTTTTGGCACGAGTCTCACTATTTGTCGCCGCATCATCACCTTGATATGGTCCAAGAATACTGTCAGGCAAGCTATCTTCCCTATCCGATCGCGCCCCAACAAACTGCCGCACCAATAAAAGTAGATTGTCGAGCTTATCCATTGTCTCTTTTTGGCGATTCTGCATATCCCTCTGTCCACTTAATATGTTGGCAGCTTGAGCCTTTAAGTCCAATTGCATTGCCTTAACCTTGGCCAAGTCTTTCACCATTTCCTATAAGCCATGAAAGTATGTTCGAGATTCCTGGTTTTGTTGTGTGAAATCATCCTCCATCATTTCATCATCCCCAGCAATGTGATCAAGCCAAGCATCCTCCATTATCTCGTGCTCCGTGAGTGTTCGACCCACACAGTGATCTATTCCCCCGAGCTTACGTAGGTGGGAGGTGTCCATGTGTTGGTCTCCTGTTACCTTCGCCAACTGTGGTCTCTCCTCTGATCTAGGCTTCAAAGTAGAACAAGAGTGGTACTAAATGTGAAACAAGCACAAAAAGACTACAATTAGTGGAATTTCAATTAAAAAAATAATTAGTCTTAGAAAGTGGAAAGACCGCAACAGAACCCTTACCTTATCTTTGTTCAGCATGTTGGCCACATCTACGGCAGTGAAAATCTTCACGCTTTTCCATCGCACCATTCTTGGAATATCCTTGCTAGTAAATGTTGCACATTCCAATCCTACCTCGCATATTGCGTCATAAGCCCAATACTGAATTGCTGGAGCAAATCTGTATAATGTGTACTGAGCATGAATTTGCTGGCCTTTACATTGCTTCGAATTCATTGTACTTTCCACAACCTTCTCCAAATACTTAGCTCTTTGTTTTCTCATGTCCTTGCGATATGAACCTAAAGTCTTTTCAAACGATTTATGGCCCCAAGGGTAGTTATAGAAAAAATCAAGATCTTCAACGACTAGCAACAAGTCCTTTTCGATTGCGGTGACATGCTCATTTCCATATAGGACGCTGTCAACTAGAAAACATAGTCAAAGTTTCCAGGTGTCTTCTACATCTTTGCAAGCCTTAAAGACCTCCTCCAACTTGCTTGACAAAATTATGTTACCACCTTCGAAGTACAGCTCCACTAATCTTCCACTTTTCAAAGTAAGCTTCTCATATTTCTTAGTGTCTGGTGCTTTGAAAGACAACCCAGTGATCATTGCAAACTCCATTGTCCCAAACCGGAGCCGCTCACAACCGATACGGAATTGTACCTCATGCACCTTGTTTGAGGGTATCTTTCTCATAAGCAACCCATGTATGAGTGTCCCTGAAAATTTGAATTGTGGCGCTGTGAAGAACTGCTTAAATACTGACTTGTTAGCCCTCTCAAGAAGATTATGTTCATTAAACTTGTCTTTCAACTTCTGCAGCGCCGGCGTTCCTCGGTAGGTGATCCGGCCCAGAAACTAGTCCTCCACAGGAATTATGAGGTCTGACATCTGCGAAATAACCAACAACCATATCAATCAGAAAATGTATCTATCGAATAATGTGACAAGGAAAGTTCTAGGGTTGAACACTGCAAAAAATATATGGAAGAAACTTGAAGAAATTTATGCCTAGCCTACATTAACTAACAAACTTAATCTGTTAGAGATATTGTATGGTTTTAAGATGGTTCCATATTTATCTTTACATGGAAATTTAGATTCTTTTAACAAACCGAAGCAGTGATTCTACTTCGATCAATACCAGCTACATGTGAAGATGTGAAATCAGTCTTCAAGATGTGCTTGGAGCAATTAAATGAATTAGAAAAACAAGCAGAAACAACCAAGGAGGGAACCATTGGCTTAGGTAGAATTGCTTACTTTTTTCTTTTAGTCATATGCATTCGAAAACCGCTGCTGCCGTGTTCTCAGTCAAGGAGCCTGGTTTGCTACTCAGATTGCCCTAAATGGTTGAAGAATGTTTATTTTGTACATACTAAGAAGTAGAACTACTCTATCTGTGGACACTGAGTTAGAGAAAAGTTACTAATACTATGTTTGTAAGCTCTTTATGTACTGCCTATCAGAACAATCAAGAAAGCATTCTTTTCATAGATGTTTATCTCATACATTGTCATTGATATACAATAATCAGTTGTAAGTAGTTAATCTCCTGTGTACATGTGCAACTTTTGTGTAGCATGGAGTTGAGATTGTGCACCAAAGAATATTAAAATTGAGAACCAAAGAAAAGGAAATGAGTATAGTATATTAAAAGTAGGGCAAGCCAAGTCTTGGTGCAATAAATCTCATTGTATCACATGATCATATTAAGTAGAAGCTTGGTTGAAGAATTCTAGTAACTTTCTCAGACAGAATCCCTTTCAACATAGGCTGATACATTTGATGTGAATATGTGACTAGTTTATGACCATTAGTAAAAAGGAAAACAAAAGCTGATATTCATTTGAACAGCAAGAGGGATTTGATTTTGGAATAGGTAAAAGGTGCAGATTTTCTAATGTAAAATGATATCCAATACAAATAATGGAATAACAAAACATCCAAAATGAAGTCTCTATCTCGTCGTGGAGATTAACCACCATATCATGAGCATGATCACTAACAACTGAACAATCAATTTGACTACAGTATTAATATTTGTTCTAATAACTTAATATATGCCTCTCCCTTTTCATTTTCTTCTTCTTATTCTGTTGGTTTCATTCAAGTATGGATCCATATATTAGACAGTATTGAGGGAAGGGTTTTTAGGGGTTTTATTTTATTTTTCATGAGATTGGGAGAGTTTTTTTTTGACACTGGCAAAGCAAGAAGCAGCAGGAGATTGGGTGTGTGGCTAGGTCTAGATTCCATTCCATAGAGTTTGAACCACTCTAATGCTCATGTGTAAATCTTTCATTGTTATTAATAAAGTTGTTCTTGAGAAATTTCATTATTGGATTTGGAAACTAAGATAGAATTATTCTTACCTAAGAAAGATGTATCACATAACAAAACATATTATGCAAAGAATAACATCTATTTACTTTTGGCAGATCATAAAGATGACAATACTAGTTGCAAATTGGAAAATAGACAAACTGCTGATGGTGGACAATTGCACCACAATAGAGATGCTGCAAGTTAACAGGTGTTTCTAATACAAATAAATTTGTGGTAAAAGGAGTGGCAACTACCAATTCTAAAAGATCTAATGACGCTTTGAAAATGCATGACATGGAATCATCTGTGACTTCTCAATCAGAAACTCCTTCGACTGAAACACCTAAAGGAAAGAATGGGGTCATATTTAAGTACCTCCGAGGTCCTATAGTTGGAGATGTTTAATACCATTAGTCAGCTGCTTTAAGCTGTTATAAAGAAGCCAAAAATGCAGTGACTGAATTTTCATCTAGTTTGGGAGAAACTGCAACTGGTTGTTAAAAATATAGGGTGGGTATGCAATGAACTTGGGAGAGACAAACTTGAAATGAAAGATATCAACATACTAGCTCAACAACAAAATTAATAATAAAAAATTAAAAATAGAAAGCCTTGTCCTGACGTTATATGCTTTGACTTCTTTCATATTTTGCTTATTTATGTTTTGTGCTTATACGTCCATGTCATTTTCAGATTTGATGAATGTTCTCCCTTGTTTTCTGGTTTTGACTTATTATAACTATATTCCAGATTGGATTTTGTCTATGCTATCTATAATCTATGATGGCATAAAGAAGAATAATCCATCTCACTTTCCACTTTTTTTCTCATGGTTTGGTATCTTAGTACTTAATATTCTCACTACAAATGTTTGGTAAGGAAACTATATGAATATAATATATACACACACATACACACAGAGACATATATGAGTATATGACTTGGGTTTCATCTTTTTGCATGTTTCACCACTATCAGAATTATAAAATGTTTGTAATTTGTGACTTTAATTATGTCATCTTTTTTAGATAACAGAACAATAAAATATTACATTATAGTATATTAGTTTCATTTTTCCCTTTCCTTTTTACTCAATCTAATTTAAATAAGTTAGTTTACTTATAATCTGCAACTAAAACAATAAATTACATTGCAAGATATTGAGCAAAATATTATGATATTTAGTTTTTTTAACCAAAATTAGGTACCTATGCAAATTAGAAGTGCCTTGTTGAATCAAGCAAAGTAAGGTTTAAGCTCCTAGTTTTCATTATGGTAAAATCATTAATTAAATGCAAACAAACAAAGATATTGATGCTTAATTGGATTGATAGTGGAAATTTTCGCTACTAGGAGTGGCAGTATTGATGGAAAATGGCATATAAATGTGTTATTATAGCATGGCAAAGATGATAATAATTAACAAGTTTGTTGTCTTTATCAGCTGCATTCAATAATTGCATTAAAATATTTTGGTTGTGCAGGTTGATGAGCATAATAATGAGACATCTAAAAACATGTGGTTGTAATTCTCAGCTTCACATCCATATAAGATTATGATCATTAAAAATCCTATTGATATTTTTCCACACACTTAGTTGCTGTCATGGGAATTCATGGAAGATAATATTCATATTTCTTCAAATGGGGGAATGCAAATTAGACCAGAAACTAAGGAAGGGCAAATTCAGCTTCATTACTCAAATGTATCATATATCTGGCAATAGAATGAGCTGCATTGTCAATAAATCTTAGAGCAAAACTAAATTCACTATTAGAAGATGCTACACATTTCTAGCATAGTTAACTCTAAAACTACTTCCTAGACATTTTGAGAATACTTTATTTATTTTGCTACTCAAACGTTTGTTGATTGGAAAGAATGTGATATCTAGCTCAAATGAAAGACACAATGAGTAGCACTACTATACATTCCCATACACATAAATGTGTATACATAATACTAAACCAAGAGACAAATTTAAAGAAAAAAAATGAACATCAATGAGTACTTTCATCAAAACAAACACAAGCAATAATAAAAATACTAGATAAGAAATGGAAATTTTTCATTTGATGTTTAATGATGGATTTCATCAAACAGATGGAATGCAATATATTAAACAATCAAAATTAACATACCTCACTAAATAGGTGGTTCGAATAGGCACTAGAACAGTGTAGCACTGCCGAAATCTTTGCGAGGTGTCGAAGATTGCAATAAAATCAAAGACGTGGCGGAAGAAGATGAAAGGGATATGACTTGAGTTTGAGGAGAGCAAGGGGTGGAGAGGGGAAGAGAGCTTCAAAATGGCTGGAGTTCGGCTATGTCTTGGGGGAAGAAGATTTTGTGGGATATAGCTTGAGTTTGAGGAGCAGCGGGAGTGAGAGAGTATGTTTGAGGAGAGAGGAGAAACAAATTGCAGAATGTGTGAGTGTTTGACTCGTACAACTAGAGGGGTATAATAGGGATATAGATTAAAATAGTGGGTATTATTCTAACACTTAAAAAATGTGGGTAAAAATGGAAGCAGTTACTTAAAATTGGGTATTGCATCTAATTTTCACAAAACATAACTGTATGGGATTGAAACTAAAAAGCCTCAATTCGAATTTTCATTTAAAAACACAGCCCAATTCCAAAACAATTGTGTCTCTTTTTTTAATTAAATGATTTTATGGCTAGCATAAATTTAAATTTTTATTTCAAAATTATTATAAATACAAAAGTTAATAATATAACAAATTTAAAAACACAAAAAATCTAGTTTTAAGGTTTTTTAATAATTATATAATTTTTATAAATATATATTTACATAATTGGCCCTGGCCATAATTTAGTTTATTTTTAAACTTATGATATTATTTATGTTTTTTAACAATTTTTCAGCAAAGGTATTTTAAGGACTCGAAAAGCGAGTCCTTAAAGAGTATTAATGAGTCACAAAGTAAGTCCTTAAAATGGTTAAATAAAACACTAATTTTTTAGCCCAGATTTTGTTAGGACGCGCTTATTTTTTTTAGGACACTCAAAAATGTGTTTTTTTAGGACATTCAATGAGTGTTCTAAAAACTCGATAAATATTTTTAAGAACTTGCATTTGTGTGTGTCCTAAAAAAGTCTCCCGTAAAGGGTATTTTGTAGTAGTGACTATAATTTATTACCACTGCCAGGTATATAATTGTAACGACCCAAATTCACTAATAAGGCTTAAGGGCCTTGATTAGTGTGCCTGGAGGGCATAACGGGAATTATGTGTGGTTTTAATGATTAAGATGCATGATTATGATTTTAAGCATGTTATATGACTATGTGTATTATGTTATGTGATAATTATGCTATGTGAATTGTACCACGTGGGTGTGGTGATATCAATGCGATGCACGTGCCGAGACGGTCCTAGGAAGCTAGATAATGGTAACTGGTGATTTGGTAACTTGTGTAACTGTTAGTAACCATAGAGAGTAACAGGTTTCGTTGGAGAAGTGGTAGAATGGTAAAGCTAGTAAAAGGACAAATATGCCCTTGAGGTTTAGTTAGGAAGGGATATTAGTGGAGGGCTAAGGTAGTCTTTTGGCAGTGGTATAGATGGTTTTGGCTGAGGGAAAAGGATGTATACGATTCTTTTATGCTAAGTATAACTGAAGTTAAGACTTGGAAGGCTAGAAAGATCAAGAAGGAAAGGGAGAATCAAGAACCTAGAAGGCTAAGTGGAAGAGGAGTTAAGCTGTGTTCTTTGAGGCTAGTAAAGGGCTTAAGGGTGTGGAATCAAGCACATATCAAGGTTTATACTGAGGTAAGGATTTGGTCCCTGTTTTTTTAAGTTCTGAATTTGATTTTGGAAGGAATTGAAAGATAGCCATGGCTTGTTTTGCATGAAAATTCAGCTGGTTTGTCAAGGGGAAACTCAGTTTAAAGCTTGGATTGGAGGAAGCTCAAGTTGAATTTCTGATTGAGGTAAGGGTATTAAACATGTTTGTAATCTCGTAGCTGTTATGATTTAGGGATTTAGAGGTCTGGTTTGTACTTTTTCTCAAGTTTTGGTTTAAGTGTTGAGTCTGAAATCTAAGTATGAATTCTGTGAACGGTAGTATAACTGAGCTAGATTATGATGTTTGTAGGTTGTTGAGAGGTTTATTTGGGGTTTTGAGTTGGTTTTGGGGCTTAGGTATAAGTTTGGGGTGATTTGGAGTGATTTGGGTTCAGGAAAACGCAGGGGAAAAACCTAGAATTCTTGGCTCGCGAAGGAGCGCCGCGGCGCAAGGCTGTTTCTGGGCGGTGTGTGCTCTCTGACTTGCTGGGCGCCGCGGTCCTATAGGGCAGCGCCGCGACGCTAGGCCAATTTCAGGACATAGGAATTTGCAATTTTGAGCCTTTGCTCCGGGGGTTTGGGGGATGCCTTCGGTGCATTGTATTAGGGATTTGGGGGTTCCCAGAGTGTGGGATTGGTTCCGGGAAATAGTTTTGGATTGATTAGTGACAAAGGAAGTTTAATTTGTGTTGTGATTAGGTCTTTGGGAGGCTCGGGGTAGAGGACCGTGCTCACGGCTTCGAGGCATCGGGAACTAGTGAATTGAAAGGTAAGAAAACTACACCCGGTTGTATGATTGAGATGGGACTAAGTGCTCCCGGAAATTATGTCGTGTCAACGTTGGTATTATGTCATGGGACATGTAAAAGCAGTCTAAGAGTACCGTACATGATATTAGCGCATAGGGCGCAGATTGGCCACTGGTAGCCAAGGACGATGGGATAACAGAGGGAGCAGCCTGAGGGCGCTAGCCCTGGTTATCGTTTATGAATTGTGAATATTATGAACTTAAATGCCTAGTATGTGGAATACTTGATTATACTGACTGATGATATATCCGAGTATATGTGATGCAATGTGAGATGTTGACTTGTCTGTTAATTGTTCATGCTCTGTTGTTGTGTTTTCTTGCTGGGCCTTGGCTCACGGGTGCTACGTGGTGTAGGTAAAGGCAAGGGCAAGCTGGACCAAGCCTGAGGTGGAGAGCTCCGAGGTGAAATGTACATAGCCAGCTGTTCGATAACCATGGTCGAGGAGTGAGTCAGGACAGGGATCTACCTAACTGCTCGTTTTTCCTTAGTATGGCTGGCTAATGTATTTGAACCTTGTAACTTTTGTAAACGGCCTTTAAACTGATATTTTTGGGATCCCGTGTAAGTAAACAATGTTTTTTTTAATGAAAATGTGGCTTTTGAAACCAAAATGCTTTCAACCCTAGTTCCTTAATAGTTTCAATAACACGATTTTATTTAAATGACTTGGTTAGCAAGTCTGGCACTTTATAAACACACAGTGTAATGGTCTTGGCTATCCAGGGCGTTACAATAATATTACAATATTTTCTTTACTGGTAAAATGAACGTAACAAAGAATGTCGTCTGAATATTTAATTCCAATTTTCAAAAACTATGAAATTGTTACAAATTGTGCAATTTACAATTTCGCCCAATCTCCAATGATCTAGAGTCGTCGAAAATTGTGGCAGATTGCATAAGATATATTTCATATTTCGACCAATGCCGATGGATCTAGTTTTCCATCGAAATATTTGGTAGACAGCATAATATCTTACTTGAAAATTCGACCAATATCAACGTGACAAGATAGCACACGATTTTTTAAGCAGAGTGGTTTTCTATATTACTATGTAGCCCTTAGTAGCCGATTTTAGTATATAACAAGCACACTGAGTTTGCATTAAATTTAAACAAACTTAAATTTTACCAAACCAACTTTTCTGTCTTATTTATGGGAAAATTAAATTTTAATTATTGTAGGTTAAAAAAATGAAACCATGTAATAATATCATTAGAAGGTGAACAAATGAATAAAACTCAACGATTTAAAATTAATTTTCATTTAGGCAACCCCTATGGAATAATGTTTGAAATTATGCCTTTGTAGAGAGTCAATTAAAATTTTCATATACATTTGGATGCTACACTTTACCCCAATATATACCCATAATTTACATGTGACTCATTGAAAACCAACAAAATTTCGACAGATCAAAGTACTATCACTGGAAATTTATCATAGAGTTCCATGTAAATTATTGATATTAAAACAATCATTATACTAAATTTGGAACATATCAAGTAATCATAATTCTATTTCTTTGTGGAGAAGTCATTAGTTACAACAAACACAAACATTATGAAGATAGAACTCAACCCCAAGATTAAGAATAGTAGAAATATCTTATCAGTCTTTACTGTGTTGTTGTTTGTGTTAAGTTTGTCAGTTTCCAACCTTTCAATTTTCTCCAGCATAGCAGGTATAATTTCTTTTGACCTTGGGCACATCGGTGGATCTTTCCATCAAAGAAACCCGCAACATGGATATGGTGAAGTGTTGAGCTATGAATCAGTAGAACAACTCATTATAGAACGTACAACCAGAAATGTGACCATTCTTATATGAGAAATCAAGAAAAGAAGTTGACCTTATTACATACATAGTTCGTGCATCCAAAGAATCTTCTTCCAGGATTTACGGGGCTCCAGCAAACTTTCAAAGCTGCTGGTTTCCCGCATTTGCACACTGGATTATCGAACCCATCAATGGCCGTGTTGGAGTCAACAACGACAGTGTCAGTGTAATTTTGATCAGCACTATTACCAGTTCCAATATGACTACCGTTTGCCTTGGCGGCTTGTTGAACTCTCTTCATTTTCATGTTCATTGATTGAATGCTTTTCACTTGAGCTTTTAGTACATAACAAAATTTGATGGAGAGCTTTTCGCACTTGTTTGTGGAGGGTTAGCAAAACTAGTTAAAATAGCCTAATCCACAACTATGCAGGCCATGCTTGTGACGTGGGACCTAGGCTGTGAAATGAGTTGATCGATCCATAGATTTAGGCCATGCTTGTGACGTGGGTGGTAACTTTGTTTTAAGAAACACGTGTAAAAGAGAAGTGCTATTATCAAGGTTTTTTTTTCTAATATTTTTTTCCAATGATGTATGCTATTAGTTATGAAGTGAGTTACTTTTTTTTTTAAAAGGACTTGCCCATAATTGATATAAATATGTACATGCACATATGAATGAGATTAAAAAAATTAAATACAAACATAATAATTGAAGCAAAAAAATTTCGTCTTCATACTTCTACAATTATTTCAATTATAGGTAATTCCTTTTTTTTTTTAAAAAGATGACTGGGAAATATAAATAAAGTAAATGAAACTATTTTTTTTAAATTAACTATTATAATACTTACTTATATATTAGTTGGGTAACAAACAAAACTACTTGTCAAGTTGTAAGCATGTGTCTCTTAAATTATTTGAAAAAAATTTAGTAGCACTTCTATGTGTAAAAAGTATTGTGGCCATGCGTGTGAGGTGACTCCACCTGTGAAATGGATTGATGTGACATTTGACAAGACAAGTCACAAGTGAAGTTTAATGCACAACTTCAACAGTGCAAAGACATTTGACAATGGCATCTACAATGCTAGCACTCTCCCATGTTGCCAAAATCAATTAAAATATTAATACTTTTGTATTCTCTTTCATCCACATAATCAAAAATATTTTTATTAAAATAAAAAACAAGTTGGGCAACGTTGCCAACTTTTGGCACTCTCTCTTGCCAATAATCTGATCTTGGGACCCATTTTTTTTACTTGGGACCCACAAATGACTATGGCAACCCTTCTAGCTACAGCATTGGAGTTATTATAAAGAAAAAGAAATGTTTTAGAGTTGTAAAAGAAAGAACAAAAAAGGGCTCCACATGCTCTGATTCATTATGTGCATTCCAACAAAAACTTATTAATAAATACGAACACATTCCAACCAATTCCCAAAAAAAAAAATTGTATATTTATTCATATAAAACTTATATTTTATTCATATATAATATACAAGTTATAATATAATTATACTTTAATTAAGATTACTTCCAAAAAAACAAATAGTAGCTAATCGAATATTTAAAACATAAACTGAGAAAATTAAAAAGAAAAGTAATTAAGAAAGGTAATAGGAAAATAGTGTTAGAATAACATTTTAAAATATGATAATTTTACCCTTTTTATGTAACACCACATATGAAAATATGATGTTATGGGTTGGATATCTGTACAAAGTGGTTGATTTAGTGAATAGTTATCATACATCATGGGGACCGTGCACTTTACATTCTTCTACACTGCAAGATTAAGTACTATTCATTTAATTCATCTTATAGTACTTTCACATGTTCATGGACTTTTAGTGAGTTGTCTTGTCACTTATATACAAACAAAATATAATAATTGGACTAAATCTAAAAATTATAATTGTGTACCATTTCCTTTTACATGTGGGGACAGGTAAAAGCAGTTTTACTCTTGTTTTTTTTTTTAAGAATTTAACGAGTGTGTAAGTGTGAGCTTGGTATATTGACTATTTATTATCTTTATTGTAGGATGTTGTTATGCTCCACATGTTGTCCATATAGAATATAAATTAAGAATGGGTTGATCGTATGTTATGGACATTGTTTCAGATATTTGACAGACCAATAAATCCTACGCATTTAGCTGATATTGAACCGAAAATTCCTACACATTTATTTTTTATATTATTAATTTTTTCATGTGTTTACTTTTTAAAAAAAAACATTACGACATACCACTTTAATAAACATCAAAAAACACAATTAGTCATTTAAAATTCAAACTCATATTTAGTATACTAAAAAAAATGAAAGAACAAGAAGAGATAAGTATTATCTATGATTTCTTATACTAATTGTTTTTACACTTATTGACACTTTTATATCTTTACAACTTTAAGTTGATCTTAATAATTATTCTTGTAATTAATTAGTTATTAGTAATTATTTTTATAATTAGTTAAATATTTTTTAATTATCAAACTTATTTTTTCTTTTACATATCAAATATATGAGTGATGTTATTTTTAAAAAGTTTAATTTATCCATTTTTTAATTCAGAATAGTTAATTTTAAATTTATTAATAATTTGTAATAATATTATTTTCTTTTTTTTAAATTTAGTAGCTTTAAAATTGTAAATATTTTTTTAATCAAACTAATTAGTAATAGATTGATTTTTTTAGTTTTTATTTTTTTTCACACATGTCGCTTCGCCATTGGCCTATCAGGGCGGTTTCCTACCCTAAAATGTAGGTTGTCCCAAAATCCTAGCGGAAAAGGTGCCTAAGACCACTTCTTAGAAATGTGGTCCATCGAATCTCTGAGAATCTCGTGAGGTCGTTATGGGGACTTCTAGGGCTCTTTGAAGAGTCACCGTAAACGTTTCTTCTCTGACCCAAACTCAGAGCCCCCTACCAGCTACGCTTCAGAAATTCACGGAGGGTTCCGAGGCCTTTCCTCAGAGGTTTGGAAGATTGTAAGTCGATAACCTATCAACTAGGTAGTTCCCCCTCGAGAACTTCTCGGGAAGTATATCGGATGCTGACATGGGTAGTGTTAATGCAGTTCTTTGGCAACAGATAATTATATGATTAAAGAGACGGATTAGTGCTAAATGATGAACTGTAATATGGGAATAATATCAAAGGGAGGTTGTAACTCGTTTATTCTTTTTTTAGGTAGTTCGAAGGTTAAAATCCCTCTAGTCCACCAGTCAATATTATTGATATATCTCTGATATTCCCTATAGGGTATTTCTTTACAAATTAGAAGCCAACCCTGCAATGCCCAGGGTCTCCATATTTATAGGGAGAGGACACATGAGTGTTGGCAAAGGGGGCCATCCCGTGACCTTCTTACCCATCATGTCACTTCTGTGACATTCATGATTAATTCCTAAAACCTGACAATGAAGTGTGGTCTAATCAATAGGTAATGGGGATAATGGGCCGCATGGCCCACACCAGTCGTGATGTGCCTGAACACGCACGTTTATGCTGCGTGTCCGAGAATTCAGGAATGGAGTAGACACGTGATGTCTGATATGCGCACGTTTACATTGCGTGGTTGACTTTATAAAGGGTCGGAGGTGTCAGCTCCAGGTCGTACCTCGAGCTTGATGTAGTACAGCTAACCCGATGCCTTTGAGTATTCTTACTAAAATTTTGGCTAGCTCGAGCTAAAGAGGTAGAGACTCGTAATAGCAGCTCCGGGTAGGTGGCTTCCACGTGGCTGATAAGGTTATGCCATTTTCCAACTCGCTAATAACTCATGGATATTTAGGGCGTACAGGTAATAGGGCGAAAAATGCATGGAACAAGCACTATTAGTGGCACTAGCCATAGTCAAATGTTCCAAATATTATACCTATTCACCTAATTAATTAATGGTTACAAATAGATTAGGTTGGAGGTTGCAATTTTTGGGTACAATTGATGTGTTTTCCTCATTATTAGGGCTCCTGAGTAACGAAGTGGGTGTTTACTCAAAAATGGCTTATGATGACGTGGCAATAATTTCTCACACGTGGTTCGCACGGGGTAGCGTCAAAGTGAAAAGATGTTGTTGGACTATACACCAGCTCCTTCTTGCTTCATCAGATCTCACGATTAAATGCGACCAGCTTGGTCTTATACTTTGGTTTATTTCCTTTAAAGACATGTAATCTTGTAATAACTGCATTTATTATTTCCTCTTTGTTGCCTTCATACGCTGATATTAAGGATAATTAAGGCTGAATGGTTCAGGTAACCCCCTTCAGCCTATAAATATGAATGAGAGGGCTCAAGGAAGGGACTTCTGAACCTATTTTTTTAGTAATGATAGAAAGAGCGTAAGTGTGATTATCCACCATTTTGTTGTAATTCTCCTAAGGATTTTGAAACTCAAGAACCGTAGTTCTTTGATCACATCATTGAGATTCAACATCAATAATAACACTAAGTGGACGTAGGTTGTTAGCTCGGAGGTTGCAAATAGTGACTATAAATTCTATTGTTCTCTTCATTACAAGGGATGTTGAGTGAGTAAATGAGATATTGGAGATGTTAGTACTATAAGTAATACTAGACACAGTCAAAATCTTTAAAATTGTGAGAAATTTGCTTGGAAGTTGCAAAATGTGAGTACAATTGATGTGATTTCCAAATTAGTAGGCCTTTTGTAACATCCCAAATTTGCTAATCAAGCTTAGTGCCTTCAGTAGTGTTTCAGGGGGGCATAAACGGATATTATGTGCATGTTTATGATTATATGCATAATTACATGAATTATATTATGATATGACTGTTTATGCTTGTTTAGTGTATTAAATATATTTGTGGGCCCGCTTCTTATTAGAATGGTATTTAGAAGACAAAAACATGATTTTTACGTGGTTGGGGCGTTAATGAGCCTTAGTCCACGAGTCAGTTGTATTAGAGATTGGAGAGTCTCTTACAATGGAGTTTTTCTCCATGTTTTGACAGAGTAACTGTATACAAGTCGAAGAGAGATCCTTTCCCCAGTGCTCTATCGCCTGAATTTATAGGCTCATAGGAACACTGGGTCTGGGCCGGGCATGACCCGAGCCCATCAAAGGCGTGGATACTCTTGGCTTCTCTGGCGGAAGCCCAATACAAAGGATAAAAATACATAGGTCGAAGAATCATTAAGGCCCAATGGGGAAGCCCATGGACTATATTTCGCCCGACAAAATGGTGCTTTTGGTCTGGGCACTCCAAGTTACGAGGGAGATTCAGCGGAGAAAGCCAGTCAGTGTATTGGAAGTGCAGGTCTAAACTAGCGGCGTGCAATCCCGAGGTGGCCTTTTTCGCAGGTGAAAAGTGGGACAACCCCCACGAGTCGTGGGGCGGCTTCAGGGTCATGGATGCCTTTTCTTGCCAACCTGGAGGACATGACCCGGGTTCGTTTATCTTTGTCCCTCTTCGTTTACCATAGGCCCGGACCGGTTACCAGGCTCCGAGATTGTTTTGCATATACCGCGACCGTATCCCCAACTGGCCATACGTCTCCCGGGCGACTGTCATGGATCATCTTCCTGGACACCATCCGGGTCCGGAACCACACTTGGACCGTCGTCCTTGGTTACTCCCGTACTAAGCAGGCTTGTGCTGGGCCCATATCCAATAACCCAGACCATGGGCCTGGACCATCGTCCCGGGCCCACGACAAGAAATGGGGATAACAGGGACATATCCAATTTTAATAATCTACAGTACTTATGTCGTGTTCATTAATTAATAGTTTTAATTTTATTAAATTATTTAATTGCTCATAAAAATTGTGATGATTTTAGTTACATTTAATAATACTTCACATAATATTAAATAGTATTAAATAAATAATATACTAATATAGATAAGTTATTTCGGTTAACTTTTGGTGGAATGGTTGGAGATGGAATGTCAATATTACTTTTGTCTTTTAGCTATCACCCATCCCAATTGCACGCTTTCCAATTCGCTCAAATTTTACAACTTCAATACTCAACTACTCAACATAAATGTGTGATTATGACAATGGTGGATGTAGTTTTTTTATGACACCTAATTTATCTCTGCATTTATGATAACTTTTTAAAATTATTAAAATATATCAAAATAATTTTGATGGAATATTTTATTTTTTTCAAATTACGATATAAGAAGCAACAATAGTTGCCTCAACACAATAAAGCTCAAACTTCTTACAATAACCCATTACTAGAGAAAACTCATAATTGATAGGATATGAACAGGCGCAACGGAAAGGAAATCGTCGGAGAGTCGAGCGTAGCTTCGACCGATGGAACGAATCAGCGAAGTGGTAGGGACGAGTATATGCACCCGATGGTCAGTACTCGTTGTGATATTTGCACAAGATTGTATGGAAATATGGTTCTTCAGTCCACTCTTCATGAGCAGATTGAGCATGTTTCCGGACAAATAATGGCAAAATATGCAGCGGCAGAAAAGGAAATGGCAGATTTGAAAAGTGCTATATCCAAACAAGAGTTAAAACAACAGAGACTTGGGCGCAACGTGAACACTCTGAACAACGTTCTACGAAAGTGATGGCAAAGGGGAGATATATATCATACTATGATTATGTTCTTTACAATATTTTTAGTTTTTAATTTCTGTGGTTTGTAGACTTTTGGTATTTTAAGTGTGAACTATTTCTATTATGTGCTATGGTGATTTCCTCTACCATTTTAAGTTCATTGTTTTTCTATTTTAAGTAATCATTCCAGTGCCAAATATATATTTATTACTTTACATGCAAAACTAATCATCCCAAAATCTTGAAAAATTCAATTCATATTAATGTTGAAGTATCTCCTCCCTATATGCTCCGAACACATCCTTACACTACATTAAATTGCTGTGTGTGCATGAGGTTTAATGTTATTATTATATATGGCATGACTTGACAAGAGCATGGGGAGTTGTTGGGAGCATGGTAAGGACTTTGCCTATAAATAAAAAAATCCTACATTTACTTTTCAACCACAATCATCCATCTAAACATTCAACCATTCTTATTAAATCTTTGGGTAGTTATTTCCTAACGTTCATCTATGGACACGAACAACCAATGCAACCAGAACTGCCCCGATGTTCCCCATTGCCATGGGTATGCTGATGCTGAAAGATGTTTTTGCGGGGCCGCGGAAGAAGTGGAGTTTGCTTATGAGCAACTGCAATTGAAGCACGAAGAAATTGAAGTTGCGGTGAATCAACTTAATGGCCAGCTGAACGAGATGCAACGTGTTTTTGACTTGTTAAAAGATCGTGTATATTCTCTAGAGAGGTTGGTGGATGATATGGGGGGAGATATTATCACCCTAAACCAACTAATTAGCAAACTTTAGTGGCTCATCTAGTAGTCTTTATTAATATTTTATTTCCGTTGTTTGAGAAATGAACTACATATTTCAAAATAAGTTTTTCAATCCCTTCTCTTTCTTTAGAATATTATTGAATTTGTTAAGCAATGTTTTCTGTCTAATGGAATTTTTGTTCTCTATTAAATGTTTGTTATGTCGTATTTATATTAAAATATTACCCTAGATTAGCAATGAATGTGTCCTGTTGAATTTTTTTTAAACAAGTCATGAAAAAACAATCACCAAGACAAGATGATTTCATGGGTTTTGCAAAATAAATATATTAATATTATGTTTTATTGTTTTCGAAATCAAGTTAGAAAATCTATTTACTGTTAAAACGATTTACTAAAATTTGTGATTTTTTTACAATATTATAAACGTGGACCATAAATTATGTGTAATTTTTCACTCGTTTCCAACTTCTTCCAAACAACATTGTAAAAAAATAAATTATTTTAATTCTTGTTTGAACTTCACGGAAATGACTCATAGGTAATTATTTTTTAACTTGTTATTATGATTTTGACAATTCACAACTCACATGGGTAAGTACTACAATGTGTAAGTACTTTTTATGGTTGGAATGCAACAAATAGTATATAATTAAATTGATCTTCATGAGATAGAAGATGACAAATAATATTACGTGCATGTGAGGATGACACCCTTGTACAACTTAAATAGTATAGAATGTTACTTATATTTATCATAGATGAGGACAAACACAAATATCAAGACAAACATATAATATCATAATAATAGTACAAAATCTTGGGAATGATAGTCTTTGTTAATAGATAAGAAATAAATTTTCATATAAATAGTGGAACCGAATGACCATAGACTATTGCAATATTGCACGTGGGGGGAGTTCAAGAATTATCTTTCATTTTGCATGATCACTAGTTGGTGGATCGATTTTTATTTAAAATGATGGGAATGCTGTGAATAGTATTATAGGAAAAATAATTAAACAAGGTGTGAGATTATTGAAAAAAAAATGCATTGATATTAATTTATCTATTTTTTTAATATTATGCTATTCCTTGTTTGACAACATAAAATAAGTTAATTATTTATCAAATATACTAATTTTGATCATTGGGGAGGAGTGAACTTTATAGAACATGACATGGACAATAGTAGATGATAGTACCTTTGACTCAGAGAAAAAGACAAGGAAGAAAATTCAATTAAACAGTAGAGACGATTGACCATTTACTATTTAAATAGTGCTAGCGATTGACCACTTACTATTAAAATAGTGCACTTGAATGACAACTGTACTTTTGTAATAGTGGACATGAATGACCTATCAATCACGTGTGAAAAGAGGAGAGAAATAAGCATGGGCAACAATTAAATAAATATCCAATATTTATTTATAGATTACGAGAATGTTTTATATTATCAATGATAACACTTTTTAGATATAACAAAAAATGTTACAATATATGAAACAATAGCATTGGAACTCACTTAGTCGGTAAAAGTCCAAAATTGGATGTTGCCTTTTTCTACACAGGATGTTAAGTGTTTAACTCTAACTAATTTTATTTTCTGGTGTTATATTAATAATAGCCTATATTTTAGTGTAATATCCAAGTAGCTCAGTTACTTAATTGTTTGCTATTTAGTTATGACATGTTCATTAATAGTGTTAATTTAAAATAATACTTTTAGTTGTGGTATTATTTTAATTAATTTTAGAAAAAAGTGAGATGATTGCATAGATTACCATAGAACTAGGTTATCAAAAAAATTGGTATTTGTCTGAAGTTTAGAAAATACTCTATTTAATTATTTAAGTTCCTTGAGTTTAAAGATAGTTGTTAATATCTATTATATATAAATTAAGGATAATTAAATTAAAATCTAGTTAATGGACTATATACATATATGTCGACTAAAATGGGAATTCGTTGATTGTTTTTCTTATGTTCAAAGGAGTTGATGGTATTTAGTATTTAAGTTAATTAATATTGATATATATATGTATATTTTCTTTGATATTCAGAATTCAATTTGAATTGAGTTATTTGGAGCTAGTCTAAATAGTTAGATGGTTGAGAGATTCTAGGTAGATTTGTTAAGATATTTAGAATTTTGAAATATTAATCAATGGTTTATATTATTTTGGTGAGAATGTGTTATGGGGAATCACGTGCATGTAGTAATAATAATAATAAGATAATTGTAAAAGAAGTTGTTGGCATAGATAATTATTGGTATTGAAAAAAATATATATTATTTTACTATTATGAAGAGGAGATTTCGGCTGGCTTTATTGAAGTAAAAAAAAATAGTTAATAGATATTTTTATGGTTTCAAAATTGAATAAAAGTGGTTAGTGTTTAGGTATATATATATATATAGGCTTTATTAGAAGTGAGTCAAATATTAAGAAAGAGAAGCTGGAATATTAAATAAGGAGAAGAGAAAAGGGGGATAGTTAGTCGTAGACCTTTCCAATTTTCTTTGGAATCTCAAATTTAAGGTAAGGTTGTGTTACATTTTGATTGGTGGTTTAAATAATTTTCTTAGGAAGGTACTGATGAGATTTATTTATTTTAGGGCCCTAGCTTTACGATCTCTCACGTACATTCTTAATCTTTGAGGTAAGGAAAATTAGATAGTTTAGTATTATGATATTATTTATGTTTGTAGGACCTAACATTTCAGGTACAATAAATGGGTAAGTGTGTCTGGACCTAAGGTGTCCAATGATGTATGACGGACTATGTCCGGTAGGCTCGGTTGCCAAAACTTTATGACGGACCTATGTCCGGAGTATGAAGGAATTTTTTTCGGGGCTTAATTGCCACCCCTGTATAAGCACTTATCTTTTTATTATATCTAATTTGTTTTTTTTTTTTTAGTTATGATTATGATATATGACCTATAGTTATGATTATAAGTTATGACCTATGATGTATGATCTATGACCTGTGACTTATGACTTACAGTATGACCTATGATTTATAGATTATGATTTAGAATTATGTCTTAAGATATGATATGATATGATCTAGATGTTTGTGTTTGAATGACTATGGTAAATATATGTTATGTTTGATTATGTGACTAACCCTTGTTTGTATTTTCCTTACTGGGAGTAGAAGCTCACTCCTTATGATGTTCTTATTTCAGGAAATTAAAGATAGAAAGGTCGGTGGCGAGTGGGACCTAAGAGCTTCGTGATGTATTCGTTGGGGACCATATAGTCGAGCAAGATCGAGCGGGCCAAATTATTTACTTATTAAAATTTTATTTTAAAGTTTGTTTTATTTAAATGTTGCTCATTTTTATGTTAAAGACAAGTATTTTGTTTTTTTATAAAACCATGGATCCATTTATTTATTTTTAAGCTTTTATTAAATAAAAGAGCAATATTTACGATTATGACCCAACGCTGTGTTCTCGATAATCTATGAGAAATTAGGGCATTACATTTAGCAAAGATATACGTGAAATAGGATGAATTTATTATTAATTTTATTTTATTTTAATGTGTAACATGATTGATCGCAGATTTGGTTTCTGCAATTTGTGGTTATAGTTGACCACTTCATGTCAGATCTTTTATTTTTTTCTTGTTTTTCCACCTTTTTTTTTTGGTATATTAAATTAACAATTGCTAATTTTGTTTCTAATTATTATATATGCATGTACTAAATCCCATGACTTTGTTTTTCCAACTTATGATTAATACCACACGTATATTTTAAAATCCTATTACAAGTTTATATTAAATTTGAGTAATTGAATGGATCACATTTAATATATTTAAGCCTAACCGATCAAATTCAATTATTCATTGAATATTAGATTTTTACAATTTGTGGTTATAGAAGACATTTTAATTGTTCAAACACATGTATTGATTACTAAAACTTGACTTTTTTTTAATATTTCGATTTTTGGGAATTTTTTATGTTACAATATATGAAACAAGGGTATTGGAACTCATTTAATAATTTGAATTAGTTTTAAAATTATTTGAATGACTATAATGTAAAACATAACTTCATTCAAACAAAAATAAAATAAACAATAATAGTCAGGTAATATTTTAATTGAGTTATTCAATAATCTTTTAATTTTTATATTTTTTTATTGTGTAATTGACTTCATTATTTATATTTCATTTCTAATATAAAAATAAGTAATAATTTTAAATTTTTACTTTTGTGGAGAAAATAGATTTCTAATAGTTGGATTATTTTGAAAAAAAACTAGTTTGGATTATGTTTTATAAAAAAAGCAAGTCAATTAGGTTGGATTTTGTTTTATTAAACCAACAATCGGATTATATATAAAAAAAACCTACATTTTTTATAAAAAATAAATTATTCGGATTTTTTGGTAATAATTAGCAAGATATGATATGACAAGGTAAATGTAACACAATCTTAGTAATAAATGGTAATAAAAGACAAGTAAGACTATTTTTGTAAATAGTGCACACGAATGACCGTTTACTATTAACATAGTGCACATGAATGACCACTATACTATTGGAATAGTGGACATGAATGACAGTTCAATTGGGGATATAATATTTTATTTAACACGAATGACCATTTACTATTGAAATAGTGCACTTGAATGACCACTTTACTATTGGAATAGTGGACATGAATGACCCTTTCAATTGTGGAGATAATATATTATTTAGGTTTTGGCACTATGAAAAGTGCACAGGAAAAACCATGGCCAACCATTTAATAAATATCGAAATTTTTATTTTTATAGATCACGAGTATATATATATATCAATGACAACACTTTTTAGTTATAACAAAAAATGATACAATATATGAAACAATGTCATTGGAACTCATTTAATAATTTGAGTTAGTTTTGATATTATTTGAATGACTATAATGTAAAACATAACTTCATTAAAACAAAAATAAAATAAATGATAATAGTCAGGTAATATTTTAATTGAGTTATTCAATCATCTTTTACTCTTTATATTTGTTTATTATGTAATTGACTTCATTATTTATATTACTTTTCTAATATAAAAATAAGTAATAATTTTAATAGTTGGGTTATTTTGAAAAAAAAACTAATTTGGATTATGTTTTATAAAAAAACCCAGGTCAATTAGGTTGGATTTTGTTTTATTAAACCAACCTTGGGATTATATATAAAAAAAAACCTACATTTTTTTATAAAAAATAAATTAATCGGATTGTTTTAGTAATAGTTAGGAAGATATGATATGAAAAGACAAGTAAGACTACTTTTGTAAATTGTGCATACGAATGACCATTTACTATTGAAATAATGCACGTGAATGACCACTTTACTATTGAAATAGTGGACATGAATGACCCTTCAATTGTGGAGATAATATATTATTTAGGTTTTGGCACTCAAGTCCACAGGCATAACCATGCCCAATCATTAAATAAATATCCAAACTTTATTTTTATAGATTACGAGTATATATATATCAATGATAACACTTTTTAGTTATAACAAAAAATGTTACAATATATGAAACAATAGTAATCCTTTAATATTTTCAATTACTTATAATTTCATGTACATATGTTCATAAAGTAAAACAGACTTAATTCAAACAAAAATAAAATAAACAATAATATTCAGGTAATATTTTTATTGAGTTATTTAATAATCTTCTACTCTTTATATGTGCTTACTATCTAATTGGTTTGATTATTAAATTACTTATGTAATGAATCATAAGTAATAATTTAAAATTTGTAGTTAGAATGGAACCAAATTTATTTATAATTACTTTTAATGTGTTGAAGCTATAGAATACAATAGTAACAATACAATCAAATGTATATTAAAAATTGGAAGGTTGAACACGATTTGGAAAAATTTCCACAATGTGATGTCATGTCAACTTATGGTCAGAAACTATTCAATGTTTTAACATGTTGACACTCACAAATAAACAAAATACTAAGTGGACGTATTCTATTATTGTTGTTTGTTTGGGTATAAGTTTTATTCATATTTCTTAAAGCACACCTATTTGTAAGGCATTTCGTTTAATTCTACTTGAAAGAATACAGTCCAAAAAATATAAACTTATTGGAAACATTCATAGACTCAACACACTAAAAAACAAAGTGTAACACAATGTCTTCCGGAGAATTCGGTACACCAAAAAGTTCTCCCATGGTTTTCGGGACTCCTGGTTCGTCAAGGAAAAAGGGTTCATCAATTTCGAGTCGACACAAGTTAGCTCATAAAGTTGTCAAGTGTAGGAGATGCCCAATTTTGGAAGATGAGTTGGAGGAGGAGATGCGACTAAGGCGAAAGGCTAACCGACAATGTGTTGAAGCTAGGGACCTTTAGTTTGAATTGAGTGAAATAATATTCAAACTTTTGAAGACTTCCAGCTTGGCAAGAGAGCAGGCGAGGAATGTTGATGAAGTTGTTGAGAAGATTGTAGACCTACTAAATAACCCATCATCCTTGGTGGAGAGTATTACTCCTGTAGACTGAATTCCTGCTTTGAAATCCTGCCACAAACCTGACAAGCCCTTTTGAGAGTATGACAAATTTATTAGTAACCTCCTCTCCGTAACAATTCACCTGCAATATTTTGTATTGGTTCTCCTACCATGTGTTGTTATTAAGTTAGAACAATGTTCCAGTTACGTGTAAACTTGTCTTACTATAAGTTGGACCAGTTATTCTAACAAATTGGTTAAGTTTTAATTAATTAGCAGCTTGCTTCATCATGAACGTCACATGACTTGTATGGGTTTCGCAGTTAAAATTATAACTTATTGAAAGTGAAGATAATTGGTGTATATTTTTAATTGTGCCTTTCATTGCTTGAGTTCTTAATTTGGGTCAATAAAAATTTTTCAACAACGAAAATATAATTTATATTAAAATACTAGTAAAAATAGACACAATTAATATTATTTTTTGTCCATATTATCAACATACCATAAATGTACCAACTTTAGGACAATTCTGGCTAAATAAGGGCTATATATTAGTTTTTATGCAACGAAAAGTAATGTAAAACCTACTTTTTGGCTAAATGTAGAACACTTACTTTTTGGTTTTTTAAATGAACCTCATTCATGAATAGTTATATATGTACCAATTCGACTAGTCTAGATTGGAGGAAAGCTTTGAATTAAATGGTAGGAAAAATGTACAAAGTTAAATATGGCAGTGACATAAGTAGTTGGGAGATGTGACCACACACAAACATGTTGCACATTTGTTAAATGTTACAAGACCTATAGTATTTTACAAAAGGTCAATTTAGAATATATAAGTAAAATGTTATGTACTAAATTAAAAATAGATTTGTGGGTTTTTTTTTATATGTTTTAAGACCATGAAATAATTATTTATTAACTGATTTTTTTAGTGAAAATATAATGTTTTAGAGGAAATTAATTTGTATTATAAATTATAAATTTATTAACAGTATACCTGAAGTTCAAATAGTAATGATATAGTTGAATGATAGAGTAGAAGACCCATGACCTCAATAATTGTGACATTGGGTCAAATTGTGAAAAGATTGACTTGTCCCATCGGGTTCGCATTACTATTTTATAAATACAATATTATAATATGATAAAAATATGTTGTATTATCTTTTTATTTTTTTAAATAAAACAATATTTCATCATCTGTCATTTACGTGCACCACGAAATCCCACTGCCCAAAAAAATTTATTTATTATTTATAACATCAACGGTCACATTTTCCCAAGAAGAAAACGCGTTTTACGTTGTGGAGGGAATATTTGAGAGGTTTAGAATTTTTTTTGGGAAATTTCAAAGACTATATAAAAAAACAATACCGTCCTCATATTGTCTCAATTTGTTTGAAATTGTTAGCCAAGAAAATTGAAAAATGAGGAGCCCAAATAACCCCTCTGCTAATGATGAAATGTCTATCTTCATAGGTGGAAGGGGTTCAGAGAGTTATTCTGGGTCTGACAATGGCGAGGATGAGTTTGATGATCCAATACTCTCGAATCCTTGTGAAAAATGCGGCCCGTCAATTGAGGGGATCAACGAATCCAACAACATTCGACACAAAATCATCAAATTGGGAAAACAAGTTGTAGAAAAATATAATGCTGCAGCAAACGAGATGACCACCTTATCAGCCGCCATTCAGGAGATGGAGAGGAAGCTCGACGCACTCGCTCGTATTGTAGAGGCTATCAATAATACACTGGAAGGGTGATACCTGTACTCAGGTAGTTCCACTTATGTTCCTTCAATTAGATGTCTTTCTACTTTAGTTTTTAATGTTCAAGCACCTTCGATGTTATGTTTGTAATTTTATTTTTAATTGTTATATTGTAAACTGCTGTTATGTTTTTTTTAATTTAACGTGTGACATTCAAAATGCATAATGGTTTTTATTGATGTCTGATATTTATGTTATTTTGTTGAACATTGAATTGAAGGGAAATTAATCGATAAATGGGGCAGAATAAGTTTTTCTGTTCTAAACGTAGAAAGGAAATTAATACCCATTTCTGAGGGTAGTGTGTTAATCATTGTCTAGATAGTTATTTCAAACCTAAAACAAATATTAAACATTACTATAACCGCCTGAAGAATTTCACTATTAAACATGACCAAGAAGAAAGTGGGTAGCAAAATGTTACATTTGAAGTGACCTTACAGAAAAAATAAAATCATTAAATTTTTTAATAGATTTCTTATACTCGAAGTGACAATTCAAAGAGGGTAGTTATATAATTATTTGTCCTTTATAGGGTGGGGTCCGGCGTGTAAGTCTTATAGTGTGCATTTTGACATTTTTTAAATATATTTTTTTGTTGCGGGAGGGTACATGTGAATGAGTTGGGAATGGAACCTGATAACTTTTATAACTTAATATTATGTGTGTTTACTTAGAAATAAACTTGTTTGTAAATATGGACGAATTAAGATATTTTTAAATTCACACACTTTAAATTCACCTCTCTAAGAGCACTTGTGCTCTACTCTATCATTTAAAATACCTCCTCAAAACACATTTTTTTCTGTTTTACCTCTATGTTTTACATTACACCATACATAAGATTGTCTATTTTTTTTTCTCTATATCATTTATATATTATTAATTTTAATATTTCATTAATTTTAATTATTTTCTATCACTTTCAATAATATATCTATTTCTTACAATAATATTTCTATATCTTTTAATACTTGCAATATTTATTTATGCATAATGTCAAATATAATAATATTTTATTTTCAATTAATCCAAATTTATAAAATAACCTAAAATATATTTTTCTTACAACATTTAAATATTTTATTTTTTATTGATTTCAAATATTTATCTTATTATTAATAATATTATTATATATCTTCATATTTACATTAATATTTATTTCAAATATTTATATAACTAAAGATATTGAAAGATTTGTTATACAAAAATATATTGTAGAGAGAAAAAATATATATATTAGAGTATATATATAAAAAAAAGAAAAAAAATAATTACAATTTAAATAAATTATTCATAACTAATTTTTGGCTGTGTTGCTAGTTTCAATTAATATAAAATAACTAAAGAAAGACATTTAAATAAAAAAAAATGGAAGTAGAGCTTGAAGGAGACAAGGAGAGAGAGAAAGTATGAGAAATTAATAAAAATATAATTTAGAGTATGAACAGTATGTTATAAATGTAGTGTAGTACTGTAGCAAGGTTAAAACATTTATGTGATGGAGCTCTTTTTTTGACGGGTTCTCTATTGGGACTGCTCTAAATCGGTGTTGTATTATAAAGATGATTTGGAGGGGTAGACTACTTGTCAAAATATAAAATGTGATTATTTACAAGTATGAGTGGTCAAGTTTCAATGTATGCATGCCGTGTAATCAAAATGAGTTCACATGTGTTTGTAATAATTACAATGAGTTGACATGTGTTTTGATTTATTTTAATTTTCTGGAAAAGCATACCTACTCCAAAACTTTTGTAATCTGCAATGTCACATTTCCTTCCCAAATGAGGTAAGGCCTATAAATGGAGCATTCATTAGCCATTTTCTACTCATATTTTCCAAGAGTCTAGAGAAATCTCTCAAACAAACGAAGAAGACAATTGTTTTAATATTCAACCAATGGACCATAATTGCACTGAAAATTGTCCAAACTAGCCACACTACCATGCCCTACCCACCCCTTCCCATAACTGCCTTCTATGTGGAGTATCCCAGCAAGTGGCTAAGCAATATGAGGAAGTTTTCATGGTCAATGATATAGTATCCGTCTTAGCAAGCACAGTCTCGGGCTGCGATTTAGATATGGAGGCCCAATACAAAGATGTTAAGTTAATTGTGAAGAAGCTAGAGAAAAGGCTCCGTGACATGGAGACAAATATCCACACTTTGGTGGAATTATTGTCACAACTATTTACGGGATGAACTAGACAATCATTCCTTCATTATGTTTAGTTGTTTTTATAATATGTTTTAGACTTTTAAATTGTACATGTTTCAAGCTTTATTTATATTTTATGAACTTTGTTTTTTTTTGGGTTATTTTTATGTTTTGTTTAGTGGAATTTGAAGATTGTGGGAAAAATAAAAGTTTTTCTACATGAACTTATTTCTTATATAGTTAAAAAGTTACAGTGTTACAAAAATATTGGAATATATTAAATAACTACCACAATTAATGTTCACTTAACAAATAAGAAAATCGTTCTTTCTAGGAGGGTAGAAAGGTAATAATTTTTTTTATCATATTTTTATAATCCAGTGATGTATATTGTTGGAACAATGCAAGGGTAATTCACAATTATTTTAAAATATAATTGTGAGTTGGAACTTCAAAATTACTTCATGCCTTTTGGGTGATCTCACTAATTATACATGTGTGGAAAAATAGTCCCATTAAAAAAGTGCACATACAGAAAATATAGCACGTATATATGGTCAACAATGCTACAATGAAAGAGATGATATTTTAATATTTTTTCTACCTATTTATAGAAATTATTCCAGCCGAAATGGTTTAGATCACCATTGCCAAAATAATACTTCATAAGTGCTAGTGGGAAGTGTGTTGAAGTAGTACCTCTCAAAACTCATAAACTTATTACCTTCATTCAACATGGCCTATAAAACAAAATTGAATGAATTTTGTCAAAAAAATCACTTACCATCTCCCTTGTACGTATGCAAAAATCATGGGTCCACTGACAAAGCCATGTTTGCTGCCTCAGTCACAGTCAATGATGAAGCATTTCGTGTTCCCGCAACATTTAACACGAAGAAGGAAGCTATGAATGACGTAGCAAGGATTGCATATGGATTCCTCTCTGTTGAGAAAGCCAACTTTCAGCCTTCAGGATTTAATGGAGGTACTCACTTTTAAATATATAAATGGTCAAATATATTTTTTCTTTAAACAATTATTACGTTTTTCATATTATTTACTTCTCAACCCTAATGTTTAAATCCCACTTTATTAAACTAAGGGTCATCATCAAGTTCCCATGGTAGTAGGTCTCCTTACACATCTTTTGAAAAAGACGTGTCGTGGAAAAATATCTTACAAGAGCGTCTCCAAAAAATGAATTGGAGCTTGCCAAGATATTATACAAAAAAATCTGGCCCGGATCATTGTCCTACATTTATCTCACGTGTGGAGGTAGAAGGTAGAATATTTGAAGGAGTCGAAGAGTGCTCCAAAAAACTGGCTGAGAGGAGTGCTGCCAAGGCAGTGTGCAATGCCTTGACTTGATTTTTTACTATTCCATATATAATTAGTTTTTAAGTACACAAAACTTTATTAATGTTATTCGAACAAGTACAATTTTAAGTTGGTGGTACACCACTTTTAATAGTATGGTTATTATTAACTATATTTCAATATGTTTATAATGTTTCTACTATCCAGGTGGGTGACAATCTCTATTGTAACTATTAGATAATTTTTAAAATATTAAATGCTATTTCTAACGGTACTGTAGTAGTTACTATTTACATATTTTGTTTCTTAAGGCCAACTCCAATGGGAGTTGCTATGCCTAAATATTTGTCAGAGGTGGTCAAAGGTGGAGATTGAAAGCTGAGGAGGAGAGATTATTTCAAAAGAAATTTGGCAATGTTGCCTTCATATATATATTTTTCTTTTTCTTTTTTTTGATTGGTTAAGCTTTGATGTGACCATTTAAGCAATCTCCCCCCATTGGAGTTGGCCTAATGTTATTTACTTCTTAACCTCATTTGTTGGTTATCCGTGTGATCCTACTATTTCCCCTTCTTAGAATGTATGATAGTTCCATGAAGCAATCATATTAATGGACCTAAAAAAATTAAAATAATATTAAGATTTTTGTATTGAATTTTTTTTTTGTGAAAAATATCCACGTGTACATTGACACTTCTTAAAATACCTAAACGATGATTAAACAAAATTTTTTTTGGGTTGTACCAGACACGATATGTGTACTTTTAAGGTGTACCAGTTGTGGGAAAGACACATAAATTGTAACATTCCATAAAAGTATGACTTCTCCCATTTACATTGGTAGTGGCCCATTTATGTCTGTCGCCTACCCTAAAGTTGGGTGACGAGGTGGGGCCAACGACCCAAGACCACTGCGTATGCATATGGTGGGATCCACTGCCCCAGCACCTTCTCTTCTTCCTCTTCTGACTGCTTCTTGCTCTGCCTCGGGTCTCACTCACAATCACAATCCCAATCCCACTATAGAAAAATAAAATCATGGCCCCACCAAATCGGCTTAGCTCTTTCAAGGGCCAACACCTCCTTCCTTCTCATTGGGCCTTGCAACAGGTTACAAATAAGATTGCATAAACTTCTAAATTATAGTTAAACATTTATATAATTGTTAATTTCAACCATAATACCATCATAGGAAAAAAATAATTAGTGATTGAACATATAATTAAGCATAAATATTTAATAACTCTTTGGCAATAAATATATTGTTTAATTTATTGAAAATGTGACTAAAAATTATTTTTTATAAATTAGAATATATCAAAATTTTAGCCGTTATAAAATAATTTTTAATTATTAGTAGTGAATAATAAGGACCACAATAGAAAATAATTATTTTTATTAAAACTTGTTATGAATGTATCTAAAAATAAATGTTAATTCAGATTGTCATGTCAATGAATGAGGACAAAATCTTTTAGTTTGGTGGTTCTTATATTTGGTGGGTCCACAGAATTCAATGTACAATGGATTGTCATGCCACCTAATTTACTATTGAAACTATTGGCAGAATAGTATGTGAACAGTACTTCCCATGCCGTGGCCTTACATTTTTAGGGTCCACTTAATTTAATGTGGCATGGCATAGACACATTTTACTATTGAAAGTATGGGTCAAATAGTATGTGAATAATACTTGGTGACTAATAAAAATCAGACTACACGAAATGAACACCTATATAATGGATGGTTGGTATAGTGCATTTATTGGTTAGAGATTTATGCATAAACCACCAAGAAGACAACTTTTCCCCCTGAAATTAATTATGTCGCCCGGAGAATGTGGTACTCCAAACAGTGCATGCCCGATGCATTGCGGGAGCCCGAGATCGTCAAGGATGAAGGCTTCATCAATCTCGACTAAATACAAACGTGTTTCTGTTAAGTGTGTTAATTGTTCTAATTGCACTACTGTTAAGGATAAGTTGTATGAAGAGAGGAGGCTGAGGAATAAGGCCTATAGACTTTCTAAGGAAGCAAGAGACCTCCTGCTTGATTTGTCAGATTTGATCTACAAATTAACAAAGACAACCAATCTTGCAAATGAGCACATGAAAGGTATTGAAACGGTGGTTGATAATATGAACAATCAATTGAGTATGGCCGCATGTTTGAAATTGGACAATGTTGATTGATCCGACAACTATTACCAGACAATGAAGCCCACATCAACCCATTTTCACTATGTTAAGTATTTTTAATTTGTATTTGCTGGAGTCTTAACTCAGATAACCTTACTTGGTCTCTTAGGTTATTTAGTGTTTCAATATGTTGTGGTTGAATTAAAAATACCATGTAGTATGGATATTAAATGATTGTGTGTACTTGTACGAAAATGTCATTATGACAAACTTTGTAGTGATGTGTAGAGTCCAAGAACTTTACTTAGCTAATTGTTTAGTAGTATTATAGTATGTTTACTGTTATCTTTGTTACTATGGATTTTTGGTTCAGACCGGGAATTATTTGGACACTCATAGTAGTACTTATAGATTTTCTAAGTTTAACCTATAGTTTAAGAATATTAAGTATAACCTAAGGTTTGATTAATGTGACTGATATTAAGGATTATATTATTATATTATAAGGTTTAGACATCAACCAATAGGATTTTAAGCACATGTTTTGAATGGTAATTAAGGATTAAGTATTTTTGAGGATTAAATTAAATAAGGGTAAAAGTTTGAATGTATAGGGTCAGTCAGCAGCTTTGAGCACGTTGAGGGCTTAGTCAAGGCTGTTTACTCCATTCAAACTCAGCTAAAAATGTGTAAATTCGTGTTTAAATATTCAGCGTATGCCGATATATCGCAGCTATAGGGGGCGATATATCGCAGCACGTAGATACGGAAAACACGAATCGATGCACGGTCGCCTCGGGAACAAAGGTCCAGGCGATATATCGCCTATAGGGGGCGATATATCGCCTCCACCAGCATGTTTTCAAATACATTTGAATTCTTTTCCCTTCAGCCATTCAAACTCCTTCAACAGTCCAGCATCTTCTGAACGAGTCTTCAGCCTCTGCTGAACGATTATTCAAATGATTTTCACTTAAAAAGCCATTATTTTTATTCAAGTAAAATCAAGATATTTTCATTCCCAAACTCTATAAATAGGACCTAGTACCCAGCCATTATTCACCATTTGCTCTAAGTTCAGAGGCTGCTAGTGTTAAGTGAGTGTGAGAGTGTAAACACTTGGTTTGGGGAAAAACTATAAGCTTAAACATCATAAGCTTATCAAACACTTTGGGAAGTGAGTGCTATAGTATTTCGGTGGATGTTAGATTGATCTTGCAATCTTTGAGGTAAACCCAAAACTCTAGTTCTTTTCTGTATTTCTATGTTATTTCCTTTCTCAAAACCTTCCACTCAGTCCCCTAACCTTATTCTTATTTTGGTTAGGGAATCCAAGCTTTTAAGCATATAAGTCGGTAAGTGTGTTTTCTATGGTTTAGTCTTTCCATCTCTTTCATTTCATCTCCTTTCTTTAGACTTACTCTTTCTTATGGTTTTAGGAGTGTTCCAACAATCCCAACTCAGTCCATAATCTCGGTAACTTTGGTAAGGAAAATAGGCTAGAATTAATATGTTATGTGCTTATGTTATCTATATGTTTATGTTATTAAAAGTGTTATGATATGTATATGTGTATGTTTGTAGGCTTGGGCATATGACCCATATGACTAACAAGACCCCAAATGGGTTATGGGCATATGACCTACTTAGCTAGTAGGACCCCATTAACCCCATGGGCATATGCTTGTTTAGTCTATGGGACCCCAAGTAATAATGGCCATTATAATAAGTGTATGTTATATGTATTATGTTAAGTCTTTATGTTTTCTTATGAAATTATGTATGTGACTTTGTGTTAGATTTTCCTTACTGGGCATTAGGCTCACTCCTTTCTGTTTATGTGCAGGAAAATAAGCTTAGAGGCGGTAAGATTCGTGATGCTTGGGAGGATGTGTATCGATGATGAATGGAGTCAAGGGGCCGAGCGTTATCGATTCGAGGATGTAGTCTCCTTTTATGTTTTTATGGTTTTTATGTGTATTTTCCGCATTATGATGTAATGTCTTTTATTTTAAACCATGTTTTGTTTTAAACACGATGGGATCCCAAAATCCTTCTTAGTATTCTGTTTATTTGTAAATAACTCTTATTTTCAAGTTACTAAATAAATTATGGTATTTTCGTAAAAATGTAAGTTTTATGTATAGTTTCGATAATGGTCCAATTAGTCTAGATTAGTGGGTCATTACAGTTGGTATCAGAGCAAAACGGTTCCTTCGCATGAAGTTCTCCTCGATACACATGCTCAAAGCTCCGAATCGGACCGCCAAGTAAGTGTTTAAGTTACAAGTTACAAGTTACTTTGTCTATGTGTATAGCTAACTTTAGTGTTTATGTTTCAGTTAAAAATGAATGGAGCTTTAACCTACCAAGATATCCGAGCCATTAAGGCCTTAAAAAGAATAAGGGAGCCAAGAAACACCGTAGGAGCCCTAGAAAGGATTACACGAAGGTTGCTTTTGTTTCACCAAGCGATAGGTGGCCTTCAAGAGGATAAATAAATAATGCTAAGATCAACGGAACAATATGTATTAGTGATTAGGTTGTTTAAAGATTTCCATCCTGTAATAGCAGCCTTAGAAGAAATATGGGAAGAAATGAATGATGAGGATGAATCACCATTAGCAATGAGATACTATTTCCTCTTAGTTAGGTTCACCGCAAAATTTGAATTTCAATTCACCAAGGAGCAAAAGAATAGGATTCTCACAAACCTTCCTAGAGGGCATTTTGATGCTCATGATAATGATGACTATGAGGCTATAGATGATGATATGTTAGACGACGGATCGGATGTAGAAGATCCCGATTTTTAGATTAGTAGTTTTTATTTGTTTTATTTACTTTTATGTTATGATTGTAATAAGTGAAATTGTTTTCCAAATGAATAAACATGCTATTTGAATATCATGTGTGAGTTTGAATTTTTTTTCACAATCATAATAAATACTAAATAAAATGAATAATGACTGAGTTCAGTGAGGGTGGATACAAATCAATGAACCTGGTTTCCTTATTGAGAGTTAGGGGGCCTTAGTAGTGGGAACGATTTTACTGATCCCAGCCCTCCCTCAATATGGTTAACTTTGGAACAAAGATAAGTTTCGAGCCTGAGAATTAAGTCATATAGGATGATTAGAAACACACTTAGAAAATAAAGATGACTTGTTTTTTTTAAGTATAGAAACCCACTCTAATAATAAATAAAGACCTATATAATTTTTCATAAAAAGTAATAATAAATAGGTCCGAGATATGTTTGTTTTAGAATAAGTCTTTGCCTTAGAGCCTATTAGGAAAAGTTCTAACATGTTTCTTTTAACTGTTAGAACTCTGCTACGATGTCTCTCCGAAGATCTGCTCGCACCAACGGGAACGCTTCCAACGATGTTCCAGCGACCAATGCGGTCCTTACCGTTCGCCGAAGGAGAGTGCGTGTTACTGCTCGCCGCAACGCACCGGCACAGCCAGCTGACAACACTGCAGAGATTGCCAGACTGCGACAACAAGTTGAGGAACTTCTGCAGCAACAACGCCAACAGGCTCAATCTCAGCCTCAGCCTCCGCCACAGCCGCAACCGCAGCCGCAGCCGCAGCCACAGCCAATGGCCCCAGAACCCCAACAAGTTGGTCCGTATGGGGGATGGCCTATGACGAACTACGCTCCTTATCCTGTACAGCATATGGAGCCAGTGTACAAGAGGTTCCGCAAGCAGCACGCTCCGAACTTCGAAGGGACTACGGACCCCTTTGAAGCAGAAGAATGGCTAAGGAATGTGGAGCCGATCCTAGCCCACATGAACCTCAATAATGCTGACCGCATATCCTACGTCTCATCTTTACTCAAGAAAGATGCCAGGATATGGTGGGATTTGGTCCAGCAATCCCACGATGCTGCCACTATGATGTGGACCCGATTTGTGGAGCTCTTCCACAAGAAGTACTACAATTCAGCAGTGCTTGCTACGAGAGTTGAGGAGTTCACCAATCTGAAGCAAGGGAACTTAACAGTGGCGGAATATGCTCGTCAGTTCGATCGCTTAGCAAAGTTCGCAGCAGAGTTGGTTCCAACCGACTATCTAAGGGTGAACAAGTTTGTTAGAGGACTTCGCCCAAAGATCAAGATGGGGGTTAAACTAGCAAACCCGGGAAACACTTCATATGCCGACGTTCTTGAGACGGCAATTGAAGTAGAAAGGTTGCAAGCCAACGTGAACAAAGAAGAAGCTAGCAAGCCGGAACCTAGGCAGCAGAGCCAACCTCAGGCCAGTCGGAACAACAATCAGTCCAGCAACAGTCAGTCCAACAACAACGGTAACGGACAGAAGAGAAGGCATCCTGACAACAAGCAAGCCGACAACAATAAAAGGGCACGACCAAGTAATGGGGGAAATAGGTCGGGCTACGTGGAATACCCGCCATGTGCCAAATGTCAGAAGAAGCACCCCGGAGAATGCCGTGCCAACACCAAGGAGTGTTTCAACTGTGGTCAAGAAGGGCATCGTAAAAGAGACTGTCCTCAGCAAAAGCCGGAAGGAAAGAAGGATGAAAAGATGGTTCCTGCTCGGGTTTTTGCTTTAACCCAAGGAGAGGCGGATGCTAGCAACAAGGTGGTCACAGGTCAGGTTTCCATCCTCAATAAATTATGTCATGTATTATTTGATTCGGGAGCCACCCATTCGTATATTTCGTTAGGAATGATAGATAAACTAGACAAACCTAGTGAAAGATTTAGAACTAGGTTTGCAACCGAGTTGCCTTCGGGCAAAGTAGTTCTATCATCACGAATTGTACGAGGCGTACCAATCAAGATTGAGGACAAGGAACTAGAAGGAGACCTGATAGAGCTGGTGATCAAAGACTTCGACGTCATACTAGGCATGGATTGGCTAGCACGGCATGGCGCAACGATCGACTGCAGACGCAAGAATGTGACATTCGATACTCCTGACGGCCAGAAACTGTGCTTCATGGGACAAGCTTCAGGACTACGCACACCGTTAGTGTCATCTCTCAAAGCTCAGAGAATGATGGAGAAAGGATGCCAAGCATTCTTAGCCAACATCACGAATGTGGAGAAGGAGACATCACTCAAAGTTGGAGATGTTCGAGTTATACAAGAATTTCCAGAAGTTTTCCCCGATGACTTGCCAGGATTGCCGCCAACTAGAGAAATAGACTTCACAATAGAATTAGTACCCGGCACCGAGCCTATCTCTAAGGCACCATACCGGATGGCACCTACGGAACTCAAGGAGTTAAAGACACAGCTACAAGAACTCCTAGACTTGGGTTTCATTAGGCCAAGCCATTCACCATGGGGAGCTCCGGTACTATTCGTGAAGAAGAAGGACGGAAGTATGCGCATGTGCATAGACTACCGTGAGCTGAATAAAGTAACAATTAAGAACAAATACCCGTTACCTCGTATTGATGATTTGTTTGATCAACTCCGAGGCGCGACGGTATTTTCTAAGATCGATCTACGGTCCGGGTATCATCAGCTCAAGGTAAAGGGGGAGGATATTCCTAAGACAGCCTTTAGGACTCGTTATGGACATTACGAGTTCTTGGTTATGTCTTTTGGTCTTACTAACGCGCCAGCCGCGTTTATGGACTTAATGAATAGGGTCTTCAAGGACTACTTGGATAAATTCGTCGTTGTGTTCATCGACGACATTTTAATTTACTCCAAGGATGAAGTGGAGCACGAGGAACACTTGAGGATAATTTTGACGCGATTGAAGGAGCACCAACTCTACGCGAAGTTCAAGAAATGCGAGTTTTGGCTCTCACAAGTGGCATTCCTCGGGCACATCATATCGAAAGACGGAGTTGCAGTAGATCCATCGAAGGTAGAGGCCGTGAAAGATTGGCCTAGACCAAAGAACGCGTCGGAAGTAAGAAGCTTCTTAGGGCTAGCAGGTTACTATAGAAAGTTTGTAGAGGGCTTTTCTAAGATAGCCACTCCACTCACCAACTTGACCCGGAAGCAACAAAAGTTTAACTGGAATGATAAGTGTGAGGAAAGCTTCCAGTTGCTTAAGGATAAGCTTTGCTCAACACCAGTACTTAGTGTCCCAACACCCAACGACAAGTTCGTTGTCTACTGTGATGCATCAAAGTTAGGATTGGGATGCGTACTGATGCAAAATGACAAGGTGATAGCCTACGCGTCACGTCAGTTAAAGGAGTATGAACAACGCTATCCAACTCACGATATGGAGTTGGCAGCGGTGGTCTTTGCGTTAAAAATCTGGCGCCATTATCTTTACGGAGAACGGTGCGAGATTTATACGGACCACAAAAGTTTAAAATACTTCTTTACTCAGAAGGAGCTTAACATGAGGCAGCGCCGGTGGTTGGAATTAGTAAAGGATTACGACTGCGAAATCCTATACCACCCGGGGAAGGCAAACGTAGTTGCCGATGCACTTAGCCGAAAAAGTTATGGGAACTTAGCAGCCTTATCCGGAATAGAAAAGCCACTGCAAAAGGAGCTTATCAGTGCCAGAATAGAAGTGGTTGTAGGCAAGCTGGCTAACTTGTCTATCCAATCGAATCTGCTAGAAGACATACGGAATGGTCAGAGACATGATGATTCGCTAGCAACGCACATGGATGCAGTCAGAGAAGGCAAGACTACAGATTTCTCAATATCCAGTCAAGGTTTATTGAGATATAAGGATCGGGTATGCGTGCCAGACGATCAAAGTATTAAGAAGACGATCCTAGAAGAAGCGCACAGCACCCCATACTCGGTTCATCCAGGGTCTACCAAGATGACTCATGACATCAAGGCAGTCTATTGGTGGCCAGGGATGAAGAAGGACATAGCGGAGTATGTATCTAAGTGTCTGGTATGCCAGCAAGTGAAGGCGGAGCATCAGCGGCCTGTAGGATTATTGTAACCGCTTAGCATACCGGAGTGGAAGTGGGACGATATAGCCATGGACTTCGTGACGGGTCTGCCAAAGACAAATAAGCAGCATGATTCTGCTTGGATAGTCATAGATAGACTAACCAAGTCGGCTCATTTTCTGCCTGTTAAGACTTCTTATACGGCAGACCAATATGCAGACATCTACATTCAAGAGATTGTACGATTGCATGGAATCCCCAAGACGATAGTATCAGATAGAGGATCAGTGTTTACGTCAAGATTTTGGAGAAGCTTACAGCAAGCCATGGGTACTAAGTTAAGTCTTAGTACAGCTTTCCATCCTCAGACAGATGGGCAGTCCGAGCGTACGATTCAGATTTTAGAGGATATGCTACGCGCATGTGTACTTGACTTCGGAGGATCGTGGAACAAGTACTTACCGCTGATCGAGTTCTCGTACAACAACAGCTACCAGTCGACGATCGAGATGGCACCTTATGAGTTGCTATATGGAAGAAGGTGCCGATCACCGTTGCACTGGGACGAGGTAGGAGAAAGGCAGCTTCTAGGGCCCGAAGCTGTTAGGCAAGCTCAAGAAGCAGTAACGCTTATTAGACAGCGTATGCTGGCTGCTCAAAGCCGTCAGAAGAGCTATGCGGATACCAAGCGACGCGATGTGGAGTTCCAAGTTGGAGATCAAGTCTTCCTGAAGATATCTCCTATGAAGGGTGTCAAGCGGTTCGGGAAGAAAGGCAAGCTCAGTCCCCGATTCATAGGTCCTTTTGAGATATTGGACAAAGTGGGACCAGTTGCGTATAGACTAGCCCTACCGCCAGCACTAGCCGATAGTCACAACGTCTTCCACATCTCGATGTTACGCAAGTATGTGTCAGACCCATCTCACGTCCTCAAGTACGATACCATAGCGCTCCAGAAAGACTTAAGTTACGAGGAACGACCGGTTAGCATCCTAGATAGAGGGATGAAGCAGTTACGGTCCAAGAGCTTTCCTATAGTTAAAGTCCTATGGAGCAATAGTTCTGAACGTGAGGCAACGTGGGAGTTGGAAGAGGACATGCAAGGCCGGTATCCGGAGTTATTTGGTAAGTAAATTTCGAGGACGAAATTCTTTTTAGTAGGGGAGAATTGTAGAGTCCAAGAACTTTACTTAGCTAATTGTTTAGTAGTATTATAGTATGTTTAGTGTTATCTTTGTTACTATGGATTTTTGGTTCAGACGGGGAATTATTTGGACACTCATAGTAGTACTTATAGATTTTCTAAGTTTAACCTATAGTTTAAGAATATTAAGTATAACCTAAGGTTTGATTAATGTGACTGATATTAAGGATTATATTATTATATTATAAGGTTTAGACATCAACCAATAGGATTTTAAGCACATGTTTTGAATGGTAATTAAGGATTAAGTATTTTTTAGGATTAAATTAAATAAGGGTAAAAGTTTGAATGTATAGGGTCAGTCAGCAGCTTTGAGCACGTTGAGGGCTTAGTCAAGGCTGTTTACTCCATTCAAACTCAGCTAAAAATGTGTAAATTCGTGTTTAAATATTCAGCGTATGCCGATATATCGCAGCTATAGGGGGCGATATATCGCAGCACGTAGATACGGAAAACACGAATCGATGCACGGTCGCCTCGGGAACAAAGGTCCAGGCGATATATCGCCTATAGGGGGCGATATATCGCCTCCACCAGCATGTTTTCAAATACATTTGAATTCTTTTCCCTTCAGCCATTCAAACTCCTTCAACAGTCCAGCATCTTCTGAACGAGTCTTCAGCCTCTGCTGAACGATTATTCAAATGATTTTCACTTAAAAAGCCATTATTTTTATTCAAGTAAAATCAAGATATTTTCATTCCCAAACTCTATAAATAGGACCTAGTACCCAGCCATTATTCACCATTTGCTCTAAGTTCAGAGGCTGCTAGTGTTAAGTGAGTGTGAGAGTGTAAACACTTGGTTTGGGGAAAAACTATAAGCTTAAACATCATAAGCTTATCAAACACTTTGGGAAGTGAGTGCTATAGTATTTCGGTGGATGTTAGATTGATCTTGCAATCTTTGAGGTAAACCCAAAACTCTAGTTCTTTTCTGTATTTCTATGTTATTTCCTTTCTCAAAACCTTCCACTCAGTCCCCTAACCTTATTCTTATTTTGGTTAGGGAATCCAAGCTTTTAAGCATATAAGTCGGTAAGTGTGTTTTCTATGGTTTAGTCTTTCCATCTCTTTCATTTCATCTCCTTTCTTTAGACTTACTCTTTCTTATGGTTTTAGGAGTGTTCCAACAATCCCAACTCAGTCCATAATCTCGGTAACTTTGGTAAGGAAAATAGGCTAGAATTAATATGTTATGTGCTTATGTTATCTATATGTTTATGTTATTAAAAGTGTTATGATATGTATATGTGTATGTTTGTAGGCTTGGGCATATGACCCATATGACTAACAAGACCCCAAATGGGTTATGGGCATATGACCTACTTAGCTAGTAGGACCCCATTAACCCCATGGGCATATGCTTGTTTAGTCTATGGGACCCCAAGTAATAATGGCCATTATAATAAGTGTATGTTATATGTATTATGTTAAGTCTTTATGTTTTCTTATGAAATTATGTATGTGACTTTGTGTTAGATTTTCCTTACTGGGCATTAGGCTCACTCCTTTCTGTTTATGTGCAGGAAAATAAGCTTAGAGGCGGTAAGATTCGTGATGCTTGGGAGGATGTGTATCGATGATGAATGGAGTCAAGGGGCCGAGCGTTATCGATTCGAGGATGTAGTCTCCTTTTATGTTTTTATGGTTTTTATGTGTATTTTCCGCATTATGATGTAATGTCTTTTATTTTAAACCATGTTTTGTTTTAAAGACGATGGGATCCCAAAATCCTTCTTAGTATTCTGTTTATTTGTAAATAACTCTTATTTTCAAGTTACTAAATAAATTATGGTATTTTCGTAAAAATGTAAGTTTTATGTATAGTTTCGATAATGGTCCAATTAGTCTAGATTAGTGGGTCATTACATGATGTGGTTAGTTTCTAGATTTTAGTAAATGTTGACTATTTTACATTATAAAATATGTTGAATGGATTTATTGTTTTAACTATTGTAAGTCACAAGAAACCACTAGTCGACAACACAAAGTTTACAAATTAAATCAAGTAACAACCAAAATTAGAGGATAAACATACATGGCAAAATAAGGGTCAATTGTTGAATAAAATATTTTCATTAAAAACATATATTTCAGGTGGCCCAAAACATCAATTGGGCCTCGTTAAAAAAGGTGTACACTTTATTCAACATTAAATGTCCCAATAAATATGTCTACCTAATAACTTGCTTGGATAAAAACATGTATCCCCCAACTTTAAAATTTAACCAACAGCACATTTGTGTTCACAATTGAATAGAATATAACAAAATCTAGAGGATATGCCAAGTTCACCTTCAAAAGTTTCAGTGCACGAATCTCCTTGAACAAGGTGAGCATAATCTTTATTTTATTCTCCATGACCATTACTAAATTTATGTTGACACTATTTTAATTTGAGTATGTCTCCTATTTTATGTGGGAACCAAATAGGGGCTATAATTAAAGTAATAGAAACTGACCATATTTTTAAACAGCAATTTCATGACTCAAAGTTTGTACACATGCACATATGTAACTTTCAAGGTTGTCATAAACAATCACTTAGTTTAGATGTCAAATTTTAATTTAGTTAAAAAATTCGTTTTATTATTAATTTAAATTCTTTTTTATTTTCAAAGGAAACTTGTCTTAAGTCTATTAATGCCCACATTCCCTCATCATTAGAAATTCTTCCAATATATTGACTAGCTCATTTTACTGGGCCTATTGTTTAATCTCCTCAATATCAATGGAAGGCCCAAATAAATCTTACACTTGAAAATGCATTGGCCTTTATTATTTACGTTCACATTTCCTTTAATTTGGGTATGTCTCCCATTTTCTATGGGAACCAAATAAGGAAAAATTATAATAATAGGAATTTTCTTCTATTTTGAAAATCCAGTTTCACATTTGTGCCATGTTTTTACACACCTTTGCAATATCAAGCTTTTCACCAATATCGACTGAGTTTACAGGTCAAATTGTATGTATAATGGGCTATGTACAACATACAATAACTCTATTCATAATATATTGCCTAAAACTTGGATTTTCTTTCCCAGATTTAACTTAAATATGGACGAGGTAGGAAGTTTGCAAGAAACATCAAATTGGGAAAATATACTACAATCTTTGGGGATTGAGAAACTCGAAAATGATATTGAGACAGAGGATGTCCAGGGAAAGGTCTTGGAGTCCCTTAAAGAGTGGGAGGATTTTTATTAAACATACTCTTTGTGGGTAGGCTTCAGTGTCCGCAAAGCAGATGTACGGAAAAAAAATGGGAACATCACCATGAGAAAATGGGTATGTTCAAAAGAAGGTTTCCGCAAACACATGGAAATTGACAAGGCCGGTGGGAGCAAATGAAAAACATCTATTAATAGGACTGGTTGCCAAGCTAGTTTTCGAGTCGTAATGATGGGCGATGAGGGTCCGTGGATTTGCAAGGAATTCCAACCTCTGCACAACCATGACAAGGCAGCATTAGATGAGTTGCGATTTCTGAGATCAAACCGTTCCGTGTCAGAAACCCTAGTTGCTCAAGTGAGGTCAATGAACCAAGTTGGGATAAGAACTTCACACATCATCTCCCACTTGGCAATGCAGTCTGGTGGGTACGAAAGGATGCCTTGCCAGCTATGAGACGTTTACAACAAGGTCGCCCATGTCGAAAGAAAAGAGAAAAGATGTACAGATTCAGATGGTGCTTTGGGATATTTGGATTGTCTGTCAAAGAGGGATCCAAATTTCTTCATTCAATATCAATGTGACGTGGACAACAGATTGGGGAACCTATTCTGGGCGGACGGATATTCTCGACGGGATTTCGTCGCATTCGGTGAGGTTATTGGATTTGACATAACATATATGACAAACAAATATAATAAACCCCTGACAATTATTTTGGGCGTCAATCATCATTTCAAGACTTGCATATTTGGAATGGCACTGCTTAACTCCGAGGATGAGCAAACTTACTTTTGGTTGCTTGACAAATTTATTGAATGCCACAATCATGTAACACCGAAGGTTGTGGTGACAGATGGAGATGGAGCTATCAAAAATGCTGTCTTGAAGTACTTCCCAAATGTAACTCATCGGTTGTGTGCGTGGCACCTGTGTACCAACGCTTTAAAAATTTCAAAAGACCCCCGATTCTTACAAGGTTTTCAAGATGTCATGTACAACTATTACACAATAGAGGAATTCATGCAAAAATGGGGGGAATTAATACACAATTTTGACCTCCATTCTAGTCAATGGTGCACCAACACTTATCACAGTTGTCGTTCATGGGCAGAGACATACCTAAGAGGGAAATTTGTCGCCGGAATGCGGACCAACCAAAGATGTGAGTCCATGAATTCAAGTATTAAAAAATTCCTACATGCAAGTTATAGTCTCCGTGAATTCGTTACCTCGATTGACGTTGCTATGAAAAAGTTGAGGCACGTCGAGAGAGAAGATGATTACAATAGTCGACAAAGTAGTCCTCCAATACCAGGTCCCAAAAATGCTCTTAAGACGTACCATGAGCAGTGTGCCAAATTATACACTAGAAATATGTACTATAAAGTGGCTGATCAAATCAAAGCGGAACATGCGTACTTTGTCAACAATTGTGAAGACAACGGTGAATCATTCTCCTACAGTTTGTCAAAGATCCAACACGAGGATAGAGTGTACAACGTTCATTACCACCCACAAGAGGAGACATTCACCTGTCACTGCTTGCTTTTTGGGACAGATGGCTATCCATGTAGACATATTTGGGCCGTAATGAAATACCTTCATATGAAGATAGTACCACAGTCTCTCCTGCTGAAACGGTGGAGTAAGAATGCAAAAGCAGGCCTCCCCCTCGAACTAAAGCAACACTCCACAGAAAAGCAACAGTTATTTGAAATGGCTAGGCAGGCATCCCTCGCTTTGGATACAAACTTGTTGAGCTATTACGCTTCCAAGTCTGAGCAATCTTACACCAAAGCGAAACAAGAAATGGCAACACTAACTGCAATGTTCAAGGATGCAGTTCCATTGGAATCAAACACCGGTGACAATGACTCGGGACGATATCAAACCTATCAAGAAAATGAAAACATTACCAGGGACCCAACACCTTGTAGAACTAAAGGATCCGCCTATGCAAGAAACAATAGGGAGAATGTTACGATAGATATGTCGGATGGAGCCGTTAAAACTAAAAGGAAGTGTTCGAACTTTTATTCTACAGACCACAATCGAAGAACATGCCCTCAGCTAGTCGGTCTACCGCTTCCTCACAGTCAACAACCCTCACCAAGTAAGAGAGCTTTGCATTCGGCTAAATTCGACGAATCTAGATGACCATCGAACTTTATGACTGAATGATAGTGCAAATTGATTAAGTGTCTATTTTCGTAGGCTTTCTGTCCTACTTAACAATTAAAGTGTTTTGTAATGGTTTAGGTGGCTGAATTAGTATAACAATTGCATTAATGTAAGTGAATTCAAATTGTAGCTAAATAGTATATTTGTTTCAATGGTAAAAAATTATTGATTATGGCAGTTCAATCATATTTGTAATGTTTTTGAAACGTAGATTAATGATAATCAAATGACCAATCCTAAATATACGTTCCTTTTTTAGTGAAGCTTCACTCTAATTGATAAAATTAGATAACAAATTGACTGTAATCGTTTCTTTTCTTTCTCTTCATTATATACCATGCGTATCACTATTATTGAAATTTCATTAATTGTACATTAAAGAGTAAATTAGTAAAAATATTCATCTTCACAATTAAAATGAAGGATTACAAAATATGACATAATTACACTTACTTAATCATATCGTGTAGATTCGAGCCTACTATCTATACTTATGAGATTTTAATAGTAAGTAACTTTGTTAGCTTTTTTAATTGATTGCTTAAAGTATATATGCTTATCACCAAATAGGCATAAAATCATTAAAACCATGTTTAAAGCATAATATTAATATGAATTAGGTAATTAATTAGGATAAAAAAACAAAAAAAAAATCATCGTTAATGCAACTCACCAAACTTGTTTATTACTATTACAAATTTACCAATATTATTCTATTAAGTAAACTAATAATATTTTTATCTTTATCGTTAATTAGGATAAAAAAAAAGTGTTAATTAGTTTTGATTTTAGCAGTCCTCATTGTTTTACTAACTTTTCACTACAATATTCAATACTACGTCTTCTGATATATTAATTGATCACTACTTTGTCTGTTGGTAACATAACAAAAGGGGAAGATATATTAAATAAAACATCTTCATTACAAAAATTTATCTTACGTGCCCCATTCATAACTTTGGGCCTAATAAAAAAAAATCTCAATTTTCAAGTTTATTTCACTGTAATAGACCCTTTTCATTTGGGTCGTGCTAATGGACTCGGACTGGGCTATCTACCTGTGTTAAACAGTATGTGTTGCGAAATCATAAACAATGTGAAAAATAGTAAGAACAATGTACTAAATGTACAGTCAATGTAAAAAAACAACAAATATGTTATGAAGCTACAAATTACTAAAAGACCAAAAGTTCAAGAAGTACAATTACCAGAAAACCACCCCCAACGTGTAACTATTCACATAAAATAATATAAAACCGATTATCTCCAGTGGCTTGCACAGTTGCATTAACTGTTCGATGGGACAAACTACAATATTTAGCCTCACTTTTTATCAGAAATAGTGTTACAATGTCAGTCGAATAGTAGTACAAATTGGGGCCCCCTTTGACAATTTTATGACTGAGCCGTTCCGTGAACGTAATATAATCCAAGGCCATATATATATTCTATATAAAAAAATATGCACATAACGAAAATTCTTGGTTTTAACAGTATTTTATTTATTTTTTGTTAACTTTAACGGAATATTCTATATATAAAAGAATATTCTTGTATTTAACTATAGATTGTAAACATAATTTAAACAAAAATACAAAAAAGAAAAAATTAAACAAATTAAAATAGGATATTTTCCAAATATTTTACAATAATTATTATTTAAAAATAATAAAACTGTAAGTTTTATAATTTAAATAAAATTTAATTAAACTTAAACTTCACGTATTAAACTAATATCATATTAAACATATAATATAATATAACCTACTATCAACTAATAACAAACTTCTTCTAAAAAATTAAAAAAAACTAGCAAGAAAATTAAATTTAAACTCCATGTATAATATTAATATTATATTAAACATATAATATATAATCTTTTGTTGTCACTGCCAAATTAAAAAATAATAACAAATATAAACTTATACAAACATAAATAAATTAATTAAAATAAGATATTTTTAAGATATTTTATGATTATTTAAATAATAAAATTTTATTTATTTAAAATTAATAAAGTCATACATATTGGTTATGTTTGATAAAATATTTGTTTTTGAATTTTTTAAACTCAAAAATAGAAATATTATTTTTATTTTTGTTTCTTTATCTTTAAAAAATAAAAATATGTTTGGTAACTATTTTTTTTGTTTTTAAAAATAAAAAATAATAAATGTGTTTGATAACTTTTATTTTTATTTTTTATTTAACAATATAAGATGAGGTATTGATTTGAAGAAGAGAAGAAAAAAAACGAAAATTCAAAAAATGTTAAAAAAAAATTGAAAGTGAAAAAATTATATTTTCAAAATATAATGAATTTTAATTAAATTTTTAAAAAATAATAAATAAAAATAGAGTTACCAAACACTGTTTTATGTTTAATTGTCGAATTTTTAATTAAATAAATAGAAAACTATTTTTTAAGTATTACCAAACAACACCATCATTTTTTTATCTTATAAATTTGTGTGATAGTTTATTTTTTATGAAGTGATTGAAGCTCTTTTTATTCATTAAAAATTAAAAATAGTTGATATATGTAATACTACTCTACACTATGACTCTTTATAATCTTATTTTATTCTATTATTAATTAATTTTTAAATATTATTATAATTTATATATATGTCACGCAGCAACGTAAATATATATATTAATGTTTTGTTTAGATGTCATATATGTAGAAATTATTGGTATAAATATATATATATATACATTATAGAACTGAAATTCATTCTATTATTTATTTAAAATAAGTGAATCGATTTTTATTAAAATTATAGAAAATGTTTTGCCCTAATTTCTTTAATATATTTATGTCATACATTATATTTAAACATATTTAATTTATTTTTATGATATTATTTATTTGTTTAAAATTTATATGATAATTAAAAAAAATACATGTATGGATAAGCATGTTTGCAACTATAAAATTATGCAAACGTGCATTGAACGTTGTTTCTACCTAGTATCTTACCTATTATATAAATGACTATCAAACAGAATTTTGTGTGCTTCAGTGAATTTAGTATGTTTAACAGAATTTCGTATGACTTTAATAGAATATGTTAAAAAAAATTACAGTTTAACAGTAATGGTAAATAAGTCATCCAAACTGAACCAATGCTTCTATTCTCAAAAAATACAATAATTGTTTCTTCACACAATCAAATGATTAATCTTAAAAAAATTAAACAATACAACACTTCAGAAGTACACATCCTTTCAGAAATACACAACCTTTCGCATTCAATAACACATTACAAATACATAAACATTATCTCATCAAACCTCCTCTCTCATAAGTTAGAATCCTCAACTTCAAACAGAAGTTCTTACAATCTCAAACCAAATTTTCTTATGTAAAAGGTAAAAATTAGACTGACATAAATTGAAAAAAAAATTTATTTTCTTACAAAAGTACAATTAAAGATCATCAATTTAGAAAACTTAATACTCATGCATTGAACTATTTTTATCTTCTCAGTAGTGTTGAAGAATTGCATTGATTTCTTTTCTGAATGTTTGAAGGAACAATCAAAAGGTTAGTGATTTTTTTTAATATACTAAAATCATATTAATATTAGTTCGATAGATAAAATAATTTAAAAAGTATAAGGATACTTTAAACACTCTGCATTTTGATTTTTTGTTCATTGATAGATGATAACTCCTCTTTAATAATCCGTTCCAAAGTTACTGATGGCCCCTGCTAGATAAAAGTGTTTGACAAAATCCAACAAATATCTACTTCAAATAAGAAAAGGAAAAGGGAATTAATATGAAAAGAGAAAAGAAAAATAGAAACTTATCCTCTACACACACCAATGCAGTATGGGTATACCCTCTTTAAGATCAATGTAGAATACCATGCGACCCCATTACATGCCTTCATTAGAAGACTCAGCCACCAAAACCATCGACCAAAACAATACCGTACATTAAGCTCCACCATTGGCCCCAGAAAACAACCCAGAAATAAATAATTAGGTCTGCAAGAATTTCTTTCCTCTAACAGGTGACAAAAGGAGTGTAAGAGAGAAGGAAACAATGATAGAGAGAGAGTTAGGGAGATAGAGGGAGTAGCAGAGTCAGAGAGACGACAAGGTACAAAGAAAAGGTGGCGAAGTGAGGGAAACAAGTTTTGGTGAAGAAGAATAAGCGACTGTGGTGGGGTGAGTCAATTTCGTCTACAGAGGGAATTAGGTTTCCTTAGAATTGTCTCTTGGGCCCCTTGGGCTTGTGCCGTGGGCTATATTTCAAAAAATAAAATTGAAAGCATCGTGGGCTCTTATTAGCTAAATAAAGAGATAGATAAATAATAGGAAAGATAGAGAGAGAATATATTTAGGAATTTAAGAAAAGTTTAGAAAAAATTTACATAACATAAATTAAAATCTCCATGGGTTTGTCAAAACTTTTAATATTATTAAAATTTACGTTTTTTTAATAATTAAAATTCTATTACTTAATTAAAAATATGAGACAAAATCGGTCAACCCCAATTTTGTTAGTTATTCTTTTATAATTATGTTCATAAGTCATATGCAAGCCAATAAGAGATACATACATTAGTTTAAAATTCATTCTAAAATAAATTATAATGTGTATCATCATACTTATAGTGAATGTTAGTTTTAAAAAAACATACTATTAAAAAAATATTTAATTGTATAAAAAAATTAATAATAAAAAATATAAATAAATAGAGTAAAAGTATATTAAAAGAACATAAATATTTGAATTATTTCTATTATCGTTATTAAATATGAATTAATAAGTTGTCTCTATAATGATTCATTTATATCTATATTTTAATGAATTTATTTCTTAATTATAATTTACTTGTATAATAAAGATATAATCAAAATATGTATACTATAAATTTATTGTTTTCTGTCAAAAACATAATATATGAAATGTTGTTTATAGTTTATTATAAATTTTCATGTTTTTTAATAATATAACATATTTCTAATTTTAATTAAATTTAACAATTTATAATCTTATACATATAATATTTATGTATGTCATAAAACTTGAAGAAATAAACAGCATGATGCACACATCAATAAATGATATTGATCCAACTACAAAAGACTAGACAATCAAGATGATAGTTTCTGAAAAATCAGTTGCACGAACAAGCCCACAAAAGCAATTAAAATATCAAAATTTGCTTATTGATAAAGAGGTCAAATAATTATTTTCTTCACTAATTTTCAATAAAATATTTCTCATTTCCATTATTCATTTAGAAAATATATATATATTATACCTTAATAATCTCAATGTATTATTATTTTTGACACAAGGAAATAAAGTACAAGCTACAATTTTTGAGTCTGATATCCACACTTGGGAGGATTCTTTAAATGCTTACCAATCATATTGCATTAACAATGCACGTGTTACACAAGCAAATCCACGTTACAAAATTGGAGACCATCCATATCAATGGACAATTAACTCGAAGATCAAAATAGAAGTGTTATCAGCAAATGACGACCATGTACAACAACCAAAATATGAAATAGTCAATTTCAAAGATTTTGAGCCTTACAAAATGACACCTGAAAACATAGGTAATTTAATTTAATTTTTGTTGTAATAATTTTACTCATTTTTATTGTAGATTTGTTATCGAATCCCTAATATTTGAAATTCCAAAATATAGATATATTAGCAGTGGTAATAAAAATGAACTCAGCTAAAGATGTAATGATAATGCATGAAATAAAAAGAATCCAAGAAATATATCTTATTGATAAGAGGTAAGCAGACAACCTAAAATAATTAAATTCTTTAAATACATAAGAAATATATATTTTTATTTAAATATTAACTATTTGAAATTTTCTTGGACTTTAGTTTCAATCCAATTTGTTTAATCATGTGGGGTCGATTTGTTAAGTATGATGGCCAAAACATATCTGAAATTGTCGATGAAAAACCAATCATATTAGCAACAAATATATCTGTCAAATCATACAGAGGTAACTATTATAAGTCACAATCTTATAAATTATATATAAAAAAACATATAATTTTTCATTAACATTATTTTATTTTCAAAAAGGTTTAACTTTTTCAACAACTTCATCGAGTAACTTTACCATAAATCCTGCACTTCCATAAGTAACAACAATGAGAAAATGGAATTCTTGAATATATATCGATTAACTTTTAATTAATTAAACCTAATTACATTATAAAATTTTCTAACATTTATCTTTATTTTATTATTATTCATGGTAGATAATAATAAATTAAAAATAAGAAGTATCATTGCAAGATCTTGTACATATCAATCTGTCTCCCTATCGTCTTTTGGGAATCGTGAAATTGTTAAGATTGGAAATATTGCAGATTTGATGAAAAACTTACAACCAAAGGAGGTAAAGTGATTTTTATTACTTTCCAGTAAATTAAATTTATACAAACATTTTTACTCACTATTTCACATAAATTGATGTAGATAGCAAAATTCTGGATTCAAGGAAAAATAATTCCTACAAACTTAGCGCAAATATTCTACTACATCATGTCCTGCATGTAACTCGGGATCTTCTAAAAAATACAACGAATTTTTTTTTGTAAATGTGGAAGTGAATCAATTGCAACACCACGATGTGTATTTTTTTTTTTTTTTTGATCAAGAAGAAATTGAACTTCATTGAACAAATGAACAATACAAATGAGAGTCAAAACAATTGAGAGTCAAAGACTCAAACACCAACAGGAAACCTGCCAACTACAAACCAGAACAGAAAACTACTAATTACATTGTAGTTGCCGAATATACAATTGGTCCTTAACTGAGATATGACTTTTGGACACTATCTTTAGCCTATATTTAGTAGTATAATTAATTTCCTGAGTTAGTTTCAATACTGTTGAGGAATAACCATCATGAAAACATTTATTCCTATTTCTCCATATAATGTAAGTGACTGCAGCACAAACCATATTCACAATATCAGCTTTAACTCCATTTCGAGCTCTAGCCAACCACACCAACCAGCTTTGAAAATCGAGAGGCCAAGCAACAAACCCCAACCAGTCAAAAATGCTATTTACCAACTGATTAGAGAGACTACAATCAAAGAAAAGATGAGAATGGCTCTCCTGAAATCTATCACAAACTGGGCACATCTCTGAAGCCATTTGAACATGCAACCTGCTAAGATTGTCCCTAGTTAATAGCTGAGAATTAACCACTTGCCAGAGCATAAACCTGTGATTTGGAAGGATGATTCTACTCCAAACAGTTCTGTAGTACTCTACCCTTTGCTGAACTAAGAGGTTGTTATACAATCTAGCAGACTTAAACTTCCCTTGCGCACCAGCAGAAAGTATATCAGTAGGCCTAAAATGAACCCTGAGATGACATAGCTTCCGCCAATACCAACTGCAATCTACTATTAAATCATAGTTCCAGAAGTTGACACCTTTCAAATAAATGGAATGGATCCATTTAACCCAAAGCAAATCAGGTTTAGCTGATACAACCCAAACATATTTTGCTAACACAGCTCGGTTCCAAATTGCTCCTTCTCTGAATCCCAAGCCTCCATAGGCTTTAGGGAGACAAACCTTCTGCCAAGAGGGAATGTGTAACTTGCTTCTCTGTCCAGAAGAACCCCATAGAAATCCCTGACAGATCTTTTCAATTTCCTTGACTATGCTTTGAGGCAAAACAAAGATAGACATCCAATAGTTTCGAAGCCCAAGCAAAACTAAATTAATAGGCTGAATCCGGCCAGCAAATGACAGGTGTCTACTCGCCCAATTCTGAATCTTCAAGCGAAATTTCTGAATGATAACCTCACAATCTTCATGTTTCCATTTAGTAGGCCTCATGGGAACCCCAAGGTAATTTAGAGGAAAAGATCCTTCTGAAAGATTTAACTCAAGGGCAATTCTGGTTCTGTCAATGTTTGAAACTCCACCAAAAAAGACATGAGACTTATCAGAGTTAATGGATAGACCTGTGGCAGAAGCAAAATCATCAAGAACCTCCTTGACAGCTCTAACAACAGGGAGATAGCCCTTACAGAATAACAATAAGTCATCCGCAAAACAAAGATTTATGAGCTTGAGACTTTTACACATTGGGTGATATCTAAAGGGTGAACTAAGAGCAGCTAGTTGCAAGCTTCTTGTCAGATATTCCATAATAAGGACAAACAACAAAGGTGACATGGGGTCACCTTGTCTCAGCCCTTTCCCACCTTTAAATTTGCCTTGAATTCTGCCATTCATCAGAAGAAAATAAGAAGTATTCCTAACACAAGCCATGACCCAACTGATGAATTTCATAGGAAATCTAAGAGCTTTTAACAGGTCCTCAAGAAAATCCCAATCTACCGTGTCATATGCCTTTCTAAGATCTATCTTGATAGCACATCTCGAAGAAGTAGAAGTCCTCCCATAGTTTTTGATGAGATCTTGAAAAATCATAATATTATGGGAAATAGAGCGACCCTTGACAAATGCTCCCTGATTAGGTTGTACTAGATCAGGGAGAATATCGGCTATTCTCTTACAAATCAGTTTCGCCATACACTTCCACAATGTAGAGCAACAAGCTACGGGTCTGTAGTCAACAGCCCGTGAGGGGTTAGCAACCTTAGGAATCAAAGATAAGGTTGTTCCATGGAGCTCGGTAGGGAAATTACCAGTTTCAAAACACTGAGTAATAGCAGCACACACCTCATCCCTATGTCCTGCCAAACCGCTTTAAAAAATCCTGAACCAAATCCATTAGGACCCGGAGATTTGGTTATAGGAATGCTGAATAAAGACACCCGAATCTCCTTCCTCGAAAAAGGTTTAAGAAGTTTCATTTGTTGATCAACTGAAAGTTGAGGCCCCATCTCTACAATCTAAACTTTTAATCTTCCTGTGGCCGAGCTGGAACTTCCCAAAAAATCTCTGAAATGCCCCACAAAATGAGAAACCACTTCTGAGAATTTATCCACCATTTTTCCATCATCTGTAATGAATGAGACAATACCATTCTCCGCTTTATGCTTCTTTAAAAAAGCATAAAAAAAAGGAAGTATTCAAATCTCCCCGTCTCAACCAAGTAACCTTAATCCTCTGAACTAAGAAACTTTGATAAAGCCTTTCCTGAACAGATAAAGCTTCAGCTGCTTTCCTCTCAACTTCCTGATAACTAAGAGCATGGGGGTAAGCTTGAGCTTGCATTTGAGCTTCTTGATAAGTCTCTTTAGCCTTGTAGTAGTTAACCTTCAGATCTCCAATTTTGTCTATATTAAAGGCTTTCAAACAATGTTTTAGTCTCAGCAATTTAAGATAAATGGCCTTAATACCAGCATCATTAATCGGCAGCTTCCAACTCCTTAAGACCTGAGCATGAAAATCATGATTTTTTGTCCAATAGTTGTAGAACCGAAACACCCTAGTCCCCATCTTCTCTGGAACCTGAGTTTTAACAAGACAAGAGAAGTGATCAGATATGGCTTCCCATCTGAACATAGCAGTAGATTGAGGAAACAAATCAATCCATTTCTCATTTATGAGCACATGATCAATTTTAGTGTAAATTCTAGCATCACCATTTTGGTTATTGGTCCAAGTAAAATAAGAACCAACACTTTTTAAATGCTCTACATAAGCTTCTACAAGCCACCGAATGGGGTCAGCCAACTCCAAGTCTAAAATAGGCTTCCCTCCCGATCTGTCTTTCCCTAAAAAAGGGGCATTAAAGTCCCCTAAAAATAACCAAGCTTTGTCCTTAAGAAACGGCCTTCGAAGCCCTTCCCAAAGACTTCTCCTTCCTTCTATCGAATTCACACCATAGACGAAAGTTACACCAAAATCCTACTGCACACCAGTCAACTTAACCAAACAATGAAAAAATTGGTTAGATTCCTCTAAGATAGTGATCTTAACAAATGACTTCCTCCAAACTATCAAAAGACGACCTTCAATAACTGAACTAGTATAGTAATCCCAATTCGGAAAATGAAGATCTATAAACCTACTTATTTTGCTGCCCTTCATTTTAGTCTCTAAAAGGCCACATCACATATTCTGTTACTTTTACAAAGGTCACTAACAGGACTATGCTTATTAACTCCATTAAGCCCACTAACATTCCAACTCAAAATATTACTACTATCCATTGGAGGAAACTGATAAGGCATTTCCATCTTTACCACTTACCAGGTCCTCTTGAAGCACCACAAACTTGTTTAATCTCTTGTTCTTTTGACCCAAGTTCTTAGCAATTGTAACTGACCTATGTCCCTCCTTTGATTGAACAACAACTTTTTTCGGAGTATGCCACTGTTGGTTAGTCTGATCACTTTTTTCACTCCCAGCTGAATCCCCCTTATTTGGTAAAAGAGTCTCATCTAATTCGGCCTAAACCTTATCCTCTTCTGAACTTGCCTGAACCGTAACCTCTTCTGTACCTGCCTGAGTCTCAGCAAGCTCCAACTCTACATCCTTATTTCCATATAAACCATGTTCCTTTTCCTCCTTATTTGATTTGGACTCCTTCATGACCCACTGAGCATTCTTCTTCTTCCTACAATCTGTCATTGAATGACCAAAACCAGTACAATTCTTACACTTAATTGGTAACCATTCATATTCAACCCCTTGCTCCATGATTTGGCCATGTTCATTGATATACTGTATACTTTTCGGTGGGTTATCTGTAACTTCCATATCTACTAGAACCCGAGCAAACTGAATATGTGAGCGTTCTCTTGTGTATTTGTCTACCATTATTGGCTTGCCTATTGTACTTACAAGGGCACTGAGACATTTACTACCCCAATATTGAAGACCCAAATCTTGTAGACGAATCCAAAGAGGAACAGAGAGAACTAGTCGAACAACACTCAGATCTGTCGTCCATGGTCGAATTATTACAGGTTTCCTATCAAAGTGAATAATGTCATTCTCTAGAACATGGTCCCTTGTTGCATCATCATTGAACTTGACCATTGTTAAACCCATAGTCATTCTTGCTATCTGAGCTATCCCAAGATGACCCCAAATCCTTTTTATGAACCCTTCAAAAACTACCATAGGTGGGTTTGCTCCTAGCACCATGCATATGACTGCCAAGCTCCAATTTGCAGATTGGAATTTGACCTCCTTAACATCAATTCTATCAAATTTTCGTCCCTCCCTGAATTACGGTTCTGTAAACTTAAGCTTCTGGTCCGAAAAGGACAAGTTACTAGCCGTGAAAGATTGCCATTGTCTCTGAGCTGAGGCTTGAAAGTCATCCTCACCTACCTTATCTGCCCACGAGGTCTTCAGATCATCCGATTCTTCCGATCCAGTCCTTACAGTAGTAGAGCACTGGGTTTCTTTACCTCCCGACCCAATGACCTCATCAATTTGGCGATTCAACTCCTCAACAGTATCCACATCTTCTTCACCATTCGCAGCAGACTCGGAACCTTCAAACCCACGATCGTGATCCAAATCAAGAACTGGAGACTTCTCTTCTGAACTTTGCTGTAGAACTTGCTCTCCTACCCGATGAACTGGCTTACGTATTGGTTTCTTCTTCTTCACCATGGGAGAAAACGAACCAACACTCAGCTTCTTCTCTTCCCAAATATTTGTTTTTACACGATGTGTATTTTATAATTTAAACAATTTAAAAAAAATGTATCTTCTTAAAATAAACCAGTGCTCAAATGAAAAACATATCAATTTCAGTGCCAGGACATATGTGGAAATCAATGAGAATACTAGAAGAATATATGTAATTATGTTCGCCCATGTAGCAGAAGAGGTGTTGGGTTGCTCTGCAGTACAATTAATGGAACATTCTGAAGAAGTTTGTTGTGTTTTTAAAAAATCAACCAAAAAATAATGTTTGTATATACTAAACAAATTTCAGTAATATCATTTTTCAATACCAACATAAACCTATCAAAATTACTTCTCATGAGAAGAAAGAATATATTAAAAATGTAAGCAAAAGATTGTCAACAAAGAGTTGGATAATACAAATTTATGCTCATCTAGAAAAGTTAAAGCAACAAAAATATAAGAATTTTAATGTCTACTCTATTCAAGAATTGTAACCAGAGAAAATAGTTGAATCTTCGTCTTAACTTATAAATTTCCTAAACTAAATCTTTTAAATATTAAGAGAACATTTTCCTTTTATTATTGTTATACCCATTTTTTGGACATTTATAACATTTAAAAAATAACAATTATGTAGGGATTATGAATGAAACATTTTGCCTTCCTGTTCTCAGACAGTGCAAAATGGTTCCTATTCTCACACAATGCAAAATAGTTCCTGTTCTCACACAATACAAAGTGGTTCCTGTTCTCACACAATGCAAATTGGTTCCTGTTATCACAGAGTACAAAGCAGAATACCAAACGCCAACAGAAGGGATTTGGTCACGTTGCTGCATTCCTCAACCTCTGTTCGCATAAGGCAAAGGATCTTGTTCGTTCAACACACAACATCCACGATAACAGGGTTAGCAAAGGAGTACAGAGTTTCCATTTATCAAAATATAACTGTATTTTTATTGTAATGTATTATTTGCTGGCCAAGCCCAATAACCTAAGCCCATGTTCTAATTGTAACCCTAAACTCCTCACTATAAATAAGAGGAGATGGGATAGAAATAGAGGGAGGCAATTCATAACGTCGAAGGTTCATTCTTGCATACAGAGTCCTTATGTAATGTAAATCGAAAAAGGACTCTAGAACAACCGGCAACGCAAGTTCGCCGGAAACTATAGTTCTTCAAGCTTAAATATTAATAAAATTGACTAAGTGAACGTTGGTCATATTTTTGGGGCCGAACCACTATAAAATATGGTGTTATTTATTTGATTATATCTCTATTCTTGAATCTATGCTCTTATGTTCTAAAGTTGACGAAAAACAGCGCCAACAGTTTGGTGCTTTCATTGAGAGAACAGATTCAAGATAAAGAGGTTCGATCTAACGAAGTCTTTGAATAAATACTTTGAGGAAATCATCCCCAGAAGACTCTACATGTCGTCGAGGGCCAGATTAGTCTCCTGTTCATTTTTATCCAGGCCATCTGCGGAGCAATGGAAAGTTGCTAGAAAACACCATATTCGTCGAGACAAATCACAGATCTATATGAAAAATAATTTCACTTAATTGCGTCCAAATTAGGGCACAATATTGAAATTAAAAATCTAGTGATTCTGAGTTACAAGGTGGAGCAATCACAGCGACTTAAGGATAGATCCACTTATGGCGACGGCTTGTTCAAGTTATGAATAGTGATAAAACCATTGCTTGTAACCTTATTTGCATTTATGGAATCGATGGATACCACAACGAAGCTTGAAAACCTAGAAAAGATCTCTTGTTCATTTACTTGTATACAACACATGGTCTATCAGATTGCTTATAAGTCTTTAAAACTGTTTGGATTGAACAGAGCTTCAAAATCATTAGTGAAAATTCTGAGGTCGGAGACATTCGAGCTATAGACAGAATTTATCTTCGAAGCTGACATATATGTACCCCTCGAGTCAACTCATATAAGTCGTCTGAGCTAGTCACCCCTTTGTGCAAGCTATGTGAACGGTATCTGGTACTCACACCCGAGCTGGTCATCATTCCACAAGAGTCATTCGAGCCATAAACAGAGTTCGTCTCCAAGCTAAACCACTATGTGAAACCAAGTTGGGGACAGAGTTCATCTCCGAGACAATAATTACCCGAGCTGAAACTACAACATAAATTTCTATGATCAACTGTACTTATTTTCGAGATAGTGATCAGACTAGCAATTCCTTGGTTTCATCGAGATGACTTGGATTTCGAGGTCCTATCCATTCATTAAAAGCTCATTGGTGGACCCAAAACAGGTATGTTTTAAATATTTATAAATCGCAAGCGCACGAATCGTTCATATAGAATAGTGATCGTGTAAGCAAGGATGTAGAACCCAAAGGAGTTGTCTAAAATCGAAAAGAAAACTATTTTAAACTAAAATTAATAAATTCTAACCTAGCTCTAAAGATTGATGAAAATTTGTAACAATAAAAATAAAATAAAGATAATAATAAAGATATCAAAGAAAATATATATAACTAAATTAATAATTGTAAACAAGATGGTAGAGGAAAGATTATTAAGATAATGAAATCCACAAAATATAAGTTCAATAATATTTAAAAGTACATTGACTCCCAAGTTTTAGTAATAGTAGAAATTAATCAAATCATCACTTATTCAAATTAGATATTCTATTTAAGCACAAGTTTTTATAAAAATATAAGATCTATCTTCACTTTTCAAAAATTATAATTTCAAAGAATTTAGTGTAAATCAATCTAATGAAAAAACAAGTAAATCAATCTAGTGAAAAAACCAATAAACAAATAAGGCAAAACATAATATTTTTGTTCTAAGCATTGGATGTGTGCAATTTAATGACACATCTTACATAAAGAATATTATGTTTTTTCACTAATGAAGAACAAATTGTAAATATGAGTTAACAATAAAAAATACATGATATTTAAGATGAAAGAAAATATTTGAAGAAGAAAATCCATAAACTTTATTGCACAAAATGGGAAATCAACATACAAAATAAACACTATCTAGTTACATATTGTTTCATCATCACCTTAATAATCCTAAAAAGATTAGAAACTCATAACTAAAATAGCAAATACAAACTAAAAATTACAAACATATATAGGAAAATTTGGATGAGAAACCCCTAAATTGTTCCTCTAAAAATACATAGAAAAAATGACCAAAAAGAAGAAAAAGATGAAGAGAATTGAGAGGTCTTGAAAGTGTAGAACTTGTGGTATGGTAACCTCTCCCAAAACAAGCACTCCAAATGGTCTTGAAAATTCCGTATTTATAGCCAAAATGAGAGGATTAAAATAATAATTAAATTGATTAAATTAATAATAATATGGCAAATAGGGGTAAATTATAGGGTGCAATGATGATGTTTTGGGGTAAAATATGTAGAAAAGTTGGGTAAAAAATTGGTATTTTTGGCAAAGGGGACAAAGGGACAAAGGTGCTTTTGTTGGGCTCAAGAAAAATTGGCATGGAGGCTTGGTGGCAGGCCTAGGGTCTGCTGGCCCGTGGGGTACTGGCTGGGGAGAGTTAGGCGTAGGCTTGCTGGATTGTGGGCTGTTGGATTGCTGGCTGGTGAAGCAAATGGACCATTGGTGGGAAGGCAGGCCCAGGAGTGGCTGGGAAAGGTGCTTCGGCTTGGCTGCTGGTTGAATTGGTGGCTGTGTGCATCAGGTGGTTGGGAAGGGATGAAATTTCGGACTGGCAAGAGGCATCTGGGGGCTTCAGCTGGACGTGGGCTGAAGCTTGGGCCGAGTGGAGAAGCTTGTGAGCCAAGTGGGCTTGGGCTGGTGGTCCTGAAGGAAATGGGTGGTGAGCATATTTTCAATTTTGCCATTTTTTTCCTTACTTTTCAAAGCCCTAAAAAAATGCAATAAATTCCCTACAAAATAAATATACAATAAATCATAATAAAATATTTTCAACTATAAAATAAATTAATTTAATTCTTTGAAAATATTAATTATAACTTAATTTATATTTAACATTTAAATTCAATAACACAACATTTTTTTACCTCAAACTAAACAATAATAATTCAACTAATTAACTAAAACTTTTTACAACAAAATAATTATAAAAACACACAAAAATCTAGAAAATTACAATAAGACTAATAAATAAAAAATTACTTGAAAACTTAATAAATTACTTAAAACATCAAAGATTAAGCAACAATTAGCATATAAAAAGTGGTAAAATAACTCTAATTTGTAGAGTTATCACACCCCCATACTTAAAGTTTTGCTAGTCCTCAAGCAAAAGAAAAATTAAAACACATTTTTTTCTACTCGTGATATAAAAAAGATTTTCTCAAAAATTGCACAATGAACATAAATCTAAAAAATTATTATGAATAAAAGTTAAGCTTATGTAGTTAATTAAATTGTCAATTTCCCTTTTAAAAATAAGTTTTCATTCAAATTATTTTTCACTTAAACTAATAGGAAATTAGAGTGTTCTTGTTATGAAAAATGTAATTTTTGGTACGAGCAAAATTGACCCAGTAATTAAAGACAAAGCTTAAAAATTATTCATATTGTTAAGAGAATTAAACTCAAACTCAATCAGGATTTTTATCATTGAAAATGAAAAATATCACCAATTTTTTTTTTGTTTTTTTTTTAATTTTACAACAAATGAAAAACATGCATAAACACAAAGAAAAACACATAAAAACAAAGAAAAATACATACACACTACCCCCAAACTTAAATGAAACATTGTCCTCAATGTTTAATAAAATGGAAAAAATTAAGAAATACTCCCTTTGATGAATGCTTCCTTGATTTGGCTCTTTTGTTGTCTTCTCTTCTTTTCTTTTTAGGTAAGAAGTTTCCTTCAAGCTTTTTAAAAAACATGAAACAAAAAACACAACAAAAGTGAAATATAAAATGAAACATAAAAAGTATGGGTTGCCTCCCACAGAGCGCTTTAGTTTATAGTCTTTAGCTCGACTATAATTTTTTTTTTCTTTTAACATACACTCAATCGATGGTGTAAAATTTCATTTGTAGGGTGTGTTATGACTTTGGTGTAAATGCCATAAATAATAATTGATAACATCACACCTACAAGAAAATTAGAAATATGCAATTTTAAGGGAATATCAATAAAATAAGAAAATTGCATATCTATATTAGACTTCTTTTCATTTTGAGTAAATATACAAATTTGTTCATTCATGGGCTCTTGAGATATAATTATATCTTTTTCATTTTCCTCATGAGCCTCGAAAATTATTTCATCCAACTCTTTGGTTTTATTAGGGGTTTGGATGCACATTACAAGTTCTTCAACAACTTCATTGTCCTTTTCATTTTCAATTTGACTATTTGGATTGGGAATGAGTTGGATGGGGTAAGCTTGTTTTTCCGACTCTATAACAGTTGCAAGTTGACCTATTATTGTCTCAATTTTTGAGATCGACTGAGACTGGGCTAGTAAGATTTGGTAGGTTGATTGCATGAATTGTTGTAAGGTATCCTATAAAGATGGGCTCGTTTCTTGTTGAATGGGATATGATAGGTTGGATTGGGCATGACTTTGATTATGCATGTTGAATTCATTCCCTATTGGAGACTGGGTATGAATCCATGAAAAATTTGGATTATAGGTGGGGGCAAAATGGATATCAAAAGATTCATGCATATCATACATATCATTAGTTTCTCCATAATTTAAATTTGAGTGCTTATAATAGTTGTACTCAGAATTCTAACTATAGTTAAAATGATCCATATGGTAAACTAAATGACAAACTAATTTTTTTTTAATGATAATTAAGGTAAAAAGAAAAATTAAATAAAATTAAGAGAACAAAAACAATGTTAAGATATTAAATAATTATACGATAATATGATAAAAGACAAATAAAAAATAAGATAAAATTAAGTAAGATTATCAAAACTTAGGCAAGAGTAGGGAGGCATAGCATGCCATCAACTATAACAAAATTAAGGTAAAAATTAGAAGGCACAAGTGCCATCAAATAAAACATAAGATCAAAGATTAGGAGGCAAAATTGCCATCAACTAGTAACTTGCAATAAATAAATAAAAATAACAACAAGATAAATAAAGAAAATTACAACAAAATTATAACAAAATTAGGAGGCACAAGTGTCATCGACTATAAAAATTAAAAATATAGATAGGAGGCACAAGTAGCGTCAACTAAAAAAGACAATAAATATATATAAGTAAGTTTTTTTTTATGGGTGGTAGAAACCGTCCCAAATTTTCTTTTTATCTTTTTTTTTTTAGTTTTCTATAAATATATATTTTTTTTAGTTTTTTTTAAGTGCAAAAATTAAAATAACTAGTAGAAGAATTCACTAACCTTGAGATAAATTTCGTTTCTTTTCTTGCAACTCCCCGGCAACAGCGCCAAAAAATTGATGGACCCAAAACGGATATGTTTTAAATATTTATAAATCGCAAGCGCACGAATCGTTCATATACAATAGTTATTGTGTAAGCAAGGATGTCGAACCCAAATGAGTTGTCTAAAATCGAAAAGAAAACTATTTTAAACCAAAATTAATAAATTCTAACATAGCTCCAAAGATTGATGAAAATTTATAACAATAAAAAGAAAATAAAAGATAATAATAAAGATATTACAGAAAATATATATAACTAAATTAATAATTGTAAACAAGATGGTAGAAGAAAGATTATTAAGATAATGGAATCTACAAAATATAAGTTCAATAATATTGAAAAGTATATTGACTCCCAAGTCTTAGTAATAGTAGAAATTAATCAAACTATCACTTATTCAAATTAGATATTCTATTTAAGCACAAGTTTTTATAAAAATATAAGATCTATCTTCACTTTTCAAAAAGTATAATTTCAAAGCATTTTGTGTAAATCAATCTAATGAAATAACAAATAAATCAATGAACATTATTTATAAGGCAAAACATAATATTTTTGTTCTAAGCATTGGATGTGTACAATTTAATGACACATATTACGCAAAGAATATTATGTTTTTGCACTAATGAAGAACAAAGTGTAAATATGAGCTAACAATAAAAAAAATACATGATATTTAAGATGACAGAAACTATTTTAAGAAGAAAATCCATAAACTTTATTGCATAAAATGGGAAATCAACATACAAAATAAACACTATCTAATTACATATTGTTTCATCATCACCGTAATAATCTTAAAAAAATTAGAAACTCATAACTAAAATAGCAAATACAAACTAAAAATTACAAACATAAATAGGAAAATTTGGAAGAGAAACGCCCAAATTTTTCCTCTAAAAATAAATAGAAAAAATGACCAAAAAGAAGAAAAAGATGAAGAGAATTGAGAGGTCTTGAAAGTATAGAACTTGTGGTATGGTAACCTCTCCCAAAACAAGCACTCCAAATGGTCTTGAAAATTCCCTATTTATAACCAAAATGGGAGTATTAAAATAATTAATTTAAGTTAATTAAATTGATTAAATTAATAATAATATGACAAATAGGGGTAAATTAAAGGGTGTAATGATGATGTTTTGGGGTAAAATGTGTAGAAAAGTTGGGTAAAAAGTTGGTATTTTTGGCAAAGGGGACAAAGGTGTTTTTGTTGGGCTCAAGATAAATTGGCATGGAGGCTTGGTGTCAGGCCTAGGGGTTGCTGGCCCATGGGGTGCTGGCTGGGGAGAGTTAGGCGTGGGCTTGCTGGGTTGTGGGCTGTTGGATTGCTAGCTGGTGAAGCAAACGGGCCATTGGTGGGAAGGCAAGCCCAGACGTGGCTGGGAAGGGTGCTTCGGCTTGGCTGCTGGTGGAATTGGTGACTGTGTGCATCAGGTGGCTGGGAAGGGACGGAATTTCAGACTGGCAGGAAGCATCTGGGGGCTTTAGCTGGACATGGGCTGAAGCTTGGGCCGAGTGGAGAAGCTTGTGAGCCAAGTGGGCCTGGGCTGGTGGTCTTGAAGGAAATGGGTGGTGAGCATATTTTCAATTTTGCCATTTTTTTCCTTTCTTTTCCTTACTTTTCAAAGCCCTAAAAAAAGGCAATAAATTCCTTACAAAATAAATATAAAATAAATCATAATAAAATATTTTCAACTATAAAATAAATCAATTTAATTCTTTGAAAATATTAATTATAACTTAATTTATATTTAACATTTAAATTCAATAATACAACATTTTTTTACCTCAAACTAAACAATAATAATTCAACTAATTAACTAAAACTTTTTACAACAAAATAATTATGAAAACATACAAAAATCTAGAAAATTACAATAAGACTAATAAATACAAAATTACTTAAAAACTTAATAAATTACTTAAAAACTCAAAGACTAAGCAACAATTAGCATATAAAAAGTGGTAAAATAACTCTGATTTGTAGAGTTATCACTCATGTTGTGCGACCATAAGGGAACTAAGCTTATAAGGCTCGAGGCCATTTCAAGGTCACTACAAAACCTTGCTTGTACACACAAGCGACAACTTGACTTAACCCTTTAATGAAACGTGTTCGCCCTTGCTTTCTTACAAGGGGCGAACAGGAATAAGGGAGCACATCTCGAAAAATTATACTTGAACTATTTCGAGGTCTCCTTTGAATGGTTAGACCAAATATTTAAGCACACAAAGATTATGCTCGAACTAGTTCGAGGTCAAAAAAGAGTTGGAGACATCTCAAAGTCTTGCCAGTTCATTTGATCCTTGAATGAAACCTGTTTGCCCATGCATCCACACATAGGGCGAATAGGATACATCGAAGGCATTCTGTAACGACCCAACTATTCTAGACTTTGGACCATTAATGACTACTATACTAATCTTAAGAAAACGTACATATGAAATAACCATAACTTTATTTAAAAACTATAAAGTAAATCTTAAATACATAAAAATTCATTTAGGATATGGGATCCCATTGTTTTGAAAACAAAACATAACTTAAATAAATTGGTTACAAAATTAAGTGCGAAAAAAATAATACATAGAAATCATAACTAAAAGACTTAAAAACTTCATCCTCGAATCGAATGCGCAATCCACCGATTCCATCCTGCCTCAATACACATCCTCAAGCTGCCAAGAATCTTTCCGCCGCCATAACTATTTTCCTACACATATAAACATAAAGGGACGAGCTTAATGCCCAGCAAGGAAAAACTACTAACCACATAAACATACACATAAAATCATATCATAACATATGCTAAAACATATCACAACATATACTATATAAGACTATACTAATAATGGCCATTATGACATGTGATAAACCATCTACGTCCCCTGTCTAATATTTGAGGTAGGTTAGATCACATGTAGTGTATGATAACCCATCTACGCCCCCTGTCTAATATTTGAGGTAGGGTAAATCATAACATAACATATGAAAACATAAACTTATCATAACATACTAAACATAACATAACATAAAAACATAACATATCATACAAACATACAAGATCTAGCCTATTTTCCTTACCAAAATACCGGGATGATGAGAACAAGGTCAGGATTTTGGAACACTCCTAAAAACCATTAATGGAAGGGTGAGTATACTAAAGAGAATGAGATGAAAAAAATGGAAGAACTATACCATTAAGAATATACTTACCAAAAACCTTATGTTCAAGAACTTAGATTTCCTATCCAAGAATAAAGAATAAAGTTAGGGGCTGAGTAGAAAACTATAAGAACTTGAAGAAAATAATACCAAATGAACTAGAGTTTTGGAATACCTTGAATGCTTTATGACCAATCTAAACCTTGAACCGAAATGTGTTATAAACCTTACTTCCCAAGTGTTTGGTAAGCTTAAAAATGATTAAGCTTATAATCCCCAACCCAAGTGTTTACACTCTCACAATAACCTAGCAACTTGCAGCCTCTGAACTTAGCTTGATGAATGAATGAAAAATGTTTGGTGCTAGGTCCTATTTATAGAGTTCTAGGAATAAAAATTTTCTAATTATAATCCAAATTTAAATTTAAATTTAAAATAGAATCATAAGGAATAAAAATCTTCTAATTATAATCCAAATTTAAATTTAAATTTAAAATAGAATCCTAAGGAATAAAAATCTTCTAATTATAATCCAAATTTAAATTCAAATTTAAAATAGAATCCTAAGGAATAAAAATCTTCTAACTTTCTAAATCTCGTAACTCTAAACTAACTTATAGTAAAATCAACATATCTGGATCTGTAGGACTCCGATTTAAAATAAATTTATACCGTTAGAAAGCTAATTAAATTATCTACAACTTTTTAGAAATACTATTTTTCGAAATTCATAACATAACTGGGTTAAAAATAGGTCAGAAGTTACAGTACCCTAAAGTTACGAAAAATCTATTTAATTATCTAAATGACAAAAATCTAATAAAATATCTAAATCACAAATAAATAAAATTGTGAGTCTAAATATCTAAATATCTAAATAAATATCATGCTCCTAACAGATTCTGGTGAAGACTAAGTCTTATATTTCCCTTATTAAAATAATGACTCCTTAATAATCATGCATATGACAAGTGTCATAATCCTATTGGCTCTATCTAAACCTTAGGTTATAATAATCATCATATTAATAACCAGCAATATTAATCAAACCTTATGTTATAATTTATATTCTTAAAATATAGGTTAAACTTATAAAATCCATAACTATTGTTAGGAGTTTCCAACTAAATCCCGGCTTGAACCAAAATCCACAGTAATGAACATACTATAACCAATACTAGCTATTACTTCTACTACTATTATCTAACTAGCTAAGTAAATTCTGGGACTCTACACATTCCGAGTAAAAGCATGTGATATTTGCTGATGAGTTTTTTAGTTTAGCAATACACATTATCTAGATAACTTCCGAGCTGACTTGAACAAGTTATATTCGAAGAACTTGTACATGATGCTAACACAGGAACAAACAGGACGAGCCTGTTAGCACGAGCTTGACAAATATAATGAATCTTGATTAACCAACTAAAATAAATCGATATAAGGATAAATTTGGAATTCTAGATTAACGAACGATATTCATAAATCGATACAGTTGGAATTTTTTGCAAAATAGTTTCAACCTCGCAACCTTGAGAGCATACTCGAGGATAAGAAAAAGTTACTATCACTGAGCAAGAAGTAACTAGATTAACGAGACTACACGAACATAACACTAACTGTTCGCACACAAGTAGGTTGGAGCAAGGAGCAAGAATTTTAGGACTCACCTCAGAATTATGACCACACCAACCCAAAGATGATCTTGTTCACCCAACACTGAAGGCAGGCCTTAAGGGGTATTCTGATCCCCTACTCGGTGTAACCAAACCTGCTAGAAGTATGAAAAAAGATTCTTCTCAGAGGAAACACTGTTAAAGGTTGCTTTATAAAGTGATCGCAATCAGTAAAGAAGATAACCTCAAATTCAGATTAATCATGAAATAGGACAACTTCAAATTCTGATCGTTATCAGAAAGGAAGATAACCTTGAATTCAGATTAATCATGAAATAGGACAACTTTGAATTCTGATCGTTGTCAGAAAATAAGACCTCGAAAGAGGATAACTTTGAATTTCGCACTATAAAATCAGCCTGAACCCGAGGAGAAAGTAATCCAACACTTATAACTTGGTTACTTGAGGGGCATATAGATGTTTGGACCTAACCTGAAATAAAAGTGTATGGAATAATAACGAAACACGCGAACTAAAAGTGCATGGAATAATAACCAAACACGAGAACTAAAGGGGATGGATTACAAACCAAATGCGAGCTAAATTAGTTTGGAACAAACCAGCTAAAACTGATCGACAAGCAAGAAAGTTGGAATAAAAAATAAACCAACAACAAATTAAGTCGATCCCGAGGCTAAATTTTTTTGTAAAAATTAGTTTCGACCTCATAACCTCGAGGATGAGAAAAAGTGACTAGAAAAGCAAGATATAACTAAAATACTAAACTTACATGCCAATTAAGTACTTTCGAGTACATGATGAAAGTAAGGTTCCACCTTGATATTAATGAATTCAGACATGGATACTTCGAACAAACTGTGCATGAGTGCATTAGAATTCGAGCATAAATCCAATATATATATTTGTACGGATAAACAAATATAAAAGAAAGTTTTTAATATAACATGCTCAAAATAATTCGACCCCGAAATGTAAAGCATAATATTAAAATAAAAAGCTGAAAGTAAAATCAAATGCATAAAAGATTTTCGAGTGAGAAGGTTGTATGCATCAAAGATTAATATTGCTATATAAAAAATAGCTCTAAATCGAGCTGAGAATTGTTGGATATAACCACACCACGAGTTCAAAAAAAATCTATACATCTTTTCAAATAAAAAAGTTGTCTCGAACTTTTGGAAAAAGGTTAAAGTATAGAGATGACCGAGCATAAAAGGAAAAATATTACAAATTTTTTGTGCAACAAAATTTTGAGTAATATTCTAGCCTATCATGCTTCTATGGATAAAGGAGTATGAGTTTCGAGCAGTTATAAACTCATCATACTTATATGTTTAAATAAGTATGCACAATGATTGAGACTTTAAACAAACAAGTAGACGTACTTGAAAGTTTAAATAACGCAATCAAGCTTTGAAAAATTCAAGTTGGTATATAAGTGAAATTTGGAAATAAAAACTGAGCTGGAAATTTAGCTCGGATTGTCAAAGATGATTCCAAATAGAACTTAATAAACTAACATGAAAAATCAAAGTTATAAAATCCTGGTCCAAACTAGGAATAAGGCCTGAATACTAACAAGTAGCTATTAAGTAAACATTTAAAACCTTGTTGAGCCAGGTTGTAACCGAGTGATGCACGAACTCATAAACATTTTCAAAAGAAAAGATAACCATCAACTTTGATCAAGGATAACTTCAAATTCTGCTAGTTTGAAAGATAACATCAGAACCTAATCATTGTTAGGATTGAGGACAAATTTTAAACCACGATCGATCACCATTAAAGGATAACCTCCAATTCTGGTCGCCTACCAGTTTGAGGAATAACCTTTAGTGACCTCTTCACATAACTTGGCGTGTTCGACTATGTTTATATACATGAAACAAACAAAATGATTATGTTGGCCTATGGTTACGAAAAATGAATTCTGCTATCAAGTGATCAAGGACCAAGACTCCTCAATCACTTGGGGGGCATATGGGGTGTAAGAACATGCAAGATAAGAAACTTTTGGCCAAAAAAGTGTTCTGTTCGTTCTACCCAAAAAGGCATGCTCATGTCCTGTTCGTTCTACCCACGAAAATGTGCATGCTCATTTTCTGTTCGTTCTAACCACAAAGGCGAAATTTTTTCTACTCGCCTGCATCTAAAGGTGAGACAAACACAAACCATGAAAAGAGAGAAAGCAGATATAAAAATACACAAGTTGTTCGTACCATTCACAAAAGGCAAACTAGTCTGTTTGTATCATGCATTTAAGGCAACTAATCTACTCGCGCTAAGAACAAAAGGCAAAATGGTTTGCATGCAAGTACATACTACAAAAGAAAACAAAGAGTCAAGAGTATGCAAGTACAAAATACTCCAACATAAGGCGTGCTAGAGACTAAGCTATCAGGACTCTTGCTCAAGGGTTTGGTCTCCCGACGCAGCTAAGGGGTCAGCAGAAGTGCGGGTAGAAAGATCTTCAGGCCTTGAAACATCACCATTTCTTGGTTGTGCTGAGGAGGTACGAACAGAGGAGTTTTCTTCATCAGCAAGTCTCTGTTCACAAGCCTCTAGCAGGGACTTCTCTCTGCCATTCATAAATGTTAAATCAATACTGCAGTTATGTTTCCAAACCTGAAAAAACATGTTATTTAGGATATCTCCTTCTTCTTCAAGGGTTTTAAGATGATTAGCTTCCAATTCAAATTTAAGTTTCTTAACATCAAAAGCATGAGACTTCTATAGACGGTCAATCTTAGCCTTTAATTGATTGGTCTCGCTACAAGAAGAATTTTTGAGTTGCTCAAGCTCAGTCTTACAATTGTTTCTCTCACCATGAACATTGCCTATCTTAGACATGAGGGCACGACATGTGTCTTCCTTATCCTTCTTCAACTACTCGATAGATTCAGATAGGTTGGTCAAGGTGATCATTGTTTGCGAAGGATAAAAATAGATCAATACAGAAAATCAAGCGGAAAGATAACAAGTACGATATTAAGAGAAGACCCATACCTGAACAGTGTTGGCAATAGAATGGCGAACGATCTTGTTGGGGACTCAAACTCTGGAGAAAGACCATTTTGCCTATATTTGGTCACTCTGGATGACCTCTTCAAATCTGGGTACCACCATTTGAACATGCGAAGGTAATATAGGAAATAAGGACCGGGTCTTGGGAACAACACTAGCAGCTGCTGTAGTGGCTGGCAGTGTAACCCCAACTGGAGGCCGACTCTGGCCTAAACGAACAGAAGAAGACTCTACAAGGGTCCCCTTATTCTTGTTTGCTAATTGTTTCCTCCATTTGTTAGTCCTTGCACCTACAACCTCAGGGCCACCAAACAAAGCTCGAGCATTCATGTCTCCTGCCAAAAGAAAAATGGTTAGATAAGATACAAAAAGTATATATGTCATGATGTGGCTAAGAAAAAATAGTATACCAAAAGGACTGTCAGTACAAGTTTCCTCTGGAAAGTATTCATTTAACCAACGGGGGAGGAATAGTTCCTCATTTCTAGGGGATAGACGAAGAACTCTGTAACGACCCACATTTACTAATAAGGCTTAAGGGCCTTGATTAGTGTGACGGGAGCGCATAATTGGAATATATGTGATTTAATGATTAAAAGTATGCTATATGATTGTTTGAATATCTGTGATGCATGACTATGTGTATTAGTATGCATGTAGGCCCTGATTAGGTTAGAAAGGGCATAATTGTAATTTTGGCCCGTTGAGGGCATAACTGTATATATATGTGATAATTGTTGAGACCACATTATTATGTGGATATATCTGTGATCTGTAACTCAAGACGATCCTAGTGAGCAGGTTAGCGAAAAAGTCACGGCGGGGATTTATACCCGGCTCGGGGCGAGCCTGGGGGTATAAATGGGACTTTAAAGAATGTATTGGGGTTAATTTTGACATTGAGGAATATAATTGGTGATTAATTAGGTATCGGGAAGTAAGCAGAAAACATTAGAGACACTCGAGGAATTAGCGGGAATTGGGTGAAATGACCAAAATGCCCCTAGGTGGATTAAAAGATTTGGAGTTAAAGGGGAGGGTATTGTGGTAATTTGGCATATAAAGGATAGGTATAACTCAGGTTTTATGCCTTAGTGGGAAGTGTAGAAAAGGCTGGAAAGTCTGAAGGAAAGTAAGAAAAGAAAAAGAAAGAAAAAGAAGGGAAAGAAAAGGGAAAGGAAAACAGGGTATTTTTCAAGGTCGGTTTGGCTTTCCCCCATTAGTTCTTGAAGTCTTTGGAGCAGAAACTCAGGAAGAGTTTGGGCAAGAGCTAGAGGCTAGGGTCCCTGTTCTAGCTTGAGGGATTGGTAGAGCAATTCATTCAGTTGAGGTAAGACTTTGAAGTTTTCTTCAGTTTCTGGTTTTGGTGTTGAACGATGATGTCTAAGCTAAATTTGATGGGAATTCTAGGAAATTCAAGCCAAGGGTTTGAGGAGGAGTAAGCCAAGGAGGTGTAGAGGCTGACTAACGGTCGAATCCCCATTAAAGGTATGAAATTCTAGCTCTAAATTTTGAGGTTTTGGTTGTTTTGGTGAAGTTTCTGAGTTTGAGGTTCAACCATGGTGAATTTTGAGATTAGGGGTGCATGTGTTTAAGTTTTGTATGGTTGGGATGCTGGGGATGAGTTAGACCTGTAAGCAAGCTTAATTCTAGGTTTGGTGGAAGTTTGGAGAAGTTTTGGTAAGGATTGGCTCGGGGAAAGTCGAAGGAGGGAAAAACAGCATTAGCTGTTCTGTGACTAGCGCTACAGCGCTAGCCTTTGGGTGCTGTAGCGCTAGGCCAAGTGCCTTGGGACGATTTTGGGCTCTGTTTGTAGTGCTGTAGCGCCCTCCTTAGAGTGTTGTAGCGCTACACTGTTTCCAGAAAGGGGTTTTTGAGTTATTTTCAAGGGTTTTTGCTCGGGGGTTCGATTCCACCACCCCGTTTGGTGGAATTAGAGCTTCTCGAGGGCTCGGGATTGGTCCTGAGGCTAGGTTTTGGACTTGAGGTTTGGTGATGATTTTGACCTATGGTTGTGACTAAGTGTGCGCTAGGGCTCAGGAGGGATCGTGCTCAAGGATCAAAGTGAACGAAGCTAGCGAATTTAAAGGTAAGAAAACTGTACCCGGTTATATGTTTGTGATGGGACTAAGTGCTCCCGATAACTGTATAATGTCATAGATGGTATTATGCCATGGGACATGTGATAAATGGCCTAAGGGTGCCGTATACAAAATTTGCGCACAGGGCGCGGCTTGGCCACTAGTAGCCGAGGACAGCTTAATATTCACTGAGCTCGGTTTAAGCGGGCCAAAGTCAATGGGATAAACAGAGGGTGCGACCTAAAGGTGCTAACCCTAGTTATCATTTATGAATTGATTATTGATATGAGATGATATGTTTGGTATGCTGAATGCTTGGTTATCATGAATGCTTAAACTGTTGAGAACATGTTTATGTGATATGATATATTGGATTGTCTGTTGATTGTTTGTGCTCTGTTATTGTATTTTCTTGCTGGGCCTTGGCTCACGGGTGCTACGTGGTGCAGGTAAAGGCAAAGGAAAGTTAGACCAATCCTGAGATGGAGAGCTATGGGGCTGACTGTACATAGTCAGCTGTTCAGTCGTCATGGCCTAGGAGTGGATCAGAACAAGGAATGCCTAACAGTCTGTTTTTCTCTAGAATGGCCAATTACTGTATTTAAATCTTGAATCTTTGTAAATGCTTTTAATCTTATTATTTTTGGGATCCCGTGTAAACAAAAAATAATATTTATAAGAAATGCGGTTTTTGAGACCAAAATCTTTTAATCCTAGTTCCATTATAGTTTCAGTAACACGTTTTTAATTACAGGACTTGATTAGCAAGTCTAGCAATTTTAAAAACACATAGTGTAACGGTCTTGGCTATTGAGGGCGTTACAACCTCCCACGTCACTAAATGTTTCAGAAGGGAGAGGCACTTGCAATAAGTCAAACTTTGAATAGCTGGGGAACCTAGAAGAAAGACTGATTGGGGAAGAGCAAGCAGATGAAACCTCGAAGTGAATTGACTCAGGCCCGTAATGAACAACAAAAACCTCTTCTGATTGCCTCTCTTGTATAGACTCTTGAACTTCAGAAAAGGGAACGTACTCAAACTCTGGAGGCGGCGATAGATGACCCAATGACTGGTGTGGCTCGAGTAGACCTACCAATCGTAAATTGTCATCATTGATAAGGAAAGATGCATTCCTATACTTGCTCTCCAATTGACATAACTGAGAAAGACGCTCTCGCATCTCAAAGGTTGGAGTCGGTCGCCTATAACGACCTAAAACAACAAGTTAGGGGAGCAGAATAAGCTTAACGTGAAGGAAATGAACATAAAACTATTGAAAGGGAAACGATCAGATACTTACAATATCATGGAATGACCTATGCTCGGACAGGAGGACATTGGTAAAACAGTATTGATTAAAGTAGCGACCAGGGTTGGAAACACCAATCCTAAGGACTTCCCACCAGAATAGCTACACCAGTGGTAGAATCCTTCATAACCCGATACACGATTGGACTTAAGATTGAACAAGAAGTGAACCTCCAAAGCATTAAGGGGAGGCCAATCTAACACTCTATACAGAATACGTAGCAGTACCAATAGTCTGTAGCTGTTCGGCGTTAGTTGAAATGGGGCTATTCCAAAATAGTCACATATTTCCACAAAGTATGAATGAAGTGGAAGGAAGGCCCCTTCCTGGCAATGCATGGGACTCCAAGTGGTATACCCGTTGGGTTGGAAGCTTGGTTGCTCATCATTAGTAGGGACTCTAACCCTGAGCTCGCCAATGAGTCCATATGTATCTATTAAATAGGACAAGTCACTTATAGAAAAGGAGGATCTCCGTGTCACAATACCATCCGAGCTAAAGATTTCTCCAAGCTCTTTTTCGGCATAATCGACTTTTTTCCTCGTCCTTAACGCTCTTGATTTCTTGGGAGGCATGGACTTGATCCTAGATCAAAATCAAATAGGGACAAACAGATCCCTATAAACTTCGAAGAAAGAGGCCTAACCGGATTGTAAAAGAAACCGGACTCTTCAAAGAGCAAGCAAAACCCAGTACCAGAAAATGAAAGGAAAGAGTAAGATTATGTTCACACATACACAATATGAGGCATGTTCTCCCATAAGTGTATAGCTAGGGCGAACAGAACCGAAAAGGTACTAAAGCACATGAATAAGTTAGCTTGTAAAATAATCTATACTTGGGGAGAACAAGGAAACTCGCTCATAAAAGGAGTTCAAGCAACATGTTCGTTTGATGAGTTAGTTCAGGCATCCTGTTTGTTTAAAGGCTAGTTCAAGCATCCTGTTCATTTAAAGGCTAGTTCAAGCAACCTGTTTGTTTAATGGGTTAGTTCAGGCATCCTATTCATTTAAAGGCTAGTTCAAGCATCCTGTTCGTTTAAAGGCTAGTTCAAGCATCCTGTTTGATTAAAGGCTAGTTCAAGCATCCTGTTCGTTTATGGGTTAGTTCAAGAACCTTGTTCGTTTAATGGGCTTGTTCAAGAAACCTGTTTGTTTAAAGTCTAGTTCAAGCATCCTGTTCGTTTATGGGTTGATTCAAACACTCTGTTTACAAGACAATAGAAAATTCGACTTAAGGAAAAAACATGTGATGACTTTTCGGGTAGTTGAGAAAAATTTCTAAGTGTGTGCTTGCTTTTATTGGCATGAGGTTGAGGTTGCGAATCATAGGATCCTGCTCCTATTTTGAATCGTCCAATGATTGGGGAAAGAAGCAATGAATCGGGTGGGTTGTGAGAACCTATTCGCATAAGACAACGTGGAGCTACCTAGGATCATTTTCTCTCAAGGCCTACCCACACATACTAGTTGAGATTTGAATTTTTATGTAGGGAATGAGCAGAGACTAGTTGTTCATTTGTGGCCCTATGAAACTAAAGTGAGGTAAACCCAAGCAGAGGCAAAATGCTTTATTCGCCTATGCTAGTACACAGAGGAACAAAGGTGACCTGAAAAAAGCATGTTCGTTTGCTTTGTATGTATAAAAAAAAATTCTTCATGTTCGATCATGTTTATCCTGTGCAAGAGGCGAACATGGAGGCTGGCAGTTCATCTATGTTTGTAACAAAAAGTGGCTGATTGCGTATAGTACAAAAGGCAAGAAGTAGAAGAGATATAACATGAGAAACTACAAATGAAAATTTCTTGCTTGTTCGTTATACTCTATGGTAGGCAATCAAGAAATTCATTTTTCACTTGGGGTAATTCATTGAAACACATAAATTTGAGGAAGTTTTATAAAGCTACTACTTATGAATAGAACACACGAAGAGCGATTAGAATTCATAAGGATAGCCTGTTCGTTTGAATGCCTTTACGAGGAAAAAAAGGATGTTGGTTGTTAGTATAACTTGTATCAAGACAGAAACTCCATTCAGATATGTAGAGAGCAAAACAAGGTCACTTGGTATGTACCTGTTCGCGAGTTATTTGTATACAAAAGTGAACACAGAACAAACATATTCATATCAATCACAAGAATCATGTTCGCTTGTATCAAAAGCTAATAGACTGCAATCATATGGGTGTAGACGAACTGAAATAATTGTTCGTTTAGGGGCCTATATCAATGGACATGGGACTTACTTGTTCTAACAGAAGTAATGGTTAAGTCAAAGACAGGTTTATGTTCTTCTATGGGCTCCTTATTGAAAGTATCCTTCTAGGCTAATGGCAAAGAGCCAAAGAAGGAACATAGTCTCTTGTTCGTCTTTACCTCACGAATTCAATACACAAGAAGCGACCGGAAGTGAAGGATCTGTTTATTCGCTTTACATATAAAGAAAAAATCTCTATTCGTTCGTGAACAAGTATGAATAAATCTTTGTTCATGCATATACATCTATAAGGGACTATTAATGGAAACGAGGTAGCAAGGTAAGCCCGAGACCTCCAAGGAACTCGGATGTGTGGCCCCCAAAAAAGCAAAGTATTGGAGGCTTAGGAGAATATTTTAAACTTTTGAAGAGGATAAGAGGCCCGAAATTACAATCAAGTGCATAAAGTAGGAGTGCATACCCGTCGAAGAAAATAATCTAGATGGTGGTGATCCTCGGTGATGCTTCTTTTTCTCCGGTGACATTGGCAATGAGCAGTAGGTCGACCCTTCTCCTCTCACGGCGTCGATATTCTCAACACATAAAGGGTCGGCGACTGTTTGCTATTGCTTCTCTAAGAGAACCGCAAGACCCGAACCAATGGGCTTAGGGTTTTCAAAGCAATGGGCCTAAGGGTCCTATAACCTAATGGGCCTATAATTCATTTGAGGAGTGCAACAGAGTACAAGCCCAATAACAAAAAATGATATTTTATTTAAATGCCATATATGTATATAACAAAAAATGAATGGGGAAATTGTTCGCGTAACTAAGTCAGAATTGCGCAAAGCACGAAAACTGACTTGGGGGGCAAATGTTATACCCAGTTTTTGGACATTTATGACATTTAAAAAATAGCAATTATGAATGGAACATTTTTCCTTCCTGTTCTCATACAATGCAAAATGGTTCCTGTTCTCACACAGTTCAAAATGATTCCTATTCTCACACAGTGTAAATTGGTTCCTATTATCACAGAGTAAAAAAGCAGACTACCAAGGGCTAACAAAAGGGATTTGGTCGCGTAGCTGCATTCCTCAACCTCTATTCGCACAAGACAAGTTATTTCACCTCTGTTCGCATAAGGCAAATGATCCTATTCGTTCAACACACAACATCCACGCTAACAGGATTAGCAAAGGAGTACAAAGTTGTCATATAACAAAATATAACTGTATTTCTGTTGTAATGCATTATTTGCGGGTCAAGCCCAATAACCTAAGCCCATGTTGTAATTGTAACCCTAAACTCCTCACTATAAATAAGAGGAAATGATGAGATAGAAATAGAGGGAGGCAATTCATAATGCCGAAGGTTCATTCTTGCATACAGAGTCCTTATGTAATGTAAAGCGAAGAAGGACTCTAGAACAACCGGCAACGCAAGTTCGACGGAAACTATTGTTTTCAAGCTTAAATATTAATAAAAGTGACTAAGTGGACGTATGTCATCTTTTTGGGGCCGAACCACTATAAAATATGGTGTTATTTATTTGATTATATCTTTATTTTTGAATCCATGCTCTTATGTTCTCAAGTTGACGAAAAACAGAGTCAACAAATACCATGTAATATATTTTAATTATTTCACATATTTAATATATAATATGGAAATTATGTAATTTATAAATATATCTATTTTAGATTCAAACATATGTAGTATATATTTATATATATAAAAAAAAATGATATCAAAACAAGGGCATTGAATATATTTAAAATATCAAAATGAACAAAATAATGAACAATTCAGTTATTAAAAAAACTGAAGGAGTTGATGCTGGAAAAGAAAGTGAAGAGAAAATGTTAACGGCCACAGAGCACTACTTCAATGCCCTTAGTTTATGCTCTTATATTATCATAATACAAATATTTTATTTAATAATGGTTATTTATTTTTCCTTTTCTTTAATAAAAAAATCAACTCCATGATCCGTCCACCGGTAATGGTTGCCATAACCACCGGTGTCGAAGACGACAATAAGGTTGCGACGCTTGCAGTGCTTGCCGCTAAAAAGGAGGAAGATGATGGAGAATATTGTGGTGAGTATGCCAACGATCAAAGCTATGCATGGCTTGAAAGGGAAAAATCAGAGTTTCTCATTCCGTACGCCAACCAGTGCTGTGGATAATATTGTGGTAAGCAAAGTGGACTCACGTGCTTCATGTCCTTCTGAAAATAAAAACAAGATTGAAAACGAAGAAACACAACTCAAATAACAACTTGCCAAAGACACGACACTTGGTAATGTAAACTAAAAGTGGTACTCTAAATGCCTTCCACGTATTAGATAAAAACGATATTAGCGTGCTGGCGTTTTCAGCGCCAACACACAAGAATCCTCCAATATTATATATAGTCTCCAACTTCTTACATTATAATTTACATTTCTTTCTAAGTTTATTTTCAAGTTTATGTGAATTGAATATATTAACATATATTTTTAGTGGTAAGATATCTTGAAGTTGCAAGACACATAACAGGGTCCCAATCTATGCTGCGATCCAATCGTTTAATGAAGTGAACGGATTCCTTTAATTATTCTTTGCATGTGAAATTAAGAATCTTTATAAAATTGGATTATGACTTAAAGATATAATGCAGAATAATATTTATATCTTAATGTTGGCGAAAATTTTACATTAATTATAATGTGATAATTGATCTGATATATGGAAGCTGTATGGATATATATGTTCATCTATATATTGATATCAATTTTACCATGAGGATATATTGACTTATCTTAACAGGAATTAATTCCATATCTTCAATTGGTTGATCTGATTCTACGTACGTTAATCCAATTCCTTTCAGTGAAAGAAGTACAATATTCTATGCATGTATTTGGCCACAACGACAACTCAAAATGTACCTTTGCTTTTCTTTTCTTTTTTTAAATGCCGTTATTGGCAGTCGAATATGTACTAATTCCTGTTTGGCTCTAAATAATAATTATTCTCATAATAACATCTGATTTATAAACTATCTATCTAGTTGTTCACTTGTGTGATTGGTTATGATCTTTTATAATTTATTACAAGCTACCCACTTGTAACTGATTGGGTTTTCTCTTGTATGACTTGCCTATATTCAATGAAGACTGTTTGGTATATCGGCCCGGCAAACGAGTAGTATGCTTAGGATTTTTTCATATTTAAGGTTATTTTACAAAAATATGGAGATTTAACCTTTTTATTTAGAAGTTCATTTATTTATGAGATTTTTTTTTTCTATAAATTTGAAAAAATGTATAATTATGTCACATTTTTTTAACATAGTTATATTTTCTTTGATTTGAAGATAATATATTTTTTTCAATTTTTTAATTTTTCTTTTATTTTTTAATTAGCACTACAACAAAAACACCTTTCCACACCACTTAATTATAAGATTATTGAAAAAGTATTATAATAAAATAAAGTAACGGGGGAAAGTAAAAAAAAAATCAATCTAAAACGCGGCAAATGAAAAAAAAGCAGCCGCAAATGAAATGTTCTGCTCTATTTTATTTCCCCTTAAGCACAATCTTTTCGTCTTTCTTTCTCTTTTTCTTCCTGCTTTCTCTCTATTTTGGCAAACCTAGGCTGAAATTTTTTGTAAAGACAGAAGATTGAAAGCCACCACCTCTCTCGGACATGAAACTTTCGCGAGGCTCGACGAACAAAAGGAGCACCTCGGCCACCACCTTTGTTAAGCCCTTTTCAATCTCTTGGATGACATGAAGTCGTGGGCAAAGTTATTTTATTTTAGAGTTTTTATTTTCCTCTATTTCCTTCTCACCTCTATTTGACTCTTTCTCTTTCTTTTCTGAAGGTCCAGAAGGTGTATAGGTTTTGGGATTATCATCAGTGAAGGAGAGAACTTGTACTTAAGATCATTAAAAGAGTTTGTTGATTTTGTGAACGAGCGGGTTCCACTTAAAGGAATCTTAGAGTTTGTGAAGCAGCGACTTAATGGAGGGAATCTGTGAAACCTGAGACCTTTTCAGGTTGAAAAAGTCAAATATGAGAGGAAATTTTTTTGTTAAATTATATATTTGATTTTTTTTTTCTTTTTCTTCTCCCTCCCTCCCGAACCTTTCTCTTTCTTCTTCTTCTCTCTTTTTCTTTTTCTTTTCTTTCCTTTGTTTTCTCACCAAACCAGCCACGGCAAGCTTCAGACCAGCCACCATCAGAGCACCATTTCTAACACGCACCAGAGCTGCAGCTTCCCTGACCGGCAACTGTAGGAAAAACTCATTGCAGGATCTTTATTTATTTTCATGCAATTTACATATTATCAAACAACACATGCAAATTCCTAGAACATGCTCCTATGAAATTGATACAAATACAAAGTAAAGTAAAAACTTACATTACGCAGCGGAACTGGAACAACTTCATCCTTCAATCTCTCTAACCCTTGATTCCTTTCTGTAGCAGAGTATTATCAAGAGATTGAACAAGATCAGCAACACAGTCTTCCTCACCAAGCCTTTGATCAACCTAGAACTAGTGTGGGCTGGTTCTCAACACATGAGACAGAGATCTAGAAAAGAAGAAGATATTGTGGCTAAGAAAGGATTAGAGTGTCTAGGTTTTCACTTACCCAAATCAACTGAGACTGACTTGCTTCCTTATGAAAACCCTAGATATCATATTCCTTATATAGGCAACTGAATGGGATTTATTTAAATTTAAATTAATTAAAATAATAAACAAAAATAAAAGCCTTGGGCTGCCATAAATGGACTTGGGCCCAATCTCTTTGTTTTGAATTTAAATCCCAACTGGGCCTAAATTCAAAATCTTTTATTTATTTTTTTTTAATTAATTAATTAAATCCTTATTCAAATTAACTAATTATAATTTGAAACTCGATTTAATATTATTTATTTATATTGATACCAATTTATCAATATTAATAAATTTACCCAAAGATTCTCTTTTATTCTCTAAATCTCACATCTCTGTAAATTTTCCAAAATTGACCTAGTCAACTTTTAAAAAATCCTAATTGATAATTAAATCAATTAATTGAGACATTCTAGATGATTTACTCAAAGGTGATGCGGGGACCATGGATCCATGAAATCAAGCTCCAACAAGTTACCGTGAATTTATTTACGAATAATTTCACTACCTTATTAATTCCTCATGACTCCACTATAGACTCGGAATTGAACTCTTGAATTCATAGAACGTATTTTCAAAACCATAAATACGTTATCCATTGTTATAACCATTATAATCAGTCAATCCTCTATCGATGACTTACTAACGAGCTGGGTGCGAATTACCGTTTTACCCCTCATCAGTATTTTATCCTTAACTCCCACTAAGTTCCTTATAAATGATATTTCCGTGAACTTAATCACAGAAATGAGATCTCAATCATTTAACCTTTTGAACAAAGCAATTAAGGAAATCATATTTTCACTTCTCATACAGAAGTTATAGATTTCGTATATATGAATAATACTCCCACTCAATTACACTAATAAATCTCCAAGATGTAAGTATGGGCTAGACCGTAGGGTAAGCTGGTAACGAACAAGTCAAAAGATTTAAATAATATAATTAGTAGAATATTATCACTCAGAATTAAGATCGACTTAACATATGGTCAACGTTGTGACATTGATTAGATTTGATAACAACGATACTTATTTATCAATCAATAATCAATATCGGTCCTAGTCCGATGTAACTAAATACATCCGATCTTATCTACTTGGTCGATGCCTTGGACAAGACATCACACCCTGAATGTGTAAGTAGATCATATCGTAGATTGCCTAATCAGTGAAAATCCAATGCACTGATCTAATCTTAGGACTCATTCTTTTGAACATATAATTACAACTATAATCCACTGTGACCTAGTCACTATAATTGTAACTATCCATATGTTCAGGATTTTATAAATGTTTGTATAATTTCAATAATCATGTAATAAAACAAGCAAGCAACACGGTTGTCAAACTAAATGATTTCTACTACTTTTATTGATAATATGAAATCATGCTACATGTCCGACATGGTTTTATAAGGGCATAAAACCCAATAGCAACGACGACAACCCCGAAATTTGGTGACCATCGGAGCAAGGACGCGCATGTGCGATCACTTCGAAGTTTCGCCGTCGAAACTTTGAGGTGAGTTTCCGGCGAACTCCGACCACCGATTGGCGAGTGGGTGGTACCGTTGGAATCAGCATCGTGAGAGGATTTTCGCCCACTGAGCCATTCCGGTCACCTCGCCATTTTTCTACGGCGAGATTTTGGGTATCTTTGCCCCTTTGGAAGCATTTTCCGGCGACACCGGAGGTCACTTGGGCGAAGGAGCAGTACTTTCGTGATGTACTCATCAAGAGGATCATTTTGATATGTGCCATGCATATATTCGTCGACGTTTCCGGTACCGCCACCAACCGCTATTGTGCACCGCTTGGGTGACGTTCGGAACTTGAAATTTTAAATATGGTCATATTATATGTCATTGGACACAATTTTGAATAAGGAATGCTATGATGATAATCGTTTGCTCATTTGGTGCACGTAGGAAAAACGTGATATTAAAATCGGACTAAATCATTCTAAGATCATCGATAAGCTTAGGAGCGTTGCTTTGGGCTCGGATTAAATTCTAAAGAGGTAGGGACTCAACTAGACTAGTGGACTTATTTTTCTCGTATCAAATTGCATTCAACATATTCCAATTTCGATATTTATAAAATGTTTGAAAAATAGAAAACTTAACCTGCATGTTTTCTGATCTGTTCTGAGGGCACTGAGTGCTAAATATATATTTTTGTTCACTTATTTATGTAGGTTATGATTTTTGGGTTTATTCAAATGTAGCTGTTATGCTGCCAAATTTTCTAAAATATAAAGGGAATATGTTTCTTTCTTTTCATGTTTACCTGCATTTGGTTATATGAGAGCCATAGTGATCATGATTGGTGCACGTTGTTGTTTCACGACCTAGTCTCTGTGTTATCATAGGTAGATCAGGTGTCCACTCACCTGTAGGTGTAAAGACCAAGCATCTGTATACAGGAAGTGTTCTGAGCCTCCCCCTTGTGCTGGTTATCAGGTCCGGCTACCCGGTTTAGGATGTCGGATTTTCTATGGTGGGTAACGGGAACTAGGGATCTAGTGGACGGTGTGATGTGCACTTGTAGCTATGCTCTTATGATTATTTGTGGTTTCTCTATTTTGGTTTATACATGATGATGTATGTTTTGTTTTCAAAGCTAACCATGCAAGGGTTGTATTAAACTTTTGGGTCCTATGTTATTAGTTGTTTTCCTACTGGGCTTTATAAGCTCACCCCCTATCTATCCCATTCCAGGAGCCTAGTGACGCGAATGTGGAAAAGATGAATTATCGATGGAGCCAATGTGTTTAGCCTATTTCTATTTCGTGTCATTGTCTTATCTTTTGAGCATTTTATATGTATTCGACTTCGAATCCAATGATCGGTATATCTGAATGAGCTATGAAATAGTTAGGAATGAGGAATGGTGGATGCTAAGTATTATTTTGGGTGTTTATGACTTATTAAATTTAACTATTTGGTGATTACATAACTGTGGGAATATTATTGTTTTATGTATAATGATAAATGATCATACTTTTATCACTAATATTTTTATATAAAATTATATGAGTTATTTCATTATTTTACTTATAATTATAGTGTGATTTAATATAAATTAAATGATCATTTATAAAGACTATTTTTCAACGAGGGTCAAAGTTTGACCTTTGACCACCCACGTTATGGATATTACAAATCTGCCACGGCCTAGGGCTTGGGTCGTGATAGAAAAATGGTATCAGAGCACCGGGTTCAAATACCTCGGAGTGTGTCGCCAAATAGATTAAATTTATTTTAAAATAAAGTATTTTGATCTATAAAAGGAATATGTATATAGATAGCATCCATTCCTCACTAACTGGTTAGCTTTTGATTTACTGACCTAAGAAAATGCCTCCGAAAGGAAGGACAACAAAGAGAAGGCCTGCAGATGATGTCCTTGAGGCTGAGGTTCCTTCTTTGCCAGTTGCATCCCCTGTGAACGCCATTCTTGAGGCTTTAAGAGGCATTCCTGCCAAACAGATGGATCCAGCTGCCCAACAGAGCAATCACTTCCAGATTTTCCATCAGACTCAAATACTTAAGTCTAAAGGTGGAAAGGATTCCATGGTTGCTAAAAGATGGTCGAGGCATATAAAGAAGAGTTTAAACATTATGGGAACACCTAAGGAGTATCATGTTAATATTAATGTGCCCAAGTTGGAAAGGAGCGCACCGGATTGGTAGGAAGCCTTAAGTAGGATGAGTGGAACTAATGGGATGACTTGAGGAAATTTTGAGATGGGTTTTCGAAGAACAACATTTTAACCCATCTTATAGGAGGACTTGATTGGATCATTTGATTGCTTAAGATAAATGATAGGTTGATGAGATCACAGAATGACTAGATAATGATGGATGTGAGTGAATGAATTCTACATGAAGTTTGTAGAGTTATCTTCCTATGCTTATGTCGGTGCGGTCGATCAACCTCTTTTGATTGAGCAGTTCCTCCATCCCTTACTCCCTTCAATGCTGGGTCCACTTGCCCTATGACCTTTGGAAATTTGAATGAGTGTGTGACAGCAGCCTTACGGACTTAGGCTCATCAAAAAGGAATTGAAAGAAAGAATCCGGCCCGAAAAAGAGGAAATGATAGGAAAATGAACAAGAAGAACCAAGGGCGAAGGTTATCCCAAGGACAACAACTTTGTGGGGGTAGCAATAGTAGTGGATCTTTAGGAAAGACTCGAATTGGGCCGTATGGGTGTTACAGTTGTGGCCAACAGGGTCATAAGAAGAAAGATTGCCCACACGGGGGCAACAATCCCAATATCAACATCAGTTCTAGCCCCAAGGTTCAGGATTCAACTAGGGGTACTCGCAGAGTTTTCAAACTCCTATTTCTGCTGGAAGTTAGAGAGGGTTCAATCCCGGAGGAGGCTCTAGTGCAAGCACAAGCCATCCTGGTTAAGGAAAAGGGAAAGCAAAGGAAAAAGCCTCTGGTCAAGCCTATGCTCTTAGTGGTGATGATGTACAAGGCGGAGCATGCCAGGGAGTTGTGGATGGTGTGGTTCTTATCTCACACTCTTGGGCTCATGTATTATTTGATATTGGTGCATCTCATTCTTGTATTTCATTAATGTTTGCTAGCATGTTGGGTTTGAGTTGGGAAACTTTTAGTCCTGCATTGCAGTTGAGTGTACTTATGGGAGGGCATGGTGAAGTATCAACCATCTGCATATCGGTTGTATTGTGTTTGAATGGCATAATTTATTAGGAAACCTGATGGTGTTACCTATAGGACAATTTGATGTGATTCTTGGTATGGATTGGTTGTCTAAGTACCAAGCCATTGTTGATTGCTCACGCAAAAGGGTAACTCTTTTAACTCCAAGTGGAGATTTCATTGTATATCGAGCCAACATGAATACAGTAAGGCAGGATCCTATCCTTAGGGCATGTTTAGGTGGGAAAAGAAACTTAGAGTGTTATGGGAGTCTGTTTGCAATTGAGGATGAGTCTAGGCTTCTAGACAAGTTTCCTTGGATATCAGTGGTTAGTGGCTTTCCAGATGTGTTTCCTGAGGATTTGCCAGGACTACCACCTGATAGAGAGATCAAGTTTTGCATTGATTTGATTCCCAAGACTCAACCAGTTTCTACTACCCCTTATCGCATGGCACCTGCAGAGTTGGATGAATTGAACAAGCAATTGGGTGAGCTAATGGATAAGGTACATCAAGAACAGTACTTCCCCATGGAGAGCTCCAGTTTTGTTTTCCAAGAAATTTGATGGATCCTTGTGATTGTGCGTCGATTATAAGAAATTAATTCAGATGACAATTAAGAACAAGTATCCATTGCCAATGATATATGAGTTGTTTGATCAGCTCATATGTTCAAAGTGTTTTTCCAAGATTGACTTAAGGTCAGGCTATCATCAATTGAGGATTTAGGAAGAGAATATTCCTAAAACTAATTTTCGAACGCGTTATGGACACTTTGAGTTTTTGGTGATGCCATTTGGATTAACGAATGCACCTGCAATATTTATGGACCTTATGAATATAATCTCTAGACCCTATTTGGATAAGTTTGTGGTTGTTTTTATTGATGAAATTTTGGTGTATTCCAAGACACCTGAGGACCATACAGAACATTAAACAGTTGTGTTGCAAACTTTGAGGGACCATCAATTATATGCTAAGAAAGAAAAATGTGACTTCTGGAGGACTGAGGTCAAATTCCTAGGGCATGTAAAATATCAAGAGGACATTACTGTGAATTCATGCGAAGATAGATTCTATCCTATAGTGGGAAAAATCAAAGAACGTTACTAAGATTCGAAGTTTCCTTGGGTTAGTAGGTTACTATCGTCACTTTGTGGAGAATTTTTCTCGAATTGCTATGCCTTTGAAAAAGCTAATAAGAAAGGATTTAAAGTTCGTGTGGGATGACAGTTGTGAAGAAGCTTTCAGAGAACTTAAGCCAAGATTGACTACGACGACTATTCTCGCTGTGCCTAATAGTAATGAACCGTTTGTGGTATTCATTGATGCTTCTGGTACTAGTTTAGGTGGAGTTCTCATGCCGAATGGCAAGGTTGTTGCCTATGTTTCATGCCAATTGAAGACACATGAGAAGAACTACCCCACACATGACTTGGAACTTGCAGTTGTGATTTTTGCCTTGAAAATATGGAGATGTTACTTATATGGGGAAAAGTTTGATTTATAATTTGATCATAAGAGTTTAAAGTATCTCTTTACTCAAAGAGACTTGAATTTGAGGCAAAGAAGAAGGGTCGAGTACAAGGCAAATTATGATTTCACTTTGAAATATCCTCATGGAAAAGCAAATGCGGTTACTACACAGTGCTACTTCAACAGGTTAAGCAATGTCAGTGGCAAGATGAGAAATTGAGACTTATCTAGAATCGAATCCAAAATGGTGAGCAGTTAGATGGATGGACAGTAAATGTTGAAGGATTATTATACCATAAGGGAAGATTAGTCGTTGCAAATATCCCTGATCTTAGAGAGTCTGTTATGATTGAGGCCCATAAGTCTAAGTTTGTTGTACATCGTGGAAGCACAAAGATGTACCGAGATTTAAAAAGACAATATTGGTGGGAAGGTATGAAGAGAGACGTGACTAACTTTGTAGCTAAGAGTATGGTTTTCCAACGGGTTAAAGTTGAGCACCAGAGACCTTCAGGGTTGCTTCAACCTTTACCTATACCAGAATGGAAGTGGGACAAGATCACGATGGACTTTGTGATGGGATCACCATTAACACCATTAAAGCATGACACTGTCCGGGTGATTGTCGATTGTTTGACCAAATCTGCTCATTTCATTCCAATTAGGAAGGATTGTAGGTTTCTAAACTAGCTCGACTTTATGTGGGTAATATACTTCGACTGCATAGGTTGCCTTCCAGCATTGTTTCTGAGAGAGATCCTCGATTTACTTCAAATTTTTGGCGAGCATTGCAAGAAGCTTTAAGAACTGAACTTAACTTGAGCACCGCTCACCACCCTCAGAGAGATGGACAGTCTGAGAGGACTATCCAAACTTTGGAGGACATGCTTCGTTCTTGTATTTTTTATTTTGGGGGTAGCTGGGGAGAACACTTGTCATTGGTGGAATTCACTTATAATAATAGCTACCAGGCCAGTATAGGCATGACTCCTTATGATGCCTTGTATGGGAGACCATGCAGATCACCTTTGTGTTGGGCAGAACCAGATTAGCATATCACAATTGGATCTCAAATTGCTAGTACTACTGGGAAGATCAAAGTAATTTTTTTCCAAGAGAGACTTAAGGTTGTTCAAAGTCATCAGAAGAGTTATGCCGATCTCCTCCGATGAGAAGTTGAGTTTGAGGTTGGTGACTATGTCTTCTTGAAAGTTACTCCCATGCTTGGTGTGACGAGATTTGGAGTGAAGGGTAAGCTAGCCCCGAGGTATATTGGACCTTTCGAGGTTATCGAGAGGGATGGGGAGGTCGCTTATCGATTGAACTTACCAGCACGGTTGGGGCATGTTCACAATGTGTTCCATGTGTCAAGGCTGAGGAAGTATACTCCAGACCCATCGCACATCATTAAGTATGAGGCTATCCCTCTTCAAGAGGACGTGACATGTGAAGAACAACCTATCGGAATTCTAGCGAGAGAGTTAAAGGTTCTAAGGAATAGAGAGATTCCCGTAGTCAAGGTCTTATGGCGGAGCCATAGAGGAGACAGGGCTAATTGGGAGTTAGAGTTGGAGTTGTACGAGAAGTATCATCATTTGTATAATTTTCAGCTTAGGGTTGTACTTTGAAAATTTCGGGACGAAATTTCTTTAAGGAGGGAAGAATGTGAAACCTCAGACCTTTTCAGGTTGAAAAAGTCAAATATGAGAGGAATTTTTTTTTTAAAATTATATATTTGAATTTTTTTTCCTTTTCTTCTCCCTCCCTCCCGAACCTTTCTCTTTCTTCTTCTTCTCTCTTTTTCTTTTTCTTTTTCTTTTTCTTTTCTTTCCTTTGTTTTCTCTCCAAACCAGCCACGGCAAGCTTCAGACCAGCCACCATCGGAGCACCATTTCTAACATACGCCAGAGCTGCAGCTTCCCTGACCGGCGACGACGACAACCCCGAAATTTGGTGACCATCGGAGCAAGGACGCGCATGTGCGATCACTTCGAAATTTCGCCGTCGAAACTTTGAGGTGAGTTTCCGGCGAACTTTGACCACCGTTTGGCGATTGGGTGGTACCGTTGGAATCAGCATCGTGAGAGGATTGTCACCCACTAAGTCATTCCGGTCAGTTCGCCATTTTTCTCCGGCGAGATTTTGGGTATCTTCGCCCCTTTGGAAGCATTTTCCGGCGACACCGGAGGTCATTTGGGCGAAGGAGTAGTACTTTCGTGATGTACTCATCAAGAGGATCATTTTGATATGTGCCATGCATATATTCTTTAACGTTTCCGGTACCGCCACCAACCGCTATTGTGCACCGCTTGGGTGAGGTTCGGAACTTGAAATTTTAAATATGGTCATATTATATGTCATTGGACACGATTTTGAATAAGGAATGCTATGATGATAATCGTTTGCTCACTTGGTGCACGTAGGAAAAATGTGATATTAAAATCGGACTAAATCATTCTAAGATCATCGATAAGCTTAGGAGCGTTGCTTTGGGCTCGGATTAATTTCTAAAGAGGTAAGGACTCAACTAGACTAGTGGACTTATTTTTCTCGTATCAAATTGCATTCAACATATTCCAATTTCGATATTTATAAAATGTTTGAAAAATAGAAAACTTAACCTGCATGTTTTCTGATCTGTTCTGAGGGCACTGAGTGCCAAATATATATTTTTGTTCACTTATTTATGCAGGTTATGATTTTTGGGTTTATTCAAATGTAGCTGTTATGCTGCCAAATTTTCTAAAATATAAAGGGAATATGTTTCTTTCTTTTCATGTTTACCTGCATTTTATTATATGAGAGCCATAGTGATCATGATTGGTGCACGTTGTTGTTTCACGACCTAGTCTCTGTGTTATCATAGGTAGATCAGGTGTCCACTCACCTGTAGGTGTAAAGACCTAGCATCTGTATACAGGAAGTGTTCTGAGCCTCCCCCTTGTGCTGGTTATCAGGTCCGGCTACCCGGTTTAGGATGTCGGATTTTCTATGGTGGGTAACGGGAACTAGGGATCTAGTGGACGGTGTGATGTGCACTTGTAGCTATGCTCTTATGATTATTTGTGGTTTCTCTATTTTGGTTTATACATGATGATGTATGTTTTGTTTTCAAAGCTAACCATGCAGGGGTTGTATTAAACTTTTGGGTCCTATGTTATTAGTTGTTTTCCTACTGGGCTTTATAAGCTCACCCCCTATCTCTCCTATTCCAGGAGCCTAGTGACGCGAATGTGGAAAAGATGAATTATCGATGGAGCCAATGTGTTTAGCCTATTTCTATTTCGTGTCATTGTCTTATCTTTTGAGCATTTTATATGTATTCGACTTCGAATCCAATGATCGGTATATCTGAATGAGCTATGAAATAGTTAGGGATGAGGAATGGTGGATGCTAAGTATTATTTTGGGTGTTTATGACTTATTAAATTTAACTATTTGGTGATTACATAACTGTGGGAATATTATTGTTTTATGTATAATGATAAATGATCATACTTTTATCACTAATATTTTTATATAAAATTATATGAGTTATTTCATTATTTTACTTATAATTATAGTATGATTTAATATAAATTAAATGATCATTTATAAAGACTATTTTTCAACGAGGGTCAAAGTTTGACCTTTGACTACCCAAGTTATGGATATTACAAATCTGCCACGGCCTAGGGCTCGGGTCGTGACAGAATCAGTCATTCTTTCTTCATCATCTCTAACCACCAACACCATCTCTCTCGGTTGTCATCTTGAACCACAACCAACCACTAAGGATAAAGTTGCTCCAAAACAATAAATGAATAAGAAGGAGAGTATAAAACTCAAGATAAAATGTATGTAGATTTTTATATTCTACTTATTTATCTCTTATTTGTTCATTTTTATTTCTAGATTCTTATTTAAGGTGCTGAAACTCATGAGGGCCATTGCAAGCAGCTAGGTTCTTTGAGGCAGTGTTGAGTTCGGTCTGACACGCATGATGCTACTGTGGAGGATGAAGAAGAGATAAAGCCTACAAATTGCATGAGTTGGGTCACAAAGGTAGCATTGGTTTCATTATTTTGTTGTATTATTTCTTTCATGCCTTGTTATTTTTTGTTTTGTCTTGGGATTTTCTTATGATTTCCTTCATATTTATAAAAAAAAAATCTATATTAGTTCAATATTCTTTATTTAGAGTAGTGTCTATATAGTATCAATTAAAGGCTCAATTACTGCATGTTAAGTGAGACAAGTGGAATTATTCATTGATCTGTTAATTCATGAAAAGGTCAATTACTGCTGGTTAGACGCGTATACTAACCAGCCTATACAACAAATATTACTGATTATCTTAATTAAATAAGCCATTGAGTCATATTATCGTAGTGTCATTGATATAACTCTATAGGTTGCTTTTTTAGTCGTATATCATATTTGTAACACAAGCATTTATTCTTGTTAAGTGGTGTCAAAAGTGTAATGGTTAGGTAGTTAGATCCTCAGTAGGTGGCTTGTTTTATTCAGTGTAATGGTTATTAGCCCTGTTTTGGTGGCTTTCTAATGCAATGTTGAATTTCAATATAAAAAGAGTCATGTGGCTGGTTGAATACACGACTATTTTTTTTAATAAATCAGATCAGGTACTACTTTAGTTGAATTGAGAGCTATATATATACATATAGTTATTGATTTTCCTTTACATTAAATCCTTTCCATATTGTGATAATGAGAATGATGCATGCAAAATTAAAAACTTCTCCAAAATTTCAAACGTTTAACATATATATATTGATTTTCAAATGTGACTGAATCAATATAATTGTATGATTCATTGAGAAAATACTTGACTAGTAAGAATCTAAGATGATCTGGCATTTGTCTTCATTGACTACAAGGCTTCTCAACTCACAGCAAGACTTCCAAACTCTTTTATTAGTTAATTAGTTTGTTTTAGTCTATTGAGTTCTTCCTATACATATCTATATTTATATACTGTTCTTTTTCTTTTTCCCTTTATCTTTGTTGCACATTAAAGAATAATATCATATAATAATTTCTCTATTACCTTTTTCAATATGTGCATCTACAATGGTATTATTATTGTACTTTTTGTATTAGTCTGCTCCATTAAAAAGAATTCATGTCAGGTACCTTTTATTTCATACTTAGCCCTTTTGTTTTTTCTTTTTCAACTATTGCAAGTAATTTTGAAACTCAAAATTCACAGCATTTTATTTTGATAATTACACATATATATTTTATCTGAAATTATGTCTAACTACATCTATCCTTTACTCAATATATGAATTGTTCTCTATTGTTGTCTGACTAAATATTTAGTAATATTATTTTACTCTGTGATTCAAAAGTCAAATTTGATTTTACATTTTTCTCCAATTGATTGGATTTCATATTTTATAAAAAAAATTGCACTGCTATATATACACACACAAATACAGAGTTGATAACTAAGAATTAAGGAAAATTTTGTTACTAATAAATCAAATTCACATTTAAAACTTCAATATTTTTAACGAACATATTGATTGCCCTTGTGATTTATATATTGGTGTGCTTTTCTTGTGTTGATAAATGCAGTTTAGGTTCACACTATTCAATACACAACTTGAATCCCGTTTCTTTTAATTTATTTATTTTTTACAAGTGCTTGAATCTTGTATTCATTATTAGCAAGAATTAATAAAAAAAATTCAGGTTTTATTTAACTATTCATAACATATTTCACATGCAGACATGCTTGCTGCTAAACAAATAAGAATAACAAAAAGGCATGAAGCAAGTAAACTAGTTCTTACTTTTGAACTTGGATTTGGTACAAATTTTTTCAATAATTTTTTTTTGAAAAACGTACAAATTGTTTTAATGATATTGAAAAAAATTAACCATTCAATCATATACATATATATATTTAGAAGAAATGTAAAAAAAATTATTGACGTTATTGGAATAAATATTTTTGTAGGTCAAATTTACAAAACTATGGAGTATTAAAATAATGTAATATTACAGAAAAGTCATTGTTAATAATGACCAAATAACTTAAAGGCACACATACGATTTTTTTTTCTCGGTAGCTTACTGGTATTGATAAAATCTTTAAATAGAAAGTCAAGTATATATAGTACTTATATAATATATATATAAGAGTTTATACATTTTTAGACTCTCTATTTTGTCTCATTACCTGTTTTGACCCTGTATTTTGATAAATTACTTTTTGGACCCTGTATTTTACCAAACTAACAATCTAGAACAAAAATAAAATCATTCTACTTAAAAACTGTGTTGTTATATTCAACTTTTTTCTTCATCAAAATTGAGTTTAGGGTTTTATTTTAACTATTTTACAAAACATAGGGTCCAAAAAGTAATTTTTCAAAACACAGGGTCCAAACAAGTAATGAGACAAAATATAGGGTCCAAAAAAATATATACCCTATATATAATAACTAGCTCATCCTGATCAATAAGTGTTTTTTCGCAAAGATTTTGTGATTTCTAATTAGCTAGTTTTATTATATTATAACTTCAAATTCTTCTATGAAGCACCTACAATAAATGCTAAATGCTTTGGTATTACTACAGTAATCCATAATTCTCTTGCTCTATAGAAGATTTATATCTATAATTCACTTTCTTTGTAGAAGATTTATATCTGAAAATCTAATTTGGTTATAAAAAAATATTGTCAAAATTGCTTGTTATCTAAGATTTTAATTGTCAAATTTCATGTCATATTTTGAAGCATGAAAGGCTACCAAGATGGCAAAAGTTTATTCATAATCTTTTTTCAAAAAAAACTACTGGAACAATTTGTGAGAATTGCATGTCTATATTAAAGATAACTCTCTCTTTTAAGTATTGAGAATTAGTTGGCACTAATTACTTGAATATCTCTCTTATAAAGTTGAGTTGATTTAATTGACTTATATATACATTATATAAATATATGTATGGTATATTATATTATTCGTATTCATTATGAATAAAATTTAACAGATAATATGGAAAATTAGATTTATGATTATTTATGAATAATAATTTTTATTTGATCATGTGCCAACATAGAATATTTGGAAAACTATATTTAAATTAGTTGTTGTATTGATGAAATGGTTCCCAATTTGAGTTGTGGACGCAGATTGGTGGAGCTTCCTTATCAGGTAATGTAAAATTTTAATTTATTTCTCTTGACTTGGTCTCCTCAATTTGTGATTTTACTAGAAATGAAATAGACCACATATGCTGAAATTATAGGACATGTATATGCTTAACCGTTGATTTCCTAAAGGGTCAAGATTTGATAAGGACTCTTAAGTTGATTGAAACTTTCTTAGACGAAGCAGAAGATCAACCCTAAATAGAATATTCCTCCAATGATGGTTCCTGTCCATGAAGACTATGTTAGGAAATTGCTTGATCCAAGTGAATCTAATGTGTTGTATCTGTTTGCTACAATAATAAGTATCACCCTAATCAATACTTTGAAATCTAGTACAGAACTATTTTACTTGCTCACCATTGATCTAATTATCACTTTCTAATTTTAACCATTGAAACTTACATGCAGTCTGGTATTTTCAAACACGATAAGGGATTGGAATACGCAAATACAGTAATGAAGCTCTTAAAATTAAAGGCTATTGTGCAATTGGTGCGTCTGGCTCTTGTTGGGTGGTGAATAGTTATAGGTTTTCCTTTTGGAGTGTCTAATAGACATAATTCCAACTCATTATATATTATATTTTGCTTAGGCTCACCATTTTGAATTTGAACATTAATATTATTCAATTAATTAATAAGAGTTGTTTTATTTTCTTTTAAGTGTTGTTTTGTTTTAATATTGATAATAATAAATTTACACATTGCATATTAAAATAATATTTGTCAAAATTAGAAAAAAGTATTATGTATACTAATACTAATAATAATAATTGGAGCATATTAAAAGAATAAATAATATCAAAATGTGTTATTGTAAATTATACTATAATATTACTTTATAAGTAGTGAGATGTGTTATATAAACTATTACAAATAGCATAAGTAAACATTTATCCATTTATTAAAATAATACAACAAAAGTGTTATCATAGAATATACAATAATACTGCTCTATAACTATGAAAAAGTGTTATACAAAGTGATTCGTCCTACAATAACATCGTTTTTCAGTTTTTTTTCATTCCTTTTTTCCTTATTTATTTTTTCTTCTATTTTTTCATTTTTTTTTTCTACCAATTTTTTCTTTCATCATTTTTTTTCTTTCCATTTTTCAATTCTTCTTCTTCTTTTAATTTTTATTATTTATCTATTTTTTTCTTTCATCTGTATTGTTTTGATTTTTATGTTCATATTTTTTTCAGTTGTCTTTCTTTTTTTTTCTTCACTTTTTTCTTCATTTTTGTATTTATTTTTTTCTCCTTCTATTTTTTTTTTCTTTTTTCACACATATGTGCTTTTTTTTTCTTTCTTTTTTTATTCTTCCATTTTTTTCATTTTTTTCTACCAATTTTTTCACACATATATTTTAACATTATATAATTATTTTACTATTTTTTATTTATTATCTTTTATTATTGTAATTTTTTATAGCTTTTTCCACTATATGTAAAAAAATTCAAATCAATTTTTTAGCATTTGATTTTTATTGTAACCCTTATAGGAACACCCAAATTTGGAAAGAAAACAAATAAAAATATGAAAACATGAATGGGTAACCAGATACCTTGAAGGGAACATTCTAATCCAGAAAAAAAAAATTATATGAAAATGTGAATGGATAACTAGTTATCCTAGTGGGAACATCCAAATTGGAAAAAATATATGAAATGTTCTTCCTATTTTTCCTAGTGGGTAACTAGTTACTTCTTTTTTTTTTTAATGAAGTGTTCTTCATGTTTTTCCCTCAAATTTGATGTTTTTTTTTTATATTTAATATGAATAACCCATCACCCCTCTTATGATAATTGGTTACCCCTCTTATGGCAGAAGGTTACTCCTCTCAGAGTAACTGGTTATCCCTCCTGGTACATGTTAGTTAAACTAGCTCTAGGGTTTTATTTTTACATAACTGTCAAAGATCAATCAAGTAATTGATTACCTTACCCAACATTTGAAAAAAGAAACGTACAATTTAAAAAAAAAGGAATAATGTGTTTATAATAATAAACACAATTCATATTAAAAAAAAATTACAAAACAACCAAAGAAAAATTTAATATTAAATTAATAATATAAAAATCATATAAAAAAACAATTAAGCTAAAAAAATAATAATCAAATTACAAAAACACACTTCCAAATTAATAAAACTTGATTAAGAGTAAAACTACGACATAAATAAACTTTTATACAAAAATATGGGAAAATAAACTCATAAAAATGAAAATTCTTAAAAAAAAAAAAGCCATAGATTAACTTTTTTTTTTTTTAAAGAAAAAGCTATATTTTAGCACACTCTATTAAAAATCACATATAAAACAATTGGGGCTCAAATGAAAAATAAGCGGTCATTGGAAAATTATTAAAACTCTCCTCACTTTTGATGTACTAGAAGCGGATGTGGTCTACTTTGAGCCCGAAAGGCATTACATTTTAGCAATACAATTCCTTATCAGTCATGAAGCTCCTATGTTCTTGGTCAGGTGCATGCATGGATATAAGCGTCCATGAATGACATGATGTCGTGACCCGCAGTGGCATCTATGAGCTGATTAATTCGAGGCAAGGAAAAGCAATCCTTGGGGCATGCCTTATTGAGGTCCGAATAATCAATGCAAGTTCGCCACTTTCCATTGGGCTTCTGAACCAGCACAAGATTGGCTATCCAATCAGGGTAGAAAGCATCTCGGATAAACAGATTTGCCTTTAGCCTTTCAACCTCCTCTTTCAGGGCTTTCTTCTTATCGTCGTCCAGGAGCCTCCTTTTTTTGTTGCTTCGGAGGGAAGCTCTTATCTATGTTGACCTCGCCTCTTCTACATTGACGAATCTCTGAGCCTTTTTGTTGAAATCAGTTATTTTTCTTATCATTTTTCTCTGCATATCATCCCAAAGGGGATTTCCTTGCAATATTCCCGCTCGAACAACCATAAGATGACCAATATCATCAACATTACGGGCTCATGCTACCTCTATGTTAAACCTCTCCAAGTAGCTTTTTAATGATTCTCCTAGTTGTTGCCTGACATTGGTCAAGGTCGAGTCCTCAGGCCTGATGCCTACCATGGCCTTGAATTATTTTTTAAATTCCAATGCCAATTGATCCCAACACAAGTTCAAATGTATTCTAAATTTATCGAACCATTTTTTCGCTGGTCCTATCAAAATAGTTTGAAATAACATATATCTGAGCTCGTAGGCTACGTTGCTGGCTTAAATGATGGTGTTAAATGTGCTCAGATGGCTTTACGGGTCGGAGTTCCTGTCAAAAGGAGATACATGGGGTATCTTGAACCCGTTAGGGAATGGTGTGTTTGATATATGTAGAGTAAAATGCTCGAGCTCTTCATCAGAATCGTCATCCTTGTCCTTGTTCCTTTCATCAGAATCATCGTCGTCCTTGTCCTTGTTCCAAATACCGGGAACGGTTGACCTGGAGAAAATTCTCAAAACCTGCCTAGGAACAATCCTACAGGAAATGCCCCTGCCGGAAATGAGAATAACCGAGCTCCTCCGACAGCTCGGAATGATAAACCTGAATGTGTTAGGAACAACCCGGAGCTTGTCCGAGATAATTCTGGACAATCCAGACCAAATAACGGGAGGTCACCACCCTCGCCAATAAGGCATCCACCCTCTTCAATAAGACATCCCTCTCCAGCTAGAGATGCACCCCAGCCAGTTCTGAATGGGAACTGGGCATGGGATCAGGCACTTCAAAGGCCCTCTCGAAGTGTCTGAAGTGGGAGCCGAGATAGAAGCCATAGGGCTCGATCTGAGCAAAGGGGTGAACGTGAAGCCCCAAGAGAGGCTCATCGAGGACATAAGGCACCTCAACCATCGGGAAGTCATATGTCAAGGTCACAAACATCTTGGGCGAAGGTGCAAGCAAAAACCCCACCTCGTAACAATCAAGCCACACAACAAGAACAACCATAAAGGAATGTCAACTTCCTTAGTGGATGTCTGGACCTTAGCCGATCAATGAGTGTGTATAACACCGGGCCTAGGAATAATGGGAATTACGAGAATGACTATCCTAATCTTTGAGATCATTTAAATCAGAACCGGGGGCAGACTAACTTGCCAAACCCACACTTACAAACACATTTAAATAACCGATGAGAGCCTTTGCAGCCAGTACATGGGAATAAGTATAACCTTGTTCTGGGACAAGGAGCTAGAGTTTTTGCGAACAATAACCAGCTGCCAATAATGTAAGCTCCTCCTCCAAGGGATTTGGTCCAATAAAGGATCAAACAACTTGAAAAAGCATTTAGGCTCCTTCAAGAAGAAAAAAATAAGGACAAGGCTGACGACTCTGACGAGGAGCTCGAGCCTTTTGCTCCCCACATCTCAAATACTCCATCTCCTCATGGATTTAAGATACCCCATGTCGCACCCTATGATGGGACTTCTGACCCATATAGCCACATGAGTACATTTAACACGGTAATGCATGCCAGAAGCGTCGGATACGAGTTAAGGTGCATGCTCTTTCTAACCACACTCACTAGACCAGCAAAAAATTGGTTTGATAAGTTTCAGAGACACTCGATCTAGTCATGGGAACAACTATCTCGGGAATTCAAGAAGCAATTCCAGGCCATGAAGAGTGTCAAGCCCGAGAACTCAGCGTTGACTAATGTTAGGCAGCAGCTAGGAGAGTCGTTAAAAAGTTACCTGGGTAGATTTAACATAGAAGTGGAACGAGCTCGAAATGTCGATGATAGTGGTCATCTCACGGCAAAACGAGCTAGAGTATTGGGACGACATGCAAAGAAAATGCGTGAGAACGATAACCGAGTTCAATAATCAGGCTCAGAGGTTTGTCAATGTAGAAGAGGCAAGGTCAGCACTCAAGCTGACTTCTCAGCCCCTAATAACTACAATGAAAAATGTTAACTCAGCCTCGACCTCAGCTATGCCCTCCGCATCGTGGCCCTCAGGAGATAACCCTTCCAAAAGAAAAAAGAATGAAGGGAATAACTTGAAGGCTGACGGGGGTAAGAAGACAAAAAATAGATAAATACTTATCCATTTACACAGTCTATACCGAGCTCACAGACACTCGGGAGAACATTTTTGTCACAAACGAGAACCAGGTCCCTTTCAGATGACCTGATCTGATGCAAAATCAGAAGTCTAAAAGGGATACCAATAAAATCTGCAGATTTCATAGGGACATTGGTCATACCACCGATGAATGCAGATAGCTAAAAGACGAGATCGAAGATTTCATCTCGAGAGGATACTTTGGGTAGTATGTTAGAAATAAAAATCTAGCTTAAGATATGCCTGGCCAGAGGGCAGCTCCTACACAGCCTGCCCAACAGGCTACGACTCCACACGCAAGGGAGGATAACTGACCTCCCCCGATTGATGGAAGAGATGTAATAACCAACTTTGAGGGACCGCATATCGCTGGGTCGGGTAGAAATGCCAGTAATAAATATGTGAACGAGCTCAAGATGGGGGATGGATCTCCCTATGCGCCTGAAACTCGAGCTCCAAAACAACAAAGGGTTGATTCTCAACCCATTACATTCATCGAAGAAGACGCCTCGCACGTCCAATTCCCTCTTAATGACCCATTGGTCATTATTTTTCAGCTCGCCAATAAGAGGGTGCGTCGAGTCCTGGTTTATAAGTTCACTCTTGAAAAGATGGGACTCTCCATCTAATACTTGAAAGCTTGTGCGATGATGTTATACGAATTTTTAGGAGAAAGAATAGGTAGTACGGGATCTATCGAGCTCCTAGTAAGCTTGGGAGACTATCCAGTCTCGGTAACCAAGAAAATGGAGTTTATCATAGTGGACACCTCTTCGACATACAATGTACTGCTCGGGAGACCGACCCTAATTGGGTTGGGGGCAATTTCATTTATGAGGCACTTGGCCATAAAATTCCCAACACCCAGGTGCATTGGGACGCTGAAAGGAGACCAGTTGGCCACCTGAGAATGCTACAACATATCGATGAGAGGGAAGGGCCAAACAAGTGCACAGACGCTTGTTATCATACAAGAGATAAGTGAGACGGTGTATGAGGTCCAAGAAGAGATTGACCCTCGGATAAAGGAGGATAGGGCTAATCTCGGACCGATCAAGGAGCTCGAGGATGTTTAGCTCGATGAAAAGTATACTACTAGGGTGGTAGAGATACAGAAGAACCTTCCAAAGGATGTGAGATAACAATTAATTCGCTTCCTAAGAGAGAACCAAGATGTATTCGCATGGTCGCACTCAGACATGATTGGGATCAGCCCAAACATTATAAGCCATGCGCTTAATATACACAAAAGATTCCCACCAAAACAACAGAAAAGAAGAGTCCCGGATGACCAAAGGAAGAAGGCCTCGAAATAGGAGGTCAAAAGGCTTAAGGCAAATATTTTTATCCGAGATTCTTTCTATCCCAATTGGATAGCCAATCTCGTTTTAGTTTTGAAGCCCAATGGCAAGTGGCAAACTTGCATTGACTATTTCGACCTCAACAAGGCGTGTCCAAAGGATTGCTTTCCCTTACCTCGAATTGATTAGCTCGTAGACATTGTCGCAGGTCACGACATCATGTCGTTCATGGATGTGTATTCTGGATATAACCAGATAGCCATGCATGCACCTGATCAGGAGCATATGAGCTTCATGACTGATAAAGGTTTGTATTGCTACAATGTGACGCCTTTTGGACTCAAGAACATCGGGGCCACATATCAAAGATTGGTAAAGAGGATGTTTACCAAGCAGATAGGGAACAACATGGGAGTGTATATATATGACATGCTGGTCAAGTCCAAGCATAATCGTAACATGTTGGCGATCTCGCTAAATGCTTTGCTATACTTCGAAAATACAACATGATGCTTAACCCACAAAAATCTTATTCAGAGTATCTTCGGGAAAGTTTCTCGGATTCATAGTAAACGCTCAGGGCATAGAGGCAAACCCGGATAAGATAAAGGCGTTAATTGATATGCCTTCGAATCGAAAGCATAAAGATGTCCAGAGTTTGACTGAACGAATAGCTGTCTTAAGTAGGTGTTGGGGTTTTATGCCCTAATTAAAACCCAAATTCTTTGTAATCTCATTTTACTATCAATAAAAGAATAGAAAACATTTTTTGACTTGGTCAATCACTTTGCTCACATGTTTTATTTTCATGATTATTTGTTTAATATAAACTTCTATTAAATCCCGAGCATATAGCTAATCTTATTTATAGTGACGTCATCACAGTGGAATATAAATATGATTATATGTTCAAAATAAGTTAGACCTAAGATTAGTCAGTGAACATGATTTACACTGACTTGCCAATCTACGATATGATCTACTTACACATTACAGTGTTATGTTCTTTCCAGAACATTAGCAAAGTAGATAAGATCGGATGTATTTGTTACATCGGACTGGACCGATATTGACAGTTGATAAGATAAGTAAACATATTGTTATTATCTATTCTAGTCATATCATATAGTTGACCATAGGTCAATTCAATCTTAATTCTGAGTGGTTAGTATTCTAACTGATTGTATTATTTAAGTTCTTTGACTTGTTTGTTACCAGCTTACCCTACGGACTAGCCCATACTTACATCTTGGGAACTCGGTAGTATAATTGAGTGGGAGTGTTAATCATAGATATGAACATCTATAGCTTCTGATGAAGAAGTGAAACGACAGTTTCCTTTCAGTTTGGTTCAAGGTGTTAAATGATAGAGATCTCATTTTAGTAATTAAATTAGTTTACTAAAATATCATTTACAAGGAACTAAGTGTTTTAAGGATAAAATACAATGACGGGTAAAATGGTATTTTAGTCCTATCTCATTGTGGACCGTCCATAGAGGATTGAGTGACAATTATGGTTGTAACAATGGATAATTAATAGGGTATCTATATTTGTTATAGAGTATTCTATGAATTCAAGAGTGCAATTCCGAGTCTATAGTGGAGTCATGAGGAATTAATAAGTTAGTAAATTTATTTGTTAGATTTATGATAACTTATTGGAGCTTGATTTCATAGGACCATGGTCCCCATTGTACCTTGGATAAAATCATCTAGATAGCCTCAATTAATTGATTTAATCATCAATTAGAATTATCAAAGTTGACCAGGTCAATTTTGGATAGTTTCACAGAGTTGTGTAATTTTGAGAAGAAAAGATAAATTATGACAGATTTATTAATATAGATAAATTGGTATCTAAATTAATAAATAAGTTTAAATCAATGTTCAAATTATAAATAATTAATTTGATAAAGGATTTAAATAATTATTTAATTAATTAAATCGATAGAAAATAATACAAACCTTGATTTTAAGTCCAATGGGCTTATAATCAAATGAGAAATATCACGGGCCTATAGCCCATGATAATTTCGACCTAGGGCTTCAAAATGCCTATTATTTTATTGATTTTTTAAGTAAATTAAATGGCCTAATTGAGTCTATAAAAGGAGTGCTTAGAGAGAAGTCAAAACATAAGTCACAAGTCAGATTTTCTGATAATTTTAGATTCTCTCTAAACACAAGTCATTTTCTAAGCCTCTTTGTTATTTTTTCTTCTTCTCTCTATATCTATCTCATGTGCTGAGAATTGCCCATACTACTCTAGGTGGTTCTAAGGATACATTGGAAGATTGTGAAGAAAATAGAAGATTGATTTAGTTTCTTGATAATACTCTGCGACGGAGAGGATACAAGAGTTAGAGAAACTGAAGGAAGGACTCTTTAATTCCGCTGCGTATACTGTAAGTATTCTATTCTTTGTTTCTCTTTGAATTCAATTTTAGAAACATGTTTTAGGCTATCTCGTATTAATTTGTTTAATATTAGATATACATAAAAATAAATAAAGATCCTGTATAAGCTAATCTAACAACTGGCCTCAGAGCCTTTAGTAATCTTTATTTTCATGCATGAACATGTTTAAAATTAAATTATTTGATATGTTTGAATAATTGGATGGTTTTCATGTTTTTATGAAGCATATTGATTTTATGTGAATTTTAGCAATTTTTAGGTTATTTTGTTATGTTTTCTATGCTGCTAATTTTTATATATGCTTTATTTTGTGTAAAACATATTAAAAATGAATTAGAAAATGGTTTTGGTTTGAAAAATTGTTCAAAAAAACAAAAAAATTTGCACTAGCTCCCATGCGCACGCACCCCAGCCCCGCGCACGCAAGCCCATCAACCCAGCTAGTGAGCAGTAACCGTATGAACGGTACTGTTCATCAAAATTTTCTTTTTAAAAGAAAATTAAGAATTGTGAAAAATTATTATTTATAATCAAAGCGAGAAATATCATATTTGTTTTGTATTTAAATTTTTTTTTAAATAAGATATTTTTGTTAGTTGAGATTTAAATAATTATATATTTTCTACAAAGATTCAAATTCAAATTTAAAAATAGACTAACAACTGAATTTTAAATCTTTTAATATATTAAAATATTAGAATTAAGATATCAGATATTTGAGATATTTTCATTTAAATTCTTGTTTTTTTTTTAAAATATAAATATATTTTTATTCTATAGTTTTTAATATTTAAATGATTTGAAATTTGAATATTGTTAGTTAGATATTTTTATGGATATTTGAATTTGTTTAACTATTTTGAGATATTTTAGAGTTGTTATAACTATTTATATATATTTTTTTAAATGGTTAAAATATTAGCTAATAGTTGTAACAACACAAGATATTTTTGGAAAATAGTTTAGATATTGATTTTAAATTTTAAAATTGGTTAAATTTTAATTTTTTTTTTCAGCCAATTAATAAAATATATTTTTTTTAATAAATGGGATTTAAATTAACTTTTGTTAATTGTTAATAAATTCTATTTAAATTAAATTAATATATATTTTTTAAAATTAACCTAAAACCAACTTAATTGTTGATAAATGAAATTTAAATTAATTATTGTTAATTGTTGATAAATTTCATTTAAATTGACTTATTTTTTGTAAAAAATTAATTAATTTGAATTTTTTTTGATAAATTCTAGATAATTAATTGTGGTATTTTTGCAAATGAAATAAATTGTGGTATTTTTGCATAAATTCATAGAATTGCTCATATAGTAACATGATTAGGCCCATCCAATTATAACATGTCTGTTTGCACTATATGTGATATTTTTGCAATTGGGCTTAGATGCATATAGTGGGCCATATGTTTGTTAGATATATGGTATTTTGCCAAATAAAATATTCATAAAGTGATAGGTTTTATTTGGGCCCATTAGAAAATGTAAAGTTTAAATTCCTCTCTTGTGGGTGATTCTACTTGTGAAGGCCCATTTGCTTTGCATGACTATAGTGGGCCTAATAAATTAATAACAATTAATAAAACGAAGGTTTAAATTCCTGTCTTTTGGACCTTGTATGGAAGATAGGGGGCCTTTGTAGTGGGAACGACATACTGGTCCTAGCCCTCCTCCATACTAGCCCAATTGTTAAGGCCCATTTACCTGAGTTGGACTTAATTGTATAGGTTCATTATATTAGTTAAACCTAAATATTGATTAGCAACAAATTAATTCTAAATTAATTGAATTTGTTTCAATGTGACACTTTAGAATTAATAAGAAATTATAGGTCTTTGGTTTTAAAAATTTTAATCTGTTTAATTTTTTTTGGGAAAACCATACTCATTAATTTTCTAAAAATAAATAATAAAAATTCTATTTTTAATTTTATAATGAGCTTATTTTAAGAATTTTATTCGATCTCCACCGTTGGTTTAACATAGTCAATAGCTTAATGGGGCCTCGAGGCGCTTTGATTCGTCCCCCTATGGAATGTGTTCATTAGTTATTTTGACAAGGTTAGATTTCGAAAGATAGATAATTATAGGTCAAATTCTACTAGACTCACCCCTACGGTGACTACTAGGACTAAATCTATGATTATTGAAACCGTGGGTCTAGCTCATAAAATAAGAGATTTTGTTTTCTTATTTTGATCGAATAGTAGGTTGTTAATAGTGGTGTCCATTATTAAATGAGTTTACAACTCTATTTAACTAGTGGTATTTTTTAATCTCGCCAACTGGGACAAGGATATCATAGATTAGTTAAAAACCTAAAGAAATAGAGAAATGTTGTGCTATTTCTTAAAATTTGCATGAATAGAAGTTTTATTGAGCAAATGTGATTGCTTTCTATTTTATTGGTAATTTGTAGTTTTGAGTTATGGCTGTGTCTACTCCCATCCTTTTTCAACTTTCGATGGAGAAACTCACTGGAGAAAACTTCCTTAAATGGAAGCAAAACATCAACATTGTGTTGATAGGTGACAACTCCAAGTTTGTCATGATTGAGGAATCCTCGGAAGTTCCAACTGAAGGAGCTACCAAGTCTGTGAGGGACAAGTATGAGCATTGGCAGGCGGCTAACAACAAGGCGCGGTACTACATGTTGACTAGTATGGTCGACACTCTCAAGACAAAGATGGAGAATGTCGAGACATGAGGCAACCGGGAGACTGTTAAAATGAGCGATCGAACACGGACAATTTGAGATCACCTATCACCCGAGAACTAAGATCAAAGAATAAGCCTTGGTGGATTTCATAGTTGAATGTACAAGAATCACCAACGGAGAAGTCGCAATGCTAGCCTGCGAGCTGTGAAGACTTTACGTCGATGGGTCTTCCAATGAGAATAGATTGGGGCAGGAATAATCTTAATCACTCTGACAAGAAATCATTTTCACTCAGCCTTGCGATTTGGCTTTGAAGTGTAAAAGAAGGAGGACAAATATGAAGTGCTTTTAGCAGGACTTCGAATATCGTCTGAGCTTAAAGAAAAAGCCATCCACTTCTATAGTGATTCCAAGTTAGTGGTAAACCAGGTCATAGGAGAATACCAGGCTCGTGGAATTAAAATGGCAGCTTACTTGGAGAAGGTCAAAGCACCAATCGAGCAATTCTAAGTTTACGCCATTGAACAAGTTCCGCAAAAGCGAAATTCAAATGCAGATGCTTTGGCTCGACTTGCTATAACCAAGGAAGGCGATACACTCAATGGGGTACCGGTCCAATTTATACCAATACCGAGCATAGATGAGCTTAAAGAAGATGAAGTCAACATGATAGACTCGCAACCTACCTGGATGACTCCAATCATAGAATACCTCGAAAATGGGAACCTCCCAGCAGACTGGAATGAGGCAAGAAAGGTTATGTACAAAATACCAAGGTACACTGTCTTGGAGGGAAAATTGTACAGAAATGGATGTTCTATGCTCTTGTTAAGGGGTGTAACTCCACCCGAGGCTAGAATTTTTATAGAAGAAATCCATGAAGGATTTTGCGGAGACCACACTGGGGGCATAGTCTAGCAAAAAAGATAATTAGGCAAGGATACTTCTAGCCTACAACTAAATCAGAATCATTTGACTACGCCAAGCGTTGTGACAAGTGTCAACAGTTCACTTCAATCCCGCGAGCACCACCGCCAAGCTCACCATGATGAGATCCCAGTGGCCATTCATGATATGGGGAATCAACCTCATAGGATCCCTACCAACAGGAAAATGGGGAGTATCATATGCGATAGTTGATGTTGATTACTTCACGAAGTGGACCAATGCCGAACCTCTGGCCACTATCACATCGTAGAAAGTTTTGGACGTCGTGGTTAAAAACATAATCTGAAAATATGGAATACCAACAAAAATAGTGTCAGACAATGGCACCCAGTTCGATAGCGAACCGTTCACACGGTTCTTTGAAAAGAACGGGATATTCAAAAGTTTTTCCTCAGTAGCCCATCCACAAGCAAATGGCCAGGTTGAAGCTCTGAACAAGATCCTGAAGAGCACTATTAAGAAGAGGCTAAAGGAAAATGGCCAGAAGAATTACCACAAGTCCTATGGGCCTACATAACGATAGCTCGGACCTCAACAGGGCATACCCCCTTCTCCCTGTCTTACGATTGCGAAGCTATGCTTCCTATTGTGGTCGAAATCCCATCAATCAGATGCAAAGCATACGACCAGACCTCAAACCAATCCCAACTCGAAGAAACTCTAGACCTAATTGAAGAAAGATGAAACAAAGCCCAACTTAAAAACATTGCATATTGGCAAAGGGCTACAAGGTACTTTAATAAGAGGGTTTGAGATAGAAAATTAGGATTGGGAGATTTGGTGCTCAGACGCGTATTTTGGCCACATGTAGAGTCCAAGAACTTTACTTAGCTAGTTAGATAGTAGTATTATAGTATTTATAGCATTATCTTTGTGACTGTGGATTTTTGGTTCAGACCGGAAATTATTTGGACACTCATAGTAGTACTTATAGACTTTCTAAGTTTAACCTATAGTTTAAGAATATTAATTTTAACCTAAGGTTTGATTATATGACTAATATTAAGAATAATATTTATTATACTATAAGGTTTAGATAAGGACCAATAGGATTTTAAGCACATGTTATGTATGGATGATTAAGGATTAAGCATTTTGAGGATTAAATTTAATAACGAGTAAAGTTTGAATGCTATAAGGTCAGTCAGCAGCTTTGAATACGTTGAGGGCTTAGTCAAGGCTGTTTACTCCATTCAAACTTAGCTAAAAATGTGTAATTTCGTATTTAATTAATCACCGTGTGCCGATATATCGCAGCTATAGGAGGCGATATATCGTAGCACGTAGATACGGAAAACACGAGACGATGCACGACAGCCTCGGGCATACTGGCCCAGGCGATATATCGCCTACAGGGGGCGATATATCGCCTCCTTCAGTGTATTTTGAAATGTTTTGAATTCATTTTCCATTCAGCCATTCAACCTCTTGATAAGTCCAGCATCTTTTTGAACGAGTCTTCAGCCTCTGCTGAACGATTATTCAAATTATTTTCACCTAAAAAGCTATTATTTTTATTCAAGTAAAATCAAGATCCTTTCATTCCTAAACTCTATAAATAGGACCTAGTACCCAGCCATTATTCATCTTTTTCTCTAAGTTCAGAGGCTGCAAGTGCTAAGTGAGTGTGAGAGTATAAACACCTGGGTTTGGGAATCATAAGCTTGATCATCATAAGCTTATCAAACACTTTGGGAAGTAAGGTTTTAGAGTATTTCGGTTTGAGGTGTAGATTGGTCTTACAAGTCTTCAAGGTAACCCAAAAATCTAGTTCAATTCTGTATTTGTTCTTTTAAGTTCTCATAATCTTCTACTCAGCCTATAACCTTAATCTTTATTTTGGTTAGGAAATCTAAGTTCTTGAGCACATAAGTTTTGGTAAGTATGTGTCTCAATGGTTTAGTCTTCCCATTCCTTTTCATCTCTTTTTCTTCATTAGACTCACTCTTTTTCATAATGGTTATTAGGAGTGTTCCAAAGTTCCAACGCTGTCCACATATTCCGGTAACTTTGGTAAGGAAAATAGGATAGAATCTATATGTTTTATGCTTATGTTATCTTATGTTTTATGTTATGAAATATGTTATAAAATATGTTATGAATATGTATGTTTGTAGGCTTGGGCATATGACCCATATGACTAACAAGACCCCAAATAGATTATGGGCATATGACCTACTTAGCTAGTAGGACCCCACTAATCTCATGGGCATATGACTTGTTTAGTCTATGGGACCCCAAGTAATAATGGCCATTATAGTATGTGTATGTAATAAGTGTTATGTTATGTCTTTACATTTCTTATGAAATTTATGTTTATGACTATGTGTTAGATTTTCGTTGCTGGGCATTAGGCTCATTCCTTTCTGTTTTATGTGCAGGAAAATAGCTTTAGAGGCGGTAAGATTCGTGGACGCTTAAGAGAATGTGTATCGATGATGAACGGATTCAAGGAGTCGAGAGTTCGATTTCGAGGATGTAGTCGTTTACTTATGGTCTTTATATGTATTTTCCGCACTTACTATGTAACCCCTTTATTTTTAAATCATGTTATGTTTTTGTTTTTCAAACAATGGGATCCCATATCCTTCTTGATATTTTGTAAGTAACTCTTATTTTTACAAGTTACTTAATAAAATTATGGTATTTTCGCAAATGTAAGTTCTATTAAGGTTTTGTATGTATAGTTTCGTTAATGGTCCAAAAGTCTAGAGTAGTGGGTCATTACACCACACGAGACCCATCTGTATGCTTGCTCGACCTAATTGGGAAGGACCCTACCAAATTGAATCCATTATTCCACCTGGTGTTTATAAACTGAGGAGATTAAATGGAGAATTGGTCCAACGAGCTTGGAATGGTGAACATCTGCGACCTTATTATTAGTAATGTAGGAATGATTTTTATTCAGTTGTAACTAAGCTTGTACTGAATCCTTTCTTTTCATCAATAAAGCATTGATTTTTATTCAAATTCTTTATATTTTTATTGTTATATTTTTTGCAAGCTCTCAAAATTCAATATCCTAAGATTACAATCATAAGTGGTATTTAATCATACCATAGGCTCAAAAATATAGCATTAATAAAAATGAAATAAAATTCGTCAAAGTGTATTGATTATGAACCAGGAACAAATTAAAACAATAACAGTGTATGTATCATTAACCAAACACGAACTAAACAAGTCAGGAATGAACGAGCAAACTCTAATCGACATGACTAAAAGTTGGAATTCTAGAAAAACCAACAAAAATTATGAGTCGAAACAGAGCTGGAAAATTTTGCGAATAAGTTTCGATCTCGCAACTTCGAGACCATACTTGAGGATGAGAAAAAGTTACTATAATTAAGCAAGAAATAACTATACTAACAAGGTTACATGCCGATAAGTATTTTTTACGAAGATACGTGATCAAATTAATATTCGATTTTGAGGATGGAGAAGTTGAAAATGTGCAATCTAATGAACTATGTATGAACACATGGAAGTTCGAACTGAAGCACAGAAGTATTTGTGTAGATAAACAAATATAAAAGCAAGTACTTTGTAGTATGCTCGAAATATTTCAAGCCAAATATATGAAGTATGCTATTATGTAAAAGTGATAAAGGTGGAAAATATGCATAAAGATATTGAGAAAGAATTTTGAGCATAAACGGAACTACCATTAAAAATATAAACTTATCAAATAACTCAAACTTCGAGTTATAATTGTCTTTGCCCCAAGGGCACACATATATATATATAAAAGATAAGTACAAGGGAAACAAAAACGGGTCATAGCCCATGAGTTGGACTTCAAGGATTAGCATCTCTATCAACCACATTCTTGGTTTGCTCGGTGGCCTCCGCCACTTCTTAAGCATCGAGTTTGGCCTCTTCCTCCTCCAATCGAGCTTTCCAACTGTTGATAACTCAGTCTCCTTGACGGATAAGAAGTTGGTGTCGAGGTCAGGATTGTTGGCCTAGATTCAATACATCGCCATGTCGACAATCTGATCTATTTTGGTCCTAAACCCCTCAAGAAGATGAGCCTTCTCACTCGCGATGAACTCGAAATTCGTGTTCTTGTCCTCCTCCAGCTTGGCGTTTAGCTCCTAGATCCTCTTGATCTCCGTCTCTCTGGCCTCCACCTCCCGCCGAACTGTTTCCAACTCCCTTTAGGCCACTTCCTGCTCATGCCGAGCCTTTTTGAGGTCATCTCCAACCCTGAGCTGTGCATCTCTTGCTTCTTGAGCATGCACCTTGCTCGTTATGACCTCATGGTTCAGGATATAATTATGCTAAATTAAGGTTAAAAGGGCCTACAATTAAAACTAAATTTAGAGACGGAGAAATAAAGACATTCCATGAAAACATGGAGCCTATCAATTCTTAGAGGATAACTTATCGAAGAGAGTAACTCTCCACTCTTGTCAAAAAGAGTGTTGGCACTCTGGAAGGAGGTCAAGAACTCCCACTAGGGATCCCCAAGGTTGCTGAGGCATCGGCCCATGTAGGTCAATGCATCAGAACCAAGCTAAAGCCCAGAAGTACCGACAGCACTGTCGACCACAAACTCAGGTACGTAGGTCAAAATAGTGAGGTGTCGATCTCGGATTGGAAGCTGGGTCGAATGAGATTGCTTTGGTTGACTCACAGGACGAGGGCCATGACTTCTGGAAGTGTTGGAGGGTTGGTAATGAGGCTCAGGTTGGGTTGTTTCGAGATCGATGAGGGCAGTTTGGACTTTTTGGCGAGATTAAAAGGGCCACCTCCTTTTGAAGATGCATGGTGGCATTTGCTTCCACTCGAAGTGACAAGTTGGTTGAGGAGGTTATCCAGGTCCGAATCCATCGTACCTGAAAGAAAAAGAAAAGAAAAAACATAAGGAGCTAATTATATGTTGCAATGTATGATGAGACTTCTAGGTGAATGAAAACTAACTACAAGATTCTGTCAAGCTTTAGCTCGGGGACTTGGAAATACCTCTGTCTTCTGATGACTCTAAAGGGGTTCCCTCTCTATAGGTGTGTTGTACCCTAAAATTAGCACGAGTTCAATTACACAGATTGGGTACAGCTGGAAATGAATATGTGGAAAAATAGCCAAGTAGGATATCTGGTTAAAAGTGATGTAAGTTTCTTGAGATTCAATCGAGTTCGTACATGATCTACAGATTATTATCAGACCACCTATCAAGATAACAATTAAGTTCGAGACCTATAATGGCCAGATCCAAATTTGGTCGCTCTGAGCTTATTACGAACTAAGGTTCAGATAGTCTTTAAACACCAGATTAGATTAGATATCCAGCTCGTGGAAACCTGGCCAGAACACATACTAAAGGATCTCAAGAGATTCGGAGGCTCCTTATACACTCATTAATGCCCAAATTGTATAGCATCTCTATCATTTATTATCCAAGATAGCAGAAGTATATTATATTCTGTTAGAAAAATCATATTCTAATGTAATGGAGAATAATCTGTACTAAATGTATACCTTATATATTCACGTGGTTACCCAAACCTGTCCAGGAAATTCCCCTATAAATATCAGGAATAATGGACAGGGAAAGGGACAACCTTTTTGTATTACTGAAACTCTGCAGAAATTGTAAGAGAAAAGCAATAATACTGTCTCGTGGACTAGGTGGATTTTAACCACTGAATCATGTAAAAGTTGTGTGTGTACGAAGGGGTTGTCATTTTTCATTACGGTTTACAATTTAGCACTTATATCCCAATTAGATTTCTTAATCTACTGTTGGCGAAAAATCGTGTCAACAAATTGGTGCTTTCATGGAGAGGAAATTAGTGCTTCGCAAGTTTCAGTAGACATTAATCACGGAACTCACTCGATCGATATATGACAATGAGATGGAACAGAATGGTGGGCAGGAGGCCCATCATACTATTGTTCCCGCTGAAAGGGGTCCAGATACTGGGAGTTCAACGTCACTCCCAACAACTGGTGGGTCAGGATGATGCTGGGAGTTCAGGACGACACTGGGAGTTCAGCGTCACTCCTACCAAATCCTAATCCAGGATAATTGACTGTCGTTCAGATGGAAAACACCAAATTAAGGAGCCATCTTGCTAGGAAAAATAGGCAGATTGAGGAGGTCTTGGCTCGGCTACCCCCTCTTGCAACCAACGTTAATGCCGGAATAGGCAAAGTGGGTCTCATAAGTCCCACACGAATAACTGTTCTAAACTTAGTTGATCTGTCAGGACTGGCACTCCGAGTTCTGTGCCTTCAGAGCAAAACCACCGGAGTGCTCAACCCACTAGTCATCATAGAGGTCATCATCAACATGTCCGTCGGTTAGTCAAGACTGCGACCCCCAGCTCTGTAACTTCTTCACATGTTCCTAGGAATGCCCACAACAACCCTCTTGGGGGGGTGGCTAGAACAAGTTCGTGGAGGAAAAAAGTTCCAGCGAATCCTCTTGTGCCATGATCAGAACCCCAGGCATAGAGAACTTGAGACATTGGGGTAGAGCAGAGGTGGGCTAATTAGTATTCTGCCCGACAGGTTGATTTGGAGCTACTTGATTTCAGGCATACTGGGGTAATGGACTAGCCCGAATGAGAGTCTCATTCTCATCCTTTAGTTGTTGGCAGTCATCAGTGTTATGATCGATGTCATTGTGGAATCGACAAAACTTTGAGGGGTCTCTCTTTGCCCTCTCATGCCTTAAAGGCTCTGGCTTCTTCCACGGGAGGCGATTAGAATTCTCCAGGAAGATATGTTCTCGGGTGTCTGTTAGGTCCTTGTAGATGGCATAAACAGGCTTGAATTTCTCCACAGACTTGTTCTTCTTCGTGTTATTCTGGTCACCCCCACAATTTCCCTTCCTATTGTTATTTCCCACTCGGTTATTCTTGGTAACAGGTTGACTCATAGCTGCAACATCCGTCACCGCTCTAATGGGTTGGATAGGGGCCTAACTGGTTCCTGCGACAGCAGATCGCACCTCTTCTAGGTTTATCCACTCCTGGGCTCGGGCTAAGAATTTGTGTATAGTTTTTACTCCTTTTTGTTGATGTTCTTGCCACAGGTTGCCTCCCAGTAGGATTCCTGTTCTCATTTCCATGAGCTTTGAGCTATCATCAGCGTCCCTAGCACGTGCTGCCCTCATCTCCATTTCTTGAGACTCCTCATTTCCTTCTCCTATAACCATCGCCTGCTGCCCGGGTTGTGATTTTCCCTTCATAGCAATGATGTGGCATTCTCTAGCGGCGAGCTGATCTCCTCTTAATGTGCATATTCCTGAGGACAAGGGGAATTTCATTGCCAGGTTTCAAATCGAAGTGATGGCCTCAAAATCCATCACTCCGGGCCGTCTCAAAATCGCGTTATACGTGGCTAAACTATCGATTACCACGAACTCAAGTATTTTAAAGACAGTTCGTGACTTTTCTCCCAATGTAACCTTCAGTCCAATCGTCCCTATGGCTGTCGTTCCTTCACCTGAAAACCCATACAGAGTCATTGAGGTCTCCTTCAAATCGGTTACAAACAATCCTATCTTTTCTAGGGTGGACCTAAAAAGCACATTTACGGAACTTCCATTATCCACAGTGTCTTCCATACCCTTCGATTAGCGAGCTGCACGGGTACCACCAGCAGGTCATTGTGCAGGAATCGAACGTGGCTAACATCCTCTTCCATGAAAATGATTGGTTGTTTTTCCTACCGAAGTTTTTTCGATAACCACTGCTCCAAGACAAACTCCACACCGTTATGAGTTTTTATCTCATTAACATACCTCTTTTGGGCCCCGCTGCTTGTGCCTGCCAAATGATGTCCTCCAAAAATAGTAGTTATATCTCCTTCTACTATCGGGGGAAGGTCAAATTGATTCATGTGAGCTCTAGACTGACCTATTGGGGCTTCTCAAGCTGAATCACAGTACCCATTGATAGAAAAGCTTGCATTCTGTCTGATTTAGGCTTCAAGGAAGCTTAGGCCATACTTCCAGTCCCATTCTATTCACGTCATAACCGACCAACCTTTAAGATAGGTTTTCCAAAAGCTTGAAATGTTGGGACGTCTATTAAAATGGGCCATCGAACTTAGCCAGTTTGAGATATTATACATGCCACGAACGACAATCAAGAGCCAAGCCCTTGTTGATTTTGTGGCTTAGTGAATAGGCTTTTAGGACGAGATGATAAGAGAGTCGGTGTAGGAATTATGGAAAATATTCTTTGATGGATCGTCAAACAAAAGCAGATCGGGAGCTGGGATAATCTTAATCTCACCTGAAGGACATCAGTTCCATACAACACTGAGGTTTGGATTTGAAGCATCCAATAACGAAGTGGAATATGAGGCCTTACTGGCGAGGCTAAGGGTGGCGAAAGAGCTCAAAGCAAAAGCCATCCAATGTTCTAGTGACTCACAACTTGTGGTTAATAAGATATTGGGGGAATACCAAGCTTGAGGCATCAAGATGATGGCCTATTTGGCTAAGGTAAAGGGCCAATTGTCTGAGTTTGAGTTTAGCTCCATTGAGCAAGTACCCCGCGAGCAGAATTCCAACACTTAAGCTCTGTCTTAACTCGCTACCACCAAAGAGGTAGACACATTGAATGTAGTTCCCGTGGAGTTCTTGGAAAGCCCAAGTATAAGAGCATAAACGGTTGAGGTCAGAATCATTGACATGAAATCGACCTGGATGACTCCCATAGTGGAGTATCACACAACAGGAAGGTTTCCTGATGATAGGAAGGATGCGAGAAAGTGGCTGTATCAAGCTCTGCAATATGTTATGATTGAGGGGATCCTATATCGACGAGGGAATTTGTTGCCCCTCCTGTGATGTGTTCTGCCCGAGGAAGCACAAACTATTTTGTAGGAAATACACGAAGGCTTCTGCGAAGACCATGCTGGGGGGCAAAACCTAGCTCTAAAGGTGCTGAGACAGGGATATTTTTGGCCCACTTTGACAATGGACTCGATCTCGTATGTGCAAAAGTGTGACAAATACCAATAGTTTGCCATAGTTGTCCGAGCTGCTCTAGTTGAGCTAACCATGATCTCATCCCCTTGGCCATTTGCAGCATGGGGATTTGACTCAATTGGTTCCCTGCCAACGGGAAAAATAGGAGTTCGTTATGTAGTAGTCGCAATCGATTATTTCACGAAGTGGGTAGTGGCTGAACCATTGGCAACCATTACCTTGAAGAAAGTACTGGATTTTGTTGTGAAGAATATCATATGTCAATTTTGACTCCCTAAAAATATCGTGTTAGACAATAAAACTCAGTTCGATAGCAATCTCTATACGCACTTTTGTGAAAAATATGGCATAACCAAGAGTTTCTTGTCGGTAGCGTACCCACAGGCATTGGGTAGGTCGAGACTGTAAACAAAACCCTGAAGGCAAGCTTGAAGAAAAGACTAGATGAGGCCAAGGGATTATGGCCCGACCAGCTCCCACAAGTACTCTGGGCATAGCGGACCTCACATAGAACCTCCACGGGACATACCCCTTTTCCCTAACCTTTGGAAGCGAGGCTATGACGCAATTGAAGCAATGGTAATGACTCACAGACAAAATACCATTGATCAAGATCATAACCACGAGCCACTTAGTGTATACCTCAATCTAATCGAAGAAAAATGAGAGGCAATGCAATTACAACCGCCCATTATCTATAGAAGATCACTTGTGTTATTTCAATTCAAAGGATAAGGGATGCAGACTCGGATTAGGCGATCTGGTTCTCCGAAGGGACTTTTTGGCAAATAAAGATCCCATGGATGGTGTGTTAGGGACGAACTAGGAAGGATTGAATCTGATTGTAGAGGTCCTACGCGAAGGAACTTTCAAGCTATCCCGACTAAGTGGGGAAATAGTCCCATGGACCTGGAATGCGCTACACATAAAAAAGTATTATCAATAGTTTCACTGTCTTTAATGTTTTCAGAATTACCATTTATGTAAGGCTTATTTATAAAAGCCATTTCAGTTCAATAAATAACCATTTTTATCATTTTTATTATCACAAGATCACTTTGTATAAGAAACCAAGAACGTTTATACGTTCTGGTTGCTTGGGGGGCACATAACCAAAGAGAGTTTAACTTATTCAGATAAAGATTAAAACTTAGAGTTTGGAAAAATTGATTATTCAATGACTTTTTAAAGCTCGAATTTAAAAAAAAAAAACAAATGCGAACTAAGTTTGAGAAATCTCTAAAACCCTGGATATAACCAGGTCTAAGGCTTGATTCCTAACATGTACAATGCTATTAAGCTTATTAAAAAAAAACCTGGAGTTTGAGGCCTGATTCCTAACAGGTATAAAGCTACTAAGCCTATTAAAAACCTTGGATATAACCAGGCCTGTACCGCCCTACTACCTTAGAGTCGTTACTAAGTGAGTTTAAAATGTGCATTTAACTTGTTAACCAAGCATTTAGCTCAAAAGTGTAACTAAATTGTATTAAAATCACATAATTTGAAAACGTAATCATTCATTGAAAATTATAAGTGCTTTACATTAGGGATCCCAAAATATTGTTTATAAATATCTAAAACTAAAAATATGTTAAAAGTCAACTACACGACAAAATAAGGTTTAGTAAAAAAACATCTCCCAAAAATACCCCTGGTCGTGATAGCCAAGCAGACCATACATGTACACGTCGCTTCACGCTCTCCATATTCATGGTTGGTCAGCTCTCCCCTTGCCCTTACCTGCACCACAGAGCACCCGTCAACAGGCTAAAGACATACGGCCATGCCATCCCAGGCGCTATACCAGGCCCTCGGTTCGCAGTTGACACCGTAAGGATATCCTAGGTATCCTTTAGGGTCTTACCCTAGCAACTCGCACTCCGCGTGCTAAACGCTTCTTCCGGCCCCCTTGCCGTTCTCAGCCTTCGCTGTTCTCGGTCTTCACCATTCCCGGCTCTTGTCGATCATTCACATATATGCATACATAACATAACTAAACAAACACTTAAACATATATTAACATAATCAATGGGCTATGCACTGCACATAATCATATAGGGCCATGCCCTGCAACACAACTATGGGGCCTCGCCCTGCTCTATGGGTACAGCGGTTTTCTTACCTATGTCCTGAGCTTCTTGAGTACCGAAATCTCGAGCACGGTCCTCTAACTTGAGCCTCGCTGAAAACCTAGTCACATCACATACATAGCACTTTCATTACTAATAAATTCATAAACCTCTCCCGGAACCAATCCCGTGCTCTCTAGACCTCCCGTTTCCCCACACAAGGTAACGGAAGCGTCCCCTGAGCCCCCTGAGCCAAAACCCTAAAAACACAATTTTCCCCTGCCCAGAAATTGGCCTAGTGCCACGGAACAACCCTTTAAGGGTCGCAGCGCCCAGAGTGTTGTCCTCCTCCTGATTCAACCTAGAGTCGTGGCACAGAAGAACAGGGCCGCGACGCTTATACATGAACCCAGAAAATTGGGCATTTCCCCAACATTTTCCCGAGCCAAAACTCTTCCAAATCAACCCCAAGGTACTCCCAAGTCCCAAATCAACTTAAAACCCCTAATGAGCAGTATGGTAACCCAAAATCAACAACAACAAGCTCAAATATCCAATCAAATCCATAAATCACCTAGTGGTTTAAAACTTTTTCAAACTTAAACCACAAACCAGAAAACTTAAACCATTTCAAAACATAAACCTCAGAAATGCATGGATTTCTTACCTTAGACAAGAATTCGACCTTGAGCTTCCTCCAACTCCAACTCCAAGCTAAACCCCTTTGATTCCCAAGCTGAATTCTCACAATAACAAGCCACAAATCCAGCTCTCAACTTTCATTCCCAAACTCTCAAAAACATGCTTAGAAACTAAAAGAAAAACAGGGATGAATTCCTTACCTCTGTGTTAAACACACCCTTGAGCTAATTCCCCTATCCATAGCAAGCAAAATCCTTCAATTCCTTAGTCTAAAATCCTCAAGACTCTTCATGCTCTCAATCACCAAGGAGAGGAAAGAGGGAACGAAATTCTGTTTCTTTTTCTTTCCTTCCTCTTTTTTTGCCAAAATGTTCTAGTATCTCCCAGCCCCTTAACTAAGTATAACCAGCTACCAAAATGACCCAATTGCCCCTTAAGTTAACCTAAGTCCTCATATGCCACCAAGGGCGATTTAGTCTTCTAACATATCCCGCTAAATCCTTGAGTATACCTAAAAATCCTCGTTTAATCTCGACACGCTTAAACCATTACTAAATTACTAACCGCTACTCAATAATTCCCGAACACTTTATAATATTCCCAAAATACCCCTAAGCTCCTCCCGAGCCGGGTATTTAACCTCGTTGTGACTTTCTAGCTAAACAGCTCCCTAGGACCATCTCAGACCGTTCACCACAACTCTATCACCACTCACACGTGGTATCAATCACAATACACATAAATATAACATTTATGCAATCAACGGGATGGAATTACAAATTTGCCCCTAACAACCAAATGGGGCCCACATGCATATTTAATACACCTAAACATGCATTTCTAATCTCATATTCATCAAATTCACATATTAATACAATATATATCAATTATTGCCCTCTAGGCACGCTAATCAAGGTCCCAAGCCTTATTAGCAAATTTGGGACGTTACAAGGCCCGATTCCTGATTCTTAACAGGTATAACACAAATAAGCGAGTAATATCTTAGGATACAACTAAGATGTTGATAAAATCTATCTCGATCTAAAGTCAACCCATAAGATTTCGAATGTACAAGAATCTAATGATTCATAAACATGAGAAAATAACAGACTAAGGGAGATACAAATAGAACACAAGTTAGATGTATATTAAAAAAAAATATTGTCATCTCAAGGAGAAAAACCTCGACTTGAGCCCAACGGAAATTGTTTTGGTCCCAAGGGAATTAATTACAAAAGCTAAATATAAAAATAAAAATAATGAGTCACTAAGGTCTGTCAGCTCGTTCCAGTGAAGTCACCTCCTTGCCATCTTCCTCAACATCTTCAGAGGCTTCGGCAGTCTCCCATTGTTCCTGTGAGAACCGAATCTTGAACCTAGCAAGATATGGTTCCCACAGCTCGGGCTGCATAAAGGTGAAGTTCCCATCCTCGTTGAAAGCTAAGCAAAAGTAAAGCATCTCCTCTATTTGAGTCGATTTCTCCGTAGCTTCCTCCTTGGCCTTGGCCTCCACCTCGTTCAGCTTCTTCTTGAGTTCTTCATTATCGGCCTGAAGCTAGTCCATGAGATGATTCACCTCCACAACCTGATTCTGGGAGGTAGACATGGCGGCTTTCATAGACCACTCTCTCTCTCGGGAAGAAACCAATGCGACTTTGGCAGTCTGTTTGCCCTCTTGAGCCACGCTCAAGGTAGCTCGGAGCTCCTCATCCCTGGCCTTAACCCAAGCAGCTCCTCGAAATTGAGATAGGAGAGACTGTGGAAGAATAAGAAAAGTAAAAAATAGTTTAAAAAAAACTAAGGAAAAAAGAAAAATGAAAGGTGTGAGAAGGAATCACGGTGAGGTTCATCTCCATGGCAGATTCGAGGATGTCTTCATGAGTACGCTCTTCTATAACCCTTAAGTTTCTGGCGTGGGTTCTATAAGCATGGCTGACCATATGGCTTGCCACCTCATACATAGTACCCCGAAAAGCCTAGAGGATCTTGTTAAGGTCGACTAGCTTGACTGGAATCTGGATGGTGGGGGTCTCGCCTTGGATTACTTGAGGATTTGAGGGAGGTACATGTTGAGGAAAGGGAGGAGGAGCTTGTTAGTGACTGTTGTTACCAGAGCTGAGTGGAGTTTCTTCTATGGCTGCTCTTGACCGAAGCTAATGTCTTTGTCTTTAGCCAGAGACTCAGTGGTGCCCCCAGTCTTCGGATTTTTTTTCTTTGTCACTCTGGCCCTCTTCACCACGAGACTAGCTCCAGCCCCACCAGCCTTAAAAGCAACCTTCAAACCCAGGGCTTCTGGCAACTCCATCTCTTTGGTTGAAAAAGAACAAATGGAGGATTCAGATTAAAGAAGTAACTATTCAAAGTATAATAAACATAAGAGAAAGATCAAGAACCCTACCCTTTGGGCTAGGGGAGGAATCTAATACAATCAACTTGGGGTTATTGACCGGGCTAGGCATAACCTCTAACTCTTGGATTAACGGAGGTGGGAGAGAATCTAAAATTATGACCTCCTAGGTCCTAGGGGTTTCAGGTCCTTCCTCAGGGCTGGACTCATCTACCTACTACCTAAAACTAGGGGCATATACACCCTGGCATAGGGATGGCCAAGTCCTACGGTTTGTACCATACTCTTAAAAAATAATGGACCTAAAATTGAGGGCATTGTCAACCATGATGGTATCTTTGGTGTAGCTGTGGTCATAACGTGCCACCAAATGGTCCACACACTGGAGGATGGTTGTGTTTAAGTCTGGATCGATAGGATGAGGACTAACGAGCTAGTTAGGGTTGAATTGAATTAGTCTATAACTGGAAGCAGCCCGATCTAACTCTCTTTATGGGTATGGGTTACCTTGGCCGGAGGAGCCAGCTATTACCCCGGACACAGCCCGCTCTGGGTCAGGCCCCTGACTATCCTCAGGAGCTCGTCTTTCTTGCACCAACGGTGCCACGTCTTCCTCTTCTTCGATGTCTTCATCAGCTGGCAAGGCTTCTTGAGGAGGGGTAGCTTAAGGATGAGATGAAGAGGAACTCTAGTCCTGAGAGCTAGCATCTAGACCTTGCTGATCAAGTTGCAGGCCACAAGGTGGCATCATTCACAACCTTACGGTAGTCTTACTCTTTCGGAGGAAGACTAGACAAAGTCTCATATTTCCCCCAAGGGTCACAGACCGCTCTGTCCTCGCAAATAGAGCTTCACAAGGAAAGAACTCAATTAGAATAAAATATGTGTGTGAAAGTGATAAAAAGTCCATGTGTTAAATTCATAAAGATAGAAGACTTACAAGGACGGTTGAAGTATCGGTGTTCGCAATTCTTGAACCCATTAAACATAAAGAACAAGTCTTTAGATTCATTTGGGTGGCTTAGGAGGTCGATGAAGGATGGTGCATTGGGAAAACGAGTGAGGTAGTAAAAGTCATCACCTGGCCCTTTGTGGTCGGGACTGGCCTTGAGGCAAAAGAAATACATAATATCCGCTGAAGTGGGAACCTTCAACTCGTGCCTCAGAAACAAATACTTTAACCAAGAAAAATGTCTGTATGAGTTTGGTGGGAGCTGGAATGGAGCCAGTTTGACATAGTTCAGGAAGTCTACAAATACTGGTCCAAGGGGAGGAAGGCATCTGCCTTCAGGTGCGCATCACTCCAAGCTCCGTAGTCATCTTGGAGAGGGGCACAGCTCTACTTTCCTTCTGGCGTAGGTCAGGCATGGAGGCCATCGGCTCCCATCTAAATCCCATGACTCAGTAGCATCTTGTTAACTTTTCCCTAACTCGTGATCCGGGATACTATGTGCTCAGCCTTGAAGAATGCGTTGCGGTCGACCACGATTTCTCTCTCCACCATAGGGCCAAAATGAGGGATGGGAGAGTTAGAGGCGACCTGTTTTCCTTTGTCTTGGCTCTGAGCAGAGGAGCTTGCGATGTTTTTCTTTGCAGGGGCCATAATTTAGATTGCCTGACGACAAAGAGGCCTATTATTGGCGACCTAAGATGAAGACTAGCTATGATTGTGGAGGTACGGAACTCCAAGGGTTTAAGTGGTTTACTTTTTGAATTTGAAAATTCATATGAGCTAAGTTGTGTCCTAGCCTCAACGCGTGATTCCACGCGTGGTCCTAGGCCATGCGCTTTGATTTCTTAAAATTCCCTGATACTTCGGGATTCGTTTGTCAGATTTGTCAGACCCACTCATTTTATTTTGAAAGCAGTTTAATGCAAAATCGCTCAAGGAATCGTAACCTTTATGCTACCTAGAACCAAACCTAAAAGCCCTTCAGCCGCTACACCCCAAACATGTATTCAACTTGATTTATCAGTACAATTTCTTTGAAAAACCCAGAAAATTTGCCCTGTTTTATGAAAAACTTATTTCTAAATAAGCCTCGTATTGTTCATTTTGCCTAAACTGAACCCTATTTCTTATTTACAAACAGATGTAACTTAAATGACATTGAGCAAATGATGTTTATCATAGTAAAAAAACTCACTAGAAAGCAAAGAATTGAAAAATTCAAACCAAGTGAGGAAATACTTATAGTTGATACGATCAGTTCAAAGAAAGTGTCAATACGTCCATAGGAAACTCCTTGAAAGCTTTGGAGAATCCGAAAGGCGGTGAAGGGTTTTTGAGAGAAGTTGGAGAAGAGAAAGGGAATTTTTTTTTTTGAAAAAGGAAACTGTTTGAATGCAAAGGTGGTGAGGGTTCACGTCTGATCAGCTTATTTATACGTAAACTACAAGAATTAATTTGGGCCATCCGATTGGGTTAGCTCAAGATCCAAAGGCCAAGATTAAATGAACCATACGGTAGCAAAAAGTTGATAGGATAGTTTTCACAGTCCTCAAAACCCAAATGGAAACCAATTACTGATAGCCATGTGTCTAATACTTGAGTAGTGAGCAGGCACGATTTTACATGGAAGAAGCCTAAAAGCCCCTACTATGCATGTCAGAAAGTGGCGACATCAAGCATGAATAGGAGCTTGGGGGAAAATGTTGTATCCTAAAATTACCACGAGTTCAATTACTCAGATCGGGTACAGCTGGCAGATGAATATGTGGAAAAATAGCCAAGTAGGATATCTGGTTAACAATGATGTGAGCAACTCGAGACTCAATCTAGTTCATACATGATCTACATGTTATTATCAGACCACCTCTCAGGATAACAATCAAGTTCGAGACCTATTATGGTCATTTGGGTGCTCTTAGCTTAATACGAACTAAGGTTCAGATAGTCTTTAAACACCAGATCGGATGAGATATCCAGCTCGTGAAAACCTAGTTAGAACACATTCTGAAGGATCCCAAGAGATTTAGAGGCTCCTTATACGCTCTTTAATGCCCAAACTGCATTGCATATCTATGATTTATTATCCGAGAAAGCAAGAGTATATTCTATTTTGTTATCAAATCATATCCCAATGTAAAAGGGAATAATCTATATTAAATGTATACCTTATTTATTCATGCGCTAACCAAAACATATCCAGGTTATTCCCCTATAAATATCAGGAATAATGGATAGGGAAAAGGATGACCTTTTTTATTACTCAAACTCTACAGAAATTGTGAGAGAAAAGCATAATACTGTCTCGTGGAATAGGTGGATTTTAACCATTGAACAACATAAAAGTTGTGTGTGTACAAAGGGATTCTTATTTTTCATTACGGTTTACAATTTAGAACTAATATCCCTATTAGATTTCTTAATCTACTATTGGCGAAAACCCACGTGAACAAGGTGGGGTATAACCTCGGTAAGTTCCTATAGTCATTGGTCCCATGTTGGACAACTATCCCATCCCGAACATCATTTAGACCATACATAGTTTGGTATTTCCCTAACAAACTATCAAACCTATGAACCTTAAGATCTACCCTGGACTAGACCATAAAATTATTCCTAGGGTCGTTAAAAAGTACCACTACCTTAGGCTTCCGCCTAAGGAGATTGGGAAACAACTTGGACAGGTTTAACACGACTTTACCTCCGTCTGCTGAGCTTGGTGAAGCCTCGTCCTGGGCTTCAGATCCTGAGCAAGGAGGCTCGAGTAGGCGAGGAATAACGGATTGGGTGTGCAAGCTCGAGGCTCTCCTTCTGGATGGAAGCTTGGTAGTTGGAATTGGGACGTCTTCCCATCTCGTGAACTTACGGATTCCCGAGTCATCAGTAGACTTGCCTTCATGATCTGTAAAATCTATATGCAAGTATACGTAGTCGTGTCAAGTAATAAAGTCTCTAAGAATAGAGGTCGTCCCACAAAGACTATTAACCAATTACCAATAATTATTTTTCACTTTCTATTTGGTGATTAAAATAAAGATGAATAAGTCTAAACTACGAACACAATTTAAATAACTATAAACAGAATAATATATCAACGAATTAACAATCAATAATAAAAAGCCTAGGAAATAATTTCATCAACTTTTCATTCTATTAATTTTACTAATCAATTCTAAATCTCTTCTTCCTATTCTAATAGCAGGTTAACATAATCGATTCCTATTCTTTTTCAAGATATAAGATCTCAGCCAATATTCAGGTTCTCTACATCTTTGTGATAAACTTAAACATATAGAAGGCATTAAGCATGGAAACATAATTACTACACGGGTCATACATGTACTTTCATCCAATATGCATGTGGATGCTAAAAATTCAACACCGGTAAAGAACCCACATCTCATGTCTAAGGTCCCTGGAAGGTCCAAAGCAATCATGTCTGAAGTCCCTTTGATCCCTCAAAGTAGTGCCCAAACAAACCCTGCTCCAAATGACCATTTCGACTCGGACACCCGCTAGCATCTCGCGCGCCCCAGGCGCCCAGCAACCGCCTCGCGCACCCGGCATGCCCTGCGCACCTCGCAGGCCCCACTCGCCTTGCGACACCACTAGGAGACAACCGTCTCGTGGCCCCTAAGATGCCCCAAGACGCCACACGCAACAGTCACGCCGTGGTCCTCATGGTAGCCTCATCTCGCACACCAGCCTCGTCCTTAGGGGTGTCCACGTGGTGACCATGAAGCCAGAAGAGGTACGAAATGAGCCTACAGACCAAGAAGAGTTAGAGTACAGATGATACGGTGTCCACGCTAGACAGGTAGTGGCAGTACAAGAATGGTACATGGTCAGGACTCCCTCCGCACGCTTATGAGATCCATACCCAACAAGTAGTGGAGGCATAATATGGTACTAAGACAGGAGTACTTTTGCAGACCCCTGACACGTACTAGAGCAAACCACCACTCTTCCAACACCACTACCCCTAAGACCACTCTCCTAACAGTGTACTTGCGTACCATCTGGTCCCCTGGACCACAATGTATCAGGGGCCATTAGAGCCCACTATTAAAGGAACCACACTTCAACATGGAAGGGGGTTGGAAAAAATACTGTAGCATCATACCATAATAAATAAAAGTTATTTTCACCATTTTCTTTCTACAACCGTTCTCTAAGTTTCGGTTTAGATTTTTTGAAGTTCTCCATTGATAAGCTCTATACTTTGGTTTTTCTAATTTAACTTCGTTGACAAGTTCTCACCGTCAACTGTTTGGCACCACCTGTGGGAAGAATAGGTATCAAAATGTTCTTCCGTCGATCTCGATAAGAAAAATCGGCCACGATGTTTGAAACGGTTATGTGAGCCACGAGAGGTGGAGGTCCATCTTGTCGGAGATCAGCTAAAAGCCTCTATGAAGGATCCTCCTCCACCTGCAAATGTGGAGGCCCCAAATGAGCCTGAGGTTCACGAAGATGAAAGGGAGGCCTCATCCCCGGCAGTCCCACCTGAGGAGGATCGTCCAAGGCCAGCGGCTACCCCAGCAAGGGGTGACGGTGAGTTCCTGCCTCCAAGGCCGCCGCAGGTGCCAAACTCCGGTCAGCAGGATCCAGGCCCATCGACGCGCAAGCCTGACAAGCACCCTCAGGTCCACTCTGTGAGCTCAATTTCTAAGTCTCGATTCTATGAAGACGAGATACGAGAACTTCACCGCAAGAATCAGAGGCTAGAAACCACCCTGAAAAACATGAAAGAGGTGCTAAATGGCCTGTTTCAAGGGAGATCAAACGTAACACTCCCTAAGCGGAAAGAGAGTGGCCAGGAGGGGGTAGAAACCATCGTCCCAGTAGACGACGGAAGGACCTGACTCTCCACTAGTAATGCCCCAAAGAGTTTTAACGGTGAAATGACTCAATAACCTTCACTGAGGAAGACGCCCGGGGTGTACATTTCCCCCATAATGACCCCCTAGTGTTGACTGTCCAGCTTGCTAACATGAGGGTGCGTTGGGTCTTGGTGGATAACGGAAGCTTTGTGGACATCTTATATTGCCCAGCTCTGGAGAAGATGGGACTAAACATCCGACAACTAAAGCCTTGCAGTACCTCTTTGTATGGATTTATGGGATATTCAATACAACCCTTAGGGGCAATTTAGTTAGCCCTCACTATGGGAGAACAGCCCAAACAAACCACCATATTGGCAAACTTTGTTGTGGTAGATTGCGCCTCAGCCTTCAATGTGGTATTAGGGAAACCTTCCCTAAGAGAATTGAAGGTGATAACTTCTGTATACCACTTAGCTATGAAATTCCCAACTCCCTGGGGAATAGCATGCATGAAAGGAGAGCAGAAGGAACCGACAGAATGCTATAACACATCCCTCCGCACGGCCACAAAGCCATCAATGCCTATGGCAATGGTTGTACATGAAGGCGCGAACTCGCACGAATTAGACCCACGAGTCACAGAAGAGCCTAGAGTTGAACCGGTAGACGAGTTGGAGGAAGTAATGGTCATGAATGAGCTGTTGAGAAAGTTGAAGGTAGGAAAAAACCTTGTGGATGACGAAAGGAGAAGCTAGTAGAGTTCTTGAAAGCCAACCTCGACGTATTCGCCTGGAGTCACGAGGATATGGTAGGGATAGACCCAGCGGTCATGTGCCACCATCTGAACATCGACCCAAAAGCAAGGCTGGTGAGGTAGATTAGGAGAGCGCTGGACTCAGAAAGATACGCGGCCCTAAAAGAGAAAGTTGACAAGTTGAAAGCAAATGGGTTCATCCGGGAGGCATTTTACCCACTATGGGTATCAAACCCAGTGTTTGTCCCAAAGCCCAACGAAAAATGGAGGACTTGTGTGGACTTTTCTAACCTCAATAAGGCTTGCCCTAAGAACAGCTTCCCGCTACCTAGGATAGACCAGTTAGTAGATGCCAAAACGGGACACGAACTACTTAGCTTCATGGATGCATATTCCGGGTACAACCAAATACCCATGAACTCGGCTGATGAAGAGCACACTTCGTTCATAACAGACAAGGGGCTGTATTGCTATAAAGTGATGCCCTTTGGTTTAAAAAACGCAGGTGCCACTTATCATAGGTTGGAAAAGAAAAAGAAGTATACGTGGACGATATGTTGGTAAAGAAAAAGAAGGCGGGGGATCTCACAAACGATCTCATGGAAATGTTCGACACCCTTCAAAAGTTTAGAATGAAGCTGAATCCACTCAAATGCACCTTCGGAGTTTCGTCAAGAAAGTTCCTGGGTTTTATGGTGAATTCCCAAGGTATCGAGGTTAATCCTGAAAAAATCAAGGCCTTGCTGGAAATGAGCCCACCACGAAGCAAAAAGGAGGTGCAGCGCTTAACGGGGAGAGTAGCAGCCCTCAATAGGTTCATCTCCAGATCTACTGACAAATGCCTCCCTTTCTTCAACATCCTAAAAGGGAACAAAAAGTTCGCTTGGGATGATGAATGCCGGGATGCCTTCTCCAAGCTAAAGGAACACCTTGGAAAATCACCCCTTTTGGCCAAGCGAGAAAAAGGGGAAAAGTTGTATTTGTATCTAGCTGTATCAGAGCATGCCATAAGCACCGCCTTGGTCAAGGGGGAAAAGAAGCACCAGCAGCCTGTGTACTATGTGAGCAAATGGTTGATAGACGCAGAAGCTCGGTACACAGAAATGGAGAAGTTAGCATATGCCCTGATAGTTGCTTCTCAAAACTTGAGGCCCTATTTTCATGCTCATGCTATTGAGGTGCTCACAAAAACCCCCCTGCATCAAGTCTTGCACAAGCCAGAGACTTCGGGAAGGTTGTTAGAATGGTCGATTGAATTGAGTCAGTTTGACATCACTTACACCCCAAGGACCTCAATCAATGGGCAGGTACTTGCAGATTTTATAGTCGAGTTCGCATACCGACCCCAAGAGGAAGGGGAAATAGAAGAGAATGAATTGGCGCATGAAGAGGAAAAGCACCCTGAAGAATGGAGCCTCCATGTAGATGGGGCGTCTAACGAAGGGGGGGCCGGCGCTGGCATAGTGATGACGGGACCTGAAGGGCACAAGATGTATTGTGCCTTGAGATTTGGATTCGAAGCTTCCAATAATGAGGCAGAATATGAGGCGCTGTTGGCCAGCCTGTGGCTAGCTAAGGAGTTAAAGGTAACCCACTTGCATGTCTTTAGTGACTCACAGCTGGTAGTGTTTCAGGTGAAGGGTGAATACCAAGCTAGGGGTCCAAAAATGGCTGCATATCTCACCAAGGTGAAGGGGTATTTGGATCAGTTCGAAAAATACACCATAGAACAGATCCCAAGGGAGCAGAACACAAATGTCGATGCACTCACGAAACTCACCTCCACACAAGACAAAGACACGCTTGAGTCCATACCGGTCGAATACCTCCCCAAGCCATGCATAGAAGAAGAAAGGATCAATATGGTCAATAGCACTGAGGAGCCATGGTTTGCACCCATTGTGAAGTACTTAAATGATGGGACCTTGCCTTTGGACAAAAAAGATGCCCGTAAACTGACTTACAAGGCTGCTCAATACACCCTAGTATATGGAGCCTTCTATATGAGAGGCTTCTCTACCTCGCTCCTGCGGTGCGTAGATAAGGGAGAGGCTTTAAAATTTTTGCAACATGTACATGAAGGGGAATGTGGAAATTATGCTGGGGGGCAGTCCACGACGAAAAAGGCCATCCGCCAGGGGTATTATTGGCCAACCATGGAGAAGCATTCGAGTGACTTCGTGAGAAGGTATGACAAGTGCCAGAGACATGCAAATTACCCCTGACAGTCACCAAATGAGTTGGTGAGCATGACCAGTCCGTGGCCCATCGCTGTGTGGGGGATTGACTTGATTGGAGCACTACAACCAGGAAGAGGAGGACCTAAATACGCGGTGGTAGCAGTCGACTATTTCACTAAGTGGGTGGAAGCGGAGCCTTTAGTGAACATAATAGCTAAGCAAATCGCCACCTTTGTCAACAAGTATATTGTCTGCAGATTTGGAGTACCTTACAAGATCATCTCTGACAATGGAACGCAATTTGAAGGAGGAATGTTTGAGGAATACCGCAAGGCAAAAGCAATTAAGAGGAGTTTCTCCGCAGTAGTACATCCATAAGCCAATGGACAAGTAGAGGCCATCAACAAGATCCTGAAAAAGAACTTGAAAACTAAGTTGGAAAAGTTGAAAGGGGCCTGGGTCGAGGAACTCCCAAATGTACTCTAGGCCTACAGGCCACCCCTCGTTCCACCACAAGGGAGACACCTTTCGCCTTGGCCTACGGCTGCAAGGCTGTCCTTCTGATAGAAATGAAGATTAACTCCATCCGCACGCAAGCATATGATGACCAAGCTAACATCACAGCATTGGTCAGGAACTTGGACTTGCTGGAAGCCAAGAGAGAAAGGGCACAACTGAGGTTAGCCACATATCAGCAACGAGCAGCACGGTACTACAATTCAAGGGTGCGAGAGAGAATGTTTAGGGTAGGAGACTTGGTACTGAGGCAGGTACTCCCCAACACGCGAGACCCGGGGATGGGGGTACTAGGGGTGAACTGGGAAGGACCCTACCAGGTCGCTCAGTGCATACCACCAAACACCTACAAACTGGCCCGCATGGATAACACCATGATACCTCGGGCATGGAATGCGGAACACCTCAAGAAATACTACCAGTGAGACTTCTGCACCCGGTGCAAAGAAGAGCTATGTTTAGTTTGTACCTTTTTATGTTAACTTAGTGAGTAAGAATCAAAGAGGCTACCTGGGTAACCTCCCAATTAGATGTAAAACATTCATGTATGTCATTGTAACCCGCACGCTATGAATGAAACTGTTCGCAACTTCACGTGTTATTCTTCTTCTCTATAGCATCCGCCAAAGTGCCTGCTGAAATAAATTTCACCAAGCACTTGGGGGCGGGGGGGTATGACAGGAGGAAAAATATACAGCAAAGAAGAGGATCCTAAAACGGATCCCCTATCAAGAGGATCCTAAAAGGACCCCTTATATCAGAGGGAACCTAAAAAGGACCCCTTATGAGGAGAATCCTAAAAGGACCCCTCACATCAGAGGGAACCTATAAAGGACCCCCTATTAGGAGGATCCTAAAAGGATCCCTTATATCAGGACCCTAAACGAGGCCCTTATATATATATATAAAATGTGATGAACCCTTATAAACAGGAAGAAGACCTTGCAAGGCATCACTTGAGTTCCCAAGCATTAGCTACCCTTGTGAACATCAAGGAGGCCAAAAGGTCCTACAAAAAAAAAAGCTTCCAAATAAAGGCAGATGCTCCCACGAGAGGAAAGGCCTCATAAAGAGCACCCACCAATAAGCCTAGAGCGGCCACCAAGCCGTCTAGCAAAAAAAGGTCCTAAAAGAGACCCTTGCAAAAATAGAACAATGAATAATGACAAGAAGGACGCTTCTCGCAAGAAATAATAAGCGTGCGGAAAAATATATAAAAGGATAACTAGAACCCAAGGGGTCAATATATCCTTATAAGAACAATCAAGAGGCACCAAAGAGGGACCTATTGAACCCCTTCACATGAGCTCCAAAGGACCTCAAGCCTGATAAATAAAAAAGAGAACCTATCGAACCCCATCATGCGGGCTCAAAAGGACCTCGAATACAGAGGAATAAAAGATGAATGATCGCATATGTATATATAAAAAAGAGTTTTGATAACATAACAAGACTCGGAGAAATTACAAGCAAAATAGGGCTCGAAAGAGCATACACCCACATTGGACTAACTGGAAAAAATCGCAAAATGATAATCTCAAGGACTCCTGCCACGGGCGTTCCACTCAACCGCCCGGGCAACGGCGTGCTCGCCAAACGACGAGAAATCGAAGTTAGGATTCTACCTCCATACTCCATAAAGGGCGCGCTCTATGGATCTATACTCAATAGCCGCCTTGTCCGCCTCCATAGTCGCCTTGTCCACCTTTAAGGAGGCGACCCTCCCCTGCAACACTGCGATAGTAGCCTTGGCACCCTCAAGTTCGGTCTCTAAGCTAGTGACCCTTTCCTGCAGCATCGTGGCCTTGGCAATCGCCCTCTTATTATTTTTTGATGAGGAAGAAGCCTTCGCCAAGGCCTTCTCTAGCTTAAGCCTGGTTTCAACAAGTTCCCTCTCGAGCTCCTGGACCTGGACCGTAAGACGGTCCCTCTCAGCATTCGACTTGGAAAGGTCTTGAGCCGAGTCGGCAAATCGCTTAGCCACTGTATAGGTCTGCACAAGAAAAATAACAATAACAATGATAAGAAACAAAAAAGAGAAAGAGAGAAAAAAAGGGATAAGGCCGACATAAGATCATTAACTCACCCAAGCGGTGGAACGCGCAAGAGTCTCCCCGAGCTCCGACATAGCAAAACTCCCAAGACAACACCAATCAGCCTTAGGAAGGTCTGTGGTGATCTGGACATACCGTCGCCCATAAGAGGCTGCCATGCAGCCCACCCAGGGTGCCCCTTCTTAACCAAGGGCGCTTGGCTGAGTAAGGACAGATGACCCGCTCGCCGAAGGAGGAGGGGGCGCAGGAAGATCGGAAAAATGAGCCCCTGATGGATCAAGAGGGGGCGCATGAAGATCGGAAAAGTGAGCCCCCAATGGACCAGGGTTAAGGAAAGCCTGAGGAAAAGCATTGAGGTCCTCAGAATAAGGACAAATGAAATACCCCAGCATGGCCGGTTGATCCTGGGATTGGGAGGCCATGTCACGGTCTGTAAGGGCTAAAGGAGGGCATTACCTGGGAGACGAAGACGGTTGGTGGGGTTGCCTATGTCCAAGGGAGACCCCCTCAAGCACACGCTTTCCCTCACCCTCGTCCGAGCGATGTTCAGCCGAAGCAGCCTCTTCTTCTTTGATCCAGGAATACTCAACAACAACCCAGGATCCGAAACCGGGCACAGCTTGTGAAGCTTGAGTTTGTCTACGGTGAAGAGGTATGCATCCATTTTCTAGGCAGGGTCAGCCTCAAGGAATGCATCCACTACATCCGCCTCCGACCCAAAAACTCCAGGCGTGGCGAAATGCTCTGCACAATCCACACAGTTGCCAACACAAACATAAGTTCTAAAACAGTAAGTAAAAAAAAAAGGCTTGAAGTACTTACTAGGAGCAGAGCGAAAGTGCTCGCGGACAGAGAGGGGACCCTTCATAAAGAAAAAGTTCTGCTTCCAGGACCCTGGGTTGGACACAGCGCCCTCTATCAAGGGGATCAAAGTGTTAGCTTTTTGCAGGAAATCCCTTGGATTAGGAGAGGGCATGAGATTGTACATGAAATGTACCTGTTGGGTCATAGGAGCACGCTTGACACGACCCATATACGAGATGAAGAGGCAACTCAAGGTTAGCCAGCTATTGGGCGCTAGTTGGAGTGAAGCAAGGTCAAAATAATTGAGAACCGTGACGAAGAACGGGTGTAATGGGATTGTACCACCCGCTTTCAAGATATGCTTGCTCATAGCCACGTAACCCGGATATGGGCAGTCAACCCAGCATGTGTTCGAAGGGACATATAATGTGTAGTCTGGGGGAACACGGTAGTTCTCCGTTATTTCCAAAAGTTTATTTTCGGACACATGGGACACTAGAGTGGATGCCAATAGGGGGCCAGTGTCCTGATCCTCGGTCACCTGTCGTCGCCCTCTCTTCGGCATATCTGCAAAACCAAAAGAAAAAGGTGAGGTGGAAATAAAGCACTTTACCCTCCATTTTTTCTTCCTAGCAAGGGTCTTCCACCGAGGCACCGAGTGTGAAAGCGCTAAGCAAGGGTAGATCTAGAATAACGGTTGAGGTTAAGATGGGACGGCCCCATGACAGACATTTGGAAAAAACGGGTTAGGAGGCTCAGGCGGGAGATGTCCCTCCATAAAGTCCAACTCCATCTGCAAATCTAAAAGAGTCACCCTAAGGTTCGCTACATGGTTGTTAAGGTCAAGGGGGAAAGGTACTCCGTCTCCCCTCAACACCGAGTCTATTTCGCTCTCTACCACCCAAATTTTATGCCTAAGTTCAGCCAGATGCTCAAGATGATGAATGCGGGCCTGCCTTAAGGTGTCGTAGTCATGGTGATGATTCTCGTTAGGGGACTCTGAGTCTGAAGACAAGTCACCAAACTCGACCACCAGAAGAGCGTCGAATGGACCATTGCATGCCATGAGACCTCATCCCGAAAGCAAAAAGGTTCACGTATAAATGAAAGGATTGCTACAAAACAGAAAGGAATGGGCTCAAAACCTCTAGGTACAAGCGCTCTAAATGACCCACTACGGGGGCATGAAACTGGGTTAACTCACGACGAGCTCAGGCCAAAGTACCCTGTTGTAATATTTTTGCTGTGCAAGTGCACACAGTCGCAAATTCGTAATAAAATGGTAAAACCAAGTATCGTCCTCAAGGACTGATTTATCAATAACCAGTCAATTAATTTCTTGTTCTATTTGATGAATTAAAATTCTTGATTTTTGTAAATACAGCAAAAGAAACTATAAATTGCAGAAACAATAATTGAAAATTGAATGGAATAACAACTAATAAAAAAACTTTAAATTTAATCACTGAGAAACAATTATGATATTCAATCTCATCAACTATCCTCCCTATTATTCCCTAATGCAAAGTGTGAATTCTTCTTCTTTTTACCTAATTCAATCAACAAGTTGATACAGCAGCCTAGGTGACAATTTCCTATATTTCTATGGTAAATTGAATCACACAGGTAGCATTAATCTCAACAACTTAATAACAGTTACACAATTAATTCAGATACTTTCGTTCTAAATTAGAATTATGTCCAATATAACCACAGCAGAATTAAATCTCACTTCTCAGATTTTGACTTAAAAACATATGTAAATGACTAAAGAAGGCCAATCAATAATCAATCTATAAGAACAGGTTATATGGAATTGAAGAAGATTGAAGAGGAAGAAAATTGAAATTGCATTAGTTCATAACAGGGATTCAAGTGATTCAATTAAACATCCTAAACAGAAAATTAGTTCATAGCCATAATGTTAATCACAACAAAAATTAAAGATAACATCAGGAAGAAAAAGAAAAACATGTAGAAAATACTCTAAGCTTGAGCCTTCAAAACCAGAACTTCTCTCCCTCGTCCGTACGTCCCCTTTTCTCTTCTCTTTTTGCCATATTAAAACCTAGGGCTCAAATTTTAAAGAGGCAGGCCGCGGCTCTACATACACTATGCCGCGGCCCGTGTCCAATTTCCTGGGAAAAAAGCTCTTTCCATGCCGCGGCCCTATGTAGCCATGCCGCGGCCCGCGTCGACGAATTCTAGGCAAAATGCCCATCTATGCCGCGGCTCTCTCTAGCCATGCCGCGGCTCGAGGATTTCCTTAAAAACTTTGGTTCTGTTTCCCACCTAGCCGCGACTCTACTTTGCTCATGCCGTGGCTCTTAAGGGATTTCTCAATTCTTCAAGTTTTCATCCCAAAAATTCACCAACACTTCCAAATTATGTTGGGAACCATTCTTTCTCGAAATATGATGAAAAACTTGGGTATTTCTGCCCTTTCTTTGACATTTTCTTCTATGTGCCCAATTCTTCCTGATATTCACAAAGACAGACAAACAAAGCATAAACCCGCACTAAATGAAAGAAAAACAGAATAAAAGACTACTAAAAACATCACCTAAACATGACAAAAACTAGACTCAACAAACTCCCCCAAACTTAACCTTTACTCGCCCTCGAGTAAAGACCAAGTTAAACTAACAAAAAGAAACAAGCACAAAACGAACAAGCTAAACCATCATTACCATCTACACTGCTTTGCCAAAACTCATGAAATCTCAATTGCAATATTTATAACCAGAATTTCAGCTCAATTGCCTTAAAGTCCAATTTGTAAAGTTCAATTAGGGAAATCAATAATATATCACAAAAATGACTACAACACTTGGACTCTCTATCATATCTACTCAACTCATTCCAGACAATTCCACAAACCAACTCATCAATATGCTTGCATTACTTGACCTTCTCCACTAATGTCAACAACACGTGTTTTGAAATCAAAAGGACTTTCACAGGTTATAGCGTTAGGCTTAGGCAAGGGTAGATGAAATTGTCATTTAGGCTCAATCGTTACCATAAGCATAAACACCTTGAAACCAGCCAAATTTCTCTTCACCACACCAAAAATCACCCTTTTATACCATAAGACTTATCACTTTTTTTTTTTTAATCACACTCCCCCAAACTTAATATTTTCTATATAAATATAATCAAGGAGTGTGACAAAGTGAATATTTTTTTTATTTTCTCAAAGACTTCTCTCTCTCTTCTTTTTGTACAATCATACTACATTCCAATCACACCAATACCTTACTATTTTTCATTCTTCTTTCCCACAAATTATATGCTTATGATAACAAAGGAAAAGGAAAAGAAAAATAATGAAGTTAGGAAATTTAGGCTCAAATAGTATAATCAAGAACAAAAACCAAGTTTAAGGTTCAAAAAGGGTAACTAAGGATAACTAAATCATGGTTGGCTTGAAAGGCACAATCGATCCAATAAAATTGCCTAAATCACTTTTCTAAACACATGTCATCAAGGATTTCGCCTCAAAGGCCAAATAATGCAAGTTCTATCAAATTCAAATTGTCATTCCACCAACCCTAGTCACACACATATAATAAAATCCAAAATGTTGCATTTTCAAGACATATTAAAAATTCGCCACAAAACTTTTAAATTAAACTCTAAAACAATTGAACCAAGCACACAGTTGAATTCAATTTCCTTTTCACGAGCAAAGACAAAGCAACAATAGACATGAATGATGGTTTAACAATTACACTCAACAACACAGAAAATAACACAACAGACTAAAAACTAAACTAAGCAATGCACAAAACAAAAATAAAATAAAATAAGCTCCCCCCCCCAAACTTAAGAAGCACATTGTCCCCAATGTGATAAAGAAAAGGACAAGGGAAGAGAACTCACCTGACGCCACATCAGTATGGCGGAGGAGGTGGTGTTGGTGGTGGTTGAGTGCGGGATGAGGAGGCTTTCTTTGAGGAGGTACCTCTAGGGGGATTTCTCTTAGGACCCATAGTGTCTTTCAAAACAAGAACAAACTAAACCCCCAAATTGGTTTTCAAGAACTTGAGTACAATTTCCCTTTTGTGTCACTCCCCCAAAACTTTCTGATTAACAAAATCAACATCCCAACCACTAATTCCCAGAAAAACAATTGACAAACCCCTTAAACGTCTCACAAGAAAAGCATAGAACAATCCACAATACCACAATGCAATCTATTCTCCAATCAAAAGCACTAGAATAGATAGGAGACACTTACTTGAATGGCACAAAAGTTCTTCTTTTTGTCTCTTTGGCTGATGGAAGTCTCAAAAATTAGAGAGAAAAGGAGGTTTGAGTGTGATGGTAGATTGTGAAAGTGAAAGTGAATGAGAATATGGCTGATTTAGGGCTTTTTACCCCAGATTTCGTACACGGACCGCGGCATTACTTTGACCATGCCGCGGCCCGCATCAATTTTTCAGCCTATAATGCCACGGCATCATAGTATCTATGCAGCGACCCGCCTCGATTTCTTGGGAAAAACTGGGTTGCAATGCCACGGCCCTCCTCATACATGCCGCGGCCCGCCCTAGACTTCCAAATTCGTGGGCCTCTGGAACCCCCAATGCCGCGGCATTATATGGCTATGCCGCGGCCCTTAGGGATTCTCCATTTTTTTTATTTTTTTGAAATTGCTTTTTGATTTTTCACGTTTTTCACAGTTCTAAAAGTCCAAAAATAAACCAAATATCCATTGTTTACAAATACAAAAGTAAAATAAATAACAAGTAAAACATAGGGTGCCTCCTACAAGCGCTGTCGTTGACATCATTTAGCCGGACGCTGAACCCCTCTTCAGAGAGGCTTCAGAAGGAGGATAGACTTCACTTGATCAAAACTACCACCCAAGTAGGGCTTCAATCTCTGACCATTGACTTTAAAGGAATCACCTGAGTTGCCCCGAACTTCTACAGAACCATATGGAGAAACTTGAACAACGGTGAATGGCCCTGACCATCTTGACTTCAATTTGCCAGGAAATAGTCGCAGTCTTGAATTGAAAAGAAGTACCTGCTGCCCTGGTTGGAACTCTTTTTTGATTAAGTTCTTGTCATGCCAAGCCTTTGTTCTTTCTTTATAAATCTTGGCATTCTCATAAGCCTCATTTCTGAACTCGTCAAGTTCATTCAGTTGCAACAACCTTCGTTCACTAGCGGCACTCCAATCAAAATTCAACTTTTTCATAGCCCAGAATGCCCTATGTTCCAATTCAACTGGTAGATGACATGCTTTACCAAACACCAACCTGTAAGGAGACATGCCTATTGGTGTTTTGAATGCAGTTCTGTAAGCCTAAATCACATCATCTAACTTTTTCGACCAATTTTTCCTTGAACTGTCAACGGTCTTCTCAAGGATGCTTTTGATTTCTCTGTTTGAAACTTCAGCTTGCCCATTTGATTGAGGATGGTAAGGCAAAGCTTTTCGGTGATAAACTCCATAACGAGCCAGCAATGCATCCAGTTGCTTATTCACAAAGTGTTTCCCTTCATCACTAATCAGAGCTCGGGGAGTGCCAAATCTAGTAAAAGTATGTTTATGTAGAAAATTAAGCACAGTTTTACCATCATTGGCTCTAGTTGCTGCAGCCTCCACCCATTTGGATACATAATCCACTTCCAATAGAATATATTCATTGTTGTACGAGGGTGGAAAGGGCCCCATGAAATCGATGCCCCATACATCAAACAGTTCCACTTCAAGAATCCCCTGTAAAGGCATTTCATTTCTCCTCAAGATATTCCCAGTTCGCTGACATCTATCACAAGCCTTGACAAAAACATTGGCATCCTTGAATAATGAAGGCCAATAGAAACCACTTTGTAATACCTTAGCTGCCATTCTTGATGCTCCAAAGTGCCCTCCACATTGTTGAGTATGACAGTGATTAAGAATGGACTGCATCTCTTCTTCAGGAACACACCTTCTGATAATCTGGTCAACACAGTGCCTATAGATAATAGGTTCCTCCCAATAGTAGTGTTTCACCTCAGAAAAGAATTTCTTTAATTGCTGCTTTGACATCTCAGGAGGCACAATCTTGGCAACCAAGAAATTCACTATGTCAGCAAACCAAGGGACAGCTAAAGTCTCACTTACCCCAAACAACTGTTCATCAGGAATGTGATCATTGATTTGAACTGCTTTCTTATTTTCAATCTCCCCCACCTCAAGTCTAGAGAGATGATCAGATACCACATTCTCGCTGCCCTTCTTGTCACGAATCTCCATGTCAAATTCTTGAAGCAAAAGAATCCATCTAATCAGGCGAGGCTTGGCATCTTTCTTTGACATCAAGTATTTAATGGCAGAGTGATCAGTGTAGACAATCACTTTGTTGCCAATCAGATATGGTCTGAATTTATCACAAGCAAACACAATAGCTAGCAACTCTTTTTCTGTAGTAGCATAATTCAGCTGAGCATCATTTAGAGTCCGACTAGCATAGTAAATAGACCTGAATACCTTGTCAATCCGTTGTCCCAGAACTGCCCCCACTGCATAATCACTGGCATCACACATCAACTCAAAAGGCAATTCCCAATTCGGAGCTATCACAATTGGAGCAGAAATAAGCTTTTCTTTCAAGAAATTGAAAGCCCTCAAACATTCATCATTAAAATCAAAGACAACTCCGTTCATAAGCAGATTTGAGAGGGGCTTGGACACTTTAGAGAAATCTTTTATGAATCTCCGATAGAACCCAGCGTGACCATGAAAACTTCTAACTCCTTTGACTGAAACTGGTGGAGGCAGTTTTTCAATGGTAGAAATTTTTGCTCTATCTACCTCAATTCCCTCACTTGAAATTTTATGGCCAAGAACAATCCCTTCTTTCACCATAAAATGGCATTTCTCCCAATTTAGCACCAGATTTTCCATCTCACAACGACGCAGCACGTTCTCCAAGTTACCCAAACAGAGGTCGAATGATGCGCCAAAAACAGAGAAATCATCCATGAATATCTCAATACACCGGTCTACCATGTTTGAAAATATGGCCATCATGCACCGATGAAATGTTGCAGGGGCATTGCATAGTCCAAACGACATTCTCCTGAGAGCAAATGTGCCATAAGGACATGTGAAGGTTGTTTTCTCTTGATCCTCTGGTGCAATAGCGATCTGATGATACCCAGAATACCCATCCAAGAAACAGTAGTAGCTGTGGCCTGCCAATCTGTCAAGCATTTGATCAAGGAAAGGCAAAGGAAAATGATCCTTCCTTGTTGCCTTGTTGAGCTTGCGGTAGTCTATCCAAATCCGCCACCTCGTTACAGTTCTTGTTGGAATGAGTTCATTGTTCTCATTTTTTACTACAGTCATTCCACCCTTTTTAGGCACCACCTGCACAGGGCTCACCCATGCGCTATCAGAAATTGAGTAGATCACCCCAACATCCAACCATTTAAGAATTTGCTCCAATACTACTTCCTTCATGGCTAGATTGAGTCTTCTCTGGGCCTCTATTGATGGCTTTCTATTCTCCTCCAATAAGATTTTATGCATCACTGTCACTAGGCTTATTCCTCTAATATCTGCCAATGTCCACCCAATGGCCAATTTATGCTCCCTTAGAACCCTCAATAGTTTCTCCAATTCTATCTTTGACAGGTCAGCTGACACAATGACAGGTAAAGTTTCATTCTCTCCCAAATAAGCATAGTGCAAGTGATCTGGGAGGACCTTTAATTCCAACTGCGGTGGCTGCTGAATGGAGGTTAGCGGTTTATCAGTTGCATCTGCTAGTTCTTGAAATTTCTTCCAATATGGTAAGAACGAGTTGATCCAGTTTACACATTCTCTGATCTCAGCATCATCATCATCGTCGCCCTCATCACCCAATAATACTGCCTCTAAGGCATCACTGCTCATCCTTCTCTTGGAGACTGCCTTTTCTATCACATCCACACTAAAGCAACTGCCACTAGCCACCGGATACTTCATAGACTTGAAGACATTAAAGACCACCTCATCTCCTTGAACTCTAAGCTTAAGCTCTCCTTTGTGAACATAAATAAGAGCTTGGCCTGTGGCAAGAAATGGCCTACCGAGAATAATTGGGACATCTGTGTCCTCCTCCATGTCCAGAACAATAAAGTCAGCTGGAAATATGAACTTATCCACCTTCACAAGAACATCCTCAATAATACCTCGTGGATGTGTTAACGATCGGTCTGCGAGCTGTAAAGTGACAGTTGTTGGTTTTGCCTCCCCCAAACCAAGTCTTTTAAACATAGATAAGGGCATCAGATTGATACTTGCCCCCAGATCACATAAGGCGTGCTTACATTCAAACTTGCCAATGGTGCAAGGTATGGTGAAACTCCCTGGATCTCTCAGCTTTTGGGGTAACTTCCTTTGTAAAATCGCGCTGCACTCTTCAGTGAGTGCTACAGTCTCATAGTCCTCCATCCTCCTTTTCTTTGACAGAATCTCCTTCATGAACTTAACATAGCTGGGCATCTGCTCCAAAGCCTCAGCAAAAGGAATGTTTATGTGCAGCTTTTTAAACACCTCTAGAAACTTAGAAAACTGTTTATCAAGTGTAGTCTTTCTAAGCCGCTGAGGGTATGGAACTCTAACTGACTGCTCAATAACAACTGGGGGACTCTTTTCTGACTGTTGGTGGTCTTCAGTAACCCTTTCTAAATCAGACTGCTCACCCATCTCTTTATTCTGAACCACTGCCTGTGGAGGTCTAGGCTGCTCAGTTTGCTTCCCACTCCTCATAGTAATTGCCTGAACTTGCTATTTGGGGTTGACTTCAGTATTACTGGGCAAATTTCCCTGAGGTCTGTTATTGAGCATATTGGCCAACTGCCCAACTTGTGTTTCAAGGTTTCGAATAGAGGATCTGGTCTCAGTCATAAATTGAGTCTGAGTATTAGTGAGAGTCAACAAGGCAGCTTGCAGTTCATTAGGCCTCTCAGGTTGAGGCATTGATTGTTGAGGCCTAGGATGTTGTGATGACGAAGCCTGATTCATAGGTGGCTGAGGCATGTTATTCTGAAATTGGCCCTGAAACTGAGGTTGTTGGCCTTGATTATTCTTCCACGAAAAATTGGGATGATTTCGCCACCCAAGATTGTAGTTGTTGGAGAATGGATTATTGAGTGGCCTTTGAAAGTTTCCCACCGCTTGAACTTAGGCATGATCCATTGGGGTGTTATTATTCATACAGATAGGGCACTGATCGACAGAATGAGCACCACCACACATTTCACACCTCACTGCCATCTGAACCGCATTAGCAGATACACTGCTCTGTTGTAACTGCTTTGTCAGAGAGGCTACTTGCGCTGTTAGAGTAGTGATTGCATCCAGCTCATGCACCCCAGCTACCTTTCTAACTCCTGATGATCTTTCCTCAGACCATTGATGATTGTTTGTGGCCATGTCCTCTAGCAGCTCATAAGCACCAGTTGCACTCTTACTCATAAATGTACCTCCCGCTGCAGCTTCAATAATGGTTCTGGTTGTAGGACATAAACCATTGTAGAAATTCTGTACTAGCATCCACTGTTCAATGCCATGATGAGGACATCTTCTCAGGAGTTCCTTAAACCGTTCCCAAGCTTCATACAATGACTCTCCATCATTCTGGCAAAAGTTATTTATCTATCCCCTCAATTTAGCAGCTTTGGACGGAGGGAAGAATTTGGACAAAAATTTCTGAGCTAGATCTTGCTAGGTGACAATAGAGTTTGGCTGCAGAGAGTTCAGCCAACTTTTAGCTCTGTCCCTTAGAGAAAATGGGAAAAGCCTAAGCTTGATTGCGTCATCACTCACCCCATTATATTTGAAGGTTCCACACAACTCCAGAATGTTGGACAAATGGGTGTGAGGATCTTCAGAGGGCAACCCATTGAATTGCACAGAGGACTGCACCATTTGTAGAATAGCGGGCTTTATTTCAAAGTTGTTGGCCTCTACAGCTGGTGGGCGTATACTATTTTGTACTCACGTCAGAGTGGGTAACACATAATCTCTCAGGCTCCTCTCAGCATTGGTCTGAGCCTGAACCCCTTGTACAACTCCAGGAGTTAGAACATTCCTGCCATCCCCTTCATTCTGTGCCATCTTCACATATTTCTGGGCCTCTCTCTTGTTCTTTCTGATTTGATTGCAAGACTTTTCAATCTCAGGATTTAGAGGAACAAGTGTGTCTTTTTCTTTTTCTGCCACGCATATACCAAAATTCACCTGAGGTAGAAAAATTAAGCAACTAAACAGATTAGAAACAAGAGAAATTAAAATCAAATTAGAATAAAAATTAATTAGACTGATATTGATAATTATTTTCAGTCCCCGGCAACGGCGCCAAAAACTTGTTGCAATATTTTTGCTGTGCAAGTGCACACAGTTGCAAATTCATAATAAAATGGTAAAACCAAGTATCGTCCTCAAGGACTGATTTATCAATAACCAGTCAATTAATTTCTTATTCTATTTGATGAATTGAAATTCTTGATTTTTGTAAATACAACAAAAGAAACTATAAATTGCAGAAACAATAATTGAAAATTGAATGGAATAACAACTAATAAAAAAAACTTTAAATTTAATCACTGAGAAACAATTACGATATTCAATCTCATCAACTATCCTCCCTATTATTCCCTAATGCAAAGTGTGAATTCTTCTTCTTTTTACCTAATTCAATTAACAAGTTGATACAGCAGCCTATAATCATACTATGAATTATAAACTCAACCTAGGTGACAATTTCCTATATTTCTATGGTAAATTGAACCACATAGGTAGCATTAATCTCAACAACTTAATAACAGTTACACAATTAATTTAGATACTTTCATTCTAAATTAGAATTATGTCCAATATAACCACAGCAGAATTAAATCTCACTTCTCAGATTTTGACTTAAAAACATATGTAAATGACTAAAGATGGCCAATCAATAATCAATCTATAAGAATAGGTTATATGGAATTGAAGAAGATTGAAGAGGAAGAAAATTGAAATTGCATTAGTTCATAACAGGGATTCAAGTGATTCAATTAAACATCCTAAACAGAAAATTAGTTCATAACCATAATGTTAATCACAACAAAAATTAAAGATAACATCAGGAAGAAAAAGAAAAACATGTAGAAAATACTGTAAGCTTGAGCCTTCAAAACCAGAACTTCTCTCCCTCGTCCGTACGTCCCCTTTTCTCTTCTCTTTTCGCCATATTAAAACCTAGGGCTCAAATTTTAAAGAGGCAGGCCGCGGCTCTACATACACTATGCCGCGACCCGTGTCCAATTTCCTGGGCAAAAAGCTCTTTCCATGTCGCGGCCCTATGTAGCCATGCCGCGGCCCGCGTCGACGAATTCTAGGCAAAATGCCCATCTATGCCGCGGCTCTCTCTAGCCATGCCGCGGCCTGAGGATTTCCTTAAAAACTTTGGTTCTGTTTCCCACCTAGCCACGACTCCACTTTGCTCATGCCGTGGCTCTTAAGGGATTTCTCAATTCTTCAAGTTTTCATCCCAAAAATTCACCAACACTTCCAAATTATGTTGGGAACCATTCTTTCTCGAAATATGATGAAAAACTTGGTTATTTCTGCCCTTTCTTTGACATTTTCTTCTATGTGCCCAATTCTTCTTGATATTCACAAAGACAGACAAACAAAGCATAAACCCGCACTAAATGAAAGAAAAACACAATAAAAGACTACTAAAAACATCACCTAAACATGACAAAAACTAGACTCAACATACCCCAACCCAAGTGGTGCTAATTTGGACCCAGTAAACACAAGGGAAAAAGAAAGTATACCTCAAGCAAGCAAAATTAGGTGTTCTCGTGGTCGAAAGGAGATCGAGGGCCAAAAGCACCGTCACGGTCAAAAAGAGGCAAGTGGCCGAAAGTACGCGTCTGCAAAAACAAAGAAAAAGGGCATTTTATTCCTCAAATGCCTGCATGGATATAGACATACAAAAAATTAACTCAAATATATAAAAAAAAGGGGAGGAAAAAGAAGGGAAATGATAACAAAAATGAGGTTGTGGGGGATTGAACCCCTCACCTCTTGAAAGGAGCAAGGATCCCAAAACCACTAAGCTGAAGAGGTAAGATGCAAATAATAGGCTAGGCATGAAGGCCTATTTATAAGAATCAAAGAGAAAAGTCTACAAGAGAGCCTGAAGACTCTCTCATAGACTGGGGGGCAAGTGTGGATGCTAAAAATTCAACACCGGTAAAGAACCCACATCTCATGTCTAAGGTCCCTGGAAGGTCCAAAGCAACCATGTCTGAATTCCCTTTGATCCCTCAAAGTAGTGCCCAAATCAAACCTGCTCCAAATGACCATTTTTCCTCGGACTCCCGCTAGCGTCTCGCGCGCCCCACGCGCCAAGCAACCGCCTCGCACGTCACTGGTGCCTCGCGCGCCCCACGCTCCCCATGCATCGCTGGCGTACCACGCACCCCTGGCGCCCCGCGCGCCTCGGGCGTCCCAGGCACCTCGCACGCCTCGGGCGCCCCTAGCAGCTCGCGCACCCCAGGAGCCCCGGGCACCTCGCGACACCACCAGGAGACAAGCGTCTCACGGCCCCCAAGATGCCCCAAGACGCCACGCGCAACAATCACGCTGTGGTCATTGTGGTGTCCTGATCTCGCACACTAGCCTCGTCCTTAGGGGTGTCCACGTGGTGACCATGAAGCCAGAAGAGGTAGGAAATGAGCGTACAAACAAAGAAGAGTTAGAGTATGGATGATACGGCGTCCACACTAGACAGGTAGTGGCAGTACAAGAATGGTACATGGTTAAGACTCCCTCAGCACGCTTATGAGATCCGTACCCAACAAGTAGTGGAGGCATAATATGGTACCAAGAAAGGAGTACTTTTGTAGACCCCTGCACGTACTAGAGCAAACCACCACTCTTCCAACACCACTACCCCTGAGACCACTCTCCTGACAGTGTACTTGCGTACCATCTGGTCCCCTGGACCACAATGTATCAGGGGCCATTAGAGCCCACTATAAAAGGAACCACACTTCCACATGGAAGGCGTTTGGAAAAAATACTATAGCATCATACCATAATAAATACAAGTTATTTTCACCATTTTCTTTCTGCAACAGTTCTCTAAGTATCGGTTTAGATTTTTTGAAGTTCTTCATTGATAAGATCTATACTTTGGTTTAGAATAGAAAAGAAGTATCAATAGAAGATCATAATAAAATTAAATTGAAATTCAAGTGACTACATTAATCCATATATAAAAGATTTAGCTCATAGATAACATAATGAAAATAAAATTCAAATAATTGTTCATAGAAATAACCTAAAGAATTCAGATGAAGAAGAAATCTAGAAAGTCATAAACCAGAGAAAGAAATTTAATTACAACAGTCTTTTCTAGATCTAGGATTTATAAAACTAAAGATGCCTGCTAAATTCGTAGAATAATGTCCCTTAAATAGCTTTCCAATGCTCCGCAGTGAAAAAATCGTTTTGTCCTTCTAAAAGTGGCTAAAAATCTCAAAACTGCATCGATAGTGTTGTAGCACTAGGTTTTGGGCGTTGTAGCGCTATTGACAGTGCCAAATTGCCTCAAGTAGGCCTAAAATAATGAATACCTTCCAAAAAACTAAACCATAAGCCTAAAACTCATTTATTACTTCACCCAAAAGACTGCATGCTCAGAGTTTATCCTCATAAAGGAGGTAGGTGAGGGACTGCCGACCATAGGGGAGTTTGAGAATCGCCTCCTTGTTGTCCTTCATGGCCTTTTTGTTCAGTGGTCAGTGATAGTTGGTTGCATGGAAGATTTGAGTGAGCATTTAGAGCTTTGAATGAAAAAAGAAATCAAAATGAACTTTGACCAGATACTTATGAATACGTTGAAAGAAGTAGAATCGGGAAGGAGCGAGGTCGTCTGTCCAGAAGAAGAAGGTTTTGAAGTTTGGAGGATGATTAGGAATATCCTCAAAGAACTGCTTCTCCTTTGGATAGCTCGAGAGGTAGTAAAAGCCATCGCCGCCATGAGCTCATGAGGGATTGCATTTGAGGCAGAAGAGATAGAGAATCTGTTGTGCCGAGGGTCCCTCCCACTTCATCTCATGGTACAATGATGTCAGACCAGCGAAGACTCTGTATGAATTGGTCTAGAGTTGGAATGGGGCGATGCAACACAATCCATGAACCTCTAGAAGTAGTCCCTTAGGGGCAGTAAGGCCCCAGCTCTCATGTGCTCGCGACTCCAGGCCGTGAGCTGAACCTTCCTCTCAAGGTCGTTTTCACCTAGAGCGAAACAACTCCTTTGGTTGGAGCTTGCGGGCAGACAAATTAGTTTGCCAAATAACTTTAACCAATGGTAGTACAACAATTCTGAAATATGCCCGGTAGAGGTGACTGAACTCTGATAATGTTCCGCCTCGAAGAAAGAACTCCATGACACTGGAATGGAAAGGTCTTTAGAGGTTGTGTGTGTGATTGGCTAGTTTGAAGTGCTCTCCATGAGGTTGAATGAAAGGTCGCCTAAGGAAAATGTTATGGTGACCATACAATTGGGATCTAAAGGACTTGGCCAGATCTCAGGGTTCGGGTCAAGATACACAGCAACTCAAATCTATTTTCTTTTTCCCTCTTCGACATCGTCGATCTGATGTTGAAAGTCGCCTCAAATGTCTTCCTGTTCGAGTTGTTCTTTGGGCTCTCAGATCAACCACTAGTTTCATGTAAACGATGATTTAGGTCGAGGATGGTGGGTGATAAGGGATTGCAAGCTTGTGCCCCAACGATTCTCTAAAGATCGTGACATCTAACAAGAAAGAAAAAGGTGAGGCCCCATTATTTAAAAGATTGGAAAAATTAAGTATCGATAACTTGAGTTTATAGGCTCGAGATAACGAGATCGTATTAATTGAGCCCGAAGGCTCGAAATAGTGAGATTAACTCAAATGCCAACACCAAACTATCAAAAAGTTCGGGTCATCGCGAGTGTATCCACGTGAGAGTGGGGCGGATACTGTCAGTTTGGAGTATCCCAAGTTTCTAGGAAAAAGTGGGCAGCTACCCAAAAAGGAGATATTATCGGGATACGTGTGTTGAAACCCTAATCCAAAACCCTTTTTCTTAAGCTACACGAAACCTATAACCTAATACACCATAACCTAAATAAGGTTCCATTTTTACTTGTTTTTACCAATTTTTTTTGCCTAAAACATGTTTCTTATCAATGCAAGCCTACACAAATCAAAATCTTCCTATTCCAAAGAAAATTTCAAGAATCCGGTAGGAACCAGAGAAGTTTTCTTACAAACAAAGAAGAAACTTATAAAAAATGATGAGTGGTAAAGATCAAGGAACTTACACAATGTTGATTGTGGGAACGAAGAGATTGTCAACTATATAAGGGGAGCAAAAATGATCCTAGAGAGTCGAAAGTGGTGAGGTTTCTTTGTTTCTTTGGTTTGGAGAAGATGCAAAGAGAGGAAGCTCTGGTTCATGTTTTCTTTTCTGAAAGTTAAAAATCTAAGGTGAAAAATTGAGAAGAACAAAGGACATATATATAGGCAAGAGGAATAGTTAAAGTCGAATAAATCTGGATTGTTGCATGATAAATTAAAAAGATCTGATAGACTCTACTCAAACTCGAAGATGGCGGTAAAAGGAGAATAGGAAAGGACGTGTCCAGATAAAAGAGTACTCGAGTGCTCTTGGTAAGCAATCCCCTAGTGACACGTGTCCACACTCGAGTGTGGTAGGTGGGCAGTTTTCCGAAAGTGAAGTTCAAAAGTTTCCTTCTTAGAGGATTTGAACCAATACTTTTGAGGGGGAAAAGGTTACACCTAAATATCGAGATTAAATATATAGTGTAAAAATGTATGCTCCGAAAGGTTGAGCTCGGGATTACCAAGTATTAGTAATACACTTCTATAAATTGTCAAATGGTTCCATATTTGGTATATGCGTTCGAGCATGAGCCGCATGCTCAAAGATATCAACCATCTCCTAAGAATGAGCTCGAATGAATTCATGAAAGAGGAGGAGGCAACAACTATAAGGATGAACTTGAAGCTTGGATAGTCTCAAAAGTGCATAAATGCAACGTTCAAGCTTAACGGCGCGCTTACCACACATAATAGTTGTTAGGAAATCCCTATTATGGGATTCGTTAATGATGTATATTGAATCCTTATTATCATGGGATATTGCGTAATTAACGAATTGAATGTATTTATTTCAAATTTTAATATTTGATTGTCCCTTCCTTGAATTGGGGGGAAGACATTTCTACAACAAAGTTTATAAATAGCCTAGACTGATTCATTTGTAGGGACGCACAAATTGTACTGGAGAAACTCTGCCAAATTGCTTTCATTCAAAGCTTTGAGAGAGGATTCATAATAATAGTGACTCATGGACGTAGGCTGATTTTAACTGCTGAACCATGTAAAAATCTTTAATTTCTTCTATTTTCTCTAAATCATTGTTTAGTCCTCTTCATAATTAAGATGACAAAAAACGGCGTCAACAAGTACTGAAATCATGGTTCAAAAAGTTAGTTGTACATGTGTGTGATTTTTTTTATACATGTTTAAAATAGATTGTTTGAATCCTGAATTCAACACCCTAAATTATTTGGAACTTTTTGAAAATTGGTGGGATGACTGCGATAACTATCATGTACACCGTCATATAAAAAAATTAGGTTATAATTTCTCCATTACTCAAAATAGAAACAACCCTACCAGTAGTATTAAAAATAATGCCCCACCAAAAAACTCCCTATATATATACCGAAAATCGAGTGTTGTTCTTTGTATTATGTTTTGAATACTCATACGAGATATGCATATTTGATTTGGGTTTGAATTCATAAAGAGGATTTTTTCTGTTATAACGAAATAATATTTAAAAATAACAATTTTATCGTCACACGGAAAAAAATAATTGTTGTACGATACAAAAGTTTTATTTACAATAATATTGTTTGCTCACTGAAATTCCTCACCATTCTCTCGCAGGCGAAACGGGAAAAACAGCATAGCTACCAGCGATCTTGATTTGACAGCAACAATAGCAATATATGTTCAAATGCCAACGAGCTCTGACAACGTTAAAACTCCATTAATGTCGACAATCTTATTGTGCAGCAATATTTATCAACAAGACAAGAAAAACTCCCTAGAAATGACAAGGCAACATTTAATCTCGGAGAAAATCAATAAAAAAATAGGTAAGCAATCGAGAACCCAAATTACAATTTGGCAAAAATTCAATCATCAAATCTGACTAAAAAACTTATAGTTCACGTCTTAAATTTTGTAGAACAATTCAAATCAAGGGAGAAATTCATGAAAAAGAGTTTCCATATCAATTAATCTTAACAAAATAGTTTAATCGGGTATGTTTTTTTTCATATAAGTTGTCTATATTATTCACCAAATTATGTTGCAATATAATATAGTCAAAATTATTTTAGTTTTTCTAATCAAATCTAGAAGGATATACACTAAATTGAAATTTTGGGCATTATTACAAAAACAGTGAGTGTGGTATGGAATCTTGATTCATTACTCGTTGTTGTAGCATGTAGTTATGTTGTTTACGTGTTGTTGAAAATAATATACTTGTTTTGTTTACATTTTAGGGAATGGAATCACTACGAATCCCTATTCAGAGCAATGGAAAATGGGATGACAACAAGAATTACATTGATTTTGAAGCAAGTGGGGAATTGCTACCGAGAGATTTAAAACATGAAGAAATTGTACACACATTGCTGCTACAATTATTGCAACCCTCCAACAACACACATACAACTACAGTATCAAGTAAAGGAGGCTGCCGACCCCTGAATATAGTAGATAATGCTAGTATGCTTTTCTACATGAAGCTAAAAATGAAGGAGACATACTTCACAAGATATCCATATGTGTGAACACAGTTAACAATATGGAAAAAACATCAATTTCAATCTCATTCTACGCATATAGAGAACCAATAATAACAGAAGAAGTGACCATGAGTGATAATGGTCCATGAACAGCAAAATCAACCACAGAGCAACAAGAATATGAAATCACACAAGAAGACAATGAAACATTTGACTTCATTGACTATCCAAAGTTAGTCCCTGAGAAATGGTAGAGCAAATGGAGAACGACCAGAATAAGGACCACCCACTTGACACTGTAGACTCACTCGTCATCACAACCCTCACCATCTAGAAATTAAAATTGCCCAGGTCTACAAAGATAAAGCAACAATAAAAAGCATGCTCAGCTACTTCGTAATAACAAATCACTTCCAAGGAATGGAACAGCACAGTCATTCATCGTCATAAAATATTCCAAAATACACACATGCTCATTGGAAATCAGACTCAGTGATCAACGACAAACAACATCAAAATTAATAGGCGACTATATCAAGCCAAAGTTCCTCAACCTAAAAACAACATGCACTCCACCAGACATAAGAGGTGACTTGAATGATAGATAAAGTATAAAAATGAATTATACGAAAGCATGGAGAAGTAAGGAGCATGCACTCAATGAATTATGAGGAAAGGAAAAACAATCATACATCCTCATACCAAGTTACTTGTACATGCTATAGAAAACCAACCCTTGATCAATAGTGTACATCGAAAAAGAGAAGATGACAGTTGTTGTTTGTATTCAGGGCATTGAATGCATCTTTGAAAGGCTGGGAAAAATGTAGACCTATAATAGTTGTTGATGGCACTTTCTTGAAAGTTACATATGGCGGAACGTTTCTCTCTATTAGTGCATAGAATGTAGGAGGTAAAATCTTTCCATTTGCCTTTTGTATAGTAGATTAGAAGAATGACAAGTCATGGGAGTGGTTTTTCACCAAATTTAAAGAAGCCTGTGGAGTTAAGGAATGCCAGTGCCTAATATCATATCGATATGAAAGCATCATCAAAGCAACAATGAAAGTATTCCCATAAATTACACATGGCTGTTGCATGTTCCACCTGTTAAGCAACTTGAAAACATCTTAGAAGAAACATGCAAAGGAATACAGTGTACCCTTCTTTGGCATAGCAACAACAAACACAAAAAAGAACTTCAAACATCTTGTGAAGGATCTTGACAACTTGGATAAGCTCATTAGGTCATATTTGGAGAAATTGGATATGAGAAATGGTCAAGATTCCACTCCAAAAACAATAGGTACTCAACAATGACTTCTAATATTGTTGAGTCACTGAAATCAACCAACCTGGCAGCAAGAGACGTACCCATAACAACACTTTTGGAGTGGTTGCGAGGATTACTCCAAGATTGGACATACACAAACAGGACACTAGCACTCACCAACAGATTCATATACTCTTTGAGACTTACTGTAAAATTGCTCAATTTTTGTTGTTATTTTCTCAAATATTTATGGTAGTTCTTCATTTCATTGCTATTGTGTTGCTTGTCGATATGTAGAACATATCATATGGTTCTTCTAAAGTTGCTATGTTGTTTCCACCCCATATGTGCAACATATAATACACTACTTCACACAAAAAATCATACTATTTGTCTTATTAATACAAGTAAAGCCATCAAATGAATATCTATTTGAGGTACTCAAAGAAGATAAATCATAGATTGTAAGCCTCAAAGAACTAGTATGCACGTGCAATAGATTTCAGAAGGATACACTGTCCTATGGTCATTCTCTTGTTGTGATGAATGAGATGAACATAGAACCCCACGATTATTGTTCACATTATTACACAACAAAAACATGGTTAGAAACATATGACGCAACAATATATCCAGCAGGGAAACAACGCGATTTGGAATTACCAGACTATTTCGAAGACATCATAGTGTTGCCTCCATTTGAAAGAGTGAAAGTTGGAAGACCAAAGGAAAGAAGAATTAGATTTGCTTGGGAAACAAAAAAGAAGAACAAGTGCAGCAAGTGTGGGCAAAAAGGCCGTAATAGGAAGACATGTCAAAACCGACCACCAAGAAGTTGAGAATAACAACACAACAACAAATAAAAATACTAGTATATCAAATTCCTTAATGAATTACATTGGTTTAATTATTTTTATTTATAGCACTTAACAATTGGAACGAAGTTTATTAATTCTTGTTGATTATTTGTTATACCAAGAATGATTTTTTTTTATTTAATATTGTGTTTTTGGTTTTTTGGGACAGATGCATTCTATTGATTTAAAGCCATAATTGTTGATGACTAGGTATTATTTCTAAATATTTTTTATTAAAAAATTATAACTTAATATATAAGCTTGTACTAATTTTAGTTATTGTTGTTGTATTGGTTGATAGCTTTTGTTAATTATTGTCTTTCCTAATCAATTTTTCATAGATTGCATTACTGTTGACATATTGCTGGAAATGAGATTTCAAAGCTACTTCAGGGTACATAGTTCTCTTCCCAACATTAGCAGTATCCTCAACCTAAACAACAACACTTTCAGAAATTGAAGCATTACTCTCTTTCACTGGTACACCAACAAGACCCTTCTGAGCTGGTTGCTCGATGGTCAGGATGCTTTCACGAAGTGCGGTGGAACATGAAGGAATTTATAGAACAACAATAAAATCAAATTGGATTAAAAATAAGCAATAATTGCCAACCCAGATAGCGACTTGACAACAATGTAATACCAACAACAAGACAACAAAACAAACAGTCATTCTTGGAACAACCTCTAATACAGTCAACATAGTTTCTTCAATCTCAAGCTAATTTAACCCCTTGAAAAAAGCATCGAAATCTTTTTCACTAACAACCTTCAAAAAAATCAAATAAAATTTTTAAAACAATTGGACAAATGAATATAATATAAAGAAACCAAATTAAAATAAACAAAACTACATTGTCCACAACAATATCATTTTCATCAATCTCCTCCTTAGACACCACAATTGCATCATTTTCAAACTCTGGAGCTTCATTCGCATGGCCAAGTTCAATCTCCTTCATATCTTTCACAACATCAGGCATCGTTACTACAACTTCGAGGCACTGTGACAACAATAAAAAAATAGCAATCAATTACCAATATTACTATTATTAAAATATGTAACAACAATAAAACAATAATATTGAGAGAGAATAATAAAAAAAGATCTATACAATTTCAAAACATAGATATATATATATAGATTTATGCAAAAAAAAATTAGGTAATAACATTAAGTGAAACACATTTATCCATTTAATCAAAATAATTATCACATTACAATAGTAAGAATGTCCAAAAAAAAAAGATATGCATCTGATTAGTTAGTACATTAGGGAACAATAGGAAAATAACTAAATTTGTAGTTAGTTCCAAAAAAAGTTCACAACATGATGACAAAATCTTCATATTGTTGGCATTAAGTAATTGAACATGGCTGTGTAGACACCTTCTAGTCTCTTTCACTATCAGTTCCTTCACTATCGTCCTCGCCACCATCTTCAACACTATTCTCATTTTCCTTTTATTGACTATCTTCATCAAACTTTCCTTCTTCCTCCTTCTCCTCCTCTTTGTCTTTCTCATCATCCTCTTCTACTTCCTCAACAAAATCTTCGTTGTATTCCTTCTCATTCTCACCATCACTGTCACTCTCTTTACCATCACCTGAGTCATTATCTTCAGTCTCTCTTTGCTTCCTATAGTATAGCAAAATTTAGCTAAACAACTAATTATGGAAAAAAACAACAGTGTTGTAAAATTACAGGTACAATAACAGAACAACAAAACAAAAACACTACCTTATCAAGGAAATTAGCAAACACAATATTGAACTTCTCCTTCAAATTGTGACTTAATAATCTCCTTCAAATGTAATAACTCTGCAGCCATTGTTTAATTCTTAGAAACAAGCAAAACAATCTTAGCATTTAATCCATCAAGTTGTAGTGAACAACGGGGAGTGTTGTTGGGATTTCACCATCACCAAAACCGAAATTAGACTTAGAATCAACTTTTACTTTCCCACAATCATTAATATTTATGTTGTAAGAAAATCCAACCAAATTATAGACAAAAAGCTCATCATCATTTAACATTATATTCTTCAACTTCAACAACATAACAACAAAGGAAAAAAATAAACAAATTAAAATTTTATTGGCAAACAATGGTAAAACAAGAAAACACTAACATAACAACAACATAAAAATATTCCTTATTGGATGGAATGTCAAAAAAAGTAACCTTCAATAATTTGAACTCGGGAGTACTAGAACCACTCCACCTAACAATTCTTAGAATATTTTCCGAAACCAATTTGCAATACTTCCCAACCATAAAGCGACAACACTTGTATAATAAGGTTTCACTTTCTTCTCATCTTTTGAATTATATAGGACATTATACCAACTAAATAATTTTCCCTTCAACATAACGACCATTGTCAACAACATCTCAATATTCACACATAACTTGTCTATCCTTTCTAGAATTAAGAAGAAAAAATTCAACAAAATACAGTTGAACCAACTTAACAGCAGCTTCATCATTCTCACCCTACCTCTTAGACCTAAAACACTCATGAATCGATTACTTAAAAATCTTATCAGAACCTGGCCAATATTTATCCAAAAAGTTATTTGACACTTGTTTGAAATTCAAATTATTGCATTCACCCCCACAATCTAAACTAGTAATCAAAGAAAATTCTTCAATACTAAACCTCAGTGTAATACCACTAATCATAAACCAAAGCTCATACTCATTTGACTGCTTAACCTCCCTCGATAACAACCCATTTATTAATTGAAGTTGAGGTTTAAATGTCAGAAGCTTAAGAAAACTACCAAAATAAGTCTGAGAAAATATTTCCTTTTCTTTATCAGACAAATATTCGTTAAGGTCGTTAATAACAACATAAGTAAAACAAGAAACAACGTGAAAATAAAAAAATGTTTTGGATTGATTAAATAATCCCAATCCTACAAGAGAAATAAAATAATAACAAAACAACAAAAAAATAATAAATAACCATGAAAAGTATAAAATCTACAAGAGAACAACCTATATAAAAAAAATTAATAAACTACAAAACAAGCATAGAACGACATAACATAAACATGCAAATATACTGTAAATAAAATAACAATAGTGCAAAAACAACAATAATAAAACTGTAATAAAATTAAAATAGAAACTGCAAAAAGTTGCAATAAAAGAACCATATTAAAACAAACAAATAACAAGTTGTTGATAATAAAACTTTAAAATGGAAAAATTACTAAAACTATAAAATAGTCTAATATCTTACAATGCAGAATCAAACAATCGTTAAACCAAACACATTGTGTGGATTAAAATATAAAACCAATATAACATATATTATAAAGCAATCACTAACTCGTATTGACACTAAACATTAAAAACCCTAAATCAACATCAAAATAGTATAATCGAAACAATAAGCATCAAGAAATGTGGTAAGTGGTCGATGGTAGAATATGCCAATCGTAGAATTGCCATATATGGTAAGTGATACTATATATACAATCAAGAAATGTGGGCTATGGTTGTCGTGTATACGAATGGTTAACAATAAACGATTTAGGAAAAAAAAAATTAGGAGTCTAAAGATTGATTGTGTAGCAAAAAAAAAGAAGGAATAGGGTCTAGAATGGGAAGAGAGGGAAGTGTGTCAAAATAAAATAATCAAATAATATATAAAAAAAAATGTTTAAAAAGGTTGCAGATAGGCAAGATAGTATATGTGAAATATGAAAAAGTATTATACAGTATAAAAATTACGCTTGAATAGTAAAAATGTCATGTGGCAGTAGTAGTATAATAGTAAAAATAGTGTCATTTTTGGCACTTTTTGTAAAATTCTCTTCATAAAAATTGATTAAAAATTATTTTATTGGAAGTATTTGGTTTTTTATTTCATTTAACTTATTCATATATATTTTTTTATATTTTTAATTGTTTGGATAGGAATATTTTATACCATTAATGTTTAGAAAAGTTGATTTACTCATGTAATATAATATTTTTGTATCATCTAAGAGATAATATTTTTGGAAAAAAAATAATATGATCTTATTATATAATAAAATATTTTATTATTTTATATGAAATAAAATATAATTTTAAAACAATATATATTTAATATTTTTATATAATGTTAATAGCAATATAAATTATTATGTTAATTTCATAGATTCATCTATCAAGCCAAACATAGATTACTAACATTTCCATAAATCAGGATAAGATACTAGGTCATAACCAAACACAGAAATATAACTTCCTAGACAATCAAATTACCTTCCTCAGCTTTCCCTACAATGCAAGAATTTGAACTCTGCATACCAAATGACGCCTAAAACCTTTTATTTTCCTTCGTTGTTCTCTTACAACTAATATGGTATTAGAGTTTACAACCTTACATATTCATCTTCAAGATTGATTGTCTATTATGGCTTGCCTCCATGCTAGAACCTTTACTCAATCTTGTACTGATGATTGGAAATTCAAGTAATGGCCGACAATGGAAAAAACACCTCTATTGCAAATCAATCTAATATTTTTGTGCAATCTGACTGTAAGAATCTGATTTCCAAGGCTATGTAATTTACTAAATATTCGACTATTTAATTAAATTACAATTTTCATTAAAATATCACTTTAAGTAAAACCGAGCCTTTACTCACTTTCATAAAATAATTCGCTTTATAAAATATGCAGAGTTTGGATATTCAATATTTAAAACAAAAAGAATTTTACTTATGCAAAAAGTTAAAATCGACAAAATACATGACTTTAGAGAAAACATTGATAAACAACATTAAAAAATCAAAACAAAAGCTATGCAACCTCTTCCAACCCTCAGGTCAGTTGTTCATGATATGCACATGTCTGACCAAGCACTTCCAACTCATCGCCTCATGAAACAACGTATTTGCTCTAACCTATAACACAGAGTACCCATGAGCTAACGCCCAATAAGAAGAGTTATATAGGTAACATCCCATATAGTTCCCCAACCAGATACTAAACAAATCTAGATTACAACTTAAAACTTAAACATAGCATAACATAATTTATAGCGTAGATTATCAACATAAATTATAACGTGGATCATAAACATAGACTATCGCACAAGCCATCATAAATATACGTTAACGACCATATAAACATGTATCATATAGCAAAACATACCATACATGCAATCTAATCCCACACGATATAGTCTCACAATACCATGATGACATGCACACAATCATACCACAGCATATCGTACCACACAATTGTTAACAAAGAAACAAGAGTTGTGTGTTGAAGTACACACCTTGTGCTACAGTGACCACTCTTCTTACCTCAACTCCATTCAAGCAATAACAACTATAAAACATCCCCTTCAAGTTGCTTTACCGAGCCCTAAGTCACAATCACACATAATTTATAACTTAGTTACATTACAAACAAAATAACATGTTATGACACCCCACTTACCCTTCTTAAATCTTAATCATACTTAGAACACTCTTAAGAAAGTCCTACAAACCTAAACTAAATTACCTTAATTCATTCTATTGATGTCTGTGACAGTCAGAATCTTGTGATCCGTAAGGGGAAGGACCGGGTAAGTTGTGCAATCCCACACCGCCTAGGGAAGGTCAAGTGTGATGATCCTAAGACTGTGTAGGTATGGGACTACACAGTTGAAGAGGGCTTAAATGGATTGATGGGTACTACCTATATCAGGAAGGTGCATCTTCTTTTCGGTAGCCCATCACTTGAGAACTCCATGGTTAAGCGTGCTTGGCCTAGAGTAATCTAGGGATGGGTGACCTCCTGGGAAGTTTTCCCAGGAAGTGTGCGAGTGAGGACAAAGCACGCTGGAAATACTTGTCTTGGTTTGTAGGGCCATTCATCATTCCAGAAAGCAGCCATAGTGACGTGGGGCGTCACAATGTCCATAACCTACACAAGCCCAAGAGTCCTAATCTTTAATGTTGTCATTTTCCAAAAACTAGTCAGGACTTTACTTTGTTAGCAATTTTTAACATTGATATATTTCGAATTAGGTTACGCCTATTTGACACAAATGTCTAGATCATTTAATTAGCTTTACAACGGTATATAAAAATTCAAAATCCGACAAATGAATAAAAAATTATGCTTTAATTACTAAACTGTGTTTCATGAATGGTTGTCAAAAACCAGCAACAAAATCTAACATTTTCTTACTTTCTTTTCAACCTAAAATCTTATTAATTAGCACATAAGCCATATTTTTAATGATTTGATCACAAATTAATCAATCAAATACGAAAAATCATAAGTTAGGATTCTAAAACCCTAGATTTCGTGTTCAATTCCAATCTACCGAGCAAACCTTATCAAACCTTAACCAAAAGTTCCAGATCAGATCCTAACATGTTTGTAGCATCAAATCATGCTTATAAACAACCTATCATGCAAATCTAATTATTAACTCATAAAATTCACCCTTAGAACCCATGAACATGCATAAACAACTCTATAATCTAAAGAGTAGTTTAACCTTACCATAAATCGCTTTCTAATCTTCAAATCTCCTTCTAGATCTGAATTTCTCTTCCCCAATTTGCACTCTTTCTTAGTACAACAACCTCGAAAGCATGAATCAATTTCTCCATACAAAGATCAATTCCTTAGACTAGAAAGGTAAAGATCAATGGTTGGTGTTTTGTGTTTAGGGCTCTGCCATGAGAAATAAAATAAGGGAGAGAGTGTGTGAACGTGGGAGAGGTGAGAGAGAGTGTGCGTGGCTCCCATGAGAATAAAATAATGAGAGAAAACAAACCCTAATCTCATCATGTTCTATTTATACTAATCCCTTTATTCAAATTCAAATTCAAAAAACCTAAGTACTCATTTTCCCTTAATTCTAATTCAACTAGGAATCAAATCATATCATTTTAGTAATTTCACATTAAACTATTAGTTTTCAAAACACTTAATTCACTTATGGACCATAATTCTACCAAATTATGCTATGGTCCCTAAATACTCAATTTGTGACATCTATGTCCTTATACTACTTGAAGAAAATTATTGGTGTTACTTATAAACATAACCAAATTAAATGAATGTTCACATAGACATTTATTAGACATAAAAATAATAATAGAAACACATAAACATGTAATTTTACACTATCACAAAAGTACCCCTACCAGGTGTAAATTACGAAATTGCCCTCACAGGCCAAATTACCAAAATACTTGTTAAGAGAAAAGGCAGATATTGCACTAATTGACCTACACATTATGATAATTTAGTCCTTATTTCTTTGGTACAATAGATCATCTTGGTTGTGTTCTTATCTCCACCCTACTCAATGACTCCAACTATCAATTTTTGGAAGCGGCACACTCTTAGCAAAGAACAAATTTCCATTCATAGATGGTTCTCCTTCTCAACTTTTTTCCAATAGATCCTCATTTGGTTCTAATACATAATGCAATATCATGGTTATGACCTGGTTGCTTCACTCAATCATCCTTGCCATAGCTGAAAGTATTATGTTATTTGACAAGGCTGCTGGCATGTAAAGCAATCTTTTAGATCAATTAACTCAAGAAAATGGCCCAACAATCTTCTAAATCAAACAATATGTCACCAGTGTTAAACAAAGAGATCTTACGGTGAACGGGTACTTCACAAAGCTCAAATAAACGTGGAATAAACTCAAAGAATTTCAACTTTGCCTTATTTGTTCTTGTGGTGCCATGAAAAAGTGGCAAGACTACATTAAGGGAGATCAGGTGCTAGAAAATTTTCACAGACTTCAATGAATCATTTTCATCAGTATGGGGTCAAATATTAATTTTTGGCTCTTACCTTCATTATCAAATGTTATTATGTTTAATGGCTATTAGAGATGTGATTTTTGACTTTCATTAGGTGTGTAGAAGTTACAAAATAAAAAAAGATTGAGTTCGGACTTTTTGTGGCAAAGTACAAAATTGGGAGGTTACAAAACACTCCAGGTCATGACCTAGAGTATCCCAGGCCGCGTCTTCGGAGGCAAAGCCTCATGGCTGTGACCTAGGACGCTGACAACCAAATCACATTTTGCATTTTCAACAATTAGAATGTGTTGAACACTTCTAGCAACTCTCAATTCTTCCCTTTAATTCCATAAACACCCAATTAAACATTGGTAACAACCAAGGGAGTTAGTGGAATTTTAAATTCAAAGGGCGTCTCAAATCACTTTAAATAGAAGCCTAGTGCTCACTTGCATGACTCAACATTTCTATCCACTAGAACACTTCGCTAGAAATTCACCAAAATCTTTGATAATTCCAGAGAGTTATTTCCTTTTGAGAGTCCCCTTAGTGTTTAGAAAATAGGGGAAACAAGCTTTTGGACAAAGGTCTTGAACCTTGTTCAAGTTAGTGATTCTCACTAATCTACACTAAAGGTTGTGTGAGTGTAAGGTTGTTTTAACTTTTCTTCTTTGTTCTTATTTCATTTTCTAGTATCTATATTTACTTGTATTATTATTGTTTTGAGTTATATTTTCTGTACTATATATCATATATTTTTTGTTTAGAGTTGTAACATTTATTTCATCAACCCTCTAGTCCAATTTGTATTTCCTCCTTAGGATTGTATCTTGATTTCATATTTCCATTAAAATATATATTTTCTTTAACATTCAAAAGCTTATCCCTTTTTTGTTCCAATTGAGGGAGAGGCCATCAAGACCATGAACCAAGACCTAGTGAGGTTGGTGGTGCTTGTTGTTAGCCTTACCAAATTTAATTATATATATTTAGTTTACTGACTACTTTAATATAGCAGTAAATAAAAGTCGAACCCATGAGGACTAATATTCAATTTATTATTCAAAATTAGAAACAATAAAAACCTAAGGGATTTTAATGTTTGAGAATTAAAAATAACATAAAACAATAAATGAAGCAATTATACTCATAATAACAATTTTAAGAAACAGTTAAGAGTTAATTCTCCACCTTCAACAACATTCAAGATTAACAATGATTACTATTATTCCTTATTCCAAATTAAATTATTAACCTCGCAGATAACACATAAGTGTTCATTATCTCAAATCTCCCTAGTATACTTTATTAAAGCAAAGTGCTCTTAATAAATTATTTTTACTAAGCAACATAATGGAAAAGTACCTTAGATTTAATCTAGCAAAAGCATCAATTTCTATAGAGATGTGTTAATCTAAGCAACAAATCCAATAAGTTTGTGATTCATTTAACCTAGGTCATATTCTTCATCACAATTAAAGAAACATTTGACATTACCATTAATTACGATTTATCACAAAAACCTAGAGTTCTAAACAATTAGGTGAATAGAAATCCTAAGATGATGATAGACTAAAGAAAAATCCTTTTTATGGGCTCTCTAAACAAGATTAAAACAATAATCTTAAAATTAAGCATAGAAAAATAAAAGAAATTCAATATCAAGATGGCAATTGAAATCAATTACTCATGTCTAGGGTTTTGAATTAACCCTTAACCTAGAAAGAAACTACTCAATAATCTAAAACATAATCAAAATCATAATTCAAAATAACAGAGTTTAAGAAACAGAAGAAAAACTAAAATGTTGATGTAAATGATGATCACTTCTCTTTCTGTATCAAGCTCTCCCAATCTCCCTTTCTTAGCCCCCCTTAGTTGCATTTAAAAATTTAATTTAAAATGTAGAAATCGCCCTTCGGATGCAGCCTAAAATCGGGATACAAAATCGTAAGGCAGGCTATGGCCACGACCTAGGCTTTTCTCCTCCACGGCCTGGGAGCCTAGGAATATCTGGGCTGCAGCCTAAAGTCACTGCCTTCTGTGTTGGTAACAAGTTTACCATGTACGCAATGGAATATACTAGGTGGTGGGCCCGAGAGATTTTAAAAACTTTATTTAAATAATCTTTAAATAATGTATCGATTAATGTACATACATTAATCAAAACAAATACAAAGAATAAGAGGATACAAGTTGAAGTCTATCAAGAATCCTTGCAATTTTTTAGTATAATTAACTAACATCCAATCCAAGCAATCATCAAGTACTCAGAACACATTCTTCCAAAGTGTTCTCTACACCTCACGACATGTGTGGGCACATAGAGTAACACTGAGAATTTTTAGTGATTCGCAAGATGTGCTCAATACATGAGATCTTAGAATTAGGTCTTAGATTGGTTTTCAGGCTTACAGAAAAGATAAGATATATTTTCTCTCTCTGTCAGTGTGTGAAAAACTTGAGAAAACTTAAACACTAAATCTCTTTTAAAATTCTAGAAAACACATTTTTAATTTAATTGTTTTAATAATTGAATTAAATTCAAAATTTCAAAAATAAAACAATTTTCATTATTGAATTAATTAAATAAATAAAATATCCCAATTTGAGTCTTGAGACTCTGTTACAAGTCACTCACATTGCAAGCACTATGACTTGCATGAGACACATGCCCTTTTCAAGGCATGTGTCTTAACCATTTTATATATTTATTGAAATTTAAAAAAATATATATCTACAAACTCATAACTAACCTTATCATATGAATATTTTAAGTATCTGAATAAATTTATAAACCAATTTAAATCCAATTTGATTTATCATATTTATTTTTCACAATTTTAAATAAATAAAAAGTAATTAATTCAAAATTAATTATTTGTATTATTTATTAATTTAAAAAACTATAGGTACTATTTAATAATAATTTTGAAAATTATATTTAATTAATTTTGAAAATTAATAATTAATTAATCTCAATTACGTATTTGCCCTAAAGAAAAAATTTCTTATAAATATGCCCTTCACTAATTAATCCCGATTTCAACTCTTACATTGAACAGTGTTGATAGAGCCGCCTCGGGGAACTATGGACCAATAATTTCAAGCTCCAATAAATTTAGATTGTTAATTAAATCTCTTTAATATAATAACCTTAATTTATTAATCTCATTATTATTCCACTAAAAATATGAGAGTGTACTCTTGCAGTTATAGACATTTATTTACATAGTACTTTTTAAAGATAAAAAACGTCCATCGATTTAATCATTACATGCAATTCAATCATATATTAATAGTTTATAATTAAAGTAGGGACAAGATCACCGTTTACCTCTTTAATTATTTCTGGTTTTCTCAAGTACCATTAACTTTACTAGTGAAGGTTAATTCATAAAGTGATTTATGAAATTGAGTTCAATAACCTTTCAGTTCCAAAAGCTTACCCTTAAGGAATCAATATTCAATTCCTCTCCAAAAGGTGTAGATTCCATAACTGTATACTATGTCCCCAACCATTTACATCAATGAGTCCCCAAAACAAAAGTTTTCAGTATGATCATTTTGACAAACCATAATGAGTGAATCAAAGGACCCAAATGACATAATTCATGAAAGACAATACAACCTCGATGCGAATTAGTGTAAAATATAAAAACTAAATTAGAATAAAAAAACAATTAATTTTGATATTGAATATTAAGTTCCCCGGCAACAGCGCCAAAAGCTTGATTGTTAAAATATGTACGCAAGTTCACACAATCGATTCAAGTAATATAGATAGTAAATAAAGTATCGTTCCTACAAGGACTATTAACCAATTACAAATAATCGTTCTTTAATTCCTACTTGGCAAAAAAAATTTAGATGAATAAATCTAATTATAAAATTATAAATAACTATGAACAAAAATAACTTATCAAAACATGAAATTCCATAATAAAAAGACCTAGGGTATTAACTTCATAAACTTTTCATTCTACTAATTTTATTAATCAGTTCTAAATTTTTTCCTTTTTTATCTAATAGCATGTTAACATAAATCGATTCTCATTCTTTTTAAAGATATAAGATCTCGTCCTATATGCAGGTTTGTTACATCTCTGTGATAAACTTAAACATATAGCAGAGTTTAAGCATAGAAATCTCATTACTACACAAGCCATACAGGTACTTTCGTCCAATATGTAATCTATGTCTATATAACGATAGCATATTCAATTCTCATCTTCCAAATTTTAAAACAAAATCATAAATCAAGAAAATGTTGATAAGGTATTTACTAGCATTAATCAAACATTATATCTATTAGAATAGAGAAGAAAAATCAATAGAACATCATAATAAAACCAAATAGAATTCCAAGTGACTACATTAAACCCAAGATAAAAATATTTAGTTCATATTAGACATGCTAAATAAACAAAATATTAATTCAGAAACATAAGATTCAAAAACTTGAAGAAGAAAGAAAAAAATATAAAAGTGTAGAAAAACAAGTCTGAGAATCAAAATTAGTCTCTAAAAATGTAATTAGAATCTTACATTCCCCTAATTAAACATTAAGTCTGAATTTATACTAAAAAAAAAATCAGAATCCCTTGTTCTTTCATAGGTGGGCCGCGGCTTGGCCTTTCCTAGGTCGCAACCCATGTCTATTTTAGAGGCCTTCCAAGTCTGCGTATGTCTTCAGGCGCCGCAACTCAGGCACTATCAAGTCGCGGCCCGTGTCTTTGATGCCCTCATGATTGAGCCTCTAACTTCCACTAGCGCCTATTGACCAAGTCGCGACTCTAATTCCTTTTAGTAACCCTCCAGTCTCTGACTTTGCTAGAGTCGCAGCCCTTAAGCCCATGCCGCAACTCTAATTCTATTTTTTCCAGATTTAACCTTTTTGATATCCTTCCTTCATCAAAAACTTATTATAATTTATCCTAGCACCAATTTGAGTTGACACAAGCACCAAAAGCTCCATTTTTCCACCATTTCCTCTTCTTTTAACATTTAACTCATGATCCAAAGTACTGACCTACAACAAATACTAACACAAGCGTAATCTTGCACAAAACAAACATAAAGACTCAAGATTACCACATTAATACATTCTAAAATGACACTAAAATTCAGTTATCAAACTCCCCCAAAGTTAGTCTTTACTTGCCCTCGAGTAAAGAACACAACAATAAACAAACTTGACTAAATATCTAAACAACAAACACACTTGAATTAAACTCACAACAATAATTCACGCCTCAAGCTATGATGACTAACACACTTATATAATCTTCAAGAAAATGAACTCATAATCCAAAATTTCAGTCAAAACATTCTTCCAATTCACTTAAGTCCAAGCAAAAATAAAACTCTCAAAATCATGATTAAAAACTAAAATGCATTCGAATCAATTCATGCTCACCATTTTTTTCATTACAATCAATTAATATCATTACCCAATAAGCTTGTTATACTTACTAATCTCCACTAATGTAGAAAACACATGCTCAAAAATCAATAGGACTTTCATAGCTTATAATTGAAAGACTTAGGTTAAGGTAGTTGAAAATGTCATTTAGGCTCAAATATACCATAGGCACACAAACCAATCTTGTATCAACTTGCAAACCTAAAAAAAAACAATCCCAAATTTTTTCTTACTTTGAGAGAAATTCATAAACTGATTTTTTTTATTTTTTATTTTTTTTTCTTCTAATGATACTACACTCCCCCAAACTTATTTATTTGTATTTTCAATTGGAGTGTAGTTCATATTCAATTTACTTCTTCTTTCTCTCTCTCTCAATTTTTCTTTTACTATTGACACAAATTTCCATTTATAAGTCCCCATTACAAACCATTCCCGAATCACTTTTCATATACTCATGGTATATCAAAGGGAAGGAACCATAACAATGTTTCAAATAAGCTCAAAATAAGTGTCAAATAAAAAGAATCAAATTTGCATCAAAATTGGGTAACTAAAAATTTAATAAATCAAGGGTTGCTTGAAAGGCTCAAACGGTTCAAAGAATTGCCTAAATCATCTTCCTAAGCATGCGTCATCTAGGATTTCGTCTCAAATAGCAAGCAAACAAGTTCAATGATAACAACATTTTCATAAAAAGTTTTCATTTTCAATATTCAGCAAGCATAAAAAATTGTTCAATTACACAAAATTTATTAAAAATTATTATTAAGCTCTCAATTATTTAATTAGACTCATGTAAAAATGGTAAGAAATATTCAACCAAGTACACAAATTTTTATAGCTTCAATTCCATTCAATTTATACAGCACATCATTCAATCATATTATCATTGACTAATCATTGTCAACTTGATTCACACTCTAAACAAAACATAACAAACACAAAAAGACACAACTTAACACAAACAATAAATTCCTTCCCCAAAACTTAACCTAAACATTGTCCCCATTGTTAAAATAAAAGCAAAGGAAAATAAACTTACTTGACACCTCAGACTACTCAAAATGATACGGATCAAGATGGTGAATCAAAAATGGGGAAAGAAAAATTCTCGGGTTAGCCCCTAATTCATTCTACCTGAACCCAAAGTAGCGCTGCAACTCAAACTAGTATCATATTTAATATCAAATAAAAATAAATAATCAAAATACTAAAATTAAAATGTTTATAATCCAAAATTTAAATAAAACTAATGAAAACAAATGCAAATAAAAGATTGGAATGCCCCAATGCCCTGTCGTTAACGTCATTTAGCCGGACGCTTGTTTTCTTTCATATTCAACATGGATCAAGGCCACCCCTCACATCCTTAAGAGCCCTAGTGTCATGAGTTAGCCCTCCTTTCTTGTTATTAGAAATTGGTGGAACTTTATCCTGCTCATGTAACATTCGAATCCTTTCACTAAAGAACCTTTTTAAACGATGACGCCCTTTTCGCATTCCACTTTTAACCATAGATCTTTTCTTAGAGACTTCCAACTTGTTCTCTCCTTGTTTTACCACTTCAACTCTACAACAAGTTAGAATTTCAGTTGTTGCAAAAACATTAAATATTACCTCCTCTTTTTTCACTCGCAGCTTCAACTCACCCATTTGTACATTGATCAAAGCCCTACCAGTAGCCAAGAATGGCCTTCCAAGTATTATTGGAATATTTTCATCTTCCTCCATATCTAGAATAATAAAATTCGCAAGAAAAATGAATTTATCCACTTTCACCAATACATCCTCAATCATTCCATGTAGTGCACCAAATTTTTTTTAGATTATTTAAATTTTTGTGATTTATTTTATTTAAATGTTAAGTGTGATGAATTGTTTTTTTTAAGTGTTGTTATTTTATTTAGTTGATTATTTGTTTTATTTGATTGTTTATTATTTTATTTAATTGTTAGAATTGTTTGGTATAATCTTTTGAATTTAAATTTGTTAATTGTTTGTTTGGTTAATTAATTTAATAAGTGAATAATTGTGTAACATGTTTATTTTACTATTAGTGTTACATTTTAAATAAGTGTGACAATTGATGTGATTATGTGAGTTATGGTTGAATGCACTAAGGTGCATGGTAGATAGTAATGCACTCTAGTGTTTTAGTGTGTGCTAGTACATGGCAATGAGGTGCACATGTGTAGATTTTCTACACACTCTTTCCTTTATGGGATTTATTTTAGTTAATAAAAAAATAAATAAATAAAGGAAATGGCTAGTGTGGACGTGTAGTGTGTGGTGTGTAGTGGGAAAAGGATTGTTTTTTTTTTAGGTAATAAAATCAAAATTTGGAAGGCACTAGCTATTTTGGGATAGGAATGTGATCACCCTTTATTATTTTATATCTATTATAATAAAAGAAAAATGAAAGGGAATTAAAGGAAAATGGGGAAGAAAGGAAACTTACCATTTCCTCTTGATAGTGGCTTTATGGGAATGAGAATTTAAAAAGGGGATTAAGAAGAGATTAGGCCATTTGGCCGTGACCTAGAGAGGAGATAGAGAGAGAGAGGAGGAGAGCTAGAGAGAGAGAGGAGAAGAAGAAGAGGGTTTCGAACCCTAGGTAAGAATCTATCAACTAGTGTTTCACATATTTGCTTTTGGATCTTCCCCTCTTCTCTAATCTAAGGTTGATTTTGTGGTTTCTTTCTTTGGGTGTATGGTGTTTGGAAATCATCTACAGGTGACAAGAGGTTTTCTTGCTATTGTGTTCTTGATTTTACAATCAAGAGAGGTAATGGTCTTTCTTAGCCTATATATTGGTTTTGATGGGTTTGTCTTTGAGGTTTTTGATGGTGATGCTAATGGTTGATTATTGTAGGATTGATGATTATGATTTGTATATTTTGAGAATATGATTTGTTTAAAAAGGGTATCATGGTTTAATGTATAAAAGGGTTATGATGTTGATTTTTCTATGTACAATGATTAGTGGTAATTTTTGAATGCAAATATGGGGTTTCGGCCTAGGCATACCTAAGGATTATCTTGATATTTTGTTTGATGTTGTATGATTTTCAATATATTAGATCCATGTTTTAGGACCTATGTAATATGGGTAAAATGATAATTGGCAATCTTGATATTTGGATCCATGAAATTTTGATAGGATGCATGTTATATTGTGAATGAATAAATTATAAGATGCATGAAAATTATGATAGAAACATGTTAGGTTAACATAAAGGCATATGTGAATATGGTGCTTATGAATTAATGTATGTTATTGTTATTGTTAGTGTTTTGTTGGATTTCATGTGTAGATTCAATGGAATAGAAAAAAAATGGTTTTATAAGATTTCATGTGAATATGTTAGTAATATTAGAATCGTGTATATAATAAGAGTATGATGAGATTTTGGACATGTATGATTTTATGTGAAATTTTTGGGATAAAAGATGAGTTTCATAAGGAATTAAGCTTGCTGTTTTTTTTGTAAATAATTGGGTAAAAGTTGATAAAAAGATGATTTGCATGCATAAGTAATGTCCTTGACGTTATGTTAATTTTATGAAATTAAAATGGGGATTTTAAGTCTCATTAAAATGATATTTTACTCAAATAATTACCTACAGAATTTTTATTGAATTTTTGAGAAATATGAGCTTTTAAATTGAATATGGTGATTTTTAATGATAAAAATAGTTGCTGGAATTTTTGAAAGAAAATATGAAGTGAGTTTCACTAAAATGAATTTGATGAGTTTTTGGAATAAATTATTTTTCCTAAGTTATGGTAATATTGAAAAATGGTATTTTTAATGGTATGAATGCATATTTTGATAAGTTATGATTTTTCCTTTGTTTTGATTGAGAAAAATATTTAGATTCTATTTATTTGTGATTTTTGAAGAAAATAAATGGTGGCTGAAAGTTTGTTTTAAAAAGGTTAAAAATTGTTATTTAATTGTCACATATGGATTTTGTTACATAAAACTAAGTCTTAAATAATTTAAATAAAAATATATTTTTCCACACTTAAAAATATATTTTTCACATCATTTATGTAACACAATGATAAAATTTATTTTTCTAAAGAAACATATTAAAAATAGGCATTTTAATTAAATCCAAGCTTTTTGGTTAATTCTTTGTAATTTGAGATTTATAAATGAAATTGTCACATATTTTATTTTTAAGCTAAAATAAAATAATTTTATAAAATAAAATAATGTTTTGAGAAATTTAATCAACTTAGAAATTTTTAAGAAAAATAAAGCATGTAATATGTCTATTGATTTTAAAATAATAAAAGTAAGAAATGTAGAATTATCATTTTTGAAAACGTCTCTATTACGCAATGTTCCCACGTATGCATGTTACATGCAACTCCACTTTTACGTCCAAAATTATGTTTATTATTCAACTATGTGGTTTTTATAAAACGATCATGCTAGTAAAATGGGTAAAACGAGCATTATTCTTTTATGGCGATAATTACATGTGTTTGTGTAACTGTTATTATGTGTGCATGGCCCATGCACACATGAGTTGTATGGAAGGGCAAAATAGTAATTTTATGAACCTAAGAAATGTTATTTTGATTATGATATAGGCTCGTTGAAAGATTGTGAAATTTCTTAGCTTGGACCTGAGGTAAGGAAGTTAGATAGATTCTATGATTTTATGCTATGAATGGTAAGATTGTTGTATGAATGAATTGTTATGAATTATGAATGTCATAACGTGATGATATGTTGAATGTGATATGTGTATGGATGTTAGATACATCAAACCAGTTACGATGTCAGATACGTCAAACAGATTACGATGTTAGATACATCAAACAGATTACGATGTCAGATACATCGAACGAGTTACTAAGGACATTGAGACGTAACTCCTAGGGCGGACGCGTCGAGGTTATTCAAGGACCAGTGATCTCCTGTTTACCTCATAGGGTGACATGGACAACTAGCGATCCATGCTCATCATGTATGCTGTATGTTTGTGATATGATGATATGTCACGATTATGTTATGATATGATGATATGTTACGATTATGTTATGATATGATGATATGTTACGATTAAGTTATGATATGATGATATGTTACGATTAAGTTATGATATGATGATATGTTACGATTATGTTATGATATACCATGATGTTTTAGATGAACGTTAGTGTTTGTTTTTGTTGTATTCTTACTTGCTTATTTGTTTGTACTTCATTACTGGGCTTTTAGCTCACCCCCCTTACTTTCCTTCCAGGTAGCAAATAGGATTTCTTTATGGCACGTGTGGTGACGTGAGGAGTTCTTTCATCATGGGGTGTATGGCATGGGGTAATCCTATGGACAGAAAAACGATCAACGTAGAATGCCATTTAAATTATGTTTTGTTTTTAAGAGACTTTCCTAAATTATCAGTGAGACTCAGTTATTTAATTTTTGGTTTCTTTGAACTTTGCATAAAAAATCTATGTTTCATTTTAAAACTTATGGCGCCAACTTGCATGGTTTTAAACAAGTCCCCCTGAGACTTTAATAATGAATGTTATTCTTTTATAAACTATGTTATGCGAATGTTTTGTAAGTATTAGTCTAGGGCGTTCTCTACACTCCACGAGGATGATTGACTAAATGATCTGCCATCTGTAAAGACACGGTAGTAGGCCTAGCTTCTCCCAAATTCAACTTTCAAAAATTTGATAGAGGCATTTAATTCACACCGATCCCTAAATCACATAAAGCCTTTGTTTCTACTAAACCACCTATAGAACATGAGATATTTAAACTACTATGATCTTTAAGCTTTAGAGGTAATTTCTTTTGAAGTATCGCACTGCACTCCTCAGTAAGTGCCTCTGTCTCATAATCCTCTAGCTTCCTTTTCTTTGACAAAATTTCTTTCATAAATTTCACATAACTTGGCATTTGTTCAAGTGCCTCAGCAAATGGGACATTGATGTGTAGCTTTCGAAAGATATCCAAATTTTTTTGAAAAGTGCTTATCAAGCTTATTCTTTTTAAGCCTCTGGGGATATGGAATCTTTATATGGTGATCTATACTTATTTCTTGTTGCTTCTCTAAATTTTCAGCGACATTAGAGCCACTCACTTCCTTCTCCTTATCAGCTATTTTTGGCTCTTTTATCTCCTTGCCATTCCTCAAGGATATTGCATTACACTGCTCTTTTGAGTTTACCTCAGTATTGCTTGGTAAGTTCCCTTGAGCACGGTTTGTCATCAAAGTAGCCAACTTCCCCATTTGAGTCTCCAAAGTCCTGATAGATGCCCTAGTTTCTGTCATGAACTGGTTCAGTACATCGGGTTGTACTTCAGGTTGTTTCATAAGTGTTGGCTGATGTGGTTGTGGCTGTGGAGGTTGAAGTTGTTGCTGACTTTGAGGGAAAGGAAGTTGTGTAGCTTGATTATATGTCCAAGAGAAGTTAGGATGATTCCTCAACCCTTGGTTACATGACATCGAAAACGGGTTGTTGGTTGATCTTTGAAAATTTCCTATAGCTTGAACTTGTTCCATGGGTAGATTATTTATGTCCATGGCAAGAGATTGACTTAATTGATGAGCATTCCCACATGCCCCACATAAACTCTGAACTTGCATGGTTTTGGCTGACAGGTTGCTCGGTTGTAAATGTTTCGTTAAAGCTACGACTTGTGTTGTAATCATTGTAATGGCATCTAATTCAATCATACCAGCCACCTTCTTGGTTTGTCCCCTTTCAGTTTGCCACTGGTAGTTATTCATTGCCATCTCCTCTAGCAATTAATACGCCTCATTAGCACTCTTGCTCATGAAAGCACCTCCTGCTGCAGCATTTATTATGGTATGAGTAGTACCATTCAACCCATTTTAAATATTAAGGACCAGCATCCACTTCTGTATACCATGATGTGGGCATTTCCTTAACAATTCTTTAAATCTTTCCCATGCATCATACAATGATTCTCCTTCTTTTTGGTAGAAATTATTAATCTCCCTCTCAACCGTGCAGCCTTGGATGGAGGAAAGAATTTTGCAAGGAACTTTTGAGTGAGCTCCTCCCATGTGGTAATAGAGTTAGCCTGCAGGGAAATCAACCAACTCTTTGCTTGGCCCCTTAGTGAAAATGGAAACAACCTCAACCTTATTGCAACATCACTCACACCATTCATCTTAAAGGTCGCACAAAGCTCTAAGAAATTAGCTACGTGTAAGTTAGGGTCCTCTGTAGGCAAGCCTCCAAACTGAACAGTAGATTGGGCCATTTCTAGAATCGCTAGCTTAATCTCAAAATAATTTGCAGCAAATGTTGGAGGTTTGATGCATGAATGCACTCCTGTAATAGATGGGAGTTCATAATCTCTTAAACTTCTAGCCCCTTGATCAGCAGGGACCTTAGCAGCCACTGCCCCTTCGACATCATTGGCAGCATGCTGTAACGCCCCAACTCCTGGGACCGTTACGGTGTGCCTTGTAAACAGTGCTAAACTCGCTAATCGAGTCATTTGGCCAAAATCGTGAACTAAGTATGATTAGCGGTTTAGGGATTAAAAACTTTGGCTAGGATGTAACGTTTCACTAGAACGTTTAATATATACATTGGGATCCCAAAAACATAAATTTCAGAGTTTACTACAGAAAATATTTACAACAGGCCGTTCTAAGCGGCAAAACAGGGTTCAACCCTAGTTCCACTTTAAACCTCGGCCGTGACGGACGAGCAGCCGCATATGTACACGTCATCACCTAAGCCCTCCAACTCAAGGATGGTCTAGCTTCCTCTTGCCTTTACCTGCACCACATAGCACTCGTGAGCCGAAGCCTAGCAAGAAAACATAACACTATACATAAACATTATCAAATGATTATCATTATAATCATACTGAGCATAAAACTTTCAACCAATGAGTGAGCATCACATGATTCAAGAGGGAGAGTGGCTGCTAGGTAAGCCACTAGCCTCCAAGTGCTTATCTTAATCTTCGACCCTCGGGGTCGGTCTTGCATTAATGCTCTTTGAGTCATTCAATGCTGATGGTCGATTAGATCTAATCTCCGTTGGCTTGCGTGATCCACGCTAAGGTCGTTCTGGCTAATAAGTCAGCGCTATGTGACTAGTGTCCAGTATCACTGCCGAACTTGACTCATAAGTCACAGCTTCACAGCTGATACCAACACCTTTGCCAATTCTGACTAATGAGTCAGTGCAACGTGACCAGTGCCCAGTACCACTGCCGAACCTGACTAATGAGTCACAGCTTCACAGTTGATACTAGCCCCTTTGCCAAATCTGACTAATTAGTCAGTACCATGCACATGTAAGCAATGCTATCAATATGTATCACATGCCAATTATCCAAGAATAGGGCATTCAGCATGCTTACTAAACAGTTGCTAGCATAATCATGATCATGCACAAACTCAGAGACTCAATCTCTGGCCAATCTCATATTCATCACTCATGGCATGCCCTAATCATATGTTTCTCGTGCATCACACTTAATCATCCAGCATCCCTCAATAATAATCATATGCAAAATATCCAGCAATCAAACATGCACCAACAACAGCCATGCATGTCACGTTTAATAGTCAACCAACATGCATCAAGAATAGCCATGCATGTCATACATAATAATCAACCAACATGCATCATAATAGCCATGCATGTCACATATACACAGGGTGCAGTTGTCTTACCTCAGATTCGAGCTAGAACCAATATAAGAACGACCCTTGAGAACGATCAACCTTTAAGCCCTTAGCGGTCACCTAATCATAACCAAATATGGAACGCCATCAATAACATGATAATCAAAGGTTTCCACACCAATATCTAGCCTCCAAGAGACCAATCCAAACTAATCCAAGTAGTAGGGACACTCCCGAGACCCATAGCTAAGTTCCCGGGGTCAAAACGAGCAAACGGGGTGAAAACAAGGCAAGGGCTACGGTCCTAGCACCTTGGGCCGCGGCCCCCAGGGTTCTCTGAGGCAAGGGCCGCGGCGCCCTCCATCAAGGGTCGCGGCGCCCAGCAAGGCCAATTTCCTAACACCTGCTTCATCGAACTAGGGCCGTGGCGCACAAGAACAGGGTCGCGGCCCCCAACCCTGGGCCATTCCCAAACGTGTTTTAAGCACTCCAAATCCTTTAAAAACATACCAAAACATTCCCCAATCATCAAATCAAATTTCCCAAGCTTCCCAATACTCCGAAACCCTCAAAACCCAAGGATCAAACCGACCAAAAACTCAACAATTAACAAAGTCCAATTCTAAGCTTAGAAACTTTAAATACTTAAAACTTAGATTACCTTTGATTGGGTTGTTTTCCATCAAATCCTTCGGTTAAGAAGCTCCTAATCTTTCCTAGGATTGCTATGCCTCGACCCTCGCTTGATTCCGACTCCTAGAACTCAAGATTTCCTCAAAAATGCTCAAACGGTATAACGGACCGTCAAAGAGAAAACGAAAGGTTTTCTAACGTACGTTCTTATCTGACAAGCTACTTCAAGCTTAAGTAACCTCAAATAAAACCTAGTGCTCGGGGTCCCGAAAACACCCCCGGGGACACTATAGTAAAAACTTCCAGAATTTCACCCTGATCTCAAATATTCTCAATCTATCACTAAATAAACATTTCTATTACCCCAAAATTGACCCCGTTATGACGAAACCGCTAATCCATTATATATGACCGTCTCATGCTGAATAGCTCGAATATATCTCCATAATAATGAAATCTCATTCACAAATTACAGTATGCACCCAATTTACAAATATGCCCTCAACAGGCCAAATTACCAAAATGCCCTTATAAGTATAAACACACCCATATGCATGCATTCACCATCATATACTAATATAATTCACGTAAACATGCATATAATCATTAAATATCATAATAGATCAATTATGGCCCTCCCGGCCTCCTAATCATGGTCCTAAACCTTATTAGGAAATTTGGGGCATTACACATGCTTTACTGCATTCCCTTAATTTGCAGTCATGTTAAATCCAAACTTTTCTTTATCTTTCGATTCTTTCTGTACATTCTTTCAATTTCAAGATCTATCGGTATGAGTTCTATTTGTCTAATTCCCCGCATTTACCAATAATTCATGAAAGACAATGCATCCTCGATCTGAATTAGTGTAAAATATAAAATCCAAATTAGAACAAAAAATAATTAATTTTGATATTGGATATTAAGTCCTTGGCAACGGCGCAAAAATCTTGATCATGAAAATATGTACGCAAGTGTACGCAATCGATTCAAGTAAAATAAATAGTATATAAAGTATCGTTCCCACAAGGACCTATAACCAATTACCAATAATCGTTCTTTAATTTCTATTTGGCAAACAAAATTTAGATGAGTAAATCTAATTATAAAATTTAAAAAAACTATGAAAAAAATAACTAATCAAAAAATCAATAATAAAAAGACCTAGGGTATTAACTTCATCAACTTTTCATTCTACTAATTTTGTTAATTGGTTATAAATTTCTTCCTTCTTTATCTAATAGCAGGTTAACATAAATCGATTCCTATTCTTTTTCAAGATATAAGATCTCATCCTATATGCAGATTTTCTACATCTCTCTGATAAACTTAAACATATAGAAGACATTAAGCATAGAAATCTAATTACTACACAAGTCATACAAGTACTTTCGTCCAATATGTAACCTATGTCTATATAACAATAGCATATTCAATTCTCATCTTTCAAATTTTGAATCAAAATCATAAATGAAGAAAATATTGATTAGGTATTTAATAACATTAATCAATCATTATATCGATTAGAATAGAGAAGAAAAATCAATAGAACATCATAATAAAATTAAATAGAATTCCAAGTGACTACATTAAACCCTAGATAAAAATATTTAGTTCATATCAGACATGACTAAATCAACAAAATAATAATCCTGAAACATAAGATTCAAAAACTTGAAGAATAAAGAAAAAATTATAAAAGTGCAGAAAAACAAGTCTGAGAATCAAAATTAGTCTCTAAAAATGTATTTAAAATTTGACCTTCCCCTAATTAAACATTAAGTTTGAATTTATACTAAAAAAAAATCAGAATCCCTTGGTTTTTCATAGGCAGGCCGTGACTTGGCCTTTCCTAGGTCACGGCCCGTGTCTATTTTAAAGTCATTCCAAGTCTACGTATGTCTTCACGCGCCACAACTCAGGCACTATCAAGTCGCGGCCCATGTCTTTGATGCCCTCCGTATTGAGCCTTTAACTTCCACTAGCGCCTATTGACCAAGTCGCGACTCTAATTCCTTTTAGCAACCCTTCAGTCTCTGACTTTGCTAGAGTCGCAACCCTTAAGCCCATGCCGCAACTCTAATTCTATTTTTTCCATATGTAATCTTTTTGACATCGTTCCTTCATCAAAAACTTATTATAATTCATCCTTAGCACCAATTTGAGTCGAACAACAACCAAAAGATCTATTTTCCCACCATTTCCTCTTCTTTTAGCATTTAACTCATGATCCAAAGTACTGGCCTACAACAAAGATACACACAAGCTTAATCTTGCACAAAACAAACATAAAGACTCAAGATTACCACAAAAACACATTCTAAAACGACACTAAAATGGAGTTATAAATAAGGTAGGCATTAAAGGCTGAATCGATCCAAATTTTTTGCCTAAATCACATCCCTTATAATGTGTAACTTATAATTTCACCTCAAATGATCATCAAATAAGTTCTAGAGTGGTAGAGACTAAACAAAAATATTATCTTAGCATTCATAAATCTCTCTATGCAGTAACAACTAAGTAAATTCAATCATGTGCATAAGAGAAAAATTAAGAATCCAGCTGAAGCAGTAATCAAACTAAAAGTCAAGCACACAATTCATGTAGAATCTATCATTTTCCTAAAATCATATTAGTCACAAGAAAAAATCTTATCATTGACTAATTATTTTTAACTTAACCATACCTTACTACTAAAACTAATGAAATAAAATAGGATATAATACGGTAGCTAGTTTCTCCCCCACACTTAATATAAGCATTGCCCTTAAGGCACAAACAAATAAAAATCAATGCAAAATAAAAATTAAAGGGTAAGAAAAATCCCCCAAGTTCCCTTTGTTTAACATTGTCAGTTTGACTGAATGCTGCTCTCAGGAACTTTATGTTGGATATTTCAACGAAGTCGCCTTCCACTTATACTCATGAGGGGAATCAATCACATTGAATTTGATAACTTCACCATCAAATTTCATTGTTAGGGTCCCTGCACCACAACAATTTTTATTATATATTACATTAAAAAATAACACAAATTTAAAAGTGTTATTAATATGCAATTAAAAAAAACACGGCCCCATATGTGAAATTTCATTTGGCGCCATATGAAATATATAACTAGGTTCCAAATGAATATAAGAGACACGGAAGCACACAGTAAACTAGCCTCAGCCTCCGAACCCCTAAGCCTCCATTGAATCCCTAATTTCTGGTTTCGTCTCTTTGCCTATCTTTCTTTCTTTCTTTCGTCTCTTTGCCTCTCTTTGCTTCTCTTTCTTTCTGGTTTCCTAGTCTCTTTCTTTGCTTCTCAGCTTCTCTTTCTTTGCTTCTCTTTCTTGCTTCTCAGCTTCTCTTTCTTTCTCTTTTTTTTTTCATCTACACAACCATATTATTCTCCTCCACTCACTCTCGTCTACACAACCACTCACTCAGTAATTTCTGGTTTCGTCTCATCATTCTCTGCCTCACGCGAGTCTTTGGAGCACACAACGTTGGTGAGAGCTTCCGGAGGACACAACGGAGGTCATTTTTATGGTTGTCTCGTCTATATCTGCCTCACATAATGATTCTCCCCTGCTGGAAGAAAGAACATCTTTGTGAGGTGAGTTTTTTTTATACAAATTTCATATAATCAATATATAAATATAGGGTGATCTTCTAGGGTGATTTATATTATATTCAAAGCTAGAGAAATAACAAAACCTGTGTGCATACAACACATATACATATATATAGTAGCATTTCTTTCTTTTAGATTATTGAGCAAGTAAACTTCTATGCCATGAGCCATAGATTTCGTTGTGATGTAGAACAAAAAAAACAAAGAAAAGGGCTAAAAATACCATAGTCCACTGTAGGATTGGTAATGAACATGGTAGATTTATGATTTGGGATGAACATACAAATTATAAATGATGAATAAAATAAATATATATGTCGTCATGACCAGGAATTTTATACAATTGAATATAGTTTATGTAAGTAATACATTTGAATATTGAATATTGTCTGAGCCAATCAATTTTTGTCAAGACACATTAAAAATTTCAATTAAGTGTTTGTTTGAACTTGATTTATTAATAGAGCTCACCATGATGAAGTGAATCTTCTCTGTACATATAACCTTGATCTAGCTTTCTATGTTTGTTATTGAACCAACAATATACTTATCCCTACTTTTAATAGACTTGTGAAACCCAGGTCTGTACATTGTCTTATACATATACATAATTCCTCTTGTTTTAATCTTATTGTGTTGTGAAATCATTTTCCCTTGCTTATACTCTTTATGCCTGGCATAATTTTTCTTTTATCATTTCATCTCTTTAGGTACAATGTAGCAATTAAGTGTGCAACTATTACTCTTGCTGGGCACTCCTAACCAAAGTAGAATTATAAATATAGATTGCTCTCTGTCATTTTAGATTTTTCTCTTAGAAATCCAAGTCTCATCTTTTTTTTTCTGCAATTTTGCGTAAAATCTGAATCTTTCTATTTTATTTCAATCTCTTGCCCTAACTTCTCTCTATTCAGTTCTATTTCAGATTTTGTTTTTAGAAATAGGAAAATGTTGTTGAGCTGTGGGGTAAGCTCTTTTCACTCTGCTATTGTGTGACTTAATATGATTAAGATCTTTAGGTAATATCATTGATTTTATTATAATTATTTTATTTTGATGTTAATATATGTGTTGGTTACTGTCACTACTATTGCTTTAAATGGTTTTCAATAACTACAAGAAAGTGCTACATTACTTTCACTAGTATTTCTTCATTTTCCTGTTGCCAAGCTAATTATTTTCAATAACTCAGATTTTATGGCTGTTAATGGGTATCATAGCAGGAAAAAACTGTATTTCTCACCCATTTGTGAATTAATTCAAGCGAAATAGATGGTTAGATAAATGAAATGGATGCTACTCGTTGCTCACTTTGGTAGAAATTCTTCAAACTTGGCATTTTCTTTGTATAGCTCTCTCTATAAAATTGTCTACTATATTCATATCTATGTTAATGAAGCAACTAGTAAATTGTTGAAATAATAAATTAGTGCTAGTGTAGATATTTCAGCTTAGTAGCTTACATAAGTACCCATGATTCCTCGACTGTTTTTTATTTTTTTCTCCATTGATTTAGATACATTCTCTATGCCTCAATCTCTTTGGTTATGAATTCTCATTTTAGCTCACAGATTCAAGATACACCACACAAGAGACACTATAAGTTCATAGTTCAAAGCTTCAAGCTTTGCAGAATATATTTTTCTTCTCCTTATTCTTACCTATTTGAATATTACTTGGTAACAAATTTATGTGTTTGAAACATAAAAGATGATACTGACTGCATGATAATGATAGCTGAGATGTATTTTCAAAATTTTGCTCTAATCTCAAGTGTTTTTCTGAAGCATATATGACGTTTATAAAGTAGTTTGCTCTTTTTTGGTAATTGCCTATTATCTATATTAATTATTTTTGTGAAATTTCTTCCTTGGCTTTCATTCATTAGAGTTGGTGTTTGATATTTTTGGGGTTATTTCAGTTTTACTTGAACAAATATACTTATCTTATCAATTTATTTAGTTCTTACTTCAACAAACAGCTTTAATACAAGTAAATGATTTATGGGTTGTTGGGGATTAGTTGGGTGATTTATATATACATACATGTGTGTTCTTAGCTTCAGGTTGAGCATTTTTCTTAAATAGTCACTGTTTGTTCTTGTTTGGAGTCAAAATCCCTACTATATATCTTAATAAGTATGGATGAATCTCAATGAGTCATATTTATATAATTATTTTTGCATCTTATGTATGCTCATTCCCATATATTGATTTGTTCAGGCACTAATTGAAGTTGTTAAAAATCATGTGTCAAGTTTTTTTTTTATTTTTTTTGATGAAAAAAGGAATATATTGCACCAAAACAAACAAATACAACCAGTTCAAAACCAACTCAAAAGGCTAACAGATTACAGACATTTAATAAGAGCAGCTAGAGAACAATTCTGCCTTAGGACTTTTTGACTTAGCCTACCATTCAATCTATACTTCACAGCCTGCTTAATCAACCTCACTATATACAAAGGAGTGTAGGAACAGACAGAAAAAATGCAAGAGTTCCTATTAAACCACACCTCATAAACCGCAGCAGCCAAAACAGCAATAGAAAAGCTGTGCAAAAAACTCTTAGGCTTCCTATTTAACCACTCTTTCCAGCGAACATACTGAAGAGGCCTAATACCAGAACCCAGCCACCCTTTGAGCAGAGCCCAAACTTGCTGGGAAAATCAGCAATCAAAGAAAAGATGTTGATGCGATTCCTCCACCTGCTCACAAACTGGGCATAACACAGAAGCAATAGAAACCTGGCACCTCACTAAATTGTCCCTAGTCAAAAGATGACCCAAAACTGATTGCCACAGGATAAATCTATGCTTAGGGACAGTAAGACAACACCAAACAGCCTTAGCAAACTCAATAGGATGTCTTTGAAGAATGCTACTTAACAGAACCTTCAACCGAAGTTTACTATTCACAGTTGCATTAGCCAAAATATAATCAGAGAAAGTCTCCCTTAGGTAATAGAGTTTACGCCAATACCAACTCACATCAGCTTTAAGATGTGTCAAGTTTTTGTAATTGATGAAATTGGCACAAAACTTGAAGCTATGGCTGCTAGCATGATTACCCAATGTGGTATTCAACTAGTTGCCGCTACTCATGGAGTCACATTTAAGAATTTGATAATGAATCCTTCCCTTGAAATGCTTGCTGGGGGAATACAAGTGAGATTATCACAACTAAATTATACTTCAGTTAGTATATAAATATTAAAAATATAAGATTCTATTTTTTTGATCAAATTTATCTTATGATAATTTCCCAAAGCACTACTATTGAGAAATATAGGTGTTCATCACTAGTATCTTATTGGAAATAGATATTTCTACTTGGAGACTTGAAAGATGCTAGCACTGATTTTGAATTTTCATTTCTGGCTAAAATAACCATTGCACTGGGCATAGCTGCAATTGTCACAATCGTCTCTATTGGGGTGGAGCGGTCTGCTATTGGTTCATCTCTTGGATTTCAGTTTCTTTCAGATAGTTCATCTCCTTCAGTAATGGCCATAGCACCTGTTGGCTTCACCTTTAAAGCTTTTGGTTACAGAATAGCTTTGCCAGAATATGCTCCAGGGTATGTATCCCCAAAGGAAAAATTGGGTTAAGTCTTTTGCTTTTGAAATATGGGGTTAATCTCGCTTTAATCTCATTGTAGGTGGATTTACTTTTGGCTGCTTATGGTTTCTGCTATGGTCTTTTCATCAGTGAAGAAGCTTTAAATATCTGGGTCTGTCTTCTGTTCTGGTACTTCTGTTTCACAAGCTCAAGAAATTTTCTTGCTCCTTTTAGTAAAATTAGTGTGTTTCATGGTTCCATTGTATGCCTGAATTCTTATTTATAGTAAATGATTTAGGTTGGCATATCTATAGCAAGGATGCTAACTTTGGATGGGTCATGGAAGTCTCTTGCTGAGTCCTTTTCTAGGAATGCTGGATACATAACATTGACGATTTTTTGGGTGTACTGGTTAGCTTCCTAATTCAATTAGTTATTTTTATTAAACATGTTTGATGAAGCTTTTCACTTGTAGCTCTTTAGCCATTACCATTTTAGGTGATATTCTTATATTGAAAAATCAATCAGACACTGTATAGTTATTAGGGGAGTGTGCATTAGTGACTTGATACCATTTTATTTTGGAAAGCTTTTCAAGCAGTCTGGGGCATGTGATGATGTTTGTTTAAAGGTTATTTCTGGTTGGTTTCAACTTCTATTACATTAATAATGTATTCTAATCTTGATGGTGACTGCAGTTAGGGATTGGAAAAGAGAAAGCTTTGAGCATAACTCGTGTTGTTAAAAAATATGGCAATCTCATTGGTTTTGGTGAGCTCTCAATTCTTTTCATCCTTGACATTGTTTGATAAAAACTAATCCATATTATGGATATTGTAACATGGTTGTTCATTTATATGGTCTGCAGTTGAACGATTTTCCCTTGGAGTAAGAAATCCAACATCATTTTTGGCCGGGGCATCGGTTAGTGTTCAATGACTAATTTACCATTTGAACTTGTTTTTTTATATAGTTTTACCAGCTTATCTGTTTTAATTTATAACCAAAAAATATTATTATATTCCATATTGAGCTTTTTCTTGATCTCACTTTTATTTATTCTTATAATTTGAACTTGTGTAATGGCATACAAGCTACTGGTTTAATGGCATAGAATATGTATTTTGCTATTGGCTTTGGTGTATTTTGTTACTGGTTTGTGTTATTTTTTTACTGCTATTGTTGGTCTATTTTGCTGCTACTGTTGATCTATTTTTTAAAATTTGGTAATTTAATCATACCACAATTTGCTACTACAATAGAATTGCTCTAAACTTTATAATTCTGTTTGTATCATAAAAGTTTCAGTCACTGATTTTAGGAGGAACTTTTTGATAAATAGTAGAGAAACATTATTAACAAATATGCATATATGATATGTCTATACTCACTTGCATTATATAATATTGATACTTTTATGATAATACTTGGAGGAAACACCCTTGTTTCGATGCATACATGTTATGTGTGTTTGGAATGCCTCTCTAATGTTTATGACTTACACTTTAGTGTGCCTTCCATTTCTGTAGTTATATATATATACAACTATATATGACTTATTTGATAAGGTTGTATAAGTGGCATTGAAGGTTATATTAAGTATATTTTTGGAAAGGTGGACCTTCAATTTTGGAGTAAAATATTTTCAATTAACATTTTATCATTATTGTTGTTGTTGTTTTGGTTTGGTATTCCTTATTAATGCTATTAATCCTTTGTGTAGTAAAGATTTATATCAGAATATATTGAAAGATGTTTATCTTTCTTCACCACGTCACTTATCCAAACACATGATCTTGTTTCACTTGTCTGGCAAGAGTATGAGGCAACATCAACTAACTGGTTATATGTATATAATGACTCATAATTGATCACTTTGGTGTGTAGTGTATATGCTTATACTGCTGAATAAAATTGAAAGTGGCATATCAAAAGCTATCTAAAATTGGGATATATCTTATTAATGTAATGAGAGAGGCTCATTGGTTTATTATTGACATTCAACTGTTTAGTGATATTATAATGGGTGCTATTTGATACAAATGAAGATAAACTAATTAGCAATTTTTTGCAAGTCATGCTTCAAATGACTACTTCTATTATCCAGAACATAGCATAGAAGGTACAAGGGAATCAACTAAGCTCAGCAGCAATAAGTATTATCCTAGTTATATGATCTCATACAATGAGGAAAAGCTTCTCATTACAAGTGGTTGGTGTTGCTTCTTTTGTCTTTCTTTTAGTGGTAATTTTATATAAAAAAGTATATGACGATTGTTTGTGCTATTCGAAATTTATATGAAACAATGCATTTATAGTTTGTAATGTTGAGTCAATTCTGGTATACAGGGGATTGCGCGGGAATGCGCTTTGGTCTTATATAAATAGCTCAACTTCCTTTGCTTCCTTTCTAATGACTACACCTTAGTTAGTTGTATTATATCACCTAGCAGCTTTTAAGTATAACAAATAATTTTGGCAAGAGCTAGAGTGTGTTAGTCATACAACCATATTAGTTAAAGAGATTTTCTCAATATTCTTATATATGATTAGCTCTCTTGTTTGAGACTGTCATGTTTACCTCACTTTTGCTTTCTGCTTTCTGTCTATGTAAGGTACATACATAATGCTTATATACTCTTTCTCTCGATCTTCTAGCTCCCTTGCATAATTTTTTAACATATAGACACTCAAAGGCAAAGGCAAGCACATGTATGTGAATTTGCATAAGCTTAAATTCTTAATATTTATTTTTTTAGTTTTTGAGTATGTTTTAAATCTGATATATGATGCTGTGTTTTTTGTGCTATTTTTGCTCTCCAAGTGTTCTAGTTATTCACCACATCAAAATCGAATCAGTATAGGAATTGAAATGCTATGATTTTTCACCAAATTAGAGTGTTGGAACGATTTTCTTCCTGAATTGGTTTTACTGTAAGATTATTAGGCTCAATTACTTCCTGCTGTCTTTTTGTTCATTTTATGTAGATTATTACCAAAAGTTTACACAAAACCAGAGATTTTTTCTCTATTTTTATATATATATATATATTTATTAATCTAGTTGCATCTGTGAATCTATTTGATATTTGTGTAATAACCTCTTGCTTTCTTTCTTTCTTTGTTTTTGTGAGTTATTGTGTGACAGTTTGTACTTTTGGGCTCTAAATTGATATCTTATTCAGATCATGAAATGAATTGTGTATTCCTTGCCTTAAATATGTATATATTTTTAAATTTTCTTGTTATAAGTTTAAGTGTAAATGTTTTGCAGGTTGATTAGTTAGTATTAATTATTTAAATTTTATTGTAGCTAAGCAAATGGACTCACAACAAAGACAAGTGCACAAAGGATGATGAATTGAAGGATGGAGCAAGTTTCATGCATGGTTTACTTTTGTGTATGTTGTAATGTTTCTGTTTTTCATTTTTTAAGTAAAAAAATGTTCAAGATTATAAAACTTTATTATGTTAGGCTTTCAAACTTAAGTTAGAACTAAGATCTCATGAAGTAGACACATTCATGATTTGAATTAGTTATTGTTTAATGTAATATTTATGGTTTATCAATCTATTGAGAATTACATTTTATGATTAATTTTGATTTTTTTTTATCAAAATACAATAATGAAATTTTTTTAATAAAAAAAACCTTATAAGTATACTTATCAAAATAAAATTTAAAATATATTATCCACACTAAAGTAACAAAATTTTATTACTAGACTTTTAATATGTTATGATTTAGAAACGTATTATAAGTGTAACAAATTTTTATGAATTATATAATATAACTAATTAAAAATGCTATCAAAATAATCAAATGTAACAGTTGAAAAGTGTTATGCAGAAAGTTTAAGATTAAACGTCAAATTTATAACCCAATACTCTAACTAAATGTTATTATTTGAATATTATAGCAACTAAAAATGTTATTGAATAGTTTAAGATAACATCGAATATAACATTCAAATACTGTTATAGAAAACACAGGGCTTTTAATAACAGGGGCTATGTTAGCGTTTTCAGAAGCGTTATCAATACTCCCGGTTAGCAGTTTTTAAGTGTTATAAATACTGTTTTTTCTTGTAGTGCTGCTCTAACATCCAACATTTTATTTGTCGTCAGCAAAAATGGCCTATCTCAATGAATTTTATATAGATAATGATACAAATATGAGTTAAAATATAATCTTTACTATATTCTTAGTAAATGTTTTACAGAAATACCTTAACATATCCCAACAAAATTGACAGAATACTCTCACCAGTGCTCTTTCGGTCTCAATAATCTTCCATTTGAACTATTTTTCCTTTATTTTATTTTTTTATGTAGGTGGGAGTGGTGGATGCATGGTGGAGTATTTTTGCAGGTCATAGTGGTGGACTGGCATGGTGAGGCTGGGACAGACATCTGATCTAGTATTTTTTATTTATTTTTAATATTTTTTTATTTGAGAAAGAAAAAGAAAATTAATATATATAGTGTTTTATGTGTTGGGTTTATTCAGAGAGTGAAAAAGAAAAGTAATATATATATATATTATTTTATATTATCAAAGCTAATTAATGAAAATCAATATACCTTCTTTTTTTTTTGGTCCTATATAGGGATGAAAATTTTTCCCATGGGGACAGGGCCCCGTGGGTACCCACCCCTATTGGGTGGCAGATTCCCTGCCTAAATGGGGAATAGGCAGGGACGGGAGGCATTTTCAAACCCCGAATGTTAAATGAGTCATAGACGGGGATAACACTTCCCACTTTGATGGGGCCCCGTTTTATTTTTTTTATTAATTTTACAGTATTTTTTAAATTTATTTATGTGATTTTGTAGAATATTAGTAACTTTGTAAAGATTTTTCATTTTATTTTGTACATATTTAATACTTTGATTGATTAATATAGTGTAATATATATTAATTTTAGGTAATCTATTTTTGTTTATTTTATTTTTAAATAAATAGTTACTCGCGGGAATTCTCCGCCCCAATAAGTATTCCCCGCCCCACCCGTGACGGGTAATATGTGGGGATGGAGGTTACAATGATAAATGATGATGAGGGCGGGGGAAGCACCCCCACCAATTGCGTGCCTGGTTTCCATCCCAAGTCCTATAGATCTTAAAGTTTATCTCTTGTTTTCGTTATTTATGGTCTATCTTTGATAGCTCTGAACATTTTTTGTGGTATATTAGATGGATGATTGATTATTATAAATTGTTTCATTTCTGTTTCAAAATATTTAACTTTTCATGTAATATTGTTGATACGGAAATCAAAGTTTTTATTAAGTTAATATAAATCTAAGTTGAGTTCATTTTTGGGTTTTACTCTAATTTTGTTGGGCAAATGGATTGTATATTGAAATTTTTTATTTCTTTTCGTATTTTTTAAGTGCGCAACGGATGCAAAAAAATATTTCATGTTAGCTGCACATTGACGCCAAATATCTCATTCCGCGCAAGTGTATAGCTAACGCAAAAATGTCTTTCTCTGGAAAGGGATTGGAAATGGATTTTTCATAGTAGTGTTTTCTTTTTTATATTTTAAAAGACGATGTTGGATTAGTGGCTTTTGGACAAAAGAACATGGGTGGATTCATTTTACCTAAATTTGAAATAATATATACACTAATGGACTCATGGTTTCCTAGGGAAACTCCCTGATTTTTAATTTTAATTTAATATATTTACATTTCAGTCATTATTTTATACATTTTTATATTTTATCTAAGCTAATTTTTATTTATTTAATTTGTACATAAAATATTTATATTTTACTCTTTATTTATATACTTATAGTGTGGTGTTATTTAAATTTTTTTAGCAATGTATATATATTTTTAAATATATATATACATATATATAATATAATTATTTATACTATTGTGTTGATGAAATGTTTTTTTTGTCCGCCACTAAATAATACTCGTGAACAAGGCAAGTGCCACAACCATCAATGAACCTTACATTCATGTATGATCTTTGGATGATTCTCTTTAATATATTAATTATTTAGTTTCATTGTAGGCAACTCTAATATCACATTTAAAACTCCAGATATTAACTGGTGGAACTTATAGATATATGTGTGAATTGTTAAAAATAGAAAACGCGTTTTATTGTCTCCCTAGAAGAAAAATGTCACATTGCTTTGGAATACTTATTTGTAAGGGTATATATGTAGTAGACTTGAGCATTGGGGTTGTGCCCCAAGGAGTACCCACTTTTGTGGAAGAGGGAGGAGTCACACAAAGACTCACCTGAAAACCACGCGCACGCGCCGCCGTCTGACCGAGCTGAGCTGAGCTGGTTGGTGTGGTGTGCACCTTTTTTTTGAAAAAATTATTTATTAAAGTAATATTTTATTTAACAAAATAACGTGATTAATTTTTGGTAAACAGAAGACTTTTTCTCTTCAGTTTTTCTAGGGATCCAACTTCCTCTCCCACGATTAATCAACGTTTTTATTCCTGTTATTATCGACCCACTTCTTCTATATAGTGCGATGGATTTCATAGGAAAAATACATCTCATTTTCGCATAAAAAATACTAGTTGTATTTATACAATTGATTCCGAGCATTAACGTTTAAGGGTGTTTGTATTCGACAGTTCTCTACAGTTCGACTGGGTTGTTTTAGTCTGGGGACGACAGGGCTGATAATCTGCTTGCACAATTCTGGGCAACGTCGCGAACGTCTTAAAGAGAGCGACCTAGTCTGCGACTCAACCCAGATTATTAATTCGGTAATTTCGTACCTGTTTTAATTTCTGCAGCAACTATTTCAACAATTTTAAGACGTTTAGTTTCTGCCATGACTACCGATGATAACTCTGGTGTTGTTGACATTAATAAACTATTTCATTTTGAGGGTAACCATTTTAGAAGATGAAAATAGAAGATGTTATTTTTTCTCACAATGAAAAAGGTTAACACTGCTCTGACTACTAATAAACCTATTGTCTCTGAAAATGCTTAGAAAGATGAAAAAGAGAAACAAACTAAGGCATTAGAGGCTTGGGTCAAAAAAGATTTTTTGTGCATAAATTTCATTCTCAATGATTTATCTGATGACCTTTAAAATTATTATAATTCTGACAAAAATGCTAAGGAAATCTGGGACGCACTGCAAAAGAAGTATGACACTGAGGAGGCTGGAACCAAGAAGTACGCTATCAGTCGCTACCTCAAATTCCAGATGACCGATGACAAGTCAGTGGAGGCCCAATCTCATGAACTTCAGAAAATCACTCATGAAATCATTTATGAAGGTATGTCTTTTGATGAACAATTTCAAGTTGCTATGATTATTGACAAACTACCCCTGCGTGGAAAGATTTTAAAAAATTTCTCACGCACAAAACAAAAGAATTTTCACTGGCAAGTCTGATCACTCGCCTTTGTATTGAGGAGGAAGCTCGTAAACAAGACCAGAAAAAAGAAGTTCTTGTTGTATCCAGCAACAACAACGCTAACAAAATGTCCACTGCTGTTCTGAAACCCAATGGGAAAAACATTAAGAGTTAGAATCGAAAGCATAACTTAAACCACAAGAATCAACCTCGGAACAATAATAAAAAATGGAACCATCAAATGAACCAAAATAGAAATAATAATAATAATAATGAACTTGCACCATTTTTGTGCTTTGTTTGCAACAGACCAGGTCATATGGCACGCAAGTGTAGGAACAGGCCAAGCTCTGCACCGCAGGCTAACTTGACAACTGAAGAGCCTTTCAGCGTTATGATATCTGAGATCAACCCTATTGGTGGATCAGAAGGGTGGTGGGTAGAAACTGGAGCTTATCGCCATGATTGCTATTATCAGACTATGTTTAAGATAAATGCTCCTGCTACTGAGGATAAGAAAGTGTTGCTGGGAGATTCACACACTATGATTGTTGCTGGTATTGGAGATGTGGAATTAAAGTTTACCTCTGGAAGAACTGTGATTCTTAAGGAAGTCATGCACACTCTAGAGATGAGAGAGAATCTGGTCTCGGGCTACCTTCTCAACAAGGTGGGGTTTACACAAACTATAGGGGCTGATTTGTTTACTTTAACTAAGAGTGGGATATTTGTAGGGAAAGGGTATGCTACTGATGGAATGTTTAAATTTAATGTTGATGTTAATAAAGTGAATGGTTCTGCTTATATATTATGTACTTTTAATACTTGGCATGCTAGACTCTATCACATTAACAAGCGAATAATTAAGATTATCTGTAGTTTAGGCTTAATTCCTAAATTATCTTTAAATGACTTTGAAAAATGTGTCTATTGTAGCCAAGATAAGATCACAAAAACACCGCATAAATCTGTGACTAGAGCAACTGAGCCTCTAGATTTAATTCATTCTGATATATATGAACTTGATGGAACGTTGATCAGAAATGGAAAATGTTATTTTATCACTTTTATTGATGACTATTATGATTTTACATATGTCTACTTAATGAAAAATAAAAGTGATGCTCTTGATATGTTTAAATCTTTTGTGACTGAAATTGAAAATAAATTTAATAGAAATATAAAGAGATTTCGTAGTAATAGAGGCACTGAATATGATTCTAGCATGTTTATTGATTTTTATAACACACATGGAATTATACATGAAAAAATGCACCATACTCACCTGAAATGAATGGCAAAGTCGAAAGGAAGAATAGAACTTCTACTGAATTTGTTGTTGCTATTTTGCTTAATTATTGTGCTACATCTTATTGGTGGGGAGAAATATTATTGACCGTTTGCTATGTGCGTAATAGAGTTCCAAAATCTAAAAGCAAAATTTCTCCTTATGAAATCTTGAAAAATAAACAACCAGATATCTCTTATTTTAAAACTTGGGGTTGTTTGGCATATGTTAGAATTCATGATCCTAAAATGATAAAATTTGCTAGTAGAGCATATGAATGTGTGTTTATTGGCTCTACTGTTAATAGTAAAGCATATTGATTTTTTGATTTGAAAGACCATGTTATTTTCGAATCAAATGATGCTGATTTTTATGAACATAGATTTCCATTTAAATTAAGAAATAATGGGAATGCATCATCCAGTAACATGTCTGTGATTATGGACAATGAGCATCATGAGGGGAATGAAACTGAACCTAGAAGAAGTAAAAGAGCTAGAGTCTCTAAAGACTTTGGTTCTGACTTCTGTGCATATACTTTAAAGGAGGATCCTTCGAACCTCCAAGAATCTTTGACCTCATTAGATGCTGACCTGTGGCAAGAAGCCATTAATGATGAAATGGACTCTCTTGAGTCTAACAAAACATGGCACTTAGTTGATTTGCCCCAAGGAAGTAAATGGATTCTGAAAAAGAAATTGAAACCTGATGGTATTGTTGATAAGTACAAGGTACGTCTTATTGCCAAAGGATTTAAGAAAATGTAGATCTCTTTGACACATATTCACTTGTCACCAGAATAACATCTATTCGTTTGCTTATTTCTTTAGCTTAATTACATGATCTTGTTGTGCACCAAATGGATGTTAAAACTGCTTTTTTAAATGGTGAATTAGAAGAAGAGATTTACATGGACCAACTTGAGGGATTTGTGATCCATTGTCAAGAACATAAAGTGTGCAAATTAGATAAACCTCTGTATGATTTTAAACAGGCGCCTAAGCAATGGCATGAAAAGTTTGAAAATCTAGTTATCTCACATGGTTTTAAAGTGAATGAAAGTGACAAATGCATTTATTATAAATCTGAGAATGGCATTAGTACCATCATATGTTTATATGTGGATGACTTGCTTATTTTTGGTTTAAACTTGCATATCGTAAATGATGTGAAATCTGTGCTATGTGAAAACTTTGACATGAAAGATCTAGGAGAAGCAAATGTGATTCTTGGTAAAAAGATCACTAGGTCGGAAAAGTGAATTTCTTTAGATCAATCTCATTACATTGAGAAGATCTTAAAGAAATACAATTACTTTAACTATAAACCTGCGTGTACACCATATGATCCCAATGTAATACTCTTTAAGAACACTGGTGATGGTGTAAGACAAACGGAGTATGCACGCATCATTGGTAGCCTTAGGTATGCCACTGATTATACTAGACCCGACATTGCCTATGTTGTGGGACTACTGTGTAGGTTTACTAGTAGACCTAGTGATGAGCATTGGCATGCTATAGAAAGGGTCATGAGGTACCTTAAGAGAACTATGAACCTTGGATTGCATTATCATAAGTTTCCCGTTATCCTTGAAGGATACAGCGATGCTGACTGCAACACCTTGTGAGATGACTCCAAGGCAACCAATGGCTATATTTTTAGAATAGCTGGTGGAGTTGTTTCATGGAAGTCTAAGAAACAGACTATTCTGATACCAGTTGTGTTGATCCATTGTGATAGTACCGTGGCTATTGGAAAAATTTAGAACAGTTATTACAACGGTTAAAGACGTCAGATACGACGTAAGCACAGAACTGTTAGAGAGTTCTTCTCTACAGGAGTTGTAAGAGTGGATCATGTACGCATTGAAGAAAATTTAGCTGATCCTTTGACGAAAGGATTGGCTAAAGAAAAAGTCCTTAAAACATCAAAAGGAATGGGATTATTGCCCTTAGAATGATGAGTCACACATGATGGTAACCCGACCTATAGACTAGAGATCATAAGAAATAGGTTCAATGGGTAATAACAAGTTATGATGTGATATGAGTTAGATCATGTTGTTACTTAAAGTTAACTTGAAGCATGAATTCCTGAAGTGATATAAGGTTGAGTTAATAGAAAATCTTAATGAGATCTATACTCTATGTGGAGTGGAGTACCAAGCTACACGAGTACTCTTGATAGACTCACCTACGTGAATGTGGAAGTGGGGATACTTCCTATGAAGTCTTGGGCAAATTTCTAAAGCGTTCACTATACTGGGATAGACGTGCATGGCCATTAAAGCACGCGCTTTTAGACTACACCCTAGAACGATTGTGCGTGGTACAATGTTAGAGATCGAGTTCAAGACTACGTGTCACTCTAGTATATTCTAAATTGCATTCACTATGCAAAGATTCAAGTCGAGAGATACCGTTATTTATGCTTAATCTTATTGCTTTAGGTTACTGCTCGATGAAAAAATATTTTTAATAATTCAAGTGGTGGATTGTTGGAACTTATAGATATATGTGTGAATTGTTAAGAATAGAAAATGTGTTTTATTGTCTCCCTAGAGGAAGAGTCCCACATTGCTTTGGAATACTTATTTGTAAGGGTATATATATAGTGGACTTGAGCATTGGGGTTGTGCCCCAAGGGGTACCCACTTTTGTGGAAGAGGGAGGAGTCACACAAAGGCTCCAAGGTGCTAGTACTACCAGAGAGTGATAAACATTTGGGTTGGGAAAAAGCTTTGTCATTCTTAAGCTTTATAAAATATTTGGGAAGTGAGGTTTAGTGTATTTCAGTATTGGAGTTAGATCAATCCATAAGGTCGAATAAGGTACTCTTATTCTTTAAGTTCAATCCTTTAAAACTCTTTAGTCCTTTTATTCAGATCCTAACTTTTGATATTGGTTTTTGATTAGGCTCTTGAAACTTAAAGATCTTTCTTGGTAAGTTTCATCTTGAAGGTTTAGTTTCCACATTTATTCTTTACTTTTTAGAAATACTCACCATTCTTATTGTTGGTTTTAGAAGTGTTCCAAGTTCCACATTTGTTCTCAATTATCCCAGTTTTGGTAAGGAAAATAGGATAGTTTTTATATGCTTATGTGTTATGATTATGCTATAATATGTTATGTTATGATATGATATTATGTGTTATGATATATATGTTTTTGGGGCTTATAGTTGTTTAAATAGAAAATCCTAACACTTTTATGTTCTTGGGGCTTATAGTTGCTTAGCTAGCAAACCTCATGGTATTTTGAGGCTTACAGTTGCTTAGCTAGCAAACCCCAATGTTTACCATATAGTTGAGATATATGTTTATAGTATATGTTTATGATATGATTTATGTATATGTTTTATGTTGTTAGTAGTTTTTCCTTGCTGGGTATTAGGCTCACTCCTTTACTTTAGTGTGATGCAGGAAAATGTGAATGGAGTGGATGGGCTGCGTGTCGATTCGAGGACGACGTTATTTTCTTTAGTCTCTTTAAATTACGATTTTTATGTATTTTTTTTTCCGCATTTAGCTTTGTAAACAATTTCATTTAAAGTTATGTTTTATTTTTAAAACAATGACCTCATTTGTGTTTTACAAATATTATTTTAGATAAGTGAGTGTTAGGCATAAGTCGTGCACTCACAAAGAGTGTCCAAGCCTTCGCCACCTTATTCATTTGAAACCGTCTGAAATGCTTTGGTTGGCCATCTTGCATTACGAAACTAGCACCTAGAATGCCTAATGTGTCAACCACTTCAACCCAATCAATCTCACTATGATTAGCCAGTTGATAATATTCATCGTCCTCTTGTGATAACATCGATAATCGATATAATTCATCAATATTATCAATATGGCACTCCACCAAAACCCCTCGCACAAAGACCATTCTATTCACTGCTCCTGGGAAATTAGCATAAAATTCATATAGCATGGAACAATTGACCTTGGGCATTTTATAATCCACAAAACTTTGCCAATTGCGACGTTGAATTTCAGCCCGAATTATGTCATAAGTTTACTGAGGATAAGGTTGATCTTGATACTCCATGCCTCGTTCTTGAATTACTTGACGTTGAGACAACCTTTTATAATGATCTAAGGCATCTTTACTAATGAAACGAGTAGGATCAAATTCTTGAGGAGGGGGTGGTGGTGGTGGGGTCAACTGTGGTTGTGGCGGTTGGGTGCTGGAAATGGAAGGGCGATTAGTATTTTTAGAAGAAGCATCCCTAGCAAGTTGTTTTCGTGGTCCCATAATCACACAATGCACCAAACACTACAACAAAAATTCTGGAGCACTTCTGCTAATTTATCATACTTCCCTCAATTGAATAACTCCCCAATAATAGAAACTCAAAGAAGACAATATATACTAGCAATGTATTCCAAAATTCCAATTAAATCTCTTGTCTATCTAGCACAAAATTACTTCAACCAAAATCTTCAAGAACATTAAAAATGAGAAACTTACGTGCCTTTGGTGAGAATTTCCATTCTTCAAATGCTCTTCCAATATTCAATGCTACAAATAGAACAATTTAGGGTTTGGATTAGAAGAAACAAAATATGTATCTAGGAAGTTGTGGGTTTGTCTTTATGGTTGTCTTAAGAAGAAGTAAAATGTAAAAATGAGAGAGATTTTGAAAGAAAAAAAATTTGTTGGAAGGAAGAAAAAAATCAAAATGAGTGTTGTGGGTTGAGAAAAAACAATTTTATACAAGTTTTCCCCTTTCTGTTGGGCAACTAGCAGTGCTAGGGCATTGTTCATAAGAATGCGGACCCCCACAAATCTCACAACTCATGACATTCTGTACTTGCATTGCCTGTGCGGCGAGGTTATTCTACTACAATTGCTTGGTTAGAGATGTCACTTGAGCAGTCAATAAAGCAATAGGATCGACCTCTAATACTCCTGCCACCTTCTTATTCTCACACTCGGTGGGCCAATTGTAGTTATTCATGGCATCCTCTTCTTGTAATTCATAAGCTTGATTAGCGTTTTTTCTCATAAACGCTCCTCCCGATGCTACATCAATAATTGTCCTTGTATTCCCCCCCCCCCCCCCCCCCCCCCAAAAAAAAAAAAAACCATTGTAAAATGTATGCACCAGCAGCCACTTCTCTATTCCATGATGTCAGCATTTCCTTTACAACTCTTTAAAATGTTCCCACACATCATATAAAGACTCCTCATCCAACTGATGGAAGTTATTAATATCTCCTCTATATCGGGCTGACTTCGCAGGAGGAAAATATTTACCAAGGAATTTCTTAGCCAAGTCTTTCCAAGTGACTATAGAGTTGGATTGTAATAAATTCAACCAACTCTTAGCTCTGTCTCTTAACGAAAACGGGAATAATCTTAATCTGACAGCATCATTACTCACCCTGTTCATTTTGAATGTTGCATACATCTCTAAAAAGTTAGTAATATGGAGATTGGTGTCCTCGTTTGGCAATCCCCCGAATTGTACACAATTCTGTACCATCTGAATGATCGAGGGTTTTATCTCAAAATTATTCACCTCTATAGTTGGAGGATGAATACATGAATGTATCCCCGTAACAGTAGGAAGTACATAATTTCTCAATGGCGGGTTAGCCTAAGCTAGCACATTACCTGCATTGCCTAGATTTGCATTATTGTTTACACTGTTATTCACGTTCTCAGCCATGGAAAAATCCAGTCTTTCTTAATCTTTCAGTTTTGTCTGCATGTACTCTCAATTTCAAGATCTACTAGTATAAGTTCCTTTTGTCTACTTCCCCGCATATACAAATAATTTCTTAAACACAATGCAGACACAATCCAAATGAGTACTTAAAGTAAAAAAGAAAAGTAGAACAAAAAACAATTAATTTTGATATTGGATATTAAGTCCTCGGCAACGGCGCCAAAAACTTGATCGGTAGAATATGCACGCAAGTGTATGTGGTCGTGTCAAGTAATAAATTCCAGAGGAACGAATATCGTCCCACAGAGACTATTAACCAATCACCAATAATCGTTCTTTACTTTCTATTTGGCAAGTAAAATTAAGATGAATAGATCTAACTATAAACACAATTTCAATAACTAAAAAGAAAACAATTAATCAAAGAATAAAACTAAATAATAAAAAGACCTATGGTATTAACTTCATCAACTTTTCATTCTATTCATTTTATTAATCAGTTCTAAATTTATTTCTTCCTTCTCAAATAGCATGTTAACATAAATCGATTCCTACTCTTTTCCAAGATATAAGATCTCAACCTATATGCATATTTTGTACATCTTTGTGATAAACTTAAACATATAGCAGACATTAAGCATATAAACCTAATTACTACACAAGCCCTACAAGTACTTTCGTCCAATATGTAACTTATGTCTATATAACGATAGCATATTCAATTCTCATCTTTCGAATTTTGAATAAAAATCATAAATCAAGAAAATATTGATGAGGTATTTAGTAGCATTAAGCAAATATTATATAGATTAGAATAAAGAAGATGAATCAATAGAACATCATAATAACATTAAATAGAAATCCAAGCGACTACATTAACCCCTAGATAAAGGTATTTAGTTCATAGCAGACATGACTAAAACAACAAAATAATTTTTCAGAAACATAAAATTCAAAGACTTGTAGAAGAAATAAAATATATGAAAGTACAGAAAAACTTGTCTCAAAATTAAATTTAATCTCTAAATTCGTAATTAAAATCTGACCTAACCCTAATTAAAACATAAAGTGTGAATTTATACTAAAAAAACAATATTTCCCTGTTTTCATAGGCGGACCACAACTTGGCCTTTCCTAGGTCGCGACCTGTGTCATTTTTAAGGCACTTCAAATTCTGGTTCAGTCTTAAGGTGTCGCAACCCTCTAAACCCAGGTCGCGACTCGCATGTTGATGCACCACCTAGGTTCGCCTTTGACTTCTACTAGTGTCGCGACTTATAAGAGCAAGTCGCGACTCGAATTCTCTTCAGCAACCTTCAGCCTCTGAATTGAATAGAGCCGCAACACTTAAGCCCATTCCGCTACTCTAATTCCATTATTTTCAAATTTTAGCCTTTCAACATCCTTCCTTCATCAAAAACTTATTATAACTCATCCTTAGCGTCATTTTGGATCAAGCAACCACTGAAAGCTCCTTTTTTTTTACCATTTCCTCTTCTTTTAACATTTATCTCATGATTCAACTCACCGACCTACAACAAAGACAAAAACAAGCGTAATCTTGCACAAAACAAACATAAATACTCAAGATTAGCACGAAAACACATCATAAAACGATACTAAAATGGAGTTATCAGATGTCCTATTCATGAAATTTAAATTTTGAATTTCAAATTAATTTTTTTATATAATTATATTTCATTAAATTTTTAAATATGATTTAAATTAAATAATTAAAATGGATGTATCTCATAAGTTTTATTTAAATAAAATAAATATTAATTAAATTAATTAATTATCTTTATAAACCTGAAAAGAAGCGGTACTTTTCATAACTTTAGAAGTTGTTAATTTTAACTATTAGACTATCTCTAAGAAAAGAAACGATAGAATTTCCTAAACCTGAAATTATAGAAATTTCTATAGTCTCTCTTTTCTCAATCCTCTCTAGATCTTATGTGTTTATTACATCTAGAGAGTCTACATCAGCCTTTGAATCCTACGTGCCCATACACGTCCTTGTGTATTTGATGATTGACTTAAAATGCTAAGATGTCAGCTTTTAGAAAATATAGGAAGACCATTGATTTATACAAAAAGAATCAAGGATACTTGATAGGCTACTAGAGGTAATATCTTAACTATTTATGTGTCATTTAATATAAATATATATGTATTATCCTCGCTAATATTAATAAATTTAAAAAAAAATCCTATTCCACTACGTATTCTTATTTTTCTCGTTTAATACTATAATATAATGTAGTCGTTATCCATTGGTGTTTATTGATTCCAATCAAAATTGTAAGAGGTTGTCCTTTGTACCTTAGTTACAGCTGGTATTACAAATTCTTGTACGGCTATTCCGTCAAGAATCAAATATAACATTGTATAAAATGTAACCTTTAGCTCCTTTCTCATTTGAGCAGAAAAATAGCAGTGAAACCTTTTCAATCAACTCTTTCTTTGCTTCTTTATTTAATTAAAAAAGATTTGTTCTGATTTAATTTAAGTTGTTAATTGGGGATCAAGATCCTCTATCTCAATTGTGAGTATCTCAATCGATAAATTAAATTTACTCCACACAGTAATCTCTTCCGTTATAGTTTTTTACCATTAATTATTTTTCCTTAAAATTATTACTAAGAGGTACTATTAGTGCTCAACACCACCTTACATAACATATTGTTATTAATAGAATTTACACTACTACAAAAAAAAAAAGACGCGAGTCTTTTATTTGAGAGCCATAAAAACTGAGGTTTTTTAGGACTCGCGTTGCGAGTTCTAAAAAGTCTTATTTTTAATTTAAAAATATTAATTGATAGCCAAAGCTCTCGACGGAGCTTCGACGTTAACGGTGGTGGTTCGGAAAAATGATCACTCGGCATCGAAGCCCTAGTCTCAGGGAGCGTCGTGGTGGTGATGGTTCTTCTTGGAAAGGCCTAAAATGGCCGGATTTCAACTATGATTTCTCGGACTTCCATGGATTTCGGCGAAAGTCGACTTCCAATTCCGATGAATGTTGAGTTCAATCCTTTAGTGGGTTTTGATGCCCAAAGCACAAGGAATGCACTGGTGGTGTTCGTTTGGGTCAGGGTGGCTCGAGGCGATCGAAAAACACTTGGACGAGTTTGGGAAAAATAGCACTACCGCAACTTCGAACGACTCTCGGCGTCGGAGGGCGGCGCGTGAGGGATTGGGCTCGCAGGAGTCGAAGGTCGCCGACCTTCTGCATCCATTGCGCCGGCGCGTGTTGATAGGGGACGGTGGCAGGGTGACAGTCGGGGCTTCATACTGACGAAGGCGGGAGAGAGTTGTAGAGGGAAGAGGCAGCTGATTTTTTTTCTTCTTCCTTTGTGTGTGCTGATGAGAAATGATGCCCTAGTATAGCCCAATTCGAAAATGATAGAAATTTTTGTCATTTTTTACTTAAAAGTTTTTAGGACTCGCTTTGGGAGTCTTTAATACTATTTTAGGACACCCAAAGTGAGTCCTTAAAAGTCACCATTTATATTACACTTAAATTTTCTATTCAGGTATTTTAGGACCCACATATGTTTTTAGGACACTCATTGCGAGTCCTAAAATGTGTTTTTAAGGACTCTCAATGCGAGTCCTAAAAGTCCAGGAACTATTGTTTAAAAAAAAAATCAAACTTTTAGGACATACATCATTTTTTAGGACTCGCTTCGCGAGCCCTAAAAGAAATTCTGCGAGTCCTAAAAAGTTCAGGAGCTATTTTTTAGGACTCGCATCTAGGTGAGTGTTCTAAAAGAATGTCCTAAAAAAGTGTTTTTGTAGTAGTGTTAGTATTAGATCACACATAAATTAATTTAAATTAGAATAAAATAGAATATATGATATTAAATTACACATCAACAAATCTATAACAACTATCTTTTCTTAATAGTTTTTTTTTCTTTCTTCGAGATGTCAGCGACTCTGGCTTAGCAGTACTTTTCGTTAGGGCTGAGCATAAAATCTAGAAAACCGAAAAAACTGAGTACACAGACCTTCCGAGCACCGAAAAAATCGTTAGCGGCGTAAGCCAACACTGTTCGGTCGGTTTGAAAATCAATGGTGCACCAACCGAGAACACCGAAACCGATCGAATATTGTCTTTATTATATGCTTTTCATATTTTACTTTGAACCGTATATATAATATATATTAATATATGCATATAATATTATATATAATTATTAATTGTTTAATATATTAAATAAATATATAATTTTGAAAAAACAAAAGGGTAGGGCACCAGCGATACTTTCTTTCTCTCTCTATCTTATTCTCTCTCAGTCATTCTTCTCTCTTTCTTCCCTTCGTTGCATCGACGGCTAGGCTGAGCTCTTCCCTTTCCCCTTCCCCCTTCCCTCTGCCTCACTCCAACTAGCACCTCCGTATCCTCTCACGGTCACGACGCCGATGGCAGCCCTCCCTATCCTCTAACGGTGGCTCACAGCTCAGCCCTCTCTCTCACGATATCTCTCGGAGTCGTACTCTCACAGCCCACCACGAGTACAGTCGGCGGCACTCTAAGTTTAAGGCTCTCCCTCTCCGGCATCACTCCTTCTCTGGTGGCACTCTGGGTTCGAGTCCCTTTCCTTAACAGAGGCTCCCAGCTGAAAGAGGTATAAATCTCTTTATCTTAGTTTCTCTCTTTTCTTTTTTTATCTATTGATTTCATTTGTGTTATGTTATGTTATTGTAAATTTGTGTATGTTTATTCATTATTATGTTATTGTAAATAAGTTCACATGTACAAAATGGCTTTTGCCTAAAAGCTATAGATCCATCATAATAAATAAATAAATATTAACCAAAAGAATTTTAAAATGGAATTGCCTATTATAATCGTGTATCATCAACAAAATTATTGATGTTTATTGATTTAATTTGTATTCTGTGATGTTATGTTATTTATTATTATTTTACTTTCTTTTGATTAAGTTTTCAGGTTTTGCATATTTTTGGATATATTATGTTTTGTTAAATGTTGGTTATTATTTGGATTAAGTTATAGTTAGATTTTTTTTTAATTCTTTTGTTTCTATTAGACTTAGAAATTTTGAATTGATGAGGTTATTTACTTATTCTTGTGGTTGATAATTATGGCTAGTGATTAGTGAACATTAAGTTGATACTTTCTCAGTGAAAAAGTTTCATATTTTACTTATTTTGAATTAATATCTTGTGCTTGTCTTGTGTTTTTAATTGGAAATGAAAGCATGTTATAGTTTTTTTAATTTTGATATTTGGCCATTTTAATCTTGTAGTTTTTGTTCATGATCTAGTTATATAAATATTTAAATAGATCATTTACATGGTAAATTGTCTTTATATTTGATTTGTTTTGTGAAATGTAAATTGTGTCTAACATATAGAAATACGGTGGCTCGTGTATTACCTATGTTCTTGAGAATCTTGGCAGTGAGTCTAGGAGCGGGAGTGGGACGGATAAAAACAACTAAAATATCAAGGTAACTAGTTGAATTCTAAGATTGTAGTTTAGTATCTTTATTTCAAGTATTATGTAACATGTGTCATACATTATAATTTTATTCTTTCTTTTGTCTTAGGAGCAAGTTTTCATTGTTGATTGATACAACCATGAAATGAATGTTGGATTTTGGATTGGACTTTGTTTTCCACCTACTCTTTTGAACTTGATTTGTGTTGTAGTGGACCACGACTTAGGTTTAATTTGTGTTGTATTGTACTATGGACTTTGGACTTTAAGTTTAAACTTTAACCATGTATTGTGATTTGTGGTTGTATGCTTTTGGTTTTAATTAATTGTTTGTTGTTTTGGATTGGACAATAACAATGGACTTTTGATAATGTGTTGTGATTTGAGGTTATGCTTATGGACTTTTAATTATGTTTCAAACTATCAAATTTGTAGATGTAATTATTATGTTCTATGTATTTAGATTTTGAACCTTCAAGTTAACAAGTTAAATGAATCATTTTCATATTAAAAAAGCTCAAAAATGAATTCCAATAATCCATATTTTTTTAGTTTTTTTTAACTTAAATTTTCTCAAAAATTATGAAAAATAAATAAAAATCGGTTTGGTTTGTTTAACCGACCAAATCGCGGTTCAAAACGATTGGTTTTTTCCATTAATAAGTTTGGTCAGTCGGTTTTTGGATTACACCAATCCGGACTGAAAACCAAATTCTGGATTTAAGAATATGAAAAAACCGTTCAAACCGACTGATGCTCAGACATACTTTTCGTCTTCTCGGTCGGGAAGCATTATTTTGAATGTAATTAATTTAAGATAAAAATAAATGAAAATATTTTCGCATTAAGTTTTATTTATATATGCTTAAACCCATATGCAATGTTACAATAAAAGATTTATAACTTACTAAAATTTACACATAATTTTAAACGAAATAAACTTTTGAAGTAATACTAAGAAATGTATAGAGACAGAGGAATTAATGTAAGTAAAGATTATATAGGAAGAAAAAGGAAAAAGAGATAGATAGAGGAGAGCACGCGTAAGAGAATGAGAGTAAAAGGTAATATAGGATTATAAATAAATAAGGGGAAAATGTCTGTTTACATTGTCTGGGATAATTCTCTTTTGTATTTTTTATAGGAGAAAAAGTCTGCTTGCTTGTTTACTAAACAAATTGAAGAAGATAATGGGTATGGAGAAAAAGTAATGAAAAAGAGTAACCAAAGATATCCCCAAAGAGAGTAAATACCACGACTTTTCTCTTGAAATTTTTCTGTGATGAGTAACTTTCTATAACTCTGACATGAAAGTATAGAGAGCCAAACGGAGCCAATAAATGCTCACCGAATGATATCCCCAAATCGTTGAAATTTGATGTTACCAACTTAAAAAGGCAGTCGGCAAGTCATTTTTGGCTCATGTTCGCTCTCTATTCTCTTCATGCAAGAACGAAGAAACTAATTTATCTTCTTCACATCTTGTACAATATTATCCAACTTAGCTATATTATATAGCCTCGAGAGTTGACAACTGGGATCGATTCATAATATTATATTCTTAATAATAATGATGTTGACATTTTAATTAGGTTATTAATAAATTCGCCAGGTCAATGTTTATATTATTCTCGTCCAATATATAGATGACACATTATTATTTATATATAGTTTCTAACTTTTATAATTTACATTTTTTTCTAAGTTTATTTTCGACATTCTGTTAATAAATATATTAACATATAATTTTAGTGGTAAGATATCTTGTAGTTGCAACATACATAACAGGGTCCCAATCTATGCTCCGATCTAATCCTTTAATGAAGTGAAAAGATTTCTTTAATTATTCTTGAATGTGAAATTAAGAATCTTTATAAAATTGGAGTATGACTTTATGATATAATGCAGAATATTTATATCTTAATGTTGGCCAAAATTTCACATGAATTTTAATGTGATAATTGATCAGATATATGGAAGCTCTATGGATATATATATATGTTCATCTATCTATTGATATCAATTTGACCATGAGAAATTTCTATAAGAGTATCTCTATATATATATATATATATATAAGTAATGATACGTGCACCTAAAATATACACACAAATATTACACACAGTGATGTGGCAGTTTAGTCTACCAAATCATATTTATTAAAATTGAGACCCACTATTTTAAAAAGCAGTGACACATCACTGTGTGTAATATTTGGGTGCATATTTTGGGTGCACATATCATTACTCATATATATATATATATATTGACTTATCTTCACAGGAATTAATTCCATATCTTCAATTGATTGATCTAATTCTACGTACGTTAATCCAAAGCCTTTCAATGAATAGAAGTTCAATATTCCACGCATCTATATGTTCCACAACCACAACTGAGCTAATCTTATGATCAATTTTATTTTTTCTTTTTAAATCTCATTATTGGCAGTCAATGTAGAGTGCCGGCCCCACATAGATATCGTAGTAGGCGTTTAATAGTACTCCAATAGTCACATAATTTAATACATGAATTGAGATAATTTATTCAATTTACAATAATTGGATGTGTCATGGAGAGATAATGAAGACTAATGACAATAATTCCATACTAAGTTCGATTAGATAGTGCGTGCAAGAGTCTAGAGTAAATACTGGGCTGATAGCGACAGGCCTTGAATTCGTCATGCAGGTTCGAGGAAACAAGTCATTAATATACTAACATGCTGACAAATAAATAATCCTTTAAGAGTGCAGAGTAACTTCACACTACTCTAAATATGAGTTTTTAGTTCATTTTTCACAACTCAAAATCCTTGAAATAAAGCGATATAGAAGTAATAGTTTAAACATTGAAGTAAAAATAGTCATGGAGCTAGTTCCTATAAATGAACTAAAGTAATAGGTACATATATTACCTCGGTTTTCATTAATTACCAATGTAATTGAAAAAGCAAAACTTAAAATGAAAACCAGCCTAGGGTAAAAGATATTATAAGGCCAAGCCCAATTAGTTGGTTTCATTCTTTTTGTCCCTCCATCTCCCTCAGAACACGACACTCTCCCTGGCCACTCTCTTGTCTTTCACACTTCTCCAAGGAGCACAACAGGTGCAACAATGGGTACAAGAGGCATGGTGGCGAGGCATGGCAAGGACAACAATCATGCACGGCAGGTGTGATGATGATGAGGCACGACAAAATTGTCTAAACTAGTTGTCAGCGAGATCTCAAGGATATTGTCATTCCCCCGTTGTCATGAGAATGTTCGCTTTTTCTTGTGAGAGCATGCACCGATCCTTGCGGAGCCGTCTAGTAATGCGAGATTGTTATTCTGAGATGTCATTGTGGAGGCGAATGAGTTGGACTTCTCGCCAGATGCTTGGCAGGTAGATTCAGTGTGCCTCATGAGTAGCCTTCTTGCTCGATCATACGTGAGAAAGCGCTCATGTGCAAGTTCTACATTTTGAAGGCTTATAACTTACTGCTCGGGATGAACTACAAGACCCATAATTTATGAAATTAAAGCTTGTTTAGAGGCCTATAACATTGTGTTAAGTCTATGCTTTTAAGGGCATGCAATATTTATATTCCGAAGCCATGCTTTTTTTGGGTACAACATTGCCCCCAATTCTTCAATACAATAGGTATGTTTTGAAGAAATGTATTCTTTCATTTGAGGGTCAGCGGGTTGCAAGATGCTTAGTCGAGGCTAACTCTTTCTGTTGGTTTTATAGTACTAAATCATGTACGCAACAGAAGCATTTAGGTTGATTATCATTGTACTGACCCCAAAGATCACCATATGTGACATACATTAAAACAGAAAGCAATAATTGTAACAGAAAAATAACTCTTCCTATTCAAGCTGGTAGAAAATGATGATGATGAAAAAACTCACACCGTAGTCTTCCAACCTTACCTCAACACTCAAGGATTAGTGTGGGCTAATAGGATTCACAAAATTATGTGTTCTTGTTTTTGTCTCAATTCATGATCAAGAACATTAATCGAGGAGAGAAACAAATTTGATTAACCTTTATAGGTTTCCTAAATGTATCGATATATAGATTTAGGATTATACTCGTATAATTAAATTAAAGCTATATAATATTATTTAGGTTAAGATAATGAAATTTAATAAAGATATTTATTTATTTAAACATTAAATAATCATATTATAAATATGTATATAAATATCTTTAACCGGTTCTGTTATAGACATTATTTCAAATTTAAATAATTAAATAACTAATAACCGAATGAGAGAATCTCTCAACCACTTGAGGGAATATCTCAACCACTAGGAGAGAATCTTTTAACTATCTTTGAGAGAATATCTCAATCACATTAAAATATCTATAACTAGCATTTAAATTTAAATTTAAATAAATATTTCAATTTTCAATTAAAATAATAATCCAAAATTAAACTCAGGGCTCCACCCTATGATGTAGGCGCCCACAACTTTTCTTACACATTGGTTGTAACGATCCAAATTTACTATTAAGGCTTAAGGGCCTTGATTAATGTGCTTGGAGGGCATAACTGGATTATATTTAAATGATTAAAAGCATGTTTATATGACTATTTGGATATCTGTGATGCATGACTATGTGTATTAGTATGCATGTAGGCCATAATTAAGTTAGAAGGGCATATTCGCAATCTTCGCCCGTTGAGGGCATAAATGTAAATATCTGTGATAAATTGTTGAGACCACATTATTATGTGGATATATTTGCAGCTTGTGACTCGAGGCGATCCTAGTGAGCGATTTAGCGAAAAAGTCACGGCGTGGATATATACTCGGCTCGGGGTGAGCCTAGGGGTATTTATGGGAATTTAAGAAGTATATGGGAGATTATTTGACATTGAGGAATATAATTGGTTATTAGTTAGGTGTTGGGAAGTAAGCGATAAATATTAGAGACACTCGAGGAATTTGCGGGAATTGGGAGTAACGACTAAAATGCCCTTAGGAGGTTTAAAAGCTTAGTTTTAATTGGGAGGGAAGTTTGGTCTTTTGGTGTTTAAAATCAGAGATAAGTGTTGTTTTTAGCTTTATTGCTTTAGTGGATTATGTAGAAAGCTTTAGAAGTCTAAAGAAAAGAAAAGAAGAAGGAAAAGGAAAGAAGGAAAAAGTAGGAGTCTCTTATCTCTCTCGGTTTGAGGTTTCTTCACCAATTTTTTCTGGAATTTGGAGCTAAGATTTAGAGAAGGCTTATGCTAAGGCTCAACACTAGGGTCCTTGATTTGTCTTGAGGAATTGGCAGAGGTTATTCATCCATTTGAGGTAAGGTTTTGAGGTTGTTAATCAGTTTCTGGTTTTTGGTGTTGAACTGGTTTTCTAAGCTGAGTTTCTATGGGAATTCTAGGGAATTAAGACTAAGTATTTGAGGAGGTGAAGGCTAAGGAGGTGTGGAAGATAACCTAGGTCGAATTCATCCATCAAAGGTAAGAATTTCTAGCTTTAAGTTCTAATATTTCTGTTGTTCTGCTGAGTTTTGAGCTTTAAGCTCAACCATGGTGATTTTTTTATTTTGGGGTGCATGTGATTGAATTTCATATGGTTAGGTCATTTGGGGTGAGTTGGAGATATTGATAGGCTTTCTTTGGGGTATGGTTGAGGTTTGGAGGAGTTTTGGAGAGTTTTGCCTTGAGGAAGTTCGAAGGGGAAAACCTGAGTCTTGGTTGTGCTATGACTAGTGCTGTGGCGCTAGCCTTAGGGCGCTACAGCGCTAGGCTTAAGTATCTGGGTGTCTGTTGGCTCTGTTTGTAGCGCTATAGCGCCCTCTTTATGGCGCTGTAGTGCTACCCTATTTCCAGAAGGGGGTTTTTGAGTTATTTCTTAGGGTTTTTGCCCGGGGGCTCAGGGTTTGATTCCACCACCCCGTTAGGTGGAATTCGGGCTTCCCGAGGGTAGGTTTTGGAATTGAAGTTTGGAGTTGGTTCTAACTTGTGACTGTGACTAGGTGTACGCTAGGGCTCAAAAGGGGTCGTGATTGAGGGGTTGTCATTATTGATCAAAGCTACCAGAATCCAAAGGTAAGAAAACTGCACTCGGTTATGTGATTGTGTTGGGACAAAGAGCTCCCTATATCTGTATAATGTCATAGATGGTATTACGCCATGGGACATGTGAGAAACGGCCTAAGAGTGCCGGAATCAATATTTGCGCACAGGGCGCGGCTCGGCCACTGGTAGCTGAGGACAGCTTAATATTCACTGAGCTCGGTTTAAGCGGGCCGGAGTCAGTGGGATAAATAGGGGGTGCGACCTAAGGGAGTTGACCCTGATTGTTATATGTGAATTGGTTGTTAATGATAATTGATAAGCTTGGTATGCTGAATGCCTAATTTTATGCATGTCTTGGACTGTTGAGTGTATGGTTACACTGTATGAATTATCTGATTGTCTAACTGATGATTATGCTCTATTGTTGTGTTTTCTTGCTGGGCCTTGGCTCACGGGTGCTACGTGGTGCAGGTAAAGGCAAGGGAAAAGGGGACCAGTCCTGAGATGGAGAGCTTTGGGGCTGAATGTACATAGCAAGCTGATCGGCCGCCACGGCCGAGGAGTAGTACAGGACGGGAAATGCCTAAACGTCTGTTTTGCCCTTAGAGTAGCTAGTAGCTGTACTTTTATCCTGAAATTTTGTAAACTATCTTTTAACGTTATTACTTTTGGGATCCCATGTAAAAATGTTTGATTATAAAAAATGTAGCTTTTGTGGCCAAATTTTTTTAACCCTAGTTCAACTACAGTTTTGGTAACGAATTTCTAACTAAATGACTTGATTAGCAAGTCTTGCACCTTTATAAACACATAGTGTAACAGTCTTGTCTATCTAGGGCGTTACATTGGTCGGCGGCAATGTTGCTGCCAAACAACATTGGTGGCGCACCACCTTGTCCAGATAGACATGTGGCGCCAACATCTGTCTTGTCCACACAATGGTGTTTTCCCAATTTATTTAATATTGAATTGAATATTAATTATGATTAATTGAAAATTTTGTTGGATTTTCAAGAAACCTGTTGAAGTGGCATTGGGATTCCTCATATTGATCGATTGAATGTTGATATTGTATCTTCAATAATTACATTATGGTTCCCTTGTGTGCCTTTTGTAGGTAGATTGAATGTTGATATTAAATCTTCAAGAAAAACGTGTAATGGTCGCTTTTCAAGAAACTGATTTAGGTTGTCCTTCAACACCTTTCGAAGGATCATTCAATTTTTAAAGAAACCTACTAAGATTGCCTTTGGCCGCCTTAATAGGTCAATGTTTATTCTCAACCATGCAACCTGCATTCCACATGCATATGTCGATCACGTCCTTAAGCCGAGCATTTCAATCAGATTCAATCAAATGAACAGTTCATACATAACACAGTCATTCATGTTTAAACAGATATTCGAAAATATGATTATAGTCATACTTAATAACCAGGGCTCAAGATCTAATCACAATTCGGGTGCAGTTTTCTTACCTCAGGTCTCGAGCAGCTAGTGTATGTCGACCCCGAGCGCGATCCTTACTCCCGAACCTAAGGGTATACCCTAGTCACAACATAACAATGGATAATCATCAAGTGCTAAACAAATTTGAAAGCTTCAAGGTTGATTCCTAGCCACCGAGACCTCGAATTCTACTAAACCGAGTAGTAGAATCCTTCCCGGGACTTTAGGTTTGAGTTCCAATTTTCCCCATTTGAGTCGCGGCGCCCGTCACAAAGGGTCGTGGCACTCTAAAAGTTAGAGAGCCACCAAGTTATCTCTCTAGACACACGCGTCACGGCACCAACGCGATTCAGGGAACCACCCTGGCCTCTGAGTTCATACAGGCTATGACGCACCACGAACAGCGCCGTGGTGCAACCCCACGAACCCAGAATTTGCAACACTTTCCAATCATTTCCTCTGAACCAAAACCTCCAAAAACAGTCCCAAAGTTGAATGGACTGAGTTTGTTATTTTTAGTTTCCTATCACTGAAGTAATCTAGTGACTAAGTCATTCCCTTGATACAAAAGGCTAAATTCCCCTTGATCACACCTTACTCCTTTAATGCCCCCAAGGGCAATATCGTCTTTTGCACCATTTTACCGCTAATCCTCAAATTTCATTTAAGATTTCCAATTAATCCCACTAATCTTTAAAACACTAATATTTTCCCTCCAATTATAATTCATACTCTAATATCTCAGGCAACACACCAAATTACTAAAATACCCCTAGGCTCACCCCGAGCTGGGTATAACTCCCCGACTTTTCCGCCAAATTGCTCAGAAGGATCGCCTCGTGTCACACTTCTCAAATATATCCACATAATAATGTTGTCCCACTCACAAAGAACATATAATTTACAATTATAACCTTAATGGGTCAAAATTACGAAAATGACATTTTTTTTACCAAAAATGGGGCCCACAATTATATTTAATGCACATAAGCATGCATAAATAGTCATATTATTTTACAACTCATATATTTCACATAACAACACATATATTCAATTAAATTCACATATTAATCCACTTATTCCCTCCCGACACACTAATAAAGGCACTAAGCCTTATTAGCAAATTTAGGACGTTACAACTATCCCCTCCTACTGAAAATTTCGTCCTCAAAATTTACCTGAACAATTTGGGATACTGATCCTACATATCTGACTCTAGCTCCCAGGTCACTTCCTCAACCTTGTTGTTCCTCCATAGAACTTTAACTACAGGAATCGTCTTGTTCCTCATAACCTTTTCTTTTCTATTTCAAATATGAATTACTCGCTCCTCATAAGACAAGTCTGTATGTATCTACAAATTCTCATACCCAACACATGGGTTGTGTCCAATACATACTTCCGAAGCATTGGGATATGAAACACATCATGGACTCCTGATAATAACGAGGGCAAAACCAATCTATAGGCTGCCTACCCTATCCTCTCTAGGACCTCAAAAGATCCTACAAACCCAAGGCTCAACTTTCCCTCCCTCCAAACCTTTTTACTCCCTGCAATGGTGAAACTCGTAGAAATACGTGGTCCCCTACCTAGAACTCCATGTTCCTTCACTTAGGGTCAACATAGCTTTGTTTTTTCTACTCTTTGAGGCAAGCATTCGAGATTTGATCTTCTCAATAGCCTCATTATTCCTTTGAACCATCTCAGGACCCAAATACTTCCTCTCTCCCATTTCATCCCAATGAATGGGTGACCTACATTTCCTGCCATACAACATCTCATATGGATCTACTCCATTCGTTGATTGATAGTTATTATTGTATGAAAAACTCAATCAACAGATGATACTTACTCCAGGACCCCTCAAAATTTAATACACATGCTCTAAGCATGTCCTCCAATATCTAAATCATCCTCTCAAATTGCCCATCTATCTGATAATGATAAGCTATACTGAACTTCAGCTGAGTTCAGATAGCCTTCTACAGGCTTCCCCAAAACTTGGAGATAAAAATGTGATCCAGGTCCGACACTATAGATTTTGGAACCCCATGAAGATGCACAATCTCCTTCACGTATAGTTCTCCATACTGATCCATGGTAAAGTTTGTTCTCACCGGCAGAAAACAAGTTGGCTTGGTATTCCTGTCTACAATCACCCATACCAAGTCATGTAGCCCCACTGTCCTAGGAAGGCCTCCTACAAAATCCATAGTGACGTCTTCCCACTTCCACTCAGGAATACCTAAAGGCTGTAACAACCCCGCTGGTCGTTGGTGTTCAGCCTTCACTTGCTGACAGGTTAGATACCTCGCCACATAATCAATTATATCTCTCTTCATCCTAGGCCACCAATACAAAAACCATAGGTCCTGATATATCTTCGTGGTATCTGGATGTAATTAATATGGTTCGGTATGAGATTTGTAACTCCCTACTTCCTTAGAGCCATTACTAAGTGAGTTTAAAATGTGCAATTAACTCGCTAACTGAGGTTTTAGATTATAAGTGTGGCTAAACAGTAATAAAAGTCATATAATTTGAAAATGTAGTCATTCATTGGAATTATAAAGCGCTATACATTTGGGATCAGAAAATACTGTTTAGAAATATTTACAACTCAAAAATATGATTGAAGTCGACCAAACGACAAAATTTAGATTAATACATAACATATCCCAAAAATACCCCTAGTAGTGGCAACTAAGCAGGTCACACATGTACACGTTGCTCCATGCTCTCTGTGCTCATGGTTGGTCGACCTTTCCCTTGCCCTTACCTACACCATAGAGCACCCGTGAGCCGAAGCCCAGCAAGGAAACTCAACACAAACAATCAACATATGCATAACTATAAATCAGCATAAAACAAGGCAGCCAACAGGCTAAACACATAATGGCCATGCTGTCCCAGGCACTTTACCAGGCCCTGAGTTCGCGGTCTACACCGTGAGGATGACCCAAGCATCTGAGAAGGGTCTCACCTTAGCGGCTTGCACTTCGCGTGCTCAACGCCACTCCCGGCCCTCTGCCGTACTCAGCCTTGCACTCCACGTGCTTAACGCTGTTCCTGGCCCCATGCCGTACTCGACTTCCTGTTGTTCTCGGCCTTCGCCGTTCTCGTCCTTCGTCGTTCCCGTCGTCACCGTTCATTCACAAATATGAACCACATAGCATATATTCAACAAATACTTAAACAAATACAAACATAAACAACAGGGCTACGCCCTGCAAAAAAATCACATAGGGTCGTGCCCTGCAATACAAACTATAGGGCCACATCCTGCTCTACAGGTACAACAGTTTTCTTACCTGTGTCCCAAGCTACATGAGCACTGCTATCCCGAGCACAGTCCTCTGGTCCGAGGCTCGCTGAAAACCTATTCACAATGTATTGAAAAAAGCTATCCATTAATCTCTAATCCATTAATTTACTTTGGAATGTAATTCTAGTCTCTCGGACCTTGAATTCTATAAATCCGGGTGAAAAAATCCATCATGAGCCTTAACTTTTGGGTTCTCGAGCCAAAAACCTTCTCGGAGTTCAAAACCCCCCTAAGAGCTGCAGCCCCATGGCCTTGTGCCGTGGCTCGCCTCAACCAGAGGCTCAGCCTCCCCATTCTGCAGACACGTGTCGCGGCCTGACCCCTTCGACCCCAGAAAATCCCCCACTTGAACAATCAAAACCCAGCCAATTTAACTCAAACTCAACCCAACAACACAATTTAACTACCATAGTAGTTCTAGAATATTCCAAGCAACAGAACCCAGCAAGAAGCTAGCTTAAAACCTCATCAAATCCCCAATTCAATCTTTAACCTCAAAGACCCAAAAATACTAACAATCAGCTAAGAACTACATAATTTAATGGCTCAAATCATAATTCATAGCTTACTTCAACCTCTGTTTGAATCCACAAGCTAATACTGTGCTAATCTCCAAGTTTAGAGCTCCAATTTGTGACTTCTAGCCCAACAATTCCACTTAACTTCAAAGCTTTTCCTTTGGAGAAGTCTAGAGAAGACAAGGGTGACAGAGAAGGGAGATAGGGTCAGTTTTGAGAAAATTCTAATTGTTTCTATGTTTTGTCTTACCTAACTTAAGTGACCAAGTTAGTCCCAAGGCTTGGGGTACCGAAAACGACCCCGAGGGAAAAATGGTAAGTTTTCCCAACATTCCCTCCTAAACGCTCTAACTTCAAATATATCTTTAAATATTTATTTTCATAATCCGATAACCCAATAAAATGTCTATCACTGGAAATACCCCTTGACTCGCCCCGAGTTGGGTATCGGGTCTCGTTGTGACTATCTAACTAAACCGTGCCCTAGGACTGTCTCGGATCGTACATCAAAAATATATCACCACTCACGCGTGGTCTCAATCACAATAGACACAAATATTGCATTTATGCCCTCAACGAGCTAAAATTATAAACATGCCCCTAATAATCAAATGGGGCCCACATGCATATTTATTTCACCTAAACATGCATTTCTAATCACATACTCATCAAATTCACATATTAACATAATAATTCATTTATTGCCCTCCGGACACGCTAATCAAGGCCCTAAACCTTATTGGAAAATTTGGGACGCTACAACTATCCCCTCCTTACAGAAATTTTGTCCTCGAAATTATCTTAATATCTCGGGATACCACTCTCGCATATCTGACTCAAGTTCCCACGTCGCCTCCTCAACCTTGTTGTTCCTCCACAGAACTTTCACCAAGGCGATGGTCTTGCTCTGCAAGAATTTATCCTTTTGGTCAAGAATCTGAACCAGCTTCTCCTCATATGAAAAATCTTGGTCCAGCTCCAAATTCTCATAACTCAATATATGCATAGAATCTAATATGTACTTCCAGAGCATGGATACGTGAAATACATCATGAACCCCTGATAAAGATGGAGGCATCGCCAATCTGTAAGCTACCCCTCCAACCCGTTCCAGAATCTCAAAGGGGCCAACAAACCTAGGTCTTAGCTTGCCCCGAACACCAAATCATTTCACTCCTCTCAAGGGAGAAACCGTAAGGAACACATGGTCACCGACTTGAAACTCTACGCTCCTGCGTTTCAAGTCTGAGTAACTCTTCTAGCGACTTTGGGAGGTGAGCATTCGAGCTCTAATCTTTTCAATCGGCTCATTAGTCCTCTGAACCATCTCAGGACCCAAGTATCTCCTCTCACTCGTCTCATCCCAATGGATAGGTGATCTGCACTTCCTCCCATATAACCTCTCATACGGAGCCACTTCGATAGTCGATTGATAACTGTTATTATACGAAAACTCAATCAAAGGGAGATACTTACTCCAAGATCCCCCAAAATCCCGCACACAGGCTTGTAGCATATCTTATAGTATCTAAATTGTCCTCTTAGAATGTCCCTCCGTCTGAGGATGATAGGTGGCATTGAACTACAACTGCGTACCCATAGCCTTCTGTAGGCTCTCCCAAAACTTGGAGGTGAAGGTGGGATCCCTGTCGAATACTATCGACCTCGCAGTCCCATGGAGTTGAACAATTTCCTTCACATAATCAGCATACTGCTCCACAGTATAAGTCTTCCTAACAGGAAAAAAGTGGGCGAACTTGGTATACCTATCCACAATCACCCACATTGAATCATGTTGTCCCACGGTCTTTGACAAACGAACCACGAAGTCCATGGTGATATCCTCCCACTTCCACTCTGGAATCCCTAAAGGCTGCAATAACCCTGCTGGCCTTTGATGTTTAGCCTTTACTTGCTGACAAGTTAAGCACTAGCCACATAGCCCACCACATCCCTCTTCATTCCAGACCACCAATACAAGGTTCTCAAATCTTGGTATATCTTCGTCATACTTGGATGTAAAGAATAGGGAGTGGTACGAGATTCATCAAAGATCTCTCACCAGATATCAATCGGAACACAGATCCAACCTTTGTACTTCAGTAGTCCCATCTCTGAAATAGAGAAGTCCCTAGCCGCTCTGACTAAGACACTCTCTCTGTGCCCTCTCAACTGGGGATCCTCCCTCTGCGCTTCCTTGATCCTTTCAAGGAGTGTAGAATGACGAGTGATGTTGGCTAATCGGCCAACCACCAACTCTATACCCGCTCTAGTCATCTCCTTAGCTATATTATCAGATATCTGCCTCAAACTGAACAATTGTCCTGGGCCCTTCCGACTCAATGCATCAGCCACTACATTAGCCTTCCCAGGATTGTATAGGATATCACAATCATAATCCTTTACCAGTTCCAGCCACCATCTTTGGCGCATATTCAGATCCCTCTAGGTAAAGAAGTACTTCAAACTCTTATGATTGGTGTATATTTCACATTTCTCACCATATAGATAATGTCTCCAAACCTTAAGTGAAAATACCACCACTGCAACATCCAGTTCATGCGTGGGATATCTCTGCTCATACGCCTTTAGTTGTCTCGATGCATAGGCTATCACCTTTTCGGCTTGCATCAGCACACACCCTAAACCCTGTCTAGAAGCATCACAATAAACCACAAACTTCTCATTGTCTGACGTCAGACTCAATACTGGAGCGGTGATCAGTCGCCACTTCAATTCCTTGAAACTGTTCTCACACCTGTCTGTCCACACATACTAAATATTCTTTCTCGTCAATTCATTCAACGGTGTGGCTATCCTGGAGAACCCCTCAATGAACCGTCGATAATACCTTGCCAAGCCCAGAAAGCTCTTAACTTCTGGTACACTACTCGGTCTAGGCCAATCTCTCACTACCTCAATCTTACTTGGGTTAACCAGAATCCCCTCCTTACTGAAAATATGACCCAGAAATGTGACTTGCGGTAGCCAAAACTCGCACTTGCTGAACTTAGCATATAACCTATGCTCTCTCAACCGCTGTAATACCAGGTGCAAATGCTGCTCATGCTCTGTCTCTGACTGAGAGTACACCAATATATCATCAATGAACACAATTACAAACTTGTCCAAATAGTCCTTAAAGACCATATTCATCAAATCCATGAAGGTTGCTGGGGCGTTGGTTAATCCAAAGGAGATAACCAGGAATTCATAGTGTCCATATCTCGTGTGGAAAGCGGTCTTTTGTATGTCATCCTCTTTGATCCTTAACTGGTGGTAGCCCGACCGAAGGTCAATCTTATAGAACACTGTCTTCCCCTGTAACTGGTCCAAAAAGTCATTGATCCTAGGTAGTGGGTACTTGTTCTGCTCCCTGTAGTCAATACACATCCTAAGAGATCCATCCTTCTTCTTGACGAACAACACTGGAGCACCCCATGGCAAGAAACTCGGTCTGATGAACCCAAATCCAATAACTCTTGCAACTGAATCTTCAATTCCTTCAACTCTGCCGGAGCCATTCTATAAGGTGTCCTAGATACTGGCTCCGCCCCTGGCGCCAACTCTATAACAAACTCGATCTCCCGCTGTGGCGACAACCCTGGCAAGTCTTCTAGAAATAATCTAGAAACTCACCTACCAATATGGTCTCACTCGGTCCAATCGACAAAACTCTAGAGGTATCCACAATGTTTGCTAGGAATCCTATGCAACCCTCCTGCATCAGGTCTCTAGCCTTCAGTGCCGAAATCATAGGTACTCGCGGTCCACTAACTGTCCCCATAAATACAAAGGGTACCTCCCCTTCTGGTTCAAAAGTTACCATCCTGTGCTTGCAGTCAATCGTTGCCCCATATTTCGATAACCAATCCATCCAAAAGATCATATCGCTAACTCAGTCAGATCAATAAATAACTCTCTATCGTCTATCTCTACTGGCAATGCTCTAACCCATCTCCTAGAGACTACCAGTTCCCCAGTCGGCAACAAAGTCTGGAATCCCCTAGCATACATGTAACGCCCTGGTTACCCTAGAATAGTTACGGTGATCGGTGAACCGGAAATTTGACTCGCTACCCAAGTCCTTTGGTTAAAAAAAACGTGCTCTAAATGTGATTAACAGGTTAAGGTGGAAAATCAATAAAAAGAAAGGATATTTTACATTATAGACTGCTCTACAGTGCTAATAAAAACATTTACAAGTTGTTCTCAGTACAATATGGTCATTTCTGTCTCAAATTTACAATCCCGCCGACCTAAGCGGCAAAATAGGATAAGCCCCCTAGTTCCTCTGAGAACTCCTTGGCCGTGGTGGTCAAGCGGTCGCATATGTACACATCACCACCTAAGCTCTCCACTCAAGGCTGGGTGAGCTTTTCTTTTCCTTTACCTACACCACATAGCACCCATGAGCCAAGGCCCAGCAAGAAAACACAATATGGCATGATATAATATCAACAATGATCATAATAATCATTCAGGACTATCAGTCCAAAACAGATAGGTGACAGTCGCAAAAGTCACAAAAGTGGGTACAGCCCCGTCTAGCCATGTGACGATAGGCTCACCAGGGCTTAATAGATAAGTGAACCTTTCATTGCTTAAACAGGATAGGTGCATGGTGATTATTCACCAACATAACCTTCCTCTTGACTCTAGAGTCATAACTATGGAACATCGTTCCTTAGCCATGTGACAATAGTCACCGGGGCCTTATGCCTTGGCTCTGAGTAACTAGTCTTAGACTAGCCAAGCGCTTATAAGTTTCATCGACCTTAGGGTCGGTCTAGCATTAATGCCATAGAGCCATTCAATGCTGATATCGATTAGATCTAATCTTCATTTGGCCTTGCGTTCATGACGCTATGCCATTTCTGACTTTTAGGTCAGTATCCCTGACTAGTTAGTACATATACAAGTATACATCATTCACTAGCATATAATATGCAATCCATGTCCACATTTATCAACCAACATGCCTCAATAACAATCACACATGTCATATACATATACAGGGTGCAATTGCATTCATACACTGTTTCTTACCTCAGATTTGAGCTAGAATGATTAAAAGAATGACCCTTAAGAACAATCAACCTTTAGTCCTTTACCGGTCACCTAATCATAACCAAACACGGGACATCATTAATAATAATGATCAACATAGGTTCCCAAACCAATATCCAGCCTCCGGGAGATCAATCCAAACTAATCCAAGTAGTAGGAACACTCCCGAGGCCTATAGCTAAGTTCCCGAGGTCAAAACGTGCAAACGGGGTGAAAACTAGGCAGGGGTTGCGGCCTTAGCACCTTGGGCCGCGACCCCCAGAACTTCCTGAAGCAAGGGCCGCGGTGCCCTTCATCAAGGGCTGTGATGCCCAGCAGGTTCAGAACTCCCACCTGCTTCCTCAAAGCAGGGCCGCGGCCCCCAACTTTGGGCCATTCCAAAACGTGTTTTCAACACTCCAAAGCCTCCAAAATCATACCTAAACATTCCCCAATCATCAAAACAAAGTTCCCAAGCTTCCCAAAGCTCCAAAACCCTCAAAACCCAAGGTTCAAACTAACCAAAAACTTAACAATTTACAAAATCCAATTCAAAGCTTAGAAACTCGAAAATCTCAAAACTTAAACTTCAATTACCTTCGATTGGGTTGTTTTCCATCAATTCCTTCGGTCAAGAAGCTTCTAATCTTTCCTAGAATCGCTATGCCTCGATCCTCGCTTGATTCTGACTCCTAGAACTCGAGATATCTTCGAAAAGGCTCAAACGGTAAAACGAACTAACGAAAAGGAGAACGAGAGGTTTTCTAACGTACGTTCTATCTGATAAGCTACTTCCTGCTTAAGTAACCTCAAATAAAACCTAGTGCTCGGGGTCCCGAAAACACCTCCGGGGACATTATAGTAAAAACCTCCATAATTTCCTCCCGATCTCAAATATTCCCAATTTATCATCAAATAAACATTTCTATTACCCCAAAATTGACCCCGTTATGATAAAATCGCTAATCCATTATATATGACCGTCTCATGCCAAATAGCTCGAATACATCTCCATAATAATGGAATCTCATTCACAAGTCATAATATGCACCCAAATATACAACTATACCCTTAAAGGGCCAAATTATCAAAATATCATAATATTCAAATGTGGACCCACATGCACGCATATAGCATCATATCATAATATAATTCACATATACATGAATATTATCAGATAATGGCATAATTAAACAAGTATGGCCCTCCCGGCCTACTAATCCCGCCATTAAACCATATCGGAGAATTCGGGGCATTACAATACAAATCAATAGGTCAACACAGTCGATCTATCTCTCTATAACACAAACCCCCGAATCAATCATTGTAGTAAAAGAAGAACTAGCACTATAAATCTAACCTGTCATGACCAAGGGGCTAGCCTCAGCCTCAGTCTGGGTCAAGGTGAATACTCTGGCAAGAGCGAGGCTGTCACTCTACTTCGACTCCTCTTTCCTGGCTTGTGGGCAGTCCTTCTTCAAATGGTTGACACTCCCACAAATAAAGCAGGCCCTGATCCTGCACTCTCCTTGATTTCGTCGTCTGCATTGAGGACACACTGGGAAACTCCTCCAATTGTCACCCCCGCCCTAACGGCCACTAAAAGCACCCCGTGCTGTCCTATCCGAGCTATGAGGAATGAAAGAATCTGAGGCCTTTCTTTTCTGCTCACTGGGGCCACTACCCTGACTAGATCCGGCAAAAGGAGGCAATGTCCTCCTAGCATCGTGCCTAGCAGCGCCCTTTCTCCCTATCCGATCCTCGACCCCCTCAGCTGTAAGGGCCTTCTCCACTACCTGAGCTTATGTAGTAGTCCCCAGATCCGAAGTTATCTTAACATCACGGGCGATCTTAACATTCAATCCCCGCACAAATCTATCCCTTCGTGTTGCATCAGTTGGCACCAAATCCAGCGCGAACTTCGCCAACCAGTCAAATCTCAAAGCATACTCAGTAACTATAATTCGGTTATGAGTCAGGTTGGTAAACTCATCAACCTTCACAGCTTGGACTGCAACATTGTAATACTTCTCATTGAAAATGTTTCTGAACTCTTCCCAGGTCATAACTGCAACATTTCTTCTCTGAGTTATCATATCCCACCAGATGCGGGCATCCTCTCTGAACATGTAGCTGGCACAAGCTACCCTCTCATTCCCTTCCACCCTTATGAAGTCCAGAATGGAAGAAATCATATTCATACACAGCTCTGCCCATAGTGGGTCTGGTCCATCCTCGAAGGTGGGAGGATGCTGCTTCCTGAACCTCTCATACAAAGGTTCCCACCTATTCTCCATAACAGGATGAACTGGCACTAGCGCCACAACTTGCTGAACCTGAAATCCAATGCCCTGAGGAGGGGCATGTTGCCTCAGCTGTCGAAGCTCTTCTTCTGTTCGGTACAGTCTAGCTTCCATCTCGGCAAATAATTGTTGCCAATTCTGTGGGGCAGGTGGAGGGTCCTGACATTGGTTGTCATCCTCGGTCCTGATGTCGTGGAGTTTGATTGATCGTCAAGGCATCTCAACAATATGCCTGCAATCAACGACGCTGCTCATCAGGCATGATAACAACATCCAAAACTACCTCCCAATTCACATCAACCAACCATAAACAGCAGTCTACATAACACAAATAACATACAACACTCAAGGGGCCATGCCCTCGCATCATGCATATGTTAACACATTCATCATGCTCTATATAAAATAATCAGGAAAACAGGGCACTTAAGCACATAATAAAGCATATAATTCAATCATTACCAACCAACCCTGAGTCGAGCTTGTCACTGGCAGTGAGTGTAGATGTTCAGTCAATCTCCAGGAACCATAAACCTTGGCTTGCTCTGGTACCAAGTGGTAACGCCCTACTTCCTCAGAGTCGTTACTAAGTGAGTATAAAACGTGCAATTAACTCGCTAACCGTGGTTTTAGGTGAAAAGTGTGGCTAAACAGTAATAAAAGTCATATAATTTGAAAATGTAGTCATTCATTGGAATTATAAAGCACTATACATTTGGGATCGGAAAATACTGTTTACAAATATTTACAACTCAAAAATATGATTAAGGTCGGCCAAACGACAAAATTTCGATTAATACATAACATCTCCCAAAAATACCCCCGGTCGTGGTAGCCAGGTAGGCCAAACATGTACACGTCGCTCCACGCTTTCCGTACTCATGGTTGGTCAACCTTTCCCTTGCCCGTACCTACACCATAGAGCACCCGTGAGCTGAAGCCCAGTAAGAAAACTCAACATAAACAATCAACATATGCATAACTATAAATCAGCATAAAACAAGGCAGCCAACAGGTTAAACACATAACGGCCATGCCATCCCAGGCGCTTTACCAGGCCCTGGGTTCGCCGTCTACACCGTGAGGATGACCCAAGCATTTGAGAAGTGTCTCACCCTAGTAGCTTGCACTTTGCGTGCTCAATGCCACTCCCAGCCCTTTGCCATACTCGGCCTAGCACTCCACGTGCTTAACGCCATTCCTGGCCCCTTGTCGTACTCGGCTTCTTGTCATTCTCGCCCTTCGCGGTTCTCGACCTTTGTCGTTGTGGATGCCAAAAATCCACCAAGAAAAAAATTGAGGTTTACCCTCGGTAGCCACGGGCAAACCAAGCAACCCAATATTTTGTCCCACGTGAGTCCCATGTCTCGTAGGAGGCCTTTGCGAAGATGCCCCTAGGGACTCGAGGGCGTTCCCATATGAGGCTGCCCGACATGCACAAGTACCTACCAAGGCAACGAGGGCCTCACTATGCGAGGCTGCCCATGACCCGTGCGCGTCTCATGACTCGGTTGCACACCCGAGCCTCCCACGAGAGGCCCCCGTCTCGCCTCGGCCATGTGCACTCGAGCCTTCCGCGCGAGGCCACCATGCATGCCCAAGGGGCGTGCCACGCGAGGCCACCATGCGTGCCCAAGGGGCGTGCCACGCGAGGCCACCATGCCTGCCCAAGGGGCGTGCCACGCGAGGCCACCATGCGTGCCCAAGGGGCGTGCCACGCGAGGCCACCATGCTTGCCCGAGGGGCGTGCCACGTGAGGCCCCCATGCATGCCCAAGGGGCGTGCCACGCGAGGCCACCATGCGTGCCCAAGGGGTGTGCCACGCGAGGCCACCATTCATGCCCAAGGGGCGTGCCACGCGAGGCCACCATGCGTGCCCAAGAGGCGTGCCACGCGAGGCCACCATCTGTGCCCAAGGGGCATGCCACGCGAGGCCACCATCTTTGCCCAAGCGGCATGCCACGCGAGGCCACCAGGCGTGCCCAAGGGGTGTCCCGCGCGAGGCCACCATGCATGCCCAAGGAACATGCCACGTGAGGCCCCCATGCATGCCCAAGGGGCGTGCCACGCGAGGCCACCATCCGTGCCCAAGGGGCATGCCACGCGAGGCCCTAGGGCAGGCATATTCTTGGGAGACCATTAGGAGCACCCCACGAAAGCTCTCATGCCTAGCCCTCTTAGCCCGGCCAAGAAAGTTTAACTCTCACGCGTATCTTTTGGAATATACCCGCAGACCTAAGGGAGTCAGTGTACGAATATGGTACCTCTGCCAGGCAAGTAGTGGGAACGCCAGGAGAGGGGGAATGGCATATGTGTCTGTGGCTAGATGTCAAAGTCGACACCATTACCACCTACACCACTCCTCTGACAATCATACGGTCAAGTAGTGGAGACATCCTCCTGAGACCTGTCCTTGTACTGGTTGCAAGACCACAATCTCTGAAACCACTCTCCAGACAGTGTTCCTATGTACTACCTGGTCCCCTAGACCACAATGTACCTAGGGCCATTAGAGCCCACTATATAATGAATCCCAATTCCACATGGGAGAGGTTGGAAAATTGATTGTATGCTAAGGCTGTTAAGTAATATACAATTTCGACTCCATTGCAGTTCGACATTTTTACTCATTTAAGTTTTCTCCATCTTCTTCTGAGATATCTTTGGCAATATAGTCTTAGTTTTCTAACCCTATATCGTTGACGAGATTTCAACGTCAACAGTTTGGCACCGTCTGTGGAAAGAACAAGCATCAAGCCAGTGTTCTTCCATCACTTCCAACAGAGAAAGATGCTAAGTCGTTCAAAAAACCTACGGCAACTACAAGAGGTTGAGGTTCGCCGAGACGAAGTAGGGCGGAGGGCTTCCAAGAAAGACCCCCCTCCGCCCGAGCATGGAGGTGGACCGGAAGAACCTCTTCCCCCAGGGGAGGAGAGGGAAGCATCTTCCCCAGCTATCCAGCCCGACGGAGGTCATTCAGAGCCACTAGTGTATCCACTTAACCGGCCCCGGTTGACCCCACGCTCAGGCCACTAGGACCCCAGTCCCTCGACGCACTGGCCAGGCAAGGATCCCGGGGTACGCTCGATAAGTTCCCGCTCAAGGACGCGCTTCTACAAGAATGAGATTCACGAGTTACATGAAAAGACTCGAAGGCTGGAAACCACGATAGAGAACATGCAGGAGGTTTTAAACGACCTACTGCAAGGGAAGTCAAGCATACCCCTCCCTAAGCGTAAAGGGGAGGAGCATAAAAAAGGGGAAAGCGCTGTCCCCATAGACGATGGGGGAACCCAACTTTCCACCAGTAAAACCCCCCAGACAAAGTACCAGGGGGGACCTAGGCCAACGAAATGTCCCCAGGAGCAAAGGCAGAGGGAAGGTGATGGTCGTAAGAACGAGGCCGAAGTCCCCTCAAAAGAGGCACCCCCTGGCCTAAGAAAAGAGCTCCATGGGGAGAGGTCAGAAGTAAGAGACGTACCTCCCGCGGTTCCCCCGAGGGACACAACCAAGGCAAGGGATCAGCCCGAGAGTCTGCAAAACTCATTATGCAAAAGGAGGAAGGGACTAGACACCAAAATGCGAAGCCCTCGAGGCAAGATCACAACTGCACTTGGGGGGTACATGGATGACGAAGAATTCGCCCGTGATTCACCCTTCACAAGGCAGATTCAGGCTGAGCAAATGCCCACTAGCTTCAGAGAGCCTCGCATGACTCCGTACGAGGGTACTACTGACCCAAAATATCACTTAGACTCCTTCAATAACTTGATGAGGTTAAGAGGGGTCAACAACAGGGAAAAGTGTCATTGCTTCGTCGTTACGCTTAAAGGAGTGGCGTACAAGTGGTTCAAGAGGTTAAGGCCAGGAATAATCGAGTCATGGCAACAATTCTCTGATGAATTTCTTCAGCAACTTCATGCAGCGTGTGATTACGTCATGCCAACTACCAGCCTCGATAACATAAAACAAGGCGAGAATGAAAGTCTAAAGGACTACATCCATAGGTTCAGTATAGAAGCAACAAAGGTGGGAGGTTTAACCAAAGCGGAGCACAAGATGGCTATTACAGCCGGAGTTCGTCCAGGAAGAAAGTTGTGGAGGAACATGCTCAAAAGAGAAGTTACGAATTTGGATGACTTCTTCGAGAGAGCACAGAAGTACATATGTGTGGAAGAGGGCCATAAGAACTTCTATGTGGAAGAAAGCGAACCTTCCTCCAGTTGCCCTGCTACCAATACGTCTGAAGATTCCATATAGAAGGGGGCGTCGTGCTAGAGGGGTCGCTGGCCAAGTTTGAGATTGAACGAAGACCATCTAGCCATGAAAGTCCCGACTCGAGGGGAGATCACCTCAAAAATAAACGCTTGGGAAAAGGGTCTCCAAAGTAGACGCTTGAGAAAAGGGTCTCAAAAGTAGAAGCTTGAGAAAAGGGTCTCCAAAGTAGACGCTTGAGAAAAGGGTCTCAACAGTAGACGCTTGAGAAAAGGGTCTCCCAAAAATAGACGCTTGAGAAAAGGGTCTCCAAAGTAGACGCTAGTAAAAAGGGTCTCAAAGTAGACGCTTCCAAAAAGGGTCTCAAAGAAGACGCTTGCAAAAATAGTACTATGCCTAATGACGAGAAGGACGCTTCTCGCAAGATATAATAAGCGTGCGCAAAAATAGATAAAAGGATAGCTAGAACCCAAAGGGTCAACATATCCTTATAGATACCACCAAGGTGCACCAAAGAGAGACCTATCGAACCCCCATTCGTGTGGGCTCCAAAGGACCTCGAGCATGAAAAATACAAAAAATAAAATAAATAAATAAAAAATACGATAAAAAATAAAAAGGAATAGAAGAGTCTACAAGAACGACTAAAGGCCTCCCTATAGACTGGGGGGCAAGTGTGGATGCCAAAAATCCACCAAGAAAAAAATTGAGGTTTACCCTCGCTAGTCACGGGCAAACCAAGCAAGCCAATATTTTTCTCCACGCGAGTCCCATGTCTCGTAGGAGGCCTTTGTGAAGATGGCCCTAGGGACCCGAGGGCCTTCCCATACGAGGCTACCCGACATGCACAAGTACCTGCCAAGGAAACGAGGGCCTCACTATGCGAGGCTGCCCATGACCCGTGCGCGTCTCGCGACTCGGCTGCACACCCGAGCTTCCCACGCAAGTCCCCCGTCTCGCCTCGGCCATGTGCACTCGAGCCTCCCGCGCGAGGCCACCATCCGTGCCCAAGGGGCGTACCCAAGGGGTGTCCCACGCGAGGCCACCATGCGTGCCCAAGGGGTGTGCCACGCGAGGCCACCATCCGTGCCCAAGGGGCGTGCCATGCGAGGCCACCATGCGTGCCACGCGAGGCCACCATCCATGCCCAAGGGGCATGCCACGCGAGGCCACCATCCATGCCCAAGGAGCGTGCCCAAGGGGCGTGCCACGCGAGGCCACCATCCGTGCCTAAGGACCGTGCCCAAGGGGCGTGCCACGCGAGGCCACCATTCGTGCCCAAGGGGCGTGCCACGCAAGGCCACCAGGCGTGCCCAAAGGGCGTGCCGCGCGAGGCCACCATGCGTTCCCAAGGAGCGTGCCACGCGAGGCCCCCATGCGTGCCCAAGGGGTGTGCCACAAGAGGCCACCATCCGTGCCCAAGGGGTGTGCCACGCGAGGCCCTACGGCTGGCATATTCTTGGGAGGCCATCACACCATGCCACGCCATCAGGAGCACCCCACAGAAGCTCTCACGCCTAGTCCTCTTAGCCCGGCCAGCAAAGTTTAACTCTCACGCGTATCTTTTGGAATATACCCGTAGACCTAAGGGAGTCAGCGTACGAATATGGTACCTCTGCCAGGAAAGTAGTGGAAACGCTAGGAGAGGGGGAATGGCATATGTGTCTGTGGCTAGATGTCAGAGTCGACACCATTACCACCTGCACCAGTCCTCTGACATTCATACGGTCAAGTAGTGGAGACATCCTCCTGACACCTGTCCTTGTACTGGTTGCAAGACCACAATCTCTTAAACCACTCTCCAGACAGTGTACCTATGTACTTCCTGGTCCCCTGGACCACAATGTACCTAGGGCCATTAGAGCCCACTATATAATGAATCCCAATTCCACATGGGAGGGGGTTGGAAAATTGATTGTATGCTAAGGCTGTTAAGTAATATACAATTTCGACTCCATTGCAGTTCGACATTTTTACGCATTTAAGTTTTCTCCATCTTCTTTTGAGATATCTTTTGCAATATAGTCTTAGTTTTCTAACCTTATATCGTTGACAAGATTTCACCGTCAACAGTCATTCCCACCTTCGTCGTTCATTCACAAATATGCAACACATAGCATATATTCATCGAATACTTAAACAAATACAAACATAAACAATAGGGCTACGCCCTGCAGCACAATCACATAGGGTTGTGCCCTGCAATACAAACTATGGGGCCACGCCCTGCTCAACGAGTACAACAATTTTCTTACCTGTGTCCCAAGCTTCTTCAACACCGCTATCTCAACCACAGTCCTCTAGTCCGATCCCCACTGAAAACCTAGTCACAATGTAATGACAAATGCTATCCATTAAGCTCTAATCCATTAATTTACTTTGGAATGTAATTCTAGTCTCCGGGACCTTGAATTCTATCAATCCAGGTGACAAAATCCATCCTGAGCCTTAACTTTTGGGTTCCCAAGCCAAAACCCTTCTTGGGGTCGAAAAACTCCCTAAGATTCGTGGCCCCATGGCCTTGTGCCGTTGCCCACCTCAATTAGAGGCTCAGCCTCCCCATTCTGCAGACACGTGTCGCTGCCAAACCAAAGGGGTGTCATGGCCCGCCTTTCATCCTGGCCTCCCATCTGTTCTAGAGGGTCGCGGTTCACCAAGAACAGTGTCGTGGCCCGACCCTTTTGAATCCAGAAAACTCCCGCTTCAACAATCAAAACCCAGCCAATTTAACTCAAACTCAACCCAACAACACAATTTAACTACCACAGTAGTTCTAGAATAATCCCATCAGCAAAACCTAGCAAGAAGCTAGCTTAAAACCTATTCAAATCCCCAATTCAATCTTTAACCTCAAAGACCCAAAAACACTAAAACTCAGCCAAGAACTACAGAATTTAATGGCTAAAAACATAATTCAAAGCTTACCTCAACTTTTGTTTGAATCTGCAAGCTAATACTGATCTAATCTCAAGGTTCAAGGCTCGGGGTACCGAAAACGTCTCAGGCTAAGTTTTCCAAACATTCCCTCCTAAACGCTCTAACTTCAGATATATCTCTAAATATTTATTTTCATAATTCGATAACCCAATAAAATGTTTATCATTCGATATACCCCTTGACTCGCCCCGAGTCGGGTATCGGGTCCCTTTGTGACTTTCTAACTAAGCTGCTCCCTAGGACTGTCTCGGATCGTGCATCACAAATATATCACCACTCACACGTGGTGTCAATTGCAATATACACAAATATTGCATTTATGCCCTCAACGGGCTAAAATTACAAACATGCCCCTAATAACCAAATGGGGCCCACATGCATATTTAATTCACCTAAACATGCATTTCTAATCACATACTCATCAAATTCACATATTAACATATTGCATCACTTATACCCCTCCAGGCACGCTAATCAAGGCCCTAAACCTTATTAGCAAATTTGGGATCCAACAAGATTCATCAAGGATCTTTCGTCTGATACCCACATCCATTAGAACACAAATATGATCCTTGTATCTCAGCAAACTCGTCTCTGTAATGGAATAATCCTTAGCCACTCAAGGTAGAATATCCTCTCTAAGATTTATCAACTGAGAATCACTCATCTTGCCCTCCTTTATTCTCTCCAAAAGAGTGCATTGCAAGGTAATATTGGCCAACTGACCCACCACAAACTCTATCCCCGCTCTAGTCATGTCTTCCGCTAATTCCTTCGATATCTGCTTTTAACTGAACAACTGTCTTGGACCTCTCCGACTCAAAACATCTACCACTAAAGAATCTCACAATCATAATCTTTAACCAACTCCAGTCAATGTCTCTGTCTCATATTTAAGTCCTTCTATGAGAAGAAATACTTCAAACTTTCTTGATCAATGTATATCTCACACTTTTAGTGCAAATACCACCGCTACTAACTCTAAATTGTGATTAAGGTATCACTGTTCATATTCCTTCAGCTATCGCAATGCGTAGGCAATCACCTTCCCAACCTGCATTAGCACGCATCCTAACCCCAATCTCGATGCATCGCAGTACATCCCAAACTTACCCCTATCAAAAGAAAGGCTCAGCACTGAAGCAATCATCAGTCATCGCTTCAACTCCTGGAAGTTGTTCTCACATTTTTCTGACCATACAACCTCCAAGCTCTTCCGTGTCAATTCTATCAATGGTGTAGCAATCTTTGGGAATCCTTCCACGAAGCATCGATAATACCCTGCCAACCCAAGGAAACTCCTAGGCTCTGAGGCATTCCTCGGCCTTGACTAGTCCCTAACTGCTTCAATCTTGGTCGAATCGACCTTAATCCCATCTCCACTAACAATATGATCGAGGAACGACACCTGCGGTAACCAGAACTCGGACTTCTTAAACTTGGCATTCAACTGTTGCTCCCTCAATCCCCATAATACTAACCAGAGGTACTGCATATGCTCTGCCTCAGAATGAGAGTAAACTAGGATATCTTCGATGAAGACAATAAAAAACTGATCAAAATAATCTTTGAACACCCTATTCATCAGATCCATAAACGTCGCTGGGGCATTGGTAAACCCAAATGACATGACTAGAAACTCGTAATTCCCATACCTCATGCGAAAGGTCGTCTTCAGAATATCCTCATCCTTTATCCTCAGCTGGTGATAACCAGATAAAAATCAATCTTTGAGAACACTGTCTTACCCTGTAATTTGTCAAATAAGTCTTCTATCCTTGGTAGTGGGTTTTTGTTCTTGATAGTCAGCATGTTTAATTCCCTACAATCGATGCACATCCTCAGGGTCCCATTATTTTTCTTTAGAAACAAAATTGGAGCACCCCACGGTGAGAAACTAGGTTTGATAAATCCTAAGTCAAATAATTCCTTATTTGTATCTTTAACTTCTTCAATCTACAAGAGCCATTCTATATGGTGCCCGAGATACTGGTTTTGTACCTGGTGCCAACTCAATGACGAACTCAATCCACCGATGCGGTGCCAGTCCTAGTAAGTCCTCAGGGAACACATCTAAGTACTCACAGACCAATCTGGTCTCCTATGGTCCCACTCGCATGACCTTAGTGGTATCCACCACACTAGCTAGGAATCCTATACAACATCCTTGTAATAGGTCTGTAGCTCTCAATGTTGATATCATAGGCATATAGGGTCCATGCACTGTGCCAAGAAAAACAAATGGGCCTCACCCTCAGGCGCAAAATTCACCATCTTTTTCTTGCAGTCTATAGTCGCCCCATAACTGGCTAACCTATTCATTCCCATAATCATGTCGAAATCATCCATACTCAACTCAATCAAATCCACTGATAGTTCCCTGTTGTCCACAACCACTGGCAATGATCTAATCCATCTCCTAGATACTACCAGCTCCCCAGTAGGAAATAAAGTTCCAAACCCCAGAGTATAATAGTCACAGGGTCTACACAATCTATCAATTACTCTGCTAAAAACAAATGAGTGTGTAGCACCAGAATCAATCAATACAGTAAGTGGAGTGCTAACACTAGAAAGTTGAACTATCACTACTGAGGGACTAGCCTCAACCTCTGCCTGAGTCAGGGTGAACACTCGAGCTGGAGTCCAACTGGTTGCAATCTTGGGTTTCTCTTTCTTCGAACTCAGGCAGTCCTTCTTGAGATGTCACACCACCCCACATAGATAGCACGCCTTCGCTCTACATTCTCCCAGATGGTGCCTCCTAGACCTGGCACACTCTTGGTAACTCCTCCAAGTCTCATTGCCTCTCTAGCGCCTGCCCTGAACACTCTGACTCCTTCTATCAGGACATGTAGTGCTTGAGGTGTCAGGGGTCTTCCTCTTCTGGTCACTAGGGCCTTCGCCCCTATCAGATCCTACAAATGGAGGTACTGTCCTCCACACATCATGTCATGCAATACTCTCCCTCCATATCTTGTTCTCTCCCTCTTTAGCTGTGAGGATTTTTTCAAAATCTTGGGCATAAGTAGATCGAACATCACAGGCTATCATAGCACCCAACCCTCGAACAAATTAGTCCTATCTTACTGCATCAGTAGGCACCAAATCCAGTGAAAATTTAGCTAGCCTATCAAATTTCAAGGCATACTCAGTGAGTTACATACTCCCTTGCACCAAATTGTTAAACTCATTAACTTTTTTCGATCTAATGACATTACTGTAGTACCTCTAGTTAAACAAGTCTCGAAACTCATCCCAACTCATAGTAGAGACATTTCGAGTTTGGGATGCCACCTCCCACTAGATACGAGCATCATCTTAAAACATAACGGTGGCGCAGTGGGACTCGCAGTGGGTTCTGACCCTGATTATCATCCTTAGCCTCGATCTTAGCGTTGGCTAGTTAACTAATCACCTCAGAGGCATAACTCTCCAAGTATATCTGCAAACAACAACTCAGCTAATCAGGCAATGATAATAAGTTTTAGAAGTCACCCCACTGTCCAACACCAATGATTAAGCAAATGCATGCAACCACAATGCTAAAAAGAATTTCAATAATGTTAACGTACAGTAGCAAGGCTGATAAGCAAGCATTTTCATGTACATATAATAGTCAAGGGCTAGGCTCTATCACTATATTTCATGCTTCCTATGCTAACATATAATTACAGTCTAGATATTTCAATTAAGCAACCAATATATATTCAAATCATTGGTCACCTAGCCATGAGTTGAGCTTTTCTTTGGCGGTGAGTGTACATGCCCAACCTATCTTCAGGAATCAATAAACCTTGGCAGGTCTAATACCGAGACGTAACGCCCTAATAACAAGGACTGTTACACTGTGTGTTTAAAATTGTGCTTAACTCATTAAGCGAGTCATTTGGACAAAAATGTGTATTTAAGGTTAGTTAAAATTCGGTATAATTTTTCTTTTAAAACTTTGGCAACTTTTCATTAAAAGCTTTTGTACATAACACGAGATCCTTAAGAAAAGAGACGGTTAAAAAGGTTGATACAAAGAAAATTAAATGAAGTATATAACAATCGTCCTATGGGGAAAAACCACTAAACCCTAGCTTTACAAAAGAAGTTTCGAACATGGCAGTCGAACATGCTGCCAATGTACATGCCACCCCCGAAGCTCTCCAACTCATTGTTGGTCCAGCTTCCCCTTGCCGTTACCTGCACCACGTAGCATCTGTGAGTCGATACCCAATAAGAAAACTCAAATAAACAGATACAGATAATCATCATATCATAGATAGCAAGCTTAGCCATATAGCCTGCATTCCACATGCTTATTCCGATCATGGCCTTAAGTTGAGCTTTTTAATCAGATTCAATCAAATGAACAGTTCATACATAACACAATCATTCACGTTTAAATAGATATTCAAAAATATGATTATAGTCATTCTTAATAATCGGGTCTCAAGCCCTAATCAGAATCCAGTGCAGTTTTCTTACCTTAAGTCCCAAGTAGCTAATGTATGGTGACTCCGAGCGCGATCCTTACTCCCGACCCTAATGGTATACCCTAGTCACAAAAGACCCTATTTGGCCAATTTTCCCATTTGAGTGAAACCATCAAGAGTGAAACCAATTTGAAAGCTTCAAGGTTGAGTCCTAGCCTATGGGACCTCGAATTCTACTAAATCGGGTTGTAGAATCCATCCAGAGCCTTTAGGTTTGAGTTCCTGCACTTAAAAACCCTATTTGGCCAATTTTCCCTATTTGAGTCGTGACGCCCCTCACTAAGGGCCGCGGTTCTATAAATGTAACGACCCAAATTTCCTAATAAGGCTTAGGGCCTTGATTAGAGTGCCTAGAGGGCAATAAATGATTTAATATGTTAATATGTGAATACGTGATAGAGATGCATGTTTAGTTGAATTAAATATGCATGTGGGCCCCGCCCGGATATTAGGGGTATGTTTGTGATTTTAGCCCGTTGAGGGTATAAATGTGATAAATGCGATATGTATGTGATTTATCTGTGCAGCACGAACCGAGACAGTCTTGGGGAGCGGTTAGCCATAAGGTCACAACGGGGTTGAGAATCCGACTCAGGTTGAGTTGAGGGGTATTTTGGGTATTAGATGTATTATGGGGTTATTGGGTTATGGAAATAAATATACGGAGATATATTTGAGGTTAGAATGTCTAGGAGGGAATATTGGGGAAATTTACCATTTTGCCCTCGGGGACGTTTTGGTACCCCGAGCCTTGAGGTAACCCTATAGACTTAATTTAAATAAAACAAAACTTAGAATTGTTTAGAACATTTAGAAATTGACTCCTTCTCTCTCTCTTGAAGTGGTCTTCTTTCCTTTGGAAGCTTAAGGAAAAATCTTGGTGAAGTTAGCCAGAAGCTAAGGGAATTTAGCTAGGAAATCTTTGGAGCTAGAAGCCTGGGGCTTAAGGACCAAATTCAGAGACTAAGTTCAGCAAGGGTAAGCTTTAAATTACAAGGTTTTACCTTGAAGTTTCTGCTGGCTTTTAGAATATGCATGAAGTTGGGGGAAGGATTGATTTTGGGTTTTATGAGGTTTTGGGTTTAAGTTCTTGTTAGGTTTTTCTGTTGAGATTGTCTTAAGTCTTCTGTGATTAATGTTTGGATTGTTAGGTTGATTTTTAAGGATGATTGGCTGAGTTTTAGAAGAGAAAATGGAGGATTTCTCTGGGTTCGAAGGGTCGGGCCGCGACATTTTTCTTGCTGAGCCGCGACCCTCCGAAGCATTTGGGTGGCCTGGAAGAAGGGCAGGCCGCGACATGCCTTAGCTAGGACCGCGGCGCGTATGCCCTGTTTTGGGTGTGCTCTTGGGTTTGGGGGCGAGCCATGGCATGGCCTCATAGGGCTGCGGCTCTTAGTGCCATTTTGTGCTTTTAAGTGTGTTTAGGCTTGGGAACTCAAAGGTTAAGGCTCAGGATGGACTTTATCACCCGGATTGATAGAATTCAAGGTCCCGGAGATTAGAGTTATGGCTCAAAGTTATTTAATGGATTAGAACTTGATGGATGAATATTGTTAATGCATTATGACTAGGGTTTCGGTGAGGCTCAAGTTAGGGGACTGTGCTCGAGATATCGGTGCTCGGAAAGCTCGAGACGCAGGTAAGAAAACCACTGTTCCCATAGAGCTTGTATGTAGGGCTGAGCCCTAATATGTCTGAATTGCAAGGCGTAGCCCTTTGATTGAATTTGTTAGTGATCAATATATGTTTATTATGCTATGAATGCAATTGTGTAAATGTTCGGCAAGAGCTGGGAACGGCGCAGGCCAAGGTCGGCAGGGGCCGGGAACGGCGCAGGCCGAGGTCGGCAGGGGCCGGGAACGGCTAAGGGCCGGGAACTGCGTTGGGCACGTTGAGTGCAAGGCCGAGTACGGCAAGGGGCCGAGAGCAGCGTTGAGCACGTGGAGTGCGAGTTTCCAGGGCGAGACCCTAAAGGATACCTGGGATATCCTCACAGTGTGGACCGCAAACCCAGGGCCTGGTAGAGCGCCTGGGACGGCATGGTCGTATGTGTTTTAGCCTATTGATGGCCTATTTATATGATATGAGTTTGCTATGCATATGTTTCCTGCTTGTGAGGGTTTTCTTGCTGGGCTTCGGCTCACGGGTGCTCCGTGGTGCAAGTAAGGGCAAGGGAAGGGTCGACCAACCATGAGTATGAAGAGCGTGAAGCGGCGCGTACATGTTTGGCCTGCCTGGCTGCCACAGCCAGTGGTTTTGAGAGATGATTGTATTAAAACCTAGATTTTGTCGTCTAGTCGACTTGGTTTGTACGTATATGTTGTAAATATTTCTAAACAGTATTTTGGGATCCTAAGTGTCAAACACTTTACGATTTTCAGTAAATGGAATTAATTTTAAAGTTTATAACTCTGTTTATGGCTTAATTATACTTTTTGACCTAAAATCTCGATTAGCGAGTTGAATGCACATTTTAAACTCACTTAGTAACGGCTCTAAGGAAGTAGGGCATTAAGATAAAAGTTAGGGAGACCCCAACCTATCTCTCTGGACATACATGCCATAGAGCCAACACGATTCAGGGAACTGCCCTGGCCTCTGAGTTCATGCAGGTCGCGACCACCAAGAACAGCATCGCTGCGCAAGCCCGCGAATATAGAATTTCCAATACTTTCCAGCCATTTCCTCCGAACCGAAACCTCCAAAAATAGTCCCAAAGTTTCCAACTAAGCCTAGAATTCTTACTAACACAAATAAGCAACATTTATACCCCAAAAGCCAAACCAAATCCTTATCAAAACTCAAGACCCAAGCTAAAGTTAAAACTTAGCTAAAACTTTAACCAATTAGAAAATTCATCACAACAGAGAAGGATTCTTACCTCAATTATATAGGTATGATCTTAAGCTTCCTTTAACCCAATCCTAGCTCCAATTCACAACTTCAATCTCCCTAGTTATCACCTCAAAAATCCAAAGAACCCCAAACTACTCCAAGGGGAAGAGAGAACCGAGAGAGAAAAATAGAGAGCTGAGAGAATGGACTGAGTTCATTTTGTTTAGTTTTCTATCACTGAAATAATCTAGTGACTAAGTCACCCCCTCGACACAAAAGACTAAAATTTCCCTTGATCACACCTTACTCCTTTAATGCCCCCAAGGGTAATATCGTCTTTTGGACCATTTTCCCACTAAACCTCAAATTTCACTTAAGATTCCCAATTAATCCCACTAATCTTTCATACACTAATATTTTCCTCCAATTATAATTCATACTATAATATCCCCAATAACACACCAAATTCCTAAAATACCCCTAGGCTCACCTCGAGTCGGGTATAACTCCCTGTTAGAACTTTTCTGTCAAATTGCTCTCAAGGATCACCTTATGTCACACACCTCAAATAAATCCACATAATAATGTGGTCTCACTCACAATGCACATATAATTTACAATTATACCCTCAATGGTTAAAATTACGAAAATGCCCTTTTCAACCAAAAACGGGTCCACTATCACATTGAATGCACATAAGCATGCATAAATAGTCATATTATCATACAACTCATATATTTCACATAATAACACATATATGCAATTAAAGTAACATATTAATCCATTTATGCCCTCCCATCACACTATAGTTCAAAGTATGGTGATTTGAATAATGCTTTATTTGACACATTCAATTCTATAGTTAAAGCTTCCACCATTCACATTATGTTTATTTTATTTGTTACTTTTGTTTGGGATATTCAATAGGTTGATGTGAATAGTGCTTTTTTTTAATGGTGATTTATAAGAGATTATGTTTATGACTCAACCTGCATGTTTCATGGAAGATGGGAAGCCTAATCACATGTATAAATTATACTAGGCCTTATGTGATTTAAAACAAGCTTTATAGGCTTGGTTCGAGAGGCCTACCGTTTTTAGAATTCTATTTAATTTTATTACTTTTAATATTATTTGTTGGAAGTTTTCTTCTTTTTTCTAGTATTAGTGTATATTGATGATATTCTTATAACTAGTGCAAATTTGATGAACTTCAGTTTTCATTTAAGATTCATGGATCGATCAATTTTTTTCTAGGCTTTGAATTTTTCTGTGACAAATGAGGCTTATATCTTAACTAGTCTAAGTATGCCATGATAATGCTTTTTATCATAATTTTTTTTTTAGTATCTCACTTTAACAAAACCTAAATTGTCATTTGATGTTAACAAATAAAACTAGTTTATGCAAGCTCCTACAGTGGCTCTATGGCCTGCTTGCAAGTGTGTATTGACGTGAAAGCTACTATTTAGTTAGTGTTGTTTTTAAGCTTGCTTCTAGATTATGGATGGAACGTTTTCTTATTTGATTGGGCTTGTAGCTTGGATGATCGCAAATCTACAACTAGATTTCGTTACACTTGGTTATGGTAAACTAATCACACGAAGCTCCCATATATAGAAGTTCGTTGCTTGGTTTAGTAAAGAATATGAGTATCATGCTTTAGCCTTTACTAGCTACAACATAACTTTTATGGATTAAGCTTGTTCTCAAAGAATTGAAGTTTAGCCTAGGTCAACACCTTTTTTTGTGGTGTGCTAACTAAGAGGCACGTATGATTGCTCCTAATCAAATATTCCCAAGCTAAACATATTGAACTTGATGTTCATTATGTTCGAAGTATGGTTACTACAAAAAATTGTTGTTATATTCCTACATAGGGTCAACTAGTTGGCATTTTTACTAAGGCCTTAGCTCTTCCTAAAATCAATTTCCTTGTTCACAAGCTTATAGATTCTTCTCTATTTGGCTTGAGGGGGGACATTGGGTATTGGGATCCATGTGAGGAATTGTCTGAAGTTTCTTACCTTGGTAGTTAGTTTTCCATCAATACAAAAAAATATGCTTTATTAAAGCCAAAAAATTTAGGCGTTACCAATACGAGCACTAGTTTCTGATTGACGCTATTACACTATTAGCATCAGCAATTAACTAACGCTATTAAACTATTGGTCTAGTCAATGCATGACTGGCGTCTATATCATATAATTATATATAAAAAAAAAAACCTAAACTCATATTAAAATTTACAAGTTAATAAAAAACCAAAGAACATATTATACATATTCATATTTACATAATTTAATTTACACACTATCTTTAGGGGTGACAACTGTCTCTCATAATAACCCCAAAAGTTGCATTTAATGAGTCGACACTAATATGCATTATTAGCAGCGACACATAAAGTCAACCCTAAAAATTTGATAGTCGCCCTAAAACAATGTGCTCCCAAAATCAATTTTTGCCCCTAATAATAAAAAGTCGCCCCTGATGTTCTATAATTATGGGTGACTTATTTATTATTAGTATATTTTTATAAATAAAAAATATTCATTAAAAGAAAATTTATTTTTTTTAAATAATATTTTTTTATTCATAAAAATAAAAATATCCAAATTAAATATGCATAACAACAATAATACTTCTAGATTACAAAACTTATAACCATGCATACAATAATATATTAATTAAAACTAATTTTTTAATATAAAATATGATTTCTCAAATCTGCAGCGCCGTCTGTATCGTCCCCTTTTGGTGCCTGCCAAGTCTGTGGTGGCTGTGTGGCTGTGGTGTCTGTGGAGGCATTGAACATAGATACTGTGGAGGTAACGATGATCCTCCAGCTCCATACATGTATGGATAGGGATAAGGTGGAGGTTGAGATGACAATCCCCTCATATGAGGTGGCGAAGGTTACGATGAAGGTCCACTCATATGAGGAGGATAAGCCTAAGGGTACGGAGGCATCGACCATTGATACATGTAAGGGTGGGTCGAGGTTGAGACAGCCACGATCGTGCAAGCATGTCGGCATGACCATGTGAAGGCTGAGAAGCTGAACCTTGAGATATTTGAGGTGTGTGAGGTTCAGAAGATGAATCTACGTACCTTTGATAAAACCATTGACATGTATTCTGGATATCCACATTTGTTGTCGAACATTTTTTAGGTTGAAGCTACTGATACATGCATTGAAGCTGCTCATTCATGGTCTTCACCATATCAACCAATTCATGTATATCAACAGTAGATTGTTGAGGTGGCGCCTGAGACTGAGTGTGTTGGGAGGGGCGGGTTGACGCTTTACCCTTCAATTTGCGGCCAACTCCTCGCTCGCGACCTCGCCTTTCACCAAGAACTTGAAGTAGTATCTTCATTTGATCGACTGAGGAAAACACAGAGGGACTAGATTCAACTGTCTGCTGAGTCTCAACTTCAAGAGTTGACTTCAACATTTCCTGATTTAAAAAAACATTAGAAACAAAACAAAAAGATAATTATTTTCATTGACATATAATAAAGTTAAACTTACATAATCTAGTTCAACATTCTGGTTCAAAAACTTCTTGTTCTTTTTTCTCCAGTGATATTCCTTCCGTTTCTCAATGGGGTTCAGGTTTAACTAATAAAGAAAATGAGAATGTTAGAGAACTTATAATTTAACACATCATAATTTAGTTGACATTTTGACTTACTTTTTCGTGACAAGTGGTCGCTAATGATTTCGTGTCTTGTGTTGTAGAGCACAATAAACTATGGAGTCGTGAAAAACTCACAAATTTCTTTCCACTCATCGCTGTTGACATCTTTCGGTGAATTTTGTAGGACTTGGTCCCAATAATCTGGTCCTTTGTAGAACTTTTTGAAGTGGGCATGCTGCGTAGTCTTCCTATCTCTATATCTCTCAGCCATCTTAGCATGGATACTGTCCATGAGGGTATCATAATCATTCCACCCACCTATTTGATAGTAGTACAACAATCAAAAGAAAACATGTTAATAATATTAGAATTATAGTACAATTATTATTAAAGTAAATTTTATAATTTTTACCATCAGTCTGTTAATGACAATGTCCTTAAACCGTTTTGGGAGATGTGCCTAATCCTTGTAATTTCTAGACATAAAGACATGGCTTGGGTGCACTAAAGGTGGACAAAAGTAGCATATTTAGCTCCCACCACCTAGTATGTGATGGTGCCAACCATTATGGGGAGTGGATGTCCAGCTTCTCACTTTCTCTCCTCTAATTTTTTCCCAGAGGCAGCCCCATGACCTTTTCTCTTTGGTGGGGCTGCTGTATTGTTTTAAATAAGCAAATCAATTAATTTAGTATGTTGTATAATAAGATTTTTTTTTTAAAATACATAAAGGATAAAAATTAAAATACCTGACTCGCAATTGGTTGGAATCGTCTTAGGATTCGGCGGATCTTGACCACTACCATCTCCACCGTGGTATTAAGCTACATCTGCTGACATCATTAAACTAAATATGACAAATTTTTTTTGTTATTGTGAATATTAAATATATATTATTTATGAATATATAGTTGTAATTACCACATAAAACTCCAAAACATCCACAACATAAAAAATCCATAAGTCCTTCAATATTTCAAATATATAATTTTTTTAAATAAATAGTTTTTCTTACACAAATACATAAACTAAGTAGAATAGTCACTATAATCATCACTAATTAAATTAGCATCTACCAGTGAGACAGGATTTTTGTTATCATCACTAAGGTCAACAAGCAATTCATCCTCACCATCTGCTTCTTCTACGTTTTCGTCTTCTTCTTCATCATCATTAATAAAATCATCATCGTCTTGAACAGTCGAATAAGGTCGAGCGATGGTACCTATGAATGTTACTGATTGATTGGATTGTTGGACAACCAATTCCCCAAGCTCAACTGACTATACAAAATTGGATGAGTTTGTGTCATATACAACACCAATATCAGCAATCTAATAAGAACTTTCTGGAATATCCAAAACTTGCCTATGATTCACTTCTTCACCAACTTTCCAAGATCGACTTCTTCAATAATTATTTTTTAAATTATTAAATTCTCAACAAATGTCAATAGTATGATGATAAATTACTATCAGATATATTAAGTCAGCATAGTTTTTCATGTTTAGTTAATGGTTTTTTGTTTTTTGTTTTTCTAATGTGAAATAAAAACTGGAATTAGTCATGCTTGAATATTAATAGTGTTTGTAGTAGTGTCGCAATCTTATTTATAAAATAATTTAATTTCATTCTAAAAAGGGAGTGTCATTTTTATGTCATTATTGTGATCCCATTGCTTAATTCTGTTTTGTGGACATATTTTATTCAATTTTATTATATTTGTGACATTGCTTACAATTGGCGGTACTAGTCATATTGTTTGTTTAATAAAAAAATTGGTTCAATTTATATTTTAAATAATGAAGGTTTAAATTGTTGATTTAATTCTTTAGTGAGCGGACTATTTAGGAGGGAGTAGTTTAAAAATAAGATAATTAGGTTAGTGTATATTGTAGGGATCAAAGTGTTAAGGGCACCTAGTGCTGAGCTGTCTCTCTAAGCTGTGTATATCAAGTCTGTTAGTAGTTAAGGATTAGTTAGTTGGTTTTCTTGTTAACTAACTTTCTATTAGTTTGTTGGGATGGTTTGTACTCGTCCATCTTGTATATAAGAGTTGTGTAATTCTTTCTCAATCAATAACAATTACAGAGCATTTTCCCATTCATTCGTTTATCTTAACATGGTATCGGAGCCATAGTCGTTTGAGCAATGGAGAATTCATCTACAATCAACAATGGAGGTTCGTCGATCCCTCCAAAATTCATCTCAACAAACACTACTGCCTAAAATGAATCTTATCGCCTTTTCTCATTCACTTTCTGTCCGTCTTGATGAGAACAATTATCTTCCATGGAAGCATCAAGTCTTGGCTGCCATTAAAGGTAGTCGATTGCAGAAATTCTTAGATCCTCACCTCACTCCACCACAGTTTCTCAATGATGAAGATCGCCGTGCAAATCGAGTCAGTACAGAGTTCGAAGACTGGGAGCAATAGGACAATATCTTGGTCTCGTGGCTACTTTCCTCCATGACAGAGAAGGTTCTCACTCGCATGGTTGGATGCGATTCCGCTGCACAGATCTGGACCAATCTTCGTGAGTACTACACAACACACAATCGAGCCAAGATTGGTTAGTTCAAGACTATTCTGAGGAACACCAAGATGCAATCTTCCCTGGGTGACTACTTGCTCAAAATCAAAAGTATCATCGATACTCTTGCTTCGATTGGTCATCCCACAACAGTTCAAGATCACATAGAGGCGATCTTCAATGGCTTACCCAGCGAGTACAATGTGTTTATCACATCTGTCAACACCAGAACTGATATTTACAGTGTTGCAGAAATTGAAGCTCTTCTAATGGCACAAGAAGTTCAACTGGAAAAAGCTGCAAAAGAACTTGACATTGTCAAGATTGAGGCTAATCTTGCTCACACCAGACCACCTGCAGGTCGAGGTTTTTCTTCCCCCCCCCCCCCCCCCCCTTTCCCTCCTCTGCATATTGCTCTAGCAATGTGCCAAGAGGTAATTCTTCAACTCATTCTATGCCTAGTCATTCTTTTTTTGCACAGCATGATCCCCTTGGCTTTCCTGCTCCTGGTTCCAGAGGTGTACCTCCTACTCATGGGCAGTATGGTAATTTTAGGGGTGGTCCCTCGCGTGGCCGTGGTATTTTTTTTGTTTAGGGCCAGAAACCTCAGTGTCAACTTTGTCACAAAGTTGGACACACTATTCAACAATGTTACTATCAGTTTGACAAGTCTTTTTCAAGTCCTGAATCATTTCAGAACTTCCCTGGCAATGCAAATGTGGTTGAGATGCAAGCTTACTATGCTATTCCTAAAGTGGTTAATGATCCAAGTTGGTATCCGGACTCAAGAGTCACAAATCATCTTACACCAAATGAGCAGAATCTGACCACTAGCAGTACCTATTTTGGTGATCAACAAATACACATGGGCAATGGAGCAGGTTTGCACATTCATCACATTGGTCAATCTACCTTTCTCTCTCCCTTTCATTCTCACAATCTTGTTTTAAATAACTTGCTACATGTTCCAGATATCACCAAAAATCTTCTAAGTGTCTTTCAATTTTCTCAAGACAATAGCCTTTTCTTTGAGTTTCATCATTTTCATTGTCTTGTTAAGACCCAGGATACCTTGAAGACTTTGCTAGTTGGGAAACTTGACAAAGGCCTCTACAAGTTTGAATCCACTCAACTCAACATTCATCCTTCTCAAAATCCAGCCTCTTCTTCCTCCAGATCTCCAGTTGAGTCTATCTCTAATGTTCAAGAACAGATTTGTAATTCTAGTATATTGTCGAAGGACACTAGTTCTTTTTCTTTGTGGCATAAAAGACTTGGACATCCTCACTCTAGGATTGTCCAATCTGTATTAGCTTCTTGTAATATCAAAACTAGCAATAAAAATGTTGATTCTTGTTCTCAACTTTGTGCTGCTTGCTGTCTTGGGAAGCATCATAAGCTTCCATTTCCTCATTCCACTACTATTTACACTGAGCCCCTTCAACTCTTACATTCAAATTTGTGGGGTCCTGCCCCTGTCACTTCCTCTTGTGGATATAGGTATTATATTAGTTTTGTGGATGCCACTATATTAGTTTTAGGCATACCTGGATCTATATGTTGAGAACAAAAAATGAGGCCTTGTCTACATTTGTCACTTTTAAAACATAAGTTGAACTTCAACTTGGGTTCAAAATAAAACAAATCGAATCTGATTGGGGGTGGAGAGTTTCAAGCATTCATGACCTTTTTACAAGAGTCTGACGTAGTTCATAGGCTATCATGCCCTCATACTCATGAACAAAATGGGGTAGTTGAGCGGAAACATAGACATATAGTTATAAGTGGGTTGACTCTTTTAGCTCAAGCAACCATGCCTTTGAAATTCTTGGATGAGGCCTACCGGTCTGCTGTTTTTCTTATTAATAGGATGCCTTCACATCAGTTACGTAATGTCTCTCCCTTAGAGGTTTTATTGAAAGTCAAACCAGATTATGCTATGCTTAAGGTGTTTGGATGTCTCTGTTATCCAAATTTGAGACCTTACAATAGAGTCAAGCTCCAATATAGATACAAAGCAAGATTAGTGGCCAAAGGTTTTCATCAAAAAGTTGGTTTTAACTTCAATGAAACCTTTAGTCCAGTTGTCAGACCAATCACAATCCGAATGGTTCTTACAATAGCTCTATCTAGAGGCTGGTCAGTTAGACAATTAGATGTTGACAATGCATTTTTAAATGGGGATCTCTGTGAAGACATCTATATGGTTCAGCCACCAGGATTTGTTGATCCTGAACATCCAAGTAAAGTGTGCAAGTTGCACAAGGCTCTTTGTGGCCTTAAGCAAGCCCCAAGAGCCTGGTTTGAGAAACTTTCTACTATTCTTCTTGGTCTTGGCTTCACATCTGCCAAAACAAATCACTCATTATTTGTTAACATCACTGCTACCAGCTGCATCTATGTCCTAATCTATGTTGATGATATTCTCATCACTGGCAGCAATCCTAATCATGTTTCCACTCTGAGCACATCTTTCAGTTCCAAGTTTGCTTTGAAAGATCTTGGTGACATGGATTATTTTCTGGGGCTGCGGGTTGTTCCCACCACTGAAGGTGTTGTGTTGTCCCAAAAGAAGTATCTCCAAGATATTCTATGTAAAGCAGAGTTGCAGGGTGTCGAAACACAATGGATTCCCATGAATAGTGGCTTGAGGCTGTCAAATTATGGCAGTGATCTAGTTGTTGATCCAACTGCTTATAGGTCCATTGTGGGTGCCCTCCAATATGCCACTATCACACGACCTGACATTGCTTTTAGTGTTAATAAAGTTTGCCAATTTATGTATAATCCCTTGCAATCTCACTTTGTAGCAATCAAACGAATATTGAGGTACTTGGCTGGAACTCTGGACTATGGACTACATCTGAAACGTGTCTCCTCTCTGCACTTAGAAGCTTTCTGTGATGCAGATTGGGCAACTGATCCGGATGATCGCAGGTCCACAACTAGTTATTGCATCTTCTTAGGTGGGAATCTAATTGGCTGGCAATCAAAAAAGCAAACTACTATCTCCAGGTCTTCAACTGAGGCTGAATATCAAAGCTTGGCTGCTGTTGTCACTGAGTTGAGTTGGATTCAATCTTTACTCTCCGAATTGCAGCTGTCTCCCATGCCACCTCCTCTGATCTGGTGTGATAACCTTAGTTTTGTTCATCTCACTGCTAGTCCTGTTCTACATGCTCGCACAAAGCATATAGAAATCGATCTCTATTTTGTTCGAGACAAGGTGCTTCGCAAGGAGATTGTTGTGCTACATGTTCCTGCTGAGCATCAACTAGCAGAGTCCCTTACCAAACCAATCTCAAGTTCTAGGTTCCCTTTTCTTAGAGACAAACTTGATGTGGTCTGTTCTACCACCCTAAGTTTGAAGGGGGTTGTTAAGGGTACCTAGTGCTGAGCTATCTCTCTAAGCTGTGTATATCAAGTCTATTAGTAGTTAAGGATTAGTTAGTTGTTTTTCTTGTTAACTAACTTTCTGTTAGTTTGTTGGGATGGTTTGTACTCGTCCATCTTGTATATAAGAACTATGTAATTCTTTCTCAATCAATAACAATTACAAAGCATTTTTCCATTCATTCGTTTATCTTAACATAAAGCAATGTGTTTAGTTTTCATGTAGCATATAGGTACATTTATTTTATTTTGTTATTTTTTTTATTCTTGTTATTTATTTAGAGCAATGAAATATTAAGCGTTATAGATTTATTGGTCTTTGTGCCATGGTTTGTTGAGATACTTGAGAAAGAAAGACGGTGAAGCGAAAGCGGGGAGTAGTCGCCTAAAAGAAGGAGCAAGTTCCAAAGACCGAGGGGATGGACTTGTAAGTAAAAGTTGTAGAACTATATGTTATTTTACCATGTCATTCGCTGTTGTAATCCAATGGTAATGTATTTCAGGACTTCAAAGATTCACGCGGTGCAAAAAGAAAGGATTGAGATGGAGACTTTGTTGATGGAGCAAAAACGGGTGTCGGTATGGTTTGATAGTGTCACTAGTTGTATATTCTTGTATTAGTCAGTTCATTAATATAGACTATATATATTTATTAAATTGTGGTGGTTTATCTTAGCTGCAAAAGGAGCTTGGGGGCAAGTGGAAGGCGGCTTTTGAATGCTTCATCAAGCAAATGTGTGAAGAAGAGCATTGAACCATCAAAATTAGATGAAGGAATGGATAATGAGGAGGATGATTCCGAGGAGCAAGAGGCTGGTGGTGAGACAGATTCAAGGGACATAGTCACAAAATGTGCCTTTAAAAGGGTGTCTCGCATTGTTGTTAAAATGTCGAAGGTGCAAAGGCTATGGTCAAAGAGGCTGATTTGGAGGTTATCTAAGACTTAATTTCCCAGCGTCTATGCTCCTCCAGTTTAGTGGCTTGTGCGGAGTGTGAATGTCAACACCAGCCGTATAAAAATATATGGGAAAAGTTTGTTGATTAATGTGAATGTTTTTCGACCGGTTATCGTCATACCTGACAATTGAAAACACTATGAATCTCAGTTCAAAAATTGTTTAACATAATTGAATATATTGTGTTTTCCAATGGCTTTAGTGTGCATTTCTATTTTAAGAATAATATGCATGCCAAGTCAGATTAGGGAAAGTACCTGTAACACCATAAAATTAACAAATAAAATATTGTGTTCAATCCACAATGACACATATGGGCTCATTGAGATGAAAATTTCTAACCCAAAATAATAGAATCGGTCACCAAAACCTGTTACAATAGGATTTTGGAAAATTACACGCATCATCACATGTGGCAAAAAAATTTGGAATATACGGTATGTTATATTTATACCGTTCCATATTTCAAATATACAGTATTTTTTTATTTGTGGCATACGGCAGTGCAAGAGGTGGTTAGTGGGTGTGGTACCTATATCCTATTAATATATAATTTTAAACTAGCATATATATACACATGTTTTTTTTCACCGCACATATATCCTATTAATATATAATTTTGAACTAACATATTTTTTTTTGTCAAATCAACTTTTTTTTAAATATTATATATCAAATCACTTTAATATTTTTAATCAAATCAATACAATTTTAATCTTATATTTTAAACTATTTTAATTATATTAATTCCTATAATACAAATATTACAATTTTCATATATTTATTTGAGCCACACAAAAACCTTGTACCTATATTAAACATATATTTATAGCAATCACATTCTAGTTTGAGCTCCCTTCAAGTAATGGTGATAAGTCTTCTCTCGAAGACCCTACTTTCTTTCTCCAAGAGAAAGTCTTTAAACCTCTTTTCCAAATATGAATAGCTTCTCCCTCTCAAAGAAGTCTTGAACCAAATAGTGCATAAGATACTCTTGGAACTTATCTATATAAGAGTGAATTGTTAAAAAAATAGAAAAGGTGCTTTAATGACTCCCTAGAGGAAGAGTCTCACATTGCTTTAGAATACGCATTTGTAAGGGTATATAGATAGTAGACTTGAGCATTGGGGTTGTGCCCCAAGGGGTACCCACTTTTGTGGAAGAGGGAGGAGTCACACAAAGGCTCACTTGACCACCACGCGCACGCGCCACCGCCGTCTGTCCGACCGCCCTAAGCTGGTTGGTGTGGTGTGCACCTTATTATTTTTTGAAAAAAATTTATTTATTAAATATTATTTTATTTAATAAAAAAATGTGATTAATGTTGGTAAAACTGAAGACCTTTTCTCTTCAGCTTTTTTAGGAACCTCTCCCACATTTTAATAAAATGTTCTTTTTCCCGTTAATAAAGATCCACATTTTCTTTAAAATAGTGCGATTACTTTTCAGAAAAAAAAATCACTCAACATTTTTCGATTAAAAATTCCGAGCAATAGCATTCATCAGGGTGTGGTAAACGATGGTTCTCTACGGTGCACTGGAGGTATGATACAGTATAGACTAGGCTGTTTTATCCTGGGGATGACGGGGCTGATAGTCTGCTTGCACTATTTCTGGGCAGTGCCGCGAACATCTTAAAGAGAGCGACCTAGTCCGCGACTCAACCCAGATTATTATTCGGTAATTTCGTTCTTTTTTTATTTCTGCAGCAACTATATCAACAATTTTAAGACGTTTAAGTTTCTGCCATGACTACCGATGATAACTCTGGTGTTGTTGACATAAATAAACTATTTCGTTTTGAGGGTAACCATTTTAAAAGATGGAAACAGAAGATGTTATTTTTTCTCACAATGAAAAAGGTTAACACTGCTCTGACTTCTGATAAGCCTATTGTCTCTGAAAAAGATGAGAACGATGAAAAGGACAAACAAACTAAGGCATTAGAGGCTTGGGTCGAAAATGATTTTTTATGTAAAAATTTCATTCTCAATGGTTTATCTGATGACTTGTATGATTATTATAATTCTGACAAAAATGAAAAGGAAATCTGGGACGCCCTGCAAAAGAAGTATGACACTGAGGAGGCTGGAACCAAGAAGTACGTTGTCAGTCGCTACCTCAAATTTCAGATGACCGATGACAAGTCAGTGGAAGCCCAATCTCATGAACTTTAGAAAATCGCTCATGAAATAATTTCCGAAGGTATGTCTTTAGATGAACAATTTCAAGTTGTTGTGATTATTGACAAACTGCCCCCTGCGTGGAAAGATTTTAAAAAATTTCTCAGGCACAAAACAAATGAATTTTCACTGGAAAGTCTGATCACTCGCCTTCGTATTGAGGAGGAAGCTCGTAAACAAGACCAGAAAGAAGAAGTGCTTGTTGTATCCAGCAACAACAACACTAAGAAAAAGTACACTGCGGTTTTGAAACCCAATGGGAAAAACTTCAAGAATCAGAATCGAAAGCAGAACTCAAACCGCAACAATCAACCTCGGAACAATAATCAGAATTGGAACCATCAAAGGAACCAAAACAGGCAGCAGCAACAACCCCCTTATAATAATAATAAGAATGAACCTGCTCCATTTCTGTGCTTTGTTTGCAACAGACCAGGTCATATGGCAAGCAAGTGCAGGAACAGGCCAAGCTCTGCACTGCAGGCTAACCTGACAACTGAAGAGCCTTTCATGGCTATGATATCTAAGATCAACCTTGTTGGTGGATCAGAAGGGTGGTGGGTAGACACTGGCGCTTCTCGCCATGTTTGCTATGATCGAAATATGTTTAAGACATATACTGCTACTACTGAGGATAAGAAAGTGTTGCTGGGAGATTCACACACTACGATTGTTGCTGGGATTGGAGATGTGGAATTAAAGTTTACCTTTGGAAGAACTGTGATTCTTAAGGAAGTCATGCACACTCCAGAGATGAGAAAGAATCTGGTCTCGGGCTACCTTCTCAACAAGGCAGGGTTTACACAGACTATAGGGGCTGATTTGTTTACTTTAACTAAGAATGGGATATTTTTAGGGAAAGGGCATGCAATTGAGGGAATGTTTAAATTGAATGTTGATGTTAATAAAGTGAATGCTTCTGCTTATATGTTGTGTAATTTTAATATTTGGCATGCTAGACTCTGTCACGTTAACAAGCGGATAATCAAGAGTATGAGTAGTTTAGGCTTAATTCCTAAATTATCTTTAAATGATTTTGAAAAATGTGACTATTGTAGCCAAGCTAAAATCACAAAAACACCGCATAAATCTGTGACTAGAGAAACTGAGCCTCTAGATTTAATTCATTCTGATATCTGTGAACTTGATGGAACGTTGACCAGAAATGGAAAACGTTATTTTATCAATTTTATTGATGACTGTTCAGATTTTACATATGTGTACTTAATGAAAAATAAAAGTGATGCTCTTGATATGTTTAAATCTTTTGTGACTGAAATTGAAAATCAATTTAATAGAAAGATAAAGAGATTTCGTAGTGATAGAGGCATTGAATATGATTCTAGCATGTTTGTTGATTTTTATAACTCACATATGGAATTATACATGAAAGAACTGCACCATACTCACCTGAAATGAATGGCAAATCCGAAAGGAAGAATAGAACTTTTACTGAATCAATTGTTGCTATTTTGCTTAATTCTGGTGCTGCATCTTATTGGTGGGGAGAAATATTATTGACTGTATGCTTTGTGCTTAATAGAGTTCCAAAATCAAAAAGAAAAATTTCTCCTTATGAAATCTTCAAAAATAAACAACCAAACATCTCTTATTTTAAAACTTGGGGTTGTTTGGCATATGTTAGAATTCCTGATCCTAAAAGGATAAAATTGGCTAGTAGAGCATATGAATGTGTGTTTATTGGCTATGTTGTTAATAGTAAAGCACATCGATTTTTTTATTTGAAAGACCATGTTATTTTGGAATCAAATGATGCTAATTTTTATGAACATAGATTTCCATTTAAATTGAGAAATAGTGGAGGTGCATCATCTAGTAACATGCCTGTGATTAGGGACATTGAGCATCATGAGGGGAATGAAACTGAACCTAGAAGAAGTAAAAGAGCTAGAGTCTCTAAATACTTTGGTTCTGATTTTTGTGCATATACTTTAGAGGAGGATCCTTCGAACCTCCAAGAAGCTTTGACCTCATTAGATGCTGACCTGTGGCAAGAAGCCATTAATGATGAAATGGACTCTCTTGAGTCTAACAAAACCTGGCATTTGGTTGATTTGCCTCCAGGATGTAAGACAATTTGATGTAAATGGATTTTGAAAAAGAAATTGAAACCTGATGGTACTGTTGATAAGTACAAGGCACGTCTTGTTGCCAAAGGTTTTAGACAGAGAGAAAATGTAGATTTCTTTGACACATACTCACCTGTCACAAGAATAACATCTATTCGTGTGCTTATTGCTTTAGCTTCTTTACATGCTCTTGTTGTGCACCAAATGGATGTTAAAACTATTTTTTTAAATGGTGAATTAGAAGAAGAGATTTACATGGACCAACCTGAGGGATTTGTGATCCATGGTCAAGAACATAAAGTGTGCAAATTAGATAAATCTTTGTATGGTTTGAAACAGGCACCTAAGCAATGGCATGAAAAGTTTAACAATCTAGCTATATCACATGGTTTTAAAGTGAATGAAAGTGACAAATGCATTTATTATAAATCTGAGAATGACATTTGCACCATCATATATTTATATGTGGATGACTTGCTTATTTTTGGTTCGAACTTACATGTCATAAATGATGTGAAATATGTGCTATGTGAAAACTTTGACATGAAAGATCTAGGAGAAGCGAATTTGATCCTTGCTATAAAGATCACTAGGTCTGAAAAGGGAATTTCTTTGGATCAATCTCATTACATTGAGAAGATTTTAAAGAAATACAATTACTTTAACTGTAAACATGCGTGTATACCCTATGATCCCAGTGTAAAGCTATTTAAGAACACTGGTGATGGTGCAAGACAAACAGAGTATGCGAGCATCATTGGCAGTCTTAGGTATGCCACTGATTGTACTAGACCCGACATTACCTATGTTGTGGGACTACTGTACAGGTTTACTAGTAGACCTAGTGTTGAGCATTGGCATGCTATAGAAAGGGTCATGAGGTACCTTAAGAGAACTATGAACCTTGGAATTGCATTATCATAAGTGTCCCGCTGTCCTTGAAGGATACAGTGATGCTGACTGGAACACCTTGTCAGATGACTCCTAGGCAACCAGCGGCTATATTTTTAGCATATCTGGGGGAGTTGTTTCATGGAAGTCTAAAAAACAGACTATTCTGGCTCAATCTACAATGGAGTCAGAAATGATAGCACTAGCTACTGCTAGTGAAGAAGCAGGATGGTTGAGAGGCCTGCTAGCTGAGATCCCTTTATGGGAAAAACCGATACCAGCTGTGTTGATCCATTGTGATAGTACCGCGGCTATTGCAAAAATTCAGAACCGTTATTACAACGGTAAAAGACGTCAGATACGACGTAAGCACAGTACTGTTAGAGAATTCCTCTCTACTGGAGCTGTAAGAGTGGATCATATACGCACTGATGAAAATTTAGCTGATCCTTTGACGAAAGGATTAGCTAGAGAGAAATTCCTTAAAACATCAAAGGGAATGGGACTATTGCCCTTAGAATGATGAATCACACGTGATGGTAACCCGACCTATAGACTGGAGATCCCAAGAAATAGGTTCAATGGGTAATAACAAGTTATGATGTGATATGAGATAGATCATTCTATTACTTAAAGTTAACTTGAAGCATGAATTCCTGAAGCAACATAAGGATGAGTTAATAAAAACTCTTAATGAGATCTATACTCTATGTGGAGTGGAGTACCGAGCTACAGGAGTACTCTTGATAGACTCACCTACGTGAATGTGGAAGTGGGGCCGCTTCCTATGAAATTTTGGGCATATTTCTAGAGCGTTCACTATACTGGGATAGACGTGCATGGCCATTAAAGCACGGGCTTTTGGACTACACCCTAGAAATATTGTGCGTGGTGCAATGTTAGAGATAGAGTTCAAGACTACGTGTCACTCTAAGTATATTCTAAATTGCATTCACTATGCAAAGGTTCAAGTCCAAAGATAACTTTGTTTATGCTCAATCTTATTGTTCTTAGGTTACTACTCGATGAAAAATTATTTTTAAATAATTCAAGTGGGGGATTGTTGGAACTTATCTATATAAGAGTGAATTGTTAAAAAAATAGAAAAGGTGCTTTAATGACTCCCTAGAGGAAGAGTCCCACATTTCTTTAGAATACTCATTTGTAAGGGTATATAGATAGTAGACTTGAGCATTGGGGTTGTGCCCCAAGGGGTACCCACTTTTGTGGAAGAGGGAGGAGTCACACAAAGGCTCACCTGACCACCACACACGCACGCGCGTCGCCGTCGCCGTCCGTCCGACCGAGCTGAGCTGGCTAGTTGGTGTGGCGTGCACCTTATTATTTTTTGAAAAAAATTTATTTATTAAATATTATTTTATTTAATAAAAAAACGTGATTAATGTTGGTAAAACTGAAGACCTTTTCTCTTCAGCTTTTTTAGGAACCTCTCCCACGTTTTAATAAAACGTTCTTTTTCCCGTTAATAAAGATCCACCTTTTCTTTAAAATAGTGCGATTACTTTTCAGGAAAAAAAAATCACTCAACATTTTTCGATTAAAAATTATGAGCTGTAGCATTCATCAGGGTGTGGTAAACGAAGGTTCTCTACAGTGCAGTGGAGGTCCGATACAGTATAAACTGGGTTGTTTTATCCTGGGGATGACGGGGCTGATAGTCTGCTTGAACCATTTCTGGGCAGTGCCGCGAACGTCTTAAAGAGAGCGACCTAGTCCTCGACTCAACCCAGATTATTATTCTGTTATTTCTTTCCTTTTTTATTTCTGTAGCAACTATATCAACAGATACACAAATAGCTTAAACAAAAACTAGCGTAAGGTGTTGAGATTTGACAAAATTGATGGAGATTCTCCTTGGTTTTAGGCATTTAATTGTAAATAATCCCTATCTAAAATTCAATCACTGCCAGAATTGATCATAGCTGGAAGTCTTATCATTTCCTAATTCTACAATCATTGTTATTGTATATATTTATGTAATGATAAACATTCAATGTGTAGAGAAAACAAATGTTTTCTTCTTGTTTTTTTTTTCATGGTACCAGAGCAAACGTTCTTGGCAAAGGTTCTCAATCATTTTATTTGTCTTTTTCAAAATGTCCACTTTATCTTCTCAATCTAATACCAATATTAACCCCTCAGACCCATATCATCTTCATCCATCGGATCATCCAAGAATTAGTCTAGTCCCCAAGTAATTAAATGGTGAAAATTATGCCACTTGGAGTAGATCCATGAGTATAGCACTCATTGCGAAAGACAAGATAGGTTTTGGATGGTTCGATCAAAAACCATAAAAAAGCTGATGAGAAATATACTACATTGAAATATGTAATGATATATGGTATCATCTTGGATTCTCAATTCTATTGATGCTAATCTTTGTGATAGTGTGGTATATACAGAGTCTGCAGCAGTCGTTTGGTCGGATCAAGAAGAGAGATTTTCTCTAAATAATGCTCCTAGAATCTTCCAAATTGAAAGAGATATTGCTTCTTTACAACAAGGAGATATGTCTATTGCAACTTACTATTCTAAATTGAAGGGTTTGTGGGATGAGCCTTCATCTTATAATGATGTTCCTATTTGTACCTGCAGTGCCAGAAAGAAACATGAAGAATGAGATCAAAGGAGTAAGGTAATGTAATTCCTCATGGGCCTTAATGATACCTATTCTGCAATTTGTAGTCAAATTCTTCTCATGTAGCCACTCCCTACCATTGGAAAATTTTCTTCCATGGTTCTTCAAAAGGAAAAGCAACGAGATTTGTCTGTGTCAAACAAGTGTTACGAGCAAACTTACAAAAGAGAAAGGACACAGTCAATAAAGGCAAGGGAGAACTCCACTATAGCCACTACAATGGAAACAATCACACCATTGATAGGTGCTTCCATTTACATGGTTTTCCACCTGGTCACAAGCTTCACAAGAAGAATGATAGATTTAGAAACAAGAATGAATTTCCTTCAACTAACAATACACAAGATGAGAATCCAGTCTTCACACAGAAGTAATATGAACAAATCTTGAATCTTCTAAATGAGGGTAACACTCAACCTAAAGAAAATGTATCGGGTCAGCATATTCACTTATGTGTATTTTCTCACATTAATAAAACTAGATTGAATGAATGGATAATAGACTGTAATGTCCTAGATAGCCAAGAACATTACACTGTGTATTTTAAATAATGCAGGACTTGCTAATCAAGTCGTTTGGACATAAACGTGTTACTAAGGTAATTACCAGGTTAGAGTTAAAAGATTTTTTACCATAAAGTAGTTGTTTTTCATTAAAAAGTAAGAGTTTGTACACAGGATCCCAAAAAGGTGTTTACAAGGCAATTACAACCCTGAAAATAATTACAACCGAAGCCAATCTAAGTGGCAAAATACAATTTGGCTCTAGTCCCTATCAATCCCTCAGCCATGGCGGTCGAGCAGCTCCTGATGTATACACCATCCCTAGAGCTCTCCAACTCATGGCTAGTCTAACTTCCCCTTTCCCTTACCTGCACCACGTAGCACCCGTGAGCCAAGGCTCAGCAAGAAAACATAATTCACAAATACAAACGAACATCAATATATAAACAGTACACTTAAATTGTTCAATTCAATAACAACATGCCACAATCAATAAGCTAGGGAACAATAATAATAATCTGCTTAGTTCAACATATAATTAAATCACAACATTCAACAGAGTGAGTCAAGTGCAAAAAGGCACTTCTGTTTATTTAGGAACGTTCAGGCTCAGCACCCTTAGGTTGAGTCCTCTTGTCTTATAGCTGACACAGGCATGCTTAGGCCGGGTTGCATTCCGCATGCTTTCTATTGGCCCCCGACGCCCTTAGGCCGACCTTTAGAATAGATATAATCACAAATATACATAGCACAACAAGAAATCAGAAGCAACAAATACAAGCATGCCTTTCCAGATATTCTCAAATACAAATATATTCACAATCATAACATATTCATTAACAGGGGTCTAAGCCCCATTCACAACTTGGGTATAGTTTTCTTACCTCGAGTCTCAAGCTCAAGATGTAAGGCGGTCCCGAGCACGATCCTCAATCCTGAGCCTTAACGGTAGCTCTAGTCACAAAGCGATAATGGATAACTATTAAAAGCTAAACCAATTAAAAGCTTCAGAATAATATACTAGCCTTCGGTACCTCGAATTCTACTAAAACATGTAGTAGAATCACTCCCAAGCACTTAGGTTTGAGTTCCCGAGCCCAAAAACACGATTTGACCATTACCCTCAATTATAGTTGTGGCACGCCTCAACGTGTGCCACAATTCCTAGGTAACTTCTATTGATTTTTATTGATCAAATCAGAGATTATATGCAGCGGAACAACAATCAAATTGTTAGTTTAATCCCATAAGATTTCTAGATCTACTTCTTCACATGCATATATTGTTATCCAAAAAACAGGCACGAATGACGTGGCAAGTGACTTCTGGACACGTGGCTGACACTTGGCGGAATTCTGTTAGGGTATTGACCAGAAGAGATATTACAAGCATAAGGTAGTCGAAGTTTACCTGTGGCCAGTATGGTCGCAGGTTCCGCGTTTCTCATGATATTTTTATAAAGATCTTAGTCAATCCCGAAATTGACTCCCATGATTTCCTGAGTATCCGATTATTTAGGAAAGAATATATGTAACAAATTAATGTAATCCCCCTTAAGCCTATAAATAGAGAAAGATAGCTCAAGGAAGGGACTTTTGGCCTTCGAATTATTTGAGACTAGAGTGATTCTATTTGATATATTGTCTTGTCCTTCAGAGGTTGGTAAAACTCATTGAACCCCAGTTCTTTGATCACTCCTTTGAATTCTATATCAATAACAATTCGAGTGGACGTAGGTTATTACTAGATTTTGGGGCCGAATCACTATAAACTTTTATGTTCTTTATTATTTCGTCATCTTATTCTTTCCAACGTGTTTGTTTGCATCAAGCAAATTTGACTCCGTGTCAGTTGGCCAAATTCAGGGTCAACATTCTGGTGCTTTCATTGAGAGCTTGATTCATTATCGTTGAAAGATCAATGGTGAAAACTACCAAGAAAACTGGACAGGCGGCCGGCGCTGCACCATCTCACCCGCCTCCTCCTCCTCCAAACGTGGCAGAGGATGAGCAACATTTGGAATTTGATGAGGAAGAAATGGAATCTGAAACGCTGAAGAATACCCTAGGGGTATTGCAGGAGGAACTGGCCAATCTGAGGGTCGGCCAGGAAACTGCTGCCGAAATCATGGCGCGTCAGCAACAAGAAATTGAACGGCAGCGGTTGGAGCTGAGTGAAAGACAGGCGGAGATGGACCGTCGCCAGAGGGAGGCCATGGTAGCCCTCGAGGCAGCCCTACAACTAGCTAGGAATCAGGTTGCACCTGCCTCGCAACCTGATCAACCTGCGAATGGGCCACCCCACCGGGGTCCCAATCCTAGCCCGCCTGTCCAGCCCTCGAGCCCACAAAGGCCCGAGCATCCACCGGCACCTCAGGACGATGTCCCGCTGGACCCTGAGGCACAGCCTCAATCCCAAGCTGGTCGCGGCAATCCCCTACAGCAGAGGCATCATAGGGCCGGGCAGCCGCCTCGCAGTCCTAGACGCCACAGGGGCGATGAGCCAAACCCTCCGAGCAGAGGATAACGTCCACCTGGTAACAGGAGAAACTCAGAGTTAGGCTCTGCGGTCCGAGGCCCCCCACGACATGATAACGCACGGGGACCTACCGACCAACGCAGGCCACCCTCTAACGCTCAAGAGGTCCCAGCCTGGGAAGGCAACCAAGGGAACAGTCGATCCCACCATAGCCAATTAAGATTCAGAGATGGCCATGGTTATAATGAGGCCGACTCAGGCAGAGGAAATGCTGGTCGGAGGAATGAAGAAAGAGGTGGAGGTAG